>NC_138119.1:23477500-24942500 GCF_964146895.1 Miniopterus schreibersii
ACGAAGCTGGCATTAAATATCCAGCGCTGGGCATTTTTGAATGATACTGGTCATTCTGGTTAATTACATTCTTAAGAAAGGAGAGAGCCTGGAGGAGGGGAGGCCTAGTGAGGGGCTAACCTAACTTATAGATTTGTCGAGGCATTGCCTACCTTCAAATAGAAAGGGCTCTCAGGGGACTTGGGGTGCTGCGGGCCAACAGCAGACACACATGACTCAGAGATAACTAAGCTTTCTTGGGCCGTCCTACCCTCACACTGGCGTCAAACTCAGTAAGTAGTTCCATTCCCCATACATTTAGTCTCTAACTGCTTCTTCCAAAAAACTCACAACTCCAACTTAAAGAACTTTGATGAATAATACAGATTGAGTAGAGGTAACCTGGGAGATTTATATGACATCTCCCCTTTGGTCATTGTCAGGCATTTCTCATCCATTCTTCTGCTAACAAGCTCCCCCCCCCCCCCCCTTAGCTCTCTGGTTCCTTTTTCCTCAGACATCCTCAGGGTCCTTTCAGGCAGTTACACACCATCTAACTAATAGCATGTAGCAAATCAAAATGTGGTCATTCATCAAGCAAACTAAGAACACCTATGGTCTCCCAAGCATTTCCTGGGTGACTGGAATTCATCCTGCCACAGAGATAGTAGAAATCTCTTTTCAACCTTCATCTCCCCATTCCCCATTCCCTTCTCACTTCACACAGCCGTGGTGACAGCCGGTATCCTTTCCAGGTTCCCCAGTGTAGCTTCAAAGGCTTCGTTCTTATTTAGGTTACCTATGCAGTAGGAAATACTTGTACATAATTCATGTAGGACCAGATTTTTGGCCATAGGTTAGCCCATAGAATTATATAGACTAATCAGCTCAGTGCCAAGAAACACTTCATTCTTTCATTGCAAAAACGTTGTTTAAGTGTCTACATTGTGCCAGACACTTGTATTTAAAAATTTTACAATCAGTTTTCCTTAGAAGCTTTGAAATCAGACCAATAGCAAACTGTAATTACTTCAGTGTTTAATGTTCTCTCCTTTGTTTTGACTTAGGGGACCTTGAGCTGAGGCCCTCAACTTTTCTCATTATTGATCCTTTCTTGGGACTGTTGAAGATTCCAGAAACTCAGGACCTCGATGCTGGTGATTATACATGTGTAGCTGTCAATGACGCTGGAAGAGCAACTGGCAAGATAACTCTGGATGTTGGCTGTAAGCATCCCCGGTCTGATAGACACATTTATTTTAAAACTGATCTGCTGTTTTTTTCTGTGTTCATAACTTTGAAACAATTGGCTGGAAGTATTTTTCAGAAAGGCAAAATTAGAGTTAGCATTTAAGGTTATTACTATAATAATGGTAGTTAGCATTTACCAAGTGCTTTCTGTGGGCTATGCACTGTGCTAAGAACTTGTATATGTGCTATCTCCTTAAATGTTCATAACAATTTTAAGGGGAAGATACTATAACTATCTGCATTATCTAAAAAGGAAATAGAGGTTTAAATAAGCTAAGCAACTTGACCAGGGTTACAGAGCTATGGAGGGGCAGAGCCTGAATGTTTGAACCCAGGTTGTCTGACTTCAGACTGTAGACTTACTTGGTATATCATCTATTGCCAAATATTTTCCAATCCAGAATCATTCATTCTGACACCAAATTTCTAAGTAATAACATCTGGAGGCCATAAATTAGACCTTGGCCGTAGATGTAATTTGGAGATGTTGATGACAGCAAAGGTAGCAGATGGTGCTTTTACTTTTTTAAAAAATTCACCAGCAATGACTCCTCTGTGTATGAAATAAAGTACTAACTACAAATAAACGTCAATCACAATGTGAAGGATACAGCACGCACATGACAGGTATGGTCGGATTACTCAAGAAGTTCGGTTCTCCCTCCTTTGTCTCTCCATATCACGTTTCTTGGGGCGGGGGGGGGGAGTTCTACACAGTATGGTAACACTTGAAATGAAACAGAGCTTGCTTTTATGAAAAAGAACCTGGCAGCTTCATTTTAAGAGATAATTCAAACTTTTGCATCACTTAAACTTATAAAACATGACATTCGTTAAGTTTTACTTCCATTTATGTATGATTTCCTTCCTTCCTTCCTTCCTTCCTTCCTTCCTTCCTTCCTTCCTTCCTTCCTTCCTTCCTTCCTTCCTTCCTTCCTTCCTTCCTTCCTTCCTTCCTTCTTTATTGATTTCAGAAGAAGGGAGAGAGACAGAGAGAGAGAAACATCAATGATGAGAGAGTCATTGATCGGCTGCCTCCTGCACCCCCCTGACTGGGGATGGAACCTGCAACCCAGGCACATGCCCTAATCGGGTATTGAACTGCAACCTCCTGGATCCTAGGTCATTGCTCAACCACTGAGCCATGCCTGGCTGGGCATATGTATGATGATTTTCATGCCAAAGCTGTTTTTATTTTTTTAAGCAAAAGTTAGGAACTGTAAAGAAAATGCATTTTTTAGGATAAAATAACATAAAACATTGTAATTCTACTCTCTAAGTCTTTAAGTAAAAATCATGACCCTCTAAGCTTAATATTTTGTTTCATATAAACTAAAATGTTTTCCTCCTGGGATCTTTTGTGGCCCCCTTTGTCCCTAGGTTGTCTGGTGGACGCTCTGCCTTCTTGGTGTTTATGCTCTTGGAGTAGAATCAACAAAGCTGGAAATGTCCACAAAGACCACTGCAGGGTCTGCCTAGGACATAGCAAGATGTGTTGCAACCATGAAGGAACTCTGTGGTCATTAAGAGAAGTGCTTTAGAAATGAGATTAGAATCCTGGGTGGAGAGTATTGAATCTATCAGCAGAGTGTGAAACACAAGTAACGCTTAGAATGTAAGGTCCAGCCCTGGCGGTGTGGCTCAGTTGGTTGTGTGTCATCATGTGCACCAAAGGTTCTATTCCCGTCAGGACACATGCCCAGGTTGCAGGCTCGATCCCCATTAGGGGCCGGGCGTGCAGGAGGCAGCCAGTCCATGGGTGTCCCACTGTCACGTTGATGTTTCTCTTTCTCTTTCCCTTCCTCTCTCTCTCAAAAAATCAATAATAATTTTTTTTGAAAAGAAAAGAAATGTAAGGTCCAAAAGAAGAAGGTCAGTAAGTACAGATTCTTGTTGTCAAGGAATCTGCATAGTGCCTTTCGGTTCTCAACCTACATGCTTCTCCCTCCTGGCGCGCAACGTCCTTGAGAGTTACCTGGCTCTAGAGGGAGAGGGAAGGAGCCTCAGTAATCGTTCCCAGCCAAAAAGGGAACGACACTCTCATTCCTCCTCCAAGATAGAAAAATAAACACCGAACACATGTTCCTTTGCTTACTTACTGCCTTCTTGATAATCTTTTTAGCTTCTGGAGTTTCCAGGTTCTCTCTTGTGACTAGCGATAAACCATATAAGGATTAAGGCTGTCTGTGCTGGAGTGACTTGCATTGGATTAGGAAACGTCCTTTCTTCCTTAAATGGAATTTTGTTTTATCTTCACTTATATTCAAGCTGATCTTTTCTAAAACAAGGCCTTTCTCAACTATTATTCCAGAAACTGCTCTGATTTTTGAAACCATTAACATAAACTCAGTTGTTTACTCACTGTAACCTTGACCATTGTTAACAATTGTCAAGTAATATTACAGTCAGTGCCTCGTGTTTCTGTCATGCCTTAATTATTCCCTCATTCACCGTCGAAGTCCTGATCCTTGTAGCTTACGAAGTTTGATAATCCACATAACACTACTGTTCCATGTCCTAGGAGATACAGGATGTAACTGCCAGGATCTGTACAAATTACAGTTGTGGGGATGGTTGTGGTTATCACTATTAGGTTTAAAAGCAAGCAAACAAAAAACCCCAAACTTTTCCCAGAATGTTACGTAGTGGTTAAGAGGATGGGCAGTGGAGAGAAACTGGTTTTCCGCATGGCATTTAATAGGACCTACCTGATGTAGGTTGTAAAGATGAAATGAGACAGCATTGCCCATATGCATTTAGCATGTCATTGGTTACTGCTGTTCTTTGAAGCTGCTTAACGGGACATGGAGCAATAGGTGAATATTAACTTCACAAACCGATTGGTCATTTTGATTCTTTGAGTCTTGGAAAATAATATAGAAATGCATATATAATAGTGGCATAGTATTGAAAATTAAGCATTGGGCTCTTAATATGAAAGTCATTGTTTGTTTCCACTAATTTTTTTTAAAGTCTTAAGACAAGTTAAGTACTGCTATTAGTAGTGCATAAAATTATTCATATGCGTTCCAGAACTATTGGGCATAAATCTAAGTAGATTATGACTTAAGAAGAAAAACATGCTTTTTATCCATATCATGTTAACTGGATTTGCAGATTGTTTTTGTGGGCTTATTACTTCACATCAACTATACTCAATCAAACATTTTTATTTTATGTTATTATAAAAAGACTTTAATGTAATTTTTGAGTTGTAGCTTCTTGCAGTGAGTCTCTTTCTTTATATTTCTCATTATGATGGCTTTAAGTTGTGGACATTTCAGGTCAACGGGGAAAGTTACCAGTGCTTTTCATCCGTTTGAAAAAGAGGCAGTGGGTTGTGAAGTCATTTGGAAGAAAAGAAGATTGGCCACATCAAACAAAAAGTTGGCCTGGCAATGATTTTATTTGCAGCATTCCACACCACACGGGGTTTGAGTTGTAGACGGTGGTTTCATGTTTTGTGGTTTGGTAGAAACAAAACAGTGTGTTCAGCCATGTTCGGAAAGAAAAATCTCTGTTTGACTAATTTAATGCAAGAGTAGCCTTAACGGAGATTAATTATCACTAAAGGAACAAGAATCATTTTATGGAATAAGTTTTAGAGCAAGACGGTCATTCTGTTTATAACTTTGATATTTTCACAGGAATGTGTACTGATAGGTACAGAAATACCTCTTAGTAAATGACAAAGCTCTGTGTGCATTAACCCTGAGCAGTTGTCAAGGTACCTATACACAAATATTTAGGGGATCACAGAGGATTCAACGTAATTCTGACAGACTATCTGCAGTGGCCAAAATTGAAATGAACAATTACAGACACTCCAGAACTGTGGTTTAATAAATTAACTCTACAATATTTATGATCAGTGATTATTACTATTTGGGTGATGACTACTTGTTAAGTGATTACTTAACATTCTCTCTTTTAACAACACAAAATAAGAAATGTTGTTATCCCCTTTTGTTCATGGGGAAATTTAGACTGGGGGAGGTAAAATCATCTTCCAAGTTTACAGACTTAAATAGTGGAACTGCCATTTGAAACCACCGAGTGGGCTGTAACTTCTCTAAGCAGCACAGCCTCCTCTGTACAAGCTCAGTATCTTGTACTATAATCACTTCTGCACCCTTCCCCCCCAGTCTCTTAATCTGTTTACCATCCACCCAATATAATTCACTTGGAGTCCGAATTGGCCACACTCGGGAGTAGGAAGTATTTAGGAGGCTGCTTGGCCTGAGGTCGGAGTTGTTTAATGTTTGAGGTTCATGTCATGGATGCTGTCTTGGCTGCTTACCCAGCCTGGGCCTGGTACTTTCATTTGCCTTGTTTTCTGCTACCAATCCCTTACTCTCTGACCGAGAGCTTGTCTTGTACCTGACACTGTTCCCGAAGCTCCTTCTCCCCAGATGACTTCTCCTGTCTTTAATTGAGTTTTATGGGCACGACTTGAGTTTCACTTACTCATTTATATTCCAGTTTGTTCTTGGCATTCTTAGTTCTGAAAATTCTCGTTTGTCTTCATTTGCACTCATGGCTCTGTTCTATTGTGTCAGTAAGCTTGGTTCCCTCCCAAGTACTTGGTTGATCCCAGGCTTCTACATATCCTTTGCTCTTCTGGAATTTATTTTCTGTCCCATCTCCACATTCACCTACCCCCACTCCGAGCCTAACACATCCTGAGACTGTTCCATTTAACTTCTGTTTTTCAGAAAAGCAACCAGCTCTGGAGTAAATGACTACTATCTCTCCAGAGAAAAGTAACTAGGCCTTGTCCACCTAGAATGAGCAAACAATGAGTTATTTTAGAAACTATTTAAAAAGTATGTTTATTTTGCCTATTAGTTTCGTAAGCCAAATTCTCTTGTAGATGGATTAAGAAAAATCTAAACCGATACACTACTTCTTTTTAAAAACACATTGCTGCCCGGCTGGGCATGGCTCAGTGTCTGAGCATCCACCTGGGATCCAGGAGATCACGGTTCGATTCCCAGTCAGGGCACATGCCCGGGTTCCCAGGTTCCCGGCTCGATCCCCAACAAGGGGCGTACAGGAGGCAGCCGATCCATGACTCTTTCATCATTGATGTTTCTGTCTCTCTCTCCCTCTCCCTTCCTCTCTCTGAAATCAATAAAGATATATTAAAACAAACAAACAAACAAATAAAAAACACATTGCTCAATTGTGGTATTTAACAACTTTATTTTATTTAGGTTTTGTAAAGAAATAGGGTTTCTAAAATTGCCATTTTTGGGAAAAATGCAAGTTAAAATGCACCGGATCAAGGTGGTTATCATCATCATATGCACACACATGGACACACACAGTTCTTGGTAAAGCGTTTTAATATTGATTGAATCACTGACAAAAATCTGGCAGCCATGTATAGTGCACAAAGTACTGTGTTCGTTGCTTTGAAAGGTAAAAATATGGTTGCAAAAATGAACCCTCTAGGGAAAAATCAAACATATAGTCCAATAAAAGGGTGAATATGGCCGTTGCCATGAGAGTGGGTTCTCTGAAACCTCAAGAGGGAAGAAATCATACTCATTTGGATGGTAAGAAATGGCACTGAGGAGGGGCCTTTTGAACTGGGTTAAATAACTGTCAGTATTTCAAGAGGCAAGATGAACAGCAGACATTGCGTGTGAAAGGGATGGCCCCTGGGGAAGGTCAGTCCCTGTTCAGAGAAGGGTCCTGAGAATAGGGTTTGTGTAGGGACCTCATGGGAGATGAGGCTGTGAAGTTATGGGAGGTTCTTTATCCCAGGCCAATGAAGAACTAATGCTGCTCGGAAGACACGTGTACATCTGAGTCTCTGAATTCCCAGAAGGAAAGATATGATCTCTGTACCCATTTTTACTAGCCCAATAAACAGCTGAACTGTGGGCAGTTTTAAGAACCAGTAGAAAAGGGGAGGCTGATTGAATGACAAAGCCTCGTGACTCTGAAGTTGGATCAACCTGGTTTTCAATCCTAGCTCCAGTGCTCAACTCCATGTGACACTTAGCAAGTTAACTATCTGTGCCTCAGTTTCTTCACCTATAAATTAGAGTAATAATTAATGGAAATCAAGTAACACCCGTCCCTGGCTCTGTGAGTAAAAGTAGTTGTAATTCCTTTTATTTAATCTTGACATTATAAAGGAGAAGAACCTCTCCTTGATACGCCCTCCTAGAGTCCTGCATGATCAGGTTTCCTGAGTTACCTCCAGTAGTATCACAGTATTGTATATATTTCTCCTTGCCTGGTGCCTCAGACATCATTACTCATAAGTTCTGGAGGACATACTGAGAGCCTCATCTATTTGGGCTTGATGACAGCATCGTCCCTGTCTTACATTCTGGTGGTTTCCAAGGTGTCCCTGACATATTTCCAATTCTTGCTCCAGGCTTCTGTGGTTACCTGAATTTTGTGGATAATTATAGTCTTATTATCTATAATTTTATAATTTCTGAATCCCCACTTAACTCTAAGATTTTAAGCACTCATTTTTTTTAATCAAATACCATAATCTGTTACTTTAATTTGTATTATTAATTCTCAAGGTTAAATGTCTTTAACCCAAAAATACGAAAAAATGAAGCATTGACAAGTAAGGATGTGATATAGAATGGATTTAATTTGGGATTAGATACCTTCAGCTTGTTGTGTAATGATCTGTTGAAGAATGAACTCTGCTATAAATTAAGTTCATTTAAAATTTTGACTAAAAGTAAGTTTTGGAAAGGGTAAAAAATATTTCATTACAAGGCAAACTTATTTATAAGAAAGCTTAAAGGTTTGAGCAGTGTATGACATAAACTAAAATTGAAAACAGATTTCTAAAATGAAAGGTTCTATTTAAAATAATTTTGATTTAAATTTTCACTGTTCATCATCACTTGAAACAGATAGTTGAAGTTTTTTGGGCCTCTTCAGTGAAAAAAGGGAAAAGAAATGTCTGCTATTTCAATGGCAGACAGGATACTAAAATGGTAAATTTATAATATATGAAAAATGGTTTGATTCACATTTGATCTGTTGATAGTTTAATAATTTTCTATTTAATGTATACCTATGTACTATGCCAATGACCTTTGTTGCTGTTGTTGCTGTTTTAAATACCTTCTAGCACCTCCAGTTTTCATACAAGAACCTGCTGATGTGTCTATGGAAATTGGTTCGAATGTGACATTACCTTGCTACGTCCAGGGCTACCCAGAACCAAAGATTAAATGGCAAAGATTAGACAACATGCCCATCTTCTCAAGACCCTTTTCAGTGAGTTCCATCAGCCAGCTAAGAACAGGAGCTCTGTTTATTTCAAGTAGGTTAAAGGAAATATATTTTTATTCAAGTATGTAGATGTATCTACATATAGACTATACATTCATGTTTTATGCATAGGCGTTGCTATGTTTGAAATAGTGAGTTAATCTTGCCATCACATTTGGTGTTTGTTGCATGTTACTTTAAACCAGTATTGGACTCTTACATTTAGGAATTGTCATAAATGAATCTATCTGGAGCAAAAGATTAAAATAAAATATCAAGTACTCCATCATCCAAAAAATTCATCTGTGAACTATTAAGCATTCTGATATTTATAAACACTTTGTACTTTCTAAAATAATGTTCAGAATATTTGGATAGTGGCCCCAGAGGAGTAACAACATTTAGATAATGAATTGGTTTTTTAAAAAGTAATTGCATGTTTGGAGTATTCTGTATCAAGCCTCCAACAACTGATTCCCAGGTTTAGTAACAATATTAAATGTACATTTGCCACTTAAACTTTCAAATACAAGTACAACTGTCTAATTGCAAGTGTTTAAGTGTTCAGCTCTGGACTAGGCTCTGTGGTGAAGGCAGAAGTCAAGTATAAGCTCCCTAAGGTAGGCATTTTACAATCCACAATCTGAGTGGATGGCCCCAGAAGTACCTACTGGGAAATATGGGTTGGATTGGGTCACATTGTGCAGGACCTCAAATGTGCAGGCAAATAAATGCATTTAATGAGATTGCAAAGAGAGCCCCTCGATATTCATCGGCAGGAAAAGGCAGGTGAAAATACTATTTCAGAACAACTCCTCTGCAGGACGGGTAGAGATGAGAGGGAGGGAAGAATGGGGAGGCCCACATAGTTATACAGGTAGGGTGATGGTGGGTTGAGAAGCATCCCAGAGGGAAACAATTAGACCTGTAAACAAATCAATTAGAGGAGGTGAAAGAAAAGGAAGAATAAGTGAGGGCAATGTATTGACCAATGATTTCCCAGTTGTCCAAATTAAATCATCTAGAAGGAAACTAGTGATTAGAAACTTAGTTCTCAGTAGTATGCTGTATTTTTGCACAAATCAGTCCAAGAGTTGATAATATAAAAAATATCTTGCTTAGAAGCAATGTATGACGTATTAGCAGGTGATCTGCTGGATTTTCCTTTGCAAATGAAGGTTTGCTATTGTTGAGAGTGGCCACTGCCTGAGGTTCCCAGATGCCGTTCTGCAGTTAATATGCTTACGGTTAACAGAGTAGGAGGACCTTTGTCCCTGCTCTGTATCTGAAAGGGTGTGGATCTATTCATAATGGAAAGATTCCTTTTTCTCTGTCAGCATCTTATCAACAGATTAAGCTGTGCTTATTTTAGTCATGGTATTTGCAAAGATGATGATCATTCCTCTATTTAAAATCTTCGCTTGCCTCCCCTATTGCTCACAAGTCAAAACCACTCTCTCTATAAGGCACCAGGCTACCTGTTCAGGTTCAGTCTCCTGTCTCCACACAACCTATAACCCGGTGGTCCTCACCTAGTCCCCCAACACCCTTTTTAACTAAACTTATTTTATAGTATTTTTATTATCCTGAAAAGTTCCATATATTATTTGATCTGTCTACATAATAAAAATCACTTTAGTACCCAAAATGTAGCACAGAGGAAAATAAAGGAACGTAATTTATTAGAATGATAGGTGTTTCAGATTACTCTGTGAATACGCTGGTAACATTTACTCAATAGCCATACGCATTTATGCACATCGCCATGAATTTGACAGCTCAACTGTAGACTGATATAGGAGTATGGGATTGATGACTAAGAAACTCCAAGCTGGTCAAGTGATTTTCTAAAATGGTGGATAATTCTTGCTAAAGTACTTTCTTCCTTCCGCTTACACAGAATTGGGTTGTAGGCTCATGCTATAATTATAAACAAAGCCTTCAAATCCATGAGTTTCCTGTTGGACCTTCAGAAGTCTTGCTGGACTTGGGATAATTGTTGTTCCTTTTGTGAATCTACTCCAAGCATCAGTTCCCTAGTTTTTGAGCACTAAATGCCAGAAGACCGACTAAAAAAAAAATCTCCCCTGCAAACTTCCAGAATGCCCCCAGGGAGGTGGCTTAGCTTCCCATTCTTTGAACGGACCATGATTTTTCAAGTCAAGCTTTTGCCTTTGCAGCCCATTGGGTTTGGACTGCCCTCCCTCTACTCTACCTGCAGTTTAAGGTACAACTGAGATGTTACCACCTATGTTAAATTAAGCCTTCCTTACCTCCTCCACATGCCATCATCAGTCACTCCCCTCTCTGCTCCTACAGCTCATTGTTTGAAACTCATATGATAGGATTTATCGCACTGGGTGTGAGTGTTGGCTGCTGTGTCTGTCTCCTCCCCTAGAATGGGAACTACCAGAAGGCAGTGTCATAGTATCCACCCATAGCTCTCAGCACTATGCCCAGCACATAATTAATGCTCCAGAGATGGTGTTGAGTGAGTAAATGATCTCTTATTTTTAGACTTATGGGCAAGTGATAAAGGAACCTATATCTGTGAAGCTGAAAACCAGTTTGGAAAGATCCAGTCCCAGACAACAATAACAGTGACAGGACTTGGTAAGATCGACTCACTGCTTAGACACCACACTCTTCGAAACCATCAGACTTCTTTTACTACGTCATCTCTTGCCTGTACTACTTTTATTTCTTAGACAAACAGGTAAATAGCTGATTGCTAGGTTAACCTTCCCTCCCCACCCTATTTCATAGTTCATAGGATGTTAGAACTGAAAATAATCTTAGACGTCATTTGCACCAAGCCTCTCATCTTCCATTTAAAGAAATGAAGGTCAATTTAAATAAATTGATTTAAGTCTAAATATGAAAACACATCCACATGCACACACATATTAGAGTAGTGGAGTTCTTGTTTGTTTACCTTTTTACATTTATTATTTTAGTTCACATGGAATTATTTGTGTATGATATGAAGCAAGAATATAATATAGTGGGCTTCCAAGTAGTAAGACATTCATTTCAATATATTCTATTGAATATTATCTTCCCACTGATTGAAATGCCCATTTGGTCACATGCTAAATTTGTATCCCTACATTTATTCCTTGGAACTTTATGCGCAAACTCTACATTGTTTGAATTATTATAGCATTTGGTGTGATTTTTTAACCTGTCAGTGCATAGTTCTCATCCATACACTTCCATAAAATTTTCTTTATGAATCTCCCTTTTTTCATCTACATGTACTTGAGTTTGCCAAGTAGACTTTCTCATGGATTTGCTTTGATTTATGTCAGATTTATTCACTGATTTCTAGAAAAGGACATCTTCACAATACTTCTTTACCATTCCATCTCAGGGAGTTCTCCTCATTTTACAGTCTCCTTCCTGATCTCATCCCTTCTCTAATAAGTTTTTCCCTTTTCCAAATAGTTCTCTTCATGATTTTCAGAAGGAAACCTTACCTTTTGCAACAGCATGGATCGACCTGGAGAGTATTATGCTAAGTGAAATGTCAGACAGAGAAAGACAAATAACATATGATTCTACATATATGTGGATTCTTATGGACATAATAAACAACAAACAAAATAGAAGCAGATTAGTATTTCCTGAAGATGGTTCTGATGATTCCTCTTTTCTGTTTATAGATGCTTTCGGGCACTGTCCACCTGTCTGTTGAAAACATTGTGAATTTCTTGGCTTGACCTTTCTCACCTCCCACGCCGTAGCTGAATTCTTTTACTTTCTCTGTCTCTGTGCTATTACCTGTCCTCTTGCCATTCTCCAGGCTTAGAAGGGGCTTTTATCTGTATTTTCCAATTCATACCCATTTACATTTAAAAATCTTATTCCTGAAAAATCATTAAAAAAAATATCATAAGTAGGCATGTTGGCCTACAAAAGAGTTGCCTTCCTTTGGGTGAAAAGGAGTTGTTAGTGCCTGTGCTTTCTCTCTCTCAGTTGCTCCACTCATTGGAATCAGCCCTTCAGTGACCAGTGTAATCGAAGGACAGCAGCTGACTTTGCCTTGTGCTCTATTGGCTGGAAATCCCATTCCAGAGCGTCGGTGGATTAAGAATTCAGCCATGGTAAGAACATTTTTTTATTATTTTAGAATCATTATTTTATTTTATTTTACTTTATTTTATTATTTTTTCCATCACCATTTATCCCCTCTCTGCCCTATCCCACCTCTACCCACCCCCTTCTCCTGTAAGAACATTTTAAATTCGCACATTCACATTCCTAATTTTCTTGAGTAAGAGGTAATGTAGTCCAACCACTGAAATTTCAATTTGATAAATATACAAAAATATATTTTGTAAGCGCACCAAAACTTTTCTTCAGTATTAACATGTTTGTGCAGTTCATATGACTTTGGAATTAATAAGATGGAGAAATAATCAATAGTGTAATTTTTATAATTTTGCATTAAATTTAATATAATAAACTCTTCAGATTACATAAAAACTGAAAAAGTATGAAGTTTTCCATAGCATTTAAATATTTTTATATACTTCTTTGCAAGATGTAATGAAATCTTAATATTCATAAAAATTCTTCCATTTTATATATTAATCTTTATTATTAACTTCAAATGTTATGTCTTTTATTGTGACCTATTTTAAAATGTGGATCTAGTGTGTGTTGCTGTTTTTCAGTGTATGACTTTTAATTCTGAAAGGATATGAAAGATTTTCTTATTTCTGTGCAGTTTTTCTGTAACCATGCTATCTATGGCAATAAATTTTTACCTAGTTCACAGCATTTTTTTTCTCCATTTTCCAGAGCAGTTGGACTCACTCTCTTCTTGAAGTACTAATAAGGAGTGAATTGAGTCCATGGACTAAGTTGTAAAATTGTTCATATTTGCATACAAACCTGAGAAAAAGGTGTACACCTATCAATAAAAAATGCCCTTATAACATAGGATGATACTATTTGAGAACTAAGGCTTCCTGTGATTAAACGAAGTGCATAAATGCTACAGTGAGAGGTGATCATTCTGGCAACAGAAAATATTGCCAGCCTTCTGTGACACATTTTCCCCTCTAATATTTGTATCTGTCACTGAAAAGGGTGGGTGTTGAGAGCAAGTCCATTCTGTCAGCTTGAATAAGTGTCTACTGGCCAAAATAAAAATGTCAAATGGCTCGCAAATGAAGGATTTCCTGCAAAAGAACAAATTAATCCAAAAGTAAAAATTACCAAGGAAATCTGGGTGCTGAGTACTAATAAAAGTTACAGAAACAAGAAGCAAGTGGCGTCTCTGTTTCTTTCCTTTTTCCAGCATGTGCGCTACTCTCCCCGATGTTAGTTGGTATCATCTTTGGTGGTATATCAGGATGACATACAATTGGTACTACCCTTGGTAGCATTTTTGCTCAGAATTCTTCACTTAAGGATGTTAAAATATTTTGTTATTTTATAAGACATCTAATAACCCAGTTGAAAGAAAGCAGATTCAGTTTTGGCTTTGGCCACATGGCCTTTTTAATTAAATGACTTTTTTTTCTTTAAGTTGGTCCAAAATCCTTACATCACCGTACGCAGTGATGGGAGTCTCCACATTGAAAGAGTCCGCCTTCAGGATGGAGGTGAATACACTTGTGTGGCCAGTAATGTTGCTGGAACCATTAACAAAACGACCACTGTGGATGTGCATGGTAAGAGACACACCCATTGTCATTCCTTCCAAACCGCATTCAAAGCTAAGTCAAAGGACTCCGTTCCTCTAGTTACAAGAAGTAGATGTCTTTCCTAATTGTCATTCTTAACAAAAAGCATTATTTCTTGAACAATATTTACATGGTTCAGGCTGTTTACAGACTTTCCTTTCCTGTATACACAGAAAGGCATTATTGGGATTTGCCTTGCTGAGTCTGGCCCAGGGCTTTTGTGAGTCGTTTCTTAATTGATAAAAGTGGACTCAGTTCTCAAAGAGTTATGTTTAAAAATACATTTTAATTTCAGGCAAGCTGAATTTATTATACAATCCAAATTGCCTTTTCTTTTTGGATTGCGAAATAAGCATGTCCTTACTAATGACCCCTTTGTGTGTTCGCTAGAAATGACCTCAACTTTTCTAAAGGTCACCAAACAATCTTGTTTGCATGTTAAATAACTTAAGAGTCACAAGGAAGAAAATCCAGAAGCTATCTGTTTCCATTCCTGACTAACAGTTACCAACCTTCTACATCACGATAAATAAGTGACAGCTTCATAGTCTAAACTTTTTTGTATATTCCCTTTAAAGACTTTGCAACATTGCTTTTTTTTAAAGTGTGGCATTACAAAATAGTTCTGTGTACAGAGATGAAAGTAGCACAGAACATTTATTTTTAGTAGATAATTCAGTCTTTTATTAAGACATGAATTGGAGAATCCAGTAATTTCCAAATTCCGCTTGGTCTATTGAAATTTTCAGTGGATGTGGACCATCTTCTTTTAAAATGGTCATCATTTAAAAAAATTATTTTAAGTAATTTATTTAACTACAATTGACATTCAATATTACATTAATTTCAGGTATACAGCAATAGTTAGACATCTATAGACCCTCTTTTTTAAAATATGTGTTTCTCATTGTAAATAGCCCCTTCCACCTCTCTCAATCTTATACCAATTTCCACCACTATCATATGAGATATTCTTGAAGAAATATTATTTTGAAGAAATACAGATGTAACACTAAATTAGTTATGGTCTAAATAAACATATATATATATATATAGAGAGAGAGAAAATTGAATATAGTTGTGTTGAACTGTTTTTGAAGATCAGTTCATACATTTCCTGGAAAGTGTTTATGGACTGGTTTAAGAATCCAGTGTAGAGGTACATTCATGTCATCTCCCTTTGGCTTCTATTAACAGTGTAGAATATGGTGATGAGAAGGATTCTGAGGCACCTTTTCCCTTGGGTGAAAGAGTGACACAGTTAGTTGTGATGTATGTCAGATCAGGAGAGTAGGGAGAAGACAGATAAACCAATGATGTAATTTATTATGATGCAATAAATTTTAACAATTAAAAGTTAAAAGGCCATATTAGTCCAAAATGAGTAACTGATTTAGTCAATAAGGTTAAAGAAACATCAGCTCAGCCTTTCGACATGAACTAAACCAAGCATCCACTTAACCCACAGATTTGTCTTTGAGTTGGACTTGATGCAACATCCCAGGTTCTGTATTAAGAATTGCCACTCTTTCATCACTTTTAAGAATACTCACTAAAGACTCTCAATCAGTTCTTAAAAGAATGAATTAATGAATGCAAATATAAATGCAAATTAAAATGACAAATACACCATTTGCTTGTCATGTTGATTTACATAGATTGACAATCTGGAAAGAAACAGCTCTTCCATACTCAGATGACATCAGATTTGAAAACCGTTGCCTGAATTTGCTACTTTTCTTTATAGCTGTCAAACTCAATATGAATTTGAGAGTATGGCTTATTCCATGTGGCCGCAAAATGACAGCATAGTTGAAAGTTGACTAATCCATGATGATCCTGGAATTTCCATTTCTTGCTTTAGAGAGTAGCCTGACATTCTTGTTTAAGGCTGGGGATTTGCTGCCAATTCTTTAGGAATAAATTATCTAAAGAATAAACCCAGCCCTAGGAAAATATGAGTATGTAGCAAAGCTGATTTAAGCCTTCCAAGGAAGTTTTTGCATTGAGGTCTCTGGTATCTCTTGATCTGATAAACTTCTACTCCAGAGTAGCTATGATAATTCTAGAGAAATTCGACTTAAACGCAGGTGACTTAGTGAGAGTTTGAGCTCTAGTTTCATCTTTCCAGGGGAAGGAAAGGAAATGCCTGCTATTATTGGGTTTTTTTATTGTGTTTCTTGCACGATGTTAGGAACTTTCACGTATGGAAGATTTTAAAATCAAATTTATTACTTTGAGAACATTGAGTATTGGTCATTTTTGTGTACAAGTTGGTTATGACTGATGGAGATGTACACAGAATGGAATGGTGAACTTTCTGCCTTTTCCATTTGCTTCTACTCACATCTTAAATCTTCAGTTGCTTTCTAAAAAATCAAAAGGTGTGTTGTTCTTAACAATCTTGACTTAGAATCGTTTATTTTAGTCTTTTAAATGAAAACTCTTAAGGCCTTTCAAATTTTACTGTTGAATTCCTATTAAGTAAATAAGTCATTTTTTCCAGGTTAAATGTAGTAGCTCGCTAAGTGATTCTTGTGTACAGACAGGCATTTAATGTGTAGCGTTTAAACAGCCCATTTCTCTGCAGATAGGCTTATGTCAGCTCACTGCAGCTTAATGGGTAATAGTGATGAAAGATAGGTCTTCAATGTAGAACACCTAGGATGTAGTTTTATCTATCAGTTTTTCATGGAAAAATTGGTTTTCCTCAGTCCTCTTATTTTTGTTAGAAAAGTCAACGTATTACACATAATTTATTACTTGGTTTTAAACTTTTATTAAATTCTTCAGATCATAACTATTGCATTTGTTTGGTCTATTACATTCACTCCTTTGCAAATTACCCTACATTTCTATCAGAAAATGTCAAGTCTTCACTACTTTTTTTTTTTTTTGAGTCTTCACTACTTTTTACAAATACTCATCATATCCTAAAAATGTTTAACTTTAAAGCTATGGGCCTGAATGGAAGGACAGATGCTCAGATTCTGAATATTCCTTTTTTCAGTTCTTCCAACCATTCAGCATGGACAGCAGATCCTCAGTACAATTGAAGGCATCCCAGTAACTCTGCCCTGCAAAGCGAGTGGCATTCCCAAACCGTCTATCACCTGGTCCAAGGTAAACGGCACATCGAGTGATGTGTGTTAATGTTACGTGTTCTAACAATGTTTAACTGTTGTTAGTCGTACATGGAACTTGCGACTGTATCATAAAACCTTGTGAAAAAGGAAAACCCATGCAGCCACACACCACTTGGAGGGGACCTTAACATGTCCTTATTGCAGTCACCTACCTGGTGCTTGAGTGGTACTCACAACACAACAGGAAACACTAAATAAAACACCTTCTGCATGCCCTGGAACTTTCTAAGCACTTTCCATGTGGCCACAGGTCTCTTTTTGCTCCTTGCCACATCCCCTAAGCCCTTTGATTTCAGCGCATCTCTGGGCAGCTCAGGGCACTCTGCTGGGGTCACACTTCATGCAGGCGCCTCTCTGGTGTTTGGGCTCAGGGCTTTGTCCAAAGCCCACAAGTCCACTCAGCCTGCTAAGAGGTGTCCAGGAAGTGCAAGGAGACTAACTCCTCTCTGGGGCAGGTGTCCTACATAAATACCTCGTTTCTCATCCCTCAGAAGAGTCCTTCTGAAGTGCATCCGCACAGTTTCTCGGAGGGTCCCCAGCATATTGAAGCTTCTCAGCCCAGCCACAGAGGAAACCAGAGCAGCGAAGCCCTTTATTAGCCTTCCTCTCTCTGTGCCTCACTCAAGCCTCTAGGGGTCACATCCCACATAACCTTGCTGCCCCCAAATCTTTGTCCCAGACTCTGCTCTAGCAGGAAGCCAAAATAAGACACATATGTGAACCCGTATATTCCCCCTCTGTACCCCTGTCATGAAGTTGTACGGCTTTTACTTGTATCCTTGCAATGAGGAAAAACCCATTTCCTGAGGAAGTCCTTTTCATCTTTGAACAGCCACGAACATGGCATATTTTCTGTAAATTAATTCCAACCTGGCAGATATAAAGTAATATAAAATAATGGCACGATAATGAAATGTGGTGTTTTGTATAGTTACTAGCTACAACAAAGTATTTTGTCAGACCATCTAATGTTATCCATCTAAAATACCCCACTCTGAAAGATAGAGAAGTTGGTGTTGACCTCAGTAAAATAAAGTTAATATTTCTGCATCTGGACACAAACGTACAATGGTGAAGCTGATCCCCAAACTGCACAGAGTCTGGTACTGAGAAGTTAAGGGCATTTTTTTAGGAAACTATAAAAATGAAATCTTCTTTCCATGCTGGCCTTTGTGCTGTGATCAAGCCCAGAGGTTCAGAATTTGGGCTCCAGAGCCTGACTGCTGGGGTCAGTGCCAGCTCTCCCATCGCCTGCGACTCCACACTGCCCCCTAGCTGTAAAATGGTTGTGGTAGTTCCTACTCCTAAGATGTGAGCGTGAACTAGTTAATTGATGAGAGGTGCTCAAAACAGTGCCTGGCTTAGCATAAGCCCTGCACCATCCATTGCTGTTGGCATTATCCCTCCATTTTCCAGCAGGTCTGGAAGGAAGGGGGCATAGTTTGGTATGAAGAACGATCACCTTTGCTTTATTTGTTTAATCTTTCTTGCAAATACCTTTCTTCAAATCGGCGTGTTTTTTTGAATCTGGTATTTTTTTCCTCTTGGAGAATTTTTTTCTTCCCCTTCCAGACATTAAGTCACTCTTTATTATCTTAAAAACACTTTGCTCTCGGTCCTGTTTTGCAGAAAGGCGAGCTCATTTCCACCAGCAATGCTAAGTTTTCCGCAGGGGCTGACGGGAGTCTGTATGTGGTGTCACCCGGGGGCGAGGAGAGCGGGGAGTATGTCTGCACCGCCACCAATGCCGCCGGCTACGCCAAAAGGAAAGTGCAGCTGACGGTCTATGGTGAGAGTTTGCCGAGGAATGTTTTTCTTCTATACTGTCTCTGGGCCAAAACTCACAAGTCTGTCCCGAATAATGTTACCAGAAGGCTATCCCCACAAAGTGAACTGCTCCCCCAGGTTTATATTTCTTACTGCCAACCAACATCTCCTCTATTTAGATTCTGATTTAAAGGGCGAGTAATTGTGCAGCCTTTTGGAAACATTTTGTGGTTTTGTCCCAAGGAGTATGCTCATTGCACCCAGCCCTCTTCAGAAGCACAGGTTAGTTAACTCCCGGCGAAGCCAGACCTCAGCTGTGACTTGGTTAGCACTCTGCCTGCAGGGTCCCTTTTTCAGATGGCAGACTCTGAAAGGACATCTCAGCTGACCTCTCTGTGGTCTCATAAGGAAGAGCTAAAAAGGGAAACTTTCGAGTCATTTTCCTTTCAGCTCTGACAAGCCATATATTTATGGAAAGTTTTAGATATGCCCCTATACCTTGGGATAAACAGCATCTTTTTCTAAATGATTTAAGAGTGTTTGTAGTCCACATTTGATTGTAAATTAAATGTTTTCAATGTACTATTTCCCTCCTAAAACATGCATTTATTTTAGTAAGGCCCAGAGTGTTTGGAGAGCAAAGAGGACTGTCCCAGGATAAGCCCGTGGAGATCTCTGTCCTTGCTGGGGAGGAGGTGACCCTTCCATGTGAAGTGAAGAGCTCGCCCCCACCCATAATTACATGGGCCAAGCAAAGCCAGCTCATCTCACCATTCTCTCCAAGGTAGGATACCTGGGACGAATTGCAACCCACGGAAACAATATCTCAGGGTAGAAGGTTGCACCTATCCCTCTTTTCAGTTGTTTCAAAAAATAACTTTGTACATTTGAGCCTATAGAAAATAGATGTGCTTTCTAAATCACTCTTTGGTATCAGAAATGCTAACACTCAGCTTTGATATAATTTTTCACAGGTGCATCCTATAAGTGGTTATCAAAATGGAGCATATTTGTGCAGAGATTCAAGACAGCACGAAGTGCCTATTTTACATAGATTCCATTAATCCCACAAGGGAATAAAACACAGTAGATAGTCTGGTGTCTAGGATTTGATTTTCGTTGGAATGGTTTTGTAAAAATCTTCACTATTAAACCCTTGTACAAATAAAGGCCCCCTTAGGGAATATATTTGATAAGCTAAGTGACATGGTAGGCAGAATGCGGGAGCCTTTAAGAGCACAACCTTTGTTGCCATGCGGGCATGGCTTTACGTTTACCTCTGCCACCTAAAGCTTGCCTGTGACTTCTGGCAGTTTTTCCACTGGACTTCTCTGAACCTCAGATTTATTTATAAAATCAGGCTAATGCTTACCTGAAGGTAATGTATATTCCACACTTCTTGTCTCTAGTTCTCCAGAAATGGTAGCAATTACTATTTTAACTCCATATTACGCAGTTTTCCGGTGACTTGTCTTTTTCTTGTTGAATGTACACATTTGGTCTTTGTTCTTAATAACATTCCTTTGTTTGTTGTCTGTGTTGAAATTATCTTCTCTCAGTCCACTGTGAAGCTTTTAACTTTACTTATGTATGGTGTCTGCTTGTACAGAATTTAAAATTTTTATGCAGTTCAATGTATTCATCTATTGTTATTGAGATTTGTACTTTGTGAAGATCATAAGCATGGCCTACAGAGTTATTCCAATATTTTAAGTTTTGCTTATCACATTTTGGACTTTGATTCATATGAATTTTTGTGTTGTGCATTATATTGGGTAGTACTCTAATTTTACTTATTTATTTTCCCATGTGGAGAGCCAGTTACCCAACACCACCCAACACCACTTTTGAATAGTCAGTCCTTTCCTTGCTTTTTGTAATATCACCTCTGATATTGCATATTACTTGTTGAGTTCTCATATGTGCTTAGTTCTTTTGGGGGGAAATCTCTGTCTTTTACTGTTTATTCATTTGCCTGTCTCTGTGCCAATAGCACACTTTATTTATCTTAACTTTATAAGAAATCTTGATATTAAGTAGGTCTGTTTGCCCCCCCACCCCAAAGCTATTTTTAATACAATTAATGTAATAAAGTTTTTATATGTAGGTCTGGTTCATCCAACCAACTACATGTAGTTCTATAGTAGAAATATATTCAGTACATGTTTGAGAATTACACATGTACTTCCTTTTGCCTTGATTTTAACACACTAAATTTTTAAATAAAACTTTGTAGAAAAGCAATAAAGTATTCAAACATATCAAAATTTACTAAAATATACATTTGCTTTGTATACCTGCAACTTGATAAACCAGAGATGTATAGTTATTTGATGATTGCAGACCGTTAGGTTATTTTTAAAGGAAAAATAAATTGATTTTGTATTTGCAAGAACATCATACAGAATACACAAGATAATTATAAAACTAAGCTGACTTTTAAGGTGTATAAAAAGATATTACAGCTGGGAAAATGGTTTCAAAACCTGCTTGCAGAATAGTAATTCCACGAGGCGTAGGGAGTATTTCAATTCCCATGTTCTGTTGTCGATTATGTGTTTCTTTCTTTTAGACACACGTTCCTCCCTTCTGGCTCAATGAAGATCACTGAGGCCCGAGTTTCAGACAGTGGGATGTATCTCTGCGTTGCCACAAACATTGCTGGGAACGTGACTCAGTCCGTTAAATTAAGTGTTCACGGTGAGTTTAGAAATGAAGGCATCGAAGTCACTGGCCTCAGGGACTTCCATCATCCCAGTTTCTTTAATAGATAACCTCCAAATTGTATACAGAGTAATTAGAGAAAAGTTTTCTAAAATCCGAGATGTGATTTTCTTTCATTGACTCTGAAAAGTTTATCTGCCGTCTGTAAACAACTCTCCCCTTTCCCTCAAATGAACAGTATTAAATCTTTGGATCTCAGTTTTATTAGATGTCCACAGTGACTTATGACTATTTTTGATACACAGTAATAAAAATATGTTTAGACTGGTGGCTTTTTGTAGAAATGAATGTGAGTTCTCAAGAAGAATTTAATAGTAGTTAAATGGCCATTTTTACTATTAAAAGAACTCAGCAACTGAAAATATTCTGCTTCCTAGGATTTTTTAACTACTTTAAAACTCTTTAATTAGTCAGCTTTCTTCCCTCAGTTTATCGTAGTCTGTTCAGGTATTCATTCAACCAATGCAAACTTAGCGAGTACATGCTCTAAGCCAGGCCTTGGGTAGGTGCCAAGCATTCAAATAGAAGAAATTTTCTGATAGCATTGACCTGATTTCACTCTCAGATTAATCACTACAATAGCATCCTGGTGGTCATGGGGTTTGAAATCCCATGAGAGTTCTCCATTTGCTAGTCCTAGGGCACTAGGCATATTGCCTTACCTCTCTTATCTTTCATTTTCTCCTTCATGAAATAATGGCAATAATACTATCAAACTTATAAGGTGGTTGTTAGTGACGACCTGTAGAAAGTATTGGTTAAATATTAAGTTTAAAAGAAAGGACAGATAAATGGTTTTATTTAGGGGGAATAAGGTCTATAAATTCTAATTATATCCTTATGAGTCACTTTGATTCTATAGCACATACAGCATGCATGCAGAACCCAATAATACATGCCAGTGTTCTGATACATTATCCCATTTAAATTCCTAAAGGAAGGTAGGTAAAGAGAAATAATAGAGAATTTATCTTGCTTTTCTTCTCTGAAACTAGCAGAGGCTTTTATGGGAACCTTTTCTTACTGTCTGGCCAAAGCTTCCACAAAGAAAACAAAACCTAAGAGTATATGGAGAGAGGTGCTTTTTGGTTTAGTCTCTTATATTATAAAAATGATCTGGATTGCCTTTTAAGAAGGTTTTAAACTTTAAGTTGTTTACAAATGAAAGGAAATCTAACATTTTTAAGTGCTTGCTCTTCCTCAGATTTAGAATGAGGTGTTTTCTGTTTATTACGTGCCATAGTCCTTGCAGTGTGCTGGTGTTGAAGAGCTTATTTTGCCTGGATTATGAAACAAACAGGCCTCAGGAAATTGACTGACTTGCCTTAGAACACAGAGTTAGTAAGTGGCCTGAGCCTGGGTCCAAATCCTGAGATTATTCCACTTTGTCACGCTTCTTCTTGGTAAGGAGCGCTCATTTAAGGTGAGAAAAGGAAGGACATTTTAAAAAATTGGATTATTGATATTCAGTTGTTGTTTCCAGTTCCTCCAAAGATACAGCGTGGCCCTAAACTTCTGAAAGTCCAAGTTGGTCAAAGAGTGGACCTTCCCTGCAATGCTCAAGGGACGCCTCTTCCTGTGATCACCTGGTTTAGAGGTGGAAGCGCCGTGCTGGTGGATGGGGTCCAGCTTGTTAGTCATCCCGGTGGAACATTAAGCATCACCCAAGCCACGCTCTCGGATGCCGGAGCCTACACGTGCGTCGCTGCTAACATAGCGGGCAGCGATGAAACAGAGGTCACACTCCACGTCCAAGGTGATTCGGGGCCTGGGAGGTGTAGGTACGGCGGGGTGGGGAGTGGGAGAGAACCCCTGGAGTCTACACACAAAGTCTATAGTCTTGGATGGTCTGGGATCACTTTCAGAAGATGTCTGTGTAACCTTTATGACTCTTTACTTTGAAAGGAGAACCATTCCAGAAAGAAAGGAAACCATACTATTACTAAACCTGCCTCCATTTTTGTATGTTTACCTTTGAAAATGAAATTGCCATGAACGATGTAGATGATGGAATCAGTCCTAGGTCACTGATTTGGGAGAAACTGTGGGCAGAGCGAGTTGGAGTAGGATTTCACCTCATACTAGTAGGGTGCTCTCAATATCGATCCCTAGAAAATCTAGTTCCACCGTTCGCTGTAATGATGTTGGCCTTGTTTAGAGGGTTTAAAGATCAATAATTGTTCCTCCAAGCTACAAATATTTATCAAGCTCCTACCAGGTGTCTGTCATGTTTTTGGCAGTGAGGAGGAAGCAGTGACAAAGGCAAAACACCTGCTTTTATGAGCTGTTCTACTGTGAGTAAGCAGAGAGCAAACAAATAAACAAAAATACAGATCGTGAGGAGTGCTGGGTGGAAAATTAAGATAGGGTCATGCTCCCAGCATTTGGCTACTTTAGGTTGGATTGTCAGGCAGGACTCCGATGAGGAGGTGATATTTAGGGTAAGATCTTGTTGACTGTGAGGGACCAGCCATGTGGAAATCAGGGGGAAGGACATTCCTGGTCCCGGAGAATACCAGTATGAAGGCAAGAAGGAAAGATAAGTAGGTGTTGGACTTAGCTTGGTACTTAGTACTTTGTCCCTGGCACTTTGCAGTTCTTTTTGGATGTGTGGCTAGGACATTATTGAAGAGCTTCCCTGGCTCATTCATCCACTCAGCAAAGTTTGAGTGCTTATGTTTATGGTTTAATGGGAGAGATGGACATTATAAAATAATCTCATAATTACAAACTGGTTAGTGCCTTCATGAAATGGTAGAAATATCTGTCTGAGTTTTTAACACAAAGCTAAATCAAAGAAGCCTTCCTTAGGATGGGGGCATGCCAGTTGAGATGTGAAGAATGGACAGAGGTGTGTTAGGTGACACGCAGGGTGTGGTGGGATGGAATGGGGAGAACTGTTAGGAGAAGAGCATAGAGTGTGGAAGGAGGGAATGTGACATTTTGGATACACTGGGGTAGATAAATAGCTCAGTCAATAAAAGCCACATGGCTGCATTCCAGACTGAATGCTGAGTGGCATGTGATAAAGCTGGACACATAATCATGAACCAGATTATCCAAGATCTGGGAACCCAGACTAGGTTTTCAGACTTTAAGTGTAATGAAAAGGCTTAGAGACCTTGTTATTGGGAAAGTGATGTGTCAGACTCAAGATTTTAAAAGATCACTCTCTGAGGAGAGAATGATTTAGCTGGAGAAGGTGAGAGGAAAAGTAGTTCAGGCAAAAGATGATGGTAGTTGGACTGTGGGAAAGAATAGAATGGACTAAAAAATAATTAGGAGAGGAAATCAACAGGAAATGGTGACATTATATGTGGGGAGTGAAGGACGTGGAATGACTCCCAAATTTATTCATGAAGTCAATGGATAGTGAGGCTGTTCAGAGACTTCAGATGCATGGAGGGTTCCCTGAAGAAAGAATAGGTGTGAAATTTATCCTACAGACAAAATGAATAAAAGTACCAACTTTAATCAGGTGAGCCACACGGTGAGACTTGTGGCTCAGAGAGAGTATTCTGAGGGGTCTGAGGAATATGAATCCCAGTGGGCACGTGCATGAGGAAAGGACCCGAATAAGGAGCCTATTGAAATGGTTCTTAAGGGTTTGAAATAAATAGTGACATTAAGGATAGCGGGGGAGTCGCAGGTATGGGAACATGTGGCTTTATGTGACTGATTGGATGTGGAGGTCGGGAGTAAGGGAGAAAGGCACAAACACTGGCTGGAGCCTGGTGCCGTCACTGCAGGAATAAAGGAAACAGGGCAGCATTGTAGGAGGCATTAAATAATGAATTTTTGTGGGAACATTTGGAGTTTCAGATCTCTGGGCCACATCTAAGTAAAAATGTCCGGCAGTTAGAAGAAATACAAATTGTATCTGAAAGAGGAATCAGGAAAGACATCAACTCACCAATGTAGATGGTTTGATGATACTTCAGGAGAGTTTGATGTTGCCCAAGGAAAGCCTATGATAATGCATCCATTTTTCTTATAGAACCACCTACCCTGGAAGATCTGGAACCTCCATATAACACTCCATTCCAAGAAAGAGTGGCCAATCAGCGCATTGCATTTCCATGTCCTGCAAAAGGTTTGTAACACTCAGACATGTGGGCATCGGTGTAATACTGTTATATTGTTCCTTCTACACTGAACCCGGAACGTCCATTCATAAAACTCCACTTGTGAGTCCTTGTTATAATACTTGAGCATAATAGAAACTAATCCCTCTTTCAAATAACAGCTCTTTGAATAAGTGTTTTTCCCTCTCAGGTATTTTATTTCCTTCAATGGAGAGACCTTCGAGTCTTCAAGACTTGCCTCGTCTAGTATGTCTTCCACTTAGTTCACGCTCTTTCCCTTAACTTCTCAGTTCATTCTGTTTTGACAAGATTTCTGTTTAAAATGTGGCGTCTAGGGCTATTCAAAATATTCCACATTTCTCTCACCCAGTTAGAAATATAAATTAGGACTATCCCCTTGTTTGTTCTGAATACTTCTCTTTTAAAAAACCCCTTTTCTTAGATTTACCCTCTACTGGTAATTTCAGAGCCAGGTTATAACTTGGTTCTGCCAGGCTTGTTTCAGCTCCTCTCCTTGAATTTCTGGGTTTTCTAATTACCATGTGTCCTGGCAGGAGATTGTTATTTTCTCTCCTTGGGGCATGTGGGAGAGGCACTCACTCTTAACCTTCCTCTGGGTGCTCAGCAGGTGGTTAAGAACCTCCTCTAGTTCACCTATGCATTCATCTGCAGTGACTCAGAAGGGTTCCAAGCAGTTCTGGCAAAGTCCAAGCAGTTTTCTTTTCAGGACCTTAATGTAGGGCCTTCGATGCACTGGGACTATTAGTGCCCTGCATGTGCCTCTTAGCAGTTGTCCTGGAGGCAGCAGCCGTGGAAGGGCCTCATGTCTGCCTCCTCCTGTAGCAAGATTTTGCATCTCTCAAAAGTAGCTCTCCAGTGATTGTTTCTACCAGCATTAAAAGATAACTTTCACAAGCTTTTCAGATAGCAAAAGAATTATCAGTAAATATTCCCAGAGCCACTGGGTGGGGGGAGGCAAAGCCTGGAGAGGGAACCTTCAGAGAAGGGGTTAGGTTCAGGTGGGTACTGTGGGCACTCACTGCTGCTGGACCCCGGACAGTGGTCACTGCTGCTCCTTGCTCTCCACTTGGGTCTGATTCCTGAGCTGGCTTGGACTCCCCCTTTCCACTTTGAAATACCACCTCTGCCCTGTTCCCCGTTTTCACCTGGGACATAATGCGTGAGTTTATTTAAACGAGCTCCATGCTTTTGTGTTATCTTTTGCAATGCCTTTCATTTTGTCCATGGTTGTGCTACCATTTATAAATTAAAGATAATGCAGCTTATTTCTTCGCTTGCTAATTTATTTTTTTCATTTCTTGACTCAACAAATATTAATTGAGAAGTCTGATTGAAATCCATAATGGAAAGAGTGGGATGTAAAGAAATGAGGAAATAATTATATCTCTTTTTCCTTGACAACATAGACTACTGCAGTCCATCAATTTTACCTTCTCTTCCTGATCAGTCCGTGTTTTATTAGCACAATGAAATAGGCCTCTTTTTGTTTTATTTTTCTCATAAATATAACTTTCACAGTCACTGTTATAATTCCTCTACTCAATTTGAGTTGAGCCTTACTGACACATTATGTGTCTATTTCCTGACATTCTTTTGTACTTGTCTTTGATTATATGACTATTCTTTAATATTTTATTATCTTGAATATAAAATTATTAACAATGTATTATATAATTATTAATTTTACTAAATGTGCTTTCTTTCTATCGTTAGAGGGATTAAGTAAATTTTAAAGTACTTACAATACGGCCTGACACACGGCTTGCTAAATAAATACATTCCTAGGACAAAGTTAATGTCTCTTCCCAGTATGTCCTTTTTGGCTCTACTATGCCCCTTAGGATGGTTTCATCACCTTTATTCACAAGCCCATCACTCTGTTGGTCATATATAAACCAATCCAGAATATTAATTCTGCTCACTGGTTTCTCAACTTTCTTTTCAGGAAAAAAAAGTCAAGATTTATTCTGTTGTCCTAGGTTTAATAATATGAGATCTTCAGAAGATATTTCTCACTTCTACTCTATCAGGCCTATTTAAAATGTGAATTATAAAGTGTTATTTTATTACATCACTTATGCAGTCTATTTGGTTGGGCAGTCTTCGTGGTTATTCCTGTGATAGTATCTTATTTTCTCTCTTCCTTTATTTTCATTCAAAAACTCCTCATATACCTAGTTAGTCTATTTGATTAATATAGCTTTTCCGACTAAGCACCATGAACTCACCCAGGAAAATGCTTTGCTTTGCTAACTATCATCTGAATGTCTGGATTAAAATAACTTTGATAAAACTCTACACTAGAGATCTTAGGTCCCTTAAGACTAAAGAGGAATTAGAGGTGCTAAATACCATAATCTCTTCAAAATTCCACGCCAGAAGAAATGTCTTGAAAGTAGCAGACTACATTAGGGTACAAATTATAGTTGTAACAGAAATTTTATTTCTTCTCAGTATACCTGATATTTACTAGTGATTTCTAATTTGTTGTAAAATACCACAAGGCTTTAATTCCCTTTTTAGGTACTCCCAGACCAACCATCAAATGGTTACGGAATGGCAGAGAGCTGACAGGCAGAGAGCCTGGGGTTTCTATCTTGGACGATGGCACGTTGTTGGTTATTGCTGCCGTTACACCATATGACAATGGGGAGTACATCTGTGTGGCAGTCAATGAAGCTGGGACCACGGAAAAAAAATATAACCTCAAAGTCCATGGTAAATACAAATGAAAATGCTAAAATCACATAATTGAATCTGTGACATTTTCAAATTATATGTAAGTTATTCTCAGTGTAGTAGTATTTAATATTAATGTGAATAGAAATGTTATTAAACAAAACTGGTGACCTGATTGTATTTATTGAGTGATTTGATTAAAATTTCATGTAATTTTTTATTGCAACTTTATTATTTTAAAAAATTTTTAATTGAATTTATTGTGGTGACATTGGTTAATACAGTTATATAGGTTTCAGGTGTACAATTCTACAACACATCATCTATATATGGTCTTGTGTGTTCACCACCCCAAGTCAAGCCTCCTTCCATCACCACTTATCCCTGCTTTACCTGCCCCCTTCCCTCTGGTAATCACCATAGTGTTATCTGTGTCTGTGAGGCTTGTTTCTGCTTTGCTTAATCCCTTCACCTATATCATTCAAAATTCAAATGGTAGAAAGAGATACTTAGTCAAAATTTTCATGACCCTGAGCTGACTAATCCTCCCAAGGGCCAAAGAAAGTTGTTAGCTTTATATGTACGTGGGTGTATGTCCCCAGAGATATTTATACATATGCAAAGAAATATGAATATTTCCTCCTCATTACTCTGCACCTTGTCTGTATGACTAAAAAATCTATCTTTGGGATTAGTTCAATATTCCTAACCCTTATTTATACTTACGTAGTATTCCACTTTATGGCTATGCCATTATTTACTTAACCTTCCTCTATTAATGATGACCATTTAGGTTATTACCAGTTTATTTCCTGTTATAAGTAACACTTCAATGAAACTCTTGTATTTTTGTCATTTTGTCAAAGCTATGTACCTTTTAAAATGTGATGGATATCGGCTTCCGTAGACCCTGGGCAATATTCACTTCTGTCAGGACAGTAGTGAGGCCCATGTGACTTCATTAAGACCCTAGCAATTTGTATTTTAAGTGATATGTGGAATAAATAGGTTTTCCCTTAAATTTATCCTAAAGTGTATCCTCAGTTCAAAACGCTGAAATAATAAAGTAAAAATTCAGTAAGGACTACTTACAAATATATATTGACTGAGACTCTTCATTTTCTATTAAGGCACATGCCTAAATATGACCAGCCTTGCTAACTGTCAGATAGACCAGAATTTGCTTTCTAAAGGCCTGTGCAGAGAAACTTTATAAATGATATTTATTATAAAATTACCTGGCCATGACTCCTCTCTTTTTGCAGTTCCTCCAGTAATTAAAGATAAAGAAAAGGTGACAAACGTGTCCGTGTTGGTGAATCAGCTGACCAACCTCTTCTGTGAAGTCGAAGGTATTCCATCTCCCATCATTATGTGGTACAAAGATGATGTCCAGGTAAGAGGAGATTCCAGATATGCCTCATTTCTTGCCTCTGAAGTGAATCGTTCAGATGTGACTTTCTTCTTAAAAATAATACAAGAACTTTACTTGGATTTTTGGTTATGCATTCTCATTAGGATTGGAAATAACACTGAGCATTTTGGCCCTTAAAGGTGACTGAGAGCAGCACCATTCAGATTGTGAACAACGGGAAGATACTGAAGCTCTTCAAAGCCACTCCAAAGGATGCGGGACGATACTCCTGCAAGGCAATTAATGTTGCAGGCACCTCTCAGAAGTATTTTAACATCGATGTGCTAGGTAAGCAAAACAGTCCTTTAAAAACACCACAGATCAGCTGCATTTGTTGCATAGGATAGAGCTGACTGAAGGAGTAAAGAGAAGAATAAATGGGTAGGATGAATATCTTATGTCTCTATCATTATTTTCATCATTAATATTTGTTGAACAGAACCATAGTGTCTGGAAATTTCAAAGGTATTATTACTTATCAGAGAAGTCTGTGGGTATTTGGTACCATCTTATACATAAAATAGTAAATTATAATCCCTGTCAATTTCTCCAGCTAGGTGGGCAGGAAATCCTATGGGAAGTAACTGCGTAGGACGAGGCAGAGTAAAACCCACTCATGCTGTCGACATCTCCTGCAGCTACTTGATTGCACTTGAACTTGGGTGGTAGAAAATGCACCTTCCCCTGCATTCTAATTAATTTTTGTAACTAAATCACCTCAGCTCTGAGTCTAATTAAGGGGGGAGAATTCTGGGATAGAAAACATTTTTAATTGTTTAACAGTAATCATAAATCTAAAATTTTATAATTTTAGTGTGTGAAATTATATTTACCAACTTGAGTTTACATAGTGATAAAACGACTTCCTCTTTTTTCCCATATTTTGCTCATCAAAATGGGCATGTGATTTGTAAGTCTGGGGTGGAAGTAGGTCTAGGAATGATGCTGCATTAAAATTACCATATAAAACTGTTATAACAGAAAATTAATCTCTCTCATTAGTCTACTCAAAGCCTGAAGTACTTTGCATTTCCTGTACCAAAATTACCATCATTATATTTAAGTATAGGCTATAAAAACTGAGTCATCTTTTCTGTCACCGGTCTCATTGGCATCATTTCTCTTGGCACATTCATTTGCTTTCAATGCTACCTGTGTGCTGAGGACTCCCAGACTTTTATCTCCAGCTCAGCTTTCTTCTCTGGTATGGTAAACCGAATGTTCTCAATGAATGTCTGTTGTGGTCAACATTTGTAAGCTGAATTAATACCGTATAATAGCCCCCTAACTGCTCCCCTTCATCTATCTTTGCCACGGGAATCCACTCTCCATTCAGTAGCCTGCGTGGTCTTAAAATGCAAATCTGATCACACCCCTCCTCTCCTGAAACCCTGTGGTGCCTGGAGATGAAACCCTTCATTTCCCTGAGGATGAAGACCAGACAGCTATAGTATATAGTCAACACTATACTCATATCCAATTTTAGTGCAGGAGCCCTGAAAAAGAGACAAAGGTAGTATGTTTCAAGCAAGACTATGGTGTAACACGCAGAATTTCAACATTCCTCGATTGACCTTGGTTATGTCATTGATTATCTGAAATGTAGAGCAGTAGTAAATCGTATCATATGAGATTCACTACTCACTTATATTCTGAACTCCTCTTGTACATGGGTTTAATACTCCTCAAAATGAGTTCTCTACTGCCAAGAATTGTCCTGCTATCAAGTCTCTCATGAATGTATTCCTACCCTTGAATTTAACATTTGGTTCCATAGATGTGGTATGAAAAGGGATTATTCTGTGATATGTTTAACAGTAAGATCTTGTTGAAATACTGGGGAAATCATTGGTTATCTGATCTTCCCCCTGCTCTTTTTGCAAAGTTACAGATTTTCATGATAATATGTCTTTGTTCAAGTCCCACCCACCATAATAGGTGCCAACTCCCCCAGTGAAGTCTCAGTTGTCCTCAACCACGACACCAGCCTTGAATGCCAGGTCAAGGGCACTCCCTTCCCAGTGATTGACTGGTTCAAAGATGGCAAGTGAGTATCTTTTCTGTATTTGTTACAAGGATCCAAGCGATAGGAAATAGATATGTAAACACATGTGGATTTTCTCTCTCTTCATTATTTTACCTCACGGAATATTACTGAATGAACATGACAGAAAAAACAGTATTGCTCAAAGTGGTGTCAAAGTCTTATACATAATACCTTTCATGCTTATGACTTACAAGGCTCTTTATAATCGCTGGGGGTTTTATTTGAGAAACATAGAGGAACTTAAGTCTGTTATGCACTAAATAGCCTGTCCACAAGATAAGAATGAAAAATGGAAAATGTAACATCTAAATGCAGAGGCTAATTTTGCTTTCATGTGGAATTGTTTGAATTATGTAAAAAGCAAATTTGTTTATGACAGTGAGGCGAATACTTAAGCTAGTTCTCTGTACAGGCAGAAAGGAACAACCATGGAAGAGTAGTCAGATGTTTCTTAGACTTCAAGTTCAAGGGCTGCTGAGGGTTGTCCACACTGATGTAACTGCGTGGTTTGTCTTGCTCCTGAGAGTTCATTTCTCACGGCATGGTCACAGTTCATGTACTAGTGTAGTTTCTGACAGCAGGTGTCTAAGACCTAAGTAGCCAAGGGTAAAAATTTGCAGTGTATGATATAAAGGACTGTACGCAAACTTTTTAAAGATCAAGAAGCCAAACAACAGTGTAGAAAAATGTATGGAGGGGTATGAACAGCCAATTAAAAATATATTAGGTAAGCAATAAATGTATTAAAAGGTGCTCACCCTCAATAACTTGGAGAACGTAAACAAAAATCATACAGTTTTATTATTCACAAGTCAGATTGGCAAAAATAAAAAAGTAACATTTGAAAAATATCAAGTGTTGGCTAGAGTGTGGGAAATTAGGATCTAGTATCCTGCTGGAGAGAATGGAAATTGGTGCTATGAAAGGCAGTCGGTTGATATTTATTAAAATGTGGATGCTCCTGTGCTGTCATGGGGCACTTACACTTCCAGCATCTAGGAGCAGGAAGCGGTCCTGGGTGCCCACAGGAAGGCCTTTGTGATACATTCCCTGCAACGCTGTGACTGCAGAAAAGCAAAAACTGCCCAAAGCACCACACTAGGAAAATGGGTAGATAACCCATGGCATGGTCATATTAGGAAACACGGTGCAGCAATTAAAAAGAGGAAGATCACACTATATGTACCAAAACTATCTGCATAGCTATTGTCCAGTGAAAAACAACAAGAACACAATACCCTTTATGTATAAAAAAACGTTAGATTCCTTTAGAAACACATCGATGGGGGAAGATGTTTAGAAAAAGGTGAGACTGATAATGGTGAGAAGTCTTGAGATAAGCCTCACATGAGGGGGAATAAACCAAGGAGGCCTTTTCTTATTATAATGCTTACTTTTTTGCTTGTTTAAATTATTATGTTACTTGCATAATTAACAATCAGTAAAAGTTTTAAAGTTACTTGAATTTGAATAACTGTATCAAGCATTCACTTCCTTAAACAGTTAAAATGCATTGAACTAAGGTATTTTATTTTTTATTCTAGCTTTGGAGAACTTTATACAGAATGTCATACCAAGAAACAGTAAAAATGCTACTGTAGAAAATTAAATGTGTTTCCATTTAATCTTGAAGTCTGACTAGTGGCTTATTAATATAGCAATGCTTCTAACTATTTATCATGTGGTTAACTCACTGCAACTTTTAAAAAACTAGCTATGAATATTCCTAAAAGAAGATCAATGGATTTTAAAGGGATGACTCTTGGGATAGCATAGACTTTAATAACCATGATGTTTCGAGTATTAAATAAAGCTGCTGCCAGTTATATAAAAGTGAGCATTTCATTGTAGTCAGTAAGTGATTCTCTATAGTAGAAAAAACTTCCTAGATAACTGTTTATGAGCTGCTTTTGTCATAAATATCTTTCAGTATTTATGATTATAAAACCATTCATATTTACTATAATATCTACTTTTTAGAAAAGTTGGCGTGGTCATTGCCTTTAGTAAGTAATAACCATTCATTCTAGCCTGAATACTTTTCCAGATATTATAGTGATAATTGGTTTAAAAATAATATTGGTTGACCTGAAGCTCCTATACTCTTTAGTTCTTCTTTTCTAAATGATGGTAGAAATTTTGGCTGTGCAAACCCAAAATAAAAGCAAAACAAAACAAAAACACAACGACCAGAAGAAAAAGAGGAGGGGATGAGTGAATGAAGCAGATAATGACACTGCCCGTTTTCTATTAATATTATTCAACAATGTAAGTTTGAAATGAAGAAACTTTTCATCTTAAAGCGATAATTATCTCACTTTCATTAGAAAAGTAGTTTAATAATTTCAATGTTCTGAGTAGGAGTACTAATCACATCGTATTTTTATTTTTTTTAAATTTATGCTAAAAATTTCAGCTTTGATTTTTAACCTTATATGACATAATGATTTTTGTTGTGATTAGGAAGAGAGGAAACATAGGAAAATGGAAATGGACTCATGGAATAAAATTGTATTTTTTCTAGGCCTTTATTTTTGGGAGATCCTAATATTGAACTTCTAGACAGAGGACAAGTGTTGCATTTAAAGAACACACGAAGAAGTGACAAGGGGCGCTACCAGTGTGCTGTGTCTAATGCAGCAGGCAAGCAAGCCAAGGATATAAAGCTGACTGTCCATAGTAAGTGGGATTTCTTATGCTTTTTATTGGTATCAGTTCTCAGTATAAATTGAAAAGCAGGTTTTACTCTAATGTTAACTTTTCTTTTATTCAGACTGAATAATTTGGAATTCTACCTCCTTTAGAAGAAAGTCTGTCTTTATGTGTTTTAGGCTAGAATGTTGTATCCAATTTTAATGCATTTTACCAGTAAGTATGGATTTTTTCAAGTGGTCTAGTGGTTTTTGTATGACCTCACTTAAGAGGTCACGTATTTCATAATTGGTTAGTATATACATAAACCAAATGTTTATATCCTTAAAGGGATTAAAAAAAGACCCTCTAAAAAGAGCAAAGATGCATGACATAGAATGAAGCTGATGGTATACAAACAACTCAATTACTCTTTTCACTTCATCTTGGCCTTTATCCTGACCACATTGTAATATTTTAAATGCCTTATGTTTGTGGTGTTATTTGCTATTTTCTTCTGGCTGAGTCCCCATCAGAGATATGTAGCCCTCATTTCACTAAAATTTTCGGTATCCCCTGAGGAATACTGTCAAAGTCATTTTACTTTTTACTCACAGAGCCGTAAGGAAGGCATCTGAACTTTATGTGGCAGGTATGAAGCATTAAACAATAGAAAATAAAAGAAGTCAGTAGGTCAGCCATGCTTATTGTGGGTCTACTCACTGCACTAGTTTCTGTGTTTCCATAGTGAATGACACACGGGACCTTCCCACCTAAAGCAGTGACTCTCTGTCGCGTTGCACGCAAAGGCAGAAATGCACATGGTGCCTGAATAAGGGGGAAAATGGAGTAAGAGAAGAGTGAAAAATAAGAGATGGGAAAAATAAAGATGGGGATGGGGGGAACGTGAAAGAAGAAAGGAACTAAAAGAGTGTTTAATAAAGTGGAACCTCGGTTCTCGAACTTAATTCGTACCGAAGGCTGTTCAAGAAACCATTTGTTCGAAAACCGAATCATGTTTCCCCCCCCCCATTAGAAATTATGTCAATTGAATTAATCCATTCAGAACCCCCAAACGATTCCCTGTTTTAACCTTTCTCAAAATATAAATTAAGTTTTCATGAGTCCATATGGATATAAATATATGATTGGATAAATAAATAACTTGGAGAGGAGAGACGAATCTCCCATTTAGAAAATCCCAAATAAATTATATAGGTATTCCCCTCTCAAGGACGTAGAATATCACTTCCTACCCCATAGGTATGAGCTGGGGAGAGGGATTCTCTTCCAAAGAAAAGGGGAAAGGGGGCAACTCTACACTGGAAAAAACAGCCCTGACCTGCTTGTCAAGGTTTCCACCGTCAGGAATAAATGTGCTGATAGTATGTCCCCTGGACCGAGAATGGGACTTTTCCTCTGTGATCCGTCTCCCAAAAACCCATGACAGTCTAACCATAAGAAAAAACATTTCACAATAGCCTATTCTAAAATTTGAAAGTATAATAAAATAATGTGAAGGCACTAAACTTAGGCACATGCCATTTGGTTTCTTTTAAACTGTTGCAATTATAGCACAATCCTGGAGCGAGCACGTTCAGAGTATGCAGCAGTTTTGAGCCACTTGGGTTGTTTTTCCAACAGCAGAGTCCTCAGGTGTGAGAAGCCAGGCATGTGGCTGCTGAATTGTGGAAGATACACATGCAGCCAATTAGATGAGTAAAGTCCAGTGAATGAAGTCTTGGCAATTCAAAAAAAACAAAAAAAGCAAAGAAAACAAAACAAAACTAAGAAGCAAAAGTTGAAGACTGCCCAGCTATTGCCAGCAGCTGGTTCAGAAAGGACTTTAGACCTTTATTATTTCTTGGGGACAGAGCATGAAGTTGTACCACACCTGACATTTTTGCTCCCTTGGCCTGATTTCAAACATTTTTATATCTACTTTAAGTGGCGTTTTGTTTTGTTTTGCTTGTTCGTTAAATGTAACGTTCTTAGTCCTGTAATATGATCTATTGGACTTGAATGAACCCCTGAAACTAAGGCTGTGACTTTCTGCTTTATCTGAAACCCATAAGGAGGGTGATAAAAAATAGACAAAACAGGCAATTAACTCTCAGTAGATAAATCACGGACTTCCTCGATGTCTTTATATTTACTTTGAATGCATTATTTAAACATCTGTAGCATTTAAGATTCTGTGCAGATGGGAAAGCTTAGAAAACTTGTTTCTGTCCTGAAATCCTTTGTAGTTCCACCCAGTATTAAAGGAGGGAATGTCACCACGGAAATATCAGCTTTGATCAACAGCATGATTAAGCTGGAGTGTGAAACTCGGGGACTTCCAGTGCCAGCTGTGACGTGGTATAAGGATGGCCAGCCGATCATATCCAGCTCGCAAGCACTTTATATTGATAAAGGGCAGTTTCTTCATATCCCTCGAGCACAGGTCTCTGATTCAGCCACGTATACGTGTCATGTGAGCAATGTTGCTGGAACTGCTGAAAAGTCCTTCCACGTGGACGTTTATGGTAAGGAATAAATAGGTGCTGTAATCATCCTTTATCTATGGTTTCTAATATGCCAACTTCCAGTTTCTTCACTAATAAAGTCCTGTTGGATCTGCTCATTTTCAATATGCCTGGGTAGGAATTAGAAGAATTCGTCCCATGATTTGGAAAAATATTTGTAAAATCTACCATGAGCAGGAAGCGGTCCGTTCATTGGGCCAACCACTTGCCCGTGGCTCTTGGGGCTACCATACCACTTGTTTTTTATGCAGAAGGTAAATTCGTCATTAGGACTAAGATCATTCCCCACTATTTGGCCCTTCGTAAGCCAGACACAGTAGAGAGTGTCCCACGATATTTAGAATAGTCGTAGATGAACTGAACCAAGCAATTCTTTCCTTAGCTGTCTACGTGGAGATGGGCATTTAGAATTCCTCTTCCATTAGGATTCAAAGAAGTGCCTGAAATATTACTTTTTTCTCGTAGTTCCTCCAGTGATTGAAGGTGACTCGGCTGTACCTCTGCATAAGCAAGTGGTCCTTGCTCACTCACTGACGCTGGAGTGCAAAGCTGGCGGCAACCCTCCGCCAGTCCTCACCTGGTTAAAGGACAGTGTCCCCGTGAAAGCCAGCGACAATATCCGCATAGAAGCTGGTGGGAAGAAACTAGAAATCACCAGTGCCCTGGAAGTCGATCGGGGCCAGTATGTGTGTGTGGCTACCAGTGTGGCAGGAGAAAAGGAAATAAAATATGACGTTGATGTCTTAGGTACGTAAGGATGCCACTATCTATCTGGATTCTCAGATTCATAGCCAAACCTGACTTGTTTATTAAAGTTTTTTTTTTTTTTTCGGTCATGCAGTAATAAAATAATCTTGGAGAAGGTTTAGCTTTCTGTTCATCTCTGGACTGCACATTACTGAGTGGTGGGTTTGTCACCAGAGTCCCAAGATCTAAAATCTCACATAAATCTTCCACTGATTTTGATAGAATACTTTGTAAGTGCATAGGTGCATTTTACATCTATGACAACATCTGACTGCAGTGAGGGAAAACATGGTCTTCTGTCCTGAGCACCATGCTAGACAGCAGGAAACTTTGTCTCTGGGTCTTCAGAGGTCATCTTGGAACCCCAAATCTGACTTCTTTATAAATTGAAGGCTTTTGAACAGAGGCCCAATTATTGAGGTTCCCTTGTATTATTATGATGAAAATAAGCAACATATAATATGAATCAACTTTATATTCAGGTGGCATCAGTAACACCATAGGGCTAGATAATTGAGGAAAATCCAGATGGTGTATTTTTTCTGGTAAACATTTCACTGCATGTTGCGTCTCTGTTGTTTTCCAGTGCCGCCAGCTGTAGAAGGAGGAGAGGAAACATCTTACTTCATAGTGATGGTTAATAACTTACTGGAGCTGGATTGTCAAGTGACAGGATCTCCCCCACCAACTATCATGTAAGGGTTTTGGTATGTCTATTAAATACCTCCCACTTCTTTTTTGAGTGTTTTAGAGCTATCTTGAAAGAGATCCTGTGTCACTAAACAGTGGTTGTATAGGATTACGATCTTTATATTTCTCTTTTAAAAGACACACGCTATAGACAAGGTGGCTTTTAATTGATACTTACAGGGTCCTTAAATCTGCTCAATTAGAGAAATTCCATTGATGCTCTTAGAAATTACAGTTTCAGTTTATAGAAACAGACTATTAAGCAGTATCTGTTAACTCTTCCCAGGGCCCTGAAATGTTTAATAAACAACTAAGTAAAAAGAAATGTACCAGACATATCAGGGAAATAGTTAACATGCATATATGTTTACCAATTCTTTTTTCTCATTTTTTCCTTCACAAAGCATATCTTAAATGCTTATCTTTCATTTCTGAAGTGCTATAGGATATGCAATTAAGGAACCGTCAACTAAGGGAATAAAATACGTTGACATATGATTATAAAACTGTATGGAAAGCGATAACTTATAAGAAAGGAAAAAATATAATGCTCTAAAATTTCAGGGTTTTATTTTACAGATATTTTAGGATTGTGTTCATTTTGCTAGTTAGTATTATTTAAATGTTTCAAGGGAATAATATTTAGGAACATTTGCCTGCTTTTGTAACTTAACGTTAATAGATGAATGACGAATTCAACACATAGTTACTGGGTTCCAACAATATGCCAACTTCTGTGTTAGACCGGGGTTCTTTTTTTTCCTTTCCCCATGTACAGTTTATTTTATAAAGTGATAAAATAGGAAATTATGCAAATGCATAATTGAGAATTTATATATGTATATGTATAAAAATGTAATATATAAATAAATTTAGTTCCTCCAAGACACACACACACACACACGCACACACCCATACACACACACACATATGAAGATATACATATATATTCCAGGAACTTAATTATTTAAAATATATATCCATACTGCTTTTTGACTTGTTTCTATAGGTGGCTGAAGGATGGCCAGCTAATCGATGAAAGGGATGGATTCAAGATTTTACTAAATGGCCGCAAACTGGTCATTGCCCAGGCCCAAGTGTCAGATACAGGCCTTTATCGGTGTGTGGCAACCAACACTGCTGGAGACCACAGGAAGGAGTTTGAAGTGACTGTTCATGGTAGGCTGAAGAAGGGCAAGAGCATTACATTTAAAATTAATTTTTGTGTTGTTTCATTATCTAATTATCAAATTGTAGCTCTGGATAAATCTTGAGGTGTGGAAGTAATGTAAAGAATGTGAATGTGTGCCTTGGCCCACGTGGCTCAGTTGGTCAGGCATCGTCCCATGCACTGAAAGGCTGCTGGTTCGATCCCTGGTCAGGGCTCATGCCTGAGTTGCAGGCTCAATCCTTGGTAGGAGGCATGCAGGAGGCAGCCAGTCGATGTTTTGCTCTCATATTGCTGTTTCTCTCTCCCTCTCCCTTCCTCTCTCTCTAAAAACCACTTTTTAAAAAATGTGAATTTGCCCTCAGTTGGCTGGAGCTTCATCCCGTATACCACCTAAAGGTTGCAGGTTCGATCCCTGGTTGGTTGTGTATGGGAGGCAACCAATCTATATTTTTCTCTCACATTGATGTTTCTCCCCCCCCACTCCTCTCTCTCTAAAATCAATGAAAACATATCTTTAAGTGAGGATTAAAAAAAGAAAGAATGTGAATTTGAATTAAATAAAGGTAGATTTTAAGTCACTTTATTAACACAGGGACTTACCCAAGAGATACCACGTGAATGAGCGTAGACAGAAGTTAAATGGCAGGAAGTGTGTTCTGCATAGAATGCCAGGGTCTGAGGAAGTAGACCAAGTAAGATAAAAGAGGTAGGCAGAAAATTCCAAGTAAAAGGGTTATGTCAGCATGGGAGAGTTTAGCCAAAACAGGAGGGAGTGTGAATAGAGTCATTTCCAGAAATGGAAGCTGAGGATGTTATGCAGGATCCAGGGCACGCACGTGCATTCACAAAACTGGCACAATCGTGTTAAAACCATTAAGGCGGCGACAGAAGCAGCTTTCTGCCAGGTTATTATGTGTCTCTCCTGCCAGCAGAGCTTGGGAAGGAGGGACTGGAACGAGAAACGGGAGAGCCATTTGGAAGCCACCGCAGAGGTTTCTATGAATGTCAGGTTCATTTTCCCCTCTGTCTATGCAGACTTTTCCCCCCGCTTTTTCAGTCCTGTGATGGAATATAGCCGTCCTGTTTCTCAGTCTTAGTTCCAGTTTCCGGGGGAGGGGGTCTGGCAGGGCCAGCTTAAATCAAGTGACCGTCCTGGGTTCAATCAGCCTGGCTGGGGCAGAGTCACGCACTATAAATCTGGGTACTGGAACCTCACCTGATTGACTGAGAGAGTTCGTGGGAAGGGAGGGTCATAATAGACTGGGAAGACACGCCAAAAGGTGGAAACCAAACATGGGATTGCAGCTGCTGCAAATATATTTTACTCAGTTTTTGGAGAATTAGAGAGTTATAATTAAGAAATAAGTACTCCCTAAAATATAAATTAAGTCCATGGGATAAAATTATTTCACCCTTTGTTTACATTTTTAAAGTTTCAGGTGGTTTTGCACACAGATTTTTAAGTGTCTGACCCCACTGATTATGGTTTTTGTTTCCTCCCTTCCTTTCTTCCTTCCTATTTTCTTCTTCTTTTTTTTAAATCTAGTTCCTCCAACAATCAAATCCTCAGGCCTTTCTGAGAGAGCTGTAGTGAAATACAAGCCAGTCACCTTACAGTGCATAGCCAATGGCATTCCCAATCCATCCCTCACATGGTTGAAAGATGGCCAGCCTGTGAACACTGCCCAAGGAAACTTCAAAGTAAGTATAACTACTAGTGAGCCCCAAATGAGAAGGCTACATAGATCTTCCTGTAGTACCACATACTTCTTTCCTAATTATAGATTTTCCTGTTGTATTTTGCAGAAAATTTATTAAAACAATATGTGTTTTCCTTAGCTTTTTTTTAGAATTTAACTTAATGCTTTCATATGAAGAATGGAATTAGTTAAAGACTAATAACCTTAACAATGATATCAGTTTTTAACCTATCAGTGGGTACTCTTATTATTTTGATTGATGGCTGTCTTAACTATTGAAAAAATGGTGTTTTGTGGATGAAAAATGTTCATCAATACCAAGAGTATCCCCAATATGTTCATCATAAACTAAGATTAAGGTAAAGTCACATCTATATAAACCTAGCTGAAATTTCTTGAAAAACGTACTTTAACCAGTTTATAAACTTCAGGAGGGCAGAGATTCAATCTCTGAATAAATTCACTTCTGTATCCTTCATCCTGAATATAGTCCCTGACATAACTGTATCTCAGTACATATTTGTTAAATTGATAGATACATAGATTTCAAACCCAGGTAATTTAAAAGATGCATTTAAAATCCAGATTAATAGATATTGCTACTAGGTTCAAGTTAATTGATTAATGTGCGCATGAACTTCACTTGTAGTAAGTTTTCAACAAGGAGGGATGTGCTGAGTTCTTGTCTCAGTACAAACGGTGGATATTTGTTCATTTATCACTCCCATTCCAAATCCAGTGGAACGAGTCTTACACTTTGGCGAGTGAAAGATTCAGCATGTAGCCTTCACACACAGTGCAGGTAAACAACTGTTTACTGGAAATAGATATTTACCACATAATCATAAATAGTATAATTGCAAAGTGTACTGAGTAATTTTAAGAGAAAATAAAGAGAGGTATGACAACGGAAAATGAGGGAAGCCTTTAAGTATGAGAGTAATTTGTGGAGAAAGCCTTTGAGCAGAGATCTGAAGAATACGTAGGAGTTAACTGGGTGAATTAATGGAAGAGAAATGGAAGGGTGTTTCAGAAATGGAAGGGTGTGCTCACAGGCAAACAACTAAAGGAAAGGAGACGATGACACCTCCTGAGGACCTGAAGCAACCAGTGGAGTGAGGAACAGAGAGCAGAGATGGGGTGGTATTACGGAGGACCAGAGGGCAGGTAGGAGGCATTTAAGTAATATTAATATTATTTCCACTTCAAAGCAATGGGAGCTCTTTGAAGGGTTTTAAGAGAGGAGAGACATGATCAGGTTTGCATTTTAAGTAGTTACCCAGGCTCCTTTTGGAGAATGAGTTGAAGGATCAAGAGTAGATATGTGGCCCGGTGGGCATGGCTCCGCGGTTGAGCATCAACCTGAGACCCAGGAGATCTCGGTTCAATTTCTGGTCAGGGCACATGCCCAGGTTTCGGGCTTGACCCCCAGCAGGGGGAGTGCAGGAGGCAGCCGATCAATGACTCTCTCATCATTGATGTTTCTGTCTCTCTCCCCCTCTCCCTTCCTGTCTCTGAAATCAATAAAGATATTAAAAAAAAAAAAAGTAGATATGTGGAAATCAATTAGGATTTATTTGTGTAGGAGAGAGAAAAGATAGAAATTTAGATTCACATCTTGGCCGTAGAGATGAGGGTACATATTAGATTTGAGAGTTATTTATTGGGTATATCATTAGGGTTCAGTGATAGATTGCTTATGAAAGGTGAGAGAGAGGGAAGCACCAAGGAAAACTCATAGGAACCTAACCTACACAAATGCATAGACTGTCATGACATTCAGTGAGATAAGAGACTCTGGAGGACAAGTTTGAGGGGGGGAAAACTGTGATTTGAGTTTTAGACTTTGGGGGTTGAGATGACTTTGAAATAAAGTAATGAAAATGTGAGGTAGACCATTGAATATGTGGTCCTGGAACTCAAAGGAGAGCTCTGGCTGGAGATGCTGACACAGAAATGATATTTGAAACTGCGGTCACGGTTGAGTTTATTTAATGAGAGAATAAAGGGTAAGAAATAGGAGAGAGAACTGACCCAGTTCAGAGGCATAAGAAATTATGGATGTAAAGGCCACGTGCAACAGTCCAGAAGTGAATATAGACATGTGAATGTGCTGCTTAACATGTTTAGTACATATGGCTGGAGAAATGGGGGAGTTTACGTGGGAGCTTATGGAGGTCCCACTTGGGGTCAGAATGTGGTATGCCTGGAGGGCTGTGATGAGCTGGGGTTTCATTCTGGGCAAAGTAGGGAGCCATGAACGAGCTTTGAGGGAGGACTGGTAAAAGGATCAAATTTTCATTGTGGACAAATTATTCTGGCAACGGTATGCAAGATAGATGAACAGTTTGGGAGGTTGGAGACACTGGAATATAAATTAAGCTATTATAATCCCACAGTGGCTGTGAGAATGGAAAATCGGGGATCTGAGAAACATGGAGTAGTATAATTAATAGGAGAGTCATAGTGGGCTCCAAAACCCAGCCAACTGGGAGAGAGAGCGGGTGCCATTAAACAAGATTGGAAACATGCAGTGGGAAGTCGGGTTAGAGACACAGGAAACGGTCCTAAGCTTTGTTTTGGACATGCTAAGTGCTGTGTGCTAACCTGTCCAGCAGATAGCTGGAACCACAAGTGCTGAGCTCAGGAGAGAAGTGGAGGCCAATGCTGTAAATTTAGGTGTCTGCACAGGATTGTTCACTGAAGCCAAGGGTTTGGCTGAAGACGGTCAGAAAATTAAGTTTCCTCTTTATGGGACAGGAGGAGGAAGCAGATTCTGTCAAGTCAACTGAGGAAGTCAGAGAATGAGAACAGGGAAAATGCTGTGTCTTGTCATCAATACCCAGAAAGTAGAGTGACTCAAGGAAAAGGTGGTCAGTCAGCAACGCCAAGTGCTCTAGATGATGAGAGGACAGTGTGAGCTCCCTACATGGGCATCTGGGTATTGTCATTGGAAGTCGCTGGTAGCCTCTGAGAAACAGTTTCAAACAGTAACCACTGAATCACTGCTTCCAAAATGATGGAGGACAGTTGCACTGAGTTTAAGAGGGAAGTTAGGAAAAACAGGAAAAAATTTATCTGCATTTTCATGACTTACACTTTATAATTTTTATTGTTTTTTCTGGCCCCCATGACCATTTAATCAAAAAAGATTGTTGTTTTAAAACTATTTATGAAGTGTTATATAAATGTGACCATGTTTTCTCGAATAGCTTAAATTTTAATCACATAACTCATAGTGCTAAAGTCTTTTATTCAGTGGAGTTTTATGACTCTACCAGCAGGCTGGCCTAAGGTTATTTTGTGTTTTCCAATGAATAAGAAAAGCCTTTTAATCAAATGAGTCTCTTTTCTTGTGCATGATGAAGTGATCTGGCTCTAATCGTTTAAGAGAAAATTGAGACACTGGCATAAAAATATAATTAGATGTTACAAAGTTAAGTGAGTTTGTCTATCTCCACAAAGGTTTTCAAGTCCAAGGGTAAAGTACCAAATGCTGCCATGCTTTCTGCTCCCAATTAGATACAGTCTTCTGGTCGCGTTCTACAAATTGCCAAAACCCTGATGGAAGATGCTGGCAAGTACACATGTGTGGCCACCAATGCGGCTGGGGAAGCACAGCAGCACATTCAACTGCATGTGCACGGTAATGCCATTCCCATGTCTTAACAAAAGAATATTTCTTTGCCTTTTCTTTTTTAAACACAGTGGGGCTCATTTTTATTGAATTACACTGTAAAAAAAACCACAAGTGTTTATTTTAGTCTGTATTAAAAAACTTAGTGTAGTTTTTTTTTTTTTTTTACATTATTGTAATTATAATTGCTTGTATTAAGATCTTTAGTTTTCAGGTTGACAAATAGGATATGCCAGGGCTGATAAATAAACACACTACCCTGTGGTTGAAAGTATTTGAATTCTGTTGGTAACTTTCTGCAGACAACTTTTGTTGAAAAGGCAGAAGTTGCAAGGTTGTTCATAGGATGTTCTGTGATCTCCTTGCCTGTAAGAGGGATTTTGTGAGTAGAAGCTAGCCTTGAGGCAGGATCTTCTCTCATGGTGGCTGTGGTATGGCTCATGAATAGTACAGCTTCAGAGTAAACCTGAAAGACTACTGACCTTGAATGTAAGACTTTGATCTCTGGAGGGTCATCAGAAAGAGCCAAGAAATATAGACTTGGACTTGCCTAAATCATCCAAGGATATTTGCAGAGAGCTATTCAAGATCTCTACCAAACATTGTTCATTTTCTCTAATATCTAATTGCTGTTAAATCATTCATTCATTCACTTCACATTTACTAAACAATTTAACCTAAAAGAATGACCCAGCACCTACTTTAATTCCAGGTACATAGTAGGCAGTTGGTAAATATTTAATAAACGAAAGAGTAAATAGTAAGTAAAAAAATTAGAACATTGAATTCTTCTAATCTATTTCTTTACATGTTTTATTTTATTTTAAAAGATCCAAATCATCAGTTCCCTAAATGTTTCCAATAAACCAATTTATTCTTCCCCCGGTTTCCCAAAGATGAACACCTAAGCTATGGATGTTATACACACAAACCATGTTCCTGAAGGAGGACCTTTAAAGACCAGCGTCTGATTGTAACCATCTTGGAATTGGCTCACCATGCTTGAGGCTTTGGTGACAGGCTAACCCTACTCTCCCTTAAATTGCCTTGAATTTACCTTGTTCCTCGTAAGGCCTAATCTCTCTCCCTAGTGCTCGTTGGCAGCCGTCTCCAGCAGACTCAGACCTCCACTTCCATCTAAGAGTATGTTGGGGTGAACTTGCCCTATTTTCCCCATTTTTCTAGCCTGAGGCTCCATTTCTCCTCCTTGTATAGGCTGTTGATCTTCTCTGTTCCAACATTTCACTCCTTATCTGGTCTCCATTGGCTAAGAGGAAGCAGTTAAGTGGGATAGCTTGTTACGGTGGCGTCATCTCATGCACTGGGGTCCAGCTCACTTTGGTGTAAATTCTGTGCTAACCATGATCTAAGTAACCTTGAACAAACCATTTATTTTCTATGACTACCTGACTTGTGGCATGCTTTTGAAGATTAGAGGTGTTAGGTATAAAATATCTCCCACTTCTACTCTCTCAGTTTATCAAAAAGAAAGATGTTTTTGTACTCAAGAATGACTTTAAAAATACTTAAATGATGACTCTGTAGTGAAGAACAGAGTGTATGTCTCCAGAACCAGGAAGAACTGAACTTTATTGTTTGGGGTACCCAAACTTTAATGTTCGTAAAGATCGTACATATTGCATGTTAAAGATACAGCTTCCTGGGCCCAGCCCCAGATCTTCTGAAACAGTATCTCTGGTGCAAGTGGTCTGTGTGATGTTACTTGGAGCAACATTGGCCCAAACCCTGAAGACTGGCCTAGAGTCTCCCTAGTGTAGTCAAGAATGACTGATAACCAAAGTCCGGGAAAGAAAGCAAGCATCCCATCAAATCCAGAGCAATAACAGAATAGAAAAAAGAGTCAATGCCTAGGAAAACATAAGTCTATAAACCTAGGGTCTGATTATGGTAACAAAATGTCTGTTAGCAGGAGATGGAATTAGGGTACACACAGTTACATGGAAAATCATCAGGGAGTGGCAGACCAAGCTTGAAGACGTGGGTCAATGTGAGAAGAAAGAAACAGAAGGTGAGTCATTGTAAGGATTTATTAAAAACCACCAAGTCAGATGAAGAATATAAAACCATCTTCTTGATGTGAATCACAAATAGAATAGAGATAAGGTACAGTACCAGCTAAAAATGTTTCATTCAATACCATCTTGACTTGTCTGGATCACAGCCCATCAGCCTGAATGAGGAATCAATAATAAAGTGAGCTTTTAATTTAATACTTATTGTGATCAATCTTGAGAAAGTAGTTGGCTAAGTAAATGTGACAGGAATCTGGACGGAAAGCTGGAATGTCATCTCGGCACTCATGACAGCAATATTGTGCTGAATACAAATGACCCTAAATCTGATCTGTCTTCTTCAGATCTGTCACTTGTATTATGAACTTCAGCGAGAATTGGAGATACTAAAGAAGGGTAGGAATTTCTAAGGGATTAGTTGATGACAGATCTCAAAAAGATCTCAGAGGTTAAAATGACAAGTTAATCTGATGTGGGAAACCACGTAAGAACAGGGTGGAGAAGAGGGGCTTAAAGACACCATGCATTGAAATAATAGATGTATTAATGGCTTTCTTCAATTACTGTACATATGGCAATTCAGTTTCGTAATAAAGTTAATCAATCTTAGATGTCAGTAATAGAAGCTTATGGTATGAAAAAGGAGAATTGATTCTATTATACTCTTCCTCCTGGAATGCTTCCAAAGTAATATATCTAATTCTGTTACTGTATATTAAAAGGGATATTGAAAAATCTGTAAGGAAGCAGATAGCCTTTAATTTAGTTCATTTATTAATCTATTTAAGCAATTCTATAGTTGCCTTTTCAGTTGGGGTTTGCCTTTATCCTAACCTTTATTTGGGAGGTAACACATTCAGCAAAAGAGCATTTATGACAAATGTCATCCAAAAGTGTTCAGTCCTAACAAACTCAGCCTCCCAGTTGTTTAATATCTTTCTTATAAAAAAGATCGTAGACGCTTCTGTTCTTCTCAAGCATGGAAAAAAGTCTTTCTAAAAGGTGAAGTAAGGGTGCATGGCCTCCTGGACTGGAAGACCAAGACATGATCATGAGAAAAGGGACGTTCTCATGACCCCCTGGGTTTTTCAGGAGCGTTCTCTGCAGTACAGAAGGCAGCGACTCTCAGTAGGTGGTCCTTTTGTTCATCAAGGTTTCCTAATTTTGGAAGTTCTAATTCTCTAGACCAAACTGTGAAATTCTATCTAACCCTCAGGTATTTGCCAAGTAAGACAGATGTTTCCACACACAAACGATAATATGGGGTCTAATGGCTCAAGCATTTATTTCATCTGCACTTAATTATTTCCTAGGAAAAATCAGCCGTGGTAAAACACCCAGAAGTCTAATGTTGTGGATAAAAGCATGGGCTTTGAATTGGGTTCATAGACTGCCAAGTGATATCTGTAGAACAGTGCTTTTCGATGTTAAATGTTTGAGAGTTCAGTTTCCTCATCTGTAAAATTGGATGACAGTTGTCATAAAGGCTCATTTGCTGAATGTGTTACCCCAAAAATAAAGGTTGGGATAAAAACAAATCCTAACTGAAAAGGCAACTATAGAATTGCTTAAGTAAATTAATAAATGAACTAAATTAAAGGATAGCTGCTTCCTTATAGATTTTTCAATATTCCTTTTAATATACAGTAACAGAATTAATGAAAATGCCATAATCAGGGAGGTTGGTGAAGATTAAATGAAAGACTATGCATGAAAAGCTCAGCCTGGCGTTTGGTTCCTATTCGTCATCTGTAAATGGTAGCCGAACCACTGTTTGGGCCAAACACATATTTGGCTTTTTGCCCCTCTCACCGCACCAACGTTTTAACAAATATATCTAAAGCCCTTTACTGTTGGCCAGGAACAGTCTGGGAGCTGTATTAGTTGTCTGGTGAAAACATTAATGGAGCACCCCTTCATTTAATTTTATTATTTTAAAGTATTTGCTTGGCTAACATCTGCTAACACCCACTTAAAAAAGGTTTCTCTATCGTTTCTGTGTTTTACTTACTAACTCACTTGTGGCCTCAAAGAGACTTGGGAATATTGTAGGGGGAACATTTTTTTTCTTAATGCGTCACTTTAGTTCAGGACTCTACTGTTCTGTTTTTTCAGTGTAGATGAATTTATTACTCTATCGTAATTTTGGTGGTTAAGGAGGGTTAACTCATCCATATTACTTTTAGATCAGTTATGTATTAATTCAAATTTAACCAAGACTTGAAAAAGTCAATTCATGCCTTTGAGTGATTGAAATAATAGGCAGAATCTAGCCTCCGATGTGTCCAGAAGAAGGTACTGTGGTTTTGGCGTGATACGGTTTTGGAAGAAGGAAGATAGTGGAAAAAACCAACAATGTGAATGGAATTCAACCTCCTGCTTGGAGAATGCAGACATTTTCTCATTTGTAACATAACATAATGTTACCTTACTAATGCTTCTGTCTAGAAAAGTGTTCCACTGAATTCAAATTGCAAGACTATCCTTTTAAACCCTCCAAGGGAATAATTGAATTTATATTTGTATTTACATTTTACCTAAAAATGTCCCAGCACCATGTGTTGAGAAGACTATTTTTCCCCCTGCTGAATGGACTTGGCACTCTTTTTGGAAATTATTTGACTTTAAATGTAAGTGTTTATTTCTGTAATCTCAAATCTGTCCTATTGCTTAAATGTCTATAGTTATGCCTGTACTACACTGTTTTTTTTATTCATTTCCCCCCCAGCTTTATTGAGGCATAATTGTCAAATAAAATTATACATATTTAAAGTGTGATGATTTGATATATGTATGCTTTGTGAAATGATTACTACAGTCAGATTCCTTAACACATCCCTCACCTCAGGTAGTTACCTCTGTGTGTGTGTGTGTGTGTGTGTGTGTGTGGTGAAACACTTAAGATCTGCTCTCTGCCCGTATTATTGCCATGCTGTTCATGAGATCCTCAGAGTTTATTCATTTTATAAATGAAGGCTTGTACCCTTTGACCAGCATCTCTCCATTTCCCCCATCCCTCAGCCCCTGGTAACCACCATTCTACCTGTCTCCATGAGTTTAACTTTTCCACATATGTGACATCATATAGTATTTGTCTTTCTCTGTCTGGCTCATTTCACTTAACATAATGTCCTATAGGTTCATCCATGTTGTGTGAAGTGGCAGGATTTCCTTCTTTTTCATAGCTGAATCATATTCCTCTGTGTGTGTGTGTGTGTGTGTGTGTGTGTGTGTGTGTGTGTGTGTGAGACATCTTTTATCCATTCATGTGTTGATGGGACACTTGGGTTATTTCTATATCTTGGCTATTGTGAATAATGCTGAAATGCACACGGGAGTGCAGATATCTCTTTGAGATACTGATTTTATTTCCTTCCGATATATACCCAGAAGTATGATTGCTGGAGCATATGGTCGTAATTTTCATTTTTTGAGGAACCTGTATAATGTTTTTCATAGTTGCTGTATCAATTCACATTCCAATAACAGCGCACAGGGGTTCTCTTTTCTCCACATCCTTGTTGACACTTGTTATCTCTTGTATTTTTACCATGGCCATCCTAACAGGTGTTGGGTGATACCTCATTGTGATTTTGATTTGCATCTTCCTGATAATAAGCGATGTTGGGCACCTTTGCATGTACCTGTTGGCCATTTATATGTCTTCTTTGAAAAAATGTCTATTCAGATTCTTTGGCGATTACTTAATCAGATTATTTGATATTTTGCGATTGAGTTGTGCAAGTTTTTTATATATTTTGGATATGAACCCCTTATCAGATCGGATGTATGGTTTGCAAATTTTTTCTCCCATTTCGTAGGTTGATTTTTCATTCTGTTGACGGTTTCCCTTCCATGCAGAAGCCTTTTAGTTTGATGTAGTCCCACTTGCTTAGTTCGCTTTTGTTGTTTGTGCTTTTGGTGTCATACCCCAAAAATCCTTGCCAAGACCAATGTTAAGGGCTTTGTCCCTATGTTTTCTCTTAGGAGCTCTGTGGTTTTAGGTCTTAAATTTAAGTCTTGAATTCACTTTGAAAGTGCCACACTGTCCTGATTAAGCTGATTGATTTTCATGTTAAACCAACCCTGCCTTCCTGGGATAAGTCTTTCTTATTCATGGTGCGTAATCTGTTTTATGTGCTGCTAGGTTCACCTTACTGGTACTTTGCTGACTATTTTTGTGCATGTCTTCATAAGGCACATTGGTCTGTAGTGTCTTTTTATTGGCAGTCTCTGTCTGGTTTTGTTATCATGGTAAAACTATCCTCTTAGAATTATTTGAGAAGTGTTTCCTCTCTGCTATATTTTGAAAGTGTTCTTGAAGGGTTCATGTTAATTCTTTTTAAATGTTTGGTAGAATTCACCAGTCAAGTCATGTGTGCCTGGCGTTTCCTTTGTGGGAAGTTCTTGATTACTAATCCAGAGATCTGAAAAAGTTGATTTTGACAATTATAGTGCTTGTGTGTGTGTGTGTGTGTGTGTGTGTGTGTGTGTGTGTGTTTAATGGAGGAGTGGATTTTTGGAGTCCTTACTCCGCCGTTCTTGCTGACATCTAATCTTTTTTCTTTAAGTCCTCTAGTGGAGTGAGAAATGACCAACCCACTCCATAGCTCTCTCCTTTCTTGTTCCCACCATATTGTTTTTTGGGGGCAGCTGCGTGGTCTGCCAAGGCCTTCAGTGATCACTTCAGCCCAGAAGGCTTTAAGTGAGTATTTAAATAACTGTTTTTGAAGGAATGTGCCATAGACTAATTATTTTTTCTTTCCAGTTGAAAAAAGTCAGATAGCCATTTCTAAAGGCCTTTGCCCTTAAATGCTATATCATAAATCAGAATTCAGTAGAGAAAAAAGAAACATTCTAACCATTTTAAACCAAAAACAAGGGAAGGGGAGGGGAGGGTTAATCCATTGAATTGGATGGATAGAAAAGAACTACAGGTGTGAAAGAGGAGTGGGTTCTGAGCTTTGTCTTTAGGAATAACTTCCAGAAAAACAGAGATCTGATCCAGACAGACACCTACTTCTGAGGACAGACTTTATTTTAAACTTGTGAAAAGCCAGCTTTGAATTTCATTACCTTTTTTGTTGTTTTTCTTGTTTTCTTTGGGGTTGTCTTCTGCTTTGAGGATTAATGTTTGTTTATTCCTGGCTTCTTCTGGTTTATCTAATTGGTCTTTTCCTAGAATCTGAGTTGAATGCTTAGGACATTTATTTTCATTATTAATTAGTTTTTAATATATTAATTAGGGCTGTAAAATTTTCTTTGAGTATTCTACTGGTTGGTGACATTCCATAGATTTTAATTTTAATCAATCTCATTTTTATTTTTACTTTTTATAATTTTATACTTTATTTTGATTTTCTCTTTAATGACTTTTTTCTTCATGTAGAAAGCTTTATATCTTTATTTTTTATTTCTAGACATTTTATTATAGTTTTGTTGTGGTGTAAATGCTTTATTGACATTTTATGGCCTAATATATAGTTTATTTTGAAAATATTCTATGGGCATTTGAAAAGAATATATGTTCTTTGTTAACTGTAAATACACATGCATACATACATACATACATCTGGGTGGGTAATCTTATTTTTCAAGTTCTTTATAACTACATTTCACTACATAGTCCATTTCTGAAAAAGATGTACTAAAATATACTACTTTTAGATCTTTCACATCATCTCTGCTTTCTAACAATTTTTCTTTGTTAGTCAGTGCGTAGAGCATTGTCACTATAATGGATTCTTCATAAATTGTAACAGTTTAATCACTAGAAAGCATGCTGCCCTAGTGTTCAATGATTTTTGCTTTGTATACCAGTTTGTCAGAAATTGATGGCACCTTGTTGTCTTGGTATACCTTTGTTGGGCTCTTTATTGTGAACTTTTTTGTCGGTTTTTAAATCTGTTTTTTTAATCCACTTTCACTTTAAAAATCCGTGTCAACCCTCAGTGTTACTATAACCCTTTGCCTGTTGAACAAGAAAATGAACTCATATTTATGTTCTTGATTTAAATATTTAATTTTATTTTTGCCATCTTATTTAGGCTTAATCATTTTATTGTTCCCCTTCTTTCCTCCTTTTCTGGTTTTGCTAAACTAGTAGATTAATTGCTTGATTGTATATGAGGTGGGGGTGAGGGGCTCAAGTGCATCGAATGAGCTAAATTTAGCAAATCTTTAAAATGTAGCTTGGTTAACTTCAAATATGAACTTCTCTCTACAGCATTTTTCTCTATAAAACAAGGCCTCTAGTTTACTTGTCCCTTTTTCATCCCGGCATCTCTTACACACCCTTTGGGTGTTGCTGTTCCAGGTCATCATTCCTTTTACACCGGGCCTCTCAGACTTCCTGAACGGCCACATTTAATAATAGAGAAGTATTTTCTATGCTTATTTCAAGTTAAAAGGTAGTCTTCTGTTTTATGTTACCGACAATTTAATTGTAACTTTTATATCAAAAGAAAAACCTGGTATAAATAAGAATATGATTTGAATTTCTCTGAAGCGGTTTAAAAAGAGTACTATTCAAAGATAAGGTCAGTTAGTTTCAGGAAATGTTGATTTCTCCTTCACTGCAAGAGTTCCAATGCCATCGATTTCTTCTTGGTGAAGGCACTTCATCATTGGGCTGATCAAATCTATTGGGATAAAAACAAGTTCTCTTTAACATTTTTCACTACTCAGCTAATCTACAGTTCTAAGGATTTTCCTACCTGAGCACAGAGAAATGCTTGATCTAGAAAACCTATTAAGATCCTTTTTCCATCTTGTTCTTAAATTCTACTTAACAGTATGCTTTAGTTTTATTCCAAATTTATACATATATGTGTGTGTATATAATACATATACATTATATATATGGAAGAAATTGTAATTCCCACTGAGCAAACAATTCCACTTAAACTGTCCTACTTATGTGAATTGGTGACCTGCCTGGCCTTCTTGCAGAGCCACCCAGCCTGGAGGGTGCAGGGAAGATGCTGAATGAGACCGTGGTGGTGAACAACCCTGCACAACTGGAGTGTAAGGCCGCTGGAAATCCCTTGCCTGGTATGCCTCCTTGTGGACTCTGTAATTTATCAACATTTTAAGATTTCTGGGAAAAGCTAAATCTGTTTGTGAGCATAATACAGTAATTACTAATAAAGGAGAGATTATAGATACATTTCAAGGGTAAAAGGATATCATTGGGTAGATGGTATTTTCAAATTTTCACTGCTTTCAGTGAATAATTAATTGTCTTGTCCTTACTGTGGCCACAAAACACACAATGGCATTTCATATACATTTATGTTGAAAAATTATATTTTTATCTAGTCTATATTGGTTATCTTTATACATCAAATCATTTGATGAGACTATTACTTCGTTAATTCTCATCACTGGTAAGTTATTCCTACGAATCAATAATAATACACATTTTTGAGGCTAATAGTGGATATATGTTTGATTTTGATTAGATGTGAAGAGAATGTTTTTGTAGAAGAGAGGAATATGTACAACAAAATGGAAATAGAACCAGTTAAAATTTTGCTACCAAACAATACTGATACATTAGAGAGAAAGTAAATATTTTTTATAAATTCATTTCAGGACTCTTTTGCTGGTTTGACTACTCATGCTCTTGTTAAGGTTACTTCCTCGTAAAACTCAACTCTACAGAGAAATTTAAACAGATTAAACTGAAATGATAGCTCAAGAATAAAGCAATTGCTACTATTTTAGTTAAGGTCCAGTTTAGTGTATGTGTTGAGCTTTTACAAGAAAAAAAAATTAAATAGATGGGCTTCTCTCCTCTTCCCCTTGCAGTTATTACATGGTACAAAGATAACCGTCCGCTCTCAGGTTCCACCAGTGTGACTTTCTTGAACAGAGGACAGATCATTGATATCGAAAGTGCCCAGATCGCAGATGCTGGCATCTATAAATGTGTGGCCATCAACTCAGCTGGAGCTACAGAATTATACTACAGCCTTCAGGTCCATGGTTAGTGCTGCTTCTCCTAGATTTACCCTGGGGTAAAGAAACATTCAAAATGACTAAGTCCTTCTATAAAATTCTAGTGTAAATATTTAACGGAGTATGTTAGTATCGTCTTTACAGAAGAGTACAGTGTTCTAAAGCTGATAAACGTTTTTATTTCCTGATTCTTATTAAAATGCTCTATTTTCACTTGATGTTGAGCTTGTTAGCTTTACATAAATTGTTGAAATAGGTATCAACCAATCATATCAGCCATGACAATAGCCCTATTTGTAAATACAGTACTGTCTATCAGAATCATATTTTTAAACAAATGTGTCCAACTTACTATCTCTATTAATGCTTTTAAGAAGAGTTGGTAGTTAACACACTAGAGTGGATACTGTGGTGGGACACCAATCACACACACACACATATACACACAAGCCTGGAAACCAAGAAATAAAAATATACTCTGGTGTCAAAGACTGGATTTCCTAAACAAAGTAACGAAACCTTATTTCCCTCATCTGTAAAATGGAGAAATTGATCAGTGCCCTACTTACCTCACTAGGTAGATGTGATTAGAATCCCAAATAAGAAAGGGAAAGAACTTACCAAAAAATATATACCCAAAACCCGCAATGTAAAAACACTACTGTGGACATTACATATAGTTTTCATTATTTTGAGGTGAAATCTTTCATGATGTTAACACATCTTATTTTCTTTATTTTTTATTCCTTTTCAGTGCCCCCATCCATTTCTGGCAGCAGTAATGTGGTGGCGGTGGTGGTGAATAACCTGGTGAGGCTAGAATGTGAAGCCAGAGGCATCCCTGCCCCAAGTCTGACCTGGTTGAAAGATGGGAGCCCTGTGTCTGGTTTTGCTAATGGGATACAGGTACTCTGTCATTCCTTCGGTGAAATCTACTACCCGATTATTCAATACAGGAAGTACAGATAGGTAAAGCTATTAAAGAGATTTGGCGAACAAGGATTCACAAATGTTATCCAAAACCATAGACATATACATTCATAAATACCATGGACACACAATTGGGATTTCTGAACAATTCGTTAAAAACTCAGTATATCTAAGAGTTCCCTTGTATCATATGTAGTGCTCTATTTTAGATACTTTCTACCTCCCCCCTTCCATTCCCTGATACTTCCACAAGAGATACTTTACACAAATAAATGTTCATCAACACCAATAAACAGGAATTTCCTGGTAGAATTTATATTTAAATGTGTGGAAATAATAATGAATCAGAAAACCATATAGAGTATATTTTCTTCTACAAAGTCATCAAATAAAAAAGTAAGACACCATAAAGGCAACATTATAAGAAATAGAGTCTGAAAAAAATGTATGCTTTATACTGATTCAGAATTTAAAATACCCAAACATGTATATCTCATTTAAAGTGTAGTTTAATTTTACTTCGTTTAGCAGAGAACATAGTTCTCCTACCATTCTACATCTTCAGCTTTTCTTAAAATTCCAATGCTTGCAGAATTTGGGATCATAAAAGTTGTAGAGTTAAGGTCAATATTTTAGAGGTACAACTAGATCATTGGGATAAAAAAAAAAAAGCAATGAATGTGACTCATTAATTTATTTGGCTGCTACTTTGCTATTAATTTTAACTTCTTACTTGTTTTCCCAGGGAGAAATTAGAAGGAGAATTAGCTCCTCTTATTCCCACCTCTGCTCCTATTTCTCCCCTGGTGGCTTCCTCTTTCTCTGTAGTAAGCGTGGGTGAAATTCGACCTTCCCTTGATGCTGTGGAGACAGACTTGTTTTCAGTGGTTATTACCACATTGGGTTCTGGCCTCTGAGTTTTCCTCCACAGAGAAGATGAGATGGGGATTAAGTGATGCTTACACACTTTAAAATATCCAAGTGGAAATCCTTCTAGAGACCAATGTCCATTGATTAACCTCAGAAAATAAGAGAAAAGGTCTGTTTACATCTGTTCTTCTCAGGGGGCGTGTTGGCTATTTAGCTTTCTTGTCTTTGAAAGGTTCTGTCTGGGGGCCGCATCCTGGCTTTGACCAGCGCCCAGATCGGTGATACCGGGAGATACACCTGCGTGGCAGTGAATGCTGCTGGGGAGAAGCAAAGGGACATAGACCTCAGAGTGTATGGTGAGACATTTTATCGATGATTTCTGCTCTGATATAGCTGTGTTTAAGCCCTAAGATCGTTGAGGACAGGTAAGGGAAGTTTTTGACAGTAAAGAGCTATGAACAATAGAAATGATATTACAAGATTAAGTCAAATCAGATTCTCCCTTTCTACTCTATATTTAACTAATTTTCCTTTTTTAAGGTGTGAGAAATTAAAGTGCATACATTAATCACGTAGGGTGTGGGTTCTATGGTGTACCCCGAGGAACGTGACTACGGAGAGCAGCTTTGTAATTGGGAAGATGTAATCTCCTCCCTAAAGCAAGCATCTGTTCAAGAAGCTCTGTTGAGCTATTTTGCTCCAAGCCTTGGTTTTATTGCTTTTTAATTACATTTATCATCAGCATACACTTACAGTCAGCATTTTGTAGTCAATACTATGTCTATGAATTAAAGGCTATTTGAGAAGAAAAAGTTAAACTAAACATAAACTTAGACAAAATTTAAGTTTTGGGTGTGTTTTTTAATCTTTGCTGCAGCTATAAGGTACAAAAGGGAGTGTCTGAAGCTAATGGCCCCCAGAACAAAGTTGGGGCCCATTGGACCCCATTCATAGATTACACTTGCTGTCCCACATTCTGGTGTACCTTTGAGTTTAGAACTCCTTCAAGCTTTTTCTCAGGGCCTTGGTTCATGGAATAATGAATTTGTTTCTTCTGTAGCCCCTCAAAATATCTGTTTAGTGTTGGCATTTTCTTCTAAGTCCCACCTCACTTCCAAATAATTCACTCCTATTCAAATATATTACTTTTTTTTTTAACCTCTGGGCCATGTGGGTTGACTCCTCTTTTTAAGTTTGCCAAAAACAAATGGCAGTTATCACAAATAATTTCAATAAGTTATAATTTTATAATAAAGAGGCCACTTGTTGCAACATGGATACCATGTATGTCTCATTAAGCTGAAAAACCCCAGGAGACGACTAAAGGCCTCTCTGTGCATCTCTTTCCTGTTTCTTCTGCATTTGACATGGGTTTATGTCACACCTCCAGTTTTGCTGGCGCGCTCTTTCTGAGGGAGAAAACGGGTCTGAAATACTCACCCCTAGGGACTCCAACTCCTTCCTTTCATGGGCCACTTTTATGCTTAATGGAGACCTGGAATGTGCCAATCTCAAATATCTTTAGAGAATGGTTCATCAATCAAAGTATGTGACAGAATAGCTCCTTCAGTCATCAGCAAGCAGATAGAGGGGTGACATTGGTATTTACTGGGTTTCAGTCAGCAGTGAAAATTGGGATTGGCTCCTTCCGTTTCTGCATGTTAAGGAGTTGATGTTTTCTAGGACTTACAGAGATGTGCGTCGCTATTATGAATAATTGGCTAAGATACTTCCACACCACCCTTTTAGTCTGAAAAAAACAGATCTTTCATTTGTTGTAAAATTCAGATGGCTAGCTAGAAAGTGCGTATGTTTGAGAATGTGTGTGTGTTTGGCATTTGAAATATATATACGTGGCAAGCTACTGTAAAATTAAAACAGGTTTTCAATCTGAAATTACTTTCCAATCTACGTTCCACTGTTAGTATTATTTCTATACATTATATTCCTGTCTTTGTAGTAGTAACCTTGGCCATCTAGTGTCTAATTGCAGCCTAAAGAATGTGTATCCCCAAAGGTAAATTTCCTTCAGATTTACGTTGCAGAATGTGAGGATGGTAAGAGGAGTAGAGAGTGAATGAAGTACTTTTCCCTACAATTACGAGGGTAGTTCATTAACATTTTTCCTCCTGGTATAAATTCAGAGTATGTTCTACCACATTCTGAGGTGCCCAAACAAAAGTTGAATTTTTAAATGATCTGGATTCCTGTGGTATCTTTTCTTTAAACTTAAGCTCAGAGAACTTTCTTAGAGATCACACATCCCCCAGTGTCTCAACAAGTATAACCCCTATGGCAATTCTAATTTTGATAATTAAATTTAACAAGTATAATGCGTAGGATGAGAAACAGGCACAACACACCCCTTCCAAAGCAACATAACCACAAAGCAAATTAGGGAGAACATCTAAGAAAGCTGAGGATCTGAAGGGTAAAAGCTTTTCTCTTCTCAGACTAAACAAAAAGCTGAAAATGAAAGACAGGTTAGAAAAAATAAATGTGCTTTGGTAATATATATCCTTGGCTGTAATTAGATTTGCTTTATGTTCTTTAAGAAACAAATACTCTATTGTTTTTGCATTTTTCCTCTCAATTTTAAAATTCTGGTATCCTTTTGAACTTGATTTAACTCACTTAGCTGTAAAGAAAAGTAACTGAAAGAAAAATATTTGGAAATAAATTAGCATTCTGCTTTCTTGAATTATTTCCGGCCTTTAATCCTACAAGGAACCATCAAGAATTCATGCTTTTTTGTAAATTCCACAAATAATCTAACAAAAACATATTTTCATGCAGTTATAGTACTTTTTAACCACTGAGACCAGACTACCTGAAATTATTTCCAAGCTGTGAAATCAGCTATTCTATTTAGTGCTTTTTGTGCTGGGACTAGTGAGTGTATCTGTTTTCATAATATCTTAGGAAATGGCACTAATTGTGCTGATTTTGCCAACATTATAGCAGTTTTAATCTGAAACCGGACTAGTTGTGTATCTTTTATCTAATGTGTCCCATATTGAAAACAATCCCACTGTTTTCCATTCCCCATAGCTTACTTTAAGCTCATCGAGAGCCAGATGTCTGCGTGTGCTATTAAATTTAACAGGAGGGGCATCATCTCTACACACATGCTCCACTGGTCTGTTCCGGTCGGGGTGCATGGCAGGTCTTCCTTCAGCATCAATTCCTTTGGCTTTAGCACAAGTCCTGCATCCAGAAACAGCACATGAAAGTGCTCTTAGTCCATTGCATATGCCTTTCCCTCTGTAGTAGGTAGGCATGGTAGCAGAGAAACCTGCTGGTTGCAGAAACACACTGTTACTGGTTAAAGTCAATTGCATATTTGCCATTTTTGCCACATGCTGCAGTATGGAGCCTGAGCTAGTAGACTATACTAACATTCCTCAGCACGAAAATTTTATTTCTATCAAGGCGTTTGCAAAGTTTTTTAGGAGTCGTTTCAATGAAACTTATCCTTTCCTATAAGACAAAACAACAAAAACTAGAAATAAGGTAAATTTCCCATAATCCTAAATAGTTACAGAATTTCTTGAGAAATGGCTGGGGAAATTACCCTCTGTGAGTTTTGCAGTGGCCTTTTTATAGCAACAGGCTTGATTTCATCATTCGTTTGTGTGTTTGAATTATTATAAATACAGGCCTGAAAGAGTCCTTCAGAGGTTACAGAGCCCACCCTCCCATTCTTGGCAGGGCTGTACCTAAACCGTCTAAGACAAATGACTGTTTACTTTATTTTTTAATACACCCAAAGGAAGGAGATTCCTTAAACTTCTCCAAGAACACATTTCAGCATCTGACAAGCCTTCGAGCCAGGGAATTCAAATCTTAATCTCATTAACATTTCAACTCATTTCCTCTTTTTATGTAATTGTGAGTGTGTTGTACAGCTGGTCACTGATTTAGTTTGTTCTTTATTGTGCCATTTATTCCACATGGTTTTTATTCCTTAGAAAGTTGACAAGGTACCGTGGAAAACCACAAAGAGCTCTAAACTACAAGTCAGAAGACTCCTGGCTTTCCCACCCATTAGGTTATTTCAGATAAGCTGATATCTGTCACCTACTTGGTTTTGCACGTGGTGACTGGATGGGACTGGATTCTCTCTTTCACCTCTATACCTCTATGTGTTTATTTTGCCTCTGTTACAATGAAATTTTTTTTTCTTTTGCAAAAAATATAAATAAATATCAAAAATGCATTTGCTGTAATTCATTGTTATTTCTAAAATATTTCATGAATGATTTATTCCTCTGAAAATCTTAAGTAGTAATAGCGAGTTCAAGATGTTTCTTCCATGGGCACTTGGTGAGAGTTCCAGTTCTAAAACCTTTTTCCCCCCTGTATTTTATTCTATTTTTACCATCACCACTTATCCCCCCAGCCCTCCTCCACTTCCACCCATCCCTTTCCCTCCCTCCCTCCGTCCCTCCCTACCTCCCGCCCGCAGTCACCACAGTGTCCACGTCCATGAGTACTTTTGCTTTCTTTTAAGAAGAGATAGTGAAAACTATTTTTCTTCAGCAGCACGTTATGAGTGATTTATTAACACATGATTCTAAAACAAATGATGCAGAGAGGTTTATTAGAATGATCACAACCTTACATCTTAAAAGAACCGGTCGAGTTTCCCAGTATATATCCTGATGATTAATAATCATGAGCAGTGTGCTGGCCTGTTTGATCCTGAGCAAAACCCCATCCTTCACTTAGTTCCACCAAACATCGTGGGGGAAGAACAGAACGTCTCTGCCCTCATCGGCCAGGCTGTGGAGCTGCTGTGTCAAAGCGACGCTGTCCCCTCGCCCACTCTGACTTGGTTAAAAGACGGCCGCCCCTTGCTGAAGAAACCAGGCCTCAAGATTTCTGAGAATGGAAGTGTGTTAAAGGTGAGGCCATCACTTTATTTATTTCTTCTTATATTGCTCCTGAGCTCATGGCTTCGGCATGACCGCTATGAAACTTGCCTGTCTCTACAAATGTTCTATTAATTTCATATTATAAAATTCTAGGAACCCTTTCATTAAGGGGGTTTGTAATATTTTTTAAATTTGGGGCTAAGTAAGATTTAAAGTTTAATTTCTATCCATATTTGTAGCCAGAAGCCATCCAAAAATGCTTCTAGGAAAATATTATAGGAATATTGTAGGACAGCCTCAGCCACAGCCATTCAATCAATCAGCAAAGACCCGTTCTAGGTGCTCTGGGTAGGGAATCCAGAAAGTATAAGATGCATTTCCTGCCCTCGGTGTCTTCTAATGTCACCAAAATACCGGAAAACTTGACTGAGCGTTCAGTCAAAAATGCACTAAGTGCTGTAAGCCTGAGTTAATGGCCAAGTGGATACATTTTGGGAGGTAGCAAAAGATGAGGCTGCGGTTGCCTGGAATGGTCTTGGAAGGCTACTTGCATTTTTATGGGGCAAAAGGCCTGATTAAGGAAAGCTAGTGTGGCTGAAACAGAGAATTTAACAGAGCAAATATTTGGAAATAATTCTGGCATGGTTGACTTGAGTAAAAAGAACTAACATTTGAAGCCAGCTTAAGGAATTAGGATTCAGGAATGTTTGTAAAATCTGCATCATAACCCTATCGAAAAATTGAAAGAATGGCTCAGTAACGTGCCCACGGTTACTAAGTGGCTGAAATGGGCTGTGAATGCAGGAGCATAGCTTCAGAATCCATGCTGTGAACTACTGTACCTTCCAGCCTCTTGGTAAAAGAGGGTGATTAGTGGCAAGTAAAGAGAGTGTTGAGCAGTGGTTGATGGGTGTCAGCACAGAGGAAGCTGAGAAGCTTACGCAGAACAGAAGCATGGGGCAGAGCGGGAGGGAGTGTGAAAGCGCATTAGAGGCAAGAGGGTAGAGACCTTGTTCATTGTGATCCTGAAATAATGGAGCTGTTGAGCAAGGAAAGGCCAGAATCACTGAGGGAGGAAAGTAGGATGTCAATTAAGCTTTATAGAAAGAAAGGAGCAGCAGCAAAAAGCACAGCCCCTGCTCAGAGGCAGAGCCCAGAGTTCTAGACGGCAGCCAGTGGAATTCGCAAACCTTAACTCTCACTGCATGATACGAGGAAACGACAATACGGATACAAGCCCCAGCACTGGTAGGGGAGAGCTCTGCGTGGTTCAAACTCTCAGAAAGTTTCACTGAGCATAGCAGTTTATTTCTTCAGAGCAGAGATCCCAAGGGGTTGGGAAGCCCAGAGAGAGGTGATGGCTGGTGAAGCAGCCCTGACATTCATTGAATCCCTACCATGAGGGTCGGCCAGGCACCCTGGAGTGTGCAGGTCCCAGTGAGGGGTACAGAGAGACCTCCTGGAAATGAAAGCTCGTAGTGCACCCCCAATATACTAAATACTTTCATTGATTTAACTCCAGTGATTCAACTCTTTTGAATGATTTAATAATTGACTGCAAAGTTATTTGGCAATCGATATCACACTGTTTGTTGTAATCTCTTGTGTTATCTTCTGTTAGTATTTATACTTTGTTTATTATTAAAATTTTTTATTTTCGCATGCTTTATATTCTCAACCAGATTGTAAATTCAAGTCAGAAACCATGTATCACACTAAACTTCTTTGTATTTTCTATGTGTAGTACCTGGTACAGTGTTCTCAATAACTGCTGAATGGTCAGTGAATAGATGATGAATGAGTATTGATGCATGTTGCAGATAAATACATGGAAAATATTTACTGATATTCAGTTATCTACCAAGCACCAAATTGGTTACTAGGAGATTGAGTCTAACTGAGTATAATATTTGGCTTAAACAAGCTTACAAGCCCCATATGGGAGAAGAGATGTAGTAGATCAATAAAAGGGTGTTATTTTACTGAACAATATCCTAGATGTATAAAGATTGTATATTTTAAAGCCTTAAATAACTTATTCAGAAATTGTGGGGTTTTTTGCTATTTTATCTGAAATATATTTAAAAGACCTTTCTAGATCTTCAGTGACTAATATTAATGAGATTAAAATAAGGTTTGACATAGAAATTGTTGAATCTTGATAAGCGCTAGATGTGGATAATGGGTGTATAACCATGATACAAATAAAAAATAAGAGGTCACAAATAACATTAACAGAAAAGCCCCATTACTTATAAAATAGAAACTGGTCTTAAAGCCTGATTTTGTTTTCAGATTGAAGACGCTCAGGTTCAAGACACTGGTCGTTACACTTGTGAGGCAACGAATGTTGCTGGGAAAACTGAGAAAAATTATAATGTTAATATTTGGGGTAAGTGTGATCAGTTCCTGCAAAGCAAATGATGCAGCATGCGGTTTAACCTTTTATTCTGTGTTTCAACTCTTAAAATGACATCCACATACCTAAAATTGATCATAATACATAGATGGACATGAATCAATATGCTTAGATGATTCTAAACTGCCCTGAATATCAGCTCATATAAATTCAAGAGCAACTATAGATAGACTCTTAGAACCTAAGTGTATTAGACATAAACTACAAAGTGTACTTTATAAATTCCTCTAATAGAGGAAAACAGAATACAGTAGATGTAAGAATGAATGGGAAGAAAATGTTAAGATATCAAGGATAGATTCACTAAAAAATATTACACTTTGCTTCTGTGTTCTAGGCACTGTGCCTAGAGAGGTTATTGAGAAAAGACAATACCACTGTTTGGATAGAACTTATGTTCTGCTGGTCTAGGAATAGCTTTCAATAGCGAATTTGAATTTTGTAAGAACTATTGTAGGAAGTTTTATAAGAAAACATATCAGGGGCTCGTGATATCTACTTGGGTTGTTAAGGATGAGTAGGCATTCGCTCTGACAGAGAATGGAAGCATTACAAACCTGAAGAATACTGCCTGCATTCAGTTCCCCAAACATCATTCAGTATGGAGCCTAGGGTGGTGCAGAGGAGAGTGAGAAGATGTTATGTAGGAAAGGTTGAATGGGGCATGTTGAAGAGGGTCTCTAAAATGAATTTTAAAAGTATGGATTGGTTTTAAAGGTGATATGATGGCATTAAAGAGATTTAAAGGAGGCATGAGGTGTTCAGATCTGTACTCTAGGAAGAAAGAAGCAGATGAATTCTAGAAGTATTTAAGGAATTGAGTTACTAGGATTAATTGGTAAGTGGAGAGATGTAGAAACGAGGAGTCAAGGATGGATGTCAGTATGGGTTGGCCATCTGGACTGTGTGGACAGTAGTGTCCTTCCCTCAGAGAGGGAACAAAGATGACTGAGTTTGTTTCCAGGCAAGCCAACTTTGACAGCGCCTCTAGGAAGGCATCCAAGTTGAGATGTTAAGTAGTCAGAGGGGGTCTGCATTACAGGTACAGGTTTGCAAGTATTTGTATTAATGGAAGCCGTGGGAGTAGAAGAGGGTAGAGTTTAGGTTGGCGATCATGAATTTATAGTGGTGGCAATTCATGTCATTGTCACTTTCTTCTGTAGAACTTTCCATCTGTTGGTATTGGTGATGACTATAAGATTCATCTAGGGTAATATAGTGTTACCAACTGGAAAGGTTACAAAGCAGTTGAGGATATTGGCAAAGGAGTAGTTGAAATTATGGGTCATGAAATCTAAGCTGAATAGAGAAGTCAGTTAACAAAAGAGTAGGCAGCGAGATACGGAGACTTCTGAGAGGTGAAAGGACTTGAGATTCAACTGGGTTGATGAATTGAGAATTGGGGAAAAGTATATGAAAGAGCTCTAAGGATGGAGTAGTTGTCAGAGAGTCGCCTAAAGTTATAAATTTATAAGAGAATGTTCTAGATGATGAAAAAGCCTTGGATGGAGAAAGGGATGAGCAGATCAATGAACTGAGTAGCCGGGGTGCTTAGTTCCTACAGGAGGATGGCAGGTCTTCATGCGAAGAGGAGGGGTAGAAACAATGGAGAGATGTAAGCTGGTGGCCTGAGCCTCAAGAGCATAGGGCTGTCATGGGGGCGGTTGAGCAATGACTGGAAGCTGCTTTGGGAGGCGAGGAGGATTCTCCCACAGCTGCACTCGCACGGCCATCTGCCACCTGATAATCCTGCGGCCAGAGCAGTGGCCGAGGGGAGAGTCCGGCCAGCACGTGCAGACTCGGCCCCTGAGACAATCTCGGGTAGTCAGGATTCACTTCTCAAGCTCCAAGGAGAAGCTGGAGTCCAGTGGGAGGCAGGCTGTGCAATCTAGTACAGATAACAGGTGTGTTTCTGAGATCAAATCCCTTGCCTCCCTTCTTTACTGTGTGTTATATGCCTGTTGTTTTCCAGTTCTGTTCAGCCTCTGAGATATCAAAGCTGGGTAGGTGCAGCGACTGGGCTAGGTTTATACTTGGTAAGTGACTTAGCTTTTTGGTGCAAGATGTCTAAATATCTATAACAAATTAGCTTCTATTTATGCCACTCTCAATAGTTTGATAATTAAGTTTCTATCTGTGAAAATGGGAAGTCTGCTGTTAGGTATGTAGGGTTCGTCTTACCGTGGTCTTTTAATGTGGTGTGGATATGTCAACCTCAGGTGCTAATTATTTTCTTTGTCAGTTGAATGCAACCTTTTTTTTAAAACACGTAAAGTATTAGGGAACTTTTGTATTAAATGAGTGTGAAAATAGTATTTTGTATTTCTCTTTTTTTTATCTTTCAGTGCCACCAAATATATATGGTTCTGATGAACCTGCTCAGCTTACAGTCATTGAAGGGAGTCTCATCAGCCTACTGTGTGAATCGAGTGGCATCCCACCCCCAAATCTCACTTGGAAGAAGAAAGGTCAGTTTTCATCCTGTAACATTTATAAAATTAAATATAATTTAGATGAATTTACATTTTATCTTACAAATATGTTAATTTATTAACAAACTTTCCAAGGGTTTGCATACTAAAATACCAGGTAGCATAATAAATACTCAATGCACAATGTGATACTTCTGCACTGTCCAGCTGAAAAGCTTCGCTGCCCCTCAGGAAGAAAAATCACATTGTTCTTTAGTCAGGGTAGCTGTAATGATCAAGAATCCACCATTCAAAGAATTCTGATTTTTCCTTAAAGCAAACATTTTCGCTATGTTTGTGACAGTTTTGTAATGTGTGTTGAGATTCATTTCTGCAGCCGGACAAGATTTTCAATTTATTCATCGACCGATATTTATGTGCATCCGTTAAGTATCAGACAGATCCTCTAAATGTTTAGCTGACCTTAAAAATCATTTTTGTTTTCCTGTTTCAATATTTAATTTTGCTTGCGTTTCTAAGGATGTTTTCTTTCAAGTGCAATATTGGTTGAAAATTTACCAAAATGTTGCCGCTTTTCTTGGTAAACGTTTCCCCCTTCCTCCTTCCTCTGTTCCCCATCCTGCTCTTATCCCTGTGCTAATTCTCATTCCTCCTTTCCCGGGTGGGGTTACTTTACAGTGTCACCTGCCTTTTAGGAGCTTGAGCTGGAAGTCAGCGAATAAGTATATACACTTATCAGGAGATGCACGCACAGTGCTTAGTTCCGTTGCTTCATTCATGTCCTGCCATTTGGTTCCTCTGTAGGCTCCCCGGTGCTGGCTGACTCTGCGGGCCGGGTCAGAGCTTTGTCTGGAGGCAGACAGTTGCAGATCGCAGTTGCTGAAAAATCCGATGCAGGGCTTTATACGTGTGTGGCATCGAATGTTGCTGGAACGACACAGAAAGACTACAATCTGCAAGTGTATAGTAAGTCATTGATTAGCCAGGCCTTGGCACAGTTGTCTTTTAAGTATTCCCATCTTTCCCTTTTACCTTTTCTTCATAACTTTGAGATACATTCCAAGTTATATGGTTGTAATATACCTGTCGTAAAGCCCACAAATTTAAATTGTGCTGACACAATCAGAGATCAGTTGCTTATTTGTGGCTGTTATTTATTCAGCAGTTCAGCTGCCCACTCTGTATCAGCTTGGTGGTGGCGGGCACGTGAATGTGGCTGTAATTTGTTGGGGGCAGGATAATGGACGTATGAGATGAGGAGGGATGACACTGTACCATAGAGTATATGTATAATATGTAGAAATATATCATTTTAAAGAATAATTTGTATAAGATTTTAAAGTGCTTAAAATATGTAATTATCTCATTTAATCTTTACCTGAGTTGTGATATGAGGCAAAACTATTGCCATTTTGCGTTAATGAAAACATAAGCCCCAAGACGATTCAATGAGCAGCTGAAGTCCCGTGCTTTGTAATGTGGTAGGAATGGCACTAGAACACAGGATTGCTAACACCGGCCCACACACATATGTATTAGAGTTGGTCAAATTTTCTTCCTTGGAATCAGTATCCATTAGGTGAATTCAGCTGCACAGTTACAGAGTAACTGGTGATCAGTGCCTTAAACAAGTAGAGGTTTATTTTGGCACATAATGAGAGGCCTGAGGTTGGTCAGCACCTAAACAAATGAAAAAAATCAGAACTAAAAGTTACAACTTTTAGAACAGAAATTCAGAGGATCCCCAGAGATTACCACAGTAATTGTATGCCATAAGATTGGACAACCTAAAAGAAATCGACAAATTCCTAGAAACATAGGATCTTTCAAGATTGAATCATAAAAAAGTGGAAAATGTGAATAGATGGATTACTAGTAATGAGACTGAATCAGTAATAAAAAACTCCCAACAAACAAAAGTGTTCTAACTCAAGAGGACCATCTGGTGAGTTCACTGGTGAATTTTACCATTTAAAGATTTAAATACCTTTCCTTCTCAAACTTTTCCAAAACATTTAAGTGGAAGCAGTGATACCAAACCCATATAAGGGCCCACACACACAAAAATTTATAGACCAATATCTTTAATGAACATAGATGCAAAAATCTTTAATACTAATTTGAAAAGATATGTACACCCCTGTGTTTATTGCAGTATTGCTTATAATAGCCAAGATATGGAAACAACCTAAGTGTCCATCAATGGATGAATGGATAAAGAAGATATGGTACATGTATACAATGGAATACTACTCAGCCATGAAAAAGAGTGAAATCTTACCATTATTACATAGATGGATCTTGAGGTTATTTTGTGAAGTGAAATAAATCAGATGGAGGAAGAGAAATATTGTATGATTTCACTAATATGTGAAACCTAAAAAACTAAAAAGGAAGAAAACAAACAAAAGTAAACAAAAACAAACTCGTAGATACAGAGCACAGATTGGTGGTTACCGAAGGGGAAGGTGCTGGGGGGGGGGGGTGTGTGAAATGGGTGAAGGGGATCAATTTTATGGTGAAAGATGGTATCTAGATTTTTTTATGGTGATCACTTTGTAGTGCATACAGATGCAAATTATAGTGTTGTACACTTGAAACTTATATAGTGTTATATACCAATTATACCTCAGTAAAAAAAAAAAGTTATGTGTTTCCTTTTTATCAGGAGAGCTAAATGTCCCCAGAATCCATAGCTCCCACCCCCTGCCAGCAGACCTTTATTTAGATTTTATTGGCCTGAATAGATTCAGTGGCCACTCGAGTTTTCAGAGGAGACTGAGAAATAGTTTCAGCTTTTCCAACTCCTGTAGCAGAAAGTGGAAGGAAGAAAGGAATTGGTAATAGATGTTGGCTTGTGAGCTAGGCTACCATATCTATTTTAAAATTAATACTACAAAAACTTCTGCAAATGATAAGCTCAGATAGTTGTATAACTTCTCAGAAGCAGGGAAAGTAGCAAGCACAACATTATTTTTTTTACTGTGTTATTAGGTTTATGTTAGATATGAACCCATTTAGAAACAATGGAGAATTCTGCCTCTCAGTGTAGCTGTGCCACCTCTGTTAATCTTAGGCCTTCCTCTAGCAGTTAATCTTTTGACATAAAAAATGAATTTAAAATCAACAAACAATAAGTGTTGATGAGGGTGTGGAGAAAAGAGAATGCTCCTTTACTTTTGGTGGGAATGCAGATTGGTGCAGCCACTGTGGAAAGCAGTATGGAGGTTCCCCCAAAAATGAAAGTGGAACTGCCTTATGACCCAACAATTCCATTCTCCATATATATCCAAAGAAACTCAAAACACTAATTCAAAAGAATATATGCACCCCTATGTTCAACGTTATTTATAATAGCCAAGCTATGGAAGCAACCCAGGTGGCCATCAATAGACGAGTGGATAAAGAAGATGTGGTGCATATGTACAATGGAATATTAGTCAGCCATAAAAAAGAATGAAATTTTACCATTTGCAACACCATGGATGGACCTAGAGGATATTATTCTAAGTGAAATAGTCAGACAAAGAAAGACAAATAGCATATGCTTTCACGTTTATGTGGAATCTAAAGAACAAAATAAAGAAACAGACAAAATAGAAACAGACTCAAAGATACAGAGAACAGGTGGAGGTTGCCAGAGAGGAGGGGCATTGGGGGGCTGGGTGAAAAAGGTGAAAAGATTAAGAACTATGCACTGGTAGTCACAAAGTAGTCATGGGGATATAAAGTACAGCATAAGGAATGTAATCAATAATATTGTAATAACTGTGTATGGTGCCAAGTGGGTACTTGAAATATTGGGGGGACACTTTGCAAAGTATATGATTGTCTAACCACTATGCTATACACTGGAAACTAATACAAAATAATACTGAATGTAAACTATAATTGAAAAATAAAATTTATAAAGGATTAGAGGTTGCTAAGGCTCTGGGGGAGGGAGGGATAAATAGGCAGAGCCCAGAGGATTTTTAGGGCAGTGAACTATTCTGAATAATGTAATAACGGTGGATATATGTCATCATACATTTGTCAAAATCCATAGAATGTACAACCCCAAGAGTGAATTGTAGTGTAAACTATAGACCTTGAGAAACCATGATATATCAATGTACATTCATCAGTTTAAACACATGTGCCACCGTGGTCCATGATGTCGATATTTGGGGAAGCTGTGTTGGGGCAGAGTATATGGGGACTCTGTATTTTCTGCACAGTTTTGCTATAAACCTAAAACTGCTCTAAAAAGATAAAATCTATGTTTGTAAAAAAAAAATGAATTTAACTTTGGCTGGTGAAAATTTCTATATAAAACTTAAAAATTTTTCCTATTTTATCTTTGCTGTCTTTTTTTAAATCCAGTTCGACCAACCATATCCAACAGCGGCAGCCACCCCACCGAAGTTATTGTGACTCGAGGAAAGAGTATTTCCCTGGAGTGCGAGGTGCAGGGTGTCCCTCAGCCCACAGTGACCTGGATGAAAGATGGGCGCCCCTTGACCAAGGGAAGGGGAATGGAAATACTGGATGAAGGTCGCACCCTTCAGCTGAAGAATATTCATGTCTCTGACACAGGCCGTTATGTGTGTGTTGCTATAAACGTGGCAGGAATGACTGACAGAAAATATGACTTAAGTGTACATAGTAAGTATAAAGGAGCTCCGTACGTCTGTTCGCTGGCTGATATAATCTACAGGATCCTGGGTGGGAGATACAGGCCTTGAGTGTTGAGTCTTTTCTGTATAGATGTTATTTCCCACATCTGCACCACTTCTCTAGATCCATTTCATCACTTATCCGGCTGACCTCCCATTTCTCACTTTAATGAATAAGCATGTATTAGATATTCTTTTAGGAAAGCACATAGTGAGATAGATAATGGTCATTTTCAAGTGCTTTGGGTTCAGTGATATCCCAACTGGTATTCTTTGACTTTCTGTTTTCCGAATTAGCTATCTTGGCTCGTGTAAACCTAGGCTCCTTGGAGCTTACTGACTCAGCATCAGTTGGTCATGAGTTCTACTGAAGTCAGCTTTAATGTTCTAATTAATGAGTCATAAATGTCCTTAGGAAGAGACCAGACACATCTGTTCTCAGGGATACTTATATAACTTGAATTGCACATTTTGGATCCGTAGACACAATGGTAAATTTAATAGACACAGTCTTACAACTCAAATCCAGTTAGGACTCACACAAAGTCCAGTATTAATGTCCTATAGTTTGCTGCTTAATGGGTGAGCCAAAGCCAATGAAATCGGAATGTGGAAGAGAAAAGGAATCAATCTTAAGTATCTTTTTATGAAGTTACTTTTAATATGTAGGATTAGGATAATTTGCTAGAAAATCCTGCCTATAAGGCCATGAATCCATATTTATCAGAAAAGATGAGTGATTCATAGAAAATCGCTCACCTCCATTCGAGTAATAACATCAAAGTCATTTATTGCTATTAGTGGAGGAGTAACACTTTTACTTCAGAGAATGTCATGCTAAAATACTACTACTACTACCACGACTGTCCTTGACGTGGTACATATTTTGTTTATCGTTGACCAGAAAATGGAAGTCATATTATTAACAATAAACTGTTGAGGATTGGGTGTTTCATACATACCAGCTACCTGCCTTTCCATCTCCTGTTTGTTTTGCTTTGTCTTGCAGCCCCGCCAAGCATCATAGGAAACCACGGGACACCTGAAAATATCAGTGTGGTGGAAAAAAACTCAGTGTCCCTGACTTGTGAAGCTTCAGGAATCCCTTTGCCTTCAATTACCTGGCTTAAAGATGGGTGGCCCATCAGCCTTAGCAGTTCCGTGAGAATTCTCTCAGGTATGAGAAGGTCTCCTATTCTCATAATCTGGTTATCTTCACGTGGCCATAGTTTCTCCTTAATTTTCTCGTTTCTTCCTGTCTTACCTTTCTTTCTGATATAGCTGCTCACTATAATACCCATTGATCATATTAAGAAAAAAAAATATCTAGAAGGACATCAGAAGTTATTGGAAAAGGGGAAAATCTCCAAATTACCTCTAGATGGTTTTACAAAAGAAATCTTGGCGCTTGCTTATTACTTAAATTATGGTGATGTCAGAGCAGTCACGCTACAGTGAGTACCAACCAATTTGAAACGTGAAGAATGGAAAGAAATACTAAAATTGAAACCAGAATCTAGAGAGATTCATTTTGTGTAGGATGCCCCCATAAGCAAGTATTTCACCTTGTTCACGACTCTAATCTGAGTGAGTTTTATATTTATGAGAGAGACTAGTTTACTGTGAGCTAAGACTTTATTATTGTAAAGAAGATATTCAGCTTATTCTTCATCTAATTAGGTAGGAAAATCTACCGGCTTCTCCTTTATGGGTCCGTGTAAGTGTGCAGAGAGGTGTCTTGGGGCATGCCACGGGGATCTGCACTCGGCCCCTTTCTGTAATGACTTGGATACACACTAAGAAGATACTCTTGCCAAGTCTGTGGTTAATAAAAAGCTTGGATACTTAGAAAAATACCTAATGTGTTGAATGGAGACATCCGAATTCAAACGCACCTCATGAACTTTGGAGTTTAACCTAACAAAATGAAAGTTAAATAAACTCCTGCGCTGAAGTTCAAAAGCCAATGATGAAAACTTGGGTGATTCTTCAGATGAAAAGCTTTCTGAATTGTGTTTTTCATTCATTGTGCATTGACCATGTATTGTGGTTATCAAGAAAATAAATGCAATGTTTTGCCACATTAACAAAATATGTTTTCACTGGTAAGAAAAGTAAGAGACCACTTGTACTCTGGATTTAACTCACTTATTAGGAAAACTAGGAGGATCTATTGACAATATTTTTTTAAGGAAGGTAACCATGATAGTCAGTGATTACAAAATAATTTATGTCTGATCTTATTGAACCTGGAAAAATAAACCCTATGCAACCTTACGCTCACATAGTGAAAACCGAAATTAATTTAAATAGTTGAAGAGCCTTGATATAGAAGAAGATTATGTTGGTTCTGTCTAGTTCCAGAGGTAGAAAATCGTGCCAATGTAAGGAAGCTTCTAGGGACAAATTTGGGTTTGAATAGAAAGAACTTTAAAAATGTATATTGTTTAAAGTCAAGATTAGCTGTTTTAATAGGTAGTGAGCTCCCTGCCCCTAAATTGGTTCAAAAATTAAATTCCCACTTTTGAAGGCTTATGCAGAAAAGATTCTTTTCTAGTGTTTGAATTACGTCTAAATATCCTAAGGTTCCTCAGTTTCTTCAAGATCTTACTCTATAAATGATAGGGGCTTGATGAGGAATATACATTGCTAGTAACCTCATTTATTGCCTATAATACTCACCTTATGACCTCAGGCAAGTTACTTGACTTTGCTCACTTGAGTTTCTTTACTGGAAAAGTGAAGGTATTAATAGAATTGTCCTCTTAGAATTTTTGGAAAGATGAAATGAGTCATTGTATGTAAAGCAGTGAACACAGGGCCTGCTCATAGGGTAAGCATCCAGCACGTGTTTTTGTTATTACCACAGACGACCTGGTGAAAAGTGTGTGCACTCCCTGACCTGGGAGCCGGTCCTATGTCCTCAGTATGATGCTTTCATTGTCATGGACTCCCAGGCCCTGCTGGTATTGGGAAACAATAATAGCCAAGGTTTTATTAAAATTTGGTTACCCAAAACCTGAACACATTATCTTTGTGTCTTGAAATTATTCTCATATTTTTTCCTGTTTTTCCCTAATTCCCAATTGCTTAAAAAGTAAGAATTCTCACTAACTATAATCACTACATCAGAACTCCTAGAGATGAAGAAGGCAGGACAGAGCGATGTCCTCTGGCTTGTAGATGCACAGGAGTGGTGGTGGGGTGTTCTTTCGTTTTGTTCTGCTTGACCAGCAGCTGGCGATCCCTGAGTGAACACAGTAAAAGTATTTCACCTCGTGGCTCTGCCAAAGGAGTCATTCAGTTTTACGGCCTGACATGTGTGCTGTGCAGTAGATGAATGAAAATCAGATGAATGGCACATGACTCGCTTGGTCCTGCGTCCGCTGCACACTTCAGTTTCATTAAGATTCGTTCTCCTGAGACTTCAAGCACAGCTTTTCTGAAAGCAGGGCTTCGGGGAAGTCTCTATTATTGCTACGACGTTATGTGCCAAGAAGAGATAACTGCTATAAAAATTTAATAGGTACAAGAAACGTCTCTGTATAAGTATAACTAACTGTCAGACCCATTCCCTCCCCCCCTCCACTGGATTAAGTGAGAGACCAGGAGAAAAAGAGAAATCATGAGACTCATGAGGTTGAGGTTTGCCGAGCCAGCAATGACTCATAAAAGTTGGACTGTTTTAATATCTCTCAACTGGAACTGCAGTATGGTTACACTAATCTGAAGTAGCAGCCAGTGCTTGAATCTTTTCCTAATGAATACAAGTCTTTGACATGTTTAGATAATTTCTTTATTCAACTTTGCTTATGTAAATTCCGTTGGGGGAAAAAAAGACCCAATTCAGGTAATCAGCTTTGTTTGTCTAAATAAGATACTAAGTTGACCTTTCAGCGGTTTGAGGATGGGAAGGTTGCTTATTGGAAAACTCAGTGACATCCTGTGTGTTTAAGAAACCAGAAAGGAAATGGAAACTCCTGGCAAATTTAGATTCGGGTGAATATTTACATTAAAAATTCCATGTTTAATCATTTTGATTTTTTTCATTTAGATTCAGGGTGCTAAGCAAAAATATACCAGCTAGAAAATTATTACAAAATGTATGGAATGGTGTGCATTTTTTACCTAGACTGCTCCTTCGGTAGTTTCAAGAACTCGAGCCCCTCAGGCGTCTCTTGGTCTCCTCGCAGACTTAGCTTCGGCCTGGTCCCCTCGCAGACTTAGCTTCGGCCTGGTCTGCTGGCTCCTCCCTCTTCTTTTGCCCTCAATGGCGTTTCCCTCCAAATCACACCCTTCAGCATGTCAGAGTTTCATTCTCAGTCTAAATATATTTCTGGGGTGAAGAATCTTTCTTCATCGCATAGCAGTTCAAAATACAAAAACAAAAGCAGGTTGGCACTAGTGAATGAGGTGACCCCTGCCCCCCACGTAAATTTTGATATAAATAATTCTAGGATTCCACGAAGCTCAGTTGAAAACTGGTGGCCAGGCTTCATGGTCTCAGCCATCCCTTACGTATTATTGTTACCCATATCTGGGTTGCTGGTGCACTGTCCTTTCTAACATTCCCATTTTATGTATTCAGTGGCCAACTGGGAGTTGTTTCTCTAAACATCCTGTCACAGTTGTCTTTCTAAAGCACAGATCATCAGGTCATGACCTTTTTTTTGTTTATACGCTTCTCTAGCCTTCAATGACCACGAAGCCTAGATTCCTTAGCATTGCTTTCAAGGGCTCGCAGAATCTGGCCACACTCCATCGAGACTCATCTGTCACCATTTTCTCCACCTGCCCCGCTTCAGGTGCCACCCCTCACATCTGCTGTAGACCCTGCCTACAGTGAAGCCTCTCAGCTCCCCTGTGGATTGAAGTACACTTACCTTGTAAGGTTGTGCTCAGTCATCACCTTTGTGACACTCCATTTCTTGCTTGCTGTCACTTAGCATTATATTTAGTTTTTTATCCATCGATCCAGAAAATTCTTCTGAATTACCTATTTTGTTTCACATAGGCTTAAAACGTGATTTTTAAAAAAAATTGTCATCAGTTCATTTAAAGACCTTCGAAGCATATTGGTTAAGTTTAACCTATATTGAACATCCCTTGGACCGCTGGTCAAGTGTCAGGTTTCTTTTTGTGTCACCTGGCGGTTTGCTTCTCTAGGCGGGAGGACCCTGCGGTTGATGCAGACCAGAATGGAAGACGCCGGCCAGTATGCCTGTGTCGTAAGGAATGCCGCTGGTGAAGAGAGAAAACTCTTCGGGCTTTCAGTGTTAGGTATTTATATAATTTGCACTCTCTAGGAAAAAATCTAACTGGCTCAAATGCCTTCTAGAATCAGAGTCAAAATTTACCTACAGCTTGATCTCACATTTATGTATTCTTTGGCCTCTGGACTGTCACTGTTGACAAGAATTCAGTGTTAGGATGATTTGGAGGTAATCAGTTGCACTAAATGGGTAAAATTTCATGTTGTTTGTTCACAGTTGTTCAACAATATGCTAAGACTCTCCGTTAACTTGTTTAATGTGAGTGCTGCTTACAGTTAAAGTGGGAAAAATAAAGGACTAATAAATGTTCTTATCCACTGATTTGTTGACATTTTAATCTAGACTTTATGATTTACATTACAATAAAATTCATTATATAATTGAATTCATGACATATCACTTTATAATATATCTTAAAATTAGAATTGATCAAAATAATATGACATAATTCTAATAATGAGAATTTGGGGTTATGCTGTAAAGGTTATAACTTAATGAAAATATAAACCTAAATGTCTCTAAAATAACATTCCAGGGGTTAGAATTGTTACTGTTTCTATTTGGGTTTTTGTGTTGTTTTTTCAGTACCACCTCGCATTGTGGGTGAGAACACGTTGGAAGATGTGAAGGTAAAAGAGAAGCAGAGCGTTACACTGACTTGTGAAGTGACAGGTAAGGGACTCAGCCCTCCCGCTTCTACTGTTCCCCCCTCACTGATTAGTCGTCGTTGCCACCACATACCTTAATTAGCTGATAAATATTCAAGCTGCTGTAACGCGTCTGAAAGTGAATTCTAGTCCAGTATAGCTGGTAGAAATGTGGGGGGAAAACTCTCAGATTCTGGGGAGATAAAAAGGAAATTCCTTCATGGAAGGAAGGCGGGGAGGGAGGAAGAGAGGAAGGAAAGAAAAAGGAAGGACATTCTGGCCTTTTCTTTCAATTCAATAAATTAATCTTTTGTAATCTGCTATTTGAATGTAGGGCTTCTCTGCCCCACCCCCCACCTCCTCTTATTTTTTCTTCACTGTTGGTGAAGGTTGTGCCTTCCTTTTCATTTTCTGTTCTCTTAAATTTCACTTCAAGTAAATAACTAGTAGTTTTGGTGGAAGGATGGCATTATTGATAGTGGGGATTACCCCAAAACAAAGTGTCACCTTTTGTTAACATGTTTAATTTCCATGTTTTTATTTGTGAATTTTCCAGCTTTCCTCCTGTTGTTGATTTCTAGTGTCAGCTACCATGGTCAGAAAAGATACTTGGTATGGTTTCAATCATCTGAAATTTGCCAAGACTTGTTTTTTTGGTCTAACATCTGATCTATCCTAGGAAATGTTCCATTGCCCTTGAGAAGAATGAGTATTCTGCTGTTGTTGGATGGAATGTTCTGTGTATCTCTGTTAGGTCTATGGTGTTTTTTCAGATCCTCTGTTTTGTTACTGATTCATTCTCAGACTAATCCACTATTCATCGTGGAGAGTGGGGTATTAAAGTCCCAAACTATTATTGTACTGCTGTTTATTTTTACTTTTAGTTCTGTTAGTATTTGCTTTTTATATTTAGGTGCTCTGATATTGGGTGCATGGATATTTACTATTATATCTTCTTGATGGATTGACCCCTTTTTTGTTGTATAATAACCTTCTTTGATTTTTTTGACCATTTTTAGCTTAAAGTTTATATTGTCTGATATAAATATAGCTACCCTTGCTTTCTTTTGATTACCGTTTTCTTGAAATATCTTTATATATCTGTTGACTCTCAGTCATATTTGTCTTTAAAGCTAAAGTGAGTTTCTCGTAGGCAGCATATTGTTACATGTGTTTTTTTATCCATTCAGCCATTCTGCCTTTTGATTAAAGATTTTAATCCATTTACATTTAAAGTAATTATTGATAAGCAGGGACTTACTATTGCCATTTTGTTAATTGTTTTGTGATCCTGTGTTCCTTCTTATCTTGCTCTTATTTTGTGATTTGATGACTTTGGAAAGTTCACAGATTCTTTCTCCTGCTTGATCAAGTCTGTTGTTGAAGCTCTCTTAAATTCTCCCATTCAGTCATTCTATTCTTCAGCTCTGGGATTTGTTAAAATAAATATAAAATATATTTACCTATAGAGTATAAATATTAAAGGAATGATTATTATATATCTCTATTTTCTTATCTATATAGCTATGCGGGAATTCTGTTATAAACTCAAAATATCTGTTTATTGAATTATTTAATTAAAGGTTTCCCTTTTTATAGTTATCTCTCAAAATTATGGAAATATTTAAAAATTTAATATGAATGCAAAGGTATTTGTGAGTAATAATTTTAATAAAAATACATACTCCATTCTTTTTAAGTGTATCTTGTCTTTTTAAGTGTATGAAAATATTTCATTATAGTAGTATATAAATTTAAACATGAAGACTAATTTTGAATTATTTCACTTATAGATAAAAATTAATCTTCATTGGAAAATTATTTTTAATCTTTGTACATTTTTTAATTGTAGCATGATTATAAAACATAAATTAGGTTATGTCTGACATTTATTTTGGAATGAATGGTTACTGCATTGTTTTCGAAGTGGGATGTTTAAAAAGGCAAATGAGTGAGATGCCTTCTTTCAGTTATTACTCGTAGGCATGTGATTATAGCCAGCTCTCAGAAATGGCTTTTTGTTACAGGGAATCCAGTTCCAGAAATTACATGGCACAAAGATGGGCAACTCCTCCAAGAAGATGACACCCATCACAGTATGTCTGGTGGCCGTTTTCTTCAAATTACCAATGCCCAAGTGTCACACACTGGCAGATATACATGTTTGGCTTCTAACACAGCTGGTGACAAGAGCAAAAGTTTCAGCCTTAACGTGTTGGGTAGGTAAAGCATTGCTTCAGAGGTTGAAGCATCAGGCATGACTATAAGCTAAATTCCCTTCTTTTTCTGTTTACTTACTATTTCTACCATTGAATTTCATTACTTAAGGAGGACCAGTGCTTGTGGACATTTGCTGTTTTTTGTGTGTTTTTTTTAAATATATCTTCCTAGTTACTTACCTATTTCTGGTCATTCTCCCTCATTCATTGAAGACTGAGGGATCTGCATCGAAGCTTTCTTTTCTACCAACATCATAGAATTGAGAGTGCTGAGCGTGTGTGTCTGCAGCTTCCAGGCTGCCCAGCCTTAATTCAGTGTCTCTACCCTTTCTTCACCCAGGCGATGAGCTACCCTTATTCTCGGTTACTGCTTACACATGTGCCCTTGACCCTGTACTTTCTACCTTCTTTGATGTGTCAGCCATTCCAGTCACCCTCCTTAGCTACGACTTCACCTTCTACTGTGTCCATCACTTCATAGTGTAACCACTCCCTGCTCACAGTTCTTACCCCACTAAAAACAGGCTTCTGCCCACACCGTGATTCACACTGCTATGGCAACGACTACCCTGCGGCTAGATCCAACAATTATTTTTCAGTCCTTCCCTTCATGGTTTGGACGTTATTTATCACTTTGCCCGTGACAGTGTTCTTCTCTGCTTATCCTTGCTCACCTTTGGGTGCTCCCTTTCTCTGCCCTTTATGGACTCTTATGTAACCTCTCTCTTACACAGGAAGTCCCCATATCTTTGTCCTTACTTCACTGCTCATTGTACTCCAGGTATTCTCTCCAAGTAATAAACTTAATTCCGAGAGGTTTAATTATCCTATAGACTGGTGACTTTTTAATCCATACCTGCAATCCAGATCTTTCTCCCAAGGTTTGGATATCTATATACAATGGCTTATTGGACATTTCTACCTGGAATTCTCATGGGCACTAAAAATTCAAGATATTCAGAACTGAACAAAAGGTCTTTTCCTCCTAACTGAGCAAATCTTTCCATAGTTTCCATTTAGGTTGCTTTACTGCAGTTTATCTAGACTCCCAAGCAAGCAAACCAGAAAATATCTTTGACTTTGGTTTCCCATAACCCCGAAATTCTATCAAGTCCCACCAGTTGACTTCCTAAATACTTCTTTAGTTGCTCCCTCCTCTTTATGCTTCCTTTAAATGCTCTAATTCCATCCCTCATTGTCTTTTATGAAAGAGATGTACCTGTCTCGGTTACCCTTGCTTCCAGTATCGACCCCCTTGGATCCATCCTCTATATATTTCCTGCTTATCACTCATTGTTTATACTCCTCTGCTCCCAGTATGTTCCCTCTTCCTACTAATCTCCCTTCTTTCACCCTTTAACTACCACTAATTCTTTAAGGCTCACTTTGAAATCTCCTTTAGAGGGCCTTCCTCGAGGGGAGTCCTCACACCTCACACCCTGGATTGGATTAAATGCTATGCCTCCATATATCCTGAACCAAAATTCCCATTCTTGCCCTTATCACACTGTGTATGATTCCTTTTAAATGCCCTCTTTTCTGTTACTCTGTGAGCCTTTTGAGGTTCTCAATGCTTTTGTGTAGAATACCAAGAGTAATCAATTGTTTTCTGAAATATTAGGGAATTGAATTACATAAGTAAGTACAATGGAAATTTAGAAGTGCACAGAGAGAGAAATTTCTAAACACATTTCTTCCTTTAAATCTTTTTTAGTATCTCCTACTATTGCTGGTGTCGATGGTGATGGCAGCCCTGAAGACGTCATTGTTATCCTGAACAGCCCCACATCTTTGGTCTGCGAAGCTTATTCCTATCCTCCAGCGACCATCACCTGGTTTAAGGATGGGACTCCTCTAGAATCCAACCGAAATATTCGGATTCTTCCAGGTAATGAGTTTACTTCAGGTGCCCGAGGTGCTGCTGGTGCCATCTACTGTTGTAGGAAAGCAGAACCATTGGGGTTTTTTATAGAAGTATTGATGTTCTTGGTTGTGTTACAGTCCATGATATTTTAATTTATAAAATTATTTGTATATATAATGTAATATAAGGTACTCGAAATTACTTTTTGAAAGACTAATAAAATATCTAAATAAAAGGGCACATAAATAAATACTACAATGTAATGAATTGCTAAAATATATTATGTGGAATGACAAAAAAAGTAGAAATTTATTTCTTGTTGAATTGAAACTTGAAGGTTAGTATTTAGATTGAGTTTATTTATTCCTAATTAATACCTGGCAATATGTATGAAAATAGAAAGAATTAAAAAGTATGATCACTGGCTTTGAGAAATTTGCAGTCCTATGTGGAGGAGAGATAAAACGTGTGAAAGTTAATTAACAACATGAATGCATGAGTAATCGTGGGTTATGAATAGTCATGGGGCATGATTAATGGAATAGTCACAAGTTTTGTAGGAATTCAGAAGACAGAATGGCTGTTGTGGGCTGAAGTGGTTAGGAAATGCTTTGTTGTGGTCAGAACTTGAACCAGACCTTAAAGAAAGTTATAGAAACTCTGTTGGTTGGAATTGAGTTAGTAGAGATTTCAGATCCATCGAGATGACTAAAGTGGGAAAGGTATAAAGTGAAAATGATCTATTTATGTATAAGTAATAACAATTAGACTCCTCCCCTCCCAATTGAGTGGAGACAGGGTGTATATGTGTGTTATGTGTGTCTGTTACACAGAGGGGCAGGTAGAAGACAAGGTCAGGGAGGAATGTAGGAGTCAGGAAGGGGTGTTGGAGTCATGTTTTGAATGCCTGGATTAAAGAGTTTTGACTTTATACTTTAATCAATTGAGGACCATTGAAGATTTTTAAGGAGAAATGTACCATAATAAAAGCTGTGTTTTAGCAAGACCAATCTCTACTGATAGGCCAGGTAGACGAGAGGAAGGAGATGACTAAGGCAGAGACCTATTTATGAAGAGAGAGAAATAGGGACCTTAGCTAGAATATGTGCAGAGGCATGAGAGGGTCAGAATGAACACGAGATGGTCATGCAGTGCCCATCTATTTTGTAGTTTATCTTTGTGTTAAATATCTATTACAGAATTGGCATATAGAAGAAGAAATATATTAATTGTAAGAATTAAAACCTTGGTAGTTTGTGCATGCTCTGCTGCCCTGTGATTTCAGAGATTCTTTGGTGTTCCATGATTTTTCAGGAGGTAGGACTCTGCAGATCCTAAATGCACAGGAGGACAATGCTGGAAGGTACTCGTGTGTAGCCACGAACGAGGCAGGGGAAATGATAAAGCACTACGAAGTGAAAGTCTACAGTAAGTTCTGAAAGAACACTGTGTTTTATATTTTCCCCAAGTTGTCTAACTTGTTCAATTCTGTCTTTTGTTATGGGTCTGTAATTATTTATACTGATTATTAAAGTTTGTTGTTTATGCAGCTTGCTTTGTTAAGGTGGATGTTGAATTAAGCTTTGTGCCCATGACCTCAATTACTTAAAGATAGAAAGAACCCACTCAATCTACTCACTAACATCTCATTGGAGAATTTGTCATGGCACTTCCTTAAGTTTCTCTGTTTTTCCTTCTGAATTACCCTCTGGGCTAAGTTATAGTACTTTCATGCATAAAACTGTTGTTTGAATACATATGCTCCAATCAACAGTCTAGGATGGGTTCATCAGTGTCTTTGAGCTGATCCACTATAGACTGACCTATAAATAAAAAGCAAAGCTAACACCAGCTAGTGCCAATATTTCAAGATTTTGTTTGTGTTTCTACAAAGGAAGAATATCTTTCTGGTTGTCTTTAGTTCTTTGAGTAGATCTCTTTAATAACCGATAAAATATATTTTATGGGTTGTGCTCAGACTGTGTCTGGGGACCTGGAACAAATGACACTAACTGTTCTGGGAAGAACTTTAGCCTCGTTGTTAGTATTTTAATGACAAAGGAAGAATGATATTTTCCTTCATAATCTGTATCTGAGCACTACCCTTTCATAAGATGGTAACTTGGGTTCTTGATGAAAGGGGAGCATAGAAAATGCCTCAGTTATTTCCTTGTTTTCTTGTAAAGTGATCCTCAGTATGGTTTTCATGGAATTCCATGTATTTGAAAGAACCGATGTTTAACTGTTTTATATTTGTTTTTATGCAGTTCCACCCGTAATCAATAAAGGGGACCTCCTGGGACCAGGTCTTTCCCCTAAAGAAGTAAAGATCAAAGTAAACACCACCCTGACCTTGGAATGTGAAGCCTATGCTATCCCTTCTGCCTCTCTCAGCTGGTACAAGGATGGACAGGCCAGTCACAAGATTTTTCATTTGCTGATGGTTTCTTAAAGATTAAAATGGTCAATTAAATAATAACAATAATAGGAGTAGTAGTAAAAACAGACACAAGTAACTCAGAGAATCAGTGTGACCTTAAAACCAGCACAGTCTCATGCTCTCAGAATATAAAACTGCAAAAACACTTGAACTGTGTTCAACAATATTAGTATTAGTCCATCATTGAAAAGGATTGTTTTTGTGTACATTAGCAGTTGTCCATGAAAATTCAGCCACCTTCCCACTGGGGAACGGTTTTTGTGTTCTTTGGTTTTGCAGAGTAAATAAACTTTGTGGAGAAGAAACACAAAAACAGTGCCAAACCAGCTTATGATAGGCATAACATGGGCGCTAAGCTTAATCAGAACTTTCTGTAAGCACCTTTAACTCTTTTACCAAAGGTAACGTTTTCAACATTCCAGGATGAAGGGGGGAAAAGCTAAATGTGATGATTAAGTCCCCAACCCATTTAACTGGAGGCAATGAGAAACTTTCAAGAAAAAAGACATCTTTCAGTTATGTGATCTGACTCAGACCACACACTCTCATTTCTCATTCAACTTACTTCCTTCTATGCCTGTTTTAAAGAAGTACGTTGGTGTCTTAAACCAAAATAGATTCTTTTTAGCTGCTATTAATACTGCTTAATACAGATGTGACAAGGCTAAGCTGCTCTTTGTCTTGTTTTACACATAATCAACCAAATGGCCAGTTAAATCCAGTTGTAGCAGTTCAGGTCGGAGTCATGATTTAAGACGCAAAAAGATATAGCTTTATTTTTTCAGATCACAGATGGATTTTGCAATACTGGCAACTAAAAAAAATCATCTCTTATAAAATAAGCAAGTTTCATCTGGAAACCATTACAAAGGGAAAAATACGGAACTCCCACCATGTTCTGTTTACAGTTTCTTTCCTGACTGCAAGCACACTTCATGGTACAACATTAAATCTATACGAGTTTACTCGGAAATAATTCCTTTCTCCTGGAAATCTTATTTTATTTCTAATTGTACCTAAAGACTTGTCATTCATTGTAGTTACTACACATGTATACACACACACACACACACAAACACATGCACACATAACAGTTGGATAATGACTGGAAATGCACTAAGAATGAGGCAGTTTTTAAAATTTTATAATGAAATCATTAAAGCCCAGTTTCAAATCCAGACTCTGAAATTGATCCAGTTGTGATCATTTAAGCTGCTACATTTTTAGGGTTTGGGATTGGGTTTTTTAGGGTTAGGGTTTGAATGTGTAAAAAAAAACAAAACCTTGTATTTTTTGTTTGCTTGTTTGTTTGTTTGTTTTCCCCAACCTTTCTTCTGTTATTTCATTCCTCAGACAAACACCACCACTGGAGCAAAAGGTGTTTTTGTAGAAAGCAGCAAAAAATAGTGCCAATGTTAGACCCAATAAGTTTTGATACAGCCTTTGAGTTCTGTCTATTCATGCACCGAAGTTTTTGTTAAGCACAGAAATGTTAAATTATGCATTTTTATACAAGTGGTATAATGCTACTAATGATTTGTTGCATCCTGCATTATATATTGAGCATATCATACTCTTGGGCAAGCCTTGTTTTAGGTGTGGGTGGTACAGCTATGAAGGAAAAAAGAGAAACATCTCTGTTCATATGAAGTTTGGAGAGACAAAAACTAAACAAACATACCAGTGAACCATACAGTGTGCCAGATGAGGTAGACATTATGGAGGAAATTCAGGAAAGAAGAAGAAAAGTGAGAAAAATATATGTCTCATTTATACAGGGAAGGCCTCGCTGATGAGGATATATATGAGCAGAAACTCAAAGAAAGTGAAGGAGGCAAACATTAGATATCTGTGGGGGAAATATACTAAAGTAGAGAGAATCCCAGGGGCAAAGGCCCTGAGCATTTTGGCTGGAGGGCAGTGATCCACGAGAACACTGAAGATGTGAGCGGAAGATTAATGGAGAGCCAGGTTACACTGCCTGGTAGACCAGTTGGCCTTTATTCTGGAGGGAAGCCACTGGAGATTTTTAAATATAAGAGTGATGTGTTCTGATTTAAGGCTTTAAAAGGATTACATTGCTTCTGTATTGGGAGAACAAAGAGATAGTCTAGACTCCAATTTATTGTAGTGGTCCAGAGGAGAGTTGGTGGTTTCTTGTATGACGGTGGTAGTGGGATGTGAGTGCAAGAGATGGTCCAAGGTTTTGCATGAGATCACATTAGGACAGTGAGCTTAGACAGAAAGAGGAGAGGTCCACGGTTCAAGCCCTGGGAACGCCTTCACATAGAGGGAAAAGTCTATCAAAATGATGACTGTGTAGCTATTGAAATCACCAAGAATTATGAGAAAAGTATCATTAGAAGAAATGGCCTTGATTCAGGAGCTAAAATCTTCAAGGAATAAGAGAGAATGCAGTGTCAATGAGAATACGTAGGAGATGAGAAATGTCCTATTAAGTGTAGGTAATGTTATCAATGAAACATCATAATATAAATATCTGTAAGTTAATAACCCATTAAATACAGTAATAGTTTCGATAAAATGTCATAATATAAATATCTGTTGGTTAAAATTTTTATTTATGAAGTAATGATATTTCTAAATGAACAACAGCGATTTTTAGATTAAATCAGATTATGTTAATACCCTCAATCTTTAATTAAAAAACTCTAGCATTTTTGAAAAAATATAATAAAAGATATGCTTTTTAATACATTGTGGGGTCAACTGAAAATATTGTTTTCCTAATTGGATATGGTACCTCTAACATTTTTTATCATAAAAATATATAAATGTACCACCCTGAAATACCTGGAACAGATGTAAACTATATGAGCTATAATTTTCAATAAATGTGTGATTACTCAGTAACAGAGTACAGTAAATTAATAAAATTACTCCTGTCCTGAGTATGTCACATAAAATTTAAGTCTATTTATTTTGGTTTTTTAAAAAGTCAACAGTTGCACACTGCTTAGATGTGAGTGGTGCTTTATTTTATTTATTTTTTAAATATATCTTTATTGATTTCAAAGAGAGGAAGGGAGAGGGAGAGAGAGAGATAGAAACATCAACGATGAGAGAGTCATTGACTGGCTGCCTCCTGCACGACCCTTACTGGGGATCGAGCCCCCAACCTGGGCATGTGCCCTGACCGGGAATCGAACTGTGATCTCCTGGACCATAGGTCGATGCTCAACCACTGAGCCATGCCCAGCCGGGCTAATTCTGTTTATTTTGAATCATAAAAATTATCAGCTGCATGGTCTCTTAGAGGATTTATTAGCATACTTAATGCTAACATTAATTATAATTGAATCACAGCCTCTTAAGTCAGATGATCATGTTAATATTGCTGCCAATGGACACACACTTCAAATAAAGGAAGCTCAAATATCAGACACTGGACGATACACTTGTGTGGCATCTAATATTGCAGGTGAAGATGAGCTGGATTTTGATGTGAATATACAAGGTAATACTAATACGCTTATTGTATATCATTTAAATTATATGATATGTCAAAGCAGTGAAAAACAGATTTGACTTGGTTTATTTCAGATAGTTCTTTTTCTGTTGACAATGATATAAATTCATTATTGAAAACTTGGACACCAGAAATTAACTAAGAAGAAAAGAATCCCATTATTCAGGATTACTTGAGTTATTTTTATGCATTTCCTTTTGATATTTTTTCTTCTGTTATATTTTGTAAATGTAAACTGCATTTACAAATTAGGATCACATGATACATACTTATCTGCTACATTAACTTTCCCCCAATGTTATGTCATGAAGCTTTATTTTTTAATTTTTTAATAATTTTTGTTAATCCTTACCTGAGGATATTTTTCCATTGATTTTTACAGAGGGAGGGAGGGATGGGGGAGATAGAGAAACATCCATGTAAGAGACACATCGACTGGTTGCCTCCCTCAGGTGCCCAGACCAGGGCCGGGGATCGAGCCTGCAACCCAGGTACCTGCCCTTGGCGGGAATCAAACCCGAGACCCTTTGTGCGCTGGCCTACGAGCTAACCACTGAGAAACACCACCAGGGTGCTTTCTTTTCTTTTTTTTTTATAGCACTTATATGGAAAGAAAAAGGAAGTACAGTATTTAAAATACTCAGGCTTGAGGTAGAATGATGATTTTAGGCTTCTAAAACCTTTGTGACTAAAACAAAAATCAAACAAACAAAAATACTTTGTACTTGGGTAAGTTACCTAAATATTTTAAACCCCAGTTTCCTTGCTCTTAAAATTAATGTTTTGTAGAATTATGGTGACTATTAAGATAAAGTATGTAAAACTCTTAGAAAAATGCTTAAGATATGACACCTGGTATTGTTGATATTACTCTCAAAGTGATCTTTTATATATATATATATCTTTATTGATTTCAGAGAGAGGAAGGAGAGGGAGAGAGAGACAGAAACATCAATGATGAGAGAGTCATTGATTGAGCCCGCAACCGGGCATGTGCCCTGACCGGGAATCGAACCCCCATCGCCTGGATCCTAGGTCGGCGCTCAACCCCTGAGCCACGCCCGGGTGGGCTCAATGTGATCTTTAATAACTATATCTGTTTTATCACTTGAGTATCCAAGTATTTATTTAACCCGATTCCTGTTGTGAATGTCTGGGTTGTTTCCAAGTTTTCACTCCTCATATGTAATGCTTCACTGGGCAGTTTCTACATAAAACTTTTGGACATCTATGATTTTTTTCATAAGTTACTAATAGTGGAAATTTCAGGTCAAGCATTATGCACATTTTTAATGTTCTTGATGTACAGGCAAATTGCCTTCCGGAAAGTTTCTACTTGTTCCCCAGAAAAGTTTGAGAACATCCTATTATTTTAGTTAATGGACTTATTAATCTTGATATCCTAACTTCTTTAGCTTTCTTTAGTAAGACAAATTATTGGAAAATGCTCTCGACCGAGCCATTATTTTTTAATGGCTCTTCAAAATATGTTTTTCCTGCTATGATTATATTCCTTAGCCAGGCTCATTGTACTGGGTCCTTGCTGAGAGCAGGCGGCTTTAAGACGGAAGGAGAGCAGGGGGTGAGCACAGCTTCCTGAGCCCCACAGCTCTGCCCTCCACAGTGAGAACCAGCCCAGCTTCTGTCTGCTACTTTTCTGGCTAACGGCTAGAGTTGGTAGATGGATAAATACTTGAAGATATTTTCACATTGTCTCACTTATGACATCTACATATCACGCCTGTGAGGACACAGCCAAGATCTTCGTTTAATGGATTGACACTGGCATTCATATGTATCCAAAATTCCATGTCTTTCCTCCCTAGTTCCTCCAAGTTTTCAGAAGCTCTGGGAAATAGGAAACATGCTGGATACCGGCAGGAGTGGCGAAGCCAAGGATGTGATCATCAACAATCCTATTTCTCTTTACTGCGAGACAAACGCTGCTCCTCCGCCTACGCTGACGTGGTACAAGGACGGCCGTCCTCTGACTTCGAGTGACAGAGTGTTGATTTTACCAGGTAAAGATTGCTATGAACAGGGGGAAAGCCTTAATCTCTGCCAGATGTGTTTCTTCTCATTTATGAGGACCAGTAGAGTTGATTGACTTTCTGGCTATGTAATTTAACTGACACAGGCTGCCAAATGTCACAGCTACCCCTGCAGCTTCAAGCTAGGAGAGTCTAGGTCGAGAATTTGGCATAGGACAGAACCCCTTAGTGAATCTTCAGATCTGCTGCAGGATCATTCTGTCCACTTAAGGACGTCCTTTGGCTTCCCTGTGCCTCTTTTTTTCTAATAGTGCGATGAAATAATCACTTTGGTGGCTATACCTTATTAACGATAAATTCTAAAATATATTTGTGAAGAGTTATACTCAGTTTATTAAATGCATTTATCATAAATCAATGGTAAAGATTATTAGTTTCAAATATTTTAGTTATTACCTGGTTTATTGATGGAAAGGAGATGTTTAAATTGTGGAATAGTAATATTTTCAAGACTTCTATTCACTTTCAGCAAACATTCAAATTGTATACTGTATGTAAATTTCATCTTCACTAAATGAAAGAATATCTTGAAAAAAATGGACACTAAATGGAAATGACAAATAAATGTAATATGTGATCCTAATTGGATCTGGGTTTGGGAACAAAAAGCTATAAAAGACAATATTATTATAATAATGACATTTGACTATGGGCTATGAATTCAATAGTGCTTTCGTATTGATTTTAAATTTTCTGATTTTGAGTACCATACTATAGTTACATAAGGAATTTTCCTTGTTTTTATGATATATAGATCTATGAGTATTTAGGAGTAAAAGCACACCATGGGTCCAACTTCCAACTTACTCTCAAATGGTTCACAAAAAGATTATATATATACATAATATATGTAATATATGTGACAGATCATATGTATATACAACAAAGATAAAACAGTAAAATATAAATAATTGATAAACATAGGTAAAAATTTTTATACAATTGAAACTTTTCTCTATGTTTGAAATTATATCAACATTAAAAATTAATACACAGTTATTATTTCAAGATTATATGTATAATGGTGTTCTGTCTGCCTTTTGCATCCTTGGCTATTATTTTTCTCAAGCCACTACTTGCATGCAACAGTGTAAACTTCTTTATAGGTGTTCAAACTGTAAAAGCAAGAACTTACTTCATAGTAACATTTCACATGGAACATGGTGAGGGGCATAGAGCAATGCTCCTACCTCAAGGAAAATCCACACGAGCTTTTCATTTCTCAGGAGTTCTGACTCATATATTGGACCACTTTTCAATAAGGCAGCGTTTGTTATAAAAGTGATATGTGGGATTAAAACTGGACCAGTGGAACCTCAGAAGAAATGTAAGGAAGTCATTAGACCTGAAAAATGGTATCTGTTTATAACCAGTATTCACACTAAGATGTACAGAAGTAAACACATTAGGATATCTTTTCAGGTGGGAGAGTGCTGCAGATTCCCCGGGCGAGAGTAGAAGATGCGGGGAGGTACACGTGTGTCGCTGTGAATGAAGCTGGAGAAGATTCCCTTCAGTATGATGTCCGTGTCCTCTGTGAGTTTGTTTTCTTCTGTTTATCACACATTCTTTCGCTCAGAAATATTTTTGAGGAGCTAATGTTTGCAAGATGTTGCACTAAGCATCCTAAAGACTATAAAGATAATCAGAAACCGATAGTTCTTTCATTGTCTTATGCAAATTGAGAGCACCTTACTTAGGACTCCTGAATTATCAAACTGGTTTAAACCAAAAAAAGAGAGACGGGGAGAGAGAGAGAGAGAGAGAGAATTCATTGACTCATAAATCAGTGGGGAACGTGGTGGGCGGTCAGGGGTTGAAGGCGGAGCTAACTGGGCTCAGTCGTTGCCTTCTGGAGCCACCCTCAGTAACCTGGGGGCGAAGGTAGAAAAATAGATGATGTGGCCTAAGGGAGGAGGGGGAGCCTGTGGGGACATGCTCAAGATAACAGGATGCACATTTTGCAAGCACTGAGGGGTGAGAGAGCATAGAATGTGCAGTAGTCAGGCCATCTCTGAAATGACTCACGATGAGATCTGGGCAGGGCAAGAGGAAAAATGAGCTTAGAGGGAGGCGAGTAGGTTGGTGGTAACTAAGAGCAGCTTACGGAGGAACCCTGAAAAGAGATGGAAGAGAAAAGCACGAGTTGCTTATTTGACAGATATCTATTGATTGCTCACTGTGTGCCAGGCAGTGTACTAGACACTGAGGATACAGTGAACACAGTAAACATCAGTCCTTCATCAGGGAGCTTATAAACTTGCAGAGGGAAGAAGTGTTGTTATTGAATAGTCCAAGGTATGAGCGCCAGTGATTAGCTGAAGTGGAGTAGAGGTGAAACTAATTAGGATGGGTTGGGTCATCGACATAGACTTTAAAGTCTGCAAGATAGTGATAAGAAAATAGAAAAGGAATGAAAAGATAATTAAAATCATTGCTAACATCATCAAGAACCGTGAAGGAGCATCCTAGACCATGTGGCTTAATTTGACCTAAGTTTGGAAAGAGTTTATTTAGTTTAAGACAGGATAGGATCTGATTAAAAAAAAAAAAAGAAAGGTAGTGTAGTTTGGGAAAGACTGCGATTCCATCAAGTTGAAATTGAATTTGGGAATTCAGTTGTCAACTGTAGAGTTCCATGCTTCAGGCTGTTCTTAATAAAGAGGCAGTTGGAAAACACTGGAGATTAGTTTAGAGAGGTGGGAACCAAGCAGGAAAAATGAACTGGCCCCAAAATTCTGTCTCAGTTAGGGATGTTCCACAATTTGATGCTCACCCCCTGAGTACCACTAAGAACAGTTGTGAGTGGTGTAAGCCAGTCAGCTGGAGGGGCAGGTGAGAGAAAATCATTCCGGTGGAGACCTCTACAGGCCAGACCTTCGACCTAGACTGTGCCTCCCAGTAACTACCAGTGGTTCAGTACTAGGCAAAAGTTGAGGAAAACATTGAATCTTTAATGTTTTAAACATTTCATTTGATCACTTTTCATGGTGTGGGGTTAGTGATAACATTTAATCTAAAATTCAGGTTTTTTATTTACTGATCTTCAGTTCAAGTTATATATTTCATGTTATTTAAAGTAGAGTAAAAGTCACATAACGTTGAAAGTGAAAATAAGCATTCACAGAAACATTGAAATTCTATTATGTGCCTCATAGCATTGATCATTTCCTCTACCGACTTTCAGTTTATTTTTTTAATTCAATTTTATTTTTTTAATTGAATCCATTGGGGTGACATCAGTCAATAAAATTATATAGGTCTCAGGTGCACAACTAAATGGGAATGAAACTGTAGCAGGGGTTAGTCCAGGGCAGGTAAAGAGAGGGAAGAAAATCAACCCAAATTCACGTAATTTTTATCTCTGCTAATTTTTAAGTGTAAACTGATCCTTGTGGATCATGATTCTTCACGTTTTGCTCCTCTGTTACCCCACCGTTTTTGAAATGGTCAGAAAAGTAGGATTGTTTAGAAAAGGCCTCGTTTCCTGTTCCTGTCCTTTTTTTGCATCGCTTGTTAGTGCCGCCGGTCATCAAGGGAGCGCACGGCGACCTGCCGGAGGAGGTGACGGTGCTGGTGAGCAAGGGCGCGCTGCTGGAGTGCCTGTCCGGCGGCAGCCCGGTGCCAAGGAACTCCTGGCACAAGGATGGGCAGCCCTTGCTGGAAGATGAACAGCATAAGTTTCTGTCTAATGGAAGAATCCTGCAGGTAAAAGTAAAAAATCGGATTTTAAAAATAGCTGTTTGACTTTGTATTTCATAATTGTCTTTATGGCTTTAAAAAAAAATTCTTATTATTTAGAAATAGGCTTGTCAAAATAACTAAACAAGAAGGATATAAAATAAAATGTTTGTTCCTCATTTTATTTACCCTATGAGAGCTGACCGTGATGAACAGTTGCGTGTGAATTCTTCTAGAAATTGTCTGTATATGCTACACACATACACACACCCTGAAGTTTAATACAATGTGGCCTTTGTGATAAAAACCACATCTAAGCAAATTATTACAATCCTTTCCATTGCATATCTCTGATGGTAAAATTGTGGCTGGTATAAGTAATTACCTGTTGATTAAAATTTGGTCACTATTGGCAAAGAATTAATATAATAATGGAAACCACATAAATACCCAGAATTGTTGTTCACTGATGGGCATGTCTATACTTTTTAAAGTGTCCTAAAAGGTATTTGGGCACTTGTAGAAATAACACCAATTCTTTTGTTAGGTTACAACTCATTAAATTATTTCTTGAACATGTAAATGATAGTCTCTAGGCCCAAAAATCTAAGCATAACTATCAGTATATCTAACACAGGACGTATCTCATGGAGTTCTTTATCTAAAAAAAAATAAAAGGTGAGTCAGGTTTACTGCCTGTAAATAATTTTGAATTCTCAATGTATCTTCTAAAATCCTATTTCTATTTGATGAGCATACAACCTCTACCGAAATACTTAAATGTTTCTGTGTCTAGGGCCAAAAGATACATAGATGGATAGCACTTTTTGCTAAATAAAATAAGCTATCACTGCTATATTAGCTAACCATTGCTATGCAAAACCGCTCCAAAACAAGGACCTAAAACAATAAGCATTTGTTCAGCTCACAGTTCTTCCGCTTGGCCGGGGGATTCTTCTGGTCTCAGCTGGGCTTACCCAAGTGTCTGCCTGCTGTGGGTAGGACAAGTGGTCTGGGGACCTTGGCTGGGCTCTTGTCCATATCACCCGGGGCCTCAGTTGCACTAATGAGGCTGATTCTTCCCCATATGATCCCAAACCCTTGAGCAGGTTAGCCCTGGCTTCCTCCCATGGTGGTGGCAGGGTTCCAAAAGTGAAAAAAAATTAGCAGTGCCTTTTGAGGCCTAGGTTTGAGATGACACACTGTCACTTCCATCACGTTCTATGGGTCAAGGCCAGATACAAGGCCAACACAAATTCCACCTTTACCTCGGAATTGGGGGAGCTTCAAAGTCACATTGCTTGGGGTGTAGGTGGGGAAGTGGGAGAATAATTTGGGACACTTATAGTCAGTATACCACAGGGATGTATAAAATTGCCTTTTCTGATTGGAAATGTTTATAAATAAATATTTACTTGATTGACCTGATTAATAAAAGCCAACACCAATGCTAACATGTATACATTTTCTTATGTCCATCTGGTATTAACTAGGAAGTATATGTATTATTTATTCTCCAAATGATGACAAGTGGCTTTAATAAAAAAAATTCAGTTGGAATTTCTTTATTTTTCCCTCAGATTCTAAATACTCAAATAACAGATATTGGCAGGTATGTGTGTATTGCTGAGAACACAGCTGGAAGTGCCAAGAAATATTTTAACCTCAATGTTCACGGTAAGAGCTCAGTTCCAAAAAACATCTGTTAGAGTATGCTCGAAAAAGCAGGAAAACTGTGTTTTAGATTATGTAGGCTTTTTTTTGTATTTTTAACTTGAAACAATGTGTGGGGCCTGCATTCATACACTCTCCTCCCTTTCTCCCCACCACAGCTAGTAGGATTTATAAAGTACAAAGTACAGATCTTCTAGGGAGTCTGTTTTTATATTATTTCAGTCCCTCAGGAGAAAAATAGTGACTCCTACATATTTGAAAGTTAAAAAAAAAAAATCAAAATCTGAAATCCCAAAGATTACACATTTTTATGAAGTTAGAACTAAATGTAGGTCTTTACTCATAAAAATCCATTCACTAGTCCTGACTGAAACCAGTTTCCATCATCAAGGGTAGAATTCATGTTGAGCTACACCCTCTAGTACCTGATATACTCCCTGGAAAATAAGTTATTTTGAGGAGTGAAATAATTCCAAAGACCACCAGCACACCGAATTCATTCATCACACTTTAAGTTTTCAATATATGATAGTAACTCCATAAATACTAATATATTTTGGGGGGGGGGGGCCTAAAAAAGCAGTTGTCTGTCTTCCACGAGAGAGTAGTTTTGTTCTTGTGACACAGCAGCTTTCAGAATATTAAATTGGAAATGGTGAACAATCGTTATAAAAGATTTCCTGTCCATGTGTGATGGACATGAAATCCAGCTTGTGTTGCATAAATTCCAGCTTGTGTTGGAGATCGCTGAGATTTGAAATCTCACGAAGAATTCCCCCCCCCCCCGAAAGGACTTTGAGTTAGCAACTTAGATCTTCTTTTCGGGTGTGACGTGGAGCAGGTATTGATGTCTAGCAGTGTTTGGTGTTTGTGTAGCCGATATTTGAAACACTTTCATCTTTGCATTCCCAGTAGTTAGCACAGTGAGCAATATACAATAGGTGCTTCGTAAATATCTTCAGGGTTCTTTCAATGAATAAATCTAACCAAACAGAAACAAATGTGTCACGCATTCCCAGGAAGAATGAATTAATTAAACAACTGTAGCTGTTGTGAAAGCACACATTCTAATTTACCCAAGTGCAATAGGATAAATGTTTAAAATAAAAATGTTCATTATTCTTTCTGCTTCACCATGGCAGAATTAGTTTTCCCTCCTCTGTGTGATCAAGAGCATTGTATAAACACCGTTATCCTACTTAAGCAATTACGTATGTTGCCTTGTGCTATCTTTGTATGTCTATAATCTCAGTTCTGTCCATAACCTTATTATAAAACCTGTAGACAAGTGGTCATTTCTTATGGACGCTGGTCTCCCTAACATTAGAATGCTGTCTATAGTTGCCATAGTTGCTAAATAAATATTTGTTGTTTCTTTATTATACTTTGTTTATATTAACTAATATGCCTCTTCTTTTTTAAAAAAAAAAAAATATGTTCTTACTGGTTTTAGAGAGAGAGGAAGGGCGAGGGCGAGAGAGAGAGAAACATTGATGAGCAAGAAGCATCGATCGGCTGCCTCCTGCACGCCCCCTACTGGGGATGGAGCCCCCAACCTGGGCATGTGCCCGGACCAGGAGTCAAACAGGTGACCTCTCGGTGCATGGGAGACGCCCAACCAACTGACCCACATGGGCCAGGGCCTCGATTGCCAAAGGGAAGCCGTAAGTGCTTCCTTTAAGTGAAAAGATTTAAAAAACAGTATATATATGGTTCAATGCCATCCTTGGTTTCAGGCATCCACTGGGGGTCTTGGAAGGCAGCTCCTGCGGATAAAGGGGGACTGCTCTATGTTGTGGCTTCTTTCTGGAAGACACACCCATCTCCTGTCTCCCACTGAGTTTACTCCTGGTCGTATTTCAAGCATCTTCTTTTCCTTTTTGCTTTTTATTGAATTTGCTGTGGTGACATTGGTTCACAGAATGATACAGGTTTCAGGTGCACAGTTCCACAACCTATCATCTGTACTTCAGGTGTCTTCTTAAATGTCACGCCCTCCTCCTGATCCCCAAACTGTCACCCTGCTCTTCAGATTGATGCTCCTTGAGCTTGTAATTACTAGCGCGGGCTGAGAATCAGGGCCCTCAGCCAGCCTGCTCAGCTGCCAGGCCAGGAGCTAGCGGCGAACTCTCGGGCTTCCTCGCTGCAGTTCGAGGGGAGGAACTGTGTCTAGCACGTGAGGCCATGCAGAAAGTCCGTGCGTTATTAATCTTACTCTCTTGTACTCCACTTTTCCTCTGCACTACTTTTGCTTGTGGAATTCTTTTCTGTATTTATTTACTTATTTATTTATGGTTTTGAACAAATCACAGTATTGTTTATTTCTTAAATTTTCTGCTCATATTTAAAGTCATCGAGTTACATTGCTGAAATAGCCTATAAATTTGATAGATATCCCCTAAAATTAGATTTCTACTTTATTAAATGCAGGAAAATAAAAATTTTAAATAGGGATGTAATAGTAAAAACAAGAATATTCACCCGGGTGGGCGTGGCTCAGTGGTTGAGCATTGACTTAGGATCCTCGAGATCAAGGTTCGATTCCTGGTCAGGCCACATGCCTGGGTTGGGGGCTTGATCCCCAATCGGGAGTGTGCAGGAGGCAGCCGATCAATGACTCTCATCACTGATGTTTCAATAAAGATACATATTTAAATAAGTAAATAAATAAAAATAAATAAAAACAAGAATATTCAAACGTATTAAAAAGTACTGTTGGCTACATTGACAAAACCATCTTAGGAACTGCCAACTACATCTTCCAGTAAAATGCAGAAGAATTCTGTCTTTGAAAATTCTGGCACTCTCTTTCAACTGGGAGAAACAAGACTGGTCGCCGTAGGTTTGATGAAGGCATTGGGGAATCCTAAGAGGGAAGACAGCTGGGTCACTAACAGTGTCGTTCACGCGGGGCGTTCGCGGAGTACAGTGGCTGGGCTTATGTTAACAAATTGGAAGGTATTACTGGTAATATCAGATCTCTCATTTAATACATTTTCTCTTATAGTTCCTCCAAGCATCATTGGCCCGAACCCTGAGAACCTCACTGTCGTGATGAACAGCTTCATCTCTTTGACCTGTGAGGTCTCTGGTTTCCCACCCCCTGATCTCAGCTGGCTCAAGAACGAGCAGCCTCTCAAGCCAAACACAAACGCGCTCATTGTGCCCGGTAAGGAACTCGGTCCTCCTGCAAGGGGGGCAGAGCGCTCTGATTTTTCTTTACTGTAAATACAGGTGGCGTTTCAGCTCAGTCTCTTTCCAAACTCTTGTCTTGCGCCATTTATTTGCTCACATTAAATGCCTCTCTTTACCTAATAGGGCCATTAGGATAAGATTGCATAGACTTTCACGATTTTAGTGGGAACGTACAGTAACAGGGTCTACATCAAGAAATTATGAAATTTAGGAGCAGAACTGCTTAGTAATTCCATGGGGGTGGGGGTGATGGGCTAGTAAATAGTGCTTTCACTGGATAAATTCACTGGTTGGTTGTAATCAATCCTAAGGCTCCTTGCTGACAGATAAACAGACCAACAGACAGACAAACACGTCTGAACTGCGGGAGATTTAAGTCCAGAAAATACTTGTTACCATGTTTGACTATAGTACAGTTACTCTTTGCTCGCTGGGACCTATACCAAACAGTTCTCTGCATGTTTGGTTAATAGAGAGGAAAAAAATTACGAGTTTTCCATTTTTTATAAAGAAGTAGAATTGGTCATAAAGGAAGAATGAAAGAAAACAGATTCAATTCTTTCATCTTATATATAAATTTACTTCTCACAGGATATCTTGTCATTTATCCTGTTGATAAAGTAGTTATTAGAACAACCTCTGTACCCCTCTTCACTTTCCATTATATTTGCCCACAGGTGGTCGAACTCTGCAGATTATCCGGGCCAAGGAATCCGATGGGGGTCAGTACACGTGTATAGCTATCAACCAAGCTGGCGAAAGCAAGAAGAAAGTCTCCCTGACCGTTTACGGTTTGTTTGCACTCTCCTCATAAAATTCTTTCATTTTTAAACTGGGATGAAACATTCTCTATCTGCGCACCTTGATGAAAAAAAACCAATCCTTCTGTTCTTGTTTCTTCCCCTCAGTGCCCCCAAGCATTAAAGATCATGGCAGTGACTCTCTTTCTGTAGTTAACGTAAGAGAGGGGACCTCAGTGTCATTGGAGTGTGAGTCCAACGCTGTCCCACCTCCAGTCGTCACGTGGTATAAGAATGGGCGGATGATAACAGAGTCGACTCACGTGGAGATCTTAGCAGATGGACAAATGCTGCACATCCAGAAAGCCGAGGTGCATCTTTTACTCTTGTTTGCGTGTCGTGACTCTTCGGTGGGTTCGTGGAAGAGAGAACCGAGAGTTGCATGTTCCCTTTTCTACAGTTCGTTGTACAATAACATCGTCAATGCCATTGACCTTACTTTCATTAAAAAGCAGGATTGCAGAAAGCAATTAGAAGTGGGGCGTTGGAGCGTAAAGATGACTGATGATTTAATCTGCGCTGGCACAGTGTGATTGGTCATCTGTACCTTAATGGAGCACATACAATAGTATCTTTTTCTTTTAGGTATCTGACACAGGCCAGTATGTATGTAGAGCTATAAATGTAGCAGGACGGGATGATAGAAATTTCCACCTCAATGTATATGGTGAGCATCTGCCTCTAATACAACTCTTTTTCCCCCAGATATGCCAATGAAAGAAAGCGTCCTGAGCTAGCTTAATGAGGGCACGTGATTTTCTTCTGTCTTGTTGCAGTGCCGCCCAGCATCGAAGGACCTGAAAGAGAAGTGGTCGTTGAGATAATCAGCAATCCTGTGACCTTAACCTGCGATGCCACTGGAATCCCGCCTCCCACCCTAGCATGGCTGAAGGACCACAAGCCCATAGGTAACATAGTTCTGCATTTTTTTTTAATTTTTTTTTTTGGTGGTTTTCTTTGGCTCTGAATGCACTAGATTTATAAACATTTTTTGGCCAGCCGGTGTGGCTCAGTGGTTGAGCATCAACCCAGGAACCAAGAGGTCACCAGTTCGATTCCTGGTCAGGGCACATGCCCGGGTTGTGGGCTCCATCCCCAGTAGGGTGCGTGCAGGAGGCAGCCGGTGGATGCTGCTGCTGCTGTTTCTCTCATCAATGTTTCTATCTCGATATCCCTCTCTCCCTCTCTCTCTAAAAATCAATAAAAACATATATTTTTAAAATAAAAATAAATGAGCACATTTTCATATTATGCTCATAGAGATGTTTAGTTCAGAAAGCCTAATATACTGAAGTATACACTTACACAATAGACTATTAAATTACTTATTTTATAAACAGGATTTTCTTTGCGTTTCGAGAAGGCTCTCATTTAATATAAAAGCACAAAGGGAGGAACTTTTTGAAATTTCTTTTCAATCACAGTTGACACAATATTATATTAGTTTCAGGTGCACAACAGTGATTAGACATTTATATACCTCAGGAAGTGATTGCCCCAGTAAATCTAGTACCCATCTGACACCATGCATAGTTCTTACAATATTACTGACTCTATGCCCGAGGCTGTACTTTGTATCTCCGTGACTATGTTTATAACTGACAATTTGTACTTCTTAGTCCCTTCACCTCTCTCACACATCCCCAATCCCCCTCCCATTAAGAAATCTATTTATCACAAGAAGCAAGACAGTTTTATGCTGAATTTTAGAGGTTAAAATCAAAGCTTTACTTTGTTTTGTTTTGCTTTGTTTCTACCTCTAGAAAATTCTGACTCACTCGAAGTTCATATTTTGTCTGGAGGTAGCAAACTCCAAATTGCTCGGTCTCAGCATTCAGATAGCGGAAACTATACGTGCATTGCATCAAATATGGAAGGAAAAGCAGAGAAAAATTACATTCTTTCAATTCAAGGTATGTGATTTATCTTCAATATCTTCAGTTTATTCTTTCTGTAGCCCCAAAGAAGTCTACAATTAAAGAGATGATTTGTAATTGATTCAAAGTGTCTTTAGAGCAACAAAAAATATTAACAGTTCTCTGCCCTGCATTAGCCAGTAGATTTGATTTTCATGGAAATTGGCCTAGATGTGAAAAAAAGAATAGTGAAATTTGATAATCTTTATTTTTGGTATGTTTACCAAAATTCTTACTGAATTATACTTATTTATTTACAACTGGCATAATTTATTTTGATGCTAAGCCCATAGGTCTGTTCTTATTTATATATATAAGTAATATTTAATTCATGAAGAGGTTGCATTATGTTTTAACTACAGGTAGGGAGGGGATTGGGTAAATTTCAAGTAATGCTGAATCTTATGCTATTTCGGGTTGAGAATAAGAAACATTAATTCATCCAATAAATATTTACTAAACCCTACTGTATTGTAACATAGTACTGAGCAATGCAAGGACAACTTATATCTTTTTGATTTTCGGTAAACCTCTAATTGGTACTTTTGTTCCAATAGTTTATTGAAATGAAAATATAATTGGAAACTAAGTCGAAATGCTTGCTTTTTCCAATGTTAATATAGTTATTTTGAAACTAATGTTTCATAAATTATAAATGTGCATTATTATCGATCTGTTGTGTGCTCTGCTAAAGGTAACTACAACAAACGAAATTAAAGAGGAAGTAAAATATGTTTATGGGCATCAGTGTTTTCTTGGATTAGTAATACTTTGAGATTTCAGCAACAAAAGGGAGAAATAGCTACTCAGGGATTCAGTGTCAGAAATTACATGTTTCATTATGTTTAATGCACTGATAATAATAGTTGTTAATCATGAGGGTATGTGATGAAATCAAACATTTTATCAGATGCTTTACTAGGACTAGCCTATATATACAGGGCCTATGCAGTGCTTGTCATATATTAGACACTCATTACAGGATATTTCTTTTTAACATTCTTATTGACCTGACTTCTTTCTTACCGTCAATTCTGTAAATTTGGTATAATTATTATCATCTCTGGATGACTGAAATGAGATTTGGAGAGAGTGTGCAGTGGTGTGCTGGTAAATGCTTAAGAATTGACTCTTCAGATAAAAAGGTCCTGAATTTTAGTCAATAATTTGCAAGTTTCCGTGGTGTAAATATCCCCACCATGGCTCATTTCAAACTACCAAGGTGATGTTACTGAACATGGAGTAGGAAAGACGTGCAGAATTGACTGTTGTGAACTGACGTGAGCCGTCCCAGCAGAGCACTATGAGTATATGGAAGAGGAATTCAGATGTGTTTCTGTTTGATACCATTGTCAGTATTTTTTATTACACATTATTTCTCAATTGAATCATTAAAGTAAAAACCAAATGAGAACAGAAACTCTTGGATCTTGAAAGCTCCAATAAGCCTATCCATTATTCAGAATAAATAATATTTAAAATGCATGAGCGGAAAGAAATAACCTAATAGATACTTTTCTCAGACCTTTATGCCAAGATTGTATAAAACAGATTCTCTTGAGTTGTGGTAATTCTCATCTATTGAGAATTTAGTCCAAGAGTGATTCTATTTAGCCAGAAAGTGTGTCCATGAGGTAGGCTTGTCACCAGTCCCTATGACTAAATAATTATATCAACTTACAGATATACCAGGAATATTGAAGTGATTGCTTTAGCTGTTCCTTATTTTTAAATAATTCATGAGGATGATACTAGTTTTATCTTGAACCACAATCTAGGAAGAATAAATAATAAAAATGACATACTGCTCTGTGATTCTGTTGTGTGCATTAGAATTTATATCATCGTGCCTTGCTAATGGACACTTTTATTTCTCCAAAGTTCCTCCGAGCGTTGCTGGAGCTGAAATTCCAAGTGAAGTCAGTGTCCTTCTAGGGGAAAATGTTGAGCTGGCCTGCAGTGCAAATGGCATTCCCGCCCCAGTCATTCAGTGGCTTAGAGATGGAAGACCCCTAGCTAGCAGAGAAATGGAAGGAAACCGGTATGTTTAAAAAGAGTCTTCACATTTCACATGAATAATTAATGCCAAATTTCATCTCCTTGGAGTATGAGTATCACTGTATTCAGAGAGAGAGAAATATAACATTTTGGAGCGTTGCACACACAGTTTCTTCCTGGAAAATCACTCAGGAGTGTGTGTGTGTGTGTGTGCGTGTGTGTGTGATCTTCATTCATCAACTCCAAGCTGCAAAATACCCTCAGACATTCATTCCTACAGATGGTAGTTAACTGCTGCTGGTTTTATTCCTCTCATCTCAGGATGTTTACCCTAAAGCCCGCGTCATAGGATAGTTCTTTCTTGCTAATGTCACACCAGTTTTGTCCTACAGAAGAATCATCAATAAGCTTAGATATGATTTCGTGTCCTGAGATCAGCAAACCACCAAATGCTCCGTATTTCTTGGCTCATTTTGAGAAAAGATACAATATCATCATAACCCACTTAATTCTTTGTAGTGATTTGTCCAGATCCCTTTTTCAGCTGACACTTTTTATTCGTGCCCCAAACCATGTAGGGATGGAAAAACCACGTGACAAGGGCCTCCTGCTCTTTCAACAGCAAATAACCTTTGGAAGAACAATCCAGAATTCCACTCTCTACTAGATTACTTTATCACAAAGCCTTATTATGTTCAAAACCAGAGTAATTATAATTCCTTGAAGAGTTATATATACCTAAGTAGGCATTAATGAAATATATTGCAATCTTTGTCATTTTGAACCAATAGTTTAAATGTAACAGTTTGGAGTGTATTTTCTGGTTAATGAATTGAACATACATAATTTAAAGAAAGATAGTTGTTGTTTTTCAAGTTATTTTATATTAAAATTCAGATGTTTGTTCCCTTTACCAGATGAGGTAAATTGCCTAATATCTTAGAGCAACATTTCAAGTTTCACTTCTCTGGCGTGGACATTTCTGAAAGTTAACAAATATTTAATTATTTTTCTTAAATCAGCTGCTATCAACACTATTCCAAGCCAAGTATTAGATAGCTGGTGGGACCTAAAGATCTTATATAAGATAATATTTGTACCTAGGAATTTACAATCTATCATTTATTTTATGTGAAGAACCTAACTGTACTTATTCTTATATCCACTTTAGTGATTATTTGTTCACTGCTCCACAATATGTATAGGTTTGTAAATAGAACAATTCATCAATCAAATAAAGTAAGTTTTCCCAAGTCAACTAAGTAATTGGTCATGGCAACTTGCTTTTTTTTGTTCATTCATATGGTTAGACTAATGGAATTTTAAAATTCACATTTTGAAAAAGAAAAAGTACACTAGACCCGAAAAATAATATTATAATTCTCAATAATCATATTTAATAACACTATATGTTAGAAATAGACTATTTACTTTTGACCCTGGGAGAAACTAATAAAATCACTATTGTAGGAGTAACTATAGATAGCAATTTAATCTCTTTCTAAAACACTGGAAGTTTTGTTTGATAATGTATGATCTGTGAAGAGAGTCAGTAATGCAATGATCCTAAATCGGTATCTTTGATAATCTAACTATATAGTTATTATTTACCATTATATAGTTCAAAGGAAAAGCTTTAGCAACTTGTAGAAAAATTTTTGCAAAATATATCCATCCATAATCCTGAGCTGGTGTCACAGTTTAAATAAAATACTCTATTCTGCTTCTTTTCATTGAGTATTACTCAGCTGTTTATAGCTAGATTTTTAATATATGCTTTCTTTAATTTGTCATTGTAACATGTTTGTTTTCATACCAGAATTTTTATAATTTTTATTTAATTCAAACCTTATATTGACAACTGAGGATAAAATATTCTGACTGTGAGGGGGAAAAAGCAAAGCAGGCCTTTGCCAATGGTCTGGATAGAGAAGGTGCTAACCTGGTTTTGTTCATTTTCGTTTTCTCATAAGGAGGCAGCGGATATGTGAGCCCTGTGACTGCAGAATTTTAGTTGGTTGCCTGAAATCTCCATCTCTTTGACCAGCTCTGACTTTTCAGGCTTCCATGGAGTTAGCAAAAAGCATTTGAACCATTATATCCAAGGGAAAGATATATTTTATGGTCTGTTTTTTAAAAGAGCACCATAATCTGGGCTGAGCCTTCCAGACTTTAGCTCGACACAAAGCATCTCTGTGCCTCTTTTATGACCCCTTCTCCAGGGTGACTGCAAATGGCAGCACATTAGTCATCCACGGGGCTCTCCCGTCCGACGTGGGGAAATACTCGTGTGTCGCTACCAATCCCGCCGGAGAAGACGACCGCATTTTCAACTTAAATGTTTACGGTAAATACGACATTCCACCCTCCTTTGCCTGTGCTGCTTCAGGAGTCTCTCAGTAAAATAGGAAGGTCCGGCAGTAGGTGTCCGAAGCATTTGATTTTAAAATAGGATGTCATCGAGGTTTCCTTGTGGGATACAGAACAGAAATGGGGGCATTTGTGGAGATGACTTGAACTTGTAATATGCACCCACCCCCTTCTCTCTCCCCTAGTGCCACCTGCAATTAGGGGTAATAAAGAAGAAGCGGAGAGACTGACAGCCTTGGTGGATACTTCAATAAACATTGAGTGCAGGGCCACGGGGACGCCTCCACCCCAGATAAACTGGCTGAAGAACGGCCTTCCCCTGCCTCTGACCTCGCACACCCGGCTGCTGTCAGGAGGGCAGGTTATCAGGTCAGCGTTACTGTATGTGATTTGCTCTTTGCTAGACGGATAAAGTCACTGTGATTGTAGACTTGAACTTATCTAAACAGTGTTTAAGAAATATTTTTTCCTAAGTTTTTACTGTGGTATGTTTTCTTTTTTAGCATCTCTTTAGAAGAGGGGGGAAAACAAATAGAAAATTGCAATGGCTTTTTATTCTTAGTTAAGTGCTCATGTGTCAGTAAATGGTATAAAATAGGTCTTTTATAAAGAGACGTATCTATCACATATGTATTTCCAAGAACAGCTCTTTCAGCTCAAATGTATATGGCAAAATGATAGGAAGATGCCTGCTACAGTCATGTGATTTTCACATTAATATCATTCTCTACTAGAGTATATTTGAAAAGTATTCACCTCAAATTATGTCATATTTTCAGTGGCCCACTGTCAGTGTCTCATCAGCTTTGTAGAATAAATTGCCTTTGAGGCATCTGTGTTTCATGATGGATGGTTCTATTCTTGATGCCTAAAATTTCCCAGCGTAAATCACTTTCCATAACCTATGTTTAAACCCTAAGTATTTCATTTGTGTGTGTTGAATGAGATCAGGTTATGAAATTTTGTGTCAAATTGTCTTCCAGGATTGTGAGAGCTCAGGTGTCTGATGTTGCTGTGTACACGTGTGTGGCCTCCAACAGAGCTGGGGTGGATAATAAACATTATAGTCTTCAAGTTTTAGGTATGTCACAGATAAACCCTAGGGCTGTGCCATGGGTCTAGGATTAAGCAACAAGCTCATATTTAGATGTCGCCATATCAGAGAAGGTTGGTCAGATAGGGTCCTGCTAACTGAGAAAAGACATTTTCTCCCAAGGGCTTCATGTTTATTAGAGCATACTGTCTGTCTGCCAACATGCTCTTCTAACCTGGAATTTCACATGAAATCAAATCTAAATTTTTAAAAACAACATTTCAGTCCAGACATAAGACCAGTCTTTTCATACAAATAGAAAGTTAAGACTGATTTCTGATATTATTCACAGTGGCCCATTTAGAGTATTGAAAATATGAATTGATGTGTGCATATACAGGGTGTCCTCCCAAAAATGTATGCACACTTTGAGTAATTATTAATTCCAATGGGTTAAATCTGAAAAGAAAGAAACATCAATTGAGCTATCATATGTACAGGGTGTATGCAATTTTGGGGATACTCTATATATCTCTCTGTGTGTATGTGGAGATAGAGAACTTACAACATTTCATTTCTGAAATGTTAAGGTTTCTGGGTGATATTTCTCCATCCCTAAGAACATCTCAGAATAGTTAACTAACTAATAGAGCCTGCAAATGACTGATGTTGGATTATATAAAATTTACTCTAGAATATAATATTATTTTATTTATTACACAGAAAGTAGTTGAAAGTATACTTCTGGAATTTATCATATGTATTATAACAAATTAAAGAGACAAACCTCAGCAGTTAAAAAATGGCCAAAATGTAAACACATTGGAACAGTGTATATTTTAAAGGAAACAGTCCTGAGGTTTCATCGCTAATGCTTTGGAAGATTAATAATTAGCCTACTTAACATATGTTTTTATGGTGAAGTCATCGATTACATTATGTGCTATTTTAAATTCTATCTTTTTACAGATCATAGAAACATTAAAAAACTAATTGAACCCTTCAGTTTTTCTAAATCTAAATTGATCTCAAATTAAAATAGATATATAAAATATGCTCTTTTTCTTTTATGTATATAGTGCCACCAAATCTGGACAATGCAATGGGAACAGAGGAAATCACAATTGTCAGGGGCAGTTCTACCTCCATGACATGCCTCACGGATGGAACCCCAACTCCCAGGATGTCGTGGCTGAGGGATGGCCAGCCTCTGGGGCTTGACACCCATCTGACAGTCAGCACTCAAGGGATGGTCCTTCAGCTCATCAAAGCAGAGACTGAAGACTCGGGGAGGTACACCTGCATTGCCTCCAACGAAGCTGGAGAAGTCAGCAAGCACTTTATCCTGAAGGTGCTGGGTACGTAAACAGTCAATATTGGGAAGGAAGAGACAAGAAAGACTTAGTAAAAAAGAGTAATTCTTAGAATCATTTGCTATGGGACAAAGTTTGTAAAAACTTCATTGTACGTCATATTCCTGTTTCATAATTCACCTAGGACAGCTATTTTCAACCTTTCTCATCTCATGGCACATGAACTAATTACTAAAATTCTGTGGCACACCAAAAAAATATACTATATTTTTGCAGATCTGACAAAAATAGGTATAATTGTGATTCATTCACACTGGATGGCTGTTGTCATTTTTTTATTTGACAGTCCAGAGGAAAAGAGGTCAGTGACCCTGGCTAAATAGTCAAGTACTGCATGTTTTAAAAATTCTTACGGCACAGCAGTTGAAAATCGCTGACATAGGATTATTCTTATCTGAAGCGTGTTAAATTTAAATTACTGTTTTTTATCTGTCTAAAAAGATGTGAACTACTACTTGTGAATTATTACTCCAAGAACTAAAAGCACATCTGATAACAGCAATTTAATGAAAAAGTATAATATTTTTGCTCATGTATGTTATTCCAAACAGCCTTTAAATGATCCAGTGTGTCGATTATAGTCATAATCCTCATTTCACATTACCTAGTTCCACTTACTCTTGTATGCATTAACATAAATATTTAAGATGTGTGTTCCAGTGTTCTACGTGCAAACAAAATAGTATAAAGACAAAACACATCTTTTCCTTGAAGTCAAAAATTTTTGACTTAGGAAGAGAAGTGAAGATGAGTGAAAGGAGCTATTTCAATAAGCAATACTTTCATGGAGGTTTTTTTTTTCCTTCAGTATTGTGTAAGTAAAAACCTCAGTCTCTTTACATAGAACAGAATGCACCCCTCAGGGCAATGAACAGGAAGAATGTTGGCAAGGGTCTAGCCAAAAAAGCCAGCATATGATTTTGGATGCCCTGTAATCTTTCTCATAGTACCTATTATAATTTAATTACTTGTGTGTCTTTAACAGTCTGCTTTATCCTTAGTTAAATGCTATGACTGGCAGTACCCATCTTATTGCTGCATTCACAGTGCACTTGACGTGACAAGATGTTTATTTGTTGGATTGAATTGAATGGAATTAGATACTTGTCAGCTGGATTAAAGGGCGTTTTAACAGTAGAGGGAGGCAAGACAATATCTAAATAAACACAGAGAGATACTGTGGTGTAGATGAGTGTTCCATAGAATGAAGGGTGGTAGTGGAGGCAGGACTCCAGGGTATTGAGAGACAAAGACAGAAGAAAGTGTGTGTCTGTGAGGAGGGGTGGCATGTCCTGTGCATCAGTTCACAGAACATGAGGAATAACAGGAGGTGACATAAATGGGATTTGTATCTCAATTATTGACTTATTAAGTATTCATTATTGACTATATGTTATGTGCCAGGCATGTTGTAGTCCTTATGTAACAAATAATTATTGAACAACTGCTGTGTGACCTATGGAGTGACGGCTACTTGAATGCATCATTGAATAAAAAAGAAGTGCTCTCAGGTTCCTACATCTGGGGGAACACTTGAACCAGTAAATACTTTGGCGTGTGATGCGGATCGCGTGGCTAAAATAACATTCTGTGGGATGGTAAGGTTCAGAGGAGATCTCCTCAAGGATCCCTTTGCGCCTTCAAGGGCAAGGCGTAGAGGTGAGAGAGGAAAGTGAAAGTGATAGAGCTTGAGTTGTCCGTCTGTACTCACGTTGCTGAGTGTGAAAGGAAGAATAGCAAGAGGCAAGACTGGAAACCTGCAGACCGTGAAGAGCTTGGGGAACATTTTGGGGAAGTTGGACCTCTTTACAAAGGCAGGAAAGAAACTCAAGCAGGGATGTGTTACAACTAGATTTCATCTCGCAGAAATTCATTCTGATGACAGTGAAGAATGAATTGAAGAGCCTCTTGTATTCATACAGGCCTGAAAACGCAGGGCCCTGGCCCAGGACGGGGCCGTGAGTGGGGGGAGAGAGAAGGAAACCCCCCCTCTAGGAATTCAGGAACTCAGAAACAGAATCACAGTGCATTTCTGGATGTAAGAGGCGAAGGAGAAAAAATAGCACTAATATTGTTAGCGTCGTTTACAAAGAACAGCCTTCCCAGCTGAAGGGTTTATAAGGATATTTTTCTTAGAGCAGATTTGAAAACTGGCTCAGCAGAAAGATGAAATGTTTCTGCATTTCAGCAGCTGTTGAAAGCTAATTCCATTAAAACCCGAAAAACTCTACACTTGACCCAGTGCTACACTCAGAATTTGAGTGTAAATGTGCTCATTTGGGGAACTGCTGTTCTCAACTTAATTCTATCCACATGGTGGGAGGTGTCGTGAGGTATTACTGGTTCTGGAAAGTCCAGTTTGGCAAGAAGACCGAAAGAGAGGGAGGAAATCCTACAAAATAAAGCTGAGGGGTTTTGACAGGGTCCAGGCTGTGAAGGGCTGTGTCAGCCACTCTAAAAAATTGTGGTTCTTATCCTCGAACAGTGGAAAACCATTCAAGGTTCTCCTAACTGGGATGCCATGAGCAGAGTTACAGTTTGAAAAGACCACTCTTAACTGCAAAGAAGAGAGTGACTCAGAGCCGGAGACCAGTGTGTTAATTAGGAATTGTGTTTGGGAATATCATAGCGTCTAAAAATATGGCAGCTGAAACAAAGAACTTTCGTTTCTCTTGCCGAGCGAGATGTGTGGAGGGAGACGGTAGTCGCATTGGGTCACCAGTTCAGATACTTACAGTTCCCTTGGCCTTCACACCATAGTTGTTCAGTGGTCAGGCATTGTCTGCTCCGCGCGCCCCTGGAGTCACTAGATGCAGCAATAAAGCAGGAAAAATTAGAAGGGCAAAGAGTTGGCCCTTTAGGGACTTTCTTAGATGTCCCATGAAACCCCTTCCACTTGTATCTCACGGGTCAGAAGACTCACACGCCACTCCATCTACTCTCTACGAAAGGGGCACAGCCCCAGCAAAAGGGGAGTCTGGTAATGAGAAAGAAAGAAGCAAGCAATGGGGTAGGCACCTGCAGCCGGGAAGGGGGAGTTATGAGTCCAAGCAAATGGTTTTTCACTCGGATTGGTGATGGAGGCGAGAGGAAAACAAGGTGTAATCTAGAAATAGTTGTAGGTAGATGTGTCAGGACTCAGGTGTGGGCTTGAACACAGGCGAAGAAGGTATCGAGGGTGACTCCTAGTTTCTGGCTCGTGTGACTAAGTGGTCGATGGGTCTGTCACAGAAATGCAGGGAAAGGACCAGGTATTGAGGTAGAAGGCAGCAGGTTGGGGCTGGGTACGTGTTGGGTTTGAAGTAGTTTCCAAAGGTCCCACTGAAGATGTTTATCCAATAATTGGGTTTATGGGTCTAGAGTTCAGAAGAGAGACCTAGGCTGGAAATAAAGTTGTGGAGTTGTCAGTGTGTGGACAACTCCTGCACTGCCCGAAGTGCAAGACACCTGGACAAGACCCAGGGTGCAATAGTTCACAATCACTTAACACGAGTGTGCTCTGGTGACTGGGCCTTCAGCCGGTCGGGAACATGTTGTTGTTATTGTTGTTGTGGTTTTAAATCTAGTGACTATAACCTCTTGAGGATAAAGGCCACGCCTGACTAATCTTTTTATCCACAGCGACTGACACATAGTAAATAAACAAGTGGGAGGAATAAAGAATTGACCGTAGTCAAAAAAAGAATCAGATGCGTGCTTGATCGATACAGACAACATGTTATGGAAATTAAAAGGGATAGAGATTTTATAGTTTGTTGAGAGAGTCAAGAAAGGGTTTATAGTTTTTACAAGCGAACTTAACGACATTCATGTGACCTTGGTTGTACTTGAATATGCTCAGTTAGGAGATGGGACTATTGGAGACTGTTCCACTGGAAGGAATATCGTGAGCAAAGTCAGAATGAGAAAGCGCTGGACATGTTGAGGGACAAGTAGTCTGATTTAAAATCTGGGTTACATTAAAGGTAGATAATGTTGTAAGGATAGATTAAACCATATTATGAAAGTCTTGGAAGCTGTAGTGTAGAGCTTATATTTAATTCAGTAAGCAACATGCAGACACAAATCTTTTAAGCAAGATATATTGAATCAATCTAAAATACACATAAGGAAATGTATTTTGCCTGACTTCTTAATTATAATCTAAAAATCAATACAGATTTAATATATTCTCTTTTTTCCAGAAAGGAAAATGAAGACCATAGGTAGAAATTTTTAGGAGGCAGGTTTTAATAATACTAATACCAACAGTTGTAGTAGACATTGTTGTAGTAATAACTTTTTAAAAAAACTTTAATTATAAAATAAAACAGATTCAGAAAACACAAAAGAAGCGTACATTGTTTATAGATTATCTCATTGAATCCTCACAACAGTCCTATAGTTAAATTATAGTACCATCCTTATTTTGAGATTTGTCTAAATGCACTAACCTAATAATTTTTGGAGCCCGGATTCAAACTCAAGCTATTTGACTCCAGATCCTTTGCTGTGAGCCTCTGTTCTAAACTATGTGCCTGATTAAAAAATAAAAAGACAGCTAATATTTGGAGCTGTCCAACAGCTATTTTGGCTGCCTTGTGAAACAGTAAGCTGGAAATGTTCATAGAACACTTGAACGATCATTATAAAGAAAGTCTGTTTCAGAGAGATTCCTGAACTTAGGAAGAGTGAACTGAGAAACCTTGCTGCTCCTTTCAAGTGTCGAGATTCCTTAACATCCCCTTGAGAATGATAATTTAGAAGTATAAATAACAAAGAAGGAAAATATTTCTGTCCACACATAACAAATGTGTTTTATGCAGAAAATGTAACTTTTTTCTTTTGCTGAGTGGTTGTTTTCTCTTAAAGTTCTGCATGGAAGAGATGATAGCAACATTCCATAGCATTTGCCTGTTGCTTTTGTAGAAACAGTAGATATTTAAAAGGTACAAAAACACACTATTAAGTACCTCTCTTTGAAAAATGGTACAAGATGGGTTTAGTTTTTATTATTTTCAAATTTCCAGTTAGGTCAGACTGCTCTAATGATCTGAACCCCAATTACTGAGGTATAACTACCTCATAATGGCTTGTTACTTTGTGATCTGTTATAGCCATGATCCATTCCTTTTAAAATATTGCCATTTTAAAAATGGTAATAACATCTAATAATTATTTAGATATCGTGTTCTAACCAATTTAAATCATATGAACCATAGATTGGAGTCAAGTTTTCTTTTAAAGTTTTTCTAATCAGCAGTATTTTATCAAACAGCAAGTTTAGTTTGTTGTTTCTCATTTCCTTTAAATAGAACCACCTCATATCAATGGATCTGAAGAACCTATAGAGGTATCAGTGATTGTTAACAATCCACTTGAACTTACCTGCATTGCTTCTGGAATCCCAGCTCCCAAAATCACCTGGATGAAAGATGGACGGCCCCTTCTCCAGACAGATCAGGTACAAACTCTTGGAGGAGGAGAGATTCTTCGAATATCTAGTAGTCAGGTAAGTTCAGTTCATGCAATTATTTTATCCTAGGTTCAGCTTCTCCCTTGCTGATATGTGAGACATGTTGGAAAAAATTGTATCTTTGAATTCAAATATATCACAGCTCTCAGTAACGTTAGCAACGGTGGATTGGTCCTACACATATGCATGACTGGGTAGACACTTACAGGGTGACATGACTAAAAAGAAGTGGAAGTATCATATTAAGCTCAGAAGAAAGCAAGATATCTGCACATTAACTTTTACAAATTCTCACAGTGCTATAACTGATAAAATATCTTTTGTGCCATGTAGCACTTTATGGAACCAGCAAAAAGCGACAACATACATACATATATGAAGCCTCAAAGAGCACTTTTGATCTTCAGAATGAACTACCAGGCCTGAAAATCTGAAGAGACACATTTAAAAAAAAAAAGAACAATTCAGTAAAATTGACTGTTCTTTTAGGTTGTATTTAAGGAAACTAATCAGAAATGTGAATATATGAAAGAGAAATATTTCTTGGTATCTTAGTGTCACAGTCTTCTGTTCTCACAAAGGCAAGCCTTATATTCCAGATATTATCCACCTGTGCCCCGGTGCCCTCATCTGTAAACTGAGGGTAAAAATAATAATAATACCAAACTCATACACTTGGGGGTCTGGAGATAATCTAACATGATGTACTTAGACCATGCCACAGCCATGTAGTGATTCTAAACTAGAGTGAGATGGAATTATTGTCGCTGCTGCTAATATTGTTATAATCATCATTTCTTTAAAGAATAGAATAACATTAATTAATCATATTTTGTTTGCATTGTCACTGAGGAAAGAGGAAGGAAAGAGCTGGTAAAAGAGCGCTAAGGATTATAAATTGCGTCTTTATATGTCTTGGTCCCCATACTACAAATCCACAAACAAACCCCTAGAGATTGAGCACTTATCTGCCAAGGACTTATCATTGCTCAGCGATGAGGCGGGTCTCCTCCTGGGTTTGGTTCCAAAGCCTAGCTGGTGGAGCTCAGCACAGTTCTCACTTCCAACACCAAGAACACGCCTTCTGTTCCCCTCTTCCATCCGTCAGACATGGCAATAACCCAGAGAAAACTCCTTTCAAACTAGCAAACCACTTGAATGTTACCATTTCAACAGACCGAAAAGGAAGGCAAAGAATTTTGTAACATAAAGAATAGCATGAATACAGGAAAGCATGCGGAATATAAATCATAAATTTACAAAGGACTCATAAATGTAAAGGAATCATGATAAATACAGCTGAAGAGGGAGATTCAGGCCACATTGCAGTGGGTCTTGAATATGAGAATGAAAAGTTAGGTTATAACCAAACAAGACAGAGGTGCCATAGATTGTTAAATGGTGACCCACGTATTCTAGCTGTTGTGGAAAATACCAGCATAACCCATAAGACATTTCACAGCTTTCAAGAAATTTTCAGTGGTCTAGGAGAAATAAAACTACAGTTATGATGAAATTAGGAAAAGACATTATAAGAAAACCATTAAAAACATTATAGAAGTGAAGATTTTAATATTATCAAGTATAAAGACTGCTCTTGGTTCCTCCACACCTCTGTTTTCATAACATTTTGTACACATTTCTGTTAAAGCACTTACTAAATTATGCTTTACTTGTTTGAACTTTGTCTTTTCATGTATGTGTCATTAACATATAGATTGCCTGGCACATAATGGATGTTTTGCAATTCCAAAATGTGTGGTAGAGACAAGAGTTTCCTCAAACATCTTTCATCAAACATTCGTCTGTGATTCATTCCAAAGGGGGAAGAATTATATGACCAAATAGACTTGGAAAACTATGAACTGTACCTCTCCCTCCTTTGTGTGCCATAACAGTTGTCAACAACTTGGCAAAATCTTACTCTAAAAAAATCTGATCAACTATAATTTTCAAACACCCTATTAACAGAACACATTTTAGAAAATGTAGCTACAAATAATGGCTTTTGATATCCTGAAGGGCATAAGTTGTCAGGAAATATTTCTTGGAGGAGGCAATATTTAAGAGTAGCCATGAATGATGGGTTCAAGTTTGGCTAAGTCAGGACAAGGGGAGGGGAAAGTATCATTTGGGAATAAATTGAGTTGGTAGAGAAGAATTGACTTTTAGAGGCTTTGAAAATATGATGAGAAATTCAGAAATGATTCTCTAGGTAGTAGCACATCATTTTAAATTCTTAATTGAAGGACTGTGTGAGTGCCATTCTTCTAAAGTTGTGTTTAAGTATTTTTCCAAAAATACTAGTCTTAACGTACTGGTCTTAAATTTTTTCAAAGGAGTTTCTGCAGCCTACCAAAAAGTTTTTCCATAATCTATAAAGTCAGTTTTGAATGTAAGAATTTTAAAATTTCCAATATACGAGGAATGTTCAAGTAGTAAAATAAATGAAAACAAGATTTTCCTACTTTTCCAAAATAACATTTTTTCACAGTAGTAAGATCATCTATTTTCCAGAGTTATACTTTATACATGCATCAGCATGGGCCGTTTCTACACAACATCAAACATGTGAATGAAGACTAACACTTCCAGTGGAAACTATGCATGAGGTTTTTGAAAGAAATGTTCTGGCTTTAGTGAGAAAATAATAGATTTTGCTGTCACTCTGACCCTGTTTGCAGCCAAATTACATAATGTAGCCCTTTCGTTTCCTCATGTATGTCAAAGGTGGATTCAAAATGTGTCATTCATGTGCTTTATTTAAATAACCTGATATTTATTCATTTACTTAATTTTCTTCAGGAAGACTCCAATTGAACTTTTCAGTCTGAAATTCAGACTCACAAATACTTATTCAGTTAACGTTGAGCATCTAGCCTGTCATGTATGGCACTAGGTTCCTATACGTACCTGCCTTTCCTGAGACCATTCAATATACCTAATATGCAATTATCCTGAGATAAAGTACTGAAACCCTATTAAAACATAGATTTACATAGACTAGAGGTACCAAGCAATGCTCTATATCTGAGTGCTATCAGAAATCTTAAGACAGTTCATTAAATCTTAATTATTATGCCATCTTAATGTAAAGCTGCTTGGTGTGAGATTTTCAAATTCATTCTAGTGGATATTTATTCTCATCACCAAAACCAACACGGTAACACTGTGTAATTTACTTATCTGGATTTTTTAGGTGGAAGATACAGGAAGATACACATGCCTGGCATCCAGCCCTGCAGGAGATGATGACAAAGAATATTTAGTGAGAGTGCACGGTAAATTTGGCAAAGTGCTCGGCAGTCCATCAGACCCTAATACTCAATTAGAGGCCATATTTTATGGAACCTGGGGCAACTCCACAGCATATCATATGTTTATGCGTTAGGAAATATGTGTTTTGCAAATCCGATGCTTATATTTGACTGATCAAATGCTTTTAAGGAATAGTTCAGTGGATTTTGTTACTTGTTTTGTTCCTGCATAAATAATCCATATATATTGATTTAAAATAATAGAATATAAATTATGATAAAAAGAAAATTTTTTAAATTCATCATCTTACCACACAAAGATAGGACTATTCTGCATATTAATATTTTGTCACAGAAATGTGGTCATACAGCATATAGTAGTTAATCTATTTTTTAATCTCACTTAATGGAATGGTAAATATGTTTTCATGTCAAAAAATATTTTTTATAACATTATTTTTTTGGTAATTGTGTGCTATTCCAGTTAACCTATAGGCCATCATTTGTTTAATCCATTCCGTATGTTTGGATACTAAGGCTCTTTCTTTATTTTCACCAATATAAGCAACACTATTATAAACATCCTTGTACATACATGTACAGGGATGGTGTATTTCCTTAATTATTTTATTTTGATAAATTTCTTGCTTGTTTACACAGATACGCACACACACACATGCACATGCACACACACTTAAGGCCAAATTACCTTCTTAAAAAGTTTGAACAGTTACACTCTGGCAGAGAAATGGGAATCTCTCCTGATGGAGAGGAACATGTTAAAAACTAAGCACAGTTTTTTCTCATTCTCACAGCCTAAATGCCTAGGCGGTGTAAGCTATAGGGCTGGCGTAATATAGGAGGGTCCTCCTCTGCCCACCTGCCCTACATACAAATTAGACCTACCACTATTGACATGTAAATTGTGTATTATATATAACATAGTTACATTAAAAAGATACATTTCTGCAAATAAAGAAAAAAATATATATTTATACATATTACAATAGACCCTGATTTAGTGGTTTTAAAATCTGATATTCAGGAAAAATCATTACCAAGTGTGTTCCTGGGCATGGAATCCCCTATTTGTGCCTTAGTTTTTTCAACTGTTAAATGGTGATATTAATGTGGTTTATTACTTATCCCAATCATGCGACTGAGGAAGGATTTCATTACTTAATGTATGTAAAAGTATTGAATAAGTAAAAACACATGCCACTATTTATAATAATTTGTACCATAAATTGAATGAGTAATGTTTTAACTATATGCCTTTTATTTCATATAGCAGAAGCAATATTTGTTGATTACCTATTAGAATTCAGATTGTTTTACGTCTCGTTTATTGAAAGCTTTCAGTGTATTTTTTTCCTCACACCCAGTGCCCCCTAATATTGCTGGAACTGATGGGTCTCAAGATTTCACTGTGCTACGGAACAGACAAGTGACATTGGAATGCAAATCGGATGCAGTGCCCCCACCTGTAATCACTTGGCTCAAAAATGGAGAACAGTTACAAGTAAGTCTTGTAACTTCAAGAGATTCATTTTGAGGAAAAAAAAAATCGGCTGTGGAGTGTTTGCTAGGTAGACAAAACCAAACAAACATCAGGCTACTAGTGATTTAACACTGCAGGGGTGGGCCTAAGGCCTCTGACTTTTCCTGCATGGTCTTGTCTCCCGTGTGCTCATTTCACTCTAGACCGTTAGGTATTCATATAGAGACTGATGGCATTGATGATGATGAAGTTGAGGCTAATCCCAGATATGACCAAGTTATGTGAGTACTAGGACAGACTTGAGTTCGCCAGTTACAAAAAATGTAAGATGAGCTCAGTTTTAGCTATTTTGAGTTTGGATTGCCTATATGTTATCCAAGTGGAGATTCTTAAAAAGCATTAAGGAATATGGGTCCAAATTTCATTAAAAAGGTTTTGATTTGGTAGTCTTCACGGTAGAGCTTCTTATTGAAGCCTTAAGGTTGCATGAGGTTGACCAGAAAGCTTACAGGGTAACATGCCCAGTGACTGAGACTAAAACCTGAGGCTATACCAACAATTACAGGGTGAGCGAAGGAAGAAGAGAAAGTGAGTGGGACAGGGAAGGAGGATTCCGAGAGACAGGGTGAAACCTAGGAGACACCGGTGTACTGAAAGTCAAGGAAAGAGAGAGATTAACAGAGGCCGCATTAGGATACAAATTAAGTTGTGTCCCTTGGCTTTGAGAATACACAGAAGTGACTAAAGATCTTAACAATGGTTCTTCAGTAGCGTGGTCAAAGTAGAGGACAGGTTATGATTGTTGGGGGAGTTAAAGAACAAGAAGAACTGGAAATAATCATGGACTATTCTTGAAATCGTGTAGAAAAGATTTATATATTTTTATTTACTGAGAGAAAGTGATTGAAGATGTAGGAGAGAGAAAGAGAAGTTTAAAAGACAAAGTGAAAGGCACGGGACCCTGATCGCAGGAGAAGAGATTATCCTTGGTCTGATGGGTTGACCTTTTTTCACAGAAAATATCAATCTTTGATGGTACCTGAATTTTTTAACAATGATGAGCATCAGGCATTTTCATTTATACAAAATTATTTGTTTATATTAATTGGACTTAATAGCAGAGGTTAAATTTAATTATCTCTATGTTTTCATAATTCTTGATTCCATGCCTGGACATAAAATAAATGCTTAACAAATATTTGTAAACTAAAATAATTTATTTACTTATTTTTAAAATGTTAGGGGATAATTGTTTTCTATAAGTTACCCAAAGTTAATTTTCGAGTCAAGAAGCTTTCAGTTGTGAGTAAGAGACTGAAACCAACTTAAAAAGTTTTTAAAGTTATTTATTAGCATCAGTATATGAACTCAGGCTTTAGACATCACTAGATCCAGAGGCTCTAATCATGTCTTCAAGCATCTATGTCCTTTCTCCGAATCTCCACTCTGCTTGCTTTGTCTTAGAGTCAACGCAGGCTGTCCCCACGTGCCACCAGCCTCATGTCATCCTCACTACCAGTGATTCTAGTGAAGAAAGCATGCCTTATTGCCCAGCACCTAGAGCAGAGTCCTGCGGTGGGCTCTGATGGGCCCACATTGAGTAGCCTGCCCATCCTTGAGTGGATCATTTTGGCCAGGACAACTGGGACATTTATTATGTCCTTGCCTTAACCACACTCATAGAAATAATTCTCATGGGTGTGTTTTTTTAAATATATCTTTATTGTTGAAAATATTACAGGTGTCTGCTCCCGCCCCCATTGACCCCCTCCACCCTGCTCCAACCCCCTCCCGGTCCTTCACTGCACTATTTTCTGTGTCCATGGGTTATGCATATATGCGTATCCTCATGGGGTTTTGATACCAAGGTAATGGTGGGGGAAGCAGACAAAGGGTACTGAAAGACAGGTGCTCTACAGTTTACTATAGTGACTTTTGATGTTATAAGGTAATATTTTATTTCCTTTTCCTGACATTTTAATGATTAATTTTATTTGCTGAATCCAGGCAACACCTCGAGTACGAATCCTATCTGGAGGAAGATACTTGCAAATTAATAATGCAGATCTGGGTGATACAGCCAATTATACCTGTGTTGCCAGCAACATTGCAGGGAAGACTACAAGAGAATTTATTCTCACTGTAAATGGTAAGAAAAACTCATCATTGTTTCACAATTTAAAAATTTAACCAAAAACATTCAAGTAGATGATAACCTTTTTGTTTTTTATGAATCTATTAAACTGATTTTTGTGATTATCTTATTTCTCTAGAAAAAGACAACCTGTAGTATTTGTGTTGTGGTCATTTTCAAACTAACTCAAATTCAAAAAAAAAAAAAAATAGTTAAAGATATATTACTGTCTTAGAGGATAATATATGCTCAGTTGTCATCAGCATATCCTGGTGTTTTGTGTCATTCAGATCAGAGCCATTAAGGAAGTTAATATATTAAATCTCCAAATGACAAGTGACCCATTATTTAGTTCACCTTTATTGATGTTGGTGTTTCAGTATACATGTTCTAGACAGAGACTGCAGAACTATATAGTTCTAAAATTATAGAACTATAATTTTATCAGATATAAAATCTAAACACTAAACATTGCCAAATTTCAGGAAGATAATACAGACTTTGCCCACAAACAATCCCTTTGGATTTTTAATATATGAAACCTTACAGGATATTGGGTGAACCACACAACTAATATCTCTACTGCTAAAATTAAAATTCAGGTTTTCTATTCCCATATGCATTCAATGATTAATAAAATACATGCTCTGAGACTTGCATGATTAATCACAGATGTGCTTTTTGTTAGAACAGCCCACTTTCTGTTCTTTATTTAAAGTGAAGTGGTGCCAGTGTTAACATTCTCTGACCATTATTTGGCCAAAGAGAAATAAGAAATATCATCTTTAATTTGCATCAGACTAGAGCTGATTTTTATTCAAGCCTCTCTTATAGAAAGCCAGATTTCACACACCATACCAGGGATTTAAAATCCCCTTCCCCCATCTACTCTTTAGTTTTAAACACAAAGTATCTTGAATAATATTTTAGCAATAAAACCCCGATTCTATTTATACTGATCTGAATTAGCTGTGGGCAAAGTTATCCATCTAACTCAAAGCTCACCTTGTATTACCACTTCAAAGTCTTAATTCAGGCTGTGGTATTAACATAAATGAAGTTTTCCATATGCATCTCTCCTGCAGTTCCTCCAAGCATAAAGAGTGGCCCCCAGAGTCTTGTCATTCACTTAAATAAGTCAACTGTATTGGAATGCTTTGCCGAAGGCCTGCCGGCCCCGAGGATCACATGGAGAAAGGATGGAGCTGTTCTCTCTGGGAATCATGCAAGGTAACAGTCTGGGAAGGGGTGAAAGCTGTAAGAACTGAAATATAAGTCCTTAACTATTTTTCCAGTGCATTATTTTGATCTTGTTATATTAGAATTAATCTCTTCACCTTCTTATGAGAATCAGAATACAGTATTCTAAAAGCGTAACTTCTAAGACTTACATCCAAAACATGATGATAATTCTTCAAAGATCACAAACCCATCTGCTGTGCACCTTTGCAGAATAGCCCTTTATTCCGCCAGGATATTGTAAATTTCTGAAGCAGGGAAAGGACTGGAAATGGATCTAACTAAGCCTTTAAAAGTGCTCTCAGTCAAAATGTGGATAATCGGAAAAGGCTGACTCAAGGGACTCCGCTGTGATCTTTCTTGTAGATATTCCATCTTGGAAAATGGATTCCTTCACATCCAGTCAGCACATGTCACCGATGCTGGGCGGTATTTGTGTATGGCGACCAATGTTGCTGGAACAGACCGCAGACGGATAGATTTACAAGTCCATGGTAAATACACTCCTGTGAACAACATCCAACCTTTGGGTCCCATGTTCTTTGATAGCCTAAACCCGTAAGATTGTCAAGACCTTGATATCCAAGACTAGTCACATGTATTACACTATATTATGAACAGGCAAGACCCATATTTTCCCCTCATTGTGAACAGCACCATCGCAGCACTATTTAAATTCACAGAACCATGCTGTTTACCTAACTATGAGGCACATTACCGATGGTTAAATTCACTTGGGCAAAAATACTTGAGAAGGCATAGTACTTGCTGAGTGTGTTTCTCTCTTATTTGGTGACTATTTTAGTTCCTCCATCCATTGCTCTGGGTCCTACCAACATCACTGTAACAGTAAATGTTCAAACTACTCTGGCTTGTGAGGCTGCTGGAATCCCAAAACCATCCATCAGTTGGAGAAAAAACGGGCACCTTCTCAATGTGGATCAGAATCAGAATTCCTACAGGTAAGAAATAGTTTCATTGAAAAACCCCACCTACTATTTAGAAAAATAGTTTAAAAATAATACTTTAACTCTAGCAGTGAAGACAACAAATAATATATTTAAAGCATGAGGAATTAGGTCTACAGGATTAAATTTCTGCTCTGCTTTTTTTTTTTTAAGCACCTTTTGGAATTTTATAAAGACAAAAGATGATATCATCATTTGGTACAAAAGAAACACTATTCTGTAAAAACAATTCAAGCTTAGTTGTAGAATAAAACTCAAATTTTATACCTTGAAACACAACCTAAGTATTTGGCAGCCTGTGTGGGAAGAAAAAGCAGCATTTTCTCCAATTTTTTGGCATTTCTCTGGCTCTACCACCGTACTTCATAATATGGCAGTGAATGATTTTTAAGGGTTAACCTTTAAGTGATTAAAAGAACTTCTGATGCTTTAGATGAGCATAACTTATTGTATCTCAATTAAGTTAATAGATAGTAATCTTGTCAAAAGATTTGCAGTAGTACCTAAAAGAAATGTTCTCTTTGAAATGATCTGCTTTGACAAAAATCAATTCTAATACATCAGGAAATATGAAGCTAAGAGTGTTTCACCTGAAATGCGATTGCTTCCCTCTCTTTCTCACCCTTTGAATCTTTTTGCATTGGAGTTTAGTGACTTGAAGGTACACACTATGTGAAAAATGTACAATGCCCTTGAATTTAAAAACATGTCAAACATGTCCCATTCAATCAGATTATTTCTATTCTATTAGTGCACAGTTTGAAGTAAGAAAATAGATATTCTTATTTAGATTTACTTTAAATAATGTATGTGTAGTTAACTAAACCTCCTAAACATTCCATGTGATCCATATCACTTCAGTTTTTAATTCATTGGGAGGAAAAGACATTAATATATGTACTGTGCATCTCCAAGGTATCCAATACATGTAAGGAGATATGTGAAATGGGTAATTACTAATGACCCATCCGTCAATGGAAATAACCAAATACCAACCTGCGAAGTTATTGCTGAAATTTAGAGATAATTTTTGTGAAGCATTTGACATGGTGCCAGGAATGTAGTCAATGCTCAGTAAACAGTGGCTGTCATCAGTGTGCTCAGTGCACTGCATTCACGTAGGAGGGCATGGTTGATCGTGATCATGGTTGCTCGTGGCTGATTTTTCAAAAATGCAAGATCCCCCCTTCAGGCAATCCTTGTACCCACTGCTGCCTGTAAATGTCAAGGCTGAGGCCCTATCAATGAACTGCCATGTAAACTTAAAGTCTGATACCCGAAGTATCAGAAATGATGCTCATTTTAACAGGAAAGAGTTCCATTTCCCTCAATTCACAACATGGGACCATATTGAACCAACTGGAAACACTTATGTAAACTGATATGTAGTATCTCATTGTTTTAAATTCTTTCTTCCAGGCTCCTTTCTTCTGGTTCACTAGTAATTATTTCCCCTTCTGTGGATGACACTGCCACTTACGAGTGCACTGTGACCAACGATGCAGGAGAGGACAAGAGAACCGTGGATCTCACTGTCCAAGGTAGAACTGGCTTAGTGTCTGGATTGAAGGTTGGACTGACGTCATTCATCATTCCAGCCTCCCAAGAGGGCTTCCTTTTCCCTTTAATGAACATTTGCTTTCACTGTGGAAAGAGAAAGGTGTGTGATAACTCTTTGGAAATCTGTGAGCATTGGAAACATGGCATTTTCTTTTTTTGTGTTGTTGTTTTAGTTCCACCTTCCATAGCTGATGAGCCGACCGACTTCCTAGTAACCAAACACTCCCCAGCAGTAATTACCTGCACTGCTTCAGGGGTTCCATTTCCCTCCATTCACTGGATGAAAAATGGTATAAGACTGCTTCCCAGAGGAGATGGCTACAGAATTATTCAGTCCTCAGGTAAGACCAAGTTTAGCGATTGCACATCTGTTGATTGGACTAAGGGTGAATGGATGGCCTCACCAGACATTTTTGCACCAAAATTAAAAAAATGAAATACATATGAATTTCTGTGCTTAGGCAGCTGGGGGGGAAATGCAATTGGCATGAGAAGAGAGGAAAGAAGTCTGCAAACAAAGTAATAATATCTAAGGCTGATCTGAATAAGCATGATCCACTGGAATTTTGTGGGCATATTTACTAAATCTAAGGTTTAACAAATTCACTGGTTGGCTTTGAGTGGACAGCATTTCTTTCATTGGCTAAATAGGATGTCGATTTATTTAACAAACATTTAGTGCCTAAAACAGACTATATACTCCACTAAGTTTCAGATGGTATAAAACTAAGACAGGGTTCTTGCTTTCAATTTATAATTTAGCAGGTAAGGCTGGGTGATAAGTGCTGTGATGAGTAATTTTTGAGGGTGGTAGCCATCATTTATAGAAGTTAAGTATTGAAAATCTATAGAATTGAAGAGAGGAAAAATAATTCACCCATATGAAAGTATAGGTGATGCACATTGATGTTTCTGAAAACTCACCCTGCATTGGGGAGGGCACTGGAGATACACTAAAGCAACAACTAGCATCCAGGGGCTTTATGAGTGTGTGCATATTATTCTGAAAGAATTTTTTTATTTCTTCAATAAAAGGGAAATAATAGAAGATTTGCTCTTGGGGTGGAACTTGGCTTTCAAGGCAAAGTATTTTTTGCCTTCTCAGAAACCTGTATAAGTTGATAGTAATTAAAATCATAAAATATACATTAATTACCCATCAGCACAAAGTATTGTGCAAAGAAAACAGTTTGGAACTTTCTCATAATGTTAAACAGTTACCATATCACCCAGCAACTCCATTCCTAGGTATCTACTCAGAGAAATGAAAACATATGTCCACAGAAAGACCTGTTTGCAAATGTTCAAACAGCATAATTCTCTATAGCCAAAAAGTAGAAACAATTCAGTTGCCCATCAGGTGGTGAATGGATAAAGAAAATGTGGATAATCCATACAGTGGAATTCTATGTAGCAATAAAATGGAACAAAAATATTGACACATGTTAGAACAGATGAAACCCGAAAACTATGCTTACCGTGACATGTCAGACACGAAAGGCTTCCGTATGATTTCATCTGTATGAAATATTCTATAAAGGGAAATATGTAGACAGAAAGCAAATTAGTGATTGCCTAGGGCTGGTGTTGAGAGTGAAGTGAGGAGTGACTGTAAATGGGATAAGATTTCTTTTTAGGGAAATGGAAATATTCTAAAATTAGATTATGATAGTTGCATAACTGTAAATAGACTAAAATTTCTGAATTGCAAATCTAAATGGGTGAATTTTATGATATGTAAATTTTGCTTCAATAAAGCTGTTAATAATGATTTTAAAAGTTCTTTGCTAGGCACCTCAGAGGTTACAAGTATTAATATAAGCCAGCACCACTGTGCTATGGGGATGAAAACACAGAAATCAGAGAGATACAGTTCATCGAACCAGAAAAATGGGTACACCGTGTGCAAAAACTTTTTTCTTTTTAGGAGCAATTGAAATATTTGCCAGTGAATTGAACCATGCTGGGAGATACACTTGTGTCGCCAGGAATGCGGCCGGTTCTGCACATCGACACGTGACCCTTCACGTCCAGGGTATGGAGGACTCTTGACTCATTAAAAGCTTGATGTTGGTTTTTAGTTTTGTTTTATCATGTTTATTCTTGAAAGGTGGTGCTGTCTAGAGCTGTGAACCACAGAAATATGCTGAGGATAAGAAAGCCTGGTAGATAGTCTTCAGTAGCCTAAAGAGAACGCACAGTGCTGGCCAGTTTGGCTCAGTGGTTAGAGCATCGGCCTGGGGACAGAAGGGGTCTCAGGTTCGACTCCCAGTCAAGGCCACGTACCTCAGTTGCAGGATCAACAAATCGATGTGTCTCTCTTATGTCAATATTTCTTTCTCTCTCGCTCTCGCTCTCTCTCCCCCCCCTCCCTTCCACTCTCTAAAAATCAGTGGAAAAAATAAAAATAAGAAAGAAGACCCACAGACAACAAACCCCACAGAAGAACTCTCGAATCACTTCTCTCCCTAAATTTGTATAATCTATTCCTGTTTCTGGTCTTCTAATAGAAACTGGCTGTAGTAGCAAGACTCAAAAAAATGTAATGTGGCCAATATTCACTTTTCCCTGGGACAGTCAAATCACTCCAGTTTTGGAATTATGAGTCTGGGCATGTTTAACCTCATGGCTACTGTAGACTTTTCTGCCACTACCGAGTGTCATTGCTGATTTCCATTGATTGGTCCTTCTAGAGCCTCCTGTCATTCAGCCTCAGCCAAGTGAACTAGACGTCATCCTGAACAATCCCATTTTGTTACCGTGTGAAGCAACAGGGACACCCAGTCCTTTCATTACTTGGCAAAAAGAAGGCATCAATGTCATCACTTCAGGTATCTACACTGTTTTTATCAAGAAAAACCATGGCTCTAGGGTGTTCTCTAATTCAGAAGTCGGTATGATTTTTTTTCACAGAAATAAAAATTCTTCTCACTCTGCTTCTATTACTGTGATGTAGGCAAAAGCCACACAGTTCTTCCCAGGGGCGGCCTGCAGATCTCCAGAGCCGACAGAGGGGATGCCGGCACTTACATGTGTGTGGCTCAGAACCCGGCGGGCACAGCCTTGGGCAGAATCAAGTTGAATGTTCAAGGTATGCAAGTAACAGCTCTCTGTATCTTTATGCAAAGGTGCTTGTCGCAATGAATACTAAAATTCATAGAGCTAAAGTCGTTCTCAGCACTTTTAGTTTATATCATGTATGACCCTTATTGAGGAAGAAAATTTAGTGTGTTGGGAGGGTTTTTTTACATTGAAGAAGAAAACTGAGGCATCGCATCATATTTTGATCTTCTGTGAACCTCCGTTTGGTCCTCTGTTTCATTGTAGCACATATTTAAGGTGATTTTTAAAACTATTTTCTCCATAATACTACTATGGATATACTATGAAACACTAGGTTGCAATATCCACCTAAGAAAACAAATCATGATCGCTGTTAAACCAACTTGACGGGATAAAACTGTTCTCAAGACACAATGGGGTTTTTTCACATTTCACTGATATTTCCTTGGTATAATTTTCACACCTTATATGCATGGCTTTTGTGAATAAGAAAATGCACTAAAAATAGGTTCTGAGCAGCTGAATTTGCGTTAGCTGATTTTGAATTTCCTCGTGGTGCGATTTTCCTGTGATGAATTAATGACTATAGTAGAGCTCACTTACCTGCAGATTGTAAATCTAATTTCTTTGTATTTTTCAACAAATACTTACTGGGATAATCAGTGGAAATACATTGAACATCACAGACACAACCGTTCCCTTACAGTATGAAGAAGGAAAAAACTAAACTACCAAATAAATAAAATAATTCTAAATTCTGATATATGCTATGTGGAGGTGAAAGCAGATGGCTGAGATTGAGAATAAAGGGGACGTGTGGGGACCTCTTCAGCCATTCAAGTAGCTTCTCTGAGGGGGTCCCCTATAAGCTGAGACTTGACCGATGAGCTAGGGTAACCTGTAAAGGTGTCCGAGTGTCTGAGGCAAAGAGGACAGCATGTGCCAGGGCCCGAGGCAGGAAAGGGTAAGAGAAGCAGCGTGCCAGTGTGGCTAGACGGTGATGAGCGAGGGGGGGCTGGCGACTGTGCGCCGAGGGCCGAAGGGCCACAGGAAGGTGAGATCTCATAGTCTACGCAGCGGGAAGCCTTTAGCCAAGACTCTGATTTGGTTGTAGGACGACCTCTTTTGCTGCTGTGTAGATAATGGCTTAGAGAAAAGGCCCGACTAGAGCTGGAAGAACCATTCGGGCCATCTTGGCAGGGTATTGTGGTCTGGCCAGGAGTGGGGGCCGGCGTGTGGGTTGCAAGGGTTAATGAAAAAAGTGATGGGTTGGCAATGCTTTTGGAGATGTAATCGCTAGGACTGCTGATAAATCAGATTTGGGAGGTTAGGAAAACAGAAGAATTAGTGTTGTTTCCTGGGCCTTGGGCTTGAGCTGGTGAGTGAGGATAGTGCCACGGGGAGTGCAAGGGAGAACCATGATTTCTGTGTAATCCTGTTAAACATGGGAAACTATTAGAGATCCTAGTGGAGATGTCAAATAGAGAGTTGACTGTTTATGAATTCAAGGCTCATGGGAGAAGTATAGTCAAAGGTATAAATTAGGGAAGTACTCAGTGTATTTTAACTCACAAGAGTGGTTGAGAACTTGGATAGAAAGGAGCTAAGGACAAAGCCCCGGGACGCTGCATTGTGTAGGGAGCTCCGAGAAAGGAGAGGACACTGGAAAAAATTAAAAGGAGAGGGCAGCGGTGTCGAAGTACTAGACGGAGGCTAGGAGAGATTCAAGAAGTGAGTGGACAGCTTTGCTGGGTGCAGGTGAGGTCATGGAAGGTAAGGACCGAGAAATGCTCATTGGTTTTGGCAATATAGAGGTCATGGGAAAGAGCAGTTCCAGATTTGAGCGGTTTTTTTTGTTTTGTTTTCACCAATGGAATAAAATTATTGATATGAGCAATTGTGGGACAAAGACACATTAAACAATAGCATTTCAACATCCTAAAAGCAACCAGAGATGATTGTGGGCTCTAGATTCGTGCAAAATCCTGAATACAACTTCTCCTTGCAGATACAGCATGTAATTTGCAAGCACAAATCCAACCAAATAATTTTGGTTGGTAAAAATAATTTTAGCATGCTTATTCCTATTTTTTCACAACTTGGCGATTTTTTTTATTCATCACTCGGAGTGTGCAGCCTAAGATTTGGTCTCTACATAATTGACCATTTCTCCACAGCCTTGGAGATGTAGCAGATAGTTCTGGGTCCCTGGGTCTGGCCATGCACAGGGCTTTACTTGGAAGAGTGGAGTTCTTAGAGATCTCTTGTTTTGGATTTCATTTCTTCATCAGCATGTGGTAACAATGAATATCGCTGGCCTTGTTTCTCAAGCTTTTTTGAATCCGTGGTGGATGATTCAGAGGATTTTTTTTTTTTTCATACGCACACTTAAAGTGGCATTTTTACCATCATGGTTGTCTCTGCAACTTGTCACTGTCTCTGGACTTGAAGGCAGCAGAGTCATCCTCTCTTTCCTTTCTCTTTGCTTATGGTTGGCTGTTCCCTCATACTTATTTAATATGTCTAAATCAGTAGAATATCCAGGCCAATATGTACGTGGTAATCAACCTATTCTAAACAATAGGAAGAAAAATCCTTATCATAAGCCCTTCCATTGTTTTCTGAAGAAGTGGGAAGATTTTGAGCTATACAATTATTTTCCATGATCCATTCATTTATTTATTCATTCATTCAAATACTGCATTAAAGTTGGCCACTGGATGTGACACGCCATGCTGAGCACTGTAGGAATGCATGAGTAGAGACCCAGTGAAAAAATTTCCAAACTTTGAAGGGGTCTGTTTTGAAAGTTTAAGTAGCTGAAATGAATCACATAATACATGTATGTTAAAGGAAGTGCCTCTGGCAACACAGCTTAAATTTTCTGGAAATGCAATCCCTCAGGAATGTATGTTTATATCCTATTTAAAGCTGATTATTATTTACATTTGTTAACTACATCAGAGAATAATTTTCTGAAATGAGGTCAATGAACACAAACTGCAGTGATCCTTTGCTGATACCCTGAAATCAGGGTTGTGTTTCTTTCTTATCTACGTGACTTCCCTTTGCTAGGGCAATATCAAAGTCTATAAGTGGTCCATTCATGCTTTTAAGATGAGACGTGAACTTCATATCTTTCAGTTCCCCCAGTCATCAGCCCCCATCCGAAGGAATATATCATTGCTGTGGATAAGCCCTTCACGTTACCGTGTGAGGCGGACGGCCTCCCGCCGCCTGACATCACATGGCACAAGGACGGCCACCCGGTTGTGGCTTCAGTCCGCCGGCGCCTCATCAGCTCGGGGGCCCTGCACATAGCCTTTGCCCGGCCGGAGGACGCCGGCCAGTACACGTGCACGGCGGCTAACGCGGCAGGGGCCAGCAGCGCCGGCACCAGGCTCACCGTCCACGGTAGGTGCTGTCCCCTAAACTGGTTCACCCTGCTGCAGACATGGCAACGAGAAGAGGCCACGAAGAAGACATCCGATGGAAATCAAAACCGTGCGAAGCCAGGAGTTCAGAATGTGTGTCTGGTGCAAGTACACTTGCCCCTCAAATCTGTTTTGTATAGGTATTATTTATTTGTGTGCGAGAAAGAGATATTTTATTAATATAGCCAGGATAATTAATGTGTTAGCAATAATCCCCTCGTATTGTGATTCTTGAGATCTGTACTTTGGCTTATGAGAAGGCCGTTTTTCTTGGCGACTCTTCTGCTTTCCTTCTCAAGTTGAAAGTCATCTTGGCTCCACACTGATCACCATGACCTACATTATAAATCCCGTATGAACCTACTGAGTATTGGAGATCTACTGGAGTCATTATTTTAAAGTAGCAAAATATTTACACGTATATTTTTGTAACAGAAAAAATTACCATTTTTTTCCCTTTGTACTCAATTACAAATTACCTAAAGACCAGTATTGAAATATTTTAGTTGTTAATATATATCGTAAGACTAAAGATAGAATAACTATTCATATCAGTGGTAGGAAACAACAAGCAAATCAAACTGTTCCTAACTACTATTTTCAGTACTATTATTAGTACTAGTAATATTAATATTAGTAATAGTGCTGTTAGTCTCGTTTTAATGATGAGTTTCTGCTTTTCTTTGAAAATTTGTGAAAGCTATTTTTTATTTTTCAGCTGTATTTGAATTTCCTACAGCTTCATAGGTAACAGTAAAAGTTCAAGTGAAACCACTTTTAATTGATAAATGAATAATTTAGCCAAAATAAGAAAATCACCGTTTATGAGTTTTCTAAATTTCTTTTCCTGATTTATACCTGTTTTCAGTGAATATACTTGAACTAATCAATACACATTAATCCCTTAGTAAATAAGGAATGAATATAATACATCAACAATACTCCTTTTCTAGTATTTGTAGAAAATTTACCAAAATTGACCAGATACCAAACAGCAAAGAAATCGTTAAGATTTAAAAATACATTCACAATTCCTACCCACAATGCAATATAGCTAGACACGTGTAATGAACCTTTAATGCCAAAAACCCCAACCCCAGGCTAATTAAAAAATAGCATTCTAGCCAGCAAGTAGGTCGAAGAATATGTTTTTATTTTTAGGTTTTTTAGAAAATAATAAAAATAAGAACACTAGAAATCAAAATGTATGGTGTGTGGCCAAAACTAAACTCAAATATAAAGGCATAGCCTTAAATTTTTCATTTCAAAAAAGAATGAATTGAATTAAGTGTAGTAATGTGGGAACTCTGTAACAACCAACAAAAGAAATAACAACTCCAAGGAAACCAGCATAAAAGAGATAATAAAAACACAGCACAATTTAATTAAAAAAAAAAATTGAGTATGATGCACCATTAAGCAAAATAGGTTATGTTTTTCATGTTATCTGTAATGATTATGCATATGCTCAATCATATGCTTATATATTTACTCAGATAATTATCGAAAGGATGAAAAATTGGAGTTTACACAATAGCTTTATTTTTGCTGACACCAACTGTTGTCCTGTCCCTTTTTAAAGGGTGTTAAAGTTGATTTCTTTCTCACTGATACATTTGAATAATTCCAAAGTTTATTGTTTTAGGAGGGGAGGTATTTTTACGTTTTGAGCCAACTATTCTTAAAACTTTCAAGATTTTTCCTTTAGAATATCTTAGTTCTACATCCACTAAGGAATTTTTTAGCACACCAAAACATTCCTCTTATCTTTATTGCCTATATTGTAGTTCAAAAAAATTGAGGCACAGGAAATATTTGGTATCATAATGCACGGTGATTAAACCACTGTAAAATTTCCCTTTGTGACTATATAAAATCTGAATTGTCTTGACCTGGTTTTACTTGCATTTGTTGTAAGACATATGAAATACTGCAATAATTTTTTTTTCTTTAGCACTTTATGGTATTCAGTATGGGATAGTGTTTTATAGTGTTTAAACTAGTAACTTTCATTAGTTCGTTCTCATAATACGTCTGTGATACAAATCCAGTAGTTATACAACCATAGAAGCATTCCTGTTTTTTGTTGGTTTGTTTTACTTTGCTGCAAAAAGAGACGAAACTCAACTAAGAAAAGTCAGGAAGTCAAATAAAATGTTGAGATTTTCAGCGCTGTTCTAAGTCATTTGCTCTGAAACTGATTGTAAAATACTCAATAAGTTCAAACTCATTACAATTCAGCTAGCATCAAAAATATTGATTACTTTTATAGTAACAAATTAGTATCTTAATAGATTTTTTTTAGTATTTCTAGGAAATTTCAAAAGACTCTTTTGTGTGTTAATTTTCAATGTAAATAAAGATATTATTGAACTCAATACCCTGAATAACCGTCTATTTTAAACTCTTCGTAGTGCCACCCAAAATTCGAAGTACGGAAGCATACTACACGGTCACTGAGAATTCACAAGCTGTTCTTCCATGTGTGGCGGATGGAATCCCCACGCCAGCAATTAACTGGAAAAAAGACGACGTTCTTTTAGCTAACTTGTTAGGAAAATACACTGTTGAACCCTATGGAGAACTCATTCTGGAAAATGTTGTGGTAAGTATAATAGACATGAATAGATACACTGAGCCAGACTGTTGATTTATCTTCTCACTTTTAATATCTTTACTTGGAGATATGTTTTTTAATAAGAAAAGAAAAATACTCTTATAAATTCAGTTTACAAAATTAATTTTACACTTACTTTATGTCCCAGGCCTGAGGCTAGTATTGAACCGAGAGTAGGAACTCGTAAATGGCCTCCTTCTAAAATTGTTCCTTTATTTTTATTAAAACCTGTTTCTCAGAAAGAATTCTAAGTGTCTTCGTTATAGTCCGTACTTATAACTGTGTATGGGAATGATTGAAAGAATGGAGATGTAAGAGAGTCTGATGTCTTATTGAGCAAATACAAAAAGCAGTTTTTTGGTTCTTTCTAGGTTTTAAATAACCCTTTCTAACTGACAAGGAAACTAAAGTCTTGGAGATCTATGCATGCTGAGGTCTTTTAATATTCTTAGGTGGTACCTCACCAGTCTGCAGAGCTGTAGCTACCAGAAGCATCTCAGTTTCTCAGTGGCCGTCCCCTTGGAGAGAAATATGTGTCTATACGTACCACATACCTAAAAAATTGTCATGTGTTTTGAGAGTATCATTCTTAGCACCAAATAGTAAACATAATTAAAATGTGAATCAATTTCAGAGCTTCTGAGCATATCTTACTCCTCCTCGTTACCCTTTAAAATGCCTAAATTTCATAACTAAATCTTGGTGGACTTAATTTGAACAGATTAAAAGGATAAAGTTGATCCCATTCATTTTATGGTATAATCTTGGCTGTTTAATAGACTCTAGAATCTAAAGTTTTCTGAGCTCTCATGACTATAAAACACCAGAGTTCTGTAAGGAATGGGCTTTTGTTTAAACGCTTATACATGATAAATTATGTTATGCTGAAAGCTAGACAGGTGGGTCAGACTACAAGATGGAAATTTAAACCGTCTTTACATAAGAATGCTCCTTTGGGGACCAGGCTATGCAAGTTTGTGTTTTATGTAATATGATGTGAGGTTAAGTAATTTTAAGCACTGCGGTTTTTCTTTCTTTAAGCCGGAGGATTCTGGCACCTATACCTGTGTTGCAAACAATGCTGTGGGTGAAGACACACACACTGTCAGCCTCACCGTGCAGGTTCTCCCCACGTTTACTGAACTCCCTGGAGATGTGTCATTAAATAAAGGCGAACAGCTACGATTAAGCTGCAGAGCCACTGGTATTCCACTGCCCAAGTTAACATGGACCTTCAATAACAATATTATCCCAGGTTGGTAATTTAATTCTTCAGAAGAGAGTAAATACAGCCATAAAGAACTCTAACCCAGTCTTCATTTCCTTTAGCCGTGGGAACCGGTGGAAAGTTACATGAAGAACTGATTGCTCTGCATTCTCTAAAATGTGTGTCTTTGCCTGGGTTTTACCCTATACCTAGTAAAGTATGTTCTTGTCATTCTTTTGAAAGGATAAGTTGGTCCTGGGGCCATATGTTGCAGGGTCTAAGTAGGTTTTTTAACCTAAAAATAATGTCTGCCCCTGGGGAAGACTGTATTGCAGATACTGGCACCGAAATGTATCCCCACTGAAACTCCTTCGGCATTGATAAAGGGAGTAAGGTGGCTGCTGTCAGAGTCCTGAAGATTCACCCAATTTTACAGAGAGCTCTGCTGCTCACTGTATGCATTAACCTCTATTATAGTGTAGATCGATTACGTAGAAATTTCTGATCAATATGTGAACTACATGTTGAGGTAGTTAGTGCCTGGAACCCAGGAGCTGAGGGGACAAGTATTTCCTTACTTATTAGACTTTGTCATCCGCATAAAGACATTACAGTAATGAGAACTTGCCCAAAATTGAGTTCTGAAATCCTACACTATTAGCATTTAATAAATATCTTGTTAGAAATGTAGTAATACTCTTGAGTGTTTTGTGTTATACATATTTATGTTAATAACTGGAATACACCAACTATATTATTTTAATAATAATAATAGTATATGTCACTAAGGGAAAATAATGTGCAGAAATATCTAAGTACTGTTTTCTGAAGGTATAGTACTGGTTTAGCTATTTAAATGTTAAAGCTTAATTTTTCACTTAGCATTCAGCAGTATGAAATTTTAAAAGATACTTTGAATGGGGAAAGCATGCACGATCAATATATACCTAACATAATTAGATATTGGCTGGTCTAATCAGAATCTTGTTCGGTATCCTTTGTCTTAGGATTAACCTTATAGTGTATTCCAAATATTACAACTACCTTTGTAAGTATTTATACCATCACCATTTATGGAGAAGTTTAAATTATTACAAATTTAATCATATTGTCATCACCTACCTGGCATATATTTTCTTGACATCCCCTCTGACCTACCATGCCAGTTGAATTATGACTGAAAAGGTTTTCATGTTTTTGATGTAAATTGTTTGGGAGGAAATGTGGTGGTGAGATAAATTAAATGGGAAATGTCATATTTCTGAATGAAAGATATTCAGATTTAGGCCACACTTTTGAGACGAAGGGTGTACTTTTAATCTAAAATAATTTTTTTAAATGTTTGTTTTCATTCCCTCTTCCTGTTCCTTCTGCTGTTTTTCATTCTTCAAACAAGCATCTATAGACAGCAAATAGCTCAGAGGAAGGGATCTGTGGAAAAAGCCCTCTTTCCCGAGGTCAGGATGAGACCTCTGGTTCAATTGCTGACCAACCCATAAATCTAACCTGCAAAATACTGAGCTGTTGTGATTATTTTCCTAGGTTACTGAGAAGCATTTGTGTTGTTTCCTAACTTGTTTCCCTCAGCCCACTTTGACAGTGTCAACGGACACAGTGAACTTGTTATTGAAAGGGTTTCAAAAGAGGATTCGGGCACTTACGTGTGCACTGCAGAGAACAGCATCGGTTTTGTGAAGGCAATTGGATTTGTTTATGTGAAAGGTAGGCAAAAGTGCTCTATTTTTTATTCATAATCTATTTATAATAAATGGTTGGTATTTTGCTTCCTTGTTATGTAGTAATACACCATAACTTCAGTTTATTAATCCATTTAGCCCTAATTCACGGATGTGCAAATTCATGAGAAATAGAATTGTATGAACATTCAACTCAAAGTAAGTGAGCAGTAAGTAAGGAGATGACTTGGCACAAAGTTAATCGTCTGCTTACGTTCTTGAAACTGATGAGATTAGTTGATTAGCATGAGCAGTTGATTTTGGAAAATTCATGGGGTTTGAAAGTGGTTGTGCCCTTCACTAAATAACCTTTCTACATAGGTCAAAATCCCAAAGAAATGACCAGAGCTTCCTCTTGCTTACACATGTCCTGTGTTTTTCCCCAGAACCTCCAGTCTTCAAAGGTGATTACCCTTCTAACTGGATCGAACCGCTTGGCGGAAATGCAATTCTGAACTGTGAGGTGAAAGGGGATCCTGCCCCAACCATCCAGTGGAGCAGAAAGGGGGTGGATATTGAAATTAACCACAGAATCCGGCAACTTGGCAATGGCTCCCTGGCCATTTACGGCACTGTAGTAAGTCACTCAGGAATTGCCACAACGAAGGCCTTTCTATAGGTGCCATGGATGGGAAGAGCTTCTCTTGCATTCTCATTTAAATCATAACATCTGAATCAATGGGTTCTTATAAAAAACTGAAACAATGGTTCAAATCAATTCTTTTTAGCCCTTTTGAAGAAGTACAAGCAATAAAATAATTTTTCTGCTTTGTTCCCGATCATTGCCCTGTTATTTAGCATCAGTAGAACAGGAAATTGAAAAATCACAAACATGACTACAAGTAAATTATAGGGCAGTTTTCATCACTAAGCCGATAACTATACATCAGGCTTTCCAAAAACTTCTGTAATTTGGAAAATGAGGGGTGCCCTAAGTTATTCTGATTTGGGGGTCACATGAATGAGATATCTTATCTAAAAATTTCTCAGTTAGACTACATATGGGTAATTTGTTGAATTAGTTGAAATAATCATTAAAATATACTATCTAATCACTTATTCCAATGGACCACTCTCAGTCTTTTATTCTCGTTGGTTTGATTTCAACATTAGATTTAGTTGATTACCCTTAAGTTTTGAGATGATATCTACCTGTAGCTGCTGAACACTAATGAGTCTCAGGTTTCTTCATTACCCATCTCCCCTCTTTTGTCTACACAAATATTACCACTTCTCTAGTTGTTGGTCCTTCTCCTACCAACGTTAATACTAATACAACATTTTTTTCGCCATCCAGTTTCAGATTATTAAATATCTATCCCCAACCCTGAAAGTCTTCCGACTTCTACTTACATTTCCCTGCTAGAAGCTTCTATTTCGAGAATACGCTGGCAGCCCCAGCTGGACATCTAAATCAGCGTCTGTCTTCCTTCTCCCACGCTCCTCTGTTTCCTGCAATTCAGTTTCCCTTTATTGGCGTCATGTTTCTATTAACAAGACCAGAATTCTCCTATTCATAAGACCTTTGGCGAAATCTGTGACTTACTAGTTGCCAAATCTAAACTCATACAGTGCTTATTTTTATATCACATACATATAAATTGGGGAATTGCATTCTGTGAGTTAGCTTTTCACTTTCTCTCCTAAATGTCAAACTCTCGAGATAGAGGCTAAGCTTAATTTTTTTTTATTACCTAATCTCCATTAGAAAGGACTCGATATTTATTAATTTGTCCTGATTATTTTAATGCTTTTTAAATTACTATAAGAATAGCATCAGCATTTTCCTTTAGTAAGGTAATTTTGAATAGATGGTTATTAAAAAATGCTATTTTTGCCTTGGTTTCTTAGTAATTATGATGTTAGAGAGCAATAATAGGCTGTTTTGAAAAAATTTAGCCGGGGAAATTTTTTCTTCTTTTTTTAACCTGTTTATGAGGTTAAACACATGTAGGTTTTCTCTTTCCATTAAAACGCCTTCTCACAAAGGAAATTCCATGTAAACTCTGCTCCGTAAGCTCACGTTGTCGTAAACACTCTCTTCCCTAGAACGAGGATGCCGGCGACTACACGTGTGTAGCTGCGAATGAAGCTGGGGTGGTGCAGCGCAGCATGAGCCTGACTCTGCAGAGTAAGCCGCCGAATTAAATTCTAACTAAACACCTGGTTTTAGCAATGTTGCCCAATAAAGAATGTTCCGTTTCCTTAACGTTATAGCAGGTGCATCAATGGTAGCTTTCAGAGTGTGTCTACTTTAGTGTTCTCTGCTGCTGGAGCAGTTGTCACTGAGCACAAGACTCAACATGGTCTCAGTTATTGAGCATGAGACTCAGGAAGACCCAGTTTGGCGCAGATATTTTTCCCTGTTTGAGCTAACTCATGCAGTTCAGTTGCTTCACTGCAGAACTTTCTGTTTATCCGTTTGCAGTACTTTCCGTTGACTATTCTTAGAGTTCACCACAGTTCTTGTAAAGTGCTAACAAAGGTGCCATTCTATGCACTTTAGAAATACGTATTAAAAATAAAGACTAGTGGAAACAAATTCAAGAGTGTTCCAGATCGATGGCTGTGTCCATGAAATAGCTGTGTGATCTGGGCAGGGTTGCCGTGCCCATCGTGAAGCCCCTCAGTGTAAGCCCTCGGCAGACAGAGCTTTCATAATTAGAGAAACAGGAGGGACTGCAGTGGCCCGTTGAACAGTCTCCAGAACCACGTCAGGGCTCGCCTGAGGACATCACTGACCTGAGACTTAGGCCAACCAACTTACTTGGTGAATAAGCTCAGTATTTAAGGGGGTGAATTTACGTTTTCTTTATTCTCTATTGAGAGATGCTATTGACTGGTATTTACTAACAGCTATTTGCCAAACCAATTCTCTGCAAGACTTTAACACTGAATAGGTATTTTTACAATATCCAAGACAGTGTTATTCCTCCAGCTTTATCGAGGTATAGTTGACAAAATTGTAAAGATTTAGAGTGTACAGTGTGATGATTTGATATGCGTATGTGTTGTGACATGATTACCACAATGAAGTTAATTAACACATCCATCACCTTACCCAGTTACTGTTTGTTTTGGTTTATTTTTTGGTGAGAACACTAATGATCTATGTGCTTAGCAAATTTCAAGTATACAATGCAGTATTATTAACTATTGTCACCATGCTATACATTAGCTCCTCAGAACTTACACATCTTATGACTGAAAGTTTGTATACTTTGACCAGCATCTTCCCATTTTTTCCCACCCTCCAGCCCCTGGCAACCACTAAGCTACTGTTTGTTTCTATGAGTTTAACTTTCTTTTTATTTTTAGGATTCCACATATAACTGATACCATATGTGCTTTGTCTCTCTCTGTCTGGTTTCCTTCCTTTTTTAGGGCTGAATAGTACACACACAATACACACACACACCATTTTCTTTATCCACTCTTCCATCGACAGACACTTAGGTTGTTTCCATATCTTGCTAAGTACATATTTATCAAATGATAACCTTGTGGGATTCTTTTAGAAAAATAGTAGAGTTCAGTGGTCCAATAAGTCTGAGGGGAAAAAAAGATTAAACTAAGTTCATTCATTCAGTAGGTAAAGAGCACGTGCTATGTGCCAAGCCCTACTTAGGTGTATCAAGTTTCTTTACTGCACATCTTTCCAAAAATGTTAATATGCTGATGTGAGTTTTAACTCAACAAGAGGAAGATCTAAAGTGCCACATTTCCCAAATAAATGTTATTTCTGTGAAAACTTCTCCCTTTTTTGTCTGGGTGAATATAGGTAGAACATCACATGATGAATCTCTTCTGGAAGGGTGTTCCACTGACCCGGTTTAAGACAGGCTGCATTAGATTAGCTCATTTACAATTACTGACAGCAAACTCGTTTAAATAAATGAGTCATATAAAAGAAGCCAGAAATATAATTTGTTTAAAATTAAGATTAAAGAACCAGAAACAATGTCTTCATTTAGATAAAATGATCATGTTTAACTGATCATTATGTGACCGGCAGAGTTAAGTCAACCTTGAAAGCAGTACATAAGGAATTTTATTGTTGGATTAATTCACAGCCTTGTCTGCAATTGGAAATGTTCAAATATGGTATCTAAATTAAGATTCTGAGTTTTATTTGACACTTTCTTTGACCATAATAACATGAGCAGATGAGCTCATTTAGTTATTTAGTGGGAGCGATTAAGCTGAAGTGTTTACTTTATTAAGCAAGTTTATTGAATACATAATGTAATCTGAACACTGGGAGAGAAATAAAAGCTCCAGCACTGAATGTTCCTAGAGCAAGGTTAATGTAAATATCAATAGGAAGGCAGATTTGATGTGCATTTCTATAAATGATGCATTAATGACTCTCACTGAGATTCAAACTTCATATGAAAAGACAGCACCTTTACATGAAATACTAGCATATTACTATCACAATAAAACACATTTTATTTCTATTTTTTTGTTTCATGTTCTGTGATTTTAGATACAGTTCTCGGTCTAAAATATGCAGCCACCACCCTGAATTCTCTGATATTCATTTCCTCTCATTGTGCAAATCATCCTACCTTTTAATTCAGTCCCACGAAAACACTGCTTTCATCCCATCATGTTCCTTCAAGAATATACTCGCTCTCCTTTGCTTACCTATTTAAATGCATATCCTTCTGATTTTCTTTGAAGGTTTTAACCAAACATTTAAAACCTTGTATGCCAGAGGATGAATCATCCTTTCAAAGCTAAATCCATCTCCATGCTATTTTCTTCTCTCCAATAGGCTCCTGTTTCTTATATATAATCTTAGCAATTTTTGAAAATGCAGTCAAGCTTCTTATCCCCCATGAAGTCCTTCATGTTCTTTCTTGACACTGTAGACTTGTAAAAAGATAAATATTCTATCAGCAGCTATGAACAACTTCTCTTACATTCTCTCCAAATACTTCACTTGAGCAGGTATCATCTACTGGAGAAACCATTAACCCCCCCCCCCCTTCTTGAAACTCCTTCCTTTGGTTGCCAGGATACCATTTTCTCTGATTTTCTTCCTACCTCACTGACCAGTTCTTAGTACCACTGATGGCTTTGTCTTGTGTCCATCTCTTAAATAATAATGTTGCAGTAGTTTCTGTCTTTGGCCCTCTTCCTCTCATTTTAAACTCACTTGTGAAGAAATCTCATCTCACTCATGAAAGACTCACAGATCTGTAGCTCTAGCCCATATCTTTATTCTGAACTCCAGAAGGGAATATTCACTTTCCATCTAGACATTTCTACAGCAATGTCCTGCAGATACCTCAAGCTCGACAGTTCTAAATGGATGCAAATCATCATTCCTTACTCCCAACAAATCTGTTCTTCCTCCCATGTTCTATCAAATTGTCCAACATACACTATATTGCCCAAGTCAAAACCCTGTAGTCATTCATTCCTCCCTTTACTTCATACAATTCAATGAGAAAGTTTAATCGTTCCTACTTTCTTAATAATTCTTGAATGTCTTCTTTTTCTCTCCATTTCCAGTGACATGTTTTCATGTGATTTATTAAGGTACTGTTGCTGATGTTCCCATATTGCCACACGTTTACCTACTCTACTAAATTGTCTTCTACCTATCCTATTACTTAATTCTATAGGTATATTATAATACAACTAAATAGTTACTTGTCTGTCTTATCAGTGGACTATGAGCTCCTTTAGATCAGGAAAAGCTGTATCTGTTATTTCTATACATCTAGCACAAAACCTGGGAAATAGTAGGCTCTCAATATATGCTTATTGAATTAATGAATAGTGACCAGTAATAAAAGAATAAGTTAGTAATGACTCTTTACCACTCAAATTATATAAGGGAAAGAAGTGAATGGTCACCATGTAAAAAAACAGCAATGATAACAATAATACTTACACTCTTTTGTGCTTTCCCCATCAAAGAGCTGTGCTTACATCATCTTAGTAGAGTCTAACAAGAATCCTCTGAATTAGGCAACATTTTTAAGGACACAAAGACTCAGAGAAGGTAGTAAGGAGCAGAAGCAGAACTTGAATTCAGAAAATGTGACTACAGATCCCATGCTCTAGGCTAATCTGCTTAGGGATTTAAAATTTTTGACATTTACTAAGTAAAACAGAGCTATGAAAAGTCTATCAATAGAAATTATAACCTTAGTAGTTGAGAAGCTACAGTGTTTCATAAACTAATTAACCTAATTTTTTAAATTATGTTATATAATATTGATTAAAATGTTAATATTACTCCACCAAAACTAAGAAACATTATGTGCTTTTTTTCCCATAGGTCCTCCTATTATCACTCTTGAGCCAATAGCAACTATAATTAATGCTGGTGGCAAAGTCGTATTGAATTGTCAGGCCACTGGAGAGCCTCATCCAGCCATTACATGGTCTCGTCAAGGGCACGCTATCCCCTGGGATGACCGAGTGAACGTGTTGTCCAACAACTCGTTATATATCTCTGCTGCTCAGAAAGAAGATACATCTGAATATGAATGTGTTGCTCGAAATTTGATGGGTTCTGTCCTTGTCAGAGTACCAGTCACAGTCCAAGGTGAGTGTGATCGGACAGATACTCATATTAAACAGCACCCGGAGCAACTCAGATCATAAAAATTATTGAGTGTCTTAATCCAAGTCTCCTTTACCCTTAAAATACTTCTAGATTATGGAGCTAGGACAAAAATCTCATCATAATCTGCAGACTGAAGGTACTAAATACAGATTAGAGCTGAAAAGTACCAAGTTAATAGTTTAAATTCCCAAACTGCATTTTTGGTTGAATAATAGTCAGTGTATATTTTGTGTGTGTGTTTTGCTTTTTTTTAAAACAAGAAATCAATGTGTGTATTTTGCTTTAAAAAAAAAAAAAAAAGACATATTCAAAAGGTAGAAAACACATAAACTTCTTGCCTGTGTACTTTTTCAGTAGCCGTGTCCGAGTGAGTCAGGATTAGAGCTGGGCAGAGACTTGAGTTAACTGAAGTTCTCTCACACTTAGATTTTAATTTTACCATAGAAGAGCTTCCATAAGCATTTCTCAGCAGTTCCAGATTTAGCTATAGACCCAGTGCACATCTTCATGAAATCGAACTTGCAATTTTTGTGTTTACTAAAACAGAGACAAAGTAGAATGTTTTCTTTGCAGTTCATGGTGGGTTTTCCCAGTGGTCTGCCTGGAGGGCCTGCAGTGTCACCTGTGGAAGAGGCATCCAAAAGAGAAGTCGCCTGTGCAATAACCCCCTCCCAGCCAACGGTGGGAAGCCTTGCCAAGGGTCGGATTCAGAAATGCGTAACTGTCAACATAAGCTGTGTCCAGGTACAGCTCTGTTCACAGATAGGCATGTGTTCATTTCTGTTCCCTATGGGCTGCCCCAGTGTTAGTACTTTCTTCATTATTCAATTTATTGGGTTGACATTGGTTAATAAAATTAGACAGGTTTCAGGTATTCAATTCTACGGTATGTCGTCTGTATATTGTATTGTGTGTTCACCACCTCCAGTCAGGCCTCCTTTTGTCACCATGTGTCACCCCTTCACCTTCTTTTTTCCCCATCACTTTTTATCCCGTCTTTGCCCCAGGTTTAGTAGTTTCAGTCGAAGTGCCCCTGATGGTGTAATGTCTCACTTTCGTGCAGTGGATGGTAGCTGGTCAGAGTGGAGCCCTTGGGAAGAATGCACGAGGACCTGTGGGCGTGGCAACCGAACCCGGACCAGAACTTGCAGTAATCCACCCGCTCAGCACGGCGGGCGGCCTTGTGAAGGGAGCGCTGTGGAAATGATCATGTGCAACGTTAGGCCTTGCCCAGGTGAGAATCTGCCCATGAGCAAGACTCTGCTGTTTTTAGCTCCTATTGGGCCTGTAATGACCTTTTCTTCTTCCTTCTGAAAAGATGTTATGGCCTCTACCTTGCAATATATTCATTCTCCATGTTCTTAGTTCTGTCTCATGGATAAACTTGTGGAGGTAGAGCATGAATCGATGTTAAGTAAAATACCTGATTTAATTGAACATGATTAAAGGCTGCAGACTGTGGTGCGTTTTTAATCATGTAGAGAAAACATAAGTAATTACAGAGTCATAAAATTTTAGAGGTGATGACCTTTGGGAATACCTAATGCAGTCATTCATTTTCAGGTGAGAGAAATAAAGCCTAGAGAGGTTAAAAGGTTTCCCAGACACACACAATTAATGAGGGCAAAAATAATAATAGTTACCATTGACTAAATACCTATCCTGTGCCAGGAGCCATGCTACATGCTTTATATACATGCTATTTTGGACTTTGTGAAACAACCCTACAACATAGGTAATCGGGGGCTCTTTGAGATTAAAGTGACAGAAATCAAACTTACATATGCTTAAGTAAAAATTCTACTTTCAGGTATGATTGAATCCAAAGATTTGGCCAATGTTTTACCAGCATGTTTTCCATCTCTCATCTCTGCTTTCCTCTCTTGGCTTCAGTCTCCTTTAAACTCTTTCCATGTGGTGGAAAAAATGACTGCTGGCAGCTACTGACTCCCAGGGGCCTTATAGTCTAAGGCCTCAGAGACAAAGAGTTCCTCTCTCTCACAATTCATATCAGCCTCTGGGAAAGGACCCTTGTTTGATTTTGTTTGGATCCCATGTTCACCTGTGACCTTGAGTCTAGGAGAACGACACTTGGATAGCCAGCTTGGGCTACTTGCCCGCAGTGGGTTAAGAAGGCCAGGGCTTCTTGTTTGACAGCCTGAAAGAAATCATATGGAATAGAGGAGTGGCTGTTCACTCATTCATTCATTCATTCACTCATTTATTCACCCCCAAAAATATTCATTGAGCACCCATTCTGTGCTCAAGGCACTATTCTAATTGCTCAAACTAGAATGACAAACAGATAATATCCTTCAAATATTAACAAGCATAGAGAACAGACTCACATAGTTGAAGTGATAGAGCATAAGTAGGAGAGACACCTTAGCTGGGGCGGTCAACAAAAGGGATATTGACAAACCAAAATGGAATAGTTACCCAGTTCACTGGGTATTGCATCCTGTTGTACAGACGAGGGAACTAAGATTCAGAGAATATGTGGTAGTTAACTCACTGAGGTTACATAGCTAGTAAAAGGTAAATCAAGGATTTGGACCCAGGTCCGTCTGATGATTCCCAAGCTTATTCAGTTAAATCCTGGGCATCTTGATTTGCAGTTCAAAACTTCCATTACATTATAAAAATAAAATGCTGTCATGAAATCTTAAAGAAAATAAAGCAAAAGCCAAAATTGAGGGTTTTTTTTCACCTTGAAGAATTAGAAAGCTAATTATAATAGAATGTGACAAAATAAAAAGAGCCAGAAATACCTGATTGCAGCAATCTTTGTACAGGTTGTTAACTGTGATATCTGTATAATGAAGAACTAAATGATTTTTATAAATGTCCTTGATTCCTGAACACTTCCTTGCTTTCTGGTGCAAATTGATATTTTAGTTTTATCAAGTATCTTTTGGAAAATCGTTGAGAACTGTGAAGAATGTCCGTACTAGCTCCGAGCTCACATGTATGTAGTCCCTACTGCGTGTGCTATACTGATCCCAGCATTTTCATCTACAAACTCATTATTCCTCACCCTGACCCTAAAAAGGCAGGTTCTTTTATTATCTGGATATGGCAGATTATAAACTAAGCACACGGGCGCCCAGTAACTTGTCCAGGACTGCACGGTTAGTAGTGGGCCGAGCGGTCCATTCAGGCCCGAGGCCCATGGTCCAGAGTCCCTGCAAGGACCATGCTCTGTTGTCTTCCCAGAATCAGAATTGCAATATAGTGTAACAACAAATTTATCTATTACATTTTGCATTTTTCCTATATACCAACTCCTCCACGGTTGTCTTTGCTATTATTTAGACACCATGGCATTTTATGCCTTCTCTGGTTTATATTATTATTCCTTCTTTTTATCATTCCATTCATATAAAAGAAACATTTCAGCTCCACCCTATTTTATGTCATGAAGTTCACTTCTGGTTAAGGTTTTCTGTATTGATTTAAAAAATAAAGATCTTCGGTCAAAAACCTCTATTTACATGTAGTAGAAACTACAGAAATAATACATGAATAAACGTTACCCAGTTAGAATCCTCCAGTAAAAGTGCATCTATGCTGTAAGGCTTTATATTGAAAGAGCTCTTGTTAACCAACAGCCTTGAAAATGGAACATATGAAAATAATTGGAATAGCAGAATTTTTAAAATCTCATAGTCCATGTATAAGGACTATGCGCATTAGCCATCTGAATTAATAAAGAAATAGTTTTGAATAATACCTGCCAGATATTTAAATAAATTTGTGTGGCTGTGTTTGCCTGTGTCTACAAAGTACAGGAATATGCAGTCAACTCAATTAGAAAACATTTAATGAAAAGAAAATGCAAAGTGTCTTTTTGAAAATCGTTGAGAACTTTGAGTAAAGAATGGCCGTACTAGCTCATAGCTCACACGTACGTAGCTGTGTTTAAAAATTTTTCTAAACAGAGCAACCAACTGATAATTTCATTATGTGGTTTTCAACTTAGTCTTTTGGTGTCTAATAGGTTGTTAAGAGAATAGTTAGATGCAGACGAAGGCCTTGTTTTGGTTCATATCTCCGTTAAACTGGGTGACCACAAAAACATATGTTAGGAGCCCCGTATTTAGAGATTACCCTCAAAACAAATGTATGGCCTGATACTGACTTATACAGGAGAGAAACCATAACCATGACTTAGTAAGAAACAAGGTTGCTCTAGTCTTGTGGTTCGATGGTGTAATATGTTAGTTACCAAATGGAAGGCCTTGGACACTCCTTGGAAAATACTGGTCAGATTTTTTTGTTAGGTTTCAGAAGCAGGTGAGTGTGTAATTCAGAACTTTTCATTCATGAACATTATGTAATGGAGAAATTTTGTTTTCAAAGAGTTACAACTGTGCAAATCATCATGTTGTTGAAAGAGCCAAGTACATTTTTAAACAGAGCTGAATTGGGCTTAAAGACGTGCTCTTGCAACCTGGGGTCCAAGTTATCACTGTGGAAACATTTGTATTGTCCATAACCGCATCTGGATCTGCTTTATAGCCTTGTTCCTAAGCTTTCAGTTCCTCCCACTTTCCCCAGAGCGCAGGCAAATGCTTATCTATCTGGGATTTTAAAACTCAGATTGTGTTTACATATGGTAGCTTGATTAAATTTTATTTTAATAGAATAGCCCCTTTGGATAGTGTTAAGCATTTATTTTGGCATTAGTTAACCTTCTGAATTTTCCTATAGACGCGAATTTCCATGAAAATCTAACCAGAAGGAGAAAGGAAGAACATCACTCACGTTTTATTTGGTTCCATTTTAATTATTTTCAATTCTGGGCTAATTTCACTCATTACTGAGTTAATTTGCTTCTCTGATTTTTTCAACAAACATGGTTCTGTGACTTGAAACTCTGTCTCTTGGGATATTTGTAGTTCATGGAGCATGGAGCACGTGGCAGCCATGGAGTGTGTGCAGCAGAAGCTGTGGCCAGGGCACCCAGACAAGAACGAGACTGTGCAATAACCCACCACCATCGTTTGGCGGCTCCTACTGTGATGGAGCAGAAACACAGATGCACGTTTGCCATGAAAGACACTGTCCAGGTAAGAGAAATACAGTATTTATACCCTCCATAAATTAACACCTGCCTCTTATGTAGGTGGTAGAATCAGTGTCAGTAAGAACATCACTCAACCTAGTAATACCCACCCAGTGTTTAACCTGCTCATTGTTAAGTAATGACAAAGTACATTTGTTTTTCCTTAATCCAGTGGATGGCAAGTGGGCCAGCTGGGCCAGTTGGAGCGCCTGCACTGTGTCCTGTGGAGGAGGGGCCAGACAGAGAACAAGGGACTGCTCTGACCCTGTTCCACAGCATGGAGGAAGCAAATGTGAGGGGAGCGATGTCCAGAGCGATTTCTGCAATAGTGACCCTTGTCCAAGTGAGTGTTGGAAATAGTGAGTCAAAATTATACTTTCTTAAAGTTCCGTTACGGCTTTAAGTCCTTAAAGTTATAATATTCTGTTACTCGATTCATCTGCCTTTGATTTAGGACGTCAAAATGTCGCATGGTTCTGTGTGTCTGTATAAGACCACAGAAGTAATTGATTCGTATGGGCAGGGGCTGTGTCCTATTTCATTTACTCTGTGGGACCCGCTGCAGAGCACAAGGACGGCGGCACCCTGACCGGCTAACTTTTAATAATGATGATTCCTTTATGGAGGCAGGCAGGCAGTTCTCTGCCTTAATTCAGGGTCCAAGCTAGATTTTTAGACCCGAGCAGCATCTGAATCCACTGTATCTTCAGTGTGATAGCCTTGACTCACTGAGAACCGACACCTTGTCTCATTCGTATCCTTCAGCTCCTGGAATATTATAAGACTCGATAAATGTGTGTTAAATGGAATTGTACGGTCACTGGGTTGTATGCCCAGTTTCTGGTCAAAACAACCGGCTGATCCATCTACCTTTGGAAGTTGCCTATTTATAGACTTGAATGTTTACGTTCCTGGGGAGAGTCTTTCCAGACTTTTTGAATGAATGTCACTGTTTCGCACTTCTGTGGCTCTGTGTTTGTAGCTCATGGTAACTGGAGCCCTTGGAGTGGCTGGGGAACCTGCAGTCGGTCGTGCAGTGGAGGCCAGATGCGGCGTTACCGCACGTGTGATAACCCTCGGCCCTCCCACGGAGGAAGAGCGTGTGGGGGGCCAGACTCCCAGATCCAGAGATGCAACACTGACGTGTGTCCTGGTGAGTCCCCGACTCCTGGCAGTGGAACAAGCGAAGCATTCCGTTTAGTGTTCATTGTAGCAGCGCCATCGTTTTAGATCCTAAAATGAAAGTTGTGTAGGCGGGACCGCTCTAAATGTAAATTTTAAGACCGATTTGTTAATAGTGACCATTCCGTTCTTGTTCACAGTGGATGGGAGTTGGGGAAGCTGGCAGAGCTGGGGCCTGTGTTCTGCTTCTTGTGGAGGGGGTGAAAAGACTCGAAAACGGCTGTGCAACAACCCAGAGCCTTCTAACCGTGGGCGCCCCTGTCCAGGAGACGCCACTCAGGTATCCAGGTGCAATACACAGGCTTGCCCAGGTGAGCAACTCAGATTTGGGCAGAACTATGGCTGGCACATTTACAGCCTTTCTGCAGATTAAAAAAGGGTGTCACTCTGAGCCCATAAATTACAAAACAGTGCCATCTCTGGGAGGAAGAATTAGGGAAAAAAGTACTTCCCTCCTTTAGCTGGTCCCCCTGAACCCCGAAACCCATGGCTGGATTTGAGCTTCTGCTTGCCCCTTTCCAGGGTCCCTTGTAAAAGGATATGGTCCGCACAGCCGTTGCAGTCCTGGGTGTGAGGGGTAAACGGGCGTGGGAAAGTGGGGAAGGCCTGGCTGAGACTCCAGGCTAAAGAATGAGGGTAGAGCAGAAACTAAGCATCTAACAGGAATACAGTATTGAAAGCTGTTATTTCACAGATGTAAATGAGAACATGAGTGTGGAAAGTAATATAGAGGCCAATTCAGTTTGAAGACAAATAGGAGGAGGAGCTCAGTTCATCTACCATAACTCAAATCATGGAAGGAGCAGGAAGCTTAGGAACAAGGCTATATAACAGATCCAGATGTTCGAATTGTAAAAATTTAGAAGGAACGAAGTCAGAATTCTAGAACTCATGGACCTTGAAAAGAGTTTGCTGGTGTCCTAAGAAATGGTAGGTAGTCCTAAAGGTACTTGTCTCAGGGGATAGACTTTCTAAGGGCTAGAAGCCGACCAGAAAGGACAGTTTGACATTGTTGAAGTGTTGAGATACGACTGGACTTTCCAAAGCTTTAAGGTTGCTTTAGAAATAAAATGTCCCTGGAAATCAAAAAAGCCCATTGGCAGAGTGAGAGAGAGAGGTTATATGAAAAGATTTATAGGCTCTAGACAAGCTAAAGGGCAAGTGTCTTATCAGTCAACTGCTCAACGTATCTTCTCAACGTATCAACTGATTCCCAAGGATTCGGAGGCTCTCCTAACACGTAGGGGTGGTGATAGGTCCCATTTCAGTGAAGGCATTTTGTAGCTTAGCCTCTGGTGGCACCAGGGCCCCGGCGGCAGAAGGAAGTCCAAATATACAGTTTGGATTACAGTGTCTGACAGAACGTTTCAAGCGTCCCAACTAGGTATCCAGACGAGACGTCTGTTGAGCACTGGGGCTCAAGTTCTCCTGCGAGCCTGGAGAACCAAGGTGACGATGGGAGGCCATGCTCCTTAGCAGGGACCCAGAGAACTAAGTGAATTAGTGATCCTTCTACCCCTCTCCTCCCCTGCCTAGGAATAAAGATAAAAACCCAAACGGCCTCCCAGGTTCTGATGGGACCTGCTGTCTACTTTGCCGCATCCTCTTGCAGCGTGGTTCCCAGCGCGCTCTAAGCTCTCACTTTTGGTTTCTCCAGGGTAGCAGGTGACCACCTCCCACGCGTGCCGTTTTCTCTACCTGGAAAGCCCTTCTTCTTTGGTTTAGTTAAGACATCTGCTTTTCTTAAATCTCCACTGAAGTTTTACTTCCTTTTCACACTTGACCAAGTAGTAAATCTTACATATTAGTACATTTCAATTTTACATTTTTTATGGAATTCTAATTAATGTCTCTCTCCCCTATTCAGACATAAGCTCTATGAAGACAGGTCTCATGTATTTTTTTTCTCTTTCTTATTACTGATGTATCCTCAGGCCTTCATGACCAAATGAATGTGGTCCAGGACACCAAGGCTGAATCGAGGTGAAGGAGATGTTTTCTCTCGCCAGTAAAGGAAGGCAGATTAAAATGGTGAAATACTATAGGGATTGATTTTTCTGAGAGTGAATATAATTGTATTTCTCCCTCGTAGATAATGCCAGAGAACAATATCTGAAACACCTAGTGATTGTTTTAAAATACATTCGATTAAAAGGCATGGAATAATGAATATTTATGAATTTCACCATCAGCTTCTTCGCAGTATGTTTCTGCCTCTTATCAAAGCATGCAGTTCATTTAAGAAATAGTCGTTAGCCACCTGTTCTGTGTTAGTAACCAGTAATTTTGTTGAACAATGGAAAGAAGGCATAAAATTACTATTGAGGTGCTTTTTAAAAAACTTATAATTGTTTTTCAATCTGATTGTCTTGGTATAAATTTTGCAGCACTGTGAAAAGTACAATATTCTTCAAATTTTTGTCGTTAAGTTTTTTTAAATATATATGTAATACGAAGACCTTGATAAGCCCAAGATCTGAAACCCAAGACTGAACAATAAAAACCTCTTAGATGTGTCACGTTTATGTTAACGGTGACCTGTCGCAAGGCTTAGGAACTATTTTTTGCTGGTGATTCCTCCTGTCCCTTTGTTTTGATGAAGGAGGCAAACACATAAAAGAACATGGGTTTTGATGTCAGTCACGTCTGTGTTCAGATCCTATTCCACCACCTCCTACCTGTAACGATGATTTCTCTGAACTTTATTTTCCTAGTCTGCCAACTGTGGCTACTTAAAATAAACTATCTTATGGGATTCTTGATAGGATTAAAAGAGTTAACATATATTAAGTGCTTGCTATAGTGCATGACACGCTCAATAAACTCATATTATCATCATTTCATTACCATCAACAAACACGCACTTTATTTTGGCTTTGGGACTGGGCGCTGATTGTGTTCTTTGGATTGTGAAATACTGTCATGATGTGCATAGATTGGAAGGATCCTAGATTTATGTGGGATGATGAGTGCTACATTAGAGTAGAATGTTTTGAAAGCTTATTTATTACGCTCTTAAATTCGGATGTCATATGGTCTTTTCAAAGAAAAGAGAGAAGATTTGTAGCATCTTTGAAAATTGGCCTTCTTTTCTCCCATGTAATGTTGATGAAATTATTCCCTTATCCAGGAATGTTTTTCCTTCCCCCAATAGGTGGGCCCCAGCGAGCCAGAGGAAGTGTTATTGGAAATATTAATGATGTTGAATTTGGAATTGCTTTCCTTAATGCCACAGTAACAGATAGCCCTACTTCTGATACTAAAATAATACATGCCAAAATTACCAATGTGCCTCGCAGACTTGGTAAGTTTCTTTGCTTATAAAAGTAATTAATAAGCCGCTTTTTAAAAATGCATATGGTAGTCTTCATCTCATTATTTCCAGTTAAAATTTCTAGAGGATGTTACTACCAAATGATCAGCATAGTAATTTTATCCCAGTGGTCAGCTCTTAAAGATACATGAGATACTGGTATTTATTTTATTGTTATTCAAGATTATTTAGGAATTGTCCTTATAATACGCCATAAAGACAGTAATAACAGTGAACTATAAATATTTTGCTTTGTCACTTTATTTATTCTTTTTTATCTAGGTCCAGCAATGAGAAAGATAGTTTCTATTTTAAATCCCATTTATTGGACAACAGCAAAGGAAATTGGAGAAGCAGTTAATGGCTTCACCCTCACCAATGCAGTCTTCAAGAGAGAAACCCAAGTGGAATTTGCAACTGGTTGGTGCCAGCTCAACTTAGTATTTTCTCTTACTGTAAAAATGTGATTGCCTTAAAAATTGGTAGTTAAATAAAATACATTATATGTTTCCACAGAGAATAATTTTAAAGTTTTTGAGGCAATCATATCATAAACAATATAAAAGCAATTTTGTATTTCCCTGTAAATTTTTACTCACACAGGTCTCTAAGAGGCCATGTGTTTTCAAACAGTGTGTCGATTTTTATACCCCAAAACTTCTTCATTGTATTTTCCGTATCTTTTCACCTGAAATCCTTAGAAAAAAGTTTTCAAGGCCAAACAGAACAGCAAAATGGGTCATTGCTATTAATGTCAGACTTCTTGGTCTGCGAACCTGAGATTCAATTAGAATACCTTGTAGGCATTCTTTATCAAAAGATGGGAGTAAGGACAAGCAAATCTAAACGCTTTTTGCTCTAGCCTTAGTGTTAATGAATATGCATTAGCTGTTCATGGCTCTTTCCGAGTGCCCATGGTCCATTTCAAGCCTCACCAAAGGTGGTCAAGTGGCAGTGATCTTTAAGGAAGAAGGACTGAAGGAGGGCTCAGCTTTAATCATCCCAGAAGCGGGTCTGTCACAACCATCCACTTACTAAGATGCACCTTCGCCTGAAACATCAGAAAGAGCAAAGCTCTGTGGACAGACTTGTGGTTCTTTGCCAGCTCGCCTGGTGAAGCTGGCTGTCCCTCTCACAAGCAGCCCATTTTGGTGGCACTGCTTTGCTGTTGCTGGGATTTTAACGAGTGGGATCCTTCACATAATCAAGTCTACCTTTAATCTGGGGGCCGAATGCTAATTTCATCCTCCTGTTATCTATGCTCATTGAAGCTTTTGGTAAAATAGCAGAGCTGCCCCGAATGTGAGTCAGTCTGCTGCGCGCTTGCACGCACCTGAGGCGGTGGTTCTGCTGCTAAATGCACATTGTAATCCCCAGGGGAGATCTTGCGCATGACGCACATCGCTCGGGGCCTGGATTCCGACGGTGCTCTGCTGCTCGACGTCGTCGTGAGCGGCTACGTGCTGCAGCTCCCTGCCCCCGCCGAGCTGACCCTGAAGGTAAGCCGTCTCTCTGTCTGTCAGGCAGCTGGGAGCTGACCCTGAAGGTAAGCCGTCTGTCTGTCTGTCTGTCGGGCAGCTCGGAGCTGACCCTGAAGGTAAGCCGTCTGTCTGTCTGTCGGGCAGCTCGGAGCTGACCCTGAAGGTAAGCCGTCTGTCTGTCTGTCTGTCAGGCAGCTTGGAGCTGACCCTGAAGGTAAGCAGTCTGTCTGTCTGTCTGTCGGGCAGCTCGCCTTCGCTGTGCAGTGACACAGTGGCAGGAGCAGGAGCCAGAGCCGCGTAGAAAGGGCCCGGAGAGCGTGCACCGTTCCCTTGCTTGCTTTGGGGGGTGAGTGTCTATAGCGCTGAGGTCAGAAGTGGCTCCCCCGGCCTTGCTTACATTCGCCAGAACGTGGGAGCGACCGGCGTGTCCAGAGGCAGGTGGCTGGGTGACGACAGTGTGACACTTATGTCCATAGCTCTGCACGTGTGCATCTTGACAGCGTGTGCAAAGGGAAGTGAGTTGGTGCAAAAGCACAAAACCCATACGATTTCACTTGCATGTGGGCTGGAACGCAAAAGATAGCACCGAAGAGTCGCGGGTTCGATTCTGGTCAAGGGCATGCACCTGGGTTGCGGGTTTGATTCCTGACCCCAGTCGGTGACCGTGAGGGAGGCACTCACACTGATGTCTCTCTCTCTCTCTGCCCCTTCCTTTCTCCTTTCCACTCTCTCGAAAACAATGAAAAAAAATGTCTTCAGGTGAGAATTAGCAAACAGAAAAACAGGAGATAAACAGAAGCAAACTCACAGACAGACAGCAGGACGGCGGTTACCAGAGGGGAGCAGAGTGCAGGAGGGAGAGGGGGCAAAGGGGACCAAATATATGGTAATGAGGAGACTAGGTTGCAGGTGGCAGCCTGCAGTAGGGAACACGGATGTCCAATTATAATCCTACACGCCTGACAGTTATATCATGTTATTAGCCAGTGCACCCCAATACATTGAACCAAAAGAAATCTTCAGGGGCAAGGCTTTCCAAACTTTTAGTGGTCTATTATTCTGCTTAGCAGGACCAAGATCACCGCTATGTTGGTTTAAGCCATTTGTTTAGTTTTCGGCAAAAACAGTGGCAACTCTTGCGTAAAAGTTTTTGTATAGCATCCATAAAAGTTTCTGAAATTAAAGAATAAGCAATCGCCCTTTCACATCTTTTCTTGACTCTTGACCTACACCTTTGGTTCCCTCATGAAACTAATTTATAACAATAAAATCATGAAACTAATGTAATCATAAGAGGTTCACATTTTATTTCCTGAACTCTACTGTACAGTTACAATTTTATTTAGAACTAAAATAGTTGAGCCTCTAAGCCTCCCCCCCCCATTCTGCATCTCATAACACCCTCAAGGAAAAAAAATATATAGGATGAGTCCTGCTGATCCTCAAATCCGTATTGTCCTCCGTAGGATTACACAGAGGACTACGTTCAGACAGGTCCTGGGCAGCTGTATGCCTACTCAACCCGGCTGTTCACCGTCGATGGCATCGGCGTCCCCTACACGTGGAACCACACCGTTTCCTACGATCAGGCTCGGGGAAGAATGCCCTTCTTGGTAGAAACACTTCGTGCATCCTCTGTGGAATCTGACTACAACCAGTTAGAGGAGACATTGGGCTTTAAAATTCATGCTTCAATTTCCAAAGGTAATTTGGTTAAGGGGAAGCCCAAATCTTTCTAAAAGGTTAAAGAATTGCATTGATGCCCTTCGAAATAAGGGTATAAGGCGTAGACCAAGCGCGATGACATCAGGCTTTTCCCGTGTGTTGTCTGTGTTTTCTGGTGGTAAAACCATTCCAGGGAGAGTTCTTGTTTTACTAATATGATGCTTCCTCTAGCATAATGGAGTTGTTCTATCCTATGTGCAGAGAGGTTTAAAAATACTGTCAGAATGTTTTTCCTTTGGGTAATAAAACCCGTTTGTTCTTGTTCAGAATTGTATATTTTGTCAAGGAATTTTTCAGAATTCCTGAAATGGACTGTCAGGTATGTATTAACCTAAACTAGTCCCCCCAAAAAGTCTCCATATTTTAAAAGCAGAGCAACAATAATCAGGATTCCAGCTCTCATTTCTTGTTCCTGCAAGTTATAATTTTTGAACGGCTTTCCATTTTCCAAGCATAGTTCTAAAACCCATGATCTCAGCAGTCTCCCTTTGCTCTGTGGTTCTTTGATGTGTCTGTACCCTGGGATTTCCTTTTCAGTCATAAGAGGCACCGCAACAATTAGCATTTCATATTCCATGGGGTATTGGTGGTAGGAAATACTTGCATGTAGTTATGTTGACACTGTTTGACTTTAACTTTGAACATTAGGCTCCCATGAGAACACTTAAAATGATTCATACTGGCCTTGTGAATGTGTGTGTTTTGCTGTGTGCTTGCTTTCCTAAAATAGATCCAAGTAGATTTAAACAGCATCATATTGTTTTATCATGCTCAGAAGATACACTAAAATTTTATTTTTACCACTTACTCTTGTTTTTATCAGTTACCCATGTGACTAGTTTCTTCATTCATAACTGCTGCATTAAATTCGAGATTATTGTAATCTAGGAGTTTGTGTTCATATTAGATTCATTGAAGCCTTATAGTCAGTGGAGCCCATAGCCCTCTACCTCCCCCACCCACATGTCACCACCAACACCTCATTCTACTGTTGACATGCGTGATCAGGTCACCAAAGGAAAGAGCCTCTGGAATGGTTATATTTTCTCTTCCTCGATAATGCCTCCTTTTCAAATCTAATCTGTTTCTATTTTTTCTAGTACTCCAGATAATTTTTAAAAAGTTATCTTGAGCCCAGCCAGCGTGGCTCAGCGGTTGAGCATCGACCTAGGATCCAGGAGATCGAGGTTCGATTCCGGGTCAGGGCACATGCGCGGGTTGCGGGCTCGATCCCCAGTAGGGGGCGCGCAGGAGGCAGCCGATCAATGACTCTCTCATCATTGATGTTTCTCTCTCTCCCTCTCCCTTCCTCTCTCAATAAAGACATATTTTTTTTTTAAATAATAATAATTTGGAACAAGACTTTGGATAAAAAATGGATTTATGCCATCTGGGACTAGAGGAATTAAGATGATTTTTGAAAAGTTATGTATAGTTTCTACCCAGTTGTATAAATCCTTTAAGCCTGAAACAGCTGGGAGGTCTTTTTGGTACCTGTAGAGGTATTTTGGGGGGGGGTTGGGTCCCAATATATGACATTTAAAACCCCTTGCTATCCTTAAATACTATGATTGTATACATTACAGCTGATATGTGTGCCCATTTGCTTGGCATTGTTGCTGAGAATTGAGTTGTGTACCTGAAATTTCTTCTTAAGTGACCAAAGTGACCACCAGGGGGCAGGCTTGCATTCTTGGTTACTTGACCAGAAGGTTCTTTCTCTGCTGTGTTGGGTCTAGACAACAGTTATGGTTACAGTGCAATTAGAATCACCTAGAGAGTTTGATGAAAGTTCAGATTTAGAAGCACAAAGATTTTGGTTTAGCTAGACTAAGGTAGACCCTGGGAGTTTGTACTTTTTAAAAAATATATCGTTACTGATTTCAGAGAGAGGAAGGGGGAAAGAGATAGAGACATCAATGATGAGAGAGCCATCACTGATCAGCTGCCTCCTGCATGCCCCAAAGGGGGATCGAGCTTGCAACCTGGGCATGTGCCCCGACCGGGAATCGAACCTCGGTCTCCTGAATTTAGGTCAATGCTCAGCCACTGAGCAGTGCCTGGCCAGGCGGGAGTTTGTATTTTTAACAACCCCGAAGTGATTCTAATATGGGGTCTGCACACTGGCATTTGGAAACTACTGGTCAAGACAACACAGTATACATCAGTATAATTTTTAAAAATTGATCTTTAAAATCAAATGGATTCCTTTTTAAAATATAATTATAAAATATATTTAATTTTACAAGTTAAACAAAAAATATCAGAAACAATAGAGGAAAAGATAAGTAAATTTAACTACAAATAAATTTTTAAAACTTTTTCATGGGAGAAAAATACAAAATTGAGAAAGTAAGATATACACCAAGAAAAAATATTTGCATTACATATGAACAACTATGATTAACCTTAGTATATACAAGGTTTTTAACAATTAGTACGAAAAAGGCAAACACCCCAATAGAAAAGCACATAAAGGCTACGAACAGGAAATGCTCAAAGGAAAAACCAGTAATGACAAAATGAATTTGAAAAATTGTTTCACGTCATCAGTAAGCAAAGAAATGCACATTGAAACAGGGAAGTACCATTTTTCAGTTATGGCTCAGACAATAAATACGATACAGTCGGTATTGGAGCAGCACAGGGAATGCACCCCCCACACTGCCAGCAGAGGTGGTGACTTTGCTTAACATTCTGGAAAGCAGGATGTACCAGTGGCCTTTCAAATCTTCCCATCTTTTTAGTTATCTCATTCTGCCCTAAGAAAACCACAAAAATGGCCAATAATAAATGTCCTGGAAGTAAGAGGTAAATATGTACATGATGGCACAGCTATGTGATAAACTCGTAAGCAGTCATTAAAATAATTTTAGAGGAATATTTAGCTCACTTATTCATTTGAAAATGTTTGTTGAGCGCCTGCTGTGAACCGGGCACTGTTCTAGGTATTGACCGAGTAGCTATGACAAGGGACAAAGGAGATTGTACACGACGTAATAATGATTGAAAAGTGGCACATACACAGTGTGATCCCCGCCTGGGTTGCCCACACCACGGTGCATATAAGAAAAACTTTATATGGGTGAAAACACAGATTCCGAGGCTTTTCCCTGGCAATGCTGACTGAGATCGGACCGAGAGATCTGTATTTTTAAGAAGCTCTCCAAGAGATTGTCTGATCAGTAAAGTGCGGCCGTTACTCTGTAGAGTGGAAGATTCTAACTTACTTTTTGAAGGGTATGCTCATAAAAGTTACTAGAGGGAGAGGCATCAAAATGTTGGCAGTAGTTTGTTTAAAGTGACAAGTTTACAGGGAATTTTACACTTTCCACAGTTTCTACAATGAATCTCTAATACAAACAAATATTTTGCGTTGTCCCCTTAATATGGCAGGGTGAAAATCATAACTAATGTAATTCAAAATAACATACTTTATAACCTAAAGAATAAATAAAAGGAAAACAGTTTATACCAAAATATGTCGTTCAGTGTAAAAACCTTTAGACATTACTACAATGTAAGATAAGACAGAAGTGTTCATATGGCTGAGCCTATAATATGTAGAGCCCCAGTGTGATATTTAAAAATATATATATATTGAGTAATTCTTGGTTATGTTCTGAATAAAACAATGTAAAGTCAAACAATTTATATTACAGTAGCATTCTTAGAAAATTTATTGTATATTTTAATCACACAAAACACTGTTTACTATGTGGAAGATGGTTTCTAGCCTTAGATAATTAAAACCAGTTCTCTCACTTCCATGAAACTCTTTCAGAGCAAGGGGCAGATCTCCATCTTGCATCAATATACCACACACTGCAGCATTTTAAAACCTGCCCTGGGGTCTGCCCTTCTCTCCAAATTGTAATAGGTCCCCCTATCATTGTGAAAATCAAAGTATCTCCCAAAAAGCTGCCCAAATGCCACCTAAAAGGACAATATCTCCCCCATTCAGAACCAAAAATCAAAAGCTACCCTCAGGTACTAACTTACTGTGTTTATATGACACAGGTTTTTCCAAAAGTACATTCACAACACAGTGCCCTACACAACATACTGGCTGGATTAAAGAATATACAACTAAGTGAACAGGTAAAACTGAAGCATGCATTAGAATCACCACCTGGGTTGTGTTCTTGATTTCCGTGGTTGAAAGTCAAACCAATTTGCATCTAACTTCTTGCTCCAGTTATATTAGGTCTTTGGCTTTAGGCAACTTGCATAACCTCGGTCTCTAATTCTTCATCAGAAAATTGGTTATAAGAGTAGAGGAGTTGTGAGGTTTAAATGAAATAAAGCACATGAGACTCACAGTGCTGCCTGACAACACAGTCACCATGCAATAATCACTTAGCACTATGCTCAAGATGTTTCTATTCCACCCATCCTATTTCTGTTCCCTTGCAGCTGCAGCAAGACTTGGGTGCTCTCAGGGTCATGTTTACAGTCACGGTAGAAATGGATCATGAACCTCTGCTTTCTCTTTAAGGTTTTAAGCAATCAGGTTGCATAGAAATAGCAACTAGGACTCTAGTTTTCCAGTCAAGAAAATATTTTCGTTGGAGTAGTGTTTCTTACACCCTCTAAATACATAAACAATTTGGAACAGTTGCATGTCCTCAGCAGGGCTCAAGCAATATTGTACTCAGAGACTCTCCAAAGTAGGATGAATCTGAAAAATTAACTAATGCCCAGATTCCCTCTATGAAGAGCTCCTAAAACAATAATAAAAATAATCACAAACCTGGCTGGTGTGGCTCAGCGGTTGAACATCAACCTAGGATCCGGGAGATCGAGGTTCAATTCCTAGTCAGGGCACATGCCTGGGTTGTGGGCTTGATCCCCAGTAGGGAGCGTGCAGGAGGGAGCTGATCAATGACTCTCTCATCATTGATGTTTCTATCTCTCCCTCTCCCTTCCTCTCTAAAATCAATAAAAACATTTTAAAAATAATAATAATAATAATCACAGTTTCTTGCATTTAGAAAGGAAAGAAAATCTAAGATTATTTCTAAAAGGTTGAATATGAGCTGAATATACAATATGAATACAATAAAATTTCCCTTAAGAGAAATTTATTAGACTTAACGATTGACTTTTATGCTGTGTACATATTCATTATTTTGGTAACTTGAAAAATGAGTTTCATTTAAGTTTATTCAGGTCACTAATGTTTGAAAAATATTTGCTAAACTGCTTAAAACAGTCAAGACTCTGTTACTTTCTAAGGAAAGAGATTCCCTAACTAACCTGTTTATTTTTGTTAGTATGTTTTTTTCTGTCACTAACTTTAATCCTGTTCTATCGCAGTATTCCCATTTCCCTTTGCTTTTACTACATGGAAAAGGAGAACTCTTGGTCACACGGAGGGGACTTTGACTCTGGAGCCCCACATTACAAAGGAAAGAGATCCACAGAAGGAGAGGGTTTCTTCATTAGAGTTTCTGTTTTTCATGAAATTATTTCCAGCAGCTTGAAAATAGCTTCCTCACTTCTGGAACAAACAGTAATGGCTGGAAGAAGAGGACTTCTCCTTGGTTATTCGTAGTATACACATTGATTTGGGGTCTTTTTTCATTGTCACTGAATAATTTTATTTAACTTTCTTTTGATTAATATAAACAACTTAAACAGAAAATCTGTTTCCAGTGGCTGCTTGCCAATAGTCTCTGAGCTATGATTCATTTAGTTCTTGGTTGAGAAACAGGAGTTTTCCATTCCTGCTTGTTTTCACCTCAGTGCACTTGATGTGCTGTGTGTTCCATCCTTGGCGCACCTTCCCAGGGAAGATTGTGCTGGAAACAAACAAGTGCTATCATTCCAACAAGCCAGTTAATTTTGCTTTTTTTCTCTATGGTAGGAGATCGCAGTAATCAGTGTCCCTCCGGGTTTGCCTTAGACTCAGTTGGACCCTTTTGTGCTGGTAAGTATAGGAATAAATAATGCATTTTTATTTATATTAAAATGCTAATAATGGATACCATTAAATGGACATTTATCGCCACTTTGCTAGAAATTTAATCATAGTATTATAAATGTCCCTTTTTACAGCTGAAGACATTGAGATGGAAAGGAGTGCCTAAGGTCACTCCACTTTCCAACAGCAGAGCTGGGTTTGAATTTTAGATACAAAGTCTGTGCTCTTTCCATTTGGCCACAATCAGGTGTGTCAGGGATCAATATGAAGTGAGGAGGTGGAGTGAGCACAGGGACAAAACACTGGATGCTGTGGCCTCTTAATTGCCATGGATGTGAAACAGCAGTAATTCAACTCTAGATCACCTAACCCTAGAATTGCTCAGTCATAGGGCAAGGTGGGACCTCGGGCCAAAGCCTGATGACTAAACCAGCCTTGTCTCAGCCAAGTACCAGCACAACAGCCACGGATAAGTAAAGGGCAGAGTGAATGGCTCCAGGAGCTCACGTTTGCATGCACCGTGCCCTCCTTCCACTGATAGCAGTGCCATGTAGTGTGTTGGTTAAAAGGGGGTCTTTAGAAATTATATCACCCAAGTTTTCAAATTTCATCTCCACCGATAATGACCTGTGTAACCTTGGGCAGTTTGCTTAACGTCTTTGCACCTCCGTTTTATCATGCAAATGAGGCCAGTCATAAAAATGCTTGTCTCCTAGGACCCTTGTGAGCAATGGGTTCAGGTAGGTAAAAAGAGGTTGTATCCAGTAAGTGATTGTTATATCTTAGCTATCATCATCACTGTTCTAGAATCAACCTAAACATCTGTTCACTATCAAAGATAATTTGGGGACTCAGGATTAATTTTTTTTCAGCATTTCCATCTTATAGAGTATTTTCTGTTACACGTGACTCAATTCATTGGCCCCTTTAAACGCTGACTTTGATAACTCCTAGAAAGTAGAGGGTTCGTGTGCTAATCGGGCCCTTTCTTTCCTCTTTCAGATGAAGATGAGTGTGCCACGGGGAAGCCCTGCTCCCATATCTGCCACAATGCTGTGGGGACCTATTACTGCTCCTGCCCTAAAGGCCTCACCATCGCTGCTGATGGAAGAACTTGTCAAGGTCTTTGTTCACAAACCTAAGTCTAATGGATGTATTTCAGCAAAACTCATGACAGTCCCAACCTAGGGAAAGTGTGGCAGACCAACTCTCTTCTTTTCACTCTTTCTGCCCCACCTTGGCAACAGACAGAGATCTTCATTTGGTCGAGAAAGGAAGAGGGAATATTGCTCACACAGCGCCTTCGTATGGGGCCCTTCCTTTGGGTGCCTGTAGTGACTCTCTCATGCCCCACAACACGATCAGGAGAGGCCTCATGACTATTATGCACATCTTACGTTGATAAAACTAAGGAAGCAGTTATAAGGAATTTAAATTGCACAATCCTGATAGCACTTTGGGAACATTAACCCAAAAAAGCACATTTTTCTGTCAGACACTAGGTGTGCTTCAGAGTTAGAATTGTGTAAGAATCTAGTTTTATAATTAAAAAATGAAGAAAAACAGAAAGGATTTCACCCTCTCTGCCCAAGGAGGTCCCCTTCTAAATGCAAAAGAGAGAGAGAGTAGGGGAACAGGAGGGGAGAGGAACTACTTTTATGGAGTGTCCGGTATGAATTGAGCCCCTTATATACGTTATTTCCTTTACTTTTTAAAGCAACACTGAGAGACAGATATTATTATTCTCATTTTACAGATGAGAAAACTGTGATCTCAGAAAGGAGAAGTAACTTTTTAAAAACCCCTAATTTATAGGTGATCTAGTGGATGGGTTGGTCTGTGGAGATATCACACTGCCGCTGTGAGCTTGTCAGCCATTTAACCCACCTGAAATGACTCAACCAAAAAAAAAAATCAACATTCTTGCTCTTGTATGTTTTTCGAGTGCTGTTGATTGCTTTCCCTATTCCCATTTCGCAGCAGGCTCTTAGCTTGGTTTCTTCAACTCACCTTGGTTGCATCTCTGACTTTGTTGCAGATATTGACGAGTGTGCTTTGGGCGGACACTCTTGCCATGCTGGCCAGGACTGTGACAATACCATCGGATCCTATCGCTGTGTGGTCCGCTGCGGAATTGGCTTTCGAAGAACCTCTGATGGGCTGAGTTGTCAAGGTATAAAAGTGGAGGCCCTTGCTTTATCTCTTTATACGAAGAATGAAGACACCCTGACTTCTGAATCATTTAAAGTAAACTCTTTTCTAGATTGAGCTTCTCCATGAGGTCTCTGGATGTAATATTCCATGGCTCTTTCAAATGTTTGCAGCACAGTGGTTTTCAATAATAACATTTGCCTGTTATATTTGAGAGAGGAAATTACACTGGATGATCTAATAGAATCTACTTTATTAAACTCCAGTGCATGAAACTACAAGGATATTTATTGCAGGACTTTTTTTAAAAGATTTTATTTTTAGGTTCACAGCAAAATTGAGTGAAAGGTAGAGATCTGCCCCATACACCCTCTGCCCCAACTCATGCATGGCCTCCCCCACAGTTTACATCCTGCACCAGAGCGGTCTATTTTTTACCAAGGACTAACCTACGTGGATACATCATTATCACCCAAAGTCCATAGTTTACATGGGGATTCACTCTTGGTGTACATTCCATGGGTTTGGACAAATGAATAATGACATGTGTCCTCCACTATGGTATCCTAAACTATAGAATAGTTTTCCTGCCCTAAAAATCATCTGTGTTCCACCTGCTCACCCCTTCTTTTCCCAAACCTCTGGAAACCACTGATACTCTTATTGTCCCCACAGTTTGGCATTTTCCAGAATGTCATATAGTATGTCGCCTTTTTAGGTTGACTTTTTCACTTAGAAATATGCATTTACGTTTCCTCCATGTCTTTTCATGGGGTGATAGCTCATTTCTTTTTCATGCTGAATATTTCATTTGTGAATGTACCATAGTATTCACCCACTTACCTACTGAAGGACATCCTGGTTGCTTCCAAGTTTAGGCAATTATGTATTAATGACGCTACCAGAATTTTTCATAGAAGCAGAAACCGTGGCTACAAAACTGAATGCTTATCAATAATAGAAAAAATAAATTAATTACGGAAAGTCCTCAAGACAAACCATTGTGCAGCTGTTATAAAGAGGAGAATGGAGCTCAGCTATTTGCCTGAAAGGAATTTCCATAAGGTGCTGTTGCGTGAGGACACCAGGGTGTAGGAAAGTATATGTAACTTGTGTAGAAAAGATTATGTGACTAGAAAACAAACAGTAACAAAGAGAAAGGAAATGGATCTATATATTTAGGTAGAGCTATGTATGTGTACCTAGAAGAGACGTGTTATTTACACTAGATTGTTAATACAGGTTGGTTTTGGTGGGCAGGGGAGTAAGAAGGGGTAAGAGGGGCCAAGCAAAAGAGAAGAAAGTGTATGAAAACTTTTTTAAAGTAGATGATCGCATTTGTGAATTTACAGTAACGTGCAGATTTTGAAAGATTAAATGAGACATTCTCAAATAGAAAGCAAGTCCAAAATAAGACATTGGCAATCTCGGGTTTGGGAAGGGAAGGTGTCTGTAGGGTTATGGGAAAGATGACTGTGAGTAGGAAGGACTTTAAAATACACGAGAGTAGGGAATTATCGATGGACCACAGTCCTCATCTCGGGAGGTGGGCTGCAGAGCTCAGAAGCTCAAATAGGGGGACTTTTCGTCGGTGGGAGGAGAGATCTCTTCTCCTTTGGGCCTGGAAGGAAGGAGAGAGGAGAAGGTACAGAAACCAGGGAGTTGCATGAGTTTGGGGAGATCACCCTGCGCTTCTTCGTTGCAGTGTGACCCGGGTAGCGTTTGGGAAGACCGGCGAGGGCAGCAGACAAGGGGAAATGCTAAGGTTGCTGCAGTCGCTCTGCACAAGGTGATGAGGTCCTGCCCCTGACTGACAGCAGCAGAAGTGAGGGGAAAGGTCAGCTGCACATGGACTGCAGGAGACCTTGGCTCCCATTCCCTTTTTCCTATCTTTGTCTCCCGGCCTGTCGGCAGCATCCAGGGCTGGAACTCCCTGGAAACAGGAGTGGGAGCCAGATGGTGAAGCACTCAAGCAGAGGTGTGCGTGTCGACATAGTTGAGTCACTAGCAAATGTCTACCTTTGAGGAGTGTTGAAGAGAGAGACTCTTTCCAGCAATTAAGTCTATCAATCATCTAGCAGATTATACGAGAGCAATTGTACTGAATTCATTTTAGGGAAGATCTTAAGCGGGATCATTATCAAAGATTATTAAAATGTTAAACATTCGGGGTAAATCAATCCAAGTTTCCTAACAGAGTATAATGAAAGCTTTGTTTTATTTGACAGATATCAATGAATGCCAAGAATCCAGTCCCTGCCACCACCGCTGTTTCAATGCCATAGGAAGTTTTCACTGCGGCTGTGAGCCCGGGTATCTGCTCAAAGGCAGAAAATGCATGGGTGAGAAAGGCCTTTGGATTCAAGAGCAGAACATCTTTGTAACTTCTGAACGGTGTCTGACCTGTTCCGTATGCTGTGCCCGAGTCTGATTTAGAGATAGGACACCTACCACACATCACGTATATAATCCATGTGAAAACAAAATAGAAGCAAATGCTGTGCTTTACCAGTTACATAACCATTTTTTAAACATTTCCCCTATTATATTTACCAATTTTTTTCACAGAAATACAATACAGGGTGGGGCAAAATAGGTTTACAGTTGTCCATATGAAAAATAACACAATAATTAATAAATAATAATACAAGGATATACTGTCTTTCACAAACTCACAACAGTAAACCTACTTTTGCCCTCCCATATATAATGTATGCATATATAAAGTTATATAACATATATAATTTTTGTTTTTCTTGGAGAAAGAAGTGGGTTCCAGTTCTGTGACATGTTTTTTATTTTTATTACTGTTTTAAAATTAAGTTTGTTGCATACCTTGTTGGATTGAAACACTTGAACTTTACACGATGATTATGCAATCAGCGTCTATATTAGTGGATAATATCCTTACAATCCAAAAGTACAGTTTCTATGGAAACGTTGATGCAGTCACCTTCTCAGTCTGCATGCCCTTTGTTCTCCTGTGAAGATGTGAACGAATGTCGCCAGAACGTGTGCAGACCAGACCAGCACTGCGAGAACACCCGCGGGGGTTACAAGTGCATTGATCTCTGTTCCAGTGGAATGACCAAGGCGGAGAACGGAACCTGCATTGGTGAGTGGCTGGCTAGTTCCATGACTGAGATACATTTACCATTGACAGGCCACGTAAGGCATCCATTTCAAAACTAATGATGAGAGAAAGTTTAATCTAACAAGGAAATACTTCTTTTTCCATAGGTTGTGTGGTTTGTTTTTATTTCCAACTTCTAGTGTGGTTGACTTCTGGGGCTCTGGGGTCATGGCCATACCAGGAAATGGAAGCTCACCATGAAGACATATGACCATTTTGAGCTCCCATTAGTTACACATTTGGTTTGCATAGTTTAATATCCACATAAATTAATAGTCTCTATTTCTAATATGAAGTTTAACATATATGTTTAGAATTTCATAGGAGGGTTAAGAAAAAATTATTTGTAGAATTTATTGAAAGTTCAAAATATAATTATTGTAGAACTAAATATTCCTTAAATGTCAAATCAGTGACCAGACAGTAAAGTAAATTATATTTCTAAGTTTATTCTTTACATGCCTGTTCTGTACCAGACTGTCATAGTTAGCAGAACTATGAACTGCATGATTTACAAAAATTAAAAAGATAGTATTGCTGCTCTTATATTTTTACAACCTACTGGAATAGATTAGCCAGCTCCACATCCTTCACCAAAAGAAAGAAACAAACTATAATACAAGACAGAATGAAACACCACAGAAGAGGTAAAATAAAATTGTACGAGGATACTTGAACAAGTGACCATATGTAGTGGGAGTGACGATCAGAGGTGTCATGGAAGTGATCACATTTAAATATAGCCTTGAATAGGATGTTACCAGGTGGAGGTGGTAGAAAAAGGAAAGAAAGCCCTGTTCAAGGGGGAAGAGCTGGACTTCGAGATAACATGTTAAAATTCATCCTTTCTTCTTGACAGCTGTCTTTCCTTCAATGAACCTTAAGATGACACAGAAATTTGAGTTTAAGTTTCTCATTTTAAAAACAGGGCTTTATTTAAAATTATGAAATATTTATTAATAAAGTTATAATGTGTCTTGGATTTGTTTCAAAATAATATGAGTAGAGGGAGGGCATAGATGAAGCAATACTGCCTTCAGTTGATACTTGTTGAAGTAAATGGATGTTTAGTATATTACTTTAAAAAAACTGGGGAGTTGGACTCTTTTCAGCTCAATGGATATAGATGAATATGATGAATATTTTTCTGAACACCTAAGAATAGTAACCAACTCAGAGCATATAGGCAGTTATGTGCAATTATAAATATTTTTTAAGACCATTGACTCTGTAATTATGTATAAGGTTAATTAGAAATGAGATGAGCTGAAAGATCAGAAGACTGTTTAAGATGGTACAGCAAAAATATAGCTCAGTGGAAAAGAGAAGTGGGGACATGTGTATTTGATTAAAGGAAGTAGAATTACCCAATCTTGGAAGCTGAGGGAATAAGTTGCAGATAACTCTGGCATTTGCACCCTGGTTGACTGGGGAGAAAGAATACTGTGACCATAAATAAGGAAGTAATGATAAGACACTGGGGACGTGTTGACTTTGGAGAACTGGGAAAAGAGGGAGATGGAGATGACCGGCCAGCAGCTAGGCGTGTAGGACTGTAGAAAAGAAGCATTGTAGTACTAAACATACAGCACTGTAGTACTAAACATATAGCACTATAGTACTAAATATGCAATAATGTAGTACTAAATATACATCAACAAGCTTACCAGAGTCACTAATATAAATGGCCAAAGGAGGAGGGAGTATTGAGAAGGGGGGAAAAAAAAACAAAGCTGAGAATAGACCTCTTTCCATAGTAAGGAGTAAGAGGAAGAAAGTAATCAGTTAATAAGTGGCAGAGTGAGGACTTGAACCCAGGTTTTCTGACTCCAGGTCTCAACCATATGGTGAGAAATACAACCTTTGGCAAGTCTAAAGAATGTTCACTTTAAATATTAGGTTTTGAAAGAGGAAATGTTACTACTTTTTATTGCCTTCGTGTCTGTAGATATTGATGAGTGTAAAGATGGGACCCATCAGTGCAGATATAACCAGATATGTGAGAATACAAGAGGCAGCTATCGTTGTGTATGTCCAAGAGGTTACCGGTCTCAAGGAGTGGGAAGACCATGTATGGGTAAGTTAAGAGGAACTCTTATTGAGTAATGAAGTTACTCCTGTAGTTACTGAGCCTTCTATCCTCAGATGCTTTCTTGCTACAATTAGATTTGTAACTTGGTTTAAGTAATTCATAACATAATTTGAATAACAGTTGACCTTTAAACAATAAGGATTTGAACTTCACGGGTACACTTATATGCAGATTTTTTTCAATAAATATACACCCAGCCCTCTGTATCCCTGGGTTTTGCCTCTGCGGATTCAGCCAACTATGGATTGAAAATGGTGTTTTCAATCTGCAGCTGGTAATTCATGAGGCGGAGAGCTAAATGCACTGGTCTATGCCATTTTGTCTAAGGAACTTGAGCATCCATGGATTTTGGTATCCACAAGGTCCCAGTACCAGTCTCCCTGCAGATACTGAGGGATGACTGAGTTTGGGAGGAATCAAAAGTTATACACAGATTTTTGACTGTATGGAGATTGGCATCCCTAACCACCTCGTTGTTCAAGGGTCACCTGTACTTCTTGGAGACTTCATATTGAGTTCAATTTACTCTAACTTCAAGTGATAATAATAACCACTACAGAGTGCTTACTGCATACTATACACATCAAACTGAAGTTCTGATGTAATTGCCATGACAACTTAATTGTGAAGATTATCTCATTGATTATCTCTCTATGCACATGACATACATGTTTGCATAGATATATTGAATTTGAATATGAAGTATACTTGTATGTAATATGAAGGTTTAGGCATGAGGGATTAAAATGTGGACACAGAATTTAAGCAAATTGCTAATTATTACTTTATTTACCATTTATTTAGTGCTTACTGGATGTCATTCCCTGCACTAAGAATATCTCATTTAATACTCCCAATTGCCTGTTTGTTTCCATTTTAGTTATAATTGAATATAAATTAAGATAAGTAACAAATATCTGAGAAAAGGTAACCATATGCTTTTTATTAAATTAATACATTTATAATAAAGAAACTGACCTGTCAAATTCTATTTCTCATCAGAATACTTAAGTGCAGCAAAAAACTGTGTGAGCTTTTAAATATTGACTTCTGTTTTGCATGCTGTGCTTTTAAAATTGGTTGCCTTTGTTGCCTACTTAACAATTACTTGTAGCAAATTCTCCCATAAAGACTTAGTTCTGGCTTTATACAGTACATAGCATAGTACTTTGCACATAGCAAATGCTCAAAGTAATACCATTACTAGAATAAATAAATACTAATACTTTTTAGTAACAGAAATACATGTTATTTCTGTGTTCTCTTTAGATATTGTAATTTATACATAATTTAACATCTTGATCAATCATAACAGAGACCTAGCAGAATGAAATGTGTTTATTTGTTCAGTAATTTGACCAGAAGTTGAATATTAGGCACTTGACTGGGCAATAAGTCAATGAAGAAGGCAGGGCCATTGCCTTAAAGAGACTAAAAATGTTAATTTAGGCTTTTGGCTACTGAAATAATTTTTAAAGCAAAATTTACTACTTTTATTTTACTTTTTCATGGTTTTTTTTCATGCCACTGTGGTAATGAATTAAAAAATGTGATTTTGATCTCTGGTTTTTATACACTTATCCAATTGACAGGAAAAGTTGACCTAGGAATAGAAAAAAAAGTAACTTTTTAAAATTGTATGGACTTTATGAGTTTATATCTTAATAAGAAATTATTCTATCTTCATGTCCTTTTTAATTTTTTGTAAAATGTGTGATTGGTTTGATTGTTAATTAATAATTATTGATTCAAAATATACAAAAGAAAATAAACATGTTTGTAGTTGTACTAATATCCCAGCATCTGAAACTTATAAATGTATGAAAAATTAGAGGCACTAGTGGTCAATACTATAACTAAGTGCAAACTAGTAATGTGACTGTTCCACCAAGAGAATTAAGATCTAGATTAGCTTCGAACTCTAGTTTTTCTTGCTTCAAGACCACATTTTTTCCATATGACCTTTTATGTTTCTACTGTGCATGTGAAGCAATCTCTAGGGAGAATCATAAAATCTTTCCATATATTCATAACTGAATGGTTAAAGCTTTCTCAAAAGTTCACAAGTTGAGAAATTACTGTATTCCTGACTTTGGAGGGTAACGATGTCTTAAGTTTGTTTCACAGACTGATTCTTTATTCCTGTGTTTTGTGTGTATATGTGTCTTTTTTTTTCTCTCTTTTATGTATCATGGCACACGAGCAGACATTAATGAGTGTGAACAAATGCCTAAGCCTTGTGCATATCAGTGCTTCAACACCCCCGGCAGCTTCAAGTGTATCTGTCCACCAGGACAACATTTATTAGGGGACGGGAAATCTTGCGCTGGATTGGAGAGGCTGCCAAATTATGGCACTCAGTACAGTAGCTATAACCATGCTCGGTTCTCCCCCGTGAGAAACAACTATCAACCTCAACAGCATTACAGACAGTACTCACATCTCTACAGCTCCTACTCAGAGTATAGAAACAGCAGAACATCTCTCTCCAGGACTAGAAGGACTTTTAGGAAAACTTGCCCTGAAGGCTCTGAGGCAAACCATGACACATGTGTAGGTAAATGTCAGCCGTATTGCATTTCCTTTCTGTGGGCTCACGATGGGCCAGTCTGAGCATATGTACAGCACCTGTGGTCGTTTGGGTGCCGTGAACCACATCTGATCTCAAATCTGGGATGACTCAGAGTTGCAAGACATTTACTCTGGCACCAAAAACTCTTACAATTTCGATTCAAGTAAATAATGTATTTACATGTGTGCATTTTAGTAATCTACTGTTTTATATTGACAGTCCTTTGGTCACCTGCAAGTGTTCCTAAATTTAATGCTATAAAGAAATAAATTTCAGTGGCATCCAAAATACGGTTTTAAAAAAGAGAATATGCATGCTGTCACACATAATATAATACCATCGTTATGGCTGTATCTGAGTGATGCCAAAGCAGTGGTTAAAAGTGAAACTTCCAGCTACTCAGTTGACTGTTTGTTCTATATGACAACCAACACTGTGTTGACTGCTATCCCACACTCGCCAGAGAATTTTTCAGTTCGATTATTTTGTATAGAAGTCCCCGAAAAGGTCATGTGAGCCAGGACAAATTGCTTCCATCACTCTAAAGTATGTGCTTTCCAATGTCTTTATCTAAACTCATAAGTCTGAATTTTAATTTGTTTGCAAAAGGGAAGTGTAATTTCCAGCTCAAAAATTGAAACCTTGCTTTCCGTTAAGTTGCAAGTATTACCATCTGTCCTTCATTTAAATCAGTTGTCTGTGAGCGTTCAGTTCGCATGCACCAAGAGGAATTAGCCAACAGGAATTAGCCCCACTATTTGTTAGAGGAAGAAAGAAAGCTAAGTGGAGAGGGAAGAGGGGCAGGAGAGGAGGGAAGAAATTGCTTAAATGTAAGAGACCTCTGTTTACATTTAAGAGACCTCTACGCCTATCTGATTTTCTTGTATTTTTCTTAAGTGTTCTACACTTTGCTTGTTCTCTCCTAAATATGCTTTCTGTTCAACATTTCTCTTAAACATTTTTAAAATTTCATCTGACTTACCTTTTTACCTCTCCAGGCCTTTCCCTGCATCAACATCTTCTCAGATAGACTTCCTTGGTCCCTCTTGGGTGGACCAGCTACTCACATCACCTGTTCTCAGCTGGACCCTCAAACCCTCTGGGTACTTCAACTTGAACATTTCTTTTTAGGTTCATATTTTCCCGGGACTTCCCTCTCTAGATGTCTAATGTACCTGAAGCGTAATAGGACATAGCGTCTTTTTCCTGTGATCAGCTTCCTAGATCAGTGGACAGGCCTAGTTTCTTTTAACTCCTTAAACTTCAGACATTAATGCATTCATTAACAACTCTCTGCATTTCTTCTCACATGGTAAAGCACTACTCAGTTACTAAATCTGAGGACTCCACTCTCCTTACTAGTATGTCAAACTCCACTCCCAACCTGCTCCAAACTGTTCTATTCGCAATTGTCCATGCCCACAATTTTGACAGAACTCTTTGTTAGTTAAAACCTTTCCCTGTTCTTTTATTGACAGAATTAGCATTTCACATTTTGTCTTTCAAAATTTCTTCCAAATAGTTTCTGTATCCTATTATCACCCCACTCTTCACCTTTGTTTTAGACAAGTTCTTCTCTTCTACCTTTTTCTTCTGCCCCAAAAGTCTTTGTCTACACCCTGATAAAAGAATTAAACTACACCCCCTCCCACACACCGTATGCTGTCTAGCTGACTTCTCAGTCATCTGAAAGCCCAAGTCATTTTAAGAAAGCGTTCCTCATTGATGACCCAGTTCTGTTCCTTCATCACTCCCTACGCCCTGTAGTCTCGTCATGGTCTTATATATGTTTTCTGTGTCTTTGTGTTTATGTCACACTGATGATATGTTTACAGGAATTCATCTTCCCCAAACCATCTCCTGTTTGAGGCAGCTACTGTTTCAGAGTGAGGACCAGTCTTGGAGAATTTAAAATAAACTTCTATAACTAGTCAATTACTGGATATTTAAGTTTTATTTCGGGCCAATTGATAGGCTTGGACATTTGGAAATAGTTCGTAAAGTATGGGGAGTATTTTATAGTGTTGGTGCTAATAAAGAAATTTACACCAAGATTGCAGACAGCTTTGGAATTAGGAGATGAGCAACTTGCAATAAACAGATGCCTTTAATTAACCATCTGGGATAGATAATTTACAAAAGATTCAGATTAACATTATGGGATCATTAGACTTGGGCTAAAATTTAACTTTTCAAGGACTTGATTGCAAAGCTTCACAGGAAAAAGGGAGACTGCAGAGCTTCTGAATACAGGAATCACTTTAGAATTCACACTCTGGGACATGTGATATTGACTGTCTGGAGTCCATCATCACTTTCACTTCTGTTGTTATTTTAGGTAAAAGCAGTTACCTTTTTATAGTTTAGAAAATGTTTCCACATATATTACTATATATGAACCTTCCAAACACCTATAAACTAGGGAGGTTGTATCGGAGACTCCTTTTGGCAGAAAAATTAACAGATATTGAGAAGTTAAGTAATCTGCCCAAGGTGATGCAGCAATTATATATATTTACAGGGTGTCCCAAAAAATGTATACATGCTTTGAATAATTATAAAGGCAGTGTTTAATAAATAATTTTATTTTCAAAATTGAGCTATCAGTTGTTAAAGTGTGTATCCATTTTGGGGGACACCCTGTATTAGTTGTATATATATGTACATATATATATGTAGTCCCCAAAAATGTATACACATTTAAACAGCTGATTCTATTACATTTTGAAAATAAACACTGCCTTTATAATTATTCAAAGTGTGTGTATACATTTTTGGGACACTGTATATATACACACACACGTATATACGTATAAAGTACTAATGACAACTACATATATATATATATTTATATATATACTTTACAAGTTTATGAAGTTTGATGAATATTCACAAAAATAAACACACCTCCACTGGATAATATCTGTGTGTGGAAAAGCTATGCATGAGTGTTGGGGGAGGGTGCAAGGAGAGAAAGGGGGAGAGGCAGCTGAAGTTTAAATAAAATAAAAACGAATATTCTCTTAGGTAAATTCTCCTAGTCTGTCAAGAGTTCGTGCTTTGGTGGTTTAGGATCTTGTACAAACCTGTTTTGTCTGTCATTCCAGTCTTACTTAACTAATACAGAAATTGGCCATTTGGGGGTTTCAGCTTATAAGTGTTTATACACAGAAAAGATGTTCACATTTTGTAAAATAGTCCAGTTTATATTGGACTCCACTGAAAACAGACCCTGATATAAAACAGCTCTGAGCATTTTTAAACAGATGAGTATTAAATCTCCAAGAAGTGTTTTGAGTGTGTACCAACAGCTTGGTTATTGTTGGTTCCGTCACAGTTCCCCTTTGTTTTGCGTGGTCAGCCACTCTGCTTTCTTTCTCCACAGATATTGATGAATGTGCCAACCGAGACACATGCCAACATGAGTGTAAAAATACCTTTGGAAGCTATCAGTGCATCTGCCCACCTGGCTATCGACTCATGCTCAATGGAAAGACGTGTCAAGGTGAGACAGCTGGTCTGCAAAGCCCCTCAGCCAGATGTTTAAGGGTTATGTTATGTCCAACTCTCATGTTCTTCTCTTCTTAATTATTCCAGTTTTCTTTTTAATTGCCCTTGTCACTCATTCAGTGTAGAACATTTTTCAGCTTTCAGCTGAGCTTCAGAGAGTGGAAAATAACGTGAAGAAATCAGAAACAGGTGTTATTTGAAACGTTTGCAATTTAAATGGGTTGCATATATTTGTGGTTTTAAAAAAGACTTGAGAGAAAACAATTACGCCCTTTAAAGAAGTCTGTACCCAAAAGACTAACTTGGAGTCTTTATAGCTTTAGAAAAGTGAGGCATTTACAAGGAACAAAAGACTACTTTTCATTCACATGTGCATTTTGAAGCTTTATACGTTAGTCTAGAAATATCAGTACTGAAAGGAAACTAGAGTGAATTTGACATTGAACAACGACAGAGACTCTAGTCAAAAGTGGAAGTCACCAGGCTGCAAATGGAAAACAAAACACACACCCAATCATGACTTGCCCAAGAAGGGAAGAGAAACTAAAACAATCTTTATGCTAATTTTAAGCACCACTAGTCTAATTCTGAAAATGTAAAAACACTATATTGGCATTGCATTTGAAAAGAGCGTTCGAAGCTATCCAGGTTTTCAAAGTCACCCATAATATTTGTCAAGAATCGGAGTTGCTCTACACTTTCCATAAGATAAATGTTGCAAGTATGTTTACCCTAAATTATATTTAATGTATTCAGAAGCACTTGGTTCAGTGCATTCATATGTTCTAAAGCTATTTATAGAGAAGTTTTTCACCTCATCTTGGTATCTTTTTCTTGTAGCAATCATGTTTATGTTATAAAATGACTATAATTTCTATCCTAATAATTTTCTTACAATGCTACATAAGAACCAGGCATCACCACAATGTCAGTTAGCAGAAGACAGCACAATCTCTCCATCTTTCTTGGCTTTTTTTTTCCAAATATGTTTTTATTGATTTTTTTTTTTTAGAGAGAGAGAGGAAGGGAGAGGGTTAGAGAGATAGAAACATCGATGAGAGAGAAACATTGATGGGCTGCCTCCTGCACGACCCCCACTGGTGATTGAGCCCGCAACCCGGGCATGTGCCCTCGCCAGGAATCAAACCCATCACCTCTGGGTTCATGCTCAACCACTGAGCCACACCTGCTGGGCCTGGCTTCTTTTTTTAAGGCCATTTGGTAGAAAGATGAGCAGAGAGTTGAGTGAATGCCCGTATGGTGCTTAATCCTGAGGAAAGACGAATAGACCCAAGACAAAGGAGAGTCCCCTTCCCAGAAGCTCGAATACTTAAGAAAGCTTTTCTGTGGGAAGTGTTGCATTATTATGAAGCTAAGGACAAACACTTTGTATATTAGATCCTGACATTTCCTTATAGATTCCTATTTAGCTAATGAAAATACACAGTAAGGTAGCTGTTCTTATGCATACAGACGCATGTTCAGATTCTGGCCTCTCTGCCACCGTTTCCGTGGGCCCTGGAGCCCACAGGCCTGCGTGTTTCTGCATGAGTTCACTGTAAAAATCACAGCTAAAATGAAATGTGGAGGATGGGTGTGAAGGGAATGTGTTTTGATGAGAGAAAAGAAGATAAGGCTAATTGAATTTCTTTCACATGTCCCTAGGGGGCCATCTCATTCTGTCAAGGAGATGAAGCACTTCTGGCAGATAAAATCATAATTAGAAATTGGTTCACAGAGACGATAGGCAAAGACTTCACTGAAATAAAAATTTGTTTCGCAGTGTGTTCCATCCCTGTGGGAAAACTAGTTCTAATAGAAAACTAGTAACGGGAAGCACGTTGTCATCACATCTAAGTGAAAAGTCAAGTGAGTGATGCACTCCTTCTCATTCTAGCCCAGTAGCTTTTATTTTGTGCAAACTATTAACTTTAAAGTAAATAATTACATTTTCTGTCATTGCCTCAGAAAACGGAATATATCTAGAGCCAATCTAAAATGCTAATTTATGAGACAGAAATGTAAGTAGTAAATAATTCAGAAATAAAATTTAACATTTACTGTCCATGATTAATATACAGTAGTCCCCCTTATCTGTGGTTTTGCTTTCTACTGTATCAGTTACCCAGGTCGGCCATGGTCGAAAAAATTAAATGAAAAATTCCAGAAATAAACAATTCATAAGTTTTAAATTGAGCACCATTTTTAATAGCCTGAGGAAACCTCAGGCCATCCCATTCTGTACTGCTCAGGGCATGACCCATCCCTGGCTGCTACCCACCCATTCATCACTTAGTTATCAGAGAGAGAGAGAAAGAGAGAGACCACATCCCCATAACTTTTATTACAGTATATTATCATAATTGTTCTGTTTTATTATTTGTTACTCTCTTACTGTGTCTGATTTATAAATTAATCTTCCTCATAGGTATATATGTTAGGAAAAAACATAGTATATATAGGGTTGGAACTATACACAGTTTCAGGCATCTTCTGAGATGTTTGTATGACTACTATCTCTTGGAATTTCTTCTCTCCTTTCTCTTTTTTAATAGCATTATTTCAAGTTATTTAAGAGTCCAGAAAAGAACTTCACAACTTTAACCCAAGTCCAATATAAAGACCATTATCCAGATTCCAAGTCACTTACCACTGTGAAATGACATAATAGTTACACATGCCCATTGGTCTTGGCACCAGTTCCATGATAGAAATGCACTTAACCTTCAGGACCTACCTCATCAGAGAACTGGTTTGGGTCCAATTAATTATATTTGTTCCCTCCTATACATCACATTATATTTCTTTATGCCATAAATCTAAAATTAATCGAAGTTCAGCCTTCAGGCAAAGACTGGCCAGTTGTTATCATGAGGGTATCAAGAATAAAAGATTATAGGAGAGGATTGTGGGTTCATCTTTAGGGGTCAGGTCTGAGCAACTGGAGTAAAAACAGTGTCTGATTTGAGAGATAGTTTAATCTACAAAAGTACTTTCCTTGCATGATGATTTTATGTTATATTTTCTCATATGTTACAAGTACCTATGTGCAGCCAATTGACTTAGACTTATTCTAAAGTAAGTAGTCTTCAAATTGTTGGCTTGTCTATTCCAAAAAGAAATTTGAAAACCTTATTCTTAGTTCATACTTTTTTTAAAAGACGTCTAAAGATTATTATTGTGTTTAAGTAGTTGCAATGGATGTGAATCCTGGCAGTGTTGTTTAATAGGCACATGCTTTAAATATCACTTTATTAAAACTTTGGCGCTGCGGATTTAACTCACTCAGTTAATGGAGGATGACCACTATATAATTTAAAAGTCTGGGCTCATTGTTAAACCAACCAGATTAACAGTCAGAAAAAGTCTATGATCATTTTCCTATTTAAGTAAAAGTGTTAGTACGTGCTCCCATGACAACCAGCTCACTTCTGAAATCTAATTTAAAAAATAGAGAGAGCTAAGACCCTTGATTTGTAGCCATGATGAAATAAGGCCTGTCACCATTAATATGTTCTCACCCTTGAAGCATTTTATACCCAGCTGTCATAAAGAGACTAGGGATTAGAGGAAACCTTTCTTTTGTAAAGCAGAATGGAGAATTTCAGGCCCCAGGAAGTTTTCAGGTGGATTGCTTTTAGCAAGAATTTATGAAAAATGAAGATATGGATGAAAATTGACTCCCTGAAATATTTGCCTGCTCTCATACTGCTAGAAAGCTTTCATGCACCACCAGAAGAATGCAAATCCCACAGCCTGAAAGTATTGCTCTAAAATGTGGTTCTTAATTTTGGGATCTTAAAATCCCTTGAAAATTTTGTAGAACCCTATAGACCCTTGTTCCCGAAAATTCATCTCTCTCTCTCTTGAAAACACACACCCACACCCACACACTCTCATTCACAGATCTCCTGATGCTCAGATATAGAGCCCAAGTTAAGAGTCAAGGCTTAAAAACGCTCATTTTCAGATAGCTCATAAAAAGTTTCCTTTAGCTCCATCTTTATGTCTGAATTTTAGCGTTTTTAGTGTGTTTCAATTTAACAGCTTTGTGTAGAAAATGACAAAGTAAAGAGCATTTCTTCTGCATGTGTCTCCATCATCCCAGGGAGAGCTATTGCCCTAGGGAGAGCATCTCGTTGCCATAACAACTGTGGATGAATTCTGCACAGTTCCGATTTGATCAAACTTGGATCATGGCTCTTGGGTCATTTCACTTGACCCTGTTTTCTCTGTATTTTGTCTCTGTCCGCAGGTCAGACTGACTTGTACGGTCTCCTCTGAATTTTTTACTTGACTCCTCTATTTCCCACTGCCTACCTCCTACTCAGCAATTTGAACTTATAAAACAAAATGCTGGGGAAGGCTCACTCAGGGTTCACAAATGTCCTTGAAATATCTAGCTTGTTTTTAGTGAACTGAAAGTATTATTTGCTTTACAAAACTCAAATGCACCCTATATTCCAAACATAGAAAACACCAGAGAGATCTTAATAGCTTCCCGTCTACTTTTATAGTGCTTATTTTTCTGTGTCCTTTCACATATGTTAAAAAACACACCAACAAATCTTATCCTCAGAGCAATCTGGGAAATAGCACAGCAGGTGTCAGGACCCCCACTTTGTGGCTGAGGAATCTTAGGTTCAGCAACCAAGTTCATTCCTGGGGAGAAGACTAACCCTGGACGTGCCGGTCGGATGTCCCCACCGCCCGCTCCGATGGCCCGTTCTGACCTGCGTCGCTCACTCTGCATGTCCCTTGTGCTGTTGCTAGATGTTGATGAGTGCCTGGAGCAGAATGTGCGCTGTGGGCCCAGTCGCATGTGCTTCAACATGAGGGGGAGCTACCAGTGCCTCGACACCCCTTGTCCGCCCGACTACCAACGGGATCCTGTCTCAGGGTAAGGCTTGCCTTCTCTTCGCAGACATGCTCTTGAAAACCCTTCTTCCTCCCTCCCCTTGACCACAAACCCCGTCTGTAATCATGTTTAACTCACAGGGAGTCATAACCCAACGGGATATGGGGTAACGGGCAAGAAATGAAGTCATCCCGCAGCCCCCGCTGCGGCCTAAGCTCCCAGTGCGGGCTGCCAAGGCTTCCCGGAGCCGTCTCCACCGCGTGTAATCCGCTCTGCGATGGAACGTCTAGCATTCTGCCTCGGCAGTGAGCATTTTATGGGCGTCTGCCTTTCTGTGAAGTTTTCTAGCGTCTGTCTGTGTTGGCTCAAGAGTCTTCAGGTCTCTGGGCGCTGCGAGCATTCCAAGAAGGACCTTGGCTGTCACTGTGGTGACTCACGGTGACTTCATGAGAGAGTGGAGAGGAGCAGGCGTGAGTCAGTAGTCTGCCCGACCATCCATCCCCTGCTGTCTGAATAAACGATTCCTCTGGTTTCTCCCTCCCCTTACAGAAATGTTCTGCACTGGTCAGGTCCCGAGTTACTGGGGGCCTGGAACACACGGATGATGGTCCTCAAGGGTAAGACCTGCTAGGGAGAAGGGGCTCTGAAGCCCAATGGCATTGGAGCTCACGCTCTGCCTTTCCTGTCAGCAGTGACTGCCCCCTTCCTGCACCAAGGTCAAGTGTGGCCTGCCCAGCATCCACCAGAAAGCTCTTCATAACCGGTCTCGGGGGAATAAGAAAGGGAGGGAGAAAATTAAAAATAAGATTTATGAAACTTCTACGAATGCTGTGATTGAAGAATCTATACGTATCTTCAGAAAATGATCCTTTGTGCATTTTTTTTTTTTAAGTTTACTCTTTGTTACCAACGATTTCAGCAGAGAGTTGAAAAGTCATGATGACTCCAAAACAGCTAAGTTGGGCTCATGAAAGAGAAATTACAATTAGAGGAATTACAATTAGGCTAGAAAGTTTCTAATCTAAAATAACGCGGAAGACAAATACGAAAGGAAAGCGCCCCCCCCCCACCTCGGGAACCCTAATTAACCTTTTATTATTTTCAAAAAATAAATGAAATGATATCAATATCTATTTCAGCTTTCAAACAGTGTTAAGATAGATGTTAAAATTTTTTAAAGCCTGTGTTCCTCTCTTTAAGAGGCACTGTTTCCAGCAGATGCTTCCATTTCTGCAACTGAGTTTTTAAAGTTACTCTGTGGTACTCATCCCTTCTTCCGTGGCTCAAAAGCTTCTGCCTTTCATGGAGCTGAGAGACGGCTGCTTGACTCTAGACCAGCCTGCTGTCACAGCCATGTGGCATCTGGTTAGAGTTAGCGACGCAGAGCATGGGGCAAGCCTTTCTGCTCTTGCATGCGGCCTGCCTCCTGCCTCGGATGCCTGAGAGTTGTCATGGATCACCGTCACCTGCATCTTGTCTTCTCCTGCTTCCAAGCCAGAAAACTAGATGCACTTATGTGTTTTCTTGTCCTCAGGTTCTGCCTCAAGAACTGTCCACCCAATGATCTGGAATGTGCCTCGAGCCCATATGCCTTGGAATACAAACTCGTGTCCCTCCCCTTTGGAATAGCCGCCAGTCAGGATTTAATCCGGCTGGTCGCCTACACGCAGGACGGAGTGATGCATCCCAGGACGACGTTTCTCATGGTAGATGAGGAACAGACCGTTCCCTTCGCCTTAAGGGTTGAACACTTGAAAGGAGTGGTGTACACAACGCGACCGCTGCGAGAGCCAGAGACCTACCGCATGCGGGTCCGGGCCCGGTCCTACAGCGCCAACGGGACCCTTGAGTACCAGACCACGTTCATAGTGTACATCGCCGTGTCTGCCTATCCGTACTGAGCAGCTCGCCGAAGCCAGGCCCACGTATTTAAACTGCATTAATCCTGGGGATCCAGTTCGCTTCCAGATCACCGTCTCCTGAATGGTTGCAATCTTGGCAACTTGAAAATGGTGCTAATGCTCTGTTTTGCGTGTCTTCCTTGGTACTGCTGAGGTATTTTCATGATCCCACCATGGTCCCATCCTTTCGTTAAGGTCTAGAAAAGCCCCTTGTTTTCTTTATTTATTACACTGGAACAGTTACCCTCCAAGGATTATTCTGAACATCTAACAGGACACATCGGTGATGTTTTATGGTAGCATAGTAGCTAAGATCATTTTCCTTAAAAAAAAAAAAAAAAACCAACAAAATAACTATAATAATAATCCAAAGTCAAGTAGATTTTTGAGCGTTTGGCCATTTTTAAAGTAATAAAACTGGTTGCTGTGTTTTTTGAGCAAAGCTTAAGTAACTTATGAAGATGCTTTTTTTAAGAGAAGTATTGATATTTTATTATAGGACTTATACACCTCTTTTCACTTTAAGGAAAAAAAGAAACACCACTCATTTTAAAAATATAGTACAGCTTCTAGAAGGTTATGTTGATCCCAAATGGTGCACGCCTTGATTGAACACCCAAAATAAGGATATTCCTTTCAGCGATTTTGTAAAATCAGTTGAACCACTTATGATAATAGAAAAAAATATTACTTTGTCCTCAGATAATTGTTGATGTCATGGATCTTTGTTCTAATATTTTGATATAACCTGCCATTCAGTTAGCTCCTTAACTTTCACATTCCAGAATTGTTTTTACTTATCGATTGGAAACAATTTTTTAAAATATCCATGGGACCGTTTTCTTCGTTTTTCTTGAAAAATCTCATATGTTAAATCAGCATAAATGTTAAACGTCAATACACTGTACATGGTGGTAACCAACTCTGGAAGCAATTGCCAAGATGTATTCTATTTTTATGAAGTGTACATATATTACCTTAGTGTGTATTTTCTATGTAATATCTTGATGAACTCTTTTATAAGATTATTTTATAAAATAATACAATGTTACAGGAAAACCAGCTTAAATAAAATTTTCACATCTTTTTTCTTAATTTTTTTGAAGACCTAAAATTTGTTTCCTTACAGCTATACCAAGTATTCAAGTGTATAGTCACATGTGATGCATATCATGATTTAATCATCACAACAGTTCTTGAGATAGGTAGTACTGTATTGTTATACACATTTTATAGGTCAAGAATCTGTGACTCAGATAACTTATGCAACTTCCTTAAAATAGCACAGCTAATTAGTGGCAGAAATGTCATGCTTTCTACCTCTTATGACTCCACATCAAATGTTATCTCCATTGCATGTCAGTTTTCTCACCTAAATAGTTTCTTTATATCTTATCTCAGGTAAATTCATCTCCTACCTATGATAGGTAATAAAGTAGTGAAAGCCTAATCATGGCCTGTGCTTGAAGGATTTTTACTAGAATCACATTATTCAAAGAAACCTGGAAAAATCATCTCGTTTACAGCCTTCCAGTCAGGCAGGGTATTGTTTAAATCAGTGTTTGACAAAGAATATTCTGGAGAACATGAGTTCAGTTAAGATACTTTGAGTCAACGGGCTCCATGGTCAAACAAGTTTGGAAACACTGTAGAATATGTCTTCTTATTAAACATTTACTGGGACCACTGACATTAAAGGATCTTAGCACTTCAGTCCTAAATAGTTTTCATTTGTTCAAGTCAAAATTTTCCCCAATATATCGTAACATTTCACTGAACACTTGGAGAAATGCTGGTTTAATATAGCCAAGACATCTGCATGACTCCTCAGTGCGTGGGAAGGACGCTCATAGCCTACTTGGGTAAACAGTTCCAGCACATGACCCTGATTATCGAGCTTTCTAAAATTAAGCCACATTAATTTTTCTCATCTCGTCTGTCCAGCGTTCTGCAAACACAGAGTGACCAGCCATGAGCTACTGCACAGTCATTGGTAGCAGTAGACTTCTGGTTACTTATACTATTTGATTTGGAAATTCCTGTGTGGAGCCAGAAGAGCCAGTCAAAATCTTGACTTGAATCAAGTACCTTGGGCAGAATTATCTCGAAATGCCTTGTAATCATCCTCGTGGTTGAGCAGAGATGGGCCATGATACCAGTTCTCAAACCTGATCGTGCCCTTAGGATGACAGGACAGGGTGTTGAAGGCCTCGGCAGCTTCAAGCAGCGCTGTGAGGAGCACGCCTGTATCTTGGGTGTGAGCACTGCAGTCCTCGGAGCCTGCAGATTCCAGAGACCTCGCAGAGGGTGACTAGCAGAAAGGGGAACATCTCCACAGGGAGGACGCCAAAGGGGAAAATGAGAAATCTAATACGTAATATTAGACTCAAATAGGTACAATCCCTTACACGTCAGATGAAGTCTACCTACAAGGCGGGATAAGTAATTAACCGGATGTTAATATAAGAAGGAGTGTCATCTGCACTGGTGGTCAGCAAACTTTTTTTGTAAAGGGAAAGATAGTGACTATTGTAGCCAGAGATGATATGTATATGTGTGTTCCCTGTGTTCTGTTGAGATTTGCTTTTCTCCTTAAGACTTATGTCCGTTTATGCCCATAGATTGTGTGTGTGTGTGTGTGTGCATATGAGGGGGAGGGTGTCATTTGACTCAAGAAGAAGCCCTGTGTTCTAACCACCCTAAGAATGTTTCTAATGATAATAGTGCACTTTGATCCGGTGGGACAATTGCTTGCTTGCTTTCCAGGCGTCCTCGCTGCCCCATGATTTTCTGGTGCTAGGAGGCTGCCCTTGTGTGCTGGTGTTCAGGCTCCCAGGGCACCTGATTTCCCGCTTATAATCCACACAAGCTGATGTCCTGATGTTTCTAGTTTCCTCCACCTCCGAGTCAGACAGCAGGATAGAGACCACTCATTGGCTCTGGCCCTGGCTCCTGAATAAAGCAGTTCCATGTGTGGAGGTGGTGCCTGACATGTCCCGTTAGCCACGGCTTATTCCAACTCTGTAGGGACACTGAAAGAATGTATCAACAGACTTGCCCAGGTATCTAAAACACATTTTCAAAATGTCAAGTGACCCTTGATGACCAGTGTGCTGATTAGCTGCAGCGTTCCAGGGGTCCTTGGAGGGGACAAGCTGAGGCCAAGTTTTCAGTGTGTAATCACCGCACCACTGAGTCAGAAAGCTCCCTGCCAAGCTGGAGCAGCGGTAGGACATGTAACTGGTCAGGATGATTGTAGTTTTCCAATCACCATCCTCTGCCAAGGTTCTGTTTCCAATTCTCCACTCTCAGAGGAGCAGCCTGGGAATTTGGAAGTTCTTCACAGTGGTTTCAGGATGAGCTCCTCCCTCGCATTTCTACCACCTCAACCCTCGTGCTGGCCATGTTACGTCTCAGCTGCATCTGCTTGTTTCCATCTTAGTTGTTCCATCTTTCACATCAGCCTGTACCCAGTAGCAGAATTACCTTCTGCTAGGATTGATCTCTGTCTTTCTTGGAACCTTCAGTCATAGTTGCGAGTGATGTAGAGATGATATTAAGCCAGTAACCAAGCCCCTCAACCAACTGTTGGCCACCCGATAAGTTTGCACAGAGAGATACAAAAAGTTAAGACAAAAATATAGGCTCCTCTTGAGCTAGGACACCTTCTGCTTACACTATGAGTAGGACCAAAGTCCTCACCAAAATCAGACTAAGGGATATTTTTTTGTTTCATTTTCCTGGGACTTTCTAGGGAAGGTGTGCTTCCCATAGTTGCATGGGAGATGGACTGTAGAATTCAAGAGAGATTGTGAATCTCATTGAAAAGAAATGTGAAGCTCAAAGAAATAAGCACACCAGATAAGAAGCCCAAGCTTTTAACCCTTCTATTCATTCCATTAAATGTGCCATTCTTGCCTGGCTGGTGTGGTTCAGTGGTTGAGTGTCAACCTATGAACCAGGAGGTCATGGTTTGATTCCTGGTCGGGGCACATGCCCAGGTTTCAGGCTCGATCCCCAGTAGGGGGCATGCAGGAGGCAGCTGATCAATGACTGTCTCATCATTGATGTTTCTATCTCTCCTCTCTTCCTTTCCCTGAAATCAAGAAAGATATATTTTAAAAAAAAAACTTATTCCTAGGTGGGGTTTTTTTTATGCAATTGTCAATGGGATTGTTTTCTTAGTTTCCCTTTCTGATAGTTCATTATTGTATAAAAATGCAACTGATCTGGGTATTTATTTTGTATCCTGCTAATTGACTGAATTCATTTATCAGTTCTCGTCATTTTTTGGCGGAATCTTTAGGTTTCTCTATATACAGTATCATGTCATCTGCAAATAATGACTATTGGTTTTTGGTTTTTGTTGTTTTTAACAGTCTTTAGTTAGTTATTAAAGGGAAGAAAGCAAGCAAAGTGAGAAATTGTTAAGCATGGTTATTTGGGGACACTGAGCCTGTTTGCTTCACTAGGAAGCTACAGCTTTACACCCCAAGGAAGTGCAGCATTGCCCCTCCAAGGGGATTAACACCCCTTCCTTCTCCCCACTCCTGTATGGTCAGTGTGTGGTGCGGAGGAGGTAAGAACACGCAATAAAGTCAAAATGGGGCAGGGGGAGGTACTTAGCCATAGAGGCCTGTCACTGTAACCTGGGGAAAATATTATCAGCTAGGGGGTGGGCCCCCTCAGAAGCCTGCTGAAAACAGGGTTGGACTTTTTCCATGGCAGGACAGCGAGCTGTGGGATATTGGAAACCCAGGGGCAGGGGAAGACTTCCTGAGTAAATCTTGCCACGAGATCACAATCTCCTGTGCGTGGGTCCTTGGAATTCTTCACAATCCCATGGAAGAGCTTCATTTCAGCCAACAACAGTTCTGCTTCTTTCCTTCCAATTTAGGTGCCTTTTATGTTTTCTTCCTGTCTGATGGCTGTGGCTAGGACTTCCAGTGCTATGTCGAATGAGAGTGGTGAAAGCGGGCATCCCTGCCTTGTTCTAGATCTTAAGGGAAACACTTTTAGTTTTTCGCATTGATACGATGTTGGCTGTGTGTTTGTCATATAGGACCTCTATTACATTAAGGTATGTTTCCTCTAGTCCCATTTTGCTGAGAAAGGCACCTGATTTTTTAAAAAGTCACTTTGGAGCAAAAAAGGATAGGTAATTACTATTATTAATATTTGGGGGGTAAATTAATCAAAAAAATTTTTTTTGTCAGATACACACAAAATATATTTTTTTGGTATGCCACAGAATTTTAGTAATTAGTTCATGTGTCCCATGAGATGAAAAAGGCTGAAAATTGCTGTTCTAAGTCCATACCAATGCATTTGTCAATACTGTGTCTCCTGCATTTAGCACAGTACTTGGCATATAGTAGGACTGAATGAATGTTTGATAAGTGTATGGGTGACTTTCATATGCCTAATACGTTTGTGGTCAATGTGGTGAGCCTTATTGATTTGCCTGGCTTTAGGTAGAGGGAAAAACCCTCTATATTGAGTATTAACTTAAAGACACTTGAAAGGTGCTCAAACACTCTTCCTGATGGCATCCTTGTCTCCAAAATCAAAGGTCCTGAAGTTATGGTTAATGGGATTAAAACTGGCAATGTTCTGCCATTCTATACCATATCCATTTAATTCCTATGTGTGGATTGTTGTATTAGGACTTTTTAAAGAGTTAACACTTCAGTGGAACAGACTGAAGAGCTCGTAGTTACAGAATAAGACCAAATGAAAAATTTACTGAGAGGAGCAGAAGCGTGGTTACTAAATGATCTGCTGTTTTGATGTCAAGAAGACAAATATGAGATTAAAGGAACCGGGCAGTGCATGGAAACATCTGGATGGCAAATGAAAAATTCTGTCAATTTTCCCAGATGTTTGTTCTACCCAGAGCTTCACTCCTCGGTATCTGAAAGCATTCAGAAGAGTGCTTTCTCCTGAACTTCTCTTGTGTGGTCAGGCACAGTCAAGCTGCTCATAGTCTTGACTCCTGGTAAGTTCAAAGCCTGAAAAACAATACTAGTGCCAAATGATGATAGCTGCCAACAGGGCAGGACGGTGTGTGTGTCCTATGGCATTTCCAGGAGGTGGTCAGTAGCAGTAGAAGCAGTAGTAAAAAGATGTGTGATGACACATACGTGCCTTACATACATCTTTGTGTTTATCACCAAGGGCGAGGCAGAGCTGGAAATCGATCTGTGACAGGTAGAATTTCCTCATCATAAACTCCACAAAGGCATCCTAGCCTTTTGGTATAGAAAAACTCGGTGAAAACAATGTACTCTGTGTCAAAGACTCACTGTTGTGAGTTAGCATGCAAAAAGTCCTGTCTGCCCGGTTGGGAAAGAACAGGATGCTTCACAGACATGGCTTTCATCTAGTCCTCCTTGGAAAACTAACCTTATGTGGCATCTTTGGGAACTTAAGGGGCATTCTTTAGGTGACTTGAATATTCACTACAGGAGAGAGTGCAAAGAGATCAAGTGTAATTGCTACCTACAAATTATTTAGTACCTATAATTAAATGCCTATGAACAGGACTGCTCTCGTGCATACATGCCAGACTTCTTCCCCATAGTACAATACTGCATGACAAGTGATACGACAAGGAAAGGCTAAGCACAGGATAAAATTAAGAAACATGTAGGGCTGTTAAACCAGGATTAAGGGGTCCCCAAAGAATATAACAGCTAAAATCTGAACCATAATAAAATTAGCTCACCCTGAACCACACACAGCTTTCCATGCTTTACATATATTGCCTAAATTAGATAATGAAGACTTTAACAATTCCTTGAGGTAGGTACTGTAATTTTTGCCTAGCTTATAGTGAAGAAAAAGAGGCATAAAAAGTGAGGTAATATGGGTAGTAAGTGGCAGGGACATGATGTAAAATCAGGTTATATTGGTTCTTAACCTCTGTGCTCCATTGTGCAATAGATGGCCAGGAGTTACCCAGGGGGCAAAGCAGAAGTCAGAGGATATTGGCCACAGAGAGCCCACAGTGAGTGAGTAGTTCAGTGTGGCTTAAAAGCTGAGGAATTAAGCAGATGCCAAAATATGAAGGGTCCTGTAAATCTTTTTAAGGAGTTTTTACTTTCTTTCCAGAGTCATAGGAAACAGAATTTGTCTTTGAGAGACCCAGAAGGGCTAGATTCAGTGAGGCCAACCCTGGGAAGCTGGTCCTCATTCCAAACTGAAGAACATTAGAGGAAATTTAGGAATAGATTGTTTTCTAGTTTGCTATAAAGTTCACTTATTTTCCATAAAGTGAGTAAATGCTCATAGTCTAGGCGGTGAAGTCAAGTGAGTTTTAGTCTGATGCTCTTCAACGAGAATGTTCCTCACAGTTAGCAAGGAGTCCAGGAAGCCTGAGGTAGACTTATTGTCACAAGAAAACCAGAACTGTCTGTCTCAGAAATGGGATTCCCTCACAAATTAGAGCTTTATCAACCATTGCTTCTCTAGCAAAAGCCTGAATCTGGCCATTAAAAGGCAAACAGGGTCCTTGCTACAGCTGATTCATAGGTTTCTTCACGATAATTCTCATTCCTGGTCTGAGATCAAAGGTACCAACAGTTGTGGAAGAGCTGTAGAAGGAAATAGAGCACTTGGCAGATTTGGGAAGCCATTACTATCGACAGACAAAATTCCTAAGTATTTATTGTCACGTGAGATTCAAGGCAAGAATCATATTTATTAAATTGACATTATCAAGCTAAGTGGTGTTCTATCTTGTTTGAAATTTTTAATTTCACTTCGAAATAAACTACAACTCAAATTACCTGATTGCACTCAGAAAGATAGATAGATAGATGATAGATGATGATAGATAGATGATAGATAGATAGATAGATAGATAGATAGATAGATAGATGATAGATAGATAGATAGATAGATGATAGATAGATGATAGATAGATAGATAGATGATAGATAGATAGATAGATAGATAGATAGATAGATAGATAGATAGATAGATAGATAGATGATAGATGATAGATTGATAGATGATAGATAGATAGATGATAGATGATAGATTGATAGATGATAGATAGATGATAGATAGATAGATAGATAGATGATAGATAGATAGATAGATAGATAGATAGATAGATAGATAGATAGATGATAGATAGATAGATAGATAGATAGATGATAGATAGATAGATAGATGATAGATAGATAGATAGATAGATAGATGATAGATGATAGATAGATAGATAGATAGATAGATAGATAGATAGATAGATAGATAGATAGATAGATAGATAGATAGATAGATTAACGGCCCTATCTATCCACTCAGCTTCCAGCCTTCAGGGTATTATTGGTCCACAGACTAAAGGTAAAACATGGAGACACTTTAATTTTTCTCACACCTCAGGAGCTTCATTCCCATAAACTGACTTTTGAATACCAATTGCTACATCTGGATCCCGAACAAATGAAGCTGAGCTTTCTTAGCCTCCATTTAGAACAGGCACACGCATCTGTCCTCAATTGACACACACCCAGCTAAAACGTTGCAGCCTTGGTTGGCTTTTTGTCATTGCTCTCTTGACAGCAAAATAACTATCATCTGGTCTAGCGGGATCAAAGGGGGACATGCATTTGATGTAGGGCTCTTCCTTTACAGCGTAGCACTTTGTTATTATTACCTCTTTGGCATGTGGAACGGAGATGAAAAATAGGCATCCTTTGATATGCAACAAAAACAATGGCCAGACCTACAGACTGAACTTGACTGTTTGCCTGGTGGGCTCTTTCAAACTGCTGCTTCCACAGTTCCTCCATTCTTTGGAGGGTAGGTTTGAGGAAAAACCTTAAAGCGTGAGCCAAAAACAACAGGAGAGAGATGTTAATACATTTGCTCCAATCGAGAAACGAGGAAGGACCACAGTTTAGCTGCAGGTCCCCGTGTGCCAAACAGTAGGGCTTGTTTGAGGCTGTCCTAATCCCCACCCCTAATCAAAGACCTCTGTCTGAGAAACGTTGGCTACCCCAGTATGTTCACACATATTCGTACTTCCCAAGCTCGGAGATCTAGAGGTCACTTTACACAAGAAGACACTGAGTTCCAGAAAGGATGGATGGTAAGGGTAAGCTCAAACCAAGTGGTTTAGTTTTCCTGCTATGGTGAGATGCCACTCAATGGAGCATTTTCCAATCTTTTCGTTTTGGTTATATTTATACATTTTACATTGTACCTTGGTCACCTGAGTATAGATAATGGAAATAATCCTAAGGAAAAGAAATAGGAGAAAGAGTTTGGAGGTGGTAGCTGTTATGGGTGTGAACATGCGGTATAGCAATAAGTAATAGTTTATAGATTATGAAACAGAATAAGATAATGGAAGAATTTTAAGAAGAATAAAGAGAATGCTTTTTGTGGGTTCAATTTTATCTCCTATTTATCAATTTAAAAAATATATCTTAAAGTCCCAAGGCCTACTGTGAAAATGACTTGATTTGGAAAGAAGGTCTTTATAGGTGGAATAAAATTAAAATGAGATCACTAGAGTGGGCTGTAATATAACATGACTAGTGTCCTTATAAGAAAAGGAAAGTGTCATGTGAAGAGACAGACACACAGGGAGAATGCCAAGTGATGACAGAGGCAGAGACTGGAGTGATACAGCCGCAAGCCAGCCAACGTCAAGGATTGACAGCCACCACCAGGAGCTAGGAAGAGGCGGGAAGAATTCTCCCCTCCAGGTTTCAGAAGGAGTGTGGCCCTGTGAACACTTTGACTTTGGACTTCAAGCCTCCCGATCTGAGAGAATAAATTTCTGTTGTTTTGAGCCATCCAATTTGTGAGAAATTAATACAAGGCTTATGAGGAGGAGACTGAACCTGAGATCATCCAACTATATACCCTTATGTGAAGTAGAATTAAGGAGATTCACCTTCGTGCACACAAAGCCTACCATGTTCAGAATCTTCTTTATCCTTTTGAAAATCAAAACAATCTTTGCTTATGTTAAGCTTTCCAACACCTCTCCACTTCTTCACAGTGGTATGGAGGTTTGTGAAGCCAACTTGATTTCATTTACCAGTTCTCTCAATAGTTCAGGATTTTTTAACCTGTTAAGCGAGTGTCAACCCATCTTTACATGGTAGTTTCATCTTTCTGTCTTCTTCAACCTGAAGTTCAATCTTGTCAACAGAGCTGAAACCAACTCAATTCAGAGAAGTTCCATTTCCCCCTGTTAGCCATAGTGGACTTGAGTTAGTTTTCTGCCTAACACACAACTGTCAGCCTGTTTGGTGGGGTATTTTGCATTGTGTATAAGATTGCTGGTACAAGGGACCTCATCCAGTTCCTCCCTCCAACAACCAAAGTAAAGAGGACTCACCTCTTGCCATCCCCCCGCATGGGACTTTGCATAAGGTACAAATGGCACAAAGCAACCCAAAAACAAAGGAATGCCTGAATTATTCGAGACAACTTTGTATTTATACTTTGTCAACTGCTACATCCTGGTCATGTTGTTCTGCCAAGAGGTAATCATGATATTTCCTCTTTCTTGCTTATGATTTTTCTTCAGCATAAATAGCTGTTTCCTGTACGTACTTTTCAATTACATCTTTGCTTGTCATCTAAGAATGACTTCTGGAAGTGGAATTACTGGGCAATGATGACTCCTGAGGTTTCTGAAACATATCTCCACATCGAGCTGAGCACAGGTTGTACCAATTTACACTCCCAGGTGCGGAAACCTTGATTTTTGTCAACTTCATCATATATTTTTATTCATATAAATATAAAAACTGTCTACACTTTATTGTAAACTTACCTATTTATAAATCTACCTATAAATAGACAAGGATAACACTGAAGCCAATGTTTGACCTTAACTCTAATTTTTATTAGAGTTCCCTTTTAGAAACTTGTGTTTTGCCCTGGCTGGGTGGCTCAGTTGGTTGGAGTGTCATCCAGAACATCAAAAGGTTGCCAGTTCCATTCCTGGTCAGGGCACATACCTAGGTTGTGGGTTTGATCCCCCATCGGGGTGCATACGGAGGCAACCAATCAGTGTTTCTCGTTCACGTCGATGTTTCTCTCTCTCTCTCCTGACCTCTCTCTCTAAAATCAATTTTTAAAAAGCTTGTGTTTTTTATTTTCCAGTGTACCCTCACACCTGCACAACAAGTAAAAGATAGTTATGTGTATAACAAAAATTTAAATAAATTAATGTGAATTAATGTCTGAATGAGAGACCAGTTTGAGGAATGGAAATCAATGACATTGCAGAGAACATTATTAATGTTTGGTTTTTTTCAAAATAGAAATGTCCTTAGGAGGTAATAGGACAAACAACTCAAATAGAAAAGAATACACTATCAAGATTTTTCCAAATATTATTTTATTTATTCTTTAATCTTTACTTTTGAACAAGTGATTTATTAACCAAGTACAAACAAAACCACAAACCACAGATACAGAAGTGAAAAGTAAATCTCCTTTCCATTCTTATGACTGAATCTCCTCCTTTCCTTCCAAGAAGCAGATACTGTTACAGCCAAACAACATTTTTAAATGATATTAATTCACTCAGAGGTATTCGCCGAATTCCATCAATCAGTGAGCACCATTCCTACAGATAAAAGCATGCTTTGCAAAGCATTCCACAGTCTCTCTTTCTACCGTTGGATGTAGGTACAGGCTGGAGGGCTCCATGGTGATGGGTGACATCTGGAGATCAACATCACTTTCCACATCACCCTGGGGGGGAAAGCAGCCATCTGTGGAGTTGGCCTTGCCTTCCCAAAGAGGGCCTGAGAGCACATTTGTGTGTCCTAAGGGTGACATCCACTGGTGTCCAATCATAACTGCATGTGCCAGGCCTTCTAAGATCTGCAAACAAAAAATCCTTAACTTAAACATTACGCCAGGCATGGTGATTCTCAGTCATTAATTATGCAATACCCATAATTTTCCAAACATAATGTCCGGGTTACCTATTTTGAAACTCAGAAGAAAGAAAAAATATAATAACCACCAAGTCAACATGCTGCATCAATAAAACATGTATCTCTAGACATTGATTCACTTGTATCACAAATAATATTGAGCATGAACTACATGCCAGTTACTGAACTAGGAACAATGATAACAAAGACACAGCCACATCTGTGTACTTGTTTGGACTTATATTATTTCATGTAGCCCTCATAACAATTTCAGAATAAGCAGAATTTTACATATAGGAAACCCAAGGCTCAGAGAGGTTAAGTGACCTGCCCACAGCTACACAATAAATGTCTGAATCCATTTGGGCTTGATTCCAAAATCCAAGCTTCCAACACCTCCCGATGCAATCCATCAGCTTAGTTCATAGGTTACCGGCCAATGCATATTGATTTTTTTAGGTTTTCTAGCTGTATCTTATGTTTTTTTAAGGATATCTCTATCACAGATTCAGTAGAGAATTTCTATTCCTATAGAATTATTCTCCCATAAAACTACTATCAGACATAGTAAAATTATAAACAAAGAAGGAAGTTAAAGTCATCAAAGTTGGCAAATCATTCCTGACAGTTCACCTATTAGCAGACTTGTTGTATCCATATAGGTCCTTAGTTTATAACTCCTTGTGAGCTAACCTTTCTTAGAGAAAGAAACTCTGGCTTACACACTCTTGGTCACCAAAACAAATTCCAAATTTGTTATGGTTTGATCAGAGAAGCAAAACCACTAGGAAGGTGTATCTGTAAAAGATTATGGTAGAAATTTGACCCCACATGATGGTGGGAGCTGATTAAAAAGTTTACTTTCTGCTGTTATTTCCACATCTCTTGCTGGGCTGAGGTCAGCAGGGCAGACAGTTGGGAAGGAAAGGTGGTTGTGAAGCAGCGAGGGAGAGCAATGACAAATTGGAACCCATAGCACAAGCTGGAATCCGTGTTGGTCTCTTACAGGCTGCAAGCATCCAACTTGGATGATGCAGGTAACCTGCAGGAGGAGCTGGAACTCCACCATGGAGCTAACCATGCACTTGGCCAGAGTAGAAGCTGAAGGACAAGTGTGGTGAGGGCTGGAGATGTCCAGCTGCTGCCCCATGCCGACAAGATGAGCCCGCAGATCCAGGACCACCTGTGTCACCTGCATGGATCGTCTGAGTGTAAAAATAATATGACTGCTGCTTATTTCCAGCTTCCAAATGAAGTGTAAAATGTCTCTTAGGATCCACACTAACCTGGAACTATGCCTTGAAAGATATTCTGGGAAACATGGCTTAGATATGTTGACTCAAGTCAAGGCAAAATACAATACACAAGCAGAGTTGTTCCGCACGGTTTTATTTAAATGGGGAGATTTCTCTCTCTAAATAGTTGCTACTGAGGCCAATCTTTGGCTTATTTCGCTAAACTATGATGTCATTTCCAATCTAATGGCCAGATAATAACTAAGAAAATTCCTCCCAGTCATGAGGAATAAACAGCATGAACGCTTTGTTTAACCTAATAAAGGTATCTTATAGGAAATAAGGGAAATGGACATAAAGCTATGTGCATTCTGAGAAAACCCAAAACTCTTCAATAATTACAATATCCACCTGAATTTCTTCTATGTCATCATCCTCAGGAAACTAATATCACTCTAGCTACAGCAGTAGACCAATCCTGAAGGCCTAGGCTTTTTTAATACAACCATTGATGACATGAGATTCCGCCTGCTCATGACTTTATGAAGCTGGAATCTGAGACTACACTCTCCAATTATATGTAGCATGATTCTCTCTGCACAGTGGCTGCCCACCGGGCTTCTCACCCACTCCTCCTGGGCATTACTAAAGTAACAATCACAGCAAATAATCCTGGAGGCTCCACAAGTTCTTCAAGGAGATACTCCTCAGCAGGGTCTCACTCAGGACAGGAAGAGTGGAATATATTCTGGCCATTACAATACATTCTTTCACATTCAACCATTTCTAAAATCTCTTCACAGATTTTGATTTTGATTGATTAATTAAAAGCAGCTTAATTCTTATAAAAATAATGTTAATTCATGCATGGCTTAAGTGTAGTTTTAGTATAGAATTAAATTACCAGCTACAGTCTCCTGGTCTCTTGATAGACTTAATTAAAAATCTCACTTTACCTGATCTTTCTATTATACTCAATTTATAATGTCAGCTTTCAGAATAAAACACATGACAGACTTGAAAAATAGACTGTCTCCATTTGCAAATATGTGACTGTTTAAGGTAACCAGATATCCTACCTTTCAGTAATCTATACTTAAGTGGGTGGGAGACTTATGAGTAGCCAAGAAAAAGTTCTGGTAAATCTCATCACATACATTGAAATCTGCCAGATGCTGGTAAATTTTCATGATTTAATTAGATTGATGACATAGTTGCAAACTCCAAGTTGAGACACTCTGGATATTCGACCTGTGAGCAAATCATGATTGCTTTGGAATCTGGCAAAATTACTTTGGGAACATGAGTATAGAATCTGTGAGACTAAATAAATCAATATTTTGTGTTTCCCATTCGAAATCATTACCAGTGAGAAATATGAATTCTTAAAAATAAAGTTGTTGTATAGCATAAAGAATGTTTAGTATGAAGGGATTATTAAATATCAGAATGGCGATCATGAAAATACAAGGCATTGCTGTAATTCCAAAAGAAATTTTCATGCAACAAGTCCATTGCTTGCATAACAAATAAATACAGCAACCTTGCCTGGCTGGCGTGGCTCAGCGGTTGAGCATTGATTTAGGATCCAGGAGATCACAGTTCGATTCCTGGTCAGGGCACATGCCCGGGTTGTGGGCTTGATCCCCCAGTCAGGGGCGTGCAGAAGGCAGCCGATCAGCAACTCTGATCATTAATGTCTTGTGCTCTCTCTCCCTCTCCCTCTCTCTGAATTCAATAAAAGTATATTTTAAAAAATAATAAATAAATACAGCAGCCTTCCAATTGAAATTATAAAAATAAAAAAATAAACCTTATTGCATGAATAATGCCAAAGCATCAATCAAAACTTATACTTACATATCAGGCATTAAAAATTCAAGGACTCAGACAATAATAAAGGCCTTAAATAAATGGGCACCCAATCCCGTACATCAGGAGATCTGAGAGAAGAGCCCAGAAAAAATGATATTATGGGAGACTCCACACCAAGAAGAGTCAAAGCATGTATGTTGTAGCTTTTCTTGTGGATTCTTTAACTGATGGGTGTCTTAGTCTCCCCCTGGGAGGTTGAGTACAAAATTGTTCACACACAGCACAGATTTGTGAACAAATAGGGCTTTATGGTTTTTCTCTGCTGAGAAAGATCTGTACCAACAGGACCTCACTCTGTGGCACACAGTTTGTGTTCTTGATAGAGGAAGGGAAACTCGTATTTATTAAGTGCCTTATGATATCACCACACATAGTTGCAATTTCTTTTCTTGTAACGAGAACTTTTAAGATCTTAGCCTTCCATATGTTATCTTATTATATCCTCATCTCAGCATCCCAAGCAGAGTGTTATTAAGTCACAATTGAGAGAGCTAAAGATTTGGGAAGTTCAGTCACTTATCTAGGGTGACGCTGTTCGTGAGCGACAGGGCTGGAACCAAAGCCCCGATGGGCCTGACTTACCCACGTTGGGCGGCTCCTGGTACCGATAGATGCTCAAGTTCCAATTTGCAGACCCTCCCTGCCAGCAACTCACGCAGCTGCCTGCAAAGGAGAACTGACAGTCGAGAATGGAAAAGAAATCACTGAGTTTGTTTCAAATGCTCCACGTATTTCTGTTAAGTCATTTGCAGCTAAAGAATCCTAGCATTTGCCAAACTAGGAGAACTCTGCACCTGGTTCCCTTTCTTGGGATTATTCAACAGAAAGAAAATGATTTCAGAAACCTTCGACCAATAAAATGCTCAAGGATGACTCTGAACCCCACTGCCTGCTGATGTTCTGTCACAAGGGGGAACCTTGGCGCCAGTAGGACTCGGCTGGGTAACCAGGCCGGGTTTGCTTCTCTGTAATAGCTTGTTATTTGACAAAGCGGATGTCGGGGAGCCCGGGGAAGATGAAAATCTCCGGGATTTGGGTGTGTTCGGAAAAACATATTTGCAGCAGAGCGAGATGGTCTCAGTTGATGTCATTGGGTTGGGTCTGACCAGGGGCAAATGCCTCTCCCTGGCTCACTAGTGGTTTGGGATTTCCAACCCCCGAATGCCTCAGAACAGCGAGATCCTGGTGGAAAAAAGAAGAAAGCTTCCCTGGAGCTTCCCTGTGCAAAGAACAAAAGAGGGACACTGAGGAGAGCCAGGAATTCACGCCTCCTCCGGAAGACACTGCAATGTGCTGCGGCATTTAGAATATAGTAGCTCAGAATAATCTTCTTATGAAACAAATATTAAGCACATGGGGGAAGAAGGGGGTGGGCTACAAAAGGAATGGAAAACAAGATGCTGGACTCTTCTAGAAGGGGACATGATTATCCTTGTTAAGTAAGTGCTACTACATGGCTGTTCTCATGTAGCTGAAGGAAATTTATACACCACTGGCAGGACTTTCCTCCATGGAAAATGTCCCGAATTGGCACTTCTTAGCTCCTTTGTACGGCTTTTAAAACATGTGTGAACCCTGAAAACAGCAGCATCGTCCTCCCCCGAAGCCCACCTCTCCATGGTAGACGACCCAGGCCCAGTGTCCTGCCCAGCGGAGGAGCCCCCAGCCGGGACAGCCAGGCGCTGCTGGTGGAAGTTCTCTCGGTTCCCAGTTTCCCTGCAGGGGTGAGGGGGTGGAAATTTGGGCTTTGGTAGACCAGGCTATGTGACTGTAGCGGAGTCACTTTGGCAGAAGACACAAGGCGATCCAGAATGAGTCTCAAAGTGGAAGGTGCGGGGAAGAAAAACATTCTATACACCCACGAGGCTGTTCACAAATGTTGGATCTGGAACCCAGGGATAAAGACACACTCCCATGCGACAGCTGCTCCTAGAGGTGCCAGGATGGGGCCCTTTTCCTTAAATACTTGGGAAAATTCAATCTCTAGTGTCATGACCCTCTCTCCATACTGGATCTGAATACTAACTATTGATATAGCTCTTATCAATAATTTTACTTAGACACTTTACCCACACAACCACCTCCCTGAACACATCACCCCAGGAGAACTGGTCAGCATTAGATCTAATGTTTGCTACCTCTCAGAGTTGAACCATCCATTTAAAAAATAAAAAAATTCTCAAAATAGGAGAGGTTTAATTCCATCTTATCCCTTGATTTCTGGCACCCTGCCCCCTCCAGAAACCTTCCCAGGGTCCTATTTTTCACAAGAACTTTGCTGTTAAATGAATCTCAAATACAGGGATGGTCAATAACTTTACCCATTTCTTGAAAGGTGTGTATATTTTAATGGGGATTCTATAAAGGAATGAACCTCCTTCATGACCCACAGATTTTTGACTTTCCAAGCAGCCCTCATGGCGCCACATTCTGCAGGCTCCTCTAGGAGTCTTGTTGTTTAGCAAAAGACATCACAGGGCACAAGCTCACATCTAATTTTTAAATTATCTTCCTCTGCAGTAAGAAAGTACAAGATGTTCTTTGATGTGAAATCCGCTAGATGACTCTAGAGATTAGGGAGGGGATAGAAGGGAAACGGAATTTTCACAAAACAAGCCACTAAAATTCAAGCCATGTAGCTAAGAAAAAACGTGTCTAAAGGAAGCCTTCTCCGTCCAAGTCCCTGCCCTAAATAGTCGATAAAATCCTGTTTACCTTCCCTGTGCTTCATGAAAGAAAAAGAGGCATAAATCCCCCAAAAATGAGTCAGCAAAGCAACCAAGTGTGGACCAGGGGGCTGATCTTTCCCTTGACATTCACTTCGCTCCATGACTAGGTGGCTTCGGGCTTTGTCATCATCCTTTAAGAGGTTAATTATATGTGTCTCTGAGATGTAGCCCTAAAAGAAAAACATCCCCTAAAGTTAACGCCAAAGACACTAAGAGTTTTCACCACCACCACCACCCCAGCCTCTGATTTATTTAATATCGTTAAGGCTTCAATTATCCCATAAAAGCCCAAGAACATTGGCTTTCCTCTAGGCCTCTTCTGAGACCTCAAGAGGTCCACTGGGCCCCCTCCAGAGTGTTCTCTATCTCAAATGTTCTGCCACGTGTTTTTGTTGCGGGTGGCTGAGTATGTGGTGACCACTACTTAATCAGGGCAAGATTTAACCTCTTAAAAGAAGATACGGCTCATGATTTCACTCATATATGGAATCTGCAAAAAACAACAACAAGCAAAACAGAAACAGACTCATTGATACAGAGAGCATTTTGATGGTTGCCAGTGGGGAGGAAGCTTGGGGAGATGGGTGAAAAGGGGGAAGGGATTAAGAAGTACAGATTGGTAGTTACAAATAGTCACGGGGATGTAAAACACAGCATGGGGAATACAGTCAATAATATTGTAATGACCGTGTATGGTGTCAGATGGGTACATCACTCATCATAATTTCAACCAAATATGAACTTCCTTCAGACACATTTTTATAATCACCTACTTTTGTTTCATTTTTTATAGTTATTTTCTTTGCTTTGTGCATTCTTTCTATTTTATATTTCATCAGTGAGAGAGGTATATTTTAAGCCCCTTGTATAATTTTATTTTATATGTGTCAGAATGATGACAATGAAACTACCGTCTCCAGGAGGGATTCTCCTCAACATTGGCACAAGTTGAAGTAGCTTTATGTCATAAAGTGAATGAATAGCAATAGGAAATTGTTACTACATATGATATAAAACACAGTCCTTGCTCTTGATATACAGTGTGATATAGTGCTTACTCTGAGACAGGCACTATTCTAAGTGCTCTACATGTAGGAACTCATTTAATCCTCAAAACAATCCTGTGGAAGGCATTATAATGATTTCTACAGATGAGGGGTTGGAAGCAAAGAGGGGTTAAATAACCCTCCCCAGTCACCAGCTAATAAGCATCAGAGCTAGTTTTTAAGCACAAACAACCTAACAGAGATCCATTTTCCCAACCACTACACGGAGCTGCCTATTATTGCTCACAGCCAATGTAATAGCCAACATAGAAAACCAGAAGGATATATAGATAAATTAGAATTAATATGGAGGGCTATCAAAGTTTCCAAATATATATCAATAGGTAAAAATTCATCATAATTCTATGCACCAGTAATAATGAGAATGTTTTCTTAAATCTGTACATGTGCTTGACAGTGTTCCTCTGTGGGGGCCATGTGACGGGCTCTCCCAGCCAGTGTCTCCTGGGCCTGCTCCATGATCAGTGTCACTTGGTGTCTTGTTGAAACTAGGGTCCCAGACTAGAGATTTCGAAGCAGGAGGCTTCTGGGCAGGATCTGCAGTGGTTCTCAGGATCAGGTAAGCTGAAATACCATACTAGGGGAAGGCTCTTCCGAGAGGGCAGAATCTCTAAAGCTGTGCTTCTGGAGTGTGGTTTTTGACCCAGCAGCATCACAGCACTTGGGAACTTGTTAGATACTCAAATTCTCCACCTACCCAGACCTGCTGAATCAGAAACTCCCTAATGTTTTTTTATTAATTCATTCAATAAATATGCATTTAGTATCTGCTCTGTCTAGACACTGAGGATTTATGAGCAGGACTGACACTCTCCCTGCTCCCTCAGAGCTTACATTCAGGGAGAGGAGACAGAAAATAAACAAGACAAAAAGCCCCGTGATTTGGATGTGGGGTGTGACGAGAGGGTAAAGATGGCCTGAGCGACCACGAATACGGTGTCACTTACTGAGGGAGGGAGAAAGTAAGTGCACTGAGAGGGTGTTGATCCCGGAGGACACTGAAATACGCATACGAAGGAAAGGTGTAGTTGGACGGACACTTGGCTGAAAACACTGAAAAATTGTTCAAGTCCCCATTTGTCTCCAAGTCATGGAAAAAGGAAAACCTTTGTTTTTATTATGAAAATTTCAGTCTGAGTTAAGCACTGTTTATCGGGGGGGGGGGGGGGGGGGAGGGGGGGGCTGGGAATTGAAAATTAAAGGATTTTCAGATTCTAGGGCTCCTTTCAGGTCTCAGCTTGCCTGAGAGGCTGAGAGAATTAGGTGTGGGAGCTTCCGAGAGGCATTTTACAGGATTCTTTGATCAAATTCAGTTCATGATCGGCCCAGATTTTTACGGGGGCGCCAAGCCTGCTCTGATCACAGATGTTTTAACATCACACAAAACTCACGCTTTTGTCAGTTACCAGTAGATTCGTATAATGTTATTAAATGGCAACTTATCGTGGCTTTTATAAAGCATCAGAAGTTAAATTACTGTTGCACCCTCACACACCTGAGGAGCAACCTGCACCCCTTGATTTCATATAGACAAAATTTTCAGTATCGTTCACGTGACAACCAAAGTCATTGGAAGGTCTCTACGATTTCAAACCTCCCCTCCCTGTCCCCATCCCCTGGTCTGCGGGGGCTATTCTATTGCTGCTCCCCTTTCACAGCACATTTTAGGGGATCCCCCACCTAATGTCCCTCCCTGGCCCCTGTTCCCCCGACGGTTAGGCACTGCCATCTCCATGGCTCTCTCTGCTCTTCCCTGGCTCATGCCTGCATTGAACTTGTTTACTTACCCGCATCGATCATTGATCACCAAAGGCCCACGCGCTGTGCTAGGGGCTGGGCAACAGGGGGGTCAAGCAAGAGTCCTGATCCCAAAGCCCTGGAGGAAACGGAGCTTTTACAGTTCGTGCTCACTGGTTTTTAATTGCGTGAATAAGTTAATTAATTTGGAGACTAGATGGAGGCCTTGTTATCACAAGGTTGGTCATTAAAAACATATTAACTTTGGGGATTATAATAGCTTCCGTGATTAGTTCAGCAAAGCATCGAGAAGCCTCTACAAGGTGAGAAAATTTCCGTTGGTCCTTTGACTTAGAATCTTAAAGAAATTAAAACACTTTTAATTAAAAGAAATAAAAAGCAGTCAGAATATGAGCTTTTCAAAGCACTGAAGCAGTCCTTCCTTTGGGCCTTAACTGCAGGTGGAGCAACAGGAGGTTTACAGTTGTTCGCCTGTAATTATTAATAAATAATAATACAAGAATAAACTGTTTCATGGACCCACAACTTTTGCCATATCCTGTATGTTTTGTTTTGTTTTCACCTCTACCTTTTACTGTTGAGAGAATTACAGATGTCTCCCCTTTTTCCCCCCATTGACGCCCTCCTGCTCACTCCTGCCCAGTCCTCAGGCCTTCACTGCACTATTGTCTGTGTCCTTCTGTCTCCGAAGATTGTTATGAGGTTCAGTTGAGCCATCATGGGTGTGGAAGTTCATAAAAACTTGAAATTCACTAGAGAAATGTATTCTGTTGGAAGTGAAATTCTGTCACTGCTATCTGGGGTAGGCAGAATAAAGGCCCCCAAGGATGCACAAATCCTGATTCCCAGAGCCTGTGAGCATGTTACCTTACATGGCAACAAATCCTTTACCAATTGATTAAGAACCGTGAGAGAGAGAGAATCCAGGCGATGGCAAAGATCCTCTCCTTGATCGAACTCTAGCCAGGCTCTTTGGAGCCCTCTTCTTGACTGGACCTCTACCATGGGCTATAAAGATTTGAATGAACACTAACATAGTTTCTAACAGCCCAAGGGCTCATCCCTAGGATGAACCTAGACCCCCTTAGAGTGTCTGCTGGAGAAAGCTCAAGCCTGCTAGAAGAATTTACTGTTTGTTCCAGCCAACCCCTGAAGACAGGGCCCCTGTCTCCCAGTCTCTGTGGGAGGGCAGGAGTCACTTCCATAAACCAGTTAACAAACCCAGGTTGGTTTTGCATGGACCGGTCTCCACTTCCTGCTTTATATAATTTTTAATGTCCCTGACTCTGCTAAGGTCATCCCCCCGTTCTTCCTCCCTAGTCTCTCATCCTGTGAGAGGCACCTCTCGCAGACACCAGAGAGGTGTTACCAGGCAGCCCCCTGACTCGGTGGGAGAGGGCTGTCCCCAACCTCGATTCCTGTCTTCTCATATAAATGAATTTATTCGACAGACATTGATTGCATTATGATGAAGTCAGTTTTATTAAAGCATGTACCTTTCTTAAAGAAGCTAGGCAAGCAAATCTCTACATCTGGCTGGTGAAGCACAGGTGGGCTCTCAGCTAATCTGAAGAGCAAGTTGGGTGGGGGTCCGAGGTGTTATATACAGTCCTGTCTATAGGTCTCAAAACTCTTCTGCTGAATATTTTGGTACAGATTAATTCTCAAGGTCCCTTTTTATTTTGTTGTGGCCTTCCCAGAATTCATGAGAAGCACCTGGCGATTTTATCTTACCAAGCCTAGAGACTGCTGGGTTTTCTGTTTAGGGAGTAAAACTGCCCGTTTTCCTTTCCCCTCCCTCCCTCCTTTCCTGCATTCTCTCCTTAGGGAGGCTTTTAACCATTTGTTCTCAAGTGTCCTTGGCTTGGGGAAGATAATGGCTTTTTATTTACAAGCCAGCTGCAGATTGCTGACATAATTTGGCCTTGTTTTAATTTTCCTGTCTCAGTTTCCCTGTTCCGCTTGCCTTGAAATTTGCCTAGCTTCTTATTTTCCTGTAACAGTCCTCCCTTTAAAATGCCCAGTCACTCCACAAATCGGAATGGGGCTCCGTTCTTTTTCCTACTGTCAGTAGTCACCGGATAAAATCAGTTTTCACTGCTTTAACTTATGTGTGACTGCACTGATTTTTGACAGGCCCAATATAAAAATCACAAGGGTCCTTGTAAGAGGGAGGGAGGAAGATCTGAAATGAGAAGATGCAACAACAGAATCAGAGGTAGTGAGGCAACCGTGAGCCCAGGAATATAGGCAGCCTCTGCGGACTGGAAGGGGCAGGTGAGAAGAGCCTCAAGAAGGAATGCAGCCCTGCTGACACCTTGATTTTAGTCCAACCAGACCCTTTCCAGACTTCTGACCTTCAAAACTATAAAATAATAAATTTGTGCTTTTTTAAGCCACTAAGTTTGTGGTAACTTATTGCAACAGCAATAGGAAACTAACTATACCATCCATGCTGCTTAATGAGCCCAACAGAAGTGTGTTAATGTCACATAACAGCTAAAGATAGTATTTAGTCATCGGCATGGACTTTGGTGACCATGGACGGTCATGAACTTGTGACACACTGACATCATGACATCAACACATTTTTAAGAAATATATCTTCATGTAATTTAAAACCAAACATCGGCCTTTGGGAACATGTAGCACACACTAAATACCAGAGCCCTTGCAAAAGCCCGAGGAGAATTTCTTGCCAAGCATTTAAGTGTTAAATCATGATCATTTCTCTCAACACTTTTAACAGGGCTGATTCATTTTTACTGAAATTGTTTCATTGCTTAATTTCTAACAGAAAATTTTGAGTTATAGCATAATGTACTCTTAATGAGCTCTGCTCATAAGGGCAATATAATAAAATGATATACTGTAGACCCAACACCAGCTTCTGATGAAACCTTCCAGGGTTGCTTGTGGTTCGCTTGGTGTGCTTTCCTATCAAAGGGGAAGACTGATGGACTACCGTCCCAGGAACAGTGTAAGGAGACGAGGTGGACAAGATCGGCAACTCCACGTTACCTCTAGGCTGCAGGCCAGCTGTGATTTCTATTTGGTAATGCATCTTCCCTCTCTAGAGTTTAGAGGGACTGAAGACACTTGTATTTTATTGTTTGTTTGTTTTTAATCCTGAGAGGCAAAAATACAATCAATGCACTGCTACCGAGTTAGCCCCTTTGAGTGTCCTATTTGAGACCCAGACGTGGTAGTCATTAGGTTGTTTTATTTGCTTGCAGCAAATAAAGGAGACTGTGGGTTCACATCCAAAGCTCTGTCTCCCCAAAGGGTAGGTTAACCATATACACTATTTGGCCAATTACATGTTGATTTCTTCTTTGAAGTTGGCTAAACTTACCCGGTTGGGTTCCATCAAGCTCATCCGGTTAAGGTTGCATCTGCAAAAGTGTGCTGCAGCTTAACATTTAGCAAGAATAGAATTTAGTAAGAAATGCCCAGACCTTGAGACCCTTGTCCTAACACCACCATCGGTTCCTTTTGTGTTTTCTAACTTACTGATTTGATAAATTTCCATAGTTAATATTATTCAGAATAAGTATCTCAGGTCTAAGTTTGCCCAGCCCTTAAGATGGTCATTAACATTCCCCATTAATCTCATATTTCTCTAAAACTCTTACGTGTGTATTTTATAATCCCTAATAATACCTCTGGCCTTTCACAAAGCAATTTCCCCAAGATATACTTAATACGGATTGTGCCAAATTCTATTCTGCTGTATTTTTGCCTGTCACAACCAGAAGATAACTTATTTTCAGGACTCTTCCTGATCTTCGCCTTCGTTCAGGGATACTTAAGTATTCAAACCTATTGAACACTGCAGCAGGAGAAGTGGAAATTACATTTTTCTGGGAACTCCTCTGTTGCCACCGTTAATTCATGCTAAGAAATGGTAGAAATGGTTTCAGATTAGAGAGAGTTCATCTTTGAGACATGGGGGTCCTGTGGCTCCAACTGGGCATTTCCCTTCAAGTTATAAACTTCCTTTAGCTTAGTTTAAATTTAAATTAACTTCAACAGGAAAGTGGGTAAAGAAAAATATTATGTTTCAGCTGTAAGTTTGGAAGGGAGTTTGTTGTGTCCCTCGGCAATTTTGTAATGGCAAAATTGCATTGACTGCAAACAACCCTTCTTTCAACAGATGTGCATGATACACATGGTTTAGGAAAAGGAAACCAATTACGGTCTGAGGTCCATTTGTAATGAAGTAATGTCTCCAAAATGACCGTGGACACTCAACCTCCTTTGGTGGCAAGTCTTGCAAAAGCAACAGCTAAATGAATGGATTTCTGACTTCAATTTGTGGAGGTTTATAACCGGTGCTTCCTCTCATGAGTGCCTTAATGTTTATTAATTGAGGGCTGCATTCTAAGTTAATTAACAAGAACCCAATAGGAGAAAAACTTAGAACTGGCCAACTTCATCGTGAAGCTTTGAGATGTAACAAGTCTCTAGAAGTTAAATTTCTTAAAACCGACGCTGTCTTTAAAGAAAAGCAAACCGCTCTCTTAGAGAGTCAAATTAATTTGGTTGTCTGTGATGTTTTGGGACAGTGAGGCACTGGACAACAGCTTATTCTTACTAAGAAAGGGTTTGAAAATATGTCATACCTAGACTGCTAATTTTATGCAGGAACTTTAAGGATAATAAATGTAATTAATTTTTTTAAATGTGTGGTATACATGTATGTTTCTAGGAATGGCAGACCAACCTTTGTTTGCTTCTAAAGTTTCACCAATAAGCATAATTGCTTTAGTCTTTATTATATATACTTTTTCAAGTTAAGGTAAATTTCTTCTCTCCCTTGTTTGAGGTGTGTGTGTGTATGTATTGTGAATAGGTGTTAGATTTTATCAAATGATTTTCAACATCTATTAAGGTATCAAATGGTCTTCCCCACTTAATCTATTAATAAATTATAATAATTATTTTTCTAATGTAGAACTATCCTAACATTTCTGAGAAAAATCTATCTAGGCCATAAAGTATTATTCATTTAGTTTACTGTAGTATTCAACTTACTAATGTTTTACTTATATTTGTGCTCAATAATAAAATTGACTTAAAATTTTCTATTGCAATTCCTGTCCAGTTTTGGTACAGGGTTTATCCTGGATTCATAAAATGAATTGAGTAGCTTTCTATCTTTACCTAGATTCTGGGACATTTGTATAAATGGGATGTGTTTGTTGAAGGTGGGCAAAGCTTACCCATAATACTGCAGAGATCCAGGGTCTTTTAGAGTTAGATTTTTACTACCATATAAGTTTCTTATATGAATCTTGGTCTATTCAGGTTTTTTACTTGAAGAGGTGATGTTAGTAATTTATATTTTATAAAACAGTTGGCATAATGTATAGTATTCTCATAATTTAAAAAAATCTATTTAGCATCTGAAGTAACTCTTATTTTTCTTTCTTGATGTTGCTTATTTGTAGATTCCCTTTTTATTTCATGATCTTGACACTCTCGTCTACCTTTTTTATCTTAATATTAGGTTTGATTTTATTGAACAGCTTTTTTTATTTCTTTAGTTTCATTTTCAATTTCATTAATTTCGTCTCCCCTCCACCCCCCAGCCCTGCCTACTTTCTTTGGATTTATTTTGTTTTACTTTACTAATTTCAATTCAGTTAGTTTCTTGAATTGAAAGATTACTTGATTGCCCGGCCAGTGTGGCTCACTCAGTTGGTTGAGCATCTTCCCGTGCACCCGGAGAGTGCCGGTTCTATTCCTGGTCAGGGCACGTGCCGGGTTTCAGGCTTGATCTTCAGTAGGCAGCCAGTCTATGTTTTTAAAACTTAATTTAAAAAAAAAAATTACTTGATTTAATTTTGGTTTGTTTTCAAATAAATGCATTACACTAAGTCTTTTCTCTAAACACTATTTTAACTACATTCCACAGGTCTTACTTGCTTTCATTTGTTCATTCAGCAAATATTCATTGAGCACCTAGTGTTCCAAGGACTGTTCTGACTGCTGAAAGACAACGGTGAGTGAAGCAGATTGCTAGTTCTTTCTCTCATAGAACTTAGAGTCAACTCTTATTTTAAATGGACTGAATAGAAAATGCCCCCTACAGAGATAAAGTTAGACAAAAATGAGGAAAAAAGTCCTCTTTTTTAAAAAAATTTGGAAGGAAATCACAGTTAGCACAGAGAACAGGAAGTGCAAAGGCCCTGAGGTAGAAACTTGCTTGACTTGCTTGTAGCAGAAGCAGGAGGCTGGAGTGGAAGCCGCACAGCCGGTGAGGAGGAAAATGGGAGAAAAGGAAAGCCGATGGGACCTGGAAGGCTGTGCTTAAGACTCTTAGGCTTTATTCCAGTTGTGATACGACACCAATGGAAGGTTGGAGCTGGGAAGCGACATGATCTCCCTCATGTTTTTAAAGTCTCTCTCTGGCTGCTCTGTGAGTAATGGGCTGGAGTGAACAAGAATCTTTCAGTCCTGAGGTGTTTCGAATTTACACCGTGGATTTTCTTAACCTCAAAGTCATTGAGCAGCGAGTTTCTATTTTCCAAATTTATCTTTTTTTTTTTTTTTAATTTGACAAATTTCAATATGTATTGCATTGAGGGGAGAGAATATACCGCCTATATTTCCAGGTTTATTTTATATTATTGAGATTGTTCAAATTATTTAATGAGGCTCCGAAACTTTTCATTCAAATCACAATGTCTTTCATATGCTTTGTCTTCGTGACTAGTAGATCCTGTAGAAAGGGTATAAAGTTCTCCCTCGGCGACAATCAACGTTTCATTAAATTACTGTTAGTTGTACGTTAACATGTTTTGAGGTGACACTGTGACATGTAACAGCCCGAGGCCTCTTTTTTGGTAGAGTTTGCCATTTCCCACCAAGATTTTCTCTCCTTGGCCCCCCTTTTTTTTGGCCTTAGGTAACGTTTCATTTACACGGTTAACCTGCCATCTGGTGGCTGTTTGCTTGGCATTTATTCCCCCCTCTCCTTTTCCATACGGATCGTGTCTGTGCCCGTTTCTGATGATGCCTCGGCCCGTGGGCGGTGGGAAGAGTATCTGGAAAGGGCCACGCGGTTGGGAAGGATCTGGAAACGTGTGGCGGGGATACGCTCAGAACACTAGCGCACGACCACAGAACCGACAGGGAGCATACGAGCTACCTTCAAATATCAGAAGGTCCTGTGAACGGTTATTGGGACCTAAAATTTGAGAACTAAAAATGCTATTGTCTTCTTCCGAGCTCTTCGTTCCATAGGCCAGAGAAGTTGTCTCAGGGAGATTAAAGCTGAGTTAGTCTTGTTCTTTGTAGCTATAGGAAAGTGGTCTTAGTGCCCCATAAATAAGAAGTTTCTAGTAATTAGAGTGCTTTAAAAATGGGCTCTCACAGGTTGAATGGTGCTCCCTAAAATGATAGGTGAGAAACCGGCCCGGAACATGCATGGTGCCAAAGAACTATGGATATACGTGATCTATGAATGTCCAGGGACTCATGTTGGGGGGGTTGATCTCAAAAAGTCACATACTAGCCCTAGCAGGATTGGCTCAGTGGTTAGAGTGTTGGCCTGCGGACTGAAGGGTCCCGGGTTCGATTCCAGCCAAGGGCACGTACCTCGGTTGCAGGCTCCATCAGGGCGCATGTGGAGGCAACCAATGGATGAGTCTCTCTCACATCGATGCTTCTCTCTCTCTCCCTCCCCGCTCCGCTCTCTCTGAAAAACAATGGAAACTTCAGGTGAGGATTACAGAAAAAAAAGGAGTCACATACTATAGGATTTCATAGCCATAACATTCATGAAATGACAAAATTATAGAGATGAAAACCTCGTGGTTGCCAGAGGTTAGGGGAAATGGGGGGGGGGGGTGACTATGAAAGAGAAGCACCGGGGAGGCCCTGGGGTGATGGAATAGTCTGTATCTTTGTGTTGGTGGTTACACAAATCAACACACGTGAGCCAATGGCACAGAACACACATGAGGAAAATGTCAATTACCTAATTTTGGTATTGTGCTATGTTAATAATTACTATAATTTTATTTATATAAAGCACTATTGTACTATAGTTACATAGAGTTGAATAAAATGTGACCACAGGGGCAAACTAGATGTAGGGTACACAGCCTTCCCTGTATAACCTTTACAACTTCCTCTGAACTCGTAATTATTTCAAAAGAAGTGATGACGAATTTGACAGCCATTTGGTTTGGAGGGGCTTTGCTTAGTCATGTTTTCTAATGATGCAGCATCGCCTTCTGGGACATCTGGTTGAAATTTGAATGAATTACCACTAGATGACACCATAGGTTGCGTAGCCAAGCCATCGCAGCATTCTCCGAGGGTTTGAAGTTCATTTAAACCTCTATTGTTTTCAAAGAAATATTTTAGAATAAAAAGATGAACTTTAGAGTCAGACAAAATTGGACTCTTTGTTGATCTTAAATTTTACTTTTAATTATATCTTAAACCTCATAGATTTTTTTTTTTTTAATTTGGGGTCCAGTTACAAAAAGCGTTTAGTTTAAAAAAAAAAAAAAAGCACACGTGTAAGGATTTCCTTGGAGGTGTTAAACTTACTTTGTGGCCAGGATTAAAGATGAGGGACGGTGGAAACATCACTGAAGAACTCAGAGGTGTGAATCCTGTGTGAAGCTGCAAAGCAGCTTTAGATGAAAGGTATCTGCTCGAGCCTTCCCTAGTTGTTACAAACATCTAGGGGCGCTTTTAATCCCAGTCACCCCACACCCTCTTTTTTCTTGAAGGTGCACCTGTTTCCCCTGGTCTTGGAGTTGAAGAGCCTTGTGAGGTGACAAATATATTCCAACCTCAGAACCTTTGTTCTTGTTACCCTTTCCTGGAAAAATCTCTTCCCCCGTGTCCATAGCGTCCTGGCTCTTACTTTACATAAGTCTCTAAAATGTCACCTACGCAGGGATGTCTTCCCTGAGGCACCCTATCAGGCACAGCACACCCCTCCCCAGGCCCCGTATTTCTCTAGCCATGTTCTCTGTCCCCTCGCCCCCGGTACTTATATCACATTATGGTATTTTTTCCCCAAGGTAGGAACTTAGTTTATTTTATTCACTCCTCCCATCCACCCAGATCAGTGCAAACACTTGTTTGTGAGATAAATGGGCAATTAAGAGAGATACATAGCTGTGCATATAGTACGTGCTCAATAAATCCTAATTTCTAGGGCTCCTGGGTCTTCTATGTTGCTAGTAAACCTGTTCCTGGTATCGTCTTCTGACATCTAAAAGTCTATAAGCAAAACATGGCTGTTTGAAGCTCTTAACAGCTTAGTATTTAAAACTCGATGGTTTTCCAAGGGATTTTTAATTTTATTTTTTCCATCAGCGTCCAGCCCCTCTATGCCCTCTCCCACCTCCACCCACCCCCCGCAGTCTCCACGCTGTTGACCGTGTCCCTGAGCTCTCAGGGCTGCCTGCCTGCTCTCTATCTATGAGTCTGTCCCTATTTTGCTTGGTAGTTCAATGAATTTTTATAATGAAGTCATATATTTTTTAAATAGCATATTTTTACAGGGCCAAAATATCAGAACACAGGGTAATTACTAGCCAGTGAAACTTGTATATTTATAAAAGAGTTATAACTTTAATTAAATTTTTATATTAGTTTTACTTTCTGCCAGTAAAAACCAAAACATTTGGGTCTGCATTTTCTTATAAAAAGCTAAAAAGCGTTTCTTCATAAAAATAGGTATAAATCAGCAGTAATATTATTTTCTTCTCATGTAAGCAGTATTACAACAATGATACTTCATAATATCAAAATAATAATTTAGTAACCCATGGACACAGAAAACAGCATGGGGAAGGCCTGGGGATGTGGCGGATGCGAGGTGGAGGGGACCAATAGGGGGAAAAGGGGAACATCTGTAATACTTTCAACAATAAAGATAAATTTTTTAAAAATTTAAAAAATAAGAAGAAGTAATAATTTAGTGCTCATGTTTAATCGCTAGCCTCATCAGCACTTTCTTACTGTATGTTGAGAAAATTATATCTTCAGTCATACAATTTTGTTATCTCCTTAAGTCAAGTCATATGTACACCGAGAAGGTGAATTAACTAAAAATAAATAAATAAACAAATAAATAAATAATAAATAAATAAGAGCATGATTGATATTCAAAGCAAAACATTATTCACAATTCTACAATTCCAAAAAGTTCTGAAAATCCAAAGTTTTCTCTAACCTATAAAACTGTAGAGAAACACTCCTGGAATGGCCAAATAAGCAGCTCTGAAAACCAGCTCCACTCTAACAGCGATGGCAGTGCTGGCAAAAACAGATTTTTTCAGGACTCTGAAGGAGGACCCCAGGCTTGCGGTGACACACGGAGCGTTTAGGGGGAGCGGCCACAACTCAACGGGAAATTCACAAGCGGCCCAACTTTAAAAAGGGCAAACTATTTGAATAGCTCTCCAAAAGAGATATAGAAAAATATGTACGGGAAAAGCTGTTGGGACATCATTAGCCATCGGAAAGTGCAAATTAGGATCCCGGTGAAATAGCACTTCGCAGGCCCGGAGCCGGCTGCAACATAAAAGATAGAACCAGTGCGGGCCAGGAGGGGACGTGGAGCCTCCCCCCCTGCTGCTGGGGCTGTAAAGCGGTGCAAACATTTGGGAAACAGTTTTTCACTTCCTCAGAAACCTTAACCGGGGTCAACACATGACCTGGCAACTCTATGCTTAGATGAGTCCTCACATCTTCTCACACGAAACTTGTCCCTGATGGTCCACACTAGCATTACTCATAATAACAAAAAAGGGGACGGCCTCAATGTCCATCATCTGGTGAATGGGTAAACAAAATGACATGTCCATACGGTGAAATATTATTCAGCAACGAAAAGGAAAGAGGTACTGATATTGAGAGATGCTAAAACACGGATGACCCTGGGAAACGTTATGCTAAGTTAAAGAAGGCCAGCACAAAAAAACACATAATGGATATCTGTATATATATAATTCTGATTATATGAAGCATCCGGAATAGGCGAATCCATCGAGACAGAAAGTGGATTAGCGATTGCCAGGAGCAAAGGCAGGGAGAAATGTGGTGTGATGAAAATATTCTAAACTTAGATAGTGGTGATGGTTGTACACTTTAAAATGGTGAATTTCATGGTATGTGAATTATATCTCAATAGCCTGTTTTAAAGAGTAAAAGAAAAAATCTGACTTAAACTCATTTGATAGCAAAATTGTTCTCTGTCTTTATGCCATGAGCGTGAGTATACATTTCCTGCAGAAACATTAATGCATTTCTTTATCAGGCACTGTCCTGGACCCTGCTAGAGGGGTTACGTATCACAAAATGTGATACCTGTTTACCATTCTGAAGTGCAAGGAAATTGGAATCTTAAGTCTGAAACACGTCTGGTTCCAGGGGTATTTGAATAACAGATATGAACCTGGATTATTATTGATAATCACTCACATAATAATAAATACTGAGCTTCAATTTTGCTTCCTCTCTTGCAGCCCAAGCCCAGGGTGAACAGATGCATGTTCAGTGAAAAGGCTAGTGTGGGGTTCTGTGGCCTGAAAGCCCTCTCAGCCTCTTAGAGGAGAAAGGGAATATCTACGGTCTCTGCAGGTCTGAAGGTGGTTTGTAAACTCGGTTTGGTATTTAATTCACAGGATTCACAGTTCTCAGAGTTCTTTATTGATACGTCTACCGTCTCCCACCTTCAGTTATGGCCACAACGAAATGTTACCACCTCCAAGAGGTGCTCAGTTCTTTTTCTTTTTTTTTCTAAACACTTTTTATAATGGAACCAAAAAGTTAAAAGAAAAACAAAAATAAACAAAGCCAAACAAACACACACCTGGACAATGTGTCCTTTCTGATGTAAAAATCACCATCATCAGTAAGAAGACTAAGATTTCTCTTAATGAATCACTGGTGGGGTGAAACCTGAACCAATGAAATACTGTAAGTCAATGTTCCTTTCCTATTAGAAACACAGGCACTGTCATATACACATCAACACTAACAAAACAGCATGTGGGTCCCTGGTAATTCTTAACGGATTATGAGTAGTTCTTGGTCTACAGTTTTAAAAATACTAGATTGAGGTTTAATGACAAATACAAAAATTCCAACAAAAGGAGGCCTATTTTTTTAGTTTGCCCCTTGTTGGGAATTGACAGATATAAAGGACCCCTGAAAATATACTTAAACCAAAGTGCTTTGGGTACCACATACCTAGGCCAGTGGTCCCCAAAGTGGTCTCTGGAACAGCAGTGTCAGCATCACCTGCACAGTTGTTAGAAGTGCAGATTCTTGGGCCTGCCACAGACCTACTGAGTCAGAAACTCCAGTCAGGCTGTGACACCATTGTTTTAGCAAGGCCTCCACATGCTTCTGGTGCATGCTAAACTTTGAGAACTTCTGGCCTGTGCAGATGTCCCACATATCCCAAATACATTTGGAAAATGCTTTATATAACATTCCCCCTTAACAAAGTCATGCTGCACATTAACTGCATATTAAAGGCTCTGAGCAGGCCTGCAGTAAAGGAAACATGAAAGCATAGGAACTCAGAAGGACGAAAGCAAGGGCATTACAGTGTGTTCAGGGGCAGTTGGCCGCTTTCCTGGAGATACAACTTCAGTGTGTAGAGACCAAATCTGTTTTTCCTTTAAGCAGAGCAATAAAAATTATTTTTTTAATGATGATTTCTGTTCTCTTTTTGCCTTGCTAGACCTCTATTGGTCTCTATGTAGGGCACATCTGTGCCTAGAATGAGGTATGGTAAACGGCTCTGGTCCCCAGAGGGACCACACATGGCTTGGCAGCCTCTCTCCCTGGGAGCAGCTTGGTTTTAGCCTGCCATTTTCCATAAAAGAAAAGCAGGGATGTGAGCCCAACCAGGGACAAGTTGCAAAAACTCAGAAGCTGTCACAGATGGGGTTCATTAGAAATATTCTAAAAGGCCAAAGGAAGCCAAGAGTAGAACATTCTCTCTCTTGTTCTCTCTCATTCTTTGTGTGATATTCTTTCTTTGTTGCAGTACAGCAAATTCATCCTTTGCCTCTTAAACATCTGTTTTAAATTAAGAAAACGATTTTTAAAAACATACATTTTTTTAAAATTGATTTTAAAGAGAGAGGAAGGAAGAGAGAGAGAGAAACATTGATGTGAGAGAGAAATGTCGATCATCTGCCTCCCCACTCACCCCAACTGGGGAATCGAACCCACAACCTGGGTATGTATCCTGACCAGAAATCAAACTGGTGACCTTTTGGTGCACAGGACAACACTCAACCCACTGAGCCACACAGGCCAGGGCAAGGAGCTTGGAAGTCACCACTCCATCCTAACAACAAGTAAAAAGCTAAACAGACTGAAAAGTCAGTAATTCTTGGGTCTGTAAGAGAAGCGAGGCCATAGAGCAAACCATGACCCCCAAACTGGAAAGACCGGCAGGTGAATTCAGAGAATCTCAACTTATTAGAGCAGAAACCCAGGAGCTGAAACCTCCATGGAAAACACTGTCAAGGTACAAACACCAGAACTGTAATTGAAGAATTGCTGGAGGCTCAGATTGGACAAGATTTAGAGTTAAAAACTACAAGGGGACCCAGTCCTAGATGAGCCCCCATATTTTCGTGAGCTTTACTTCGGGCTTCCAGCAAAGGGAAGGGAAAAGGGAGCATTTTGAAATACACCAGAATACTCCATTCTTTTTAAAAAATATATATTTTTATTGATTTTAGAGAGAGATGAAAGGAGAGGGAGAGAGAGAAACATTGATGTGAGAAACATTGATCGGCTGCCTCCTGCGCACCCCCTAATGGGGATCGAGCCCACAACAGGGGCATATGCCCTGATCAGAAATTGAACTGACCACCTCTGGGTGCCTGGGACAACGCTCCACCACTGAGCCACACAGGCCAGAGCGAGCACTCTGTTTTTAACAAGGCCTGTCCTCAGGGGAAACTAGTTACCCAGAGCCTAACCTGCTGGGGCCTTATCAGAGGCTAACTGACCCAGGGGAAGGGAAATGCCCAAGTCCAGCCCACTCTAACCATCCTGTCCCATATAACTCTGTGTGTGTGTGGGGGGGGGGGTTAAAGAAACACTTGTGAGGTTCACTGTCCAGAGGCAAAGGCTCACTAAAAGAGAGACCTAATCACAGGATTACTGAGTGCTTCCCGCCCCCCACCTCTTACCATCTCATAACTAAAGGCCTATTTACGCAGTTCCTTTTACCAAGTACGTCATGCCTGGCTACAAGCAAAACTTAAATATATAATAGAAGTAAAAAACAAAACAAAACAAAACAAACTGCTTGAAGATACAGAGCAAGCAGAATCAAATATGGCAGGGATGTTGGACTCATCAGACCAGAAATTTAACACAAGTGTGATTAATATGTGAAGGGTGCTAATAGATAAAGTAGACAGCCTACAAGAATAGATGGACAATGTAAGCAGAGAAATGAAAATCCTAAGATAGAATCGAAAAGAAATGTCAGAGATCAAAATTACTGTAACGAAAATGAAGACCACCTTTGATGGGTTCGTTGGTAGACTGGACATGCTGAGGAAAGAATCTTTGAGCTTGAGGATGTCTCAATAGAAATATCCAAAATTGAAAAGCAGAGAGAACAAAGACTGAAAAATATATATAACAGAATCGTCAACAACCGTGGGGCAACTACAAAAGATAAAACATACCTGTAATGGGAATACCAGAAGAAAGAAATAGAAGAAATACTTGAATTAATAATAATTGAGAATTATGCCCAAATTAATGTCAGATACCAAACTGCAGATTAAGTAAATTCAGAGAACACCAAACAGGAAAAATGCCCAAAACCCCACACCACCCCTAGGGATATTGTTGTTGTGTGTTTTTTTAAAAAAAAGCCTCAAGGAAGCCAGAATGGGGGAAATTCCTACCTATAGAGCAACAAAGATAAGAATTTTATCTGCCTTCTCAGAAACCATGCAAACAGGAGAGTGGAATAAAAGTGTGTTTTAGTGTTAAAAGAAAAAAATGTAACAGACTGTGGAATGATGAAATGTAAGCTGCCCACCGTAATATTTTGAGGTTTCCGCAATGGTGAAGTTCGGGGTCAATTCTGAGTGACCTGGCTGAAAAGGCACATTGCCACTTACAGACAGGCGAGGAGAGTTTCCGCTCCGGCTCTTTATACCAGGTGCCACAGGCACTTCATAAAATCACTCTCCAGAGGTGGGACTGTTTTTCAATTTTATCTCCAGGGTATGCTCTACTTTACTGGAAGAAAAATCAATTCATATTTTACCAGTTTTGTAAGATTACTGTCTTAGTAAGGCTATGCTAACTGCTATTTTCAAAGAAAATAACCCTGGCTGGTGTGGCTCAGTTGGTTGGAGCGTCATCCCAGACACCAAAAGGTTGGGGGTTCAATTCCCAGTCAGGGCGCATGGCTGGTTGGGGGCTCAATCCCCAGTTGGGGGTGTGCAGGAGGCGGCTGATTGATATTTCTCTCTCACATCAATATTCCTTTCTCTCCCTCCCTCTCCAGTTCTTTCTCTCTAAAATCAATTTTAAAAACATATTTAAAAAAGAAATTATTAAAAAGACAAGAGTGATAATGAAAGGTAACTTTCCCGAATGTTCACTATGTAGCTAGTATTATTCCAAGTGCTTTTTAGGCACTAGCCCACACGGATTACTACAACATCCTTCTAAAACAGGTATTATTGGCACAGAGAGGTTAAATAATTTACCAAGTTCACACAGCTAGAGATTGGCAGAACCAAGATCTGAGTAACTTTATTACAGTAATTTTCATATAATATTCTTCCTATCTACAGGGGCAGTTTTCAACAGCTTTTCAAAATTTACAGTAGATCACCAATGAGATTATGAATTCACATTGCTCTTAGTTCACAGTATAAATGAACAGAACAAACACCTCATCTATCTTACCTCATCTATGTGTTATTTTGTTTATTATTGCCAAATATGCCCACATATTAGCTATCATGTAGTATACTTAGATTTATAAAAATTTATAAAGTGTCCTATTATATCTGGATTTGCATTCCAATTTTTACATGCCTGTCCCTATTTTATGATTATGTAAGTTAACAGTCCAAATCGTAGGAAACCTACCCAGGTCTGCTCCTAATTCCCTGATTAATGATGAATTGGTCAGAACCTCTACATGGTTCCTTTCCCCAAAGTTTAAAATCAAGGTGTGAATTTGCTTATTAAATTCACGCAGGCAAAGTATTTATGATAAAGGTTGACACTGTAATTGCAGTTCTGGGTTTCCATGTTTTTAAAATATATATCATTTTCTTTTCTTTAATTAGGTGTTTGTTAATGTCTAAAAAAGCAAGTTAAGGGGGGAAAATCCAGGTTACCTGTGAGAAAAAAATAGTCTCATTCTGACCTGGGACAGAAGTTTATGATCTGATGCTCGACTTGATAGATTTTAATGAGTTTAAGAGCCCCTTCTGTGAACCTCACCTCTTGTCTCTCAGCCCTGGGAGAAACCTAATAAACTTTTACCGTGAGCCCCTCAAAGAGTAATGATCGTAGACTACACTACTTTATTTTCTTACCTAATCTAACTATAAGAATATAAGGTTTCTATTTTCCTATTGAATGTCTCTATCAGGAGATAAAACATTCAATTGATTTCTCAGAGAACTTTTCCCTTGTAGCAAGCCTGAAATAAAAGTTTGACTCTCTATAATGATTTTTGTCTGAGAAATTGGTTTAGAAAGTTTGAATAGGACTTTGTGATTTTTATTAAAATTCAAAGTTAACTGAGACAGAGGTAGCCAGTAAGTCTTTATCAGCCTTATTGTTGAATTGACTCATTTCTGTTTCAAAGGCTAGCTTTTGGTGGCTTTGGTAGGAGGCCGTAGCCTCAGGATACTGATGCCCAAGGGGATGAGAGGGGCACCTCTAAAGGGGAGAAAGTATTAGATTAGAAAGTCAGCATAATTAAAAAGCCAAGAGAGCCCTGGCCAGTTTGGCTCAGTGGCTCTAGCGTCGGCCTGTGGCCTGAAGGTCCCGGCATGTGGGAGGCGACCAGTCGATGTGTCTCTCTCACATCGATGTTTCTCTCTCTTTCTGCCTCTCTCTCTCCCTCCCTTCCACCTTCTCTGAAAAGCAATGGAAAAATATCCTCAGGTGAGGGTTCAAAAACAAACAGACAAAAATGTCAAGAGAGACCCAGAGACAGTTTGTGCTAAAGGACAGTCCCTCTCCAGCTCTGTGACTGTGAACCCGAAAAGCCAAGTGTGAGTTAGTCCAGTAAGACCTCGATACAACGGACTAATTCGGGTGAGGGGGTGTCTGTTAAAGTGGAAAGTCCACTATATAGTAAAGTAGGTTTTCCGACTGAATATGTTAAAAAATTGACATATTCGTTATTTTACCTCTTTTTACTTATGTAGACTCATTTGTGTAATTAAAATTGAGTATGCATGAAAAGTTTAAACTTCTCACAGAAACGTTTTCTATATGTATTACTGTAATTTTAAATGTATACCTAGTAGGTCTAACACCTGCGCTCGGAATGACTGGAATAGAGTTGTCTCATCTATCTTGAAACCATAAAATTTATGTTTTTGAAAAATACATACATATATTTTAAAATATAAGAAAACTCATGGGTGGCATAAAAAATGTATTAACTAAAACATGATCCTTTGAGGAACTGTTCAAATAGACTTTCCTCAAAAAGTACAAAGATAAAAAAGAAAAGATGCCATGCCTGACTTCCTAGTTCTCCAAGCAGCCCTTTCTTCTGCTGAGAAAGCCTGTAATCTATATTTCTTTTTTCTTTTTTTAAAATATATCTTTATTGATTTCAGAGAGAGGAAGGGAGAGGAAGAGAGAGAGAAAAACATCAATGATGAGAGAGTCATCGATGGGCTGCCTCCTGCACACCCCCTGCTGGGGATCGAGCCCGAAACCCGGGCCTGTGCCCTGACCGGGAATTGAACCCCAATCGCCTGGATGCTAGGTCGATGCTCAACCACTGAGCCATACCCGGCTGGGCTGGAATCTGTATTTCCAAGGTGAGGTGGGGGATGGGGGTGGGGGAAGTGGGGGGGGGGTCCCTTCAAATGTCCACCAGATGGCGCTCCGCCTAGTCAGGTCTCAGGGAGTCCTCTTGGGACCTTCCCTTGCTCAGCTCTGTCCCATTGGTATCACAAGTTACTACCAGGTCTAAAATGTCTATTCACGATTGTTGTTCCTGGATGATCAGAATGACTGGGTTGTCCCCCACCTGCCACCCTGGAGGGCAATTACCTTCTGAGATCCAGGATTCAGATTCGTGACTCATCCTTTATTGCCTGAAATTCCCGACACCGATTATTACTTATTTTATGTTCTACAATTCCCTGCTGGTACTTTCTCACTAATGCTAGCAGTTCTGGACTTGGCTGCTTTTAGGCAAAATACACTTTCCTACTGAGATTTTTCTGAAATTTCTCTCATGATTTCCCCCCTATAGCTTCTATACTCCCCCTACCTGTGTTTTTGTAAGATTCAGTCAATAGCAGGGCATACGCTGGTCTGTCTGTCCCATCTGTCAGACTCCTAGGGTGAGCCCATCAGCTGTCACAGAAACCTCAGCAACAGCTGCAAATAATCAGCACTAGCAACTTCTAAAAGAAATCTTCTGAAGGAGTGAATGATTTTGGTGTGTTGCCAATGGCAGGATGCCTGGACTAGCGATTAGGTCACCCACTGAGTCTTTGAATCATAGGTTTGCTTCCTGTAAGAGACTTTAAAAAGTTGGAGACGAACCCAACTTTCCTTGATGCAATAAAACAGAAAAAGAGCCCTGGCCGGGTGGTTCAGTGGGTTGGAGCATCGTCTCATACACCAAAATGTTGCGGGTTTGATCCCCAGTCGGGGCTTGTGCAGGAGGCAACCGATCCATGTTTCTCTCTCTCACACCCCCTTCTCTCTCTAAAATCAATAAAAAATATCCTTGGGTGAGAATTTTTAAAAAACAACAACAAAAATAAACATAAAAGGAGTGTTCAGGTGAAATTCCAAGAGTGAAGGAAGAGGAATTGTAGCTCAAAGTGTTGGGGGCTACAGGAGCTGCACCAGGTGTTAGAATGGCGGGGGGGGGGAGGGGGGGCATACTGGACCCAGGTTCAGCAACCTCGGTACTTGAGTTCCATCTGGGAAAGAATTCCGGGTCCAAGACTCAAACTATGTGAGAACATTTATTTAGAAAATCACAGAGATAGAAGGAGTAATTTGTAGAAGGAATGGGCTTAGGAAACAAGTTGGAGAGGCCAAGGAAGGGCCCTTGGAGCTCAGAGGTGAGGAAGGTCAAGGTGACACACCTGGGGTGATGGGAGGGGGGGGGCTCAGGCCTGCTTCCAGGAGGGAGAGCGCTGGGTCCTCTCTGTCCTAAGGGTGTTAAGGGTGGAGATTTTAGGGGAGGTCCCAGGGGAAGATCTCAATAGAATATTCAGCAGCTTTCCAGGTGTGTCCTTTCAGGGTCAAGGTCTCCACTGATTGATTAGTCAGCTCTAAGGCAGGGGCTCATGATCCAATGCAGCTGGTCTCAAGGTCAGCCTTGGCTTTGCTTGTCTGGTTTTGCTGCTTTTCTGGGCCTGGAGCTGAAATATAACTGTGGCCTTGATATTATCTCTAGGGAGGAAAAGTCAGGGGGTCCAAACTACATGAACAGCTATATGCTAGGGGAGGAAAGGTCACCCTGGGGATGAGGTCCTACCCTACAATTGAGGAAGGTCACCAGGGTACCTGGGATTTGCATCCTGGTGACCTTCTGGACCTGGCCCATCGTCCTTGCTCTGCTCATGTCTGTCTAGCCGCCTACCACAAAACCAGAAGATATAAAGTGGCCTATTACCCCAAAGTTGCTGTAGTTTGTTGACCAAGTTCTCACTATCCCTTCCCTTCAGTGAGTCACTGGGGCTGTCAGCCTTCATTCCGGTTTATAACAGGGCATCACTTATAAGAATCACCATCAAGGAAGGAGGAACTGGCCACAATCCACAAATAACAGCCACCTTTCCCTTTCCTTTTTTATATTTCAAAACTTTCCCTTGCTGTTAGAATTATGTTCTTTATATCATGATTAACTACTGTTCAATTCGATGATAGGACAACATGTAAACAAAAACCCACACTGTTCTCTCTCCAGTCCTTAGATACCTCAACCCAGGACTTTCAAATCGCTGCCTGGGACAGACCAAGGATCAGCCCAGCCAGGACTCTGTGCCTCACAGAGGCCCCTGGGGAAAGGGCAGGGCTCTGCCCCGCAGTCTTCCACGTAGTCTCCCAGGTCTGGGAGATGTTTCCTCAAACACTTTGATGACCTCTAACTTAACCTACTGCAGCTATTCGTGCTTTCAGCACATACCCCTCCTCATGATTATGAGCCTCTGAAAGCGAGTCTGATGAGGACCTGCCTTTTCCTAACATGTTACATGTTAGAAGGCATCTCATTACTCAGTGTCCTTGGAGGTAAAGTATGAGAGTAACCCATACGTAGCTTCTGGTTTTGCTCTGTGCCAACTGTGACTCTTTCTCTCTTCATCTATCATCTATCTATCTATCTATCTATCTATCTATCTATCTATCTATCTATCATCTATCTATCTATCTATATCTATCATCATCTATCTATCTATCTATCTATCTATCTATCTATCTATCTATCATCTATCATCTATCTATCATCTATCAATATCTATCATCTATTATCTATCATCTATCTATCATCTATCTATCTATCTATCTATCTATCTATCTATCTATCATCATCTATCTATCATCATCTGTCTCTAAAAGAACCTACTTAAATCCAATGATATCAAAAGCTTTTGCGGAAGTTGTGGGATTTATTAAAGATTGTGTAAGGAGCAGGGAGAGGAGTTGGCTGCATTGCACAGCACAGAGCATATGACTTAGTAAATATCCACTAGTCAGTTGCTGTTTATCTCAGTTCCCCCTTCAGCCCCACTCTCCTCCCATTGGAGATCCCTTCCTTTCTCCCCGGCTTCCTCCCAACCCAGCCCTCTCTTTCTCTGCTTGCTTCTACCTTTCTTTATTACGCAGAGTGCCCGAGTGCCTTTGCTGAGGACCTATTAAAAATCTTATATCAACAAGAGGGTGTAGCTCAGGGAGGCAAGACAGAGGTGAAAAATGGGCTGTTGTTTTAAAAATTAATTATTCCAGATTATTACATTATACAATACATAGTTTCTTTACTTTACTGTGTTAAACTAATTTTTAGATCCAAAAACAGGCCCACAAAATAGTTCACTTGGTTTCTCAAAAGTTTTAAGCAATCTCAATTTTAGTTTTACTGGCATTCATGTATGACTACTTTTTCCCCCTCTGGCATTCCTACCTGCCTTCTACCAGATAGAAGATAGACGGTCGGTGCAAGATGTCATCAATTTACATCAAAACTTATCTTTTTTGGCCTTTCACGTCTTCTCACCACATTCCACAGCCCTCGGTCTCAAGAAGCATGGAAGAGATAAAGTGTGTCGGGAAAGAAATTAGTTTTTGGCTATGTTCCTCAGTTTCTCAACTGTACCTTCTGTGTTTATCTGCTAACTTTCATCTAGCAATGTTTTAAGGAAAGGAAAGGGAGGGGAAAAAAGAAGAACCAAAGCAGGTAGCTGTTTCTGCTTCAATGCAATGGAGAGCTGATTGTAACCCTCCTGAGTTCTGGGATCATTCAGTGGAAGGTTCCTTCAGAAGGCACTTGTTTCCTGGCATAGTTCCTTATCTTACTGTTTTCCAACCATCTGTTAAGTCTCAGTTTCTACATATACAGGCTATCAGGGGAGAAAATAAACAAGGATTGTGCGTCTAAGTACCAATTCATTTCCATGGTTGGGCTGGGAAAAAGAAGTTTTTAAATGCTTGTCAAACTGATGACCATCTTACGGTTTCATTAAATTCAACTTGGTATCTCATCAAACGCTTCATAAGTACAAGTCCTTTGCTAGGTGCTGGGATACAAATGTGTATGATGAATTTACAATCTAGACAGTAAGATTCTTTGACAATAGTTATTGAGTCATAAAGATGTTCCCACTCTTCGTAATTTATTTTAAAAGGTAAAATTCAACACAAACTGCATGGGGGTGGGAAAAGGAGTTTATTGCAGCATTAATCATAAGCAAAGGACTGGAAGCAACTTGCCTAGAGGTCAGTCAGAGAACATTGCTAAGTAAGAACTGAAATAAATATCATCATTTAAAATAATAATATCGAAGACGAAATAGAAAGATTAACCCTAAGGTTATACCACTTATATTTACTAAATTCAATTTCACGATGAAGGCATGCTTAATCTCATTTTTATAGTTCATCAGACAGATTTAAGGACATACATACCCTAAGAACTATGGTATATAGGGTCAGGGAGTTTATAGAAATTAGGACAAGGAGAAGCTAATTCTTTTTTTATATATAATATTTTTAAATTGATTTCAGAGAGAGGACTGGAGAGAGAGAGAAATGGAGGGAGAGAAACATTGATGTGAAAGAGAAATATTGATCGGCTGCCTGCCACGCCCCCCCCCCCGACTGGGGATCAAAGCCACAGCCTGGGTATGTGCCCTGACTGGGAATCGAACCACCACCTTTTGGTGAATGGCACAATGCTCCAGCCACTGAGTCAAACCAGCCAGAGCAAGGCTAATACTTTCAAACACACTAGAATTGTACACGGACCACTGGGAGGAGAATTCATAACACATATAATTTTTCTTTAGTAACCAAAATTTAAATTTATGCGGCTGAAGCTCTAGATGTCTCTAAGACTGTCTTTGTACCTCCAAAAGCCTCTTCTGTGCAGTGCCCCCAAGTTTTCTTTAGTAAAAGAAAAAAGCTAAATGCATATTTTTATTACAAAATAGCCAAAAAAATAGTCTTACAATAGAGAAATAGTTCAATAAAATTGAACTATGGTACCTTAACTACATGGAGTATTATATAAGAATTAATATGACAATTATGAAAAAGCATAAACATGTTTGCTAATTCAGTAAGTAAAAAATTAAAAATATAAATTATTATTGATCTTGAATATATTTATAACAATTTTAATTGCATAAAGACAAAATCTGCAAAAGAATATGTAAGAATGTAAATAGTTGTGTCAGTGTGGTAAAATTATAGGTGAATGCTTTTCTTTTATCAATTAAAATATTTTTACAATAAAATAAAAAGGAAAATTAGACGCTTAGAGTTACTTGTCATATTCTGCTGAATTCATCATGACAGCCTATCCGTCTGTGAAGGAGGAAGACACATCTGTCTTTTAAACTAAAAAATGCTTTAAAGATCCAAATTAATTCAGTATTAGAATGTGGAATATAATATCAGGAGAAGCCTAGTTCTATAATTTTCAGGCAAGTATAGGCTGGCAATTAGCTTCATAGGAAAAGCTGCTGAAATTCTGATGCTCAGCTTCCTTATTTATAAAGAGAATCATTTTTAAAAACTTACTTTGCCATTTTGCTTTGTTTTTATTTCTGTTGGTTTTTCATTTATGTCAATAAGTGCCTGGTACCTGCTTGGTACTCAGTGAATGTGGATGGCTGGTGGGAGCGCTGTGCCAAGCCTCGTAGGGCGGGGGCATGACTGTGACCTTGAGTTTGTGTCCACAAAGGTCATGGCTCTTCACTAAACCACTTCAAGGAGGACTTGAGAAGACAGAGGCCTGGCCTCCATTAGTGCCCCTTTGTGCAAAGGGCAGAATACAAATAAAAGGACAATTAAATAACCATTTGTCTCATCTCCTTTCTCCATCCCTTCACTCTTGAGGTCTGATCGACACGTACCAAGAACCCAGGGGCTTGTAAATACAAAGATCTCCTTTCCAGGCCAAGGGGGAAGCAGAACAGGTGCTAATAGCAGCAGTGACATTTGTCCATTAATTCATTCAACCAACACCTATTGAGCCCCAGAGGTGTAAAGATCTGATGTCTAGTTTCATAAGGGATCAGCAAAAAGGACCCAGAGAGGGAGAAATGTTGAGTTTTATGTTAAGCTTCTGATTGGGTTTTCTTTATCAAGCTTAGTAAAGGCTTTATTGGGGCAATTCATTGCAAATGTCCTGCTGACAGAAATGAGCTGTCAATCCTTTTCACAGAAGTTAGCTACTACTGCAGGGAAGGAGATTTCACAAGCCCAAACTGCATTATACTCAATATCTTCAAAGAGTCTGGTGTTCCTGCTTCGGAATGACTCAATCGAATGTTCTCAATGTGTCTCTTGAGAGACTTCTCTCCTGTCCCACCTATCTGTGGTCCTTTTACCACACCCAAACTTTGCTCCCACTCTCCGAATTTCCCAATTCTCAAGTATTTGTCACACTGTGTTATTATAGCACCCAATCTCACTTTCACTCACTTAAATAGTTATGTGGAAATTACTCATGTTGTTGACTACTGGAAAATAAATTTGTAATGATTTTTGTCTGAGTTGTGACATAGTATGTGTCCTTGCCATCTGGAATCCAAGGGATATAGACGGGAATGATCACAAAGCTTATTGATAAGAGCTAGAAAACAGAGTTATGACGGCAAGGTGGCCATTAGAAGAAAGACCTTAAACTTAAGTTGAATTCAACAAGCAGACAGAGAATTAGCAATCGTGTGCAAAAGGAAACTATGCTAGCTGTGAGAAAGACTATAAGATGAATTAGATGTAATCATACTGGAACCTTAGGAAGCTTATGACCTAGTAAGACAGATTGATATTGATAATTGTAAAATGCCATTTTAGAAATACAGATAAAGTCATGGTGGGAGCACAAAGACAGGAGTTACTAATCCTGGATATTATGGCACATGGGCCATAGAATTGGTTAAAGTCATGGGCTTTGTAGTCAGACAGACCTGGGTTAAAATACTAACTTTACCACTTACTAGCTTTTTAGTTTGTTTTGGTTTTTTATTTTGAGCAAGTTACTTAACCTTTCTATGTCTCAGAGACCTCAAAGGTAAAATGGGTTTAATAATAATAATTTCAAAAGATCACTGTGAGGTTTAATAAAGTCATGTACATGCACCATGTGACAAGCAAATGCTCAACACATTACCTATTGTTATTAGGTTATAAAATGGTCCACTAGAGGCCCTGGGCAGGTTTAGAGCATCTTCCCGATACACCAAAGTTGCAGGTTCGATCCCCAGTCAGGGCACTTACAAGAAGCAACCAATGAACGCATGAGTGAGTGGTCAACACATAGAAGTTTCTCTCTCTCTCTCAAATCAATCAATAAAAATAAATAAATAAAATGGTCCACTAGAAAAAGCCTATATTAGGATGGTTACAAGGTCATTTTTTACTTCTACAGTTTAGTTCCATGCAGCAAGAAGATGCCAGATTATTGAGCTAACGAGCACATAGGTGAGAAGCATGAAAAAGAGAAGCTGTGTCATTGTGTCTGCTCTCATGACCTTTGTCTTCTTTCCCTGTCCCCAGCCATGGAGCTTTCAGACTCCAGGTTACATGTCAGCCCTCCATGAAGAATTCCCCAGGTGGAGTTGGCAGGCCCTCATTCAGGTTTCCATAGCAATTTGTATACAGCGCTAGAATCATAGTCACAACCACAATCATAATACCTATAATTTATTGAGCACCTGTCACTAACATTTAATATAATTCTCTCTTATCTTCGATACGTCTCGGCCGTGCCAAATTATAACAGGAATTATCATTCCCGCTTTGCAGATAAGGTAACTGAGGACTGGGTAAGTCAAAGGAAAAGTATTAACCCACCAGGCAGAACATTTCAAAGCTGAGATTTGAACAGTGGTCCAACTGATGCCAAAGACCAATTCTAGCTGTTTCCCACATTGCCTCCTGTTTTTCACAGGTGATTTGAATTAGTGATTTAAATGTTTGGCTCCCTGACTGGACAAAAAAATCTTAGAGACCAGAGACACTACTTGGCATATGTACAGCATGTGTCCCCAGTAATCACATGAGGGCTGGGCTGCAGTGAGCCCTATTTGCTCCTCAAAAGCATTGAATGAACGAACAAGTGAAGGAGCTCTTATCCTATGAACATTCAGAAGGGGCAACACATCTGAGTTCATGCACTAAAGGGGTCTCGACACAAGTCTTGCTATTGACCTTGTGTCATAGGATCTTGATACGTTCATTAGTTTTGAAGCTTTTTGTAGATTCCTCGGGATTTTTCCATATACAATCACATATCATCTGCAGATAAAAATAGCTTATTCCTTCCTTCCCAATACCAATAGCTCGTTGCCCATAGTTCATTCCTTTGCATGGTGATGTGGGATACAAATCAATTTTTGGAATATGAGTCCTATAAATATGTGGGAATTCCCTAAGGTTTCTGTTAAGGTAACATCTAAGCTAAAGTAGCAAAAACAACCCAAATTAGAGTTGTTCAAATTACATGGAGATTTATTTCCTTTCACGCAGCCCTCTGACCAGTCCAGGCAGAGGAAGTGCTTGCGTGGCCCGTAAAGGACTCTGCCTTCAGGCTGCCCTTCTTGTCTGCACGGTGGGCGCTGGTGTCTGTCTGCCTTCAAGGCTGCGGGAAGGTGGAAGGAGTCCAGGTCAAGCGATTTCCTGTTAGGAAAGTAGGGTGAAACTTGCCCATATCCCTTCTAGTCACATTTCATTGGAGAAAATGAGGTCATTTGGCCACACATAGCAGAAGGGGAAGCCGGGCAATGTAACCTCCAGCTGGGCAGCTGGGAAAAGTAGAAAAGAGCAGGAGGACTTATCTGGCTGCTACTATCTCCAAAAACAAATGCAATAATACTTGTCTTACTAATGGTCAGTCTTTTAATCCACATCTGGAAAAAAAGAGCCACGACCCTTTCCAGTACCTGAAAATGCCCTAAGAGAATAGACAGAGCCAGGCCCTACATCCAGGTCTCTGCTCCAAATGAGAGGAGAGGAGCTTTCCACTTCTGGGGTACACCAGCCTAGCATTGGGAGCAAAACTGGGGCAAGAAAGAGCCGCTTGCCTCTGCGGCCCCCCCTCTCTGCCCCTCATGCTTCAGTGTTTCCTAGGCCACTGCTCAAACGCAATGAAGCACATCAAAGACGTGGAGAGGTGGAGAGAAGCCACTAGGTACAGACACACTGGCTATAGGACAAAGTGACAGCTAACAGCAGGGATGGAGACAGGGCGCATCGAGCAGAAGGGCACACAGTCCGGGATAATTTACTGCAGAGAAAATACCCCTAAGCACACTGAGTGTTCTCTGAAGGGAGCACTGTGGGGCTGCCAAGCACACAAATAGGTTCACGAGGGAGAACTGTCTGAAGGTCGTGCCCAGAAGACGAGTAGAAGATCTAATATTATTTACCTCCTTTCCACCTCTTTACTCTCCCCACTTCCCCCTTACGGAAAACCAATCCTGCGATAATTTTATCCCAATTAAATGAGATTTAAGTGAACGTTAATAAAATACCTTTAATGAAAAAATAAATCTCAAGGGGAGAGCCTGAACCTAATGGAACAATTGCTGTGTGATCAGCAAGGAAGGTTAAATGGCCCAATAGTCACAGAAGGAAGCGTTTAGTATAGTTTATAAAGATACATTAAAAAGATAAAATTGAAATGCTTCCATGCTTTAGGGGCAAACTATTTATCCAGACAGCCTCATTACCCGATAGAATTATACAAACCAGGTATTTATAAGTGAAACCTCAGGAGCTTGACATTTAATAAAGTTTCTCGGTCTTTTTCATAATTATACAGAGAAAATACATTTGATGACAATGAGAATGTGTTGTTGAGTTGGCCATAATAGTGGTGTGTGTTTTATTTTTTCAGTTTTCCAAGCTTAGAGCTTGAACTGAAGAATATGTATTACTGGAGCAGAGTATTCAACCAATTTAAGAATGTCACTTTCCATCATTATAATAAACTTGTCTAAAGGGGTATGGATAGTTCCAAGAGGCAATTATCAGAAAACAATTTTTTATTTGTGTTAAGAATGTGTGTCTGTGTGAATATCTGTCTCTGACAAATAAGAAGGGAACACTGTCAAGGTCTGGCTTGAAAAGGCTACAAAGCTTCTAGCTGCCCCCTCTTGACTTCAGTAAAATTAAGAACCAAGAGAATTTGGTTTAATTCCATCCAGTACGGTGTTTTGAATATCTACTATGTTTTGATTAGTGATTTTATTTTATTTTTTAAATTTTTAAAAAATGATTATTATTGATTTCAGAGAGTGGAAGGGAGAGCAAGAGAAACATTAGTAATGAGAATCATTAATCGACTGCCTCTTGCACGCCCCCTACTGGGGATCGAGACCGAAACTGGAGCACGTCCCCTGACCCGTAATCGAACCATGGGCCTCCAGGTTCGTAGATTGACGCTCAACCACTGGGCCACACTAGCCGGGCTTGATTAGTGATTTTAACCAGCTTCAGCCCCAACCAGGGAGTTTGCCATGAGGATACAGAGCAAGGAGGCACCTGGGCCTGAGGATCAGAGTAGCCAAGACCTAGAGGCGCTCAGAGCTCTCTCTGCCTCTCCCTGCGGGCCTGCTTCATTTCCCCTCTTTATTCTGAAGCACTTTCTCCTGCTTCCTTGGACCGTGGACAGAAACGGACGCAATAAACGTCTACCTAGACGGACTTGCAGTCTCAGAATCGCACCTCCAAATAGCCAGGGCAGGGGAACTGGCTGGCCCAGTTTAGTTTAGGTTAATCCTATCAGCTGTGGTTGGTGTGGCAAGGTCACATCTATAAAAGTGGCTAGAAGGGTAATACCCCTAAAGAGGAGGAGGTAGTTCCCAGAGAAAGGAAATTGCTTAGAGGTGAGCAGATCGTCTCTCAATTGTCTTTGTACGTTATTTATTTAGCCCAGAATAAGCACTGTGGGAACAAAAGAGATGCTTATGTCACAATTCCCGTCTTTCCCAAGGTCACAGTCTCATGAACCTGCTACATGTCCATGTGAAGGAGTATGGTTAAGTCCTGAAGTGATGGCTTTGATTGAAAGGGAGCTGGATATAGTGGGAACATGATGGGACTCGAAGTGAAAAGACATGGGTGCGAATCTTCGCTCTGGCTCCCACTCCTGTGTGTCCCTACGTGGGTCACAGGTTCTTCATTTGTGGGTCTTCGTCTTATTTGTAACACGTGGATAGCTATCTTCACCGTAAAGCATTTGTAATAACTCAACGCGGCACCCAGCAAATACGTGACACGGTGGAACCCAGGTGACAAGTTTGTTTCGATGAGCCTGTCAAGCAGCCTCGGCGAATCACTGACTGGATGTTGGGAAGAGAATTAAGACATAGTCGCTGCTGTCTGTGAGGAAATCACAGTCTGTTGGGGTGGGAAGGATATAGATGAATAAATAATTTCAGTGAAATGTAGGACATTTGTCGACTACGATTCCGGATGTGATCGATCTGTGACTGAACCGAGGTGTCACAAAGGTGCTGGGACAGGAGCAAGGCCTTAGGCGGGTGGGTAGGATGTGAACAGGGACATTGCTCATCGGGATGGGGTGAAGCCTTGAGCCAAGCTGGCTCAGCTCTGCAGGCCGACAGTTTACATGTTCTCTGTGGCAAGGAAGCTAAATTAGTAATTTAAAAAGACCTTCTGCAAACACTTCTGGGCTTAAACAAAAGAACTAAGGGAGTGATACAATTTTTAAGCAGGTTTTTACATGGTAAAGGAACCTAGAAAATCCACCCTGTGGATTATGTACTTGTAGGTAACTGAGAGCGTATTTTCTGAGCTCTGTGCAAACAAAAATACTCTAGAAAAAATTTGTACATTTGATTTAATAATATAAGGTCAGAAAAATACATGCCAAAAGCTAACACTAGATAAGTTTCAAAACTACTTTTTGCTAGATTAACTGGAAGAAGAAAAAAAAAAAGAAAGGATACCAGCATTTGACATTTTAAAAGTTGCTGTTTCAATACACCAGTCAAAGCTGGCCAGGGTGCTTTGCCATCTCAGAACAATTTGTTCACTTAGGAATCAGAAGTGTTTGGGCCAATAAATTGAAATTTATTTTGTAGTAGTCATTTCTCTTAATGGAAGTGTTTTCCAGATGTTGCCTAAGTCTAGTCGTCCGGGCTCTGTTCCAATAAATGAGGAAAGTTTGATTTCATTGGCTGTCACTGTTGATTTTGTCTAACCTTTGGACGAATTGGTTCATCCTAGTAGATCTGCACTGATATATAAGACTTCCAGGACATTGGAGAAATTCATCCATCCTCTTACTGGTAAGTGTCAACGTTAACTTGCTTCGTGGAATTAAATGTGTTTTCAGTTCAATAGGGATAAGCTTTATTAAAGGCATTTGAAAAATATTTGTAAGGATAGTAGTTGGAAGGTTTTGAAAAAGATCACATTTATGCAGTACACCTGTCGGAAGCTTGTAAATTTATACTGAGAGTTAAGGGAAAGTTGGAACAATAACTCCTGTGTTTATTAAATTAAATTTTACTGAAGCTGGTTATTTTTCCCCTCAAGATAGGATTTAAACCTTGCACTGTAAGTACCTGTTTTCATTGGAAGGGAGTTTTAAGATGAGTTTGTATTCTATTGGGGGGAGTGCTAAAGAATTAAAATGTCCAATTATATGATGGAGATGGTGACTTGATTTCCTCTGCAGAAGATTCAATCCAACGGTCAAAATACTTACTATAGAGTTAAAGCTGATTACTTCAGAAAGTCTTGTTTCAAGAATGGGATGGTTTTATCTTTAAATTGCATTTTAAAAGTTACTGAAACACTATCTGCAGCACAGACATAAGCTAGTGGGGAGATTAAAGAGGTAGATTAAAAAGATGCTTTTCTTTTCTTTCCAGGGACTGCCATGGAGTGGAAAATTCTTCCCATTTACTCGCTGCTGCTGCTTTCTGTTCTCTTGATCCAGCAAGTGTCTTCTCAAGGTATCTTAAATATCATAAATCGTTTTATTTCACAACTACTGCTAATCATTCAGGTCTGACTCTTATGACAAAAGAAATTAGATTTCTAGCAATGTATATTTGTTTAAGTGCAATGCAGAGTACAACCTTATAATTATGTGAAACGTGTTAACTTCCATGAGCATTTTGGAATTCTCATTTTTGTCTCCTGTATTACGAAATCTTTCAAGAAGTTTTGAGCTTTCCTATAGAGTAATTTTTGTATTAATTATCCCCACGGTTCTCCCAAAAGCTAAAAAAAATATACAGACATCAAAGGAACGATACGACATCATCTGATTAACTGATAAGAACAATATTTAAATAGTGTGTCATTTTAATCCACATGTTTACAAAGACATTTAACTAATCTCTTACATAACATAAGTTATCGATAAATAACTTCCTTTGGCCTAGTGTAGATAGAGATATCATGTTACAAGGAACATTTGCAATGTTGGAAATGGCATTTTATTAATCTTGAAAATGCCTCTTTCTTGTAAGGACTGTTCACCTAGGTACGGACTTACACCGGTGGGAATGTCATTCGGTAGCAGGTGCATGATTGTGGTGATGAAATTACATTTATAAAGTAGACATTTCCATAAAAGAATTGAAATTCTCAGGAATCTGAGCAAGAAAGATAACGGCCTGCCATGGGCATAGTTTCAGAATCGCTTAGATAAGATGGAAAATGCACGAAGCAAATATAAATATTTCCAAAGGAATTATGATGGCTCTGGTATCCCCAGGCCCCGCGGCCCTCTCGCAATAAAATCACAAGGTTCCCAGCACTGGGTGCATTTTCTAACGGTTCTGCTCTCCTTTAAGTAAATGAATTTAAAATGAGTTGCTAAAGTGGACAGCAAGACAGACATTTAATTTAAACTATGAAAATAAGCTTTTCCTGTAAAGGCATTTGATTTCCTGTTTCAGAAATCTGCTAACGGTAAAGGAATGACCTTTCGATGCTGTCTTATATGCTTTTCTTGCCAACTCAACCTCTCCCCACTGCCTTTTTTTCTTTATATATAATATATGTATTCATATACATACACTATATATGCATTTCTGTGTGTATTGTGCGCATATGTATGCAAAAAAACCTGAAAGTTTTCCTAAAATTTACTGTTTAATTTGCATATTAAGACCTTCGCTCTCCTGGACTCATCATTTTGAGATTTTTTTTCAGTGTGTTTCAAACGTCCCTCTATGGATTTAGGACATTGCACCTGCCAATTTCCATTCCAGAGACGGATTCGATCGTTATGTTTCTGTGCTTCTCTCTCAGGGAGGTTTTAAGGTGTTTTCCAAATGATTTTGAAAATATATTTGGGGATAATTATGCTTTTGTTTTGTTTTACCCAGAACAACTCTGTTCATGACCTTTAGATTCATGTCCAGATGCTATTTTAAGAGTTATCAGTTTTGTAGGCATTTTAGCAGCGGTTGTAAACATCTGACTTTCATGACATTTAAAGACCCCGGGTAGCCCACCCACACAAGGAAAGGGAAGCCTAGGAGAGCTTATGGCACAGCCAGCTTCTTTCAACTCTTCTTCAAGAACGAGAGGCACTGTGGTGGGGCAAGCCCAGGTTTTAGAATCAGATGCACCAGAGCTCAAATTCTAGATGGGCTGTTGACTTAAGAGGACCATGTAAGTTAGGATCCAACTCAGGCCACGCCTGAGTGAAAGAGGCCAATACGAATAACTCACAGGTGTTCATTTACCTGCAGTACGTGTATCCCGAACCTACTCACTGGCTGGGCGCCCTCGAGCGAGTTATTAAAATGTCAAGGTTGCAGCTTTCTTATCTCTAAAGAGAAGCTGCTCATACTCTCTTGGCAACATTTTCATAAGCATCAGAGATAACATAGGACTCAGTGCCCAGCACAAAGATGCTCCAACAATGGCAACAAGTCATCACCCTTTTAAAAAATGTTTTTTATTAACTGTTAGAGAGAGAGAAAGAGAAAGGGAAAGAGAGACAGAAACATCAATGAGAAACATCATCGATCGGCCGCCTCCTGCACGTCCCCTACTGGGGATCGAGCCCCCAACCCAGGCATGTGCCCTGACCAGGCATTGAACCAGCAACCTCTAGGTTCATGGGCCGATGCTCAACCACTGAGCCACACCGGCCAGGCAAGCCATCCTCTTAGTACAGTAGAGCTGTAGCTGCCAACCCCGCCCAGGAGGAGTGCAAAGCTCTTACTTCGACCGATTCTCAAGGGTATTTATCTTCGCAGTCTAGGAAAGAGTCAAGTGGATCTTGTAAAAGATCAGGTCACCTGGACGGACCTACCGCTAACTTTGACTCGCCACGTTTTCCAACAGACAGGATCCTCTCTCACCGAGTGGCTTTGCCCTCGTTAGAATCCCTCCCCTTCTGCGAAGTGGTTTGGCCGTGTTTACCTATATTGTATGATTTTAGATTTATCAAGCTGTGCAGGGAGATGCGGGGAAGGGTATTCTAGAGATACCCCCTGCAACTGTGATTATAACTGTCAACACTACATGGAGTGCTGCCCTGATTTCAAGAGATTCTGCACTGCGGGTAAGTCCCCAGGGCTGGTGCCTCCTCTGTCAAGCGACGCTGCTCTCGAGAGCCCCCCGCTGCACCCTGTCCACACTTTCACCTCTTTTTGCTCAAGTGCCTTTCCCTTCACTTGCATCAGTGTCGCTGCGGGCTCTACCTGGGGATGGCGTCGGAGCCTGTCACTGGCGGGGGAGGGGAAGGGGCGCCCGAAGCTGCTGCCACTTGTGCGAGGTTTTTGACAAGTGCCAAATAAAATGTCTTGTTTTCAGTAGAGACTTAGCACCGTAACTCCGGAGTCATTTAGTAAATAGTAATGAGATGTAATTGCTTAGTGACGAGGCCCTTCAGGAGTTTCATCAGAAGAATCCATGGACGTAAAATAATCTTGTCTACTACTTGATTTTAAAAAAAAAAAAAAATATTAACATGTTTCTAAATTACCTGAAAATGGCACTTTAAAGATGAAGCATTAGTGTTTAATGATGAATTTCAATTAAAACCCAAAGGGCCTTGGGGGGAAAATGGGAGGACATCTGTAATACCCTCAATAATAAAGATAAATAAATTTTATATATATATATATATATATATATATATATATATATATATATATATATATATATATATCATATAGGGGGAAAACCCCCAAAATGTCTGAATTTTCAATTAATGGTAGGTATTTTGGGCCATTTTGTTGTTAACACAGAAACATGTCATATTTAATTTATAAAAATTATAATTAAAGTTGTTTTAAAGTTACATTTGCTTTAGAATTTGCATGTGAAGCTCATAAATATACCGTTGTACAATGTATGTGTGCGTAAAGGGATTCATTCAAAGAGGCCTGCTGGCGTCATTGTGCTCTAAGGTTTGTTCTGAAATAAGCAGGCCTGTCTGACACAGTCCATGGTGGCCGAGGCTGGAATCTCACCTCTGCACCCTGCCCGGTCGGTCCTGATAAAGGTTCCGCATTAACAGTAATGTTGAGCTGAAACATTGGCCCATCTGGGATGCATTGTTGTAGGATCTGAATAGTAAATTAACAAAAATCTATGACAAAGCAGTGGTGTGAGGAGGAAAAAAGATGGATTTCATGTGAAGGGTAACTCACTATTGAGACATTTCCCAGTTTTCCATTGTCCATACATGTAAATAACTCAGGTGGCACTGTGCTGTCCTTTGGAGCCTTGAAGGGCAAGAAAAAGTTTCCCTAAGTCCCCATATTTCTTTCTTGACTTGGGCTTGTCTCCATTTGGGAAACCACCCATTTTCCTAAGTAAAGGACTTAGAAATGCACGTTGGGGGCTCCAGTTGGCTCTAGAAGGTGGGAAAGGGCTCTCCATCCACGGGTTGGCTGCATCGTCACTAATCCTTAATGCTTTGTTTTGCTCTGGGTAGAGCTTTCCTGCAAAGGCCGCTGCTTCGAGTCCTTTGAACGAGGGAGGGAGTGTGACTGCGACGCCCAGTGTAAGAAGTATGGCAAGTGCTGCTCCGATTACGACGATTTCTGTGAAGGTAAGCAAAGCACCACAGCACCGGGGGGCCCCCGGGGCCGCCAGAGCTGGGCGCCACCTTAGCCTCCCTGACAGTGTCCAGCTCACAGTCCCCCGAGGTCTGGATTTCACTAACCTATGAGCTATTTCACACATTTTGTTTCATCCACATGAACTAAATAACAAAAGCCTCTTCCAGGCTCCAGGAGTGCAAGAGACCGCAGGCTAAGTAACAGAGAGGAGGGGCCTGAGTGTAAATGCTTTTTCCTTCAGGTGTGGTTCAGTTTCAGGTGAAATCAAGTCACCAGCTCCCTTGATGATTTCTTGTCTCACCTGAATGGTGCGGATCCCACTGCGTCAACCATCGTTTGAGCTCTCTGTGCTTTCAGTCATGATTTTCAGTGTGTGTTTAAGGGGAGAACCGGCACTTTCAGCTTCTCTGAATTAGCAAATTTATGAATTAGCTTAAGGCACTAAATTAACAAGCAAACCTTCCAAGAATTTGTTAACTGTCTCTTCCCATCTCCACAGTGTCCAGGGCCTGCGCCGTGATAGTCATTACAAAGGCATAGTCTCACCTTAAAATCTTCTCTGGTTATAGGTCCCAAAGGAGTACCCTGAGCGTGTAATAAAACCCTCTAAATTTTACCAAAAAGCCGAGATTTTAAAATATATTTAGACAATGGATTTCTTTCTTTTAGCAAATGTTCCTTCTTAAAGCCTGCTTTGTTAGAACAAGAATATTTGTGTAAGAAAGTGAAGATAAGCATTGCTGGCGTGACCTTATCATTTTATTTAAATAAGGCCTCACCTCCTGCAGTGGAGAAGCGGTGAAAAGCTGTGAAACAGCAGAGCCGGGGGGCATTTCTTAACTGTTCAGTGTTTTCATTGGAAAGTATTCCAAAAATAAAAGAGATGACACCCTGGTCATCAAAACCTCAGAGCGGAGTCCCTGCAGCTTTCAGAAGGACCCATGGTGGGCGGGATGTATTTACTCACGGCCCTGGGAATCCTGTTGGCTGTGAGACAGAAAGCTAAGAATGCATTTGGGGCAGAAGATAGGTGGGGAGTGAGGGTGGCTGGAGTGACGAAGCATTGAGAGAACCTGTTAATAAAGGGAACGGTTTATGCTCCTACGTGGTGGATCCGATTTCATGAGGTCTATGGAAAACTCAATGAAAAAATTTGATGAAAATAAAGGAACACCCAGAGCTTCAATTCTTCACTTTTAAAGAATAGCAACGAAGTTATCTTGTGACTCCCCACTGAGTCGCTTGGAGATTGCTAGAGATGCTGCTTGTTGGCATCTCTAAATCTCAGTGTCATCACATTGCAAGAATCGGAGGAGTCAGCAGTCGAGCTATGAATGCGGGTGAGAAAAGCCAAGAGGTTAAGTGTTTTGCTGAAGGTCACTAGCTAGTACGCGGCAGGACAGTTTCTCAAATTGAGGTACTTGTCGTTTTTTGGGGGGAGCAGGGGGGCGAGAGAGGAGCAGCGGTCCGCTCAGGGAGACCGCAGCAGTCCAGTCCTGAGGTGTTTGGTAAGAGCAGCAGGATTTATGACAACGCTCCACGACCCAGAGGGTCCCCCCTGTCCTCTGCTTTCCACTCTTGCACAAGTCCCTCTCCTTTTCTTCTGGTTCCTAATGATCAAAACATGTCTTCTCTTCTAGACTTGAAAAGAGGTGGGCCGAGGGGTGACAAAAAGTTTAAAAGAAACACATCAAACCATTCACAGCTGTTTAGCTTGGGGAAGGGCAACGAGTTTTGAGAAAAGCATCACACGAAGCTGTGGAAGTTTTACAACAATAAATTTTCATATAGCAATTTCAGGGTTAAAAAAGTAACTGGAAGGTAAATTGGCATCATTTATTTAAAAATAATACGAAAACAAAAAATGTAATTATTGTATTTCGCATCCCAATGCAGTCATTATTTTTTGATAATCACAGAAGGCAGGTACAAGGGATGGAGTTTATCAACTCAAGTATTTTTTAGACAGACAAATGCCTCCAGAAATCATCTAGAATACATACCTCAGTTTGCAAACAAGAAAACGAAGTTCAGAACGAATTCGCCCATTTCCCTTGCAGGTCAAGGGCTGGAATTCTCCTGACCCCTGAGCCTTTGTTTCCTGTCCTGACTTACAACAGTTTGAGAACCGGTATTTTATAGCAATGCATCCTCAGAATTCACTGGTTTGGAGTAATTAGTGTTGGGCCAGAGCCTGCCTACCCTGGTTTTCACCTGCATCTCCTCTAGAAGCCAGATGCACCCACTGCTTTCACAGTTAGAGTTGCTGACGAATGTAAAGATGTTAACCCACCTGTCTTGCTTGGCCTCAGTGCTTAACCCCACACCACCGCCGTCCGCAAAGGCCGCACCTCCGCCTGCAGGAGCACGTCAACCCATCAAATCAACCACCAAACGCTCACCCAAACCAACAAACAAGAAGACGACTAAGAAAGTTATAGAATCAGAGGAGATAACAGAAGGTAGGAAGATGGCAGACGCAACACAGGAGGTTTCTAGATGAAATAAGCTGTAGGTGACGGTTAATACAAGGCTCCTCACAGAACAGGACCATTGTATGAGTCATTAAAGGCTCATTACGCTTTTCATTTACTTGTTTTAAGTAGAAGTTTAAGCCAAACGATAAACCCTCAGATATTTATTTTCCCTATTTACTGAACCCCCGTATGGGTCTAGGTTAAAATAATCAGGAGAGACAAGTTTTGATGTTGAAAGAGCAAGACCATGATTCCCCCCCAGAATAACTAGATTCTGTGAGATACAAGAAAGTTGTAGTTATATTGCTAGTATCTGTGATGAGCTCAAGCATCTTGCTTTTAGCTGACAACTAAATTAGAAGGGCAGTGGATTACGTTACCGATAAAATAAAATCAGGACACAAGCCATCTGTCAGTTAGTGAACAGCATTCCTTGTTGTGTTTGGACTGGCGGTTCTTCTCTAAATCACAATTGGTGTGATCCCCTTTTTATTTGATTTATAGAACATTCTGTTTCTGAAAACCAAGAGTCCTCCTCCTCCTCTTCTTCTTCCTCTTCAAGTATTCGGAAAATCAAGTCCTCCAAAAATGCAGCCGCTAATAAAGAATTAAAGAAGAAACCCAAAGGTTTGAGCATTGATAAAGACCAAAGACTCTATCAATGCCGTGACAGTAGGGATCTAAGAGTGATGCGTGTTGATAGAGTGATTTGAGGACATCTCAGTATTTGGGGGCTGGGCGGGCGGGTATCTAACTTCACAGAGGCTATTTTAGAAAAAACCGATGCCGGCTTCCTGCAGGAAATCAGTGCCAAGCAGCTAAGGGACCGGCCAAAGCAAAGCGTAAGGCTCCGCCGTAGCAGGAGCCGAGGGACCACAGGGTGGCGCCGGAGAGGACCGTGGTTTTCCCTTCCAGTTCCTGCCTCCCTGACATCCTGTTCCTTCCTCCCTCTTCTTCCCCCGACGTCCTCGTGTTTTCATTTTCCCTTCCCCCGATTTCTTATTTTATTTAACAAACACGTATGTGCTGCTTTAAGATGTCTATTTATTAAAATTCTCATACACCTTTCTGGGAAATGCCATCCTTAGCTGCCCACGTTTTACAGATCCTCTTTATTGTTTTCCTGATAAATTAGGTGTCCTACCCGGCTGATTTTTCTGTAGTAGAGAACATACTACAGAGGAGGCTATTACCTCCTGAAAAGGGGTTGCCTTTTATTCTGCTTCTTATTTCTCAAAATTCTAAACCATATTCTCTTTCTCCAGGAAGTACTGCATTTTGGATACTGGAGTTTTAAAGAACTATTTCCTGGGGGTTGTGATTTCCCCCGAAGCCTTCTCTCTAGCTGAATAGCCAGATATTTAATCTTTGAGTCATCCAGAGGGTCCTGCACGCATTGGAAGTGTTAATACATGTTTGCTAAATGGAGCGCATCTCAGTGATGGGCCCGTGGGGCTCTGTTGGTTCACCCAGGGGGGAGCTGCTATGGCAAATCCTGTTAAATGGGGTCTTTTTGCTGCTGTGGCACCCTAATCTCTGTTCTATACACCCTGGGACTGGGCAGAGGAAAGAGAACAGCGAACAGCCCTGTGTATGGAAACGGGGCTCAGCAGGGACGAGGGGGTGACTGGAGCATCCTTGGAGGTCGCTGTAGAAGTCTCTCAAGCTGACTGGTGCAGTGAATCTACAAGAGCGGGAACTAGGTTTCCAGGAGGGAGGAGCACTGAGCAATGAGAAAGGGCAGGGCAGGGGGCTGTAATGTGAAGAGATGAATCAGTTGTTGACCTGTGGGTAATTTCAAATTTGCCACTTGTTTCCATGTAGTGATTGTATAGTTTTACTTGTGCTTTCTCCCCTTATCTCACTCATTTCCTAAAATAGCCCAATAAGATAGGCTGAGTCTTTAACATTTTACAGTAAATTAATAGACGTATTAGAGGTGAGCAACCTGCCCAGAGACAGCTATAAGAATGGGACCTTTAGATCATTGTTAAAGGCAAACTACTCAAAAATAAAAGATGTATTTTTTTTCTCCCTCAAGTAAAAGATAACAAGAAACAACCCCCTAAGAAGAAACCTGCCCCGGAACCACCAGTTGTAGATGAAGCTGGAAGCGGATCGGACAACGGTGACCTCAAGCCCACCACAGCTCCTAATGTGCCCACCACCCAAAGCAGCAAAGTTACCACAACCTCCAAAGTTACAGCCGTGACAACTAACAACCCTAAACCCAGTCCGTCGCCCAATTCTGAAACATCCAAAGACACAACAGCCAATAAGGAGACAACAGTTGAAACTAAAGAGACTTCTAAAACAACTAAAGAGTCTTCAGTTAGTACATCAGAGAAGACGACTTCAGGTAAAGAGACGCGAAGTGCAGAGAAAACATCTAAAGATTTGGAAGCCACTGAAACTACAACTGAATCTCTTACTCCCACCCCCCCCAAGGAACCTACAACCACCCCCACCACCACCAAAAAGCCTGAACCCACCACCACCAAAAAGCCTGAACCCACCACCACCAAAAAGCCTGAACCCACCACACCCAAAAAGCCTGAACCTACCACCACCAAAAAGCCTGAACCCACCACCACCAAAAAGCCTGAACCTACCACCACCAAAAAGCCTGAACCCACCACCACCAAAAAGCCTGAACCTACCACCACCAAAAAGCCTGAACCCACCACACCCAAAAAGCCTGAACCCACCACACCCAAAAAGCCTGAACCCACCACACCCAAAAAGCCTGAACCCACCACACCCGAGGAGCCTGAACCCACCAACCCCAAGGAGCCTGTACCAACCACCCCTAAGGAGGCTGCACCCACCCCACCCAAGGATCCTGCTCCAACCACCGCGGAGGCCTCTACCCCGGCTACCCCCATGAACGCTGTGGAACTCACACCAAAGGCTCTTGAAAACAGTCCCAAGGAGCCCACTCTACCTACAACCGAGGCTCCTGAAGGGACCAAACCTGAAATGACCACCACAGCGAAGGATGAGACAACAGAAGGCACGCACACCACAACGGAAATCACAACGGCTACATCTAAGAGTACAACAAAAGAGACAGCGACTCCAACGGAAGACGAGACCACTGAATCCAAAACCAGTACAACTGTGAAGGTAACCACCACAACCAAGGACACCACGACATCGGCCAAAGTGACTCCTAAGGAAACAACGCCTGAACCCAAAGTGACGACTGCCACAAAAAAGACAACCACAACTGAAGAGACTGTGAACACCTCTGAAGAAACAGTAACTGAATTGGAAGATACAGCTACTAGTTCTAAAGTGACAACTGCTAAACCCCCAAAGCCAACCAAAGCGCCCCAGATGCCCACTACTACCAAAAAGCCAAACACAACACCTAAAGTGAGGAAACCAAAGCCCACGCCATCTCCTCCAAAGGTGCCCACGTCAACAGTGCCTACAGTGGACCCCGCCTCCTCGGAGGAAGCCCTGCTTCAGACCACCGCCAGCTCTGACCCAGCTCCTAACCCAGAGGATGAAAACCCAGAGGATGAAAACCCAGAGCAGGAAGACGCAGATGCTGCTGAGGAGGAAAAACCTGACGTGATCCTCAGGCGCCCCGGGTTAACTCCTCTCGTCGTCCCAGGCGCTGACTTCATAGTGAGGGGACTCAATCAGGGCATTGACGTCAACCCCATGCTTTCAGGTAAGGGGGATTGTTTTTCAAAGTTCGTAATGCTAACATAAGCCTACCAGAACCGGAATGCCCTGATTTAATAGCGTGTGTTTACCTAGGGCCCTGAACTTCTTAATTTGTAAGGTTTCACAGCTTCTCTGCAGGTGAGCAGAGGAGCAGTCACAGTAAGATGATTTGATCTTTGGAAAATGGTTAATGACCTAGCATTAGGAACTGAGCACGCCTGTGAGCAGAGCCAGGGTACAGAATGCCAAAAGTATTTAGTTGGGAGTCTATCCTTAAAAGAAAGTACAGTGCAAAGCAAACGTCTGCAGTATTATCTTTCATAAACCAATTCCAAAGGGCAATCAGAACTGAAAAATGCAATGTCATGTTGAGATTAAACATCCAATAAAGAATTTACTTGAAGATCAGGTAACCTGGTCCATTCCAACTCTTTTTTTTTTTTTAACAAAGAGAGAGGGAGAAAAGCAGAAACAGTGATGTGAGAAACATCGATTGGTTGCCTCCTGCACAATGGAACCCACGACTGACTGGGAATCACACCTAACCTGCCACCTTTTGGTGCAGGGGCCGATGCTCCAACCAACCGGGCCACAGTGGCCAGGCCATCACTTATTTTTATATACTTTTTGAACAGTATCACCTTTAAGTAAAAACAATTATGAAATGTATCACTTCTCTCTCACCTGTGAAATACACACACCTCAAACTATATGCCCCTCAGGAGCTTAGGAAAGGGTAAATAGAGGAAACAGAACTCTGTGAAACAAACCATAACACTTTCTCATTTTGTTTTGTGTTGACTTAATTTTTCAATTTGTTTTAGATGAGACTAATTTATGCAACGGTAAACCGGTAGATGGACTGACTACTCTGGCCAATGGGACACTAGTTGCATTTAGAGGTGAGCTCTGCACACACTTCTTTTTCTGCCCATCATTTTGTTCCCAGCGTTTATGAGAAGCAAAGCCATAGGAGGTGGTAGTTTGGGTTGAGCTTTCTGAAGGGGAACCTGATTAATGACCTTACCTCACACAGTGATGAAAACCTGAGAGCAATTGCTAAAATATTGGATTAACAAAATTAGACATGTTAAGAGTAGCAAAACAAACGGCTTGGAATGATCCTGATTTTTTGTACCGTTAGGAATGAAAAGGTAATTCAAATTCCAATTTCCTATCAAAGGAAGTGGCATCAGGATTTGTCTTCCCTGCTCTAGTGTATTTGAAAATAACAAGCTGACTGCGATGGATTCGTGTTACTCTTCGTAGAGGAATCACAGAACAGCAGTTACATGTTAAGTCTCTGTACTGACACTAGTGCAGTCTTACACTTAAATCTGAAAGGAAGCCCCAGACTTGCTCAGTGGAGGCTGGAGAGATTTCAGTTGCCCTTTAATTATAACTGAATTCTGAAAGATAAAGAAATTGAGAGAAAAGGGACTTTCTGTAAGTCACAAAGTCAGAAGACTCTTTCTAGAGAAACTGGAAAACTAAAATATTTCAACGGTTGTGCTGAACTTGACTTGAGAAAGATCTACTCTCAGAAACATTCAAACATGTTCTGTATTCGTACAGTCCTCACAAAACTTCTAGTCTTGGAACGCTCATTAACCCGTCCAGTGTGTTCAAGATAATCAGAAGTTTTTCACTTTGGTCTCTTTTGGGATAGGACTTCATGGTCATTCAGCTTGTAGGCTGATCTGTCACTTTCAATGTTAGGTCATTATTTCTGGATGCTCAGTCCACGCAGTCCGCCGTCTCCTCCTCGGAGGATTACTGAAGTCTGGGGCATTCCCTCTCCCATCGACACTGTTTTCACCAGGTGCAACTGTGACGGAAAAACTTTCTTCTTTAAGGTAAGAAAAGTATCTTTGTAAGGGAAATCAGCAATTAGTTATTCTTTGCTTATTATGAAAACATGAATCAGCCTAAGCTCCACTTCAGAAGGGTTTCCATATTTATTTTTATTAGAGAGAGGAAAGGGGGGCGGGAGAGACAAGGAGAGCATCGATGTGAGCAAGAAACACCGATTGGTTGCTTTCTGTACAGACCCCAACTGGGGATCAAGCCCGAACCCGGGGTATGTGCCCTGACCAGGAATCGAACCTGCACCCGTTTTCTGCTCTGGGGCGACGCTCCAACCAATGGAGCCGCCTGGCCAGGCAGGCTTTCTATATTTTAATAAAAGATTCTATCACAATTTGGTAACATTAATGGTCAACTTATTCAAACCCCAAAGTTAAAACTTTCTCCCTATACTTCAACCTAAGAATGAATTCCTAATCTTTTCCCCCCAACGCTGTTAACATCACTTTCTCTTTTAACATCAGGATTCTCAGTACTGGCGTTTTACCAATGATGTAAAAGATGCTGGGTACCCCAAACAAATTGTGAAAGGATTCGGAGGACTGAATGGAAAAATAGTGGCAGCACTTTCAGTACCTAAATATAAGGAAAGACCCGAATCTGTGTACTTTTTCAAGACAGGTATGTGTTACATAATTGACAAAATTACACAACTTTGAATAATTGATTTGCCAGCAAAATTTTATCCAATATTTTCATTTACTACTGGGTTTACTGTCAAAAGATATCTTTAATGGCTGGATCAAATATTTAAAAAGATATTGAAGAAGTGTTTAGATCTCTCAACATGCAAATAACAATTTCACCTGTTTTCTGGTCACTGATATAAAGAATGTCATCATTTACTCTCACACGAAGTTAAATACATAATTATGCAGTCTGTTGCCTTCATTCATCGTGCAAGTAGTTCAAGATTTGGAAATTACTTTCATAATACCCTTCACTAACAGCCATTATTGTCTAGACATACTTTACGGAGAACAGTTTCTTCCACCTTGTAAAAGCTCTTTTCCATCTTGGGAGGGGGGGATTACATTAATTCTCATTTATGTATGATTTTCTAATACATAACAGGTGGCAGAGTTCAGCAGTACACGTACAGACAGGAACCCAATAGAAAGTGCTCTGGGAGGAGGCCTGCCCTGAATTACCCAGTCTATGGAGAAACGACACACGTTAGGAGGCGTCGCTTTGAACGGGCTCTCGGACCTCAAACACACACCATCAGAATCCAATACTCGCCGCCCGTCAGAGTCGTTTATCAAGACAGAGGTGACTATTTTCTGTTAAAAATCCTTACATATGAAGTAGGTGTAATAGTTTCTTATAAAGTAAAGCTTATTAAATATGAATGCTGACCAAACAACCCTAAAATTTTAAGCTTATTGATGCAAAACATCAATCTGCCTCAGTGAATGATCAAAGATCAATACTTTCTTTTCCTATGTGCGTAAGGTATGCAGTTTGAATGTTTGTTCATTATAGTAAATACCATTTATCAAATATCTCTTACCAAGAACATTATATACAAATCTGTGACTCTCAAAACAGTGACAAAAGGTAGGTATTCGCACCATGTCTGAGGGCAAGGGCTAGGCACTGTAGTTAAATAACAGTCAAGGTAACAGAGCTACTAAGTGGCCAGGCTGGAATTAATACCCAGGTATGTCTGACAGCTGCTCTTTCCAATGTCACCTACAGGTTCCCTCCACGATGAAGTTAAAGTGAGCGCACTGTGGAGAGGACTCCCCAGTTTGGTGACTTCAGCTATATCACTGCCCAACGTCAGAAAACCCGATGGCTATGACTACTATGCCTTTTCTAAGGGTGAGTTACGTAAAACCTCGGTAGCTTCCCAAAGGTGTGATCTAATCTCTGAAATACAAATATAATCCAAACAAAAACACCAAGTGTTCAATGGTGACTGAGGGTGAGAAGTTAAACTATATAGTACTCATTCTAACTGCCCCGAAGAGGAAGTTTAAATTTTTGCTTTACTTTCACATTAAGTTGAAAGAATTGCAACTGAATTCTGCTGCAGCCTTCACGAGATAAGAGTCTATTATGATAAAACATCAATTGTGTAAAATTGCTACTGGAAACAGCATTTGGTATTTAATGGGGGGCTTGTCTGCCATAAAGTTATCCTGATCTACATCATTACACAGTCCATAGGATCAGAAATAAGTTCCCGAGAAACTAATTTTATTAATTAAATTACATTACCCAAGACTCTGAAACATCCGGTATTTCCTATGTAAATGGCATCAGGGTGTTGTAAAAGGACAAAACCCAAGTGAGTTACTATTTTTAAAATTTACTTGGTTTTCTCAGACTTTTACTTTGAAAGAGGAGAGCTAAACCCAATTTGATTAAGAGGGGGTGAAAGGTCAATCTGTCAAGGAAATTTGTTTTTCTTCTTGTCAGAAAGCTCAAATTAATTAGAAACATTTCTGGTATTAAAATGACAAACACTGCCTTTGAGTGTAATAATCAACATAATCTGTTCTTAAGTTCGAGAGCTTTGTTTTCCTTTTAACTAATGAAATGATTTACCTTCTATCTAGATCGATCCTACAACATCGACGTGCCCAGCAGGACAGCGAGAGCCATCACTACTCGTTCTGGGCAGACCTTATCCAACGTCTGGTACAACTGTCCTTAGGCCGACGGGCAAGGAACAGGCAGGAAAGCAAAGAACGATAAACTTGACACTGAAATACCTTTTATTAATAAAGAATGTTGAGATAAGCATATCAATTTAAATACAAAAATGTTTTCAAACTCGACAATCATAACACTAAAACAGACTGGACAATCTTATTCACAGTTATTACAATTCATAGAACATTTAATTAATATTTCCTCTATTTATTCCGCCTCTCCCTCCCATTGCATGGCTCACACCTGTAAGAGGAAAAAAAGAATCAAACTGAATGAGTCTTTTACGTTAACCCAAAACTAGAGTATTTACTTACTCTAGCTCATTATAAAAATTGTTTTCAAAAACTGTTACCATAAACTTTTCACATCTTCAATGAAAATCATTACAATGAGATTAATATTTTTTATGCCATGAATGCAATCTCTAATAGTTACATTACAAAACATGGAGATATTAAAATTTTACATGTTTTACTAGCTAAACAAAGTCACAAAGCTTTATACTGTTGTATAAAAAGTATAATAGGCAGAGATGTACCAAACGACCACATAGCACTTTTTAAACCCTACTCTGAACTCAAGGAAGAAATGAGTAAACAGAAGCACATGTTCACTACATACCCGTGGCACATATATCTGTCTACGAGAAGCTTGTGTACTAGTGAGCATCCCACACTCAATGTGTTATTATTTAATCAATCCTTGGAACATATTTTAAAAATAGGATACAAGTTGGAACCTTAGATAAGGATTAGATAAGGATTTATTATCATCCCACATCCTTTCACGTAGTCAATATGGTAGAAATTTACCTCTCTGTCTGTTAAACTGACGACCACGGACACCTTGTCTCAATGTCGTCTGAAGTCTCACTCGTCTGAAAGGCTTTGGCTGACTACTGCTAGTATCTAAGAAGAAAAACATTAAGATACAAGAAAGCAAGTCAAAAAACAAAAACAGCAGTTATAATGGCAAAAATTGACTAAATGAATGCAGGGCTAAAATGCAGAGGAGTCCATTTGTTTTCAATATTTAAAAGTTTTTTAACTAGGAATTCTTAATCAAAAATGGGTAAAAAGAAAAAAACTTCTTTAAAAAGAAAAGTTCTTGATTTTTTTCATTCATTCACTCCACTGACTTAATAAGTATTTACTTGGTGCCTCTCCATGTATCACACACTGTGCTCAGGGTTGGGGAATACGATGGAAAATGAAAACAAGAAAGTAACAGTCCACTTATAATACACTGTGAGTCACACCCAACTCTCTTTTTCAGATACCCCAACTCCAATCATTAGAAATCCTGCCAGCTCTAATCTAAATATACATCCCAAATCTGACCTCTTTTCACAACCTCAGTGCTCTACAAGCCTGTCTAAAACATCATCATCTTTACCTTCGATTATTGAAAAACCCTCCAAATTTTCTCCTTGTTTCTGTCCATTACTCATTTTCAGTCTCTTCTCTACATGGCAGCAAAACTGACAGATCTTTAAGCCAGATCATGTCACTGCTGTTTGAAGCCCTCTCAAAACTTCCTTTATCCATGGAAGTCAATGCAATTACAATGACCTGCTAGAAGTACCTTCCCCATCTCATCTGTCACCAGCTAGTATCTCTCTGTCCGTACTGTAGTCCAGCCACACTGGCCTCCTTGCTGACCTTGAACACATCACACTCCTGCCTCATAGACTTTGCATCTGCCATTTCTCTCGACCTAGGACACTCTTCCCCCAAATGATTGCACAGCTTCACTCCCGAACCTCCTATAGGTGTTTACTTAAGTGTCACTTTCTTGGTAGTGCTTTCTGTGAAATTGTCTGGCACATAGCAGGCACTCAAATATTTGTTGACCAAATGAATAACTGCTCAGATGGGAAAGTGTAGTGTTTTATATTATCAAATAAATTTAAAGAGATCCTAACTTCATATTATATCATAAAAGGGAACTAGAACCATATTTTTCCATGCAAGCTCTAGTAAGATACAACTAGTTCCAATTCTGTTGAGAAAAAACAATTCTCATGGGATGTCAGAATATAACTGGGGGCACCAAACTTCACTAACTGTATTATTAATAATTATGATAGTTATAATTTTTCAGCCTTACTCTGTGTAGTAAAATATTGAGTTATAACATTTATATACATTATTTCTAATCTTGGCTGCAAGATTAGTTATGAATGTGCATATTTCACAATGAAATGTGCAGTGACTTAAAGTTACTCGCTGTTAAAAGGTGGATATGAGATTGGAAACCAGGGTTGTTGGCTGGTGTGTCAGAGGTTGGTGTGTCAGAGAAGCAGCTGAAAGGGAGAAGAGATATTGAGATGACAATGTTCCATGACTGAAAACGTAGTAACTGAGCATGTCTTCCATAACCTGGCAGAGTTTGAGAATGACTGCTATAACAATTCAAAATGAAAGTAATCAGAGTGGATGACTGAGTACTGTATTTCTTTAATAATAAAAGTAACTCCCTACCTAAAAATTGTGAGATAGGTAAGTTGGTATAGTGTATTGTTTAAGACTGGAGTCTCTGGAGCCAAACTTTGTGAGCTTGCACTGGGCTTGCCCATCCTTTACTGCTATGTGACTTTGGAGAAGTGATTCAACCTTTTAGTGCCTCAGTTTCCATGCTTACCACATTGGGTTGATGTGAGAATTAAATGAGTAAATATATGTAAAGGGCTTAGCATATTGCTAAGTGCTCAACAAATGCTATTTTTAAGAAGTACTGCAGAAATAATTTTATTATAAGAAAGAGACATAAAATAGCCTTTTTCAAAGTTGACTTCAAAAACGTGAAAAGCCGCACTTTGAAACTGTTTCCATCAGTAAATTTCAAGCATTTCTTTTAAAGGAAAAGAGCTCCTTCTCACCTCTCAACTCTCTGTATCAAGTCTCTTGTAGAAGCCTAATATGTAGAACAAATAAAAATGGAGCTGCTCTGGTTTAAACAGAGGTAAGAGAGAGGCCTAGAGTACTACTCCTTAGCTTCCCTCCAGTAACCCACCCCCCACAGCCCCTTTAGCACCACTAATACAACCAATTCCCTTTAATATAAACCAAGTTCCCTGTAGTAAAATTTCCCTTTTAAATACAGCATTTTAAAATTAAAGAAAAAAAGATGATAAAACTCTTCCTAATAAAAGTGTCTTTTGAAAACAAGTGTGATGTGTAAAGCTGTGCTGCAGTGGACAGCAGGAACTCACCTACGGAAGAGCTGGAAGGAGGGTCCTGGCTGGTGGACGGGAGGTCTGACTCATCAGATGCCTGCACAGGCTCTTCTTCCTGCTGGCTATCAATTTCTAGGCCTGCCTCTGAACTAATACTGAGAATGGAAAACAAAATGGTTAGAAAATACAAACTGATCCCAGAGTGTATCCTCTGTTTCCAAACTCCTTTCGTCACAGTTTATCACTTAATGTAGAGCTCTACTCCAACTCGAAGCTGCCAGCTCTGACCCTGGAGGCCATCTAAGAGGGGCAGGGAACAAACTGCTTCTTCCTCCCCCCTCCTCTAATACATTCCAAATTTAGTTTTTGTTTTTCCTCTTTTTTGTTACATGTTTTTTTCTTTTTGAGAAGGGATGTCTAACATTCTTAACATTCACAGGAGATATATTCTCCAGATTTTGATAAATCTCAAAACAACTTTCTAGGAAAGTAGAGTAGTAAAATAATTCACAACAGTCCAACGATTAACAGACTACTAACTCAGCAGGGCTCTAGCACAGATGAGACATGCTGTGGGTAGGGTCCCTGGCTCAATGGCTATAATTCCACTTCCCTCTCCCATTCTAGAAAGCACACCAAAAAGCAAGTGAGGAGGTAAGAGTACAAGGACAACTTCAGTCTGCTCCAGTTCTTATCACCTGCGGAATTTAATATAGTTAATAGTAACCATGTACCTGAAAGCTCTCTCTCATGACTACGTGCTGATGAGGCGTCAAGCCAAAGCACATGGGGCTGAAGTCAGACACCAGAGGTACGTGCTCTGACTCTGAGCTTTCTCATTTGTATTGTGTGAGTTAGAAATGACATATATGAAGTGGCCTGCATACAGGGTATGGAATTGACGGCAGCAAGTATTCTCAGCAGGGTCTGTAACCTCCCTCAAATTAAGTAGCGCTGTGTTTGAGCATAATAAATAGACCTGCTTATTTCTTCATATACTAGAATTGGCCTATGATTATGCAAGGAAATGTTGCTAAATAAAACAAAATCTTTGAGTTCTACCTAGGAAATCTGGGTTCTACTTCTAACTATGCTTCTGACCCATGAAACAGCCCAACTTTTTATTTTATTTGTAAAAATTAAATTAGGTTCCACCTTGAAAGTTAAACTTCTTCAAGACCACCTTGTTTATAACAAATGTGTTACACATGTAGTCAGATCTTGAAAACTACTAGATAATTTCTAATTTGTAAGAAGTTCTAAATGCACCTAAATAAAAGATAAGTAAGGTTCACTTGAAAACCCACTACTAAATGGAAAGGTGAGTCATTTCCTAATATTCCTAATTTTCACAGAAAGACTTCCTTCTTGGGGGAAACTTCAAGTAGCTATGTTAATGGAAGAGTACCAGTGATTTTAAAGAAATACTTTGCTCTAGAATAAATATATCACACAATTTTCAGGCAGCTAACCTTTGTCTTCTATAGTAACAACTTCCAAGTCCAAAAATATTATTACATTCAAAAATTAGTCTTTCAGAATACATGGTTCTGTTTACTTTTGTAATAGGGTGCTATTGAAAATACAGCTCAACAGATTGTTTCCCGGCTAAAGGAAAACAAATTCAAGTCTGACATGTCTAAAGCGAGCAAATATTCCAAAGTATACATTTACCCTTCAGATTCTGCCTCCACAAACACTTCATCTCCATCATCCCCTGCTGCTGTCTCATTGGTAGTGGATAAAGTGCCAGTCGATGTTGTCACCATTGGAACAGACTGGGAGGCATGCTCCGAAGCATCAGAGGTGGTACTCTCAGTAAATACGTTCACTTCAAAACAAGGCCAGAAAAGCAATGAACACTCTAACTTCGTGATTTACATAATTTTCAGCCAAAAGATGCCTCACAAGTTTCAATTTTACCAATAAAACACACAATCTACTAATCCGCCCTGAAACCTACCTGGAGCTGCTACTTGTAGAGGAGTAGTGGGAACACTTCGGCCACCCGACTCTTCTTCATGAGCTAGGAAGAGAGGTGTTTCATACATTCCTAAACCTAAAGACAATTCTGAATATTAATAAATGATTGAAAGAACAAAAAGTGTCAATATGAGAGGTATATGAAAGAATAACTTAATCAGTAAAGACACACAACTTTTTAAAAATACACAATTAGCCCACTGAGCAAACATCAATCCCTCAAAAATGTAAATACAATTTAAACACATCCTTTAAGCTCCCTAACACTAACGTAAGTATCCTTAAAAAGCCAGCTCAAATGCTGCTCTTAGAGTTTCATACAAGCTAACTTTATTGAGTACCCAACTATGAACTAGGTACTATGTTAGAATCTACGTATCTCCCAAACTGCAAGGTATTATTTAGTCCCCTTTTTGCTAAAGAAACTGACTTTCAAGAAGGTTAATTAACTTTCCCAAAGTTACAAAGTTAGTAAGTGGTGGCACTCCAATTTAAGCCTAGAGCTAACTTCCAAGTCTAGAAATTGCCTTATAAAATACCAAGCCACGTAAAAATTTGAATTTATATGAAGTCAACTTGCAATGCATGCTGGTAGAAGCATGTAGTGTTAAAACTAACATCCTAAACCATCAGGGACAAATTTATACTACAACACTTATATGAGGGCTGCAGATTAATCTTTCCTTTGGGGCTTGTTATTTAAGTAGCATGTATTCCCTATTCACTTATAAAATGCTGTAACAGTATCCCAGAAACACAGTAGGCTATTTGGGTATCAAGTGAAGATTAAAAGGTAATTATTCCAGAAATAGCATAATTCATGTCCAAATAACCAATTACTATTACTTAATTTAGGGGTCATTTTATTCCACATATTTTTAACATTTTATTTTTCTTATTTTTAATGTTAATGGAAAGTATCGAACTAGTTTTATGCATTTAATTAGAAATGTTAACTGTCAAGCCAAACAGAAAATATGTTGCATTCCTTCTAAAAACTTTAAAACGGCTGGTAGTATTTAAGTGTATTTACTGGTTTAAGAAATATTTCTGAATACTCAGTACATGTATGATGCTATACTAGGTGCCAGAAGAGACACAAATGTAAAAGCTAGTCTTTATTTTCAAAGAACTCAGAACTTTGTTGAAAAGATAAGATTTATATGTAAGGCGATGTTTTGTTAGTAGTACATATATTATAGCTTTTCCCATAAATCAGCATAGGAATTATTTAGATCTCAACCTCTCTTATATGCGCTTACTTAAAAAAAAAATCACATCAGAATAGTTTATCACCAAATACATACAGACCCGGGAGATACAAGCCTTTATTTAGCTGTTTACCTCCTTGAGAAGCCAGCTGGCCAAGGTCAGAGTGACTAGAACTTGTTTGTGGCATATCTTCCGGTGGCCCAAATCGGAACCTAGGAACACCAGCAACCTGTGGGGAACTAAAGAGGCAAAAGTTAACTTAAGATGAAACTTAAAGTTACCCTGTTTAAACCACAATGATATAAAGAATATAGAAAAATAAAGCATAAGCAAAATGGGAAGGAAAGAAATTGAAAATAAAGTTGATAAAGGAATTCTTACTTACACATTTTCAAAATATCAGCAGTCAAAGAATTTGTAACAATATGAATCAATTCGTACTACATGTGATTTATGTATACAAGATTTATATGTAAATAACTTTCACCTCTCCTGAACTATATGCCTCACATTTCTTGAATTTGCTAGAAATCTCTATGTACCTATGCGTGTATTAAACATACACATTAAACATCTCTATGTGTCTATGCACACATCAATCACATATTTTCACACGGAAAGCCTTTCTGTCCTCTAAGTGGAGTGGTACAGCACCACAGTTAACAAAGGTTATAGAGCCAGACTGACTGGCTTGAAACCAAAAACTGCCACTTCCTGATGTCTGACCTCTGGCGAATTCATGAACGTCTCTGTGCTTCCTTATCTGTAAGAGGGCAACAGTAACACTCTCTAGGCCGTGAATATGCAATAAACCGGTTTGTGGAAATAAGTGTTAGGTATTTTTTTCCATAACTCAATTCAATGCTCCTCCCATGAAGTCCTCTCAGATGCTTTCCTCCTAATTACTGAAATCACATCTGTGTTAAGAAAGCCTACTGCTTATGCCTCTATTCTCCTACGTAATTAAGATTGTATTTGTTTGTGCATATGTTTAGCTTTCACAATGACACTAACCACCATGATCACTGTAATTATCAACACCTTCACCAACACCTAGAAAGCATTTTACTATGTGCTGGGTGATATTCTCAGTAAATTAACATAAATTAATTTATTTAATTCTCATAACTTGTGAGACAGGAACTACTATATCATTATTCCCATAAGTAATATGAGGATATTCAGGAACAGGGAACCTAGCTACATGGCACAGCTAGTTTCAAACCCAGGTTGTTCATGTTCTTAACCACTGTTTTACTGACTCTAAATTTCACATTCCTGATGAAAGCAACTGTATTTCACTCACCTCTATAATTGTCCCAACACGACATCCTCAGCCCTTCTACCCTGAGCCCTAAAACTTGTTAGTATAGCAGAGAAGGACTCAGTACATCATGAGCCAATCGAATGCAAACAAATTAACAGGGAAACAGGAAGAATTTGATCAGTCACAAAATGCTTCTCTTTCATTAACTTACTGAATTGCTTCAGCAAATCCATCAGTACGATGTGGCACCACAAGAGTTGGGGTACTTGGAACTGTCCTGTCTTCATCATCAAAAAAATGCTGCTGCTACAACAAAAACAGGAACTAAACAGGCATGACAGGAACACACATATTGACTAAACAAATATTTGTTAACAAATAAATTGATTTTACATGGGGTGTAGGTACTTACCATGCTACCAATTCCTGGAGTCAACTGAAGCCCACGTCCCACAGACTGCCTCCGAGACATCTGAATTCTCTGTGTCCAGAAAGGAATTACATTTGTTTTAAAGAATTAGACAATGAAACAAATACTAAACATCAACAGATATAGCTTATTATGCTGGTAATAAAATAACCAAAATGTTAGCAGATGATGTAAAAATCAGGATATATTTTTAGGAAAAACTGCCACTAATCCTATACTAAAGAAATCAGTTTTAAACTGTGACAACTTCTTAATTATACAGACTGTAATATTAACTAACAAATATTTTATTAACCAATAGACAAAATATTAACCAATATCTAAAATGAATCTTTGATCATATATTATTTCTTTGTAACTAAATTTACTTACTTACTTATTTAAAAAAAAAAAAAATCTTTATTGATTTCAGAGAAAGGAAAGGAGAGGGAGAGATAGAAACATCAATGATGAGAGAGTCACTGATCACTGCCTCAAGCCCGCAACCCGGGCATGTGCCCTGACCAGGAATCGCACCCTGATCGCCTGGATCTTAGGTCGATGCTCAACTTGATGCCCAGCGGGCTGTAACTAATTTATTAGCAAGTATGCTTTTGGATCTTATGGCTTAAATTATCCTTTGGATATAATACTTGCAGTACTAACTACATATAAAATTTCCCAATTTAGACAATTCTAAATTGATAGATTTGGCATATTTTGCAGGATGCATACACAATCCTTTAAGACTTTATATTTTCACATAATGCGGTTTTTCTTCACCAGCAGTATTTTAGTAGGATCTACACTTGAAAATGTACTGTACACTAAAGGATAAGACTCATGCTAGATTATTAATAGAGCCTTTGTACTTTCCTGTTTCTGCAAGAGCTTCTGATTAAGAGATGTCCAAAAAATGCTACATGTAAAGGGTCACGCGCACTTGCATTAATTTTAAAAGTGAGAATTAATGTGATTATTAAAAAATGAGGGAAGAATGTTTTGTTAAGCAGAATAGAATTTCTTTTTTTTTAAAAACATATGCAACTTAGAGAAAGAAACTTTCAAAACAGATGGTGGTCAGCTGCTAAAATACATTTTACATTAGAAAATCTTTTTCCTGTTGTAACCTGTAGAACACAGTGAGAAGACTTTTACTTGCTATGACTATAACCATTTCAGCTTATACACAACTTTTAGTAAGCTTTGCCTTTTCAAGGAAAAGAAATTAGAGATGCATTTTGGTTCAAAAAATTTTATAAAAATATGCCAAAACATTAAAGAGTTCACTTAATTTCTAAAAAAAAGTACTATCTACTGGAAAGGGAGAAAAGCCAAGATTTTTAAAAGTTCATTTTTCAGAATGACTACTACTTTTCATACCTGAACTGGTGGTCCCAACTCTTGAGGGGGGGCATGAATGGTTAGTCGTGGGGGAAGTGGGTGTGGTGGGCGCCTTGGTGACTGAGGTGCTCGAGGAGTCTGCCTTTCAGACGCTGATGATGGCTGTTCTCTAGAAATCTCCTGGGAAAAAGAGGACTCTGCAGCACCTGTATTTCCTTCACCTACAGGAAAAGAGAAGCTTACTTTGAACGATTAAATTTACCACAAAATACCTTGGACAATCCCTAGAAGTATGAATCTTGCCACTAGGAATGTTCGCCTCACTAATATTTTCAGAAGGTAAGTTCGTGAGCTATGGTGGGCCTAGAGACAATAGATATGCAATTATCAGTACTATGGCTTTTAGGCAAGTCCCTTAACTTCGCTGAGTCTATTTCTTTGGTTGGTTAATGGGACAAATGTAACCTAAAGAAAAGGTTTTTACGAAGATTTCAAATAGTAGACATAAAGCACTTAGCCTAACACTTGACAAAGTAAACATTTAATAAATTTAGGCTCATATTATTAAAATGGGCAAAAAGGTCAGACCACTATGGTATCAGGATTACACTCAAAGAGGATGAAGATTGGGAAAAAGCCTTACTATGACACTCTTATATTTTGGTTGTCCTAAATTTTGAATTTAATGGTCCTTCAGATGTCTGGGCCCTCTATGTACATGGTAGTAACAACAAAAGCTATTACCTACTTTGAAAGTTCAACAGAATATCACAGAATTTAGTAGTTTAAAGTCAGGTCTAGAACAGATTCTAGCTCTAACACTTAATAGCTTTGTGACCTTGGTTAAGTCACTGCTTGTTTCTGCTTCTGTTTCTCAGATCCCTTACACTGGTACTTAAACCTGACAAGCTTATTGTGAGAATTCAATACAAGCATATATGCTTGGAAAAAGCATTTTTATAACTATTGGCAATAGGCACAATCTATCCACTAACTTAATTTTATCTAGACTACTGTAAGGCCTATTTTCGCTTGAGTGAAAAATTCTCTAACAAGTATTCAGTGAGCACCTGTTACATGCTCTGTATCTAGGAAAAATGGCTATGAACACTTTCCCTCAAAACACTTAATATTTAGAGAGAACACCTACAGATACAACCACAGATCAGCTCAAAATGGTCCTATCCTAACAAGATACTGAAGTGCTTTTCAGAGACGACAAACCAAAACCGCAGGTTATGCAGTGAAGAACGTGCAGAGGAGAGAGCTCTGATCTCCAGCTGTACCTGGAACCAAAGTCTTGTCCCTCAACCAAAGGACCAGGACACAACCAAACTTGAATGCTGGAACTCCTTCAGACACCAACAACCTGCTGTCCAGGAAGATCCGGTGTTGATGCCCCGTTACAAAAAATGGGCAAGCTCCAAGGTTCCCCAATTACAACTTGCCCCACCAGCACTGTTCCCACAATCCCTTAAAAACCCTTAACCTAGGCCAGTGAGTAAGATGGATGTGAGGTACCATTAGGTCTCCTGTCTTCTCAATCAATAAACTTTTCCTTACTCCAAACTCTTAACCTTTTAAGTTTTGGCCTTTTGAAGCATCGTACACACAAACTTTGGTGTCAGTAACAATTTGCTGAGCGAGCTAGGAGCTACGGCTCCTGGAACAGCGGTCAAGGCTGTTTTGCCTTGGGGGCTCGGAAGGGACTTTCCCTGGCAGGTACTGGCCAACCTCGGCACATAGCTCATTTGGAGTAAGAAAATGCCTTTGGACTTCAATCTATGTTGGTTCTGTTTTGGGATAAGTTGCTCTACTTTGGGGGTAAGTGTGCAGATGGTAAACTCTGTGGGCTTTCTCTCCCTCGGGATAAAGCTATCTGGACTTTACTTTTAGTTGAAGGCCTCCATCTGAGAGTAAGATCAGAATTGCTGGGCTCTACTCATCTGTGTCTTTGTGTTTGGTAGATCGTGTTAAGTGTGTTTGTTGTGTCTGTGTGTGTCTCTGCAAGCCAATGGGTTAGATTTGGAAGCAGGGAAGTCATCCTGGTGTGCACAACCAGGAACTCCCTTCTCCTCCATGTTCCCTTGGAATAAGCCACATTGTTTTGATTTGAGGTTCCCTGTTTGAGACAGGAATAATTGTAGGACTTTTACCTGATTTTTGAACCAGTTTGTTTGCGTTTGGCCACTTGAATTTGAAATCTGTAACTCGTCTAGCTTATCTGAGATTTGGTTAGGGGAATACTCCGTTTACCACCTTGTTTGTTATTTGCGTGTGGATCTTGCTCTGTGTGTACTTTGGTCATTGGCTTAAAGTTGAGAATATTGAGTCTGTGGCTTCTTCCCCTCCATCTTCATCTCCAGACAGGTGGCAGCTGCCACGTGTGCTCAGGCTCCATCCCCGCCACCTTCCTCCAGGAAAATATACCACTTTTAACTCAGGCGTTCTGAAGCCACTCTTTTTACCTCCTGATTTTCCAACTTTATTGTGCACGCTCGCTTTCCATTTTCTGTTGTGTTTGTTGACAACACCATGTAAAGGGACACCCTTGAAGGAGGATCTCAGGGCTCTTGGAGACAATGGAATGCATTCTTTGATTGATAATAAATTACTTTTAAAATGGCTTTAAAGGAATTCCTACAGCATGCAAAGCTGGGTAATCTGAATAAAATCTTAACTCAGTCCATCTGCCAGAAACATCATTTGGATCCAGTTTTACACCACTGAGTTATTCACTATACCTGGGCAATAAAAACTGATGTTTTAAAATGAAAGCTATGAGATCTGTCTACATTGATCTGTATGTATGTCAATATATGTGTGTTCTAGATATAGGATATTTCTAACCTGAATGGTATTGCTAATTTGTATTAAATTGGCTTAAACAAACAAGTGCTTATATGAGAATTCTCAAAATATGTAACAAACGAACCCAAATGCTTTTCAGAACCACGTAATCTAGGAAAATATTTGATATTAAAGCTGGTTTTAAGTTGGTTTGGTTAAGTAGGCATAGAATCACCAGAGTTAAACAATACTTTTATTCTACCTGTGTTTATTATTCAAAGAAGTAAGCTGATACAAAATTAGAGTTAGGTTTTCTCTACACTAAAAAAGCACTACTGGTCTGTTACTAATACTGTGAAAAAGTTTTCTGCCTAGAAAGCAAAGATTCTGTGCTTTATCAAAATAATTTTCTGTGTTATACTGTCTTAATCAGGAACTTGATTACTTAAGAAAATAGAATCTCCTAAATAATGAGAACAAAAGTTTTGCTATGTAAACTTCTGCATTTTTCTTTTTCTTTCAGAATTTATAGAACTTTATGGGAAATTTGGAGAAGGCTCCAAAGACACACATCTTTATGACAAAGAAAAAAGGTACCTATTTTCATATTTAGACACTAAGAATAGGTTATCTTCCAAAGCAAAATCATGTTACTTGAAAGTTATAGTATATTTTCCTAAAGAAACGGTGAAATAAGGATAGTTATGGTTTCAGCCAGAGGTCTCCTGAAGTGAGAAGTACTTGTTACTGTAGTGTTCATGTTGTGAGGGCCGTCTGCATGTATTTTTCTTTAAATGGATAATTAAGTATAGCTTCATGATGACTTATGGTCACATTTAGTCAAATGTCCAAACCTTTTGATACTTCCCGAAATTTAAATTAATAGTCACGACCTGGGAATAACTGAGGTTTTCCAGAGGGCCCCTGAAACATCTCAAAAGATTTGTTTTCTCTCCTTACAAAAGAGAAATATTAAACTAGGCTTATATTGGTGTGTTCAAATTACATGGGAAACACTGTAAAATAAAAAATAATGGAGTCTTCCTTATGCTGTATTTTTATGTTATAAACATCCCAGAAATATATTTGAAATTGCTCAAAATCTGAGATATCCTGACCTAAGATGTCTGTGGTCAAAATTGAGGGCTGAATTAAAACAACCGAACCTGATTATCAATTCGTGGCGCATGTAAGATGAAGTTTATTCCATTTTTGCAAAAAGGACTCCTCATTGCCCAACTTTTGCCATCCTGATGTACTTGTAACATGGCAACAGTCTGTTTCTAAATCCCAGAAATTAAATGGGTAAACAATGACTGAAAATTAAATGAATAGTTAGGGCTATGGGAAACCCAAGATGGCCACTTGGGTAACTCAGCTCCCTGGCAATTTTTTGTTTTTTGCATGCCTTCATCCATCATAGTACTTTTAAATTCAACTTCATTCAACTGCCACTTAGTTTGGGTTACCAATATGTTGTTTTTTGTGTGTGTATATAATCTGGGTGAGTAGAAGCCTTCTCCTGCCACAAGGTTGATGCTCTTACAATGGCAAAGAAACTTAGAAAATGTGTTTCCCACTAGGGGTGTATCTTCCACAATCTCTAGTGACTGAGGTACCCAACTTCACTGAGCAAACCATACGAACCTTGAGAGACAACCCTGCAATTACCGGGAAAAACTGGATTCAAGCAGAACAAGTTCAATTTCATAGGACTGAAAGAACTGATGAAAATGGTTACAATTTTTATGACTTTTTCGTTTGAGATTGTTGACTTTTAATCTTTTGTTTTCCAGATAAAAGGAAACTTGTTTACCAATGACTTAGCAATTTGGTAAATTATATCTTTGTTAGCAGAATTGAAACATTTATTTTTTTTCTCCCTACTGGATCCCTCCAGAATCTAGAAATTTCTAAGGAGTATTTTTATTTTCATGGCAAAGTGATTATTTGGATAAGTTCAATAAAAATCTGTTCTTTATAACAGGCTACAATTGGAAATTGGTTTTATTACCAAGATTTGACTAGAAAATCATGTTTGAGAGAGACATGCAGACTCAGGTATGACCAGAAAGCTTTGAGGAGTTAAGATTGACTTTGCAACCCAATAAAAGACCCTTTGGGAAAACAGCCTGGTACCTTGTTTACATGGTTCACAGCAGTCTTACCAGGTGAGGAACTAAGGTTGCTTTTTGGATAGAAAGAACCTCAGAATATGTTGAAGACCTTGAGAGGAATTCACCCAGATCTACAGGCACTGCAAAAGTCTGATAGCTTGGCTTCTTAGTCTCCAGACGCTCAAGTTCAATCTGAATATTCCTTAGGAAAATTCCAGCAAAGCAGACTTAAAGGTACCTTTATGGTTAATTACTATTCTTGCTGGACTTATACAAATAAACAGGCCAAGTTTATTGACACTAGACTTATTCTGCAGATAAATCAGTCTTAATTTGGCTATTTTTGGTAAAAATGCGGGTGATTTTAGAGAGAAAATTACGTTTCAATAGGAACTATAATATACCTTTGTGGATTTTAGATTCTAGTGCTGCCCATGGTCTTTTGAGTTTTGTTTTGCTTTCTACTTATAAACTGGACTGGATCCTGAATCTGTAGTGACTTGAAATGATTAAGAACTGGCCTTTTCCTGAACGCTGCCAGCTCATCATGGTTTGAGGACATAGTAACAAAAGCTACTCTACTCTTCATCTCATTAGGGAACAGGTATCCTACTTGCTGCTTCCTCTACCGCTGTGGTCTCTGCTGGTAAACTGAACAGTCTGTATGCCCTCTCTAAGGCGCAGGGATCACCGTGGAAGAGGCAGATGTAAGAGCTGAGTAACAGGCACAATGGGCAGCGAATCCTCCCTCTTAACTAAACCCAGACCTGGCTGCCCTATTTCTCTCAAGATTAAGGGATGAACAACCAAAAGGGGGTATGTGTAACCACAGAAACAGCTCAAAATGGTCCTATCCTGTTCAACAAAATACTAAATTGCTTTTCAGAGGCAACAGACCAAAACTGCAAGTCATAGGAGACGCATAAGCAGAGGAGAGAACTTTGACCTTCAGCTGCACCTAGAACCAAAGCCTCACCCCTCCACCCAACCAAAGGACCAGGACATAACTGGAACTTGAACACCGGAATCCTTGCCAAGGGTCCCTTGTCCAGGAAGATCCTGTGTTGTCATCCCTTTACCACAAATAGCCAAGTTCCAAGGTCCTCCACTTAAAACTAACCCTGCCAGCATTTCCGCATACCTATTCCCCTCCGTCCCTTAACTCAGTCCAGCAAGCAAGATGGATCTAAGGCACTATTAGGTCTCTATCTTTTCCGTTGGCACCTTCTCAATCAATAAACCTTTCCTCACTCCAAATTCTGACTTTCAGAATTTTGGCCATTCGAAGTGCCAGGCACATGAACTCTGGTTTCAGCAACAAGGCAAAAAATTTCCCTCTTTATCCCAACCAAACAAAAGATGTATCTTAAATCTACAAAATGCCTTATAAAATGTGTATTACCCAAGCATCATTAATCTCTCCCTACCTCATCTTTCTTAAAAACTATTCATTATATGGTTTAACATTCATTAGTTTATTTTTCTCTTAAAAATTTAAAATGAAAAATTGCCCATCCTTACTTTCCTTAATTCAAATAAGCACACATCTTGTACTTTAAAATACACAGCCCTATATGAAAACTCATGAGATACTGTTTTCCCATTAGTATAAATATATAAGGTTTTTATTACATGACTATTAATGATTTTGGCTTAGTATTATCTATAAAACCAGAATATTATACCAGATGGTCAAAATTCTTCAAAACACATTTTAAAGTTATTCTAAAATAATTTTTTTCTATGAATTTCATAATCCTTTACTGCCTACAACATTTCAATGGCCCTCCAGGACTCATCCTTTCAAAGATTTAACAAAAAGCATGCTGTTGGTCAAAAAGTCTTTTATTCATTGGATAAGCAGACAATATTGCAAAGCTCCAAACCCACACTCTTAAAACATGTAGCTTGATTAGACTGACCTCTTCTGGTTGTGAACTGCTGTTAGATGTTCCTGATTTAATTTTTCCACTTAACAAGAACAGCAGCAACACATGGCATTTATAATACTTTATATAGATTTCAAAATGTTTTAACCTTATAGTAGTCCAATGAGGTAGAAAAGATAATATAATGACTGCACTTTACAAATATAAATATAGCAGACTTTATGACGGACTAAAATAACAAAGCTAGGACAAACGCCAATCTTTTGCTTACCAATTTACTAACCAAGTTTTATGCGATAATTAAATGCAATCCTAATTTAGAAAATATTACCAGAATCTTCAATGAAAAAGAGACTAAGAATCTCACCACTATTTTGAGAATCAGCAGCTCTCTGATTACTTTCACCTCCACCCATACTTTCTTCTGTTTCTGTACCTGGATCAGTCCCATCACCACCCTAAAAACAAAATATAAATACTAAGTGCAAATAAATCAAACATAATTATCTTAAAAATTATTAATCAACTACACAAAAGATATAAAAACCCAAAAGTAAACAAAGTTGTAGTGTTCTGAGAACAGAAGCCTTTTAATACCCTTGGAGAACAGAAAGTGCTCTGAGGAAGTCCTTAAAACAGACAGTCAAAATTGTAACCAGTTACCTCAGCATCGTCAGCTTCATATCCATCATTGCCATCTGCACTACCAGTGCCTTCATTACTATCATCACCCTCTTCTCCCATCCCTGTGTCATCTTCATCATCATCATCTTCTTCCTCATCTTCTTCATAATCCTAGTAAAAAAAAACCCTAAGTATAAATAAAGACCTAGGATATAGCACACATGTTCTGCACATCTTGATACCACACTTAGAAATTTACATGACACATTGTTGACCAGGGTATAGGAGTGGCCCTGAAAGTTGTTATGGGATTAGTTTAGTGGGAGCAACTGTGAAGTTTACCAGAAGTAGTATGATAACAATCAATTCTGAATCTAATCAGTTCAAAGATTAAAGCTCCTGGATGTCCACAAAATGTCAAATGGTCCATTTTAATTCTAAATTTAAAATGTGGCATTGAAGATTGGTGAAATTATACTATACGAGGTTTTTAAAACACAGTTTGGTTAATGTAAGAATCTAAAATGTGACACTGTCAATACAGGATTAACTCCCAAAATAAAACAAGTTTCACTTAAAATATGCTTCAATGATCATGACACCTCAATTTCTTTTGAAAAGGACTATAGGGCTCCATGAGAACAAAAATCCTAGTTTCTTCTATTATTTCCTGAAATCACAGATCTCACAAGTAAATCCTGTCACTTATCAGTAAGATTTAAGATTAACTAATCTAACATCCTAAAGTACTTAGCAATCGTTTAAAAAACAAACTGGGATTTTCCATCACTTGTTCTACATTCAATTTTACTATAAAATATTAATTGAGGAGCTAATCAGGATAAAAGAAAAGCAAAATAACTGATTTATGCAGACAGAGAATCAGAATTTATTGGCTGATGCATTAGCAGTCCTGAGGGTTTCAGCATTTCATCCAGCAGTTTAAAAATAATGAGTGATTTCAAGCCAAATTTACCTCATGATCGCCATCATTTTCATCATCATCATCTTCTTCATCATCACTGTCAATTACAATGACATCATCTCCTTTGCCCTGACCATCTTGGGATGAAGCTGTTTGCTGATCTGACTGGCCTCCAATGTCTATTTGTAAAGACTGAGAGGTTTCTTCATTGTCTTCCATTGGAGTATAATCTCCCTGAGCGACTCCCTTTAAACATTAAAAAAAATTATAAAAAGTCAAAGATGCCTAACATTATCAGTAACATAGCCTAGATCCAAGTAAAGACTAAAGAACACGTATGGACCACTAGCATTTTATTTTTAAAAACATGGTTTTCAAAAGGAGAATTAATTTAAAAAATAAATGAAAGAAGATAAACCTTTGGGTTTCTTTACTGTTTTCCTATAGAAGAATTATTATACATCTCACTGGGTAATACTCCCATCAAAAATAGAAAAAAAAACAGCCTTGGCTGCTGTGGCTCAGTTGGCTGGAACATTGTCCTGTGCACCAGAAGGTCTTGAGTTAGATTCTTGGTCAGGGCATATACCTAGGTTGCCGGTTCAGTCCCCAGTTGGGGAGCATATGGGAGGCAACCGATCAGTATCTCTTAGATCGATGTCTCTCTCTCTCCCCCACTCCCTTCCTCTCTAAAATCGATTAAAAAAGACCCCACAATAAAAAAATATAAAAGATACACAGATATAGGTGTGTCAAAACTACCAGTGATATAGATCAGTGCTGTCCAACAGAAATATAACAAGAGTCACAATGTGATTCATATGCAGCTAAGAAACTAAAATTTACTTGTAATCTATGGTTACTCATGATTAGCTTAAGACAGTTTATTTTATACAGATAAAATAATTTTAGAATAAAATGATCCTGAAAATTTATCCAGATATAAAGTATTGTTTCAAGCTTAAGAGGGCAATAGAAAACTAGATGGCCCAAGTTCGAATCCAGCTTTGATTTTATGAGAACCTGGGTTATGTGACTTATCTGGGCATTGTTTTATTCCCACCTATAAAACGGGGTTGTTTCGAGGATTAAATTAGTTAATAAATGCAAACTTCCAGAAACAACATTAGGCTTATAGTAATGAGTTCTGTGAACATTACTTGTTATAAAGTCTCAATCTGTGGGCAGAAGGATGAAAGGAAAGTAAATAAAACTTTGAGTGTCAAATATGTTGCAGGTATTATTTTAGGTATTTTATAATACTAAAAATTATGTTATATTAGTCCAACAGATGAGAAAACTGAGGCTTAGAGAGAATTAACAACTTGCTTATAGTCACACAGCTTCTAAGTGGTAGAGTTAGGAATAGAACCTAGTGCTTTGTTACTTCAGAGTCTATGCATTTTCACTAGTGAGGTGGTCTCTGGAGAGGCCTCAATAAATGAAGAAGTGTATAAATGCATTTCCTTCCATGGATTAATTTAATTCAGTAAGGGACGAAATAGAAGACCACCATACTGGGCACTATGGGTTAACTGAAAACTCAACTGGCACTTGTCCTTCCAAATAACTGAGTGGGTAATATTTACTCATGACAACTCTTAGCATGGAAAATATGTGCTAAGTGTAAACAAAAACATTTCTTTAATGAAGTTTAGAAGGCATTATACTAATCAGGAGTTAAAAAAAGCAGAAATTGCACTGGTAATTCTAATATTTCATTAGATGTAAAAGCAGCCAATTAAAAAAGTCTGATTCAATTGTCAAAGCTAATTTCATTCATTAAAGGCAACAATTTGTTACTTTAAATATTTTACTTACTTCTCCAATGGAATCTTGAGAATCTTGGTTGTATACTTGAGTCTCTACCTCTCCATCAGTACTTTCTTCTGCCGTAACTTCTTCCTGAATCATGATATACAAGTGTTAGTCATATCAGTTCATGAGCTAATGCATTAAGCTAGTTCTCCCAATAAAAGAAAATTCATCTGTAATTTTATAAAACTGTACATCAGAAATGTTCACTTATGTTTACTTATAAAATATAATGAAATTCTTTTTCAGTAATACAAAATAAGACTTATGAACAATAATTAAATACACACTAATGAAACTGACTTAGTAGTCTCAATGTTTGATAGTAAAACAATTCATTATAATTTAGCCTCAAAAAATGAAAATAAAGAACTGTTAATTCTGGTTAATCTGAGAAAAAGACAGTAGGTAGCAGTTTAAAATGTGCATGAGACTATAAATTTCCTTATTCTTTAAATTAAAAAAAAACAAACCCTGAGCCCTGGCCGGTGTGGCTCAGTGGTTAGAGCATTGGCCCATGCACCAAAGGTTCGTGGGTTCAATTCCTGGTCAAGGGCAGGTACCCGGGTTGCAGGTTTGGCCGCGCAGGATGCAATCGATCCATGGGTCTCTTTCTCATCGGTGTTTCTCTCCCCCTCCCACCCTCTGATGAGGATTAACAAAAAGCAAAAACAAAACAACAAACAAAAAACTGAAAGGGAATTCAACGTATGTTTTGTAACTGTATCTTTTAAGTTAAAATGGGAACTAATTTAATCAAAGATATGCAAAGGATATAAACACTGTTGGCAACAGCAACAACACTTGAGCCATCAGTGGAAACTTTGCAGTAAGTTAAGAAACTTTTCTGGATTTGGGCCCCAAAAGGCCTATTCACCTAATAATGCTGTAACAGAAAGAATATCTTAACTCTATTGATAGAAAATAAACAGGAGGACCTCACACACCTCAGCTGCTACAGGTGTAACACTTTTCAATTTCTTCGGGAGAGGCATCTCCACTGCATCATCGGGGACCTGGTCCGAGGCTTCCATGGTGCTGTCCTCCTCCTCTTCCCGTGTGCGCTTAGGCAGAGAAGAACTTGGGGTAGCTGAAACTTTGAAATTACATAGTTTAAATCTTGAATTAGGGCATGATAACAAACTCAATTTAGACAAAGTTAATTTTAAAAACTAAACAGAAAGTGTTAGGAATACATTCATACATTCTAATACCTCGTAGAAAACAAGTTATGTACAAAGAATATTCAAGACATGTGTTGCCTGGCCAGCGTGGCTCAGAGGCTGAGCATTGACCTCGGATCCAGGAGATCTCGGTTGGATTCCAGGTCAGGGCAAGTGCCTGGGTTGCAGGCTGGATCCCCAGTAGGGGGCATGAAGGAGGCAGCTGACCTATGATTCTCTCTCATCATTGATGTTTCTCTCTCTCTCCCTTCCTCTCTCTGAAATCAATAAAAACGTATATATATATATTTTTTAAAAGACATGTACCACATCCAAGAAACTACAAACACACAGGCCTACTACAACTTCACTTTAAAATTAATCTTACCAGTGCCAAATACTGCTGTGGAAGTAGATGGTCGCTCAACTGGCGAACTCTGAACCACCTCTACTATGTTTGGGGACAGCTCTTGATTTGCAGGCTCAATCTGAGGATGACTCTGTTGAGTGGGTTGCACAAAAGCCGTAGCCTGGGTTTGCTGCTGAATGGTTAAAATGGGTTGAGGAATAGAAGGCTGGACATTAGGACTAGTAGAACGAACAGATCCACTTGTGCTTCCAAAAACTGGAACATGTTCCACAGGCCCTTCAGATTGCATAGCTGAAAAGTAATTAAAATACTTAATACAATTAATAAGTCTCCTATTCTTATCAAAGCCGGGATTATCCTCCCTATTCTGTGGTATAGGTGACAAAAACAGAAGATAAAGGCAATGAATTACTCATTTTTGTATTGCTTATGTGACTGATAGGTAGCTGAATTAAATACCTGAAACTGTTTTTGATCTATTATCTTATTTAAATTATATAAAGTTATATAAAATAAATGAAATTTAAAAGCCAGAGTCAATCAGATGTGAGTTTTTATTAAGTATCATTTTTGTTTTTCATTGATATAAAATGACCATTAAGTTTAATGTAATATAGGTGAAAATCATTGTACTGAATGTAGCTGAAATAAAATATTCTGTGGTTTTATAGTATATGTACATATTATGTATTTCTAAATGCTTAAAAAGTTTACTGAATTCTAACATTTGTTAAGACAAAAAGTCAAGGAAATTGCATTTAGTAAAGTTTTACTAAACACCTACCTATCTCAGGGTTGGATAAAAAGATTTAATAATGAAAATTCTTACCTTTAGGAACTCAACCTAATGGAATAAAAAAGTATGTATTTAACTGAATTGTAACTGATGTAATAACTAAGAAAGTGCCATGGGAACAAAGTGGAGAAAGCAATGAAGAGATCAGACAATTTCAATAAAAAGTGATGTTTGGGTTCAACCAATGACAGTGTGGTTTTCCAAAGAGGATTTCATATTCTCTTTCTTAGCCATTAGAAGTGAAAATTTGCCCTGGCTGGTGTGGCTCAGTTAGTTGGGCATCGTCCCATGCACCAAGAGGTCAATGGTTCGATTCCCAGTCAGGGCACTTGCCTGGGTTGTGGGCTCGATCCCCAGTAGGGACTATGCAGGAGGCAGCCGACTGATGTTTCCCTCTTTTTCCCTTCCTCTCTCTCTCTCTCTAAAATAAAACATATTAAAAAAATTCCTTAAAAAGAAAAAAGTGAAAATTTTGATCCTGGAAAAGACATGCCATACACTTATAGGAGTAAATTTCCCTCCTTGTTTAGTTAAAAAACACAACAAAGCAAGAAGGGAGGGAGGGAGGAAATTTGCTACATTATCAAGTATCCTGGGAGGTATCACTTGAAAATATTAACTGCCTACTTTTATTATCATGTGTGACTTTTAGCTTCGGTGGAAGCCTTATTTTTCCTTAAAGTTACTGTCATCCTCTCATAATACATCTAAATAACCAGCTAGTCCACTCATATCTGTATTATTCTACTTACCTTCTTGTGATTCCACTTGTGTAGTGGGCATCACTGTAGCTGTCGGGGTGGTGGTAGGGTTTGTAACAGTTGCAGGTGTGACCATTGGGCGGATACTAGCCCTGGGTGTTGACTTATTCCCAGCCATAGCTGCAGCTGTCACTTTACTTGGAGTAGACACAACAGGAGTTGGCTTGATATTAGCTGTTGGTGGGTCTGATGTGCTGGCACTTATAGAGGGGGAAAAACAAGAATAACTGAATTACTACAAATATTCTTTATAAAGTACGTATGCTCTATCAAAAGCAAAGCACATATATTTCCTGAAGTGAGTGTTCAACAAGTATGGTCTTATATGCATTCAGACCTTACTAATTCTGTTTTTCTAACACTGCTTTGGGTAGGCTTTAGGCAGATTAAAATAAAAATTAATGAGACAGTAAGTTTAGCTTTATACTGTTTACTAAATCTTTCAAAACTCTTCTTGAAAAGGTTTGAATTTAAGCATTAAAATCTGTGCAAGAAATACTCTGCAGTAGTGTATTCTGACAATGTGAAATGTATTCAACTGTTGACCACTTTACCCAAGTCTCAACTCAGCTCCTTATATTTGTATCCTTAACATCCCAGGGAGAATCAGTAGCCTATCTTGGACGTCGATCACAAACTAAAAGATAAAAGATGCTCTACCTAATGGGACATATTTTTGTAATAGAGTCCAGATTTGCTTGTCTCCCCAAAGATCACTAGATCTTCCCTAACCTTTAAAAGAAAAACAGACTATAAAAGAACTAAAACTCACATTCCCCTTTCACCAGAAGCTGGAGCTGTTTTCAGCGTGATCTGTCTCTGCTGTTCTGGGACCTATATAAAAAGAAAACTATGGATTACTGTGCCTATCCCACAAGATTCCACTTAAAAGTGCCATCAAAATATTTTATTTTTGTTAATTATTTCTGTATTCTGGGTTTAGCCAAAATTCACTCTGATAAAGGTTCCTTAATCACCAGATACCTTCAAGTAAAATGTACAAAAAGATCTGCCATTTAAACAGAATTAGCTAATCACCTTATTAGTAGGTTCTTGAGGTTCATCTCTCTGCTCCAGGTGTCTCTCTTGATGCTCCCTGAGTTCTCTTTCCAAGCGACTAATTCGACCTTCATACTGGGACTTAAGGGCAGTCATACGAACATCTAATTCATCTTTCTGCTGATCTAAAGCTCCATTCCGTTGTTTAAGCTCCTCATTTTCTTTAGTTAGCTGATCTTTTACACCTAAAGAAGTATTTGTGATTCTATTAATATTACAATCAAACATTGGAAATAATGTTTATGTGCTTAATAGATACTCAAAGGCCATATCAGATTCTATTTCTGAACTTTTACATTTACAATAGTTTTGATACACTATACATCTCAATAGGCAAAGTTCTAAACATATTTGTATTTACTACTCCAGTATAAAATATACTTATTCAAACATAAAAATATGTAACTTTTCCTAACAAAGATCTCAAAAAGATAAAGGATCCACCATAAATTATAGCCAGCAAAAGTCCTTTTATATTTCAATGTATTATAAAATACAAGAATGTTATAAACTGCATTTCATACAATTTCATACAATCTATTGTATACACTAAAAAATAAATAACTTTTTTTTTTAATTTTATTTTGTTGCTGGGACACTATCTTAGAGATTAAAAAAATTGCTCATAATAAAATCCAACTAATTTGGCATTTTATTTACCTACTAAGAAGACTGGAAAACAAGGTACAGTGAGGCCCTCTGTGTTGCAACACAGGGCTCCTCCTAAACCTGACATATTCTGAAATGTATTTTTCCTGAAGGGCTATGCTAGAGGGGCCCTCAGTGAAGTGAGAGGCACAGAAAAATCCCTGGGCTGGTAGGATCCAGTTCTGTCTAGGAGTTTCCAGAAGGCATCTGGACAGTATACCGTGGACTCAAAGGATCTCCATCAAAAGGTCATGATAGTTATACACCAAAGCAGAAAGATAGCAGGACTCCCTATCTAGTCATTACCAATTAACAAGACTTCATATATCAAGGGAATTCTCAATCACTTGAAAACTAAGACAGCTTATTTTGTGTCTAACTAAATAAACCTAATATATACAGAAATTTACCAGCTAAATGTGCAATTTTTGATTTTGCTGCTACAATAGCCTTTCTTGTCTTTTCTTCCTTTTCAGTTATCTGCTGTCGGAGCTGCTCTTCCTGTGTGGTTCTATCTTGAAGATCCTGACGAAGTCGTGCAAGTTCAGATTGAAGCTGCACAGTTTGTTCCTGCAGATTTCTTGCTTCAGTCTCTTTTTCAGATAATGTCTTTTAAAGGAAAACAAGTATTTACTATGTAGCAATCAAATCAATTCAAACTGTGGGCCCTACAAACTTAAAATGTAAAACATTACTTTGCTTATTTAAATTAAATGGAAGTATAAATACAAAATGCTGGTCAAACCAAGTAAGCAAACACTTGAAGATGATTAGCTACTACTTTCATACAGGAGTCATTCAATGTAAAAAGCATAAGATACATACATTTTCATACGATAACAGAAAGTCTTTAGCATATATTTCTTTTTTAAGTTCTTTTTTAGGACTGAATAATATTTCATTCTATTTCTTTAAGCATTCAAACAAGGAAGAATTGGGACATATTTCACACTCATACCTTCTGCAGATTCTCTACTTGATTCTCAAGTGATTTTGACTTTGTTTCAGCTTGGTTAAGGGTTTCTTTGAGCTCCTGCATTTCCTGGATTGAGACATGCTGTTCCTGATGGTCTCCAGAAGATTGAGCTGAAGACTCCATGACCTAATATAACAAAAAGTAATAATACACTCCACTTCCACATATTCAGCAATCCCACTTCTAAAAGTTTATTTAAGAAAATTAATCATAATTATGCAAAGAAATTTAAGGCATTCATAAATGACTTTTCTATGGAACAACTTTAATGTCCAATAGTAAGTTGTTAAATAGGTTAGGGTTTTCCATAAAATGGAATGTTAACCAGCTAATCAAGATGATGATGTAATGTTTAACATAAAATTGTTTGGAATGACAAATTACTCACAAGTAAAGAAAAGCATACTAGAAGTGGTTAACACTGAGGGGTAAGAATTTTGGACTTTTTTTCTTTACATATTTTCTAATCTAACGTGCAAAGTATGTCATTAAATCAATATACAGTTCTTTACCTTTGGGAATTAAAGACAAAATGCAGAGTCAAAATATAACAAGGATTTTAAAATTCTTTTAGATAGGTGGTTAACATCAACTACTTATTTAAAACTATAATACAGCCCGCCCGGGCCAGTGTGGCTCAGCTGGTTGGAGCAAACAGTACAAGAAAAGGTTGCAGGTTTGATTTCTGGTCAGGGCACATACCCAGGTTGCAGGTTCCATCCCCAGTCTGAGTGTGAATGTGTGTACAGGAGGCCACCAATTGATATTTCTCTCTCACATTGATGTTTCTCTCTCTCTCCCCCCCTCCTCTCCTCTCTCTCGCTAAAATCAATAAAAACATATCTGTAGTCGAGGCTAAAAAAATTAAATACATAAATAAATAAAACTGTATCATAGCCTAACTATAAAGAACTATCATTCTTTGATATACACAATTTTAATCAGCAATGAGTTACCAGAACACAGTTTGAAAAGGGACAATATTTGAAACAGGAAAACTGAACTAATATACCTAACATTTATTAGAATTTTTTTATGAACTTACGGTGCATTTTGGGACATATTAAAGAGCTAATCTTAAACAACAGTGCCGTAAATTACCTTAAAGTTTAGAACCTAAAAACCAATAATCAACATTATGAATAAGATTTTTATGTCATCCTGATATGTAAAATGGTGTGTGAATTGTGTAGATCAAAATTGTGTACGTCAAAAAACATACAAATATATATGTATGTTATACATAGAGCAAGAAAATCCCTTCAAATACCTTGTCTTGCTGGGCTTTGAGCTCTTCATACTGAGTCTTATACCTACGTCCAATTTTCTTGACTTGAGTAATAGTTTTGACCTTTTCCTGGATATCAATTATTTTGGCATCTAAGTCCTTCTGGATACCTTCCTTTTCAGTTCTTATTTTATTTAAATCTTCCTTTAGACTCTGGATTAAGTTCTGATTGTTAGTCAAAGATGCATTTGATCTAAAAAAAAAATCAAAGACTAAGTATATGAGACCTCTCAAGTTTTAAAATCCTTCGATTTACACTTTTTATTGTGTTGCTTTAGTAAAATTTGTATTTAAGAAATCCTAAAAAAACCCCATGCATGCTTTAAAAGATAATTCCTTAACTTATGATTATGTGGTCCTTTATAAAGATGTTATATGCTTATTAGATAGGCATACATGCCCATGTTAGAAATGAGAAAAATCCAGTTATAAGTGGTCAACTAACATACACGATTTTACATAGCAATCAAGTGTTGGTACAGATTTTAATTCACATCTGACTGATAGCAAAATCTATACTCCACTTGATCTGGTGTTGAGTATATGTTAGGTTTTGTAGACCACATACACTCTGTCACATGTTCTTTTTCCTTTTAAACAATGCTTTAAAATGTAAAAAAGCATTCTTAGCTCACAGGCCATACAAAACAGGCCTGTGGGTTACAGTTTGCCAAACCATGTACATTATCATAAACTTACATGACATGACCCTGAGTTAAGAGTATGGGTTTAACAACTACTAACTCTGCAACCTCGGGTACCTTTCTGAATTTTAGCTTTCTCATTTTTAAAATTAAGTAACATTACTGAAGAAATGAAATGCTAGACTACTGTTATAAAACAAGTAAAAAATACACGTGACAAAAATTTGTAAGCTATCAAGCATCATATAAATAGGGGTTATGACATGGACAACTGACATTAAACCTTTAAAAAAGTAAACCAGAAACATCCATTTTAATATTCAACTTATCTTTAAAAGGACAATATAAGTTCATGTAAATATTTTATTAAAATACTTCAATAGGTTCATAAATATATTCGAACCAAAATAAAAATAAAAATCTATTTGCAAAAGTTATTTTGACTGTTTAGAAAATAAACACATTTAGCCTTATACCAACTGTAGTTTTTAAAGTCATAAAATACAGAGAAGTAATTTATATAAGGAGACATAAAGAAAATTACTGTTTGCGTGGCTCCTTAAAGTAATAAAAGGGAAAGTCAGGGCTCTAATACTTTCCATTCTTTCTAAAATCAGAAAGCACTTGGGGTATCTTATAAAGAACAGAAACAAACTTCTCTGAGTCCATGTATTATAGACAATTTAAGGCTTCTTCCTTATACCTTGCAATCTCAGCTTTAAGTCTCCCAATTTCTTCAGTTAACTGCTGAATACGCTTAGTATGAACTTCCTTTTCAGAAAGGAGCTTCCGATACTCTTCTGTATCTGGATCTTTCTGTTGACTTATTAGATGCTAAAATAGCAAAAATGCATAACATGGTTTTACAGGTTTTTTCAAACCAATATGCTATAAAATAGCAAAACACCTATTATGTTTACATTAGGTATCTTGCATACACAGTAATGAAGCACCAAGCTACAAGATAATGAAGATCAAACCTTTAGTTTGTTTAGCTAAAAAGTTCAGCCGAAATAGAAAATGCCATTAACTATTCATTATCCAGGGTGGGGCAAAAGTAGGTTTACAGTTGTTCGTATGGAAATTAATACAATAATTAATTAATGAAACAAGAATAAACTGTGTTTCATGCACTAACAATGGTAAACCTACTTTTGTTCCACCCTGTATTTTCATAGTTGCAAATGAACATTTCAGAACAGTTACAATGGAGCCAAATAAAGAGATCCAAAAATCTACAAGCTTTTAATATTAAACACCTATTTCAAGAGATCCAAAAATCTACAAGCTTTTAATATTAAACATCTATTTCAATAAAGTGCCATTTACAAGGAAAAAAAGAGTTTCTAATGCATTGTAATCTAGAAACAGAAATCCTAAATATAACTGATTAAACAGGACAGAAAGCAGCACAATTTAATAGAAATATATGTAGATTTGGGTAGAAGACCCTCCTTTCTTGACTTTTCAGATTACTTATGTGATTAAAAAAAAGAGAAAGATTAAATGGGCTCTTAAATCTTACAGTCCCATTCTGATAAAATGTTTACCATCCTAGAGCATTTTCTAGGTACCAGGTGATGGGTGAACTGCTGCTTCACATTTATTGTTTAATTTTTGTAACATGAAAAGTGTTATCATGTCCTCATTTTTACACACAAGGAAAACTGCCTCTGAAGACTAAGAAACTCTGACAAATCACATAACTAACACGAGGCAAGGCAGATTTTCAACCTTTTGTTTGAATATAGAGCTGGAGTTTCCAGCAGTACTGTGTGATATGGTTTTGTCCCCCCCAAAAAGGTCTTCTTAAAGTGCTTCAATAAACTATATAAATCCATTTTTTCATGAACAAAAGTATTTCAGAGATAAAGTGAAAGCCTACATTTGGAGTTAAAATTAGCCATTTTTACAAAACATGCAAAATATGACCAAAAATTTTAAAAAACGAGTTATGTACATGTAATAGACTGTTAAACACAATAACTTTTAGCTAGTTCTTCAAATAATTTATCCCCTTAAATTTTACTCCATTTAAAAAATTTAATGTTCCATGTTTTGGAATAGGTTTAATTGCATTTACCTGGTTACGTGCTTTCCAACGTTTAACATCTTCTTCTAATAACTTCTTCTCTGCTTGCAACATACCGCTTTTCTCACTTAGCTCAGCATTTGCTTCTTGTAAAGGCAAAATATCTAACTCCAGTTTCCTCACCTGAAAATAATGCCAATTTTTTTTTAATACCTGATGTAAAAATTCGTATTTTAATAAAAATAACATGCACTTACTATTGATCAGTAAGTTACAAACCTTTGCTTGCATCTGCTGTAGATCCTGTTCTAGCCTCTCCTTCTCTTCTCTTAGCATCTTATTGGTCTCCATAACTACGTTCATTGTTTCTGTTTTCTTCATCAGTTCTTCATGCTGGGCCATTGTTTTTGCAGTTACCTAAAGATTTCAAGCACATGTATATATACACCAACATCTAACAACATGTGAAGACCTACCTTTTCCTACCAGTTCTAATCTTCCCTACAAAAAGTGAGAATTTAAATATCAACTTTTAACACTAAAGTTTTAAGTTTCTTTTTCTGTGCGCTTGTTGATTACAAAGACTAAACAAACGCAAGAAGTCACAAAGATGAAAGTAAAAAGATACTTCAAACCCCACTGACAAATAATCCATTTTACCCTTAGGTAAGAACAGCAATCCAGATCTCTATCTTTCTATTATCTATTCTTTAGATACTGAATTTATTAATAGTTTAAAAACAATGTTATTTTGGTCCTCCCCCACCTTTGTTCAGAAATTCTTTCATTTCATTCAGTTGTTTTATCACTTTGGTTTCGAGCACTTTTACTGAGTATTTTTCACCTGTAAAGAACTTCCTTCCTGTTCTCAATGGGTGTAATTATCTATCTTTTATATATTACTTTATTCCCTAACCATTTTCAAAGCTATGGCTCACAGTTGCCATGCTATAGTGTTCACAGTGGGTAGACATTCTATAATTTTTGATATAATGTGTTACTTCCTGACTTTCTTCCTACTCTATGTAAGAATTGGTTTTTCCTCTTTGATGTTGTTTGTGGGACGGATATTTTCGAATATTATTTGTGTTTCTATAGTCCAAAAAACAACAAAGGAAGCAGCAGAGACTGAGAGAATATGCAATCTTTGTTAGAAACCCTGATTTTGCCACTTTCCTCCAAGTGTTAACTCCAAAGAATTAGAGGGGCTGTTTATTATTTCTACAATGGGCTATATTTGAATTTGGATTGCTTTCTCAACATGATGTAATTCTAGAGATTTAAATTTGTCTGAAAACGTAAATTCCATAAATCTAATTATTCACTTTCCTGTGTCAATGGTTTCTATCTAGCAGTCATTCCAACTACCTATCAGTTAAAAGAAGATCAACGATTCAATTTCCTTCCTTGTAGATGTGGGGTTGTATTACTGCATCTCCTCATAATGAGGTCATGCAATAAGTTTTTGGGTGTTAGTGAGGGTTAAGGAGTCGAGCTTGTGTTGCGACCATCCATTCACTATACCATTTTCTTATCCTTTCTTTGATAGTAGTTATTATTTTTTGCTCCTTTTTTGAGGAAAAAATAACCCGTGGCAGTTTTAATCCACCATGTTTTCCTAGAATGCCTATCCAGATGCATTATGACAACTACAATTAAGGTAACTGAAATTTAAGTGCTTACTACACACCAGACAGGATTCTAAATGCTTCATGTGCACTAATTCACTTAATCCTCATTATCGTCACCCATTATTACAGATGAGGAAATTTAAGAGCAGGGAAATTACAACATCTAATGATATGAAGCTAGAATATGAAACCAGGCAGTCTGGTTACCACTCCTTTCTTAAGCATTACTGTATCATTGCCTAATAATGTTTAATGAATTGAGGAGTTTAAGAAGAAAGCTAATTTCAAGTTAAATTTTATGTTATTGGAAACTAAAATGACCTCGTAACAACTGCTTTCTTACAGCTTGGATACATACCTGGACTTTCTCCCTTTCAGCATTTAGACTATCCTGCAGTTCCTGCAGCTCTCTTTCTAAAAGTTCAACCCTTTGTCGATATCGCAGACTCTCAACCTGAGCCACCTCAAACCTCGTTTCAGCAATTTCTTTCTCTCGTCGTATAAATCTACAAGAAGATGCAAGATTTTATTTGAATAAAAAAATGACAGCAACATTTTAAAATGGGTAATTTTAATATAAGTTCCATTCACTTTAATAATAATTTTAATAATTTTCATTAAGAAATAATGAGACATTATAGACGGTGGCTTTAGAAATGTGTATCTTTAAAATGATCTGAAAGGCATTTAGTTTTTTAAAGAACCCACTCAAGTTCTTACTATCAAGTTCAACTTAAAGCCATTTATTTAAAGTGGCATATGTCTAAATGTCAAGTGACCACCATATGAGTGGCAATGGGTTTATTGGCCAAGAGACAGTATGAGCTTTATACGAAAATAGCAAATAACCCGCACTTATCTAATTTATATATTTGGAGTTATAGTTCATAGTTGTCATACCACAGAAATAAAGCATTAAGAATATACTTGGTGCCCAGCTGGGCGTGGCTCAGTGGTTGAGCGTGGACCTAGGATCCAGGCAATGGGGGTTCGATTCCGGGTCAGGGCTCATGCCCAGGTTGGGGGCTTGCTCCCCAGTCAGGGACATGCAGGAGGCAGCTGATCAATGACTCTCTCATCATTGATGTTTCTCTCTCTCTCCCCCTCTCCTTTCCTCTCTCTGAAATCAACAAAGATATACTTAAAAAAGAAAAAAAGAAAAGAATATACTTGGTTTACCTGAGAATTTCTAAAATCTGCTCTTGAGATTTTCCTTCTTCACTGAAAGACACATTCAGCGGACCTTGTACACGTTCCTTCACAGAGGCAATGACCTTGTCACTTAATTTTTCAATCTGATCATGAAGTAATCTGTTTTGTTTCTCTAGATCTTCACAGCGAGACACACACTTGGTAACTTCATCCTGTAAGCCAAGACTCTGTCATAATAGCAGGTTTTCCCATGCATATTAAAAAGAAAAACCCAAACTTTTCAGTTCTCCAGAACTTTCTATTATGATGTGCAATAATACCTTTAACACTCTCTCTCTCTCCTCCCAAGATGCTTTACACTCCAACAACTGTGATTCTGCTTTCTGGGTTGTTTCTTCCAAATGCTGACGAACTGAGGCCATTTTGGAAACCTGTTCCTTGGCAGCTTGTAGAGCTTCAACATCAGCAGCATGGAGCATCAATTCTCTTTCATACTTATTCTGAGCTTCCACAGCTATTTTAGCCTATAAGAAATTATCCCCCCATTGACACAAAAGATTAAAAATCCAAAGCTAATCAGTACAAAAGAAAAGATGCACAATGCATTATTTAAAATAAAAGTGGAGACCATGTAAATGCACCAAAATGGAATAATTAAAAGTTACACTATTATCTATTTAATGAAATATTAAAGAGCTGGTCCAAATGAAACTTATGAAGACTATGTAGTAATCTGGAACAGATTTTATAGAATAAAAGCTAAATATAACTCATGTAAAATACATGCATACACACAAAAACTTAAAAGTAAACAAAAAAATGAAAAATTAATTTGAAAATTGAATTATAGATATATTCTCTGATTTTAATTTCCAATGTTATGCTGTTTCGCAATAAGCCAAGAACCATTCATTTTTGTGTAATTTACCTTTGAAGCATTTTCCCCTGTATTGCATCGTTAAAGCAACTGTGACACACATACATGCTGTGTATATGTAGGCAATAAAGAATAGTAACCAAACAAGTGGCTATCAATATACCACTGAACTTAAAAATGAGAACATTAGTAATATTCTTACAGATATTCATTTTTCATTCTACCATTTAAATAATCCCCATTACCGTGAATTATGTTTTATCACTTTTTTGTTCATAAAAAAAAAAAACTTGTCCATATATGCATGTGTGTACATATACTTACAACAAATAAGGTGGTTTCGTATTAAGCTTTATAAAAAGTGGTGTGTGCCCTGGCTGGTGTGGCTCAGTTGGTTGGGCTTCGTCCCATGCACCAACCAAAAGGATGCTGGTTTGATTCCCAGTCAAGGCACATGCCCAGAGTACAGGCTTGATCCCCAGTAGGGGGTGGGGGTGGGGGGGTGCAGGAGGCAGCTGACTGATGTTCTACTCTCACATTTATGTTTCTCTTTCTCTCTCCCTTCTTCTAAAAATAAAAATACTAAGGAAAAAAAAGTGGTGTGTAAAAATCTGTAACCTCAGTAATGTATTAAAAATGTTTTGCCGAGGAAAGTATCTCTATCTTGCTTATAATAGTTTTACAACCAGAACTAGTAAAGGACTGCAATAGTACAAAAAAAAGAGCGAAGCCCACACTTACTCTCCTACTCCCATCTTTGTATTTTAGTGTCATCTACACTTTTCAACTGACCTTAGCCCAAGTTCCCCAAAAGTGGCAATAACCCTGCATTTCTGTAAGACTCACCAACTCCCAAACGGCATTAATGCCCCCAAGAACTGTTCCCTAGATCAAAGCTCACTCAATACTGGCTACAAGGGCAACACTTACTTGTTCCTGACAGTCGCGCCTGGCTTGCTGCTCGTTACTCAGAGCTGTGCCGGCTCTCTGAAGAGCTTCTTGTACTTCATTCTGAACACTACTGAGTGTTTTCTTTAACTCAGATAACTAAATTAAAAGAACAAGATTAAAAACCAGAGTTAACTGCCAACTTATTTTTAAAGTAGTGAAAACAGACCTTTAAAAGCCCAATCACCCAAAGGGACTTCTTACAAAGTTTAAAAGTTATAACCTGATATAATCTACAAATTTTGCAGCTCCATATTCTGTCTCTAATATTTGGAAAAGTCAGGTCTCAGGGAGAAGTTTCTAAAAAGCAGCACTGAGACTTACTACCATAAAGCAGTCTAAAACATTCAAAGAAAACATGAACACATGGTAAGAGCAAAATACAACATAAAACTAAAATTGTATGTGCTCAATCATCTGTTGAGATGAACCAAATGGTAACTAATGAACTATTTAAGAATTCAAATACTTATATACACAAACAAAAAGACTGATATGGTAATAACCGAATTTACCTGTTGTTCCATGCTCTCTATGGCCTTTCTCTTGTCATCCTGAAGTTCCTGTTTTTCCTTCTCTACTTCCATCAACTTCTTTTCCAACTGTGTCTGAAACTCGGCTGACTCTTTTAAACGAACTTCAATATTCTTACGTACTTCTTCTGTTACCTTCACCATCATCCAAACAGTAGGATACAAAATATTATACACATTTAAAATTAAATAATTACTTTCTCCAAATCTAAACTAAACTTGAAAAGTACTAAAATTATTTTTTGCCTTTTTTTTTAAAGCCACCAAATGCTGATTAAAGAGTTCAGAAACATTTAAAACTATAAGCATAATTTACCTTTCGACTTGGCCACCGGACATTTTTCTCTTTTGAATTGAAATTTCCAATTCTCATTTCTCTGTCAATCCTCATTATCCACTTGCCAAATCTGTTCTTTCTACTAACTACTGAAAGAATTCCCCCCTCCACGTATTTTAATTTCCATGATGCCAACCAGAAAAAGATCTTTTAAAACTATGACCCTAGACTACTGATATAGTCTCCAAAACAAATTTTGTGTCCTTCAATCTACCACATTAATCTTTCTAATTAAAACAAATTATGGCAATAACATGTTGGGGGGGAAAATCAACAATTTTACATTCAAAACATTTCACATTTGGTTCTCAACTACACTCATGATTATATGCATCAGTATTCAACGTCACAAATTCAATACACTAGTCAAACTAGCCTTTTTTATCTTGGCTGAGGTTCCTGCTACAGAATAACTTTGACTATCCAAATGATACTTTCAAGGCTGTGCACAAATACCATCTGTTTTGTTAAGTCATTATTGTTCAGAAGACAAATATCCTTACCTACCTGCCATTCACATTAACATCTGATCTGTAACCTTTGCTACAGCAATTATACCCTTCCTTGTTCTGTGGGTTGTTTTTATCTCACTTATTAGACTCAAGCACTTTTAAGAGGTAAGCATAAGGATATCAGTCCAACTTGCCCTTACCACAGTGCCTTACACACAGCAGGCTCCTAACTGGAAAAAAAAAAAGTCAGTGCATTCAAATTGAATTCAAAATTGTACATACCTGTTTTTCTTTATTAAGGGATTCTTCTAAACTAGTAACCATTGCCCGATACTGTTCCACATTACTAGTACTTGTTTTGAGTCTCTCCTTCAAGTCATTCACCTGCTCTTCTGTCTGCCTCAATTGACTCAGAAGATCATCCACATCTTCTTTGTTGCTAGGCTGACCTAAAATATTTAACAGCTTTCTTAAAATTAACATTTTAAATGATATAAGAGATTATCATCAAATAGTTTGTGAAATTAGGATTAAGGCTCAAATGTAGAAGAACTTAACTATCTACAATGTATATTTCAACCTATGCTGAATACCAAAATTTAAAAACATTATTTGGTCAGTGTTATTTCTTTTTAAAAAAATCAAATATTTGAAATCTGCTGTTACAAATATTAAGGATATTTAAGAAAAGAGTACAAAATATTTCCACTGAACTGAGGAGCTACCTGAAGGAATTACTGATTATTATCATTTAAACACTGTTTAGTCTAAAACACCAAATCTTTAATCATTTAGCCTAATTTTCATTCTAAAATCCTTGGAAAAGGAAGAAATTACAGATTGAAGTTTTTTTTATCAAATGGTATCAATAAGAGAGGACTATTAGATATGTATTTATGTACATACACATATACATACACACATACATATACAATTACAGTTTTTTATTTCTCTTCTATTAAGAAATAAAACCATATAGAAAGATTATCTGGACACAAAGGCTTTGCACTTGAAATGGTGTATTCCCACAGAGAAGCAAAATCTAAGGAAACAAATCTTTTACCTGAGGCTATCAAAGAGCAAAAATTAGGAATACTGCTCTGAAAGACACCAAACAAATCAATTATTTCTGTAAATGAGCCTTGTTATTATAGATTTAATAAGTAGCTACATCTCAAAACGGAGTTTAAAATTCAAATATCAGCCTCCAAAAGGTATATGTTTAAAGTATGAATAATTGATTTCAACAATTGGAAAACTAAGATCATACCTTGCCAGATGCCTGCAGCACTATTTTGAATCTTCCAAGTCTGCAAATCTATTAATTTAGGCCTAAAACAGCTTTACTATATGAAGAATAAAAGTATTTTTTTTTCTTTTAATAGTACCCACAAAGAAAAGACTATTTATTGACAGATGTTACAAATGTTTCTAAAGAAATACTTTATTTCCAGTCTAAGCATTTAGTTACCTTTACCAGTTCTCTGTGAGGACTGGGAGGCAAGCTGGACTTCCATATTACTGAGGTACTGTTTCAATGTAGCAATTTCCTTCTGAGCATTTTTTAATAGTTCTTTTGTGTTAAGATGAAGATTTGTCTCAGTATCCAGCTGCCTCTTTGTATCTAAAAGTTGAACCTACAAGAAAAAAATACATTAACCCTACAAACACTGTTTTAAGAGTCTTAAATAACTTGAAGTTCAATTTTCTTTTTTTTTACAGAACTTTAAACTCTGGCTGAGATCAGAGTAACAGAAACACAGAAACCAGATTTACCTTCTCATCTGAAATAGCCCACTAAAAAAACCAAAAACCAAAACCAAACAAACACAGACCCCATACATCAGAGAAACAGAAATGGACATGACACATAAAACAATTTCACAATTGTGGGTTGACAGGATATAAGAAAGGCTAGCTCTACAATTTTCTTAGCTTACTGATTTAAGAGTGCCCAGGCTATGACACAGTGTAAGGGAAATGAGGAAGAGACCAGCAGGCTCCCTGAATTGAGAACACAAAACTGAGAGTACAAGGCAGCTAAATTAGTTTGAATTCATAAGATAGACCATTAGAGAGAAGAGAGCTATACAGATAATACACTGGAGATTTGCAGAGGATCCCTCTTGAATATTCAGTGAAACTGATCAGCACATGTATCTGAAGTTACCCCAGACAGGGTAAAGAATCATCCAAAGAGACTGGAGTGAAGAGTGCCTGGCGCCAGTCAGGGATAATGCCTTTTCCCAGTAGCCAGACTGAAAAAAACGCATAATCCATCAAACACTGAGGACCAGTACTCAGGAAGGTCTAACTCAGAAATGAGCAATAACTTGTTCTAGACTGAGCACTGCTTTGGGCCTGCCTAATAAATCATAAAAAGCAACACTCAAGAGAACAAAGCTCAAGATTTACAGAAATACAGAAGTATCCAGCACTTGAGAGGGTAAAACTCACTGTGTGTAGCACCCGATAAAATTATTAGGCACACAGAGGCAAGAAAGAGAGTTTGTAAGGTCTCATTAAAACATGCTTCAACAGGAGATGACAGTGTGTCCACACACCAGCTTGACTGTTGAACAAAAACAAACCCACAGAAATTCAGAACCCTGACAGACTCACGTCTAGGTTCCTAGTAAGCGTGTGCCTTTGCTCCACCTCGTTTTCCAGCTTCTTTTTTAGATGGGTTATCTCATGGTCCAGTTTTTCTATCTGGCTACTAAGTCTTTGCTTGGTTTCTGTTTCAGATCTCTCTAGTATTCCCTAAGGTAAAGAAAAGATTTTGGTTATGCTTTTAAACAAAGTTAAAAAAAGGAATACAAATGAGAGGATATAGGGGATTACAGGATTACACCATTTCTACATGAAGTTAATTAAGATCTATGACATTGGCCAAGAAATTTATTTTGACACTTTACATATTAAAACACCTATTAAAAAGTGAAAAAAAGAGAAACATATTAAAATAGTAATTCAGATTTCTTCAAGTTTTATAGCAAAAAATAAACCCCCCCAATTTAATCTTGTAAACAACTAAACTGCACAGAACTCTGTGAAAGTAGACCTGAAGATCAAAACTGCCAATTGGGTGAATTTCAGGTCTCTTTCATGTTTTATTTAGAATATTGACATATCTTAATAAACCTCAAAATTCAATGATCACCATAATACATGACAAAAATGAGATAAGTTTTCTAATGAAGAAAACTGAGACGATATAATGTTAAAGCTATTTACATTTAACTTTAAAATTGTTTTCTATATGCGCCTTTTTATTTGGTTACCTGAATTGTTTGCAGATTAGTTAGCAGTAAGTTTTGCCCTCTTTGTTCAGCTAACAAAGACTCTCTTTGCTGAGAAAGACGAACTTCTGATAATTTAAGCATTTCCTTTTCTTTTTTCAAATTTTCTGCTCTTACCTTGAGGAAAATACAAATGAAAACAATGTTGAAAAACAATGTGTCAAATGTAATACAATTATAAATTAAAATGATCATTTGTTACTCCATATTCTTGATGCTAATTAGAGACTATTTTCATTATGTAAGAAAATATAACTTAGTTTCATGTGTTGAAATGTGAAGCAAAAATGACAGGGAACACCAAAAGATCAAAGGAAAAAATCTTGCAATGACCACAAATACTTATATTTCTTTGCTCTAACAAATCAGACTTTAAAATAAAAAATAAAAAATGTCAGAGTAAAAGAAACACAATTGCAAAATTATGCTACAGGCTACTTGCATACTGTTAAATTATTCAAGTGTTAGAAGGTAGCTTGGTTACTATCTGAGAGTGCCAACTAATGTATTTAAACTTTTTCCCCCCATGAAGAGTATACTCTGAGTCTCGGGACTTTCGAGGGTGATTTGAAGATCAATATCCTCAAAGTTTTCATATTGACATATTAATATTTACATATTTACATAATCAATCATAAAACTAACTCCACCAGTTTGAAAAAGTACATTCCCTATAAAGGAGTGGAAGAAATATAAAAATAAAAGAATACAGCCAATAGCTTTAGATAACCTTGGCTTAAGTCAGAACCAACTCATACCGTGTAATTGTCCCCAAATAGGTAAATCACTTAGCTTTTGAATTCGTTTCTCAACAAATAAAGTGGAAGACAACTTCACCTAGTTCACAAGTAGTGATTGAAAGATGAGAGAAAGCCCTAACCGGTGCTGCTCCGTGGTTAGAGCGTTGGCCTGCACACCAAAGGGTTGAGGGTTTGATTCCCGGTCAAGGGCATGTACCTGGGTTGCAGGTTTGATTCCTTGCCCCCAGTTGGGGCACATGCGAGAGGAAACCAAGTGATGTATCTCTCTCTCTGTCTCCCTCTCCCCCTTCAATTTTCTCTAAAAATCAATGGGAAAAATATCCGCGGGTAAGGATTAACAACAAAAAAGTTGAGATAACTTCACAGAAAAGCAAAACTCTACATAAAAATTAGTCATTAAAGAATTCAGTCCTGACGGACATTTATATTCATGTTCAAATTCAGAAATATAATTCAATGCTAATGTGATTTTTATATTATCTTTTATTAGAAATGAGCAAGAATGGATAAAATACCTGTCTTTGTTGTAGCTACAGAAAGTGATTTACAACTTTATTTTGAAATGGATGATTTGTAAGAAAATCTTAGTACAGAGAAACAAACTTCTTTGCCCTTTCAGTTTTAATAGAAACAAACACCCAGCTGATGCAAAACTGGATACAGCTGACCCTTCAACAAAGCAGCAATTAGGGGTTCCAACCGGCTACACAGGTGAATATCTACGTGTAACTTAATTTGGCCCTCTGCCTACAGATTCCCAACCTTGGCTCTGACTACTATTGACCCTTGAACAACATGGGTTTGAACTGCACAGGTTTACTTATACTGGGTCCACATATATGCAGATTTATGGGTACGTGGCCCTGTGCAGTTTAAACCTTGATCAAGGACCTGTAATACACAAACCTCTCAGATATCTATGTCATACCAACCAGTAAAATCAAATAACTAAAAAACAAATGTCAAATGCAATTTATAATGCAAGTCAGATGAGAAAAATTGGTCTCACTTCTGCAACAGCTAGCTTTTCGTTTGCTCCTCTCAAATCTTGTGTCATTGTATTGATGATCTGTTCCTGCTTTTGAGTTGTTGCAGTGAGTTTCTGATTTCTCTCATGTAGGGATGTTATTTCTCGGCGATATCCTTCAACATTATCTTGTAGCATTTCGTAACTTGTATGAAAGAAAAATAATTCTATGAGACACTGAAATACTATATCCTAGCTTAGTTCCTTAAAGAATTTCACATTAGCTTAATTTTAAATGATTAGCTATATAAAAAAAGTGGCTTTGTAATAATGTAACACCTTCATACTTTTTTCTAAACTCCAAAGTTAGCAGTTAAATTCAAATTCTAAATAAGGACAGCATTTCATGATGAATTAACTTTTTAATCTTATTCATTTACAAGAATTTTAATCATATTCAAAATATTGCCAATACAATGTTGATACACCAGAAACCCACCACAATGCAGTATGCAAATTTATATACGTATGCATGGTTCATGATAAATACTTTGCCATCCTTTTTCCTCTGTAACTCTTCATCTTATGTTTTTGATGAATGAATTTTTTAGAGAGAGGAAGGGGGGAGGGAGGGAGAGAGAGAGAGAGAGACACTGATGTGAGAGAGAAACATCAATTGGTTGCCTTCCGCATGCACTCTGATAGAGATTGAACCTGCAACCTGGGTATGTGCCCTTGTGGTGTACAGGACAATGATCCAACCAACCGAGCCACACTAGCCAAGGTTCATCTTATTTTCTTAAGTGCCTAAAATCTTAGAAAATTGCTGGTTATAGCTATGAATGTAGGGGGAAAAGATGCTTTTATTTGGAATATCTATCTTGGAATTTATCCTTACAAAAACATAGTTTTATCATTTAGTACAGGCATACCTCATTTTATTGTACTTCCACAGATACTGCATTTTCATGAACACAAAGGCAAGACCCTTCACCAGCAAAAATATCATGACTTGTTAAAGGCTCAGACAAATTAGCATTTTTAAGCAATAGTTTTTAATTAAGGTATGCATTTTTTTAGACATAATGCTACTGCACACTTAGCACTACAGTATAGTGTAAGTATAACTTTTTCTGCCCTGGGAAATCAATCAATGCGTGTGACTTGCTTTACTGCAATATTCGTTTCATCGCAGTGGTCTGAAATTGAACCTTGCGACATCTCTGAGGTATGCCTGCATATACAGAAGTAAAATTTGTCCTACTTTTTAAACTAACAAGTATTCAATGGATCTAACAACTATGGAATGAAATTGACTATTATACCTTTGTAAGTGACCAAGAAAGTGAATTTTCCCAAAATTAACTATCTAGTATCTCTTCGTCTTCTATCTAAAATAGCAAGGGCTGAATGAAATTGGATCATGTTATGCTCACTGTCTCTGGTGCATTTATAAAATAATCAAATCCTACAGAGAGAGTAGGCCTTTCACACTCAATAAGGAAAACCAACAACATTCCTCACATGGAACTTCAGCTTTAATAACTATCTGGACTCCTTAGCAATGCCTATGAGAATCATTAACCAATATTAAAACTGAAACCTATAGCGTCTCATATGGATCATGATCCACAAAAAAGTAACACTATTGCAAATTAACCCTTGAATTTGGTTCATCTGAATACTGCAGTATACCATTTAGGTTTCATTGATAATCTAAATGTGATTTCTTTTTTCAAATTAAATTGATTGGGGTGACATTGGTTAGTAAAATCATATAGGTTTCAAGTGTACAATTCTATGACACATCACCTGTATACTATATTGTGTGCCCACCACCCAAAGTTAAAAAGTATGGAATCTTCATGAATTTGAGTCATCCCTTGGGCAGAAGCCATGCTAATCTTCTCTGTATCATTCCAATTTTAATATATATGCTGCTGAATTGAGCTCTAGACTTAAAGAAAATTTACCGTTTAGAAGCAAAATCTAGCTGGGTAGAAATTTTGGTGTTTTGTGATCGCAAGTCTGTGACTTGCTCCTGAAGTTTCTCAAGCTGCTCATTCTGTATTTTTTCATTATCTGCCTTTTCTTTTTTGTAGTTCTCAAAAATTTCCTGCAACTAAATATTAGAGAAATTATTAGATGACACTGTGTTCTTGAAAACCTAACCCAAGATAATAAAGGGGTGTGGTCTTTACCTGTTTAAGGGCAGCCTTGGCTTCTATAACCTCTGCTGACTCGATTATAGGTACTGAAGTAGGAGTGGAAACAGTCTGTGATGTACTTGAACGTTTTGGAGTTGATACAAGAGAAATATCGTCTAAACTTGCAGCTTCAGAAATGTAAAAACATAAAAATAAATGATATAACATTTCTTTGTAAATACATCATTACCCAAATCAATAAGCTAGTCTTAAATAAAATCATAGACCACAGAAATAATGAAATAAGGAATCTACTAAATAACCTATTAAGGTTATTTTTGGTTTCTCATTAAATATATTTGCAGATTGAATGTTAAAACCAAACATGACCAAAATAAATATAATTCATTGATTTTAAGATGCACACTTTTCAACAATGGTCAGCATTTCTTCTTTCTTAATATCTAAAACAATGGTATACTTTAGGATTGATGACCTGTTGTGATCACTCACATATGGTAGTCAAGTTTGAAGTTACCATTATGAGAGTGCGTATTGCTTACATTGCAAAATCCATTCCCTAATATACGTTTCAGAAAAATCTCCCCCAACTAAAAACCTACCTTGTAAAGGAATGACAACTCCTGTTGTTTGTGACAACAAAATACGGTACATATCACGCTGACGAACTATGGAATCAACAAGCTGCATCTGATGTTGTCGTGACCCACGGAGTTGTTCCAATTCAGTGAGGGCGCTCTCAAGTTTGAGCTGAAGCTCAGTAATTCTCCAAAAAAAAAAGAGCGAAGTCTACTTCACTGAGATTAAGCAGCATTATAACTTCTACAGTATACATAGACTAATAAGTATTTTAGCACCTATCATTAAGTGTAACATTTTTGTCTCTTAGGACCTTTCTTTCTTCTACTGATACTATAAGAAACACTTTTAAAGGCCCACCACAGGACTCAGGCACTCACCACTGTCATCTGAAAATCTTGTTTGCAAAAATTAAACCAATTCCACTGAGTCTAAACTGTAGTCTTCTTGTGTTCATAGCCCTTCCTCCTCCTCCAGCACCAAACACATTTTAAAAATATTCTTTACTTTGCCTGAAGAATTCCTACATAGCTTTCCCATGAAGCCTGGTCTGTTCTCTAAAACCTAGGCTCTGCCCTCCACCTCGAGGCGCCCTCAAGTAGGCTTTTATCCACGAGAGCACTCACCACACTGAACTAAGTTATCTACTTATTTATCTACATTATTGATCTCACCCACAAACCGAGGTCCCAGAATTTGTTATTTTGTTTTGTAGTGCTGCTCAATTTTTTCTTTCCCTCCTAAATCACTATTTCCCCAGTATCCAGCACTGCTAGGGGGTACACAAGGTTTCAACAAACGTTTGCTGAACAAACAGAGATGGCCATAACCTACTTGGACGCAGTTGTTTCTTGTTCTTCCCTTTCTCTGGTCTCCCCAAGTTCTCTAAGAGCCACCAACAGACGCTGGTTTTGCTGCTGAAGTTCTTCAATGTTTCTGTAAGATACTAGGTGCTGTGATATCACTTCAGATGAACTGCTTATATCAGCAGAGCTTACTTCCTCGTCACGGATGACATGGTTACCCCTTGCTTCTTCAAGTTCCATTAAAAGCACTCTAATCTAAAAACAAAGTTTTAATATATTATCAAATAGCATTGGCTTCAATTCTGGAGAAATGGAAATTTTAAATTAGAAATATTACTTTATAAACACCATCAATGTGTATTAAATTATCTTAAAAAAATATCAAGCATCTCATTAAGAGATTAAAACCTTAAAAAAATTTTAACAAAAAAATTATTCTCATTTCTATTAAAGTGTGTAAAGAAGGCTGGCACTTTTAAAAAGCAGCCAACTTACAATTCCAGAAGCATGGCTCAATTTTTTGTAAAACAATAACCCAATAAAATACACAGATATAGATACCACTGTGTGTACAAGTGTGTGCTTGCACTTGCATCTTTATGCATGTATTATATAATGGAGCAGAAGAGCATGAAAAATAGATTTTAATCCATTCATATAAAATTTTTGTGTTGTGTTTATGTGTATAGACCCACAAACAAAAATTAGGGTAAAATACATGAACAAAAATAGATGTACATTTCCTGACTAGTTCAGTTAAAAAAAAAAAAGTGGCAGAGTAATGAATATGACATGGTTCTGTATCAGTAACAACAAAAAAACTTGTATGTGTTTACATATGCTCATGTGTGCCTGTACATACAAAAAGGGTGACATGAAAGAATATACTGAAGTCTGTGATTTGGTTATATTCTGGGACATTGGCAAGGGGAAAAGCAAATTCATACAAAGTTTGCTTTTATTTATCTTTGAATTATTTCATTTATGACAACCAGTACCTATCATTTCAAAATTTATGAAACATTTAAGGACAAAAGAAAAAAAGGGAGGGGCTATAAAAAACAATGACTAGGCTGCAATTCTGCTGGAGTAGTATTCCTAACTGATGAGAATTTCTGAGGTGGCAGTCCTCTCTTAGATAACTGCAAACAGATTCAAACATCACCGGGCCATCAGTTTAGGGGGAAAAAATACGAAAAGAAACAAAAACTTCTAACCTGTTGTGACAGATCTTTTATTTGTATTTCCATTCTCTGATTGTCTCTTTCAAGTACAGATGAATGTTTATTGGCTTTATCAGTGTCCTCCTGCAATCGCTGAATCTCCTTCAAAATGTAAATTCAAGTGAGAATTCTATATTTCCTTCTAAGATCTATACAAATGAAGCAGTTATACAAATAACAAAAATATACAGTGCTCAAATACCATAGCAATCAACTTATAAACTAAAAACATTCTATACAATATATGCATTCTATATAACAGCCCCTAAAATAAAATTCTTTATAAATATGAACATATACATTTCTTAATATCTCAGATTGTTCATCATTAGAGTGCTCATCACTATATAAAAACAACAGGCAATGTGCGACTTCCCCCAAATTAAATGTCAATTACAATCTTATAACCATACTAAATTCAAATGATACCATGTAAATAATCTCAACAGTTTTGTTACTAAGAGGAAAACAAAGGACTACATTACAATAATCATTACACTGGTTATCTGAAAATATCAATTAAGTAAAAAATGGTGGGTAAGATGCACAAAAGACTTGATTTTATAAAAAATACATTAGGAATTAATTATGAAGGCTCAGTAGCCAAAGTCACAAGCCTGTAAAGCAAAACAAAACAAAAAAATGATAGTATATGGAGTGCTATATGTAAAGATAGTATATGTAAAGTTTGGCATCATAGTACCATTAGAGAATTAGAGGCACAGTTTAAAGGAGCCTGATAAAAGCACAAAATATCTTTGAAATATTATGTTACCTCAAATTCATACATAGTTTGCTTCTTAATGTGTTGTTTTAACATGAACAATTTTTAAACACCATTCAAGTGAAAGATGGCGCACATTTATCCTGGTATTTCTGAGCACATTGCTCTAAAGGTCTACATGAACCAAGTTCAAAAGACACAAGTATGTGACAAAACGAAGCAGGCGAATTTCATAAACTATGGCAATAATACAAATCTACTGAGTTCAAAATGGGATTAAGACGTCAAGGAAGGAAGTTAATTGGTTATGAAACCCAAAAAATCTAACAAATGATCATCACAGAATCTAGACTGAAGGACACATAATGTACGTTAAAGACAGAAGATTCAGTTATTAAAAAAAGCTATAGTAATTAGCTTTAAATTCCTTGGCAGTTATTAAAAAAATAGGTATTTTTATTACTGTACCTGTACATTAGTGAAGAAACAAATAGGTTTCTCCACAATGAATAGCTGCTATTTTCTGATTCTTAAGCCCCTCTATCTCACTATCTATTCCCTTCAGACAAAAAGCTGCAACCAAAATGCTTACTCTCAACAGAGAAACTCAAGATCTAATTAGATCCAAGGGACCACTTCTCAAACCAGATGAGGAAAGAGGGTATCAAAGAGCCAATATTCTGTCAAAGTAAGACTGGTAGATGTCATCTGATTCAGGAAAGAGACAATAAGATATAACATACACGGATTTAAACTGATGTTGAAATTGTATTAGCAACAGCAACAAAAGTTTTAAGGTTGAATTAAGGATACAATTTATTTATACTATTCTCAAAAAAAGGAAGAAGGAAATGAAATGTATCAGTTTAGAATAGCAGATACAAATTGATTTAACTGAATTTCCTCAAAAATTTATTTAATAAATCTTAAAGATTTCTCAGCAATATTAATAGCTATACCCTAAAAGCAAAATTATCAGGGTACAAGTACTCATATTTCATCATTATCTATTGAAAGGGAATCTTAAGAGGTAAAAGATACTTATGAATTTCCTTGGTAGTGTTAACATATAAAGAAACAGGAACAAAATAATGTATATGAAGGTTTGCCAAATTGTCACATGGTATAAAAAGTCCTTCCCTATGGTGAAACTGTACTATCACTTCTAGACAGAATTACCACACCCCTTTTCCTCACACTATAGGAGGACAGAATGGACGACCTCAGCACTTTCCCAGGCGAATGCATTTCCATCACAGTTACTTTAGCAAATCCAGTTCCCCTCACTTCAGCAACATCATGCAGTTTGACTAGGCTAAATTTAGTAGCATCCTATTACAAAGATAGATTTGAAGTGGTTACTTATCATGTGCTACAGAACCCTACAGAAATAATCTCAAAAGTCTTAAAAAATGTAAAAGGCTCTCACAATTTTTGCTAAATAAAGGTAGAACATTTTGTGATTACAGGTGTTTCACAATGTGATGACAAGCTTTAATACGTCTAATTACTGTTTCTCATATGTATTTTCCCTACAGCTAAAATTTGGGAATGGAACCAACCTTCATAGCTTGTTCAAGCTTAACGGATAAACTTGCCACAGCTTTCTGTGCACGTTCATACTCCTCACGCTGGCGTTTCAAAATTGGTGCTTTGGCTTCAACTTCTTTCACTATTTCATCTAAGTACTTATTAATTCTTTTGTTCTCTAGTTTCTCCAAAAGCAACTGATCCTGAGTTTCCACATAAGCATTATACAGCTGAAAGAAGAAGACGGTTCATTTCAAATGTAGACATAACAACAAAAGTATACAGTCTATCTTCATAATAAACATTCAGTAGCACTTACACAGATGAAATATTTACTATGTTACACAGAACTAGGAACCAAGAAAACCTTTCCCAGAATGATGCATTAATTATCAAATGATTTTAATATTAATTTTTCTGAGGATTATGTTTCAGAAAGACATGAACACCTTTGCTGAAGGAAAATAATATTTAACACCATTCTTACCTCAGTTAATTTCATGCCAGGTTTCACTATCTTAGCTACAGCTGCTGCAGTAGGAGACATGGCTGCAAGCTCTTCTTCAGATAATATGGCTCCTGTGCCAACACACAGAAATCTAGTATATTTTTGTAAAATTTCAAACTAAAGGCACTAATATTTTTCAAGTTAAGAAGTGACATCTACTGTACATTACATATAAATTCCTACATTTAAAACTATGACATTCAAGAGTAATATAACATGACTCAATTAAAAGAATCATGCAGCCCAGCCAGTGTGGCTCAGCGGTTGAGCATCTACGTATGATCCAGGAGATCAAGGTTCTATTACTGATCAGGGCACATGCCCGGGTTGTGGGCTTGATCCCCGGTGGGGGGTGTACAGGAGACAGCCGATCAATGATTCTCTCTCATCACTGATGTTTCCCCCTCTCTCCCTCTCCCTTCCTCTCTCTGAAATCAATAGATTTAAAAATATAAAATAAAAATCATGCAGTAATTATAGTTAAAACTACTCTGAAAATTGACACACAATTATGTGTGACCAAATGATACTTCTGTCTGACAATACAGTAAAGGTACATCTAAAGTACTAATTTTACACTAAAAGTACATTCTAATGCTATAGCTGGATCGAGTTTCCTAATCACAACATTACAGAGAAATTCTATTAGTAAAATTAAGTGAGACCCACGTAGGGAAGTTCTAATGTTTCAAGCCATTAATAAGCATTTTAATCCATACCTTTACGTTTTGTGGCAGAAAGCAGGTCATTTGCATTCTCTAGTTCTTTCTCCAATTTCCCTATTTTCTCAAGCATTTCTTTTTCCATTTGATCTTTAGATTCCTCTACCTCTAGAAGGTGATCCTGTATTGCTTTATTTGCTAAAAACATTTTTAAAGACAATATTCAAACAAATAATTAAAATGTTGGAGCTTACAAAATGAACAGAATAGTCCTTTTCCCCTCCATCAGACAGTATTAAAATCTAGACAGGCTGTGGACGACAGTTACTACCCACTAAAGCTTGTGCTCTATTTATAATTCCTGAAAAGCCCTGGCCTGGTGAATCTATTTCTCCCTTTGATGTCTTCTATTCACAGAGAAAATAAGGGAACTCAAATTGTAAAAAAGTGCCTCTAAGTGTCTCTTTGGTTTTAATCTCATCTTTAGAAGACAGAAAACTGAAAAAGATCATACATAAATAACTTACATTTCAAAAAAAGCAAGAATATAAGAAAATCAGAGACTTTAAAGTACACTATTTATAATTTAAAAGTGAGGCTTGTTTATGGACTAAGGGAGTACCCAAACTATAAACCTATATGTACTTAGCAAAATATTTTAAATATGGAAGAAAAATTTTCTATTAGAAATCAGATTATACATAAGGTTTTATTAGCTGAAAGAAACAAAAAAAACAGTAACTATTTACATTTTTAAATATAGTATTTGCTGAAAAAACAGTTTAAAACATCTTAATCCAGGATCTTCTATACTAGAGTTTGTGTCCCTAATAAAGTTAATCTAATATCTAAATCCAACAATCTACACAAAGGTAAAGAAAAAAGTACCATCTAAAAATAAAATCATCTTTGAAAAACTGCGAAGTTACCTTCTCCAGCTTCTTTCAAAAGTTTGTGTAACTCATCTACTGCTCGGGTCAGTTCATTGCTCTTTGCCTCGGAGTCATCAGCAGCACTCTAAAATTTAATCTTAAAAAGTTACCAGAACATCCAATAATGTAACATTAGGGCACTAAAATGTGTGGTAGGGTACCTACCTTGTATAGGTTAGAGAGTTTTATGTGAGCATTTAATTCATTGTGGAATTTCTCTTCCATACTGGCCTGCTGCTCCTTGGCCTGAAAATAATAAACAAAAAACCCAACTGCAACAGACACTATAGATCTGAATTTAGAAGACTTATCAAACACCAAAATAAAAAAATACAGCTTTGTATAGTATGATAAAATTTAAAAACTAAACTGTTTTCATGATAAAGATGAATTACTTTAAGAATAAAATATTAATGACAACTGAATATTTAAATAATATTAAAATTAATGATACTCATTTTAGACATTACTTTGGATACAGCATGTAATTGTTATAGCTGATTAGGTAAGTGTCCTTACTATGGTGCCAGGAACAGTTTAAAACATAAAATAATTTTATAAAATAAGTTTCATAAACGCTTTAATATTTCTATAAAAGAAACATTTTAAAGTGGTTACTGCACCTCTTTCAGTTTGGTCAACAGATCCTCTACATGCTTTTGAAGATTCTCATTTGATGTTTTCAAGCCGTTCATCTGTTCTTCCATTCTAGTAACCTAGAAACACAAAGTGGAGATGGATAAGGGGAGAATGTTGATTTAACTGAACTTAATTTGATATGAAGTTCGGCTCCCAAGGAAAAACTAACCCCCCACACCCTAAAAAAATTTCATATACAGTGAGGATATTTGAGAAAATAAAAAATAATAGCTCATAAAATCATGTTTGGATTCTTAGCTCCTAAAAACTTTCCACTACTTCTTAAACATGCCTTAAAAAAGATATATAAGATCGTAGTAGTACCAAAATTCATCAAAGAATATCATAAATTCTTATTTCAAAGCAACTGGTTAATTTCCCAGGCAAAATGTTTATGAGTTATGTTCTCCACGTTTAACCCTTAATCCTACAATACATTTATCTGTTTGCACCTCTAAATAAGTTTAATAAATTGGCACACAAACATGTTATAACAAACACAAAGGTACAACTTTTCTAACATACCTCCTCTTTTTTGTTTTCAAGATTACATTTAAGCTCTAGAATCTCATTTCCTTTTTCTCTGCCAAGAGCCAGAAGTTCATCAGTTTTGGTTTTCAACTCTGTATTCAGCCATGTATTCTGATTATGCAACAATTCCTTTTCTTGCTCCAAGCGTTTTTCTCGATACTAAAGAAATAAAAAAACACACAAAAAACATTTGTAGGGAAAGATAATGTATGGTATTTAAAAGATTTTGTCTGCAGCCAAGGAACACAAGCAGAATACCTTACAACATAAATATCTGCAAGAATTCTTAACAGAAAACATAATTAGAAAAGAACAAGAAACTAAAATACCACGTAAGCAAAATAGTTTAATTAAAATTATCTTAATGCTTAATTCCCTGACATTAAAAATTAAACACAGCTTTAATTACTTTAGAGATGTCTTGCTTAAATTTAATTTAGGTGAGTTTTAAGCAAAAATTCTATTTTGTGCATTAGGAATTACTTGTTACTTGCCTTAACAGTAACATCAGAAGCTTGAAGTTCATCCAGTTTTAACTGAAGTTCACCCTTTGTTGAGTTGCTTTCTTTAAGTTTTTCATTTAGACGTTTAACATCCTCTAGAAAGGTCAGAAGAGAATTTGAAAACAATAACTAATTATTGATTAGAGGAACCAAACATCAAAAATGCATATCTAGGAATATAAACTTTTAATACTAAGTAAGAAGTTCTCAACTCCATTTTAACTTATTTGAGACAATTACAAATTTAACAAATAGATGATAACCAAATTCTTGCACCCAACCAAACATTTAAATTATACTGGTTCTTTTATTTTAAATGCAGTATCTTGCCCGGCCGGGCCTGGCTCAGCGGTTGAGCGTCGACCTAGGATCCAGGTGAATAGGGTTCGATTCCTGGTCAGGGCACATGCCCCAGTTGTGGGCTCGATCAATGACTCTCTCATCATTGATGTTTCTATCTCTCTCTCCCTCTCCTTTCCTCTCTCTGAAATCAATAAAGATATATTTAAAAATAAAAAATAAAAAAAAATAAATGCAGTATCTTAAGTTAAATACACAAAATTAACATTAATTTTTATGATATATAACCAAAGGTTTATTAATATTTCACAAATAGCTATTTGTTAAGTTAAAAAACAATGATACATATAAAGACCTTCTATACAAAACTACCAGAATACATACACTTACTTTTCTTTATATTCCTTACATCAAGGCTTTTATGAAGAAAAATTCTTTTAATTTTACCTACTTATCAACTGATTAACATCATCAACATATACTTTGAAGTAACTTTTTTCTGAGACTGGAAGTCTAATTAAATATTATATAGCAACATAAATATTTGAAAATTCTTCCTTCAATAAAACTTTTCAAAACTCTTACAAAAGCAAAGGGAACTTGATACCAGTAAACTGCATAAGAGTCATGTTCACCTGAACATATCCACTGTATTATATACTATAGTCTGGGTTTATATATTTTATATTCTTGTTTCCTAACTACTTCAGCATGTTTTTAAATATGGGTTCTCCATTTAGGTTCTTATATTGAATACTTGTGGATAGCTTATACAAGCAAAGATATATATATATATAAAATAAAGGATTTCGGCCTCTATAAATGAATACTTAAACTGCTTCCAATTTGGTATTATAATATTAAGTATCTTTGCATGTAGATTTTGGTCCAAATTACTACTTCTTTGAGATGTTTTTAATTTGTGTACTTGTCTAGACACTTCTTTAAATCCTTGATAAAGACCTAAAGATAAATAAGTGGGAGAAACAATAGGCTATTACCCTGAACTCTGAGTTATGATAAACATCAACAACAGACATGGACAGGAGATTAATTCCTAGCACTGTTAGAAGAGAAAGGAAAAGAGTGGGAGTTAGAGGCTAAAGCACTCCATACCTGTTAAATATTCAAGTTCTTGAGACAGTCTCTCATTAGTTCTAATTAAGTCTCTTTTCTCAGCTTCTAATTCATCCTTTGTTCTTGTAAACTGGCTCTGTCACACAGAGGAGTAAGCAGAAGTTAAAAAAAATCAAGCTGATCAATCAATACACGAACTTGAATATGGAATTGTCACTTTAGTTAATGTTAGCTGCAGTTTAAAAATGGTTGGTTTTCTTTCTCTTATAACTCATACAGCAAAAAGTTAAAAAATTACCTATACCCTCAACATTTCTGTTCATGTTTTGGATTTTTAAAAATTATTTTTCCTTGGCTCATGAAAAAACTCATGTCACTATCACTCGGAAATGTCCCACTTAAACATGCCTTTGTAGGACAGTTAATTTGCTCCTAATTTTTTGCTGTCACTACATTTATACCTTGGTTCAAATTATTTCTCAAGAGAAGATCCCTAGAAAAGGAGTTACTTAAAACCCTTAATGCATTTAGTCAAATTGCTTTGTAGCAAGACAACAACAATTAATATGCTTTTGAGTCATAAGTAGCAATTCTCAAGCCCAAGCCAAGAGTATCGATTGTTCTTAAAACAAAACAAAAAACAAAGAAACTACTGTTAATATAGGGAGTTGAAAAACAATTACATTACCTTTGTTTTACCTGCATTTTTCTGCTCATAAATAGAGCATTTCACATTGCCATTAACCATTTATGCAGCTTTCCTGTTTTTTAAAAATTGCTTTGCCCATTTTCCCTCTTAACTTTTTCTTGTGCCTTTCAAACTCAAATCAAATGCAAATTTTAAAAAAGCAATGGAAAAGAGTCTAAAGTGCCTTCTGGTTAAAGAATCACAGGGCATGACCACTCAGACAAATTGGCTAACAACCCTTGTAATTGCATTCGGTCTGCTATTCATAACACTAATCTAAGGAAGTGGTTTCGGATGTGAACCCACTCATATGCCCAACTGTATCACAATACTTGACACAGTGCCTGGGCAACAGTCCGCATTAAGTAGGCAATTTCTGAGAGAAAGTAAAGATGGAAGGCAGGTAGATAAGGGGGCGAGTAGATAGATAGATGGACCTCGGAATATCTATCCTACGTCTAATTCTATGGGACTACACTTAAAATGATAATTTAAAAAATCACAACCTAAGAGTGCTTCAGAGCTAAAAACAAGTGTTTTTTAAATAACAAATACCAATATATTCAAAGGAGTAAAAGAAATGTCCAATCTATCAATAAAACATAAAGATCCAACTAAGAAATTTATGTATACATGTTTTTGTTAGTAGCTTCTCCTAACAGAATATGTTTCATCTTCTCATTGACTAAATAACTAATAAAATCAGAATAGAAAACTTCCTGAAGTATCATGCTTATAATTATTCATAGGAATAACATTTACCTGAATGGAAATATTCTGATCCTGAGCAAATTCAAGTTCTTTGTTTTTCTCAGTTAGTGCCTTCATTTGACTGTCTGGATAAAAGGAATTTTGTGATCATACACACATAGGCTTAAAACTTGCAATGAACAGGTTTTATCCAACTGCCACCCACACATACTTTAAAATTAAGAAACTGAATCTCAGAAAGACTATTATACACCGTATTCCAAATTCATAAATATATCCCAAATTTACTGTATTTCTATCTCGTCTCCAAAATTCCATGTGATCATTCTAGCCAACATGTCTGTGTTGGTTTATCTCCATCTTCCCCTCCCTCTCCCAGATCTCATACAAGCAGATGTAATCAGTCATTTTCTTGAAATTCTTTAGCATTGCTACTGTAAAGACCTTTTTATTAGGCCAAGGCAAATCGACCTATAGATAATAAACTGGATCTAGTTACTCAATAAGTACTTATGCCCTCATTACCCATGTATCCATACCATATCATCCTATGTATGCCATGTTTTAAAAATGAGTTGTGCCAAAATTAGCTGGAAAAAAATTATGACCCAAACAAATAGCCAATGGGCACGAACCTGGTTAAGAAAGAAGGTTGAAGTTTTAACCATTCTTATTGTTAGCTTCCTGAGTTCCTAATCAAGTTAAAATCCAGCTATATCTAGTAACAAGTATTATGTCCCTACTCTACCCAGATCTTTTTTGACATTTGCTTTCTTCTACTGTAGACAAAGCAAATACATATCATCTTCCCAAGACACGTCAAAGAACTTTAACTAAGATCTTGTGTACCTTCTAGGACTTGATGTTAGAAAATGAATTAAGAAATTAGCTACTCATCTTTCACCTGAACTAGGATTAAGTAGGAAATATCCCGAGATTAAAGAATATTTACAAAAATTGTAACAAAAAGAGTTAAAACAAACGTATTGGAATAGGTTTTAATTTTTCAACAATATAAAAATAATTAAGTCACTATCTTTACCTTTTCAGTTGCATAATTGCTTTTTTCAAAATACTTTCCAACATATCACATTTGATCTGTACAGTTGTGTAAGTAGGCGGGCATGTGGTTTTAGCCATTTTATAAACAGTCAGGCACGTTTATGAGTTACATATGGCAAAAGAGCTTTAAAATAGCACTCAGAATTAGAGCCCGGGCCTCCTGACCACTAAACCCTATTTTCTTTTACGGTCTTAACCACTGAATCAAAAACCAAAATATTACCATAAATGAGAATATTTTTATATACAGTAAATGTTTCCAAAGCATACGAAGGTGTTTGAAGAGCTCAATATGCCATGAATATTATAAAGATGCAATTAAATACTTACTGAGCTTCTCTAGCTCAAGCCGCAAGCTTTGGCACTCTCGGGTTTCATTCACAAGTCTCTCCTGACTGTGGGACAGCCTCTTCTCTACCTCAAAGTACTGTTGTTCTACAGAAGAGCAGAGAAAAAAAGAAAATCAAACACAGATGTACTCACAATTTTGATACTGCTACTTATTTTTAATAAGCTTCATTTAAAAATTTAAGGCACAGGATTGGAACTGTACTCCAAGTAAGAGAATTTAGATAAAGGTAAATACATCTAGCACTGAAAATGACTTCAATATTTCCAACTGACTTATAAGCATATGACAAAAGAAAATAAGGCCTGAGGGGGATTTTACAAATTACTTGTCTGTCTATCCCACAAGATTCCAAACTTCTTCAAAGCAGGTAGCATGTCTTATCTCAGTGTTTTCCCCACACATCAGTAGACAGTTTAGCATAAAGCAGCCAAGTAAGCTTTATTAAGTGGAGAAAAATTTTAGATTAAAAAATGCTTTGTTTTAAAAGGCTTGTGTTAAAATAGCCAAAATACCAAAAGTATAAAATTATTACACTTATGTAAAAACAAATGTGTTAACTTACCACAGGAAGGGACTTGAGTATGCTGTTCAGCACTGTATCAGGCACATCAAAGGTACTCAGTATTTATTGTCAATTAATGAATAGAGTGCAGTGTACCATATTCACTTTTGGGACCCAGAAAATTCATTTTTAACACATCAACCCTATTTGATAATTAGTTTTTGAAGTAAAAATTTATTCAGAATTTTCAATCAACTTATTAAAACCCAGTACCAATTACTCCAAACAACTGATAAACCAAGGCACACAGCAGAAAGTTTGGATTTTACTAATGGTACTAGCTCTTAACCTTTCATCAAGGATGCTCAAGTCACTATTGTCGGTAACTCTGCCCTTATCTGAGGGTCTACTGCAGGTATTAATAATAGGTCTTAACATGCTCTCTGCTAAACTCCCACTTTTAGATATAAAGTCCGATATATTAAACTTATTTACTGCACGTTCGCTTCATTGCAACGCCGTCCTATGCACCTACTCATTTTTCTGAACATCTAGTTCCTCCTGGACCAGAGCAACACACACTCAAAATAAGTGCACGAAGCAGTCAATTGGCCAAAGGCCTCTGAAGGCAGGGGCCCAGACGACAGACAGGCGGAAATCACCACTGTTTTCCGTGAAACGTACAGACAGGGCACTCCCGGCTTAGACAGGGGATGCAGACTCTTTAGTCCGGTATAAACAGACCCCAAATCTTCACAACTTCTTGTTATAAGGAGACTACCCTGATTTCAAAGACAACAGACCTGACTGTGGATTCAGATTCACAAAAACAAACGAACAAAAAGGCTCCTTTCGTCTCAAAGCGTGAGAGGAGCAGGGAAGACCGGGCCCGCGGTGCCCACGGAGCGAGGACTCGGTGCTCCCAGGGACGTCGCAGCCGGAGCGGGCAGGTCAGGAGAGAGGACCAGCCTCGGCTCCGAGTCCCGCCCAGACCGCGGGGCGCGAAGAGCGTCTTACTTACCGCTCTCCACCTTAAATTTCTCGTGCCGCCCCTTCAGGCCATCGATCTCGGACTGCTGGTCGGCCAGGAACTTTTCAAGTTTGTTCTGCACAGACTTGGGCAGCTTGTTCAGTTCCGTGCGCTCCAGGACCTGCTGCAGCACCGCCGCCATGTCGGCCGGGCCGGGGGCCGCAGCGGCAGCGGCCGACGGAGCAGAAACGGAGAAGAAAGACGGAGACCAGGAGGACCCCGAAGCCTGGGCGGCCACCTCTGTCACCTCGCTCGGTGGCTCCCGCGCGCCCGCCCGCCGGAGACTCCCGCGGCGGGACCCTGGGAAATCGAGTCTTGCGTTAGCCGCGGCAGTAGCCGCGCCACTGTGCCCGCGCCCGACTGCGCGCGCACCCGCTGGAAACTGCGCACCCTGGGAAGACGAGTTCAGAGGCGGCCTCTGACCCGGACCTGCACCGGACTTCCGGCTCCCTTTTCCGCCCGCTTCCAGCCCCGTAGGACTCTGGGAAATGTATTTTTTTCTCAATGCCTCCAGCGAGCCCGAGTCCTCGCGGTCGGTTCAGCTTCCTCCTTTCTCCCCGCCCCCCGGCTCTCCTAGCCCGGCCCCGCGACCGCTCTCCGCGAGGTGGCGCCACACGGTGCTCGTTAACCCGCGGCCCCGCCTGGAAAGCAGGGCAGCCTTACCGTCCAAGCTTCTGGACGCCATGGGCAGTCCTCTTTGGCGGCTTCTAGGCACTGAGCCGCTAGAGGGCATCGGCCCCGGCAGGGCCGGACGGCAGGCAGCGGGGAAACGCCTCGCTCTCAAGGGTGCCCGGAAGGGGGCGGGGTGGCGGCCGCAGGCGCTTTGGCTGAGGCGCAGCGGGAAAGGCAGGGGGGCGGTCGCGTCATCAGTCTGCGCCGCCTGACTCGTGAGACCCTGGGTTTGGAGCGGGAAGCGAGGGGGGGGGGGACGTCCGTCGCTTTCTGATGAATTCATCGGCCCCGGGAGCCGCAGGGGAGTCTGGCCCCCGGAGGCTGGTGCTCGAACCCTGAACTCTCGTCTCCTGCGGACTGACAGGTTTGTCGGCCACGCGGACAGGTGAGTCAGCCTCGGGTGCGTGGAGGTGGTGCGTGTGCGCCTGGGCTCAGAGAGCTTTCTTTTAGGGAAAAAAGGAACAGACTGTAGGAAACATATGGGCGGACACTGCGGCGCGGCACACTCGGAGGCGAGTACGACAGACCGTGTTGGGAACGGCTGTGTAGCTGCCGTGTGTGTGTGTGTGTGTGTGTGTGTGCGAGGAGGAGTTTGAGTGTAACCTTTGTTTTATGTTTTCAGGTAAACGTTGCAGAAAATGTGACCTGACGTTTATATATTTTTTTAAATGGAAGGACTTCTGTTGTAACAGAAGTTTATAAACATTCTTAAAAACCTCTTCTCACTCCGCCACCATAAGAGAACTGCTTGTTTCCAGTTCGGAACTGAATCTGAAAATTATTTCATGTGTGATTGCTCTCCTAAAATAATCTATTAAGTTCTCTATTGAAAATAAAGCATTGCTAATTTTGCTCACCCTGCGATTCCCCCCAGTAGCAGGCGTTTTGCAAATATCAGTAAGGAACTTGAGGTTGATTTTTTTTTTTTTTTACACCCTTGAAATATTTTACGTAAGCACTTTGAATTAAGGTGCGGGTATGTGCAGTACTGTACTATGCCCTAGGTCCACAATGTTATCATATCATTGATCTGCCATTTGGAAAATGCAGATATTTTGTACATGAACTCACAGGATCCTGAAGTTAGATAGGTTTTCGGACCTGCTAGGATCCAAATTTTTTATTTTGTAGACTAGATCGTCAGAGTGCAGGGAGGTTGAGTTGTCTCAAGTCAACCTGCTTTCCTTCTGGCCCAGTGTTTGGACAACTTGTAAAGCTTCTGCTGACACAACATTTCAGAAGTAATTGAACTGTGTAAGGCAAGGCCTGCCGTTTTAGTAGAGTCCTTTGTAAAGTATCGTTGGCTACATGTAAAAGTTTTAAAGGAGCACTGAACAAAAATATCTAACATTCAACCAGATTTTATGACCCAATACATTTTCATATTCCTCTTACATTATTTCTTACTCATTAACATGGCTAGTAGGTGACACTTTGGCAGAAATAAGATTAGAAAGTTACATACCATAATTTTGGAGTCACTGTCACTGCTCTTTCTTGCAAGAATGAGGAATTATTAGTTCAGAAGGGAAGGAGTAGAATAGCAAGATGAAGTAGAGGAATGTTTAATGCACAGAAATGCATACCTTAAGGCACTATAAAAAGTCAAAAGCCCTTAACTTTATTGAGGCATTAATGATTTAGACAATTCTAGACTTAATCTAAACAGAAATGGTGTGCAAACTCAGCTTATTTGTACGGTTGTCAGAAAAGAAGTAGGAAGAAATTTAATGCATTTTGAGACAAAACTGAACAGGCTCTTTAAAAATAACAATAACAACAACAATAAAACCCAGCATCCAGTAGGACATTACAAAATGGAACCAATTCTCAGGGCTTTGGTTTTAGAGAATGCAAAATCATTGTGACTGGCAGTTTACTGGTGTCAGATACGCCACCCCAGCACATCTCTAGTTGCCTTCGCTTTGTTGTACTGACTCAGATTAAAATTTTTTATACAAAGAACTCAAATGACTATTATCTCTATTCAAAATGCTGCAACTGTGTTCCTGCAGTCTTTTATATCTATTTTATAACATTTTTGAATATCATCTCTTCACATTTTTATTTCCCACACTGAATGCAAACTCTTTGAGATCATCATTCATTACTGCCTAGCTCTTTTAGTCAGCATTTTTGGTTTTTAGCTACAGAAAATCAAATCAAATAATCCAGTAAGAGGAATACACTGGTTCTCATCCACAGTCCAGGGCTACCCTTAATAATGGTTTAGTAGAGAGACTGGGTATGATTCCTCAGTATGAGCATAGTATTTAAGGGCATGAACTCTAGAACCAGACTGAGTTTAAATCCCGCTTTTGCCACTTACCAGCTCTGTCATTTGGGCAAGTTAAATTACCTTTCTTTGTTTCAGTAGAAGCTATACAAATGTTTGTTACTATTGCATTGCCATTTATCTGCTTCAATAACTCTTATTGGGCTATGAGTTACTCAAGAGCAGAGATCAAGTATTACCTTCGTAACATCCCACCTGGCACAGTTTCTAGCACGTGGTAGTTCTTCATAGTGTGCTTAGATTCTTTCTACCTCTCAGTGAGCAAATCAAATATTACCATCTTTGCCCTGGCCAGGTGGCTCAGCTGGAACGTCATCTCATGCACAAAAAGCTTGCTCGTTTGATTCCCAGTCAGGGCACATACCTAGGTTGCAGGTTCTGTCCCCAGTTGTGACACTCATAGGAGACAACCAATCAGTGTTTCTCTCCCACATCGATGTTTCTGTCTCCCCCCCTTTCCTCTCTCTCTAACAATCAAAATATATCCTCAGGTGAGGATTAAAAAAAATTATCATCTTTCCTGTTTGAGAAATGAGCACACTGGGGCTCAGCAATAGATTATCAAAGATAACACAACTAAGGAATAGTAAATCTGAAATAAGGAATCAGGTGTGTTGACTACTAATTTAGTGTCCTCTCTCATATCCCAGGTATGGAATTAAGTTTCATCCCTCATATCAACTCTGGTTGATTAGTAGTCAGTTACCGTAGCACTGCACTGAGAATTCAGGAGCTACATTTGAACTTTGCAAATAAGAACACCCTGTTTAATAAGCAATCACTGCAAGGCATGAGGTAATATTGAGGTAGTACCACTTCTCTCTATATACTTCCCCCATGAGGAAAACATTGCAAGTTATATTTTTCCCCTAAAAATACTATGTTTTTTTCTTGTAATTTAGGAGATTGAATTAGTTCTCAGTAATGGGGAGAACCTACATTGTAGAAGAGACTGTTGGCCAGTATCTTTCAAACCTCAATCTCCAAGGAAAGTCTTTGGTCTCCGGTCTTTTAATAGGACAGGTATGTATCGTTTACTTTGTTTTATACTCCCTTCTAATCTTTATTCATTCCTGGTTGTTCAGTTCTTTATAGAAGTAGCTTTTGACAGTTTTATTCCCATTCTAGTTAGTCTTATCGCAGACTTGTAACAACAGTGGTCCTATATTTTGTCACATAGTGTAGTACCTGTCTTACTGATATTTTTAAATGTTGATTCAGTGGAGAGAAATCTGAAAATTAGATATATTCTATGTGCCTCATAGAGTTAAACCTTAAAAAATCAACACAAAATGGAATAGCAATTTGGACAGTTACTTTAGAAAGCATAAGCACCAACTGATTTATTATAATTGAAGGAAGACTGTGTTAATAAGCAAGGAGGACTGGTCAGCAATACAAAGCAACAATAACAACAACAAAAAGAGAGTTACATAGACAAACTGCCTCTTTCCATCTAAACGCTATTTAGGGGAAAGTGCACTGTGGCCAAAGGACCTGAGTTTGAGGCCTATTAGCAATAAAGCTCTATTGTGACAGTTTTCTTTCTGGATATTTTATCATGATGTCTTAGAATATTCAAATTGCTTAATTAACTTTGCTTGTTCTGATTCTGTTCACATTCCCATGAGTCCTCTAGTCATACCTTCATGGTAACATCTGATTCTTAACTTGTAAGACAGAGGGCAGACCCTGCACTGTTCACCCAGGTAGTATCATCCTATGAAGCCCCTCATTAGATAGCCAGCCTACCTCTCTTGGCAACAATCTGGACTACTTTTTTATTCAGGATACTTAATATCTAATACAGGGCTTTTTTTGCTAGGAACTTTTTATTTAAGGTTTTTACTTCCCATTATTTTTTTAAAAAATTTAAGGGAAGAATTGTTTTAGAGAAAGATGGGATCAGTAAAATAAAAGGTCAGTGAGAAATACCCTCTTCCAAACTTGCCTTACCGCACCTAGACTGTTTCTCACAAATAAGTCTCCCAACTAGGACGTTCCTTGCGGTCTTGCTTCATGCTGCCTTTTCATTCCATCCACTATTCTACATGTTTCTGCTTCCTCTTTATTCTAGGGTTCATCACTCTCTCCTTCCCCTCAGGCTTGTCTGTTTCATCCTTCTAGGGTCATTTTCTTTTCAAAGTCATAGATTTTATGAGAAGGAAGAGCTTTCTTAATCAGCACCTACCTTTTCCTGTGTACATAACTTTTTATTCCTGCAAATCACTTCTGTAGAAATAATTTCTCTTTCTTTATTTTCTAGTCCAAGATGACACTAATGATGGGAATTGCAGGTCGTGCCCGAGGATGACAACATCCTAACTTGTATTACCAGCCTTATTTTTACTTTCTTTATGGGAAACTTCCACTGCGGTAACACTGAGCTATTAAATGTTCCCTGAGTTTATCTTTGGACTTCCCACCTTGGATTACCATTTAACTGCTACTAAAACTGAGTAACATAAATCTGATATCACTTCAGTTATGCGTCCCATTGTTTTTCTGTGGACACACGTGCAAGTTCCCCATTTTTGTCATTTCTTTTTGTTGTTGTTTGTTCTTTTTTCTTCTTTTTAAGTTTCTGTTGACATACAGTATTTGTCATTTTGCTGAAAGTAAGATGCATAAGGTCATTTGTTGCTTTATTTTACTGAATCACCCAATCTCAAGTTATATAGAAAATAAGTATAATAACTAGAAAAATTGACCAAGCTCATTTATTATTTTTTGATTTAAATGTATTTCATTCACCCGTCCAGTAAGCTATTTTTAGTGACTACTATGTGATTCACATTTGGATGTCCAAATAAATAAGAGGCTGATGTTAAATATACTAAAAGATGACATGTGAGGGAAGTATTAGAAGGATATTTATGAAAATCAATTTCTCTATAGATTCCATTATAATATAGGTATAACAATTATATTGTTTTAAGCTGTTATAAATTTTACTCAGTTTTTGCATATCATAAGAGCTTTACATTCCTCTGTCAGATATCATTCTAATAAGTTTTTCTAATTTGTTTTTAAGTGTTCTCCACAAAAGGATTATGTGCTTCTTGCCACTAGAACACCACCCAAAGAGGAAAAAAATGAGAACCTCAAACATCCCGAAGATAAGTTGGATAACTTGGATGAAGAATGGGCCACAGAGCATGCTAACCAGGTCATCATAGTTTTCTCCTTGTATAGCTGAGTTTGTGTTTATTGACTGACAAAATAAAAGCACTTCATCCTCAGATTACCAGACTAGGATTTCAGAGTGCTCATTCTTTTTTATTTAAATATGTTTTTAGTGATTTTAGAGAGAGGAAGGGAGAGGGAGACATAGAGAAACATCTACTGGCTGCCTCCTGCATGCCCCCCACTGGGGATCGAGCTGCAACCCTGGCATGTGCCCTGACAGGAAATCGAACAGGAGACCTCTTGGTGCATGGGATGATGCTCAGCCAGCTGAGCCACACCGGCCAGGGTGGAGTACTCATTCTTAAGTTTTCACAACTTGCATTTTCTTACTTGAAGTTAAGTAACCTACCCAAAATTACAGAATAAGTAGTGGAACTGGGATTTGAACCTAGGCAGTCTGACTTTTTGATCTTATATGCTATGCTTTTCCATTGTTAATTTTTATCTGTTGTATTTTTTAACCTATCTCCTACTGTGGTCATTTAGCAGATTTTTATTTATTTTTTTTACTTTAAAATAATACTAGTTTTTGATAATATAGTTTCTGGTCAGATTGTTTTAAAGACTTAGTCTAGGCACTGAGGCAATAAAACGATGGTTAAATTTAAAAAATATATACCCTCAGAATTTATGTTTTAACCAAAGCAAAAGACGTTACCCAAACCAGTTATAAGAGAAATGAGATGTAAATGGAAAAGTGTTGCAGGAATATAGAGAGGGTAATGACTAAACACCTGCCGGTGGCTGGATTCAGACAACTTCATCGAAGGCTGGGAACTTGAAGATGAATAGGACTTTGCCAGTAGAAGTCAGGGAACAAATTGAATGCCTAAAGGAAGGTGTGGGTAAATGACCTGAAGGCATGGAAGTTAAAGATGTGTTAGGAGAGTAGCAAGCAACTGGGTGTAATTGAAACACAGGGTATATAAAAGAATATAGTTAGACATAAGACTATAAGGGGCCAGTTAGGGATGGCTTTGGAGTCCCATCCTAAGAAATGAGGAGTTTGTATGGTAGACTTCCAGCGCTCCCTATTTTGAGGAGTTAATATTGATCTGTCAGTAATTTAGAAAATAATTTTAATGCCTTGGTACAGTGTAAATGGAGAGTAGAGAGACTGGAAACAGAAGAGAAAACGTATAGTTATAGCAATAGTCCAAAAAAGGATGATGTGAGTCTAAGCAAGGCTCAGCTTCATAAGGAACAGAGTTTATGTCTGTTGTTTATGGCTATATCCTCAGTGGCAATCACAGTATTTTCATGGCGTATAAAGAAAACTCCAAAATATTGAATAAATGAATGCATGAATAAACTAAAGCAGTGAGCTAAATCTTTATTGTGAAAACATTTAAGAGAAAGAGCTGATATCAAGATGTTTAGTGACCAAGTAGATTGGGAGTGGAGAGATATTGTGAAAGAGTAGCTAAAGATAACTAAGATTTTTAGCCTGGGTTTCTAGGAAGATGGTGCTGCTATTACATGGGCAGGAAACAGATTTGAGGATGGGCAAGGAAATGATGTTTAAATCAATTAAAACTAGATGTTGAATGGATTATATCATCTAATAGAGAATGTTAGAGTAAGATAAAAGTAAAATTATTTCCTTCTCCAATGAACTTTAAATCTTTTAAACACATACATGTTTATTGGTGTCTGTGTGTATATGTTTGTGAAGGGGGGAGGGTAGGTATGTAGTTATAAAAAAAAGTCCAAGAAATATTGAATACCATCTTCTAACAAAAATAAAAAAATATTTTAAACTTATATTTCCAAAGGGCTTAGTGTATGTATATATGTATGTATGTTTATTTATGTAGCTTATGTATGTATATAGAGAGATGTATTTTATATACAGTATACAAATATGTATGTATATAGAGATGTAGAAACATAAAACTTAAATAGCAAAATAGATTCACACTTTTTGCGTTTAGGAAGAAATGGTTAATTTTATGTTGGTGATTTTGAAGATATGCAGGTGCCCCATGCTAAATATGAAAATTTTATTCTTTATATGTCAAGCTTGTGTTATTATAATAAGTAGAATTTATGGAATCAGAGGGAGCCACTGGCAGATACTACACCATTATATTAGGGATTATATTATGGTATCTGAATTTCTGAAGACTTAATTTTGTCATCAGTTTGTTCATGTATTAACTACACAAAAGGTAACCAAAGCACTCCTATCTCTGAGTATAGATGGTAGAAAGAAATCCATGTGGCATTAAGAAGTAGCCACAATCTTGTGAAGAGAAATCATAGATATTACGGAAGACAAAACTGGTAGTATGCATCACTTAAAAATATGCATAACTTCTTAAATTAGGAATCCACCTCAAGAGACTTATCCTAAACAAACAATCCATTGAACACAGAAAGACTTGCTAGGATTTTTAACCAGTATTATTTTAGAGTAAAGAAAAATTACAAATGACATAAAGCTAAATTATATTAATAAATAGATTTTAAAAACTGAGGTAAACCTAAACAATAGGAAACAATGGATTTTCAAGTCAGACTCTCTCTGTTCAAATTCCAGGCTCTCGTATTCTGCTAAATACTATAGGGATACAAACATAGTAAAGCATTATTTCTTCCCTTAAGAACCTCCCAGATCAACTAGTAAGGCACCCAAAGCATAAGAAAAAGTCCACCCAGGCTGAGGGAGCAGCCCGAGTAAAGTATAGAGTTAGAAAGCCTAGTCATATGTATGGAGAACAGCAAGAAGTTTTTGACCAGTATTTTACTATTTCAGAGAAAGTAATGTCAAATGAGGGAGGCTCTGAATATCAGATTAGCCAGATTTTAGAGTCTGAAATAGCAATCTAAAGCAAAATTGATACTTTACTTAGCGGATAACAGAAGCCATTAAAAAAATCTTAGGAGATATTTCAGTCTTGGATTTCATGAGAAACGGGCTTATTTATGTGCTGATGGGTTTCATTATTAAATGGTTTTATTTAGCCCTGCCAGGTGTGGCTCAGCGGTTGAGCGTCAACCTGGGATCCAGGTGATCAGGGTTCGATTCCTGGTCAGGGCACTTGCCCGGGTTGCGGGCTCGATCAATGACTCTCTCATCATTGTTTCTCTCTCTCTCTCTCCCTCTCCTTTCCTTTCTCTGAAATCAATAAAGATATATTTTAGAAAAAAATGTTTTAAATGGTTTTATTTATAAGGCAATTTTAGAGTAAAAGTTCAGGATACTCTAAGAAGATTGTATACATAATGACACCCCATTCATCTTTATTATCATCCATTTCTCACTATTTTAACCAGTTTTTTATAGCTCCTACCTCCATGCTATGCATATAGTTGGTATTCAGTAGGTATTTGCTGATCTAATAGCTTCTCAAACACAAAGGATTGCATATAATCCCAAATGTTTATACTAGCTAATACTGTATTTCTATTTTTAGGTATCCAGAATGCTACCTGGTGGACTCTTAGTTCTTGGAGTATTTATTATTACAACATTAGAAATGGGAAATGATTTTCAAAACACCCTGCGCAGAGTAAGTCTGAAATAGAAAAAGTCTTAATATGATCAAAGTTATATCTTATTTTAATTGGTTATACATATATACAGTCATCCTAGTCATATTTAGATTATTGTTCCATAATTCTTTATGCTGAGATTATGTTGAAACACCTTTTCCACCCATTTGCATGGTATCTTGTGTGTGATAAAACAAGTTATTTAACTGTTTTTGTCATGCAATAGCAGTATTAATTTAGTTCCGAGTGATTGCTATTATGTGAAATAGGTTTTGCGATGCTTCACCTGTTCAGTTCTCTCAGTATCTTAAGAGTAAATCATAAAGTAACAATAATCAGATATGTATTCTTTATTGCTGGACAGAGTATCATGAATCCCGTCTTTTGTTTTATTCCTACATCAGTGAATTGGGTAATATAGTCTAGATGTAAATACTAAGGTTTGCAAGCTATTTCCCCTTAAAGGCTAAAGCAAACTCTGCAGCAGCTTTCATCTCTCTTTGTACTCAAGAGCCAAATGAGCCTTTAAAAAGTTATTGAGACCCCATAATCTGCAAAGTGCAGAATTCCCCCAAAACTTTTTCTAGTAAAAAAATATGCAGCTAAGAATTTCAGATGCTATAGATTCTTCCAGTTTTATAACCTTACCTATCAGATGTCCCACCCTCAAACCTTTGATATTTGTATCTAAGGGAGTAAAGGAAGCAAATGGAGATATATCCTTCCCCTGGCAAGTTACTCAACCTTCTGCCATCTTTTCCATTTTGAATAAATGTGTATCACACAGTTACTCAATCTCATTAGCATTTTGGAATATAATCTAAACCTTTATGTATTAATAACATTGGTTGTGCATCCTTTTGTGGTTGGCACTGGATTGAATGGGGTGAATGTGGGCTCAGTGCTAGAGAGAATCAGTCAGGTCCTCTTTCCTTTTGCTTTTGTATCTCTTTTCCTAAGAAGCATAAGAGACTTTAGAAATGCTGTATTTCAGAAATTATGGAGTTTGAATGATCTGATTTTGTTTCCATTAGCGAGCATTGAGGGACACTATAAGAAAGAATTTCATAAAACTTGCCATTGCCAATGTCTCCCGTAAGGTCATTCATTGTTAAGAACTTTGTTTGTTATATCACATAATACTGTCTTTGAAGAAATTTCTTTTGATGTCATTATGAAGAAAGTTGTGCCTTTTCTAATCAATTGTTATCAGCTTTATGGACCATGTGAATCATTAGGCAACATTAGGTTTCTCTGTTCACATTATTGTTAGAAAGCACACTCTTGTTAGAAAGCCAAATTTATGACTCCTCTCCCTATGTCAAGTATGCACTTTTATAATTCTTATTTCTGACATAAATGTATGTCACTATTTCTGATTTTTTTTCATTTTAAACTTATGTTACTACTATATTTTATGTGTCCTTATATATTGCTTTAAATCTTTTGTGACATTTAAATAAGAAACACCAAATGGGTGACATGCTCATTTTTATATAGTTTAAAAATAATTTGTCATTTCTCACTCTAATTAAAATAAAGTCTTTATTCTGTATTTCACTTAAATGTTAGTTGCTCCAAAATAATTTTTCATGTCCAGTTGATTCTTAATGACGGTGGATTTTATTTTTCTATTTAAAAATCAATTGTTGCATGAATGAACCCAAATGGTTAATAATCAGTTTCACTCTTTCTTTTGAAGACAATTTAATGATAGAATTGTGGAATTTTAAAGCTAGATGGGTACTTAGGGACATTATAATTGTGTTTTTTTTCTGTACTCACTTTTCTTTCATTTTGCATTCAATTGGTGTGTGTGTTTTCCTCTATTTCAGCTAGTATTTGCTGTGGAAAAATCTATGAATAAAAAGAGACTGTGGAATTTCACAGAGGAGGAAGTCTCAGAGCGAGTGACACTTCACATTTGCTCTTCTACAAAAAAGTATCTTTTATTTAGGTGTTTATGTTTTAAAAGTATGATACCAAAATAATGTTCCTGCAAATGTTTTCCCCCAAACATTTATTTAAATCATTATTTAAAAAAATAGACATAGTTTGTAATTTTTTTCTTTAAGTAACACACAATTAGGACTGCTAATAATAATAATAGTAATAGTGGTTGTTCATCATGTCTCTGGTTTGCAAAGAGTTTGACAGAGGCGGCTAGTACTGGGGATTGGGAACTATTTACCAGCTGTCTACCCCTGTATGCTGAAGCACAATAGACCCCCAACTGACAACTTAGGCAAAGTAGTGCTTTTATTATATTAAATTTTCACCTCCAAGTGCTATTGATAAAATGTTCAATTCAAAGCACAGGTGCACTGAGCTGGGCAGTTAGGACATCCAAGAAATTGTTGTGTCTTTAGCCAAGATCAAATGACACTAACATCCAGTTAAAGGGCCTCCTTAGCTTCTGTCCTCTACATCTTGCCAGGGCAAGAGTGCTTCCCAAGCAAGAGACAGCCTCACGAAGGGAGTGAAGCAATGCAAGGGCCCAATGAATCGGGATTTGAAAAAGACAGAATTAAAAAAGTGATCATTCCTGCAGAAGCTGGGCTTTTAACTTCTTTGGATACTGAATGAGAAAGTCTCATGTACAGGCGCCTTGACCCAATAAAGATTCTCAGGCTTGACTCCATCCAAAACACCACACCTTTTTCTCATACAGAGTGTGTATTTGAGGAAATTTTCGCAAGTGCTTTTATTCTAATCATTGTGATTAGCAGGATTTAGAAGCTGTAGGACATAGTTTAAAGCACCACAACTATAATCAGAGCAATTTATACATGTATATATATATATTTGTACAAACATATACATTGATATGCATATATATCTTTAAATGTGTAAAGTGGTATGATCTTATAAAAACTCTTGGATGCTTATACTTTATTTTGTTTTTATTTTTCGATGTTTTCTTTGATTATCAAGAATTACTTCATTTTGGGTCATTTTTATCCTTAATTAGTAAAGAATATTTTGTCGAACTTATGATATCCATGATCCAAAGGTAAGAAAAATTGCTCTTTAAAGATTTTTCTGTGTTGCAAACTATTTTAAAAATAAAATTCAATTCTTTATTTAGTTTTAAAATTTTTCAGTGCTGACCCTCCTATTGATGTCCACAACTACCTATAGTTCTTGATTTTGAAATATCAGTTTCATTACTGACAAGGAAAATCTGTTTCTTTCTTAATTGTTAACATATTTTTATTAAACTGCCCATTCTTTGTTTATGTGTTAGTATCATACTTGAGAGGCTGTGGTAAAAGTATGTGGGCTTTTGGTAGCTATAGTGCCTAATAAGCAAGCTACTTGTACTTAGCAGAATCCAAACTAACATTTTACTAAAGTGTTTAAAAGCAATGTAAAAAGGTAACTTGTAGAATTCTGTTAGCACGGATGGGACAGAAAGGAGAACATGTGGCACCTAGTAGTCACTCAGTGGTTACTTGCTTCACATCAGGAGCTTCAGAATTGACATTGTTGAAACTACAGTTGAGAACAAGAGGTCTTGTCTGAATTCTAAACAGGGACCATCTGATCCTTTTCAGCCAACTGCTGGGGGAGGAAGTTGCTAAGTTCAGTATTCTGAAGATTGCTAAACTTAAATGCATGCTTTATTTTTATATAGTTTTAATCTAATTGCCCTTTGATGAAAGAATTTCGCCAAATGTGTCAGTTATCAGGTGTACGGGTTAGGTTTTACATATTATGACCTATATCTCATGTTTTATGTTTTTTCCCCTCCCTCCCTGCTAAAGACTTCAGCAAAACCAGCAGACTGGAAGTATCAAAATGGACTGTCAACTTCATGGCTTTCTTTGGAGTGTACAGTTCATATTAATATTCACATCCCACTGTCTACTACTTCTGTCAGCTATACTCTGGAGAAAAATACAAAGGTATCAGGGTAAAACAAACTTTCTGCAGTTATTGCTGAATAGATAATCTGCTTTTATTCTGGTTGTATGCCATTCATTTTATAATCCTCAAAATTGCATCTAATTATAATGATATTACTAGAGGTAGCTAATGTATTACCCCAGATTACAAATTTAGAGGTGGGACAATGTCATAATACTAACGTATTCAGCATGATAGGTGCTCCATAAATATTTGTTAATTAACATAATTGTGTACATTATAAAATATAGTTATGTAAGAAGATATACTGTTTGGTCTTTTTGCTTTCTCTTTGGTCTTGTTTTGTTCCCTTTTCAGTTCTTTTAAAAATTTTCTGTATCCTTCTTTTGTTTATATCTCATTTCTCCTGTTGAAGGAGGCAATTGAAGGTGGCTTATTTTTTCCTGTTTAATACTGCTTTATATATTTGAGGCTCTTTCTCTTTTCTCACATTTTTAAAAGATAATGGAAATTATTGAATTTATTTGACTGTGGTTGTGTAGTTATTAAGCCTCCTAAGTCTGTGATATGAATGGTAGTTTGGGATAAAGATTAGAAAAACTGTTATTAAATATGAGTAAGGTGCCAAAAATTGGGGATATACTTTTTGTTGTTGTTTATGAGACTGAGTTTAAATACCACATTACTGATACTTAGAGATTTTTACTACTTCAGTGTATTAAGTGGAAAAAGTTGAGTCTAGGGAGTTTATTTGAGATGGCATCATTTCTGAAAGATATCCATGTTGTGTTTCTCATAAGAATGGACTTGCACGCTGGGCCAAGCAAATAGAAAATGGTGTTTATTTGATAAATGGACAAGTTAAAGCTGAAGATGGTGACCTACTAGAAGGACAGGTGAGTTAAGAGAAAATCATCTTATGAAATTTTGTTAAGGGAAAATAAAAGATGACTTATCCGTAGTTCTTAAGTCCTTTCCTTCATGAAAACAGTTTTCATCTACTTCTTTTTTCTAAGGTCTTTTAAAGTAAAGGGCAGATGTTTTTCTTAGAAAATGATGGGAGATTATTTCTGAAATAATCAGAATCCTGCTCTGATAGCAGTTTGAAGACAAGTTTCACCATTTTAAAGTGGGATCTATATGGGCTCCTAAAGTAGCTGTGATCTGAAGAGAAACTTTAGTGATCTCTCCTTTCAGAGCAAGGATCAGTGAACTTTATGTAAAAAAACCAATGGTAAATATTTTGAACTTTGAGGGGCCATTTGGCCTCTGCTGCAGCTGTTCAGCTCTGATGATGTAGCATGAAAGCAGCCACAGATAATATGTAAATGAATGATGTTGGGGTATGCCAGTAAAAATTTATTTATAAAGACTGGTGGTAGTCTGGATTTGACCTACAGACCATAATTTGCCAATCCTTGCTTTAGAGGAATAAAAGTAGGGAACTAATGGTTTTTATCAATATACATTGATTGCTATAGAATACACAAAGTAACACGTTTATAGAAAAAACTAAAATAAAACAAATAATAAGACTTTTTTCCTTTAAGTTACTTAGTAAGTGTAGGAGAGTTTCTAAGTCATCTTTTAATCATCCACTCTAATCTCAAGAATTTAGTTTTTTAACTTTTTTTTTCCAGAAAAAATCTAGAGGAAATGCTCAAGCAAGTAGCCATTCTTTTGATGTCAGAGTGTTAACGCAGTTGGTAAATATTTAAAAATCCTACTTATCTAAAATATGTTATTTCTAAGAATAATGTTTCGATGCTTTCCTTGTTTTGGCACTTACTAAAATGATAAGGTTAAAAATGTCTGTAAAATACGTCAGAACCAAGCATGAACTAACACTTTTTAGATTAGAGAAGAATGGGACTGTAAGGTGAACATAACTGCTTATAACCACTGATACCATTTCTGGTGGCAGGCATAGCTGACTTGCTTTTTTATTTTATTTTATTTTATTTTTTTGGTGGAGCATATAGCATTAACTTCAGTCTATGAAAATTATGAGTTGAAAGCATATAAATAAATGTCTATACATTGCTTGTAATTTTACCATATTTATCACATCCTGCTGTGTATTCCAGTTATTTCTGTGCAAATCTTATATTGCATGCTGTATGGCTCCTATTAGATCAGGTCTTCTTTATACATCTTTTCATCATAATACTTACCTGAGTAACCTGCAGATAACATACAGGATGTCCTGCAAAAATGTGTACACACTTTGAATGATTATAAAGTCAGTGTTTATTAACACACAGTTCATACAGTTCATTTTCAAAATTAAGTAAGTTATCAGCTATTAAAGTTGTATACATTTTTTTGGGACACCCTATATAATTTAGGGAATGTAATGATTGAATATTGGTACTTTGGATGGTTATGTCAGTAAGAAAAAATTTATAGTTGTGTTTAATTTCAGAATATATTCAGTATACTCAGCAAATAACATATAACTTATGAGAAATATGAAAGCCTTTTAATAATTTATGGAGAATATTTCACTTAGTTCAGTCAAAAATTTCTTCTCGCTTTATGAAATGGCTTCCATAATGTTTAAATATTTCATATAGTTATTAATGTAGTTTATATAGTTAATAGAATGTTGGCTATGAGAACTTAAAGTGATTTTTGTCTTTGAGCTTCTGAATTCAGATCACAGATCCACAGCCACCGTCCAGATTTGCAGCGGCTCTATAAACCTTAAGGGGGCTGTGAAATGCAGAGCGTATATTCACAGCAATAAACCCAAAGTTAAAGACGCTGTGCAGGTAAAAGGAATAACCGGTACATGAAAAACAGATACATGTTAACATAACTATTCACAAATCCTAAAATTTTTTTTCTTTCAGTCTCCGATTTCATAATAGTTAATTTAATTTTAACTAATAAAGGCCCAATCAGTTGGGCAGTAGTCACAAGATTTTCGTATGTAGAACATCCATTTTATGCCTTTTCAAAAAATTGATTTTAGAGGCAGAGAGAGAGAAAGAGAGAAAGAGAAACATTGATTTGTTGTTATACATTCATTGGTTGATTCTTGTATGTGCCCTGACCTGGGATTGAATCCATAACCTTGGCATTTTGGTTTGATGCTCTAACCAACTGAGCTACCCGGCCAGGGCTCATTTTAAGCCTTTTTTAAAATGATGATTATACAAGTACATTAAGTACTTCATAGTTGTAACTTATTAGTACATTGGAAATATTTCTTCTAAGGGAAATTGAGCTTTTTAAATAATGGGAAAAGTATTCATTGGAAGAATTATTAGGTGTAGTAGTCTACAATCTGTATAATTCACAAATTTAAAAAGGATGATTAACACTTTTGTCATAGTTATATATTTCCTACTTCAGAACACTAGGAGCATCTGTTTAGATACAAAATTTTATTTATTTATTTGGTTTTAATTTATTTAGATGAGGTAGGCAAATTTGCTTTTAAACTATTAATGTTGTTAATAAGCATATGAAGTGGACATTTTAAAAGGAATGATGTATCATTTATTTTAGTGAACATGACTATACAGGGAATCCAGTTATGTGAAGGATTTTTGGTAATAAAATAATGCTAATATAAAGCAACAGATTTTATTTCTTATTGTAATTTGTCTTATTTTTCCATAGGCAGTGAAGAGAGATATATTGAATACAGTTGCTGATCGTTGTGAAATACTCTTTGAGGATCTGATTTTGAATGAAATTCCAGAAAAAAAAGTTATGAGTATAAAATTAAGTACTTTTTTTGGCATGTGTTCAATTGATAGGACGTCAGGATATAATAGATATGTCATCTTTCATAACTACCTATATCTGTCTTTAATAACAATATGTCATCTTTTACTTTTCTTATTGAATGACCAGCAGATGCTCTGCTGTGGGAATATTCCTAAAGGACTCCTCTTTAGAATACTTTTTTTAAGAAGTATCTTTTTAAAAAGGTCTCCCCTCCCATTTTTAACCTCAGACCAACTGGAAAACTTGGTCTTATTTAAATGCTAAATGGCTAACTTAACATTTTAATTTGAAAATTATAAGAGCTTTTCATTTTATAACGAGTAATTAAAACTCATTGCAACCAGTTCTTTAACATTTGATTTATAGTAAGCATACTTACCTCTTTTTTTAGGCAAAGCAAGAATGAATGCAGTTTGAAATAGTTTTTAAGTTTTGCATGCCAATTACATAAACACATTATAGCCATCATTGAAAGCTTTGAGCTTAACCTGTTTCAAGAAATTGTGGCCGCAAATAAAATAATATATTCCTAATATCAGTGTGTGGACAATGCGCGTGCTACAGTACAAATTGCAGGAACATAACTTTACAGATAGAGGGCAGTCTGGTCAAAGAGTAAAATTGCTCTTCCAGTTCTCGTATGAAAACAAGATAATAAGCAGAAGATGGCAGGAAGACGTAATTTAAGTCAGGGCACTTATGCAGACAGACACCCTTCGCCTTCTGTTTGGAGTTGTATAAAACTACCACTTGTTTCTTGGCAAAGAAATAGGTTACTATTAGAGTGAGCCCTACTTTTCTACTTGGTCTGTACATTGGTAGATTTAAAAATCTTACCCATTACTGAAAGAGGCCATTCTTTACACAAAACCTTCATCTTTGTTGGTAGTTCATTAGAATCATTGTGTAGAACCAAACAATAATTGTGTGTATGTAGACCAGTGATGATGCTAGAAATTGGGGGAAATCTATTTTACTTTGTGAGTTGTCAAGGAAGAGCAGAAGCATAGTTAATTCTTCACTGTTTATTTAGATCCAGATTGTTTTTTCAAAAAAATTACTTAACTCTATTTATGACAATATGTAGCACTAATTGTTGCCCCAGAAATACTAATTCTAATTTAGTGCATGTAGTATGTCTACTTATTAGATATTCATTAAACATTTGTTCTGTTCAAGGCAATGTGATAGATACAAATCAGTGACCAGTCTCCTTTCCTCAAGAAGCATATAATCTGATTTGAAAGATAGAATGTGGATGCATTATTAATTACCCAAGGCATGTAATAAAATCCTAAGAGTAACTAAGAACTTAGTCAAGATTAATGGTCAGAGGCATAAATATCAGCAATATGAATGAGGCAAAGGGAAAATGAAACGAAAGCAAGATGGAATTGGTAGTGAGGTTAGTATGTAAAACATGACTGGATGTCCTACACATGTTTGATGTGGGGGCTACTAGCATCCCATAGAGGACGTGAGTGGTGACATTGCTTTGTACATACATGTACAAAAATGCATGCTGTCATATTCTATACACTCGATATAGATGGGCCACTAATTTGGCTCCAGACTGGCATGAAGAGGGGAAAATTGTTTATAAAATTTAGTACTTGTAAAGTTAAACAAGAAAAACAACAGCTCCGGAGACCAGGGACGAAATTCTCTTGTGGGTATTTTATAGGAGAGTGGCTAATACAAGAATATATAATCAACAGCATCCTCATATTGAGGGTAGTGATCAGCTTATTTCATAGATGTCTCATTTAGGTCCTGTGCAGGGGCCAGGGGTATTGAGGTAAAGCAGGAGTCAGTAAGAGCAATTTTGTGCCAGGTCAATCAGAAAATGAAAGCAACTTTTAGGTTTTATTTCTAGTACATGATGCTTTCACCTTATTTTAGGTTTTATTTCTGTTGGTATGTGATACCAGTGACACACCTATCTAAATATTGGTAATGTTTCTTCTCCTTTTAGATTCTGAAAAAGAGTTTCACATCCTTCCTCACCGAGTTTTTGTCCCCATTCCGGGATCCACAGTAATGTTATGTGATTATAAATTTGGCGATGAGTCAGCTGAAGAAATCAGAGACCATTTTATAGAGATGTTAGATCAGAGGATTCAAATAGAAGATTTGGAAATTGCAGAGGAAATAAACACAGGTAATTCTATGATGTTATTTAAGAACCTGATTAGACTACTGCTAAGATTTCCTGTAATACTTTCAACAATAAAGATAAATTAGAAGAAAAAAAAAGCCATAAAAAGTAGAGTTCAAATATTTAAGTTTAAAAATTGAAGTTGATTGCTGTATAGTTAAACTTGTTATAAGTATCTAGCTTTCTTTTCTAAGTACTTAGTGTTATTTGTTTGGTTATTATTTAATTATTTCTGTTCTGTAATATATTTGCCAAGTAGTTGCTATGTTTAAAATACATGTTTGCCAAGTAAATATCTTAAAATAACATAGTTTTAAATGACTTAAGGGATGAAGAACAATTTGTTTGTCAAAATGACTCACTTAAGGTGAGGGATAACTATGGCTTTAAAATTACTTAGATGCATTAGTCATCTCCTAGTAGATATTAACTTAATAATTCAGACGTACTTTATCCACAGTATCAGCTAAAATTTGGAGACACACCTTTAAAATCTGATGAAACTTCCCAGGTTTTATATTCCATCTGTAAAACAAGATAATGTGCTTGTCTCTCTTAACAGTTTTTTAAAGGTCAAATATATTACCATATTTTGCTTGCATATTTCAAATTTCAGGTTAGATCAAGAATCAGAAAACTTTTCTGTATGGGTCCAAATTACTATTTTAGGCTTTGTGGACACGTGAAGTCTGGCCCATGTGCTGCAAGTTTGGCCCATGGGCTGCAGTTTGCTGGTCCTATCTTTATTATTAATACCTAATTATTTGAAATTATTAAATGCCAAAACCACCGTAGGATTCATGATTCTTATCCTTTTGCAGCTTTTCTGAGCTCCTCTATGAATACTGAAGCTTCATTGGACAACACACATGATGACCAACCAAAAGAACCAATCAAAACTACAGTAGTAATGAAAATTCAACAAAACATGGGTATTTTATTTCTTTTATAACATTGAAAAAGATGGTATTTTGGGTTTCAGTTTTCTTGTTGCTTTAAAGTTATTGTGTTTTATTTTACTTAAAAGTGCTAGATTAAGCCAGTATTTATTGAGAATTGTGGAAAGTGCTGGGCCCTGGAGATGGAAAGATTTACAAATGATGCATTATCCCAAGTGCCCTCAAAGATGACACTTCCTACTAATTTTTTTCTTGTTTTTAGAAGAAAAGCAGCATGTTGAGTTTTGGGAATCGACTAGTATAGTAGGGCCAGTATTTTCCAAACTGGTGTTCCCAGGAGTGCCATTGCAGTTTTTGATATCTGTTCTAATTAAAAAAAGTCAAATTTGAGTCTGAAAATTTATAATGCACTTCAGTATTTTAAAGGTTCCACGATAGTGTGGCAGTCACTGTCATGCTTTTCAGACTTATTGATCAAAGAACATGTACAGTCTTGTTTTGTGGAAAGTATTAAGATTTTTGACTGAGAGCCAGAAGTTTTAGTTGTTCTTCTTGTCACTTATTAGATAAACTTAAGTTAATTACGTAAATTCTTTGTGTGTGTGTGTGTATGTCTGGGATTCTCTGGTCCGTTTTGTTTTGTTTGAACTTACTAATCACTGTGGGGGGTGGGAGGTATGAGTTACCAACGTAGAGTTACTAATTCTTAGATTTTAGAATGGTGGAATCTGAGTTTCTGTAGTTTTCAGTAGCTCTGCAAATGACTGCATTTTAATGATTGAGAACCACTGCACACTGGAGCTGTCTTTTTGGTTTAAGCCAAGAAGCATGAGACCACTGGAATGTCAATGTAAATTGATAGAACCCTTTAAAAGTATGTGTTAGTTTCTCTTACACGTGTGTGAGTGCGTACATGTGTATCTTTTGTTGTTTAAGTTTCATTAAGGTGGTGAAATACGTGATTATCAGACTAACCTTTGCAATCTACTTTTTTTTCAACTTATTGCTGTATTTTCCTCTAAGACTTTGTCGGCTTTTAGGACATGTCTATATGCATGTAAGAATATGTGTTTGTATGTGTGCTATTGTTTAGGCCCATCAGTTACCTACATTTCAGAGGCTAGAATCAGCAAAGCCCTTCTTTTGCTCATCCCATTTCCATTTGTTTTGTGTTTGTTTCCTTGTAGGTATGATTGCAGCATTTGCAGTTGCAGTCCTTGCTGCGGGTATCTCCTTTCACTACTTCAGTGATTAGGGTGAGGCACAAAGAGCTTGCTGATCATCCAGAAAATACTGACCAACAATTATGAATAATAAAGATGCAAGCAAGACATCTGCATTTAAGACAACAGCAGCCAGACCTGCTGCCAAACTCCTATTAGGTGTGTTTCTGTAAAATGAAATCACCAGCTGCCTTGTTTATTAGCCCTGCTTCTATTGGCTCAGGCTTCCAAAAATAAAGTTATTTATCTAGATGGAAGCTTTGTGTAACAAATCATTATTATTTATTTTTTTAAATGTTCAAAATGATGGTTTATTTTCACAGATTTTAGTCCTCTTGATCTGGATCACATATTCATCAGGACATTGAAAATTTGAATAGTCAGGGTTGGCTGAATATCTTAGTGATAGAACAACAGGAGAAAGTTCTACAAAGTGGGGCAACAACCTATTGGGTAAGTTCATACTGTAGGACCTTTCTAATGTATACCTAGTTCCAAAATACTGATCAAGTTCTGATCAAGGTGTAGGAAACCTTTCCAGATCTGAATCAGTAAGGGTTGCCAGAAATCATGTGCTTTCTCATGTTTGCATATCATAATTGTTTTACTCTATTAAATAAAACTTTTCTTCCAGCAGCACATTAGACTAGGTACTGCAAAACAGCTAGATCCTGAATAAAAATATACCTTTGAATGCATTAATAGGCTCAAGGAAAGTAGGGGAGATCTCCAAGGACCATACCTTTATTTTTCTTTTCCCACAAAAATGAACACATTTTGAATTGGAAATCGTGGATATTGTGTTAAGCATACAGGTGGACTATGGTTGCTCAGATGGCAGATACCAATTTTAGCACTGCCTTATGCAGTTTGCCTCAGACCACAAACAAGGGGATTAAGCTGAATCTGAGACTCTAGCCAGCACAGTTGAAGCTGCCCTCGTCTTGAAGTTCCCTACAACTCCTGACAGAAGCAAGAAATAGGCCAGAGATTCTCATAGATTAAGATAAAGCAATGTCATTTCATGACTAGAGATCACCAGGCACAAGCTGAAACTAGCTAGCATGAGAAAGAACCTGTAGAAATAACCAGCTTTGGATTAAATTCTCCAAGGTCTCATCACCAACATACATGAAGGATGGAACCACAGGCAGATATGCAAAATAAAGAAGTGGAACTGCTAGAAATGAGAAATGTTACTTGAAATTAAAAAAACCCTAAGACTTTGAATATCGTATTAGACTAAGCTGAAAAGACAGTGGATAAACTGAAAGCTAAAGCTAAAGAAATGACCCCGTGCACAGCAAGGAGAAATGAGCTGCTGGAAGATCTAAATACTAAGGTATCGAGGGAAGAATTATAGAGACTGAAGTACCAGGGGGAGAGAATGGAGGAGTGGCAATATTTGAAGAAATAACTTTCCACATTTGTCGGAAAACATGAATTCATAAATTCAGGAAGCCCAGTCTGTCCCAAGCATATATAGGTAAAATTCATGACTCAGCCCAATGTAATGTAACTGCTGGATAACCAACCCAAGGTTTTGAAAGCAATCAAAGGGGGGGAAAAGATCAATGAAGGCGAGAGAAATACTGAGTAGGCTTTATGGCAGCGACGTACCCGAAAGATGGTAAAATATGCCTTCAAAATTTTGAGACAAACTAACCAACTTAGGCTTTGTACCAAGCAAGACAAACTGAAAAAAAAACATGCTCCACTGAAAAACAGATTTTACTGTCAACAGACCTTCATTAAAGAAACTGCAAAGAGATGATCTTCAGGAAGGGAGAGGGTTCCAAAAGGATGCTCTGACGCTGAAGAATTAGCGAGTAAATGAAATGACAAACACGTAAATCAAGTGTTTTTTATAGGAAACAAATGTAATGAAAGATGTGTTTATAAGAAGTAAAGTTGTAAACAAATGTAAAAACATTTTATGCAACAATGTTTCCTTTTAAAATAGGATATAATTGAAAAACTGGACAATGGCTTATAAGATGAGAGGAGAGTGATTAGAATTAAAGTGTTCTGAGGTGCTTTTATTATTCAGAAAATGGGTAAGATTGTTTAACTTTAAAATTATATTAAGTATGTATAATAAAATCTCAAGTATTACTGCTAAAGAATAGGTATGGGATGAATCATTCTGGAAGAAAGGAAGTTTAAAATACAGAATAAATCAATAACTCAGTACAAAAGGAAAAATTATGGGTGGGAGAAGGGACAAATTTAGATAATAGTAAGAAGTAAACTAATTAAATATGAATAGACTAAAGTAAACCAACAAGTTGATTTTTTAAAATCCTGCTATAGGCTGGATTTAAAAACAAAACATTACGCAAATAGCAAAAGAAAATACGTGTAGCTTTAGTGATGCTAAATCAGAATTAGACTTTATTATGTAAAAGCATGGAGAAGGCTACTAAATAACAGGAAAAGGATCAGTTCACTAGGAATATGTAACAATTTTAAATTTGTATATCCTTTATAAAATGACCTCAAAAAGTATGAACTATAGGGCTAAATCAAATTGAACAGTAGTCGGAGATTTCAGCAGCTCTCAATTATTGATAAATCAAGCAGACTAAAAAAGTTTGTGAATACAGATTTGAATAATTTTCAATATTGGTTCAATGAACATATTTAGAATAATCAACAGAGAATATTCTTAATCATTGTACATTAGCAAAAATTGATCATGTCCTAGGCATAAAGGAAGTCAGTCAGTTTCACGTTAGTATTAAACGGATAATCAGAAATAAGTTAGAGGTCAGTAATAAAGGCTGATTCTTAAAAATCATACCTTTACAGGTTCAATAAAACTTTATAGATGAAAGAAAAACACACACTTAGAATCTACATACGACATTTGGGCCAAGTGTGTGACACAGCAGGAACAGCACCGAGGGACACGGTTTTCAGTGCTTAAGGGGAAAGGCTAAATGTGTAACTAAAAGAAGGAAAGGAACAGAATAAACAGTGTGGGAGCAAGGAGATACAGGAAATGCAAGAAATGAATGCATTGGAAAACAGAATCATGATGCCTAAGTTGGTATCATCACAAAATAAAATTGGCATAATTTGGACAAGAAGAAAACAAGACAAGTAAACAACATGATTGAAAAAGTTCTGTAGATACAATAAAGGGACTACCAGGAGCTGATGTTTACTGCCGGTGTGACCTTGGCCAAGTTACTTAACCCCCCGTGTTTCTGTTTCTCATCTGTAAAATGGAGATAATAATAGTATTTACTCATAGAATTGAACATTCATTTATTTTGTATATATAAATCACCTAGAACAGTGCCTGATATGCAGTAAGCATTCAATAAACGAGCAATTATTAAAAAAAAAAAAAAAGTATGGGTTTTGTCATTTTATTTAGCAGGGAGAATTACCTGAGAAATAAAGTGATAATTAAATCAAGTCTAAGAAGCCTACATGCAGTGTGATCCAATTTTTATAAAGCTTGAAAACACGCACATTTAGCCCTGGCCGGTGTGGCTCTGTGGTTACAGCGTCGGCCCATGCACTGAAGGGTCTTAGGTTCAATTCCTGAGGGCACATACTTGGGTTGCTGGTTAGATCGCAGCCCCAGTCGGGATGCATGTGGGAGGCAACCAATCAATGTGTCTCTCACATGGATGTTTTTCTCCTTTCTCTCCCTCCCTTCCTCCCTCCCTCCCTCCCTCCCTCCTTCCCTCCCTCCCTTCCTCCCTCTCTCTCTAAAAATCAGTGGGAAAATCCTCAGTTAAGGATTAACAAAAACCAAACAAAAAACGCACATTTAAACTATGTTAAATATGTATATAGGATGCCCTAGCTGGTTTTGCTCAGTGGTGAGGCGTTGGTCCTTGGACCAAAGGGTTCCGGGTTTGTTTCTGGCCAAGGACATGTACCTCAGTTGCAGGCTTGGCCCTGGTAGGGGTGCGAGCGGGAGGCAACTACTTGATGTGTCTCACATCGAAGTTTCTCTCCCACTCTCTCTGAAAAAGCAATGGAAAAAATATCCTTTGATAAGGATTCAAATTATATATATATATGAATTTAATATTTAATATATAAATACATATATTTGAGATAAAACTTTAAAAAATGACATAACATAAATTCAGGATTGTGGTTATAATTTGAAGGTGAGAATGATGACAGGAAGGCAAGAAGGAAAATGAAATAGATGAAACAATACTGGTGATGTTTCAGTTCTTGAGTTGAAATGGGTTTCTTGATGTTAATTTATTAATGTCATTACTGTATGTATTATTTTGGCTGTCTATTACTAACAAACCATTCCCAAACTTATTTGGCTTGAAACAACAACCATTTCTTTTTTCTCATAGTCCTGACTTGACAGGGATCAGTTGGGTGGGCCTTCTCCACATGATGTTGACTAGAGCTATAATTTTCTAGGAGCTTGATTGAGCTTGAAACATCTGAGATAGATTATTCACATGGTTGGCAACTGATGGTGACTGTCAACTGGAAACTCAGCTGACACCTCAGTTCTTCTCCAAGTTGCTTTGGGTTCTCCCTATCATGATGCCCAGGATCCAAGAAGTAGCATCCTAAGTACGAGTATTCCAAGGAGGGAAACATAGAAACTGTCCTTTGAGACCTTGTCCTGAAAGTCTCAGAACATCTTTTCCTCTACATTGTATTGGTCAAAATAACCTACAAGACCAGCATGGATTTAAGGGAAAGGGGGAAAAGAACCTTACCCCCTCAATGGGCATACAGATACAAGAAGAAAAGGGGTTGAGAGCAGCCATATTTGGAGATTAGTTAATGTACTCTCTAACCATAACAATTTACATTCCTGATGTGGAAAGTGGACTCACCACCTCCCAGAACACCTTAAAAACCTCATCTCAATGTCTCAGATTCAGGTTCAAGGCCTATAATCTCGTCACCTACATCCATTTCAGGTGCATATAATCCATCTTTACTGTAGTTACTCTCAAGCTGGAGATACATGAACTAAAGAAAAATTTTCTTCCCATACTCACCTAGCATAAACTGACAAGATAGGCAATAGGCACTCCTATTTCAAAAAGAGGGGAAATGAGAGGTACAAAACAGTGAATTGTCCAGAGCAATTCTGAGCTTCAGTGGGGCACGGGTCTCCAATTCATCATCATCACAGAAGCAGAGTAGTTCTCAGCTCTAGGCTCTTTCCTATGAAATTTTAACTACTCTCACTCATCGTTTTTCATGAGAAATGGCTTATGTTTGAAGATGAGTAGCTTTCTCAACCTGCTTCCCTAATTTTTGAAGGTTGAAGGGCCCAGGACCCCCTTTCTATTTTGAACTGTTTCTCCCTTTTAGACTAAACTTAGGAAATTCTTTTAAAGATACTGTGCATTTCCTATCACTCACATTATAATACACTCCATTAGACAAAAGGCACACCCCCAAGTCTGTTCAAGACTGGCCTCTCTCTCTACTTGGAGCTGAGAGGGTGCTAAGCCACAATACCCTGAAGAACCTTAGGTACTCCCTGTCTAGCTAAGTAGACCATAGTGAGTGCTCACAAGATTCTTAGTAGTATTTTTGTCCACCAAAAAGTTGGAAATAAGCTTTATTACGATGCTTATTGTGTTTTTTGACCCTTATCTAAATGATTCATCTAAATATAAATTAGCCAAAGTACAGTATCTAGTAAATTGTTCTTAATTTCTGACTTTAATAAATATATTGAAAGTATCAGTATTTTAATGAGTATTCACTAAAGGTAGCCAATGAGTTCTCATATAATTCATAACCTAGTATAAGGTAAATTAATACATTTTGATTTATCAAGGACAAGAGATAAAAGTGCAGGTAGAAATGACAAATGTGTGTCTCTACTTTTGCCATTTCTAAAGTGTCACCATATCTCTGCATTTTTACAACACTCATGTAGTAAGCAGGGCAGAGATTTGTTGAATGTGTTCAAATTTGATGGATACAATTGAAGGACACATTAATTATCATGTATTGTATCCAAGGACCACATAGTTAGGAAGAATAGACATTTGGCTAAGTAACTATTATCTGTCTCAATAATTGTAAATAGATTATTCATTTTTTCATCTTTGCAAAAATATTTTATAAATATTTAACATACTAAGCACCAAGTGAAGCTAGACTTTATACTGTACTGTGAAACTTCTGAAATTTTGATCCCAAAAGAGCCCTGTACAAAAATTCTGAATTAAAAAAGATGATCTTTTAGGAAAAGATTTTTCACTCAATTTGTTCAGTTTGTTAAGGAGATCTTTTGTTTACAGAATTGCAAAGAGGAACTTAACGATAGGGATGAAGATAGTTTAATCAGCTCTTAGATTCTATTTTAGTCAAATCCAATTTAGTTGTAGATGTACACCAGATGCCTGTCCTCAGGATTAAAATTCTGAACGTCAATAAGCTAAGATGCTAGACTGCAATATGTGTATCTAAACCAAATGCAGTAAGGTTTAAATAATATTCCTATGCTTTTAACTTGGCACTACTGAAAATATTTTCTAGATTCTAATTATAAATGAAATAATAGCTAATTATTATGGGGAACTGAGTAGTTATACCCTTAGATTTTTCAGTGAATGAAGAAACAGTAAAACCTTGGAAAGTTGTTTAATTCCTTTGATTTTTAGGCTGGAACAATTGTTAACAATATTAAACTAACTCATTATATAGTATAGTGCTTTACAATTTATAAAGCATTTTTATTTTTATTATGCCCTTTTAATGCAGAAACTGCGGTTCAGGAAAGTGGCTTGCTAAACCTAGTAGCCAGTGGGACATATACATATTAAGGAAGCGATGGAGAGGAGTGATAATGGAATATGTAGAGCAAGAGGGATGACTATGAGAAGTTAAAAAACAAACCATGAGTTTAATATCCCTGAAGAAGTGAGAGCAGATAGTTTCTAAAGCATTGGCAGCTACTGGCCATGGGAGAAGGAACATCTAATCTAAAGGTCAGAGACAGGAGAAAATTGGTGCAGGCGTATATGAGGCTTGTAGGTTTGGTAGTAGAAAGTCAAAGATGATTTCCTCTGATGCCTTCAGATTTCTATGAAGTCGGCAAGGTCATGTCCTGAAAGAAGAGAATTAAGATTTCAAATAATTGTTTCAAAGAGTGGGAGATCACGTTGACCAAGGCAACATCATGGGATTGCCAGACAGTGGCAAAGCCCCATGTGAGGTTAGTAATAATAAATAAATAAGCGAAATCATGTAATTCCCCTCCCCCCCAGGAGTCTTTGTTTTCTCAGATTTAGGAGCAGAAAAATTGAATAACGGTATTTGGAAGTCTTGTCTAATACATTGAAAGCAAATAAGGGCTAGGAAATTCATGCTATTGGCAAGAATATTGTTTAAAGAATATTTAAGTGGTGAACCATGACATCTAAGTTAAAGAGGGAGAGAGAGAAAGATCTGATGAATTATAAATGTCATGTAAAGGCATCAATGCAGTGGAAATCCAGAAGAAATCAAAGACCCAACGTTTTGGCAATAGTCGACAAATAAGGAGACATGATGGTGATAAAAAAGTAAAGATGTTTGGAATAGTGATTTGGGGGAAAAACACATAGGTGATAGCAAATGAAGTGAGTGGCAGAGGTGAAAGTAGGTTATTGCAGGTCAAGGAACAGAGAGTCCAGGTTATGGACAGGTGGCCTGATACAATAACGTGATGACAGCACCTGAAACAAAGGAAGGCGGTGTGAGTTAGGGTCTCGTTTCTGATGAACGAGGGAGAGCGACCAGAAGGTCAGTAGCTGACAGTTCCAAGGGCAGAGGGCAAGTGATCCAGACAAACAGCATGAGCCTTTTAGCAAGTACACAGACTTTTTTTTCCAGAAGCAAGTGGGAAGAATGATCTGGAATAAAGAAGACTGTCAAGAATGCTACTTGGGTCTCGCAGAACCGGCAGTCACCACCTGGAAGGGAGAAAGGGAAAGCGTGACTTCTTTGAAGAACCAGGTTTCAGTCCTGGCAAAGATGTGGAAGAAACGCCCGGAGAACAGGCTGGAAAGAGAAGGAAACGCGCTGCTTTTAGACAGAAAGGGGAATGGGGTGGGGTGGAGATGGTGACGCAGTAGGGTGCTGCGGCACATGGCGTGTTGGAGTGGGCAAGCAGCGGTCAGTGGGAAGAGGCAGGGAGCTTTCGCTTTGGGTGTGGACTGGACGCACCCAAGGTTAAGACTCACGGCAGACCTAATCTCAGTGTTTTCGAGGAGGCTGGGTTATGGATCCAACCATCAGGGGACTTGGCTCACTCAACCTGAGTTAGTAGTCCCTGCAGTTGCGATGCATTTTGGTAGCTGCACCTGTACTGCCTGGAGGTGGGAAGAGGCGCAGGTAGTGATGCCAGCAACTGAAGACGTCAAAGCTCGGGCAGGAGCCTAACCTGCAGTTACGAACTTCATCCATTCCGGGCTTCCCTCTCACTTGGTCACGCTTTATCCTTTACAAACCCTGTTAGACTCTATTTGCTGATGTTTTATTTAGAATTCTTACATCCATACGAATAAGTGGCATTGGCCTGTAATTTCCCTTTCCTGTTTACTGCCCTTGTCCAATTTTGGTATCAAGATTATACTAATTTCATCAATGGCTTGGTGGTTATACTCCCTGTTTCTGTTCTCTGGAAAAGCCTATATAAAATGATCTGTTTCTTTTCCGTCTGGTAGAATTAACATGGAAATACATCTGGACCTCGTGTTTTGGCAGTAATATTTGTAAATACTTTCCTAGTTTCTTTGCTTGTTGAAGGATTGTTCAGACGTTCTGTTTTTAAATCAGTTTTGGTAAGCTATGTTTTTCTAGAAATGTTTCCATTTTATCTGTTTTCAAATTTGTTTGTCATTAAGTTGTTCATAAAGTTTTGTATCTTAATATCAGGTATCTGTATATATGTTTTAAAAAGGATTCCTAATACTATTTATGCTCCTTCCCCTTGCATGAATCTGGCAGATATTCCTCTATTCTCTTAGTTTTTTAAAAGAATCAACTTTTGGCCTGGTGGGCGTGGCTCAGTGGTTGAGCTTTGACCTATGAACCAGGAGGTCACGGTTCGATTCCCTATCAGGGCACATGCCCTGGGTGCCGATCAATGACTTTTTCTCATCCTTGATGTTCCTGTCTCTCTCCTTCCTCTCTCTGAAATCAATAAAAACATATTTTTTAAAAAATTTAAAATAAAGGAAACAACTTTTGACGTTTTGGATTCTATCTATAGTTATAATTTATATTTCATTGATTTCTGATCATATTTATTTCCTCTTTTTTCTGATTTGCTGGTTTACCTCATTTTTTTTTTTAACTTAAGTTAGTTACTGAGGTCATTTGTTTTTTTTCTTTCTTCTTTTGTAATTTATGTTTTTAAGACTAAAACTTTCCCTGATATAGCCTTTTTGCTTTATTCCAGAAGTTTTGATGTAAAGAATATTATTATTTTTCAGTTTTGATAATTTGAAACTTCCAGTATAATTTTATACTTGACACAGGAGTTATTTAGTAGTGTATGTATATATCCATCAGGAATTTCTACTGAATTGCATTGTGTTCCTAAAATGTCATCTGTCTTATAGTGTCCTGGTTATTTAACTTTTGAAAATCTTTGTGTGCTAGAAGGGGAAAACGGTTAGTTCACTAGTTATTGGTTGCAGTGTTTTATATGTGTCCCTTAGATCAAGCTTTTTAATTACGTGGTTAATATCTATATTGATGCTAATTTTTGTTACTTGATCTATTAAGGATTGAAAGAACTGTACTAAAATCTCTGATGATAATCACTTTCTCCCTGTATTCTACCAATTTATACTGTGAATATTTTACAACATTTTATTAGGTATATGTAAGTTTAAAATAGATCTTGCTGGTGAAATTTTATTGTTATGTAATGACCATTTCTGTATTTAATAATGCTTTTTCTCTTTAAGCTTATTTGTCTGATATTGACTTAGTGATACTTGCTTTTAAAAATAATTAGGTTGTTATAACTTTTTCATCATTTTACTTCTGACTTTCCTATATCCTTATGCTTTAAATGTATCTCTTAAACAGTAATTGGACGTTTAAAGTCTAATTTGACAACATGTGCCTTTTAACTAGTGATTTTATATCATTTAGATTTCTCATTATTGTTACATTTGGAACAATTTCTACTTTAAATTTTCACTGCGGATCTGAGAAGAGTAGTAAAATCACTCTAGTTTCAGCTGGAGAGCAATTCACTGCCACTCGACCTCAGAAAAAGTCAAATGGAGATTTAGAAGTCCTCCCTATTCCGTCACCAAAACACAAGCAAAAGCAAAATAATACTAAATGTCCTACTTATCCTTACACGCTCAACGTAGGAAAAATGATAGGCAAAAATGGCATCTGTATTGATTTTCAATAAAACGTAAGCATAATATACAGTCATGGTCTTATGCTTCTGAATTTCTGTGGGACTTACAGAAGTTTAGAAGCATGAGAATCTCTAATTCAAGTTACCTGGCAAATTGAATTTCACATGATTATTATTGCCTGTTGAAAGTGTATTAATTTGTTAGAACAGGAATACTGTATGGGAGATAATTATGGGTTGTCAGCAATGAATAAATGTCAGCCTTTAAAAATGAATTACTGTTTTTGCGATAAGATGAGTAAATCAAGCTTGTCTGTGTTCAGGGATTGGGAATTGGGAGTGGACACTCTGAGAAATAAAATTGCCTAGGGCGAAACACCTGGTTTTATGAAAACTAATTTTTGGAGCATTGTCTTGGATACTATGGCAAAAAAAAAAAAAATCCTGAAAGATAAAAAGACTGATACTTGTTACAGCTGAGAGCCTCAAGTGAAGATAAAATTTAATGTTTTCCTTAAACGCTGTTGCCCCAAAAAAGGAAATTCCGTAATTGAAAACTGAGATCACTGTATACTTAGCCTCGCTCTCTCTGCCACGGCCCCGCTCACTGCGTTAGTTGTTGGAGTTATGAGACACCTACTGAAGCTTTATCTGGTAACTTTGTGTGTTTTTTTTCCCCTAAAGAATTTACATACAGGCCCAAAATATATTAAGAAAGATCTTCTAATCTTAGGGAACCCCAAATTTGGTTATTAATGTTTTTGTTTTTGTTTTTGTCTCCGAAACTGCTAGGTAAGGAGTATGATATAATGTCAAGAACGTAGGCACTAGGATTGGGAGACCCAAGGTTAAGTTCAAACTCTACATTTACTAGCTGTATGAACCTGGAGGGGTCAGATAACCACAAACACTTCAGTTACTTCATCCTCTGTGTTAATTAACTCAACTGGGACTAAGGCGGAATCCTTTCACAGTGTCTGTGTACATCAAATCATTATGCTGTGCACTTTAGATGTCCTACAATTTTATTTGTCAATTATGTCTCAATAAAACTGGAAAAAATTTTTCTCCGTCCTTGAACTGGACATATTAAAACCATTGCTCTAACTCATAGGGCAATTGTGAGACTAAAATGAGACAATGTGTGTGAAATTGTTATATATTATAGTACACTACAGAAATGTTAGCTGTGTTCGGGTCTCCAAAGTCGCCGTTTCACAGCATAGATGGTATTACTTTCACATGAATTCTTTAGTAATCATGACTTACATAGTGTTTTGACTTCATATATGTTTCAGGAATTTAATATTTAACTTGTTTATGAACTATTTTATTTTCATAACGGTATACAAACAACTGCCCATGGCAAATGTATTTGTTCTTAAGTAACTTTTCATAATTTTCTTATTAAAAGCACTAGGGTTATTGAAACAAATCTAACTGCTATAAAAATAATAACTTTTGTCATAAAACCTCTGTATCTTTATTTAAATGGTATGTCAATACCATACTAGTCTTTATAATCTTTTCAGGTTTCACACTTTCAATTAGAGATCAAATTCTTGAAAATTGACTAGAGAAAATTGCTGTTAAATTTTTCTTCTTTTGAAAGAATATATTTTTCTACTGATGGGAGTTATAATATTTCTGTGCACAGCCACTTTACTCCCACAAGTCACAGGTCATCAAGAAGAATGTCTCTATCCCCAAATGTTTCAGAGTATAGGTCTAGAACCTTTACAAGTCCACTTTTTATTTGTTTTACAGATGTTCCAAGACACCTTCAGTTGTATAGCCTGACAGCCTTGGGATTTTCTCACCCACCCACAACCTTTTATAGAACGTTCTGGTGTCAGTGTGAAGACTGGAATTCATGGAGCCCAGTTAGGGAATAATTACAATGGTCCAATTGAAGAATGATGAGTGGTTATATTTTCATCAGCATGGAACTCAGGAGATAGAAGATATACATTTTATAGGTAAAGGTAAGTGGTTCTTGACCGGGGGGTGATTTTGTCTCCCAGAGGGCACTCGGCAATGTTTTGAGATAGTTTTATTTGTCACACTGGAGTAGGATGGCTACTGGCATCCAGAGGGTAGAGACCAGGGATACTGCTAAACATCCTATAATACACAGGACAACCCCCACAACGAAGAATTATATGGCCCAAAATATCAGTGGTGGCAAGGTTCAGAAGCTTTGTAGGTGGTACCTGAAGCCATCAGAGTGAGTAACAGAATACAAAGGGCCTGGGAAGCTAGTCCAAGAAAACATCAATATGCCAAGGAAGAAAGACCAAAAGATAAAACAGGGAATCGAACCCCTATCTCCTGGATTCTAGGTTCATGCTCAACCGCTGAGCCACGGCCGGCCAGAAAGGACATGGATTTAAAAAAAAATAGTATGTCAGTGAAGGAAAGGGAAATGCTAGAGAGCATCACAGCTAGTGAGGGTTCTGAAGAACCAGAGACTTGCTTTTAGGTTGTAAGAGGCTGATGTAGAACAAGAGAATAAAATGATATAAGCAAAAACCGTGTGAAATCTGAATGCGATATAATCTGATTAAGAGCACAGATGGCATAATTAGCCTTGCACAACGAGACACCGTTGAGAACAATGAGACGGGGAACTGATGGGTTCATGCATGTGGATAAACCGTTAGGGAGCCTCATCCTGTGTGGGCTCAGGTTTCTCCTGTGATGTCGAAGGCAAGGCCGTTTGTTCAGAGCGGGAAGGATTTGGGAGAGGAAGACTGAGGGGAATCATAAAAGCCTGAAATATATTAGACACTCAAACCTTGGTGGAGTATTTGAAAAAGGGAACAAAGAACTTTCACCACGAGGTGATCATTTACTAGACAGATTTCAGCAGCTGGTGATATGATCATAATTTTATTCTGCGATAAATTCCGTATCAAACTCTTCCAAGTTCTATAAATTTCTTATTTGTGTTTGAATGTTTATTTTGCACTTCTGTTTTCAGAATTAATTTAATTTATACTTATAGTGGTACCTGCAGTCCATCTTAAACAGTGGGTTTTTAGATCACTCTCCTACAATTCAAATACGTAGAATTTTTAATAAGGTCCTATATAGAAGAATGTGTTTGTGTTTGGCGTAGACGAGTTGCATCCCAACTTCTTAAATTACCTTTATTTCCATAATCCTATCTTTAAGATTTTATATCTATGTATGCTATGCACCATTTTGGTTCATGTATATCTATTAGTAATAAAAACAATAATAATAACATTTGAGTAAGACTTATTATGTGACAGGCACTGTTCTAAGTAGTTTACAGTTTACTTATTTTTTCCTCATAGCAACCCAATGAGGCTGAGCGATTATTATGATGTTATAGATGAAGAAACAGGCACAGAGAGGTTAACTAACGTGCCCAAGGTCACAAAATTAGTGAGTGAATTCAAACCTAAGAATTCTGGTACCAGCGCTCAGCATATTAACCATCACGACTAATGTAGACATAGACAGAGCTACAAATGCAGATGAATTTACCACCTATTGCTGATTTGAGTGTCCTTTACCTTGAGCTCCCTAAGGCCAAGGACACTGCAGGGCACAGTGCAACTTGTCAATAAATATTTTATGAGCAAATGAATGAATAAGCTTCGCACTTTCCAAGAGAATTTTGCGATTCCCTACAGATTTTTCTATTATTTCCACATTATTTTACAACCAGCACTCTGGGCTTTTCTTGCAGGTCTATTCCAGTGTATTTGGGTGGTTCATTATGAGACATGTTATGACACTGTGACCCTTTACATTTAAAACATTACTCTTGCTGAGAAGAAAATGGGCTCTTCCTCTCCTCCTGCCTCATACAATAGCAGATTAAGTGTTTACACGAGGGGAGTTTGAAACCCAGGATCTCTGCAGCAGCGGGTTTCAGATATTCTAGTCAAATCCTGCCTTTTTGTCCGACTCTTGCTGGTGAGTGTTGCCATCAAAGCTTTCACTCTGGCATCCATTAGTCACCGGGTGCTTATATTTTGAGAATGGTTGCTATCATCACTTACTCCCTACAAAGGTGCCACCTAGTTACTTTTGTTTTGGCAATTATGGGTTAACTACATTCCTGGGGTTAGTCCTGCTTAAGCTTGCTAGCTCTTCCTTTTAAATTGATGCACAGTGGGTTGTTTCTTACAGGAGTGAATCTTTCGTTGAGCAGGGGTCTTTCCGAGCGCTCGTTTTTAACTTCCATTTCCACAGATGAGAGCCTTCTCTGGCTCTTCATCTATGCTTTTCTATCCCTGTCCTACAAAGCCGTATCGTATTGTGGTTAATGACTAGCAATCGAAAAGAACTTACATTTTATTTTTAAAGTATTGTTCTCTTTGGAGATACCCATTTGACTGTCCTCCCTCACTGTCTTGCCGTCATCTTTTTAACTATTTACTACCAGTCCATGGAATTAATGTCAGTCTAAAGAATTGTTCTACTAAGGAGTTTTAAAATTATAAACATCTCGTATAAAGCTCCTGTTTTTCGCTATGGTTTCTTTAAATCCCAGTAATTTCCTAACAGAGGACTCTGTAAGGGATTAATCAATTTGATAGCAATTACTTGATAGGAGAAAACATGTTTATTTATTTTTCTAAAAGCTCCTTATTTTTTATATATTATTACCTACATGTCTCCCTCCTAGAATTTTTCCACCTTGTGTCTGATTCTCATCAGCCATAGGGTATTGAAATGCCTTTCTCGATCAATAAAGAGGAAGAGAAGATGGGATTTTAGATTCGTGAGCAAGAACACTACCCACTGCAGCAACTATATGTTAGGGACTGGCCAATAACGAGGCCTGATTGGTGTGGGGCGAAAAAATTAGAAATGACAAATAAAGATAGTGACTTTGGATACTTCTTTCAAGAGACATGACTGTAAAGAAAAGCAGAGAAGTGAAGGATGGCTGGGCATTTTAAATTATAGATGGGCATATTTTAAATAGTGGGTAATTTAAAAACTCATTTATGTCAATATGAATAATACAACAGAGAAATAGATGATGCAGTGAGAGGTGCAATTATTTAATTGCCGTAGAAAAATTACTGTGTGGGCGAGAAGGATGGGATCCACAGCATAATTTGATCAGCTGGCCTTCGACAGCTGCACCAACGCCCCCGTGCGTCAGCGGAAACAGTGCTTGCATGTAGGTGCACATCTTAGACTGGCGATGGAGAGATGAGGAAGGACTCACCTGATAACTCCTGTCTTCTCAAAGAAGTGTGAGCAAAGTGAAGTGTTACTGAGGGGAAAGGGCATTAAAGGTTTAAGGAAAGAGGAGAAGCCATAAAATAGTAGTTTAGAAGAGTGGAGACTAGAACTTGTGACAAATCTCTGGTTTCCACAATGGGCCACCACGGGGAACATGTACAAACCTGTTTTAAGCTCACTTATTGCAGGGAGCCCATTTTTTGTTACTTATCAAGCACCATGTCTTCAATTACAGGCCATAGGGCTTTAGCTCTCACTCACTGTTATTTTCCACTCTGATTCAGACACCTAGAAATTTCTTTTATCTTGCTCTTCTGCCCATTCACATATTTCAAAACATTTTTCAAGCTTTATTTTGTATTTTCATGTGTTCATTTAGGAGCAGAGGTTTTCAAGTATTTTCAAGGGAATTAGAAGTAGAACTTCCACTTCTCGGAATTTCAGTTTCATCATTTATAGAATGAGAGTAATATTACCTACTTGCAGGAGCATAGTTAAGAATTAGAGATGATATGTGTAAATTACTAGCCCATAATTGGCACTCAATAAATGATAGTTATAATCATTATTACTACTAAATGTTATCCTTTTGTCCAAAAAATAAAAAGAACTTGCTTCTGTGCTGCCTTTTTTCATAGATAAGGTTAACTTACGAAATTTTACGTTTAACACTTTTTTTTTACAACTGTATTTTAAATATATATTTTTTAAAGAATAGTTTATTGATTTTTAGAGAGAGAGGAATGGAAAGGGAGAGAGAGAGAGAAACATTGATGTGAGTGCAACATTGATCAGCTGCCTCCTGCACGCCCCCCACCGGGGATAGAGCCCAAACCCTAGGCATGTGCCATCGACTGGGAATAGAACTGGCAACCTCCTGGGGCATGGGGATGATACCCAACCAGCTGAGCCACACCAGCTGGGGCTTTAAAAAATATTTTTTTTATTACAACTTTAACCCAGTACAATGTTTCTAAGTTTCTCGTGCATTAGTTTGGTTGGAATATAAGGTATCTTTCTGAATGATAATTTTTTTTTTGTACTATAGGTTATATAATGTTTTTCGGGCCTCGATGTTGTAATACTTGAGAAAGAATAGACTTCACATAGAATATTTATTTCCTCATGAGACTTTATTCTTGTTATGTAGGAAAAGTGGTGTATTTAATGGTGTATTTTTAAAAGTCCAAATAATAACACTGTGGAAAAAACAAGGAGTAAAAAAAAGCTAACGCATAACTTGAAAGGGATTTTTGAGAACTGTCACAATATTATCCATGTTCTCTTTGTGTGCTAGCATGTTTCTGGAGACTATAATGTTTTGAAATCAAGCATTGCGTCAATTTGAGTAGCTAATACTAAGAAAAGCTACTCCTATAACTTCGGTGTCAGCCTGGCTTTATCACCACATTAGAATAGCCATGCCCACACTTGGTACTCTCTAAAGGACCATGGGTACTACCCCATCAGTGTTCAGTACGTAAGAGAGAAATAGGAGACACCGACATGGGGAACCCTTATTCAATACCTTCTTCCATGTTGCTCTGCTCTAGGGCGTGGATCTCTCTTTCAGGCAGTAACCCATATTCATGCAGGAAAGACTCCACATCCCCTGCAAAAAATTCTTCAGCAAACTGTTCAGCAACACTAAGGAAATTGCTTATGAGTTCCCCACCTTTGTAGACGAGCAGCGTGGGGAGTACATCTGAGGAAAAGCGGTCCCCAGCACCTGTATTAGAAGCTTTAATTTTACAAAACTTGACCATGGGGTATTCGGCTGCGAGGCATATGAGGCTCCTGCTTAGAGCATGGCAGCCCTTAATGCCCTCTTCGTAAATGTGGACAATGATGGTGGTGATTTTCGGCTCCTTTTCAATGGTCTCCAGGAATTGCTCCCCGGTTTCCAGCTCATACACAAACCCATATCTAGGCCCAAAGCTCAGCTTCTGGTGCATATCCTGCATGCACTGTCTACGGTATTTACGAAGGCAGCTTTCATCTTCTCTGTCTTGGTGGATTAGTTCATATTCTTGAATGCTCATCTGGGAATAAATAAAAGCATGATAGAGATTATTCAGCCAGGAATTCAGTTCTTCACACACACCAAACCCATCCTCAACTCAAAGAGTTTACAGTTGCTGTCCTCCCTCACCCCCAATGTGGCCTTCTCCTTGACCTCATTTAAGCTTTTGTTCAAGTGTCACCGTCTTTGATCAGGCTACCTAAAAGAGTCCCTGCCCCAAGCTTTCTGTTCCTTATATGGGTTTAGCTTTTCTTCGTAGCAAGAAACACTACCTGATATTGTATTAAATATTTACTTGTTGAATTGCTTAATATTAATAATTGTTTTCCTAACTGATACGTTTCATGGGGGCAGGAATTTTTTTTTGTCTCACTACTCTCCAATATCTGCTATAATGTCTGGCACAAAATAGGGGTTCAGTAATTATTTCATGATAGAAATGGATGCATAAATATTGCTGAATATAGTTGAGCCATGAGACGATCATAACCTGTCAGAAATGTGCCACGTAACTACCTATCCCTTTGGGTGAAAAAACAAACAGGAAGGTCTACTCTGGAGTGACTTTCATAAAACACACACACACACATGCATTTAAATGTGTCCTCAACAAATGCCTTTGGATGCTAGCGTCTCATCCAGGAAAGTTGTTAAAAAGATTGTATCTTATTGCTTGCTGATTTTTTGGATGTGTAGAGTAGGATTCAGCCGAGACAGCTTTTACTACTGCTATTTAGAGTCCATCAGATTAGCCAGGAGGTTCCTGCTGTACCAGCAGCAGCAGCAGCAGCACCTGAGAAGTTCTGGGAAATGCAAACTTTTGGGCACCACCCCAGATCTCTCAAATCAGAACCTGTGAGGGTGAGGCTGGGTGAGCCATATTTAAACAAGCCCTCCAGGCAATTCTTATCCCCTGGCTTAGGCTGAGGTGAGAAATGACCCAACTTTTATCTTCCAAGACAGCCAGCTGCTTATCACTGCAGATGGAATATAAAATTACTTGTAGAACCTTTCTTAATAGCTACATAAATTATCAATTTTTTCAATAGACTGTTAAAAACCCATCCCTCACAACCACAAAAACAAACGAAGGAGGGAGTAGTAGAAGAAAGGGTGTAAAGGAGCAATAAAGGGTATAAAGAGGCCTGGGGCAGCACAGCACCCTGGAAGTTGGGCCGTTCCCAAGGGGGATCAATTAGCCTTCTCCTCAAGTAGCCTCTCAAACAGCAACTGCTGACAATATTGCAAGTAGACAGTTGAGAAGGCAAGAAACTGGTATTTATGAAAAATCTATGCCTTAGGCACTTCACAGAGATGATTTTTCTTAATCCTCACAACAAACCTACGAGGTAGGTATTACAGAATTTCGCAGGAGGCATTGAGATTCAGGTTAAGCAAAAGCATCTGATGCTTTCCTGAGTCCTCTTGTTTCTGCCTCTTAGATTTGTTTTTCTAATGTTCTCACTCTTTTTCTTATCATATTATTTTTTTTCCTGCTTTAAGATTATTGTCCCAATTTAAAAATTTTCACCCTAAAAAAATTGTTCAATGTTTCGTATAATTTCTAAGTCACTACTACAGTTCTGTTCATTTAACAGACTAAACCACACAAATGTGGACTTACGCATTTGAGCATTTTTATGAGAACTTGTCCCGTTCACACATTCAGGCATGTAGATATTTAAGCACTTAGATGCCTTTCTAAAACTTAACCTTGGTACAGCTCTAATAATGATAATGCCTAATGTTTGTGTAGCATTTTACATGTTTCAAAACACTTTTACACTTATTTTTTCTGCACATCCCTTTAAAGCAAGGGGAGGAGGTGTTGTTCCCGTTCCTAAGACTGGAAAATGTAATCGCCTCGTCCACATCACATAACGAAGGAGCCAAAACCAAGATCTTAGACTAGAAAATTTTTACGGTGGCCAGAAGCCTGGAAGCAAGTATATTTCTGAAGCACTGTCTGTTGAGAACCAACATACAGCTCAAACAGACTGATCTGGAGATAATCCACTGAAGTGATTTTCCCTCCACAGTGAAAAGTCACTTTATGGTTTCTTTTATTAATATTGTTGCTCTATAAGTTAATACATGATAAAGATTTAAAAAATGATCTATAAGCTAAAGGCGGAAAGTAATGCCACCACTCTGATACTCTGCGGTAACCTCCACTAACATCGTAGAGAACATCACCTTCTAACACACCTCTTCACGCACATAGACATACACATTGTACAAGTAAATAAGTGAGGTTAAAAAATGGTGCTGTAAAAAAAACACGTGATTCATGTTTACACATTGTAAATTATTTATTATCGATTTTCCCTTAGCTTACCTTTCTGCTGAATCTTTCTTTTGGGTCTTTGTCATCCCTACTCTGAGGAGAAGACATTTGTCTGAGAATCTCCTTCTTGCTAGGTGGGACCGAGTCCCTGTCTTCGCTCTCTAATTTAAACTTTCTCCAATCATTTATTACTCCTTTGGGTCCTGGAATACAAGGAAAAACCAATTGTTTCCCTTTTTATTTTCAAAAGGACTTTATACCATTGAGATTTGCACGAGCATCACCATGGGAATAGACTTGTCATGTTCCGTATCAGAAACAAACGTCTTGTTCGGGCTAGAACTTTCTAACTGCCACACATAAAAACGTTCTACCGCATTAATCTTGTTAAATGGCTTTTGGCTAAGACTCTTCCTGAAACATCTGCATCGATGAAAATGCAGATTACGGACTTTCAACTATTGTCAATATTTTGGGGGCAGAGGTATTAAAAATTTAGAGGGTAGAGAGGAAAGTAGAATTTTAGAAAAGCAGCACTTTTATTACATCAGAAGGCAGCTTCAGCAATAAACTGAAATTGGCAGCACGCTAGTAACAAAGGAAGCTAGGATTGTTGGAGAAACAAATTAAAATTAAAGAAAACAAATTCTCAAGATCCAGAATAACAAAGAGCACATACAAGAAAGCCAGTGAGAGGGAGGCCCCACCTCAATTAAAGAAACTAAAACAGCTTTTAAAAAATTGTTACATAACCATCCCAATTCCTTCTCTGATTCTAAGAATCTTTCTCAAATGCAGAAAGGACAGGACTTGCAGATTTAAACCAAGGGCGACCCAGCTGGCATTCTGACGTTCGGCTGCCCTGATAAATAATACCAGTGCTTGGAAGAAGGTCTAAGTTCTTGAAAATACGCAGTTTTCCATACCCCTCTCTACCGCTCAGCCATACCCATGCCTTTGATGCCGCGTTACACCTGTGGACGTAGTTTACCTTTCTCCACAGAGTTCCTAAGAATTGTTATGTAAGTAATTTTAATATAAATTTATGTCTGCAGCGGGGGACAAAAATAGGTTTACAGTTGTGAGTGCACGAAAGCTTATTCTTATAATATTACTTATTAATTACTGTATTATTTTCCATATGAACAACTACCTGTAAGACCGCTTTGGCCCACCGCTGCATTCGTTATATTTGGCCAATTCATGTTTTTTGTTTACTTGTGTCGTCGTCTTCCAGGGACATGCTTTGCGTGTACAAAACATGCGTGGGTGTAGCATGTGCTTATACGTATAGAAAGAGGATCTCCTATTCCTCTTGTTTCTTTAAACAATGGTAGCATATTATACACACTTGCCCTAACCTTGATTTTTTTTTTTATTTCATAATATATCTCAGAGATTTTTTTCACATACATACAGAGAGGCTTCCTTTTTTAAAAACTGGAGTCATGGTATTCCGTTGCATAGGTGCTGATTTACTTAAACAGTTTTCTTTTTGATACACGTTGTCGCTTCCACATTTTTTTCTATGACAAACCTAAGTCTTAGGGTTTCCTGGAGCGATACTGATTTAAGAATGTTTCGTCATTACCTTTATTTTGTTTTAAGTCAAAAAATTAAAAACGTGCTTTTTTTTTTTTTTTTACCGTTTGGTCTACTATTGTTTACAATGGCAAAGAAAGTCCATAATGGGGGATATTAGGGGAGAGGATAATGGCTTAATTTTAGCGTATATAGAGAGGTCTTACGATAGTTGGGCAGCAAGAAATCCTCAATAATTAGTGTTTCTAATTCAATTTCTCATTCCTTAGCATCTAAGTAAAACTGTTTTTAAAGTACTTGATCTCACATTAATGTACCCACTCAATTATTATTAGATGAGTCCATCAGTCCACTCAAAGGTATAACAAATTTCATACTGGACAGTGGCAATAAGAACATTAGAGATATCCAGATTTAATCTTAATTTAATAATTAGTTTTCTTCCTGTAGCTTTGCTTACCTGTATGTGTGGCCTGTCCTTCAAAATCTTCTTCCAAACTTTGGCTTTTGGCTTCTTCCATTTTAAAGATTAGATTTGATATAATCTATAGGATGAACAAAGAAATAATGACAGATGAGAAACAAATAAGTAAATAGATAAATAAATAAATAAATAAATAAATAAATAAATAAATAAATATTCCCCTGCTGTCAGGTTTTATGGAGGTTAAGGATTATTACCAGCAGATGAAGTGTTTAGTATGTTTCTATCGGCTTGTAAAAGGACATTAACATTTGTGTTATTAAAGATATTTGGACCTAAGGATCTTACATAATTCACAGTTTGTCTTTTTTTACTTAAAAAGCCTTCAGTGTAGGCCTATGTACTTAGTGAACATTATTTATTACCGATTTTCTTTCTTTATTACTGTTTGTTACTGAATTTTGTAAAATTATATCTCAATATTTTATATAATAAAAACATTTTAATTCATAATAATTATATACTCACTTACTATGAACATTTATTGTGTGCCAGGCATTGTTCCAATTATTATAAGTGTCAAAAATTATTTAATTCTCACACAGCCACATGTGACCGGGCCAGTTATCAAGCTGCTTTACAAAAAGACTTGACAATTTCAAAGAATCACTTTAATGAAAAGTTAATCCAGTTACTTGGGAAAAACCAGGTTCATTGATTATATTAGTATATGTTAAGAACAGACTATGCACCAGGCATTTCCCTGGGCTCTGAAAAATGTGAGGAACACAACTCTTCTAGTATGGCACTCACAAATACTAAGACTTAAGGCAGCTGGGTTACCTGTTCAGTAAAACACAGAGTCCATTCTTACCTAATGCCTCTATTTGAGTTAGAGTGCAAAGACCGGTGAAATGTACTACTTTTTACTACTAGGGGAGCCAGTGAACAGAGACATAAATTGGAAGGAAAATATTGAAACATGAGGCATATTTGCTTGCACTGCTTGAAGACTCAGTAGAGAAAGACACAGTCGAGTATAATTAGCTATGAATGTATTTTATCTACACTCCTATTAATATCCCCTGCCATCAAATAATTTATCTTCTTCAAAATTTGCATCAGTATCCTAAAATTAATCAAAACAATATTTGGAAGGTGCTTAGATCTTGACACATAGCAAGTGCTATACAGATTTGTAAAATAAAATAAACACCCTAGAGTGAGTTGATTACACTGAGCTTTCTGTGGAGATTTGTGCAGCAAAGTGAGATATTGCACTCATGGATTTATATCAACCATTTAAAAGAATTCTATATTTCAAAGAATAGTATTTGAATTTTTAAAATGTTTTTATTGATTTTAGAGAGAAAGGAAGGGAGAGGGAGAGAGAGAGAAACATCTATGTGAGAGAGAAACATTGATCGATTGTCTCCCATTACCACCTGAACAGGGATTAAACCCACAACCAGGGTATGTGCCCTGACCAGGAATTGAACCAGTGATCTTTTGGTGCATGGGATGCTCAGCGAACTGAGCCACACTGGCAGGGCAGTATTTGAATTTTTAAATGTAATTGAAATAACAATTCTATTGCTTCACTAGTATTTAAGATAAACTTCTAAAATTAAGTCTGTTTCTTAGTCCTGTTATTATGTAGCCCAAGTTTTATATAAAAATCTTCTCAATGTATGGTGTATCATTGAAAACTAACACTTCAGTCTCTCAAACTTTCTGCTACTTTTCTATTTATCAACAATCACATATGAACGTAGTTTCCTGGTATCTTTGTCTGCTTGAGCTGCTACAACAAAATACAACAGACATTGAGGCTTAGACAACAGAAATTTATTTTCTGACAGCTAGTAGCCTAGACGTCCCAGACCAAGGTCTGACAAGGTTGGTTTCTGGTGAAGCCTCTCTTCCTGGCTTGTAGACAGCCACCTTCTTGTGCTGACTTTACACGGTGGGGAGAGAGGGAGCTCTCTTGTGTCTCTTCTTGTAAGGACACCCATTCTTTGGATCAGGGCCCTACCCTTATGACCTCATTTGACCATTAATTACTTCCTTGTTAATTACTATAGTAGTTCCCTGCCTAGTAGATGCCTGAAACCAAGAATAGTACCAAACCCTATATATACTATGTTTTTTTTCCTATACATACATAACCATGATAGAGTATAAATTAGGCATAGTGAGAGATTAGCAAAAAAAACTAATAATAAAATATAATAATTATAACCGTATACTCTAATAAAAGTTATGTGAATGTGGTCTCTCTCTCTCAAAATATCTTATTGTATTGTATGTACAGGGTGGAAATGCAGAACAAAGGGATTCACGTTCCGGATGGGACAGAGTGGGATGGCACGAGATTTCATCACCCTACTCAGACCAGTGAGTGTGCAATTTAAAACTCATGAATTGTTTATTCTGGAATTTTCCATTTAATATTGTCAGACTGTGGTTGAGCACAGGTAACTGAAACGATGAAAAGCAAAACCATGGAGAAGGGGGACTACTTATTTAGTTTGAAAGACTAAATGTATCAAAATGTTACATTTGAGAGTAGGTCATCAACATCTGAATTTGGGGGAACACAACTCATTCCATAGCACTTGACTGTGACTTACGTAAAGAATTACCTAAGTTATGTAGATGCTGGCCTCTATGTCTGTGCTCTGGGCCCTGGGCTGATACAGCCTGCCTCTTCCTCAATTTCTAACGCTTTAGTGACTCTAGATTTCTCAGGGGCCCCATTGATCCTCTAAGAATTACCTTTGGGCAAATGAGGCTCACCTGGGATTAACTAGTCCGTTTTTGGATGCTTCCCTAGTTCTTCCCCTGCTTCTGGACCCACATTCTTGGATGCTGCGGAAGAGCCTACAAAAATATGGGCCAGGAACCATGCCAGGTAATACAAATGCCAATTATTTCCTTGGGCAGTGTCTGGGTTGTCCTGATGTCCTAATAATAGTTTCGGTAACTATTATTTTCTGTTGAGAAATAAAAGGCATAGATGCCTGGGGAAAGAAAGCTCAATAGAAGTATTCCATTCTATTTAGTAAGGCTGAGGTTCAGATAAGTGTGCCTTCATTCATTTTTTTAAAAATTATAATTGAAGGTTTGAGATGACGTATTCTAATACTGGTTTCCCTAAGTACAGAATAAAACTATTAAACAACCAAATGTTAAAATTACCCTCTACCTATGATATGCGTGGCGTCTTTCCATGGACATAAAAATACAGAAAACATAGAGCATTGAAGTAGCTCCAATGTGAAATTTTCAAAATAAGTTTTTTTGTTGTGCAATTTAAAACAAATAATTTTCCTTCTCTCTTATACATGAATGCACATGTTTCCTTTTGGAAACACAAGATAACAAGCTGTTTCAGAGAAAGTGCTCTACTGTGCATGGCATTATTGTATCTGAGAATGATTAGCCGTGGGAAAGAAATAACTGACCAGGAATCAAGTACTGAAGGGCTTGATTAAAATAAATTTTTAATCCATGTAAGGCCGAATTTAGTAAATTATCTCCAAGGCCTATCTGAAACCAAGCAAGACTGCTAGGTGGGGAAAGTCTATAGAAATTCTGCTTCACTCTTGATAGAAACCTAGATTCTGTCTTGATCTGCGCTCTGTAAGGTATCACACTGTCTGCGTCCACCCTTGCAGGGCTTCATGTTCTACCTTTCTCTCCCTCTGGCCATCCATCTCCTTAGATCTCTGCTCTCCTGTGTTTTCCAAGGTGACTGTGAGCTAATCTGATCAACTAAGCCAGGCTAATGTTCTCACCAAGACTAATATATTCAGTCAGATGTTTAACCCCTGCCATGACTGTCCTCTCAATGTCATATTGGACTCCTATAGAAAATAGTTCTGCCTTTTCTTTCTTATTAAAAAATGATTAGGGGTGGGAATTTTACATCAAATAGGCCTGACGGTAGCATGTCCCGTCCTGGGAGTTATTACTAGGCGTGTGGAGACCTCTGTTATCTCTCAAATCATAAATGTAGCTCTAATAATTTTACCTGAGGCATACTTCCCCCCCAAGGAGGAACTAAGTTTCTTGTGGCAGGAGCCATGCATTACAATGCTTCCAAGTGACAGTATAGCAGAATGATTAACATACAGGGTGGGGCAAAACAAGGTTTACAGTTGTTAATACTACAGTAATTAATAAATAATAATTCAAGAATACACTGTGTTTCGAGTGTTCACAACTCGAAAGTGTAAACCTACTTTTGCCGCACGCTGTATAAGCACATAAAAACTTGGGTGCAAATCTAGCTCTGCCGGTTACTGGCTGTGTGACCTTGAGCAAATCACTAAAACTCTCTGTGCTTTGTTTTTCTTATCTGTACATTGGAGTAATATTAGTATCTACTTCAAAAAGGCTGTGAAGGCTTAAATGATGTAAAATGTATTATGTAGAATGTATAGTACTTAGTAGTAGAAACCTAACAGGCATTGGATAAAAATGATAATTAGTAAATAATTAAAAGTTTGAAATACTAAAACCAAATAATTAAAATTCATAACCAATGTAGTCGAATTATATAAATTATATTTAGGAATCAGTACGTATATGTGCTGTTTATGACTAATTATCTCCTCCACCCAAAATACGTGTGTGTATGTGTGTGTTGTACATAGTCACATGTATATTATACACTTATTTCAAAACTTTTATATTCTGTTTCATTACTTAGGTCCTTTTCTTATCATAATACTTTGATTTACTTCTAGTAAGGCCTGTTCACTATAAGGCATTTAAGAATGTGAAGCCTGAAGGGAGGTGAATTTGGAGTCACCAAATACAGGCTAATAAAATGTACAAGAAATTGCCTCCTTGAAAACAGTAGTAAAAAGATTTTCTGTAGCTATGTGCGTAAGTGGAAAACAGCAGGTGATGATTTCATCTGAATGTAACATACTTGTTTCCCAATGAACTGGCTTCTCTACCTCTGATTTTACGAACCATAAGTGATTTGCTGTTTTATTTTCCTTTACTGTTTATGTCACAGTGGTTTATATATTTTTTTCTACTTTTCGGTTGTCTAATGGAGTAGGACTGTGCACAGACACTAACAACACTCGGTTTCTGTTGCCACCTTTTGTGATGCTAGCTGTTAATTTTGTTGTAGGTCAACTTTTATATTTTTGTATCAAAATGAGAGTTAAAAAGAAATCCCAGAAGCATGAGTGGCATTTAGGACACACCATCCTCAAAATGGCTGTGACAAATAAATGGTGAGCAATGGTTGGCACTAAGCCAATGTTAGCTTTCTTTCCTTCCGCATAAAACACCCACCTTGATGCTATTTAAGACATCCCTTACTCCATTTATTTCTTTCCCCCTTTCTAGTATCTAAAGTTCGTAACAACCTTGACAGGAGAATTGTGATAGAAGCTTTGTTGTAAGACACTGCAGAGCCAATACAATGTTTTCTCAGCTTCTACCCTTCCCAAATAGCTTTGCTTTTTCAACAAATGAGACGGGGCAGGTAGGAGGCTTAGGGAGCCTTTTCAATAATTTGTAAATCAGGAATGCATAATAAATAGCAATTTCTACTTGTCAATCAGTATCATCAGTAAAAAATGTTCTGGGAAAATATGAGCTTTCAAATTATACCTGGATTCTTGCTCCTAATCAAAGGAAAAGATATTAACTTACCCAGGTTTGCTCTTACAGATATTCTCTTACTTAATTCTGAAGAAAATAGAAATGTCAGGTTCTTGCAGGGAATTCAGAGCACCTACCTTATTTTGAATATTTCTGTATCTTATAAATACATTATTCCAGCACATATGGTTTGAATTCCATTATAGACATTATCGTGAATGGTTCATATATATTTTGACAACTTATGCAATATCAAATTCAGCTTATAAACATAATATTTAGGCAAAGAATCGCCATGATGAGTTAGATGATCTCTAAATTTTTTTTAGATTTTAATGTTAGGTGATTCTAAGTAGCATGTATTATGGTCAAAAATATATATTTAAAATTGATGCCATGGTTAAAGCTATTTTTGCAGTTAATGGAAATATTTCATGGGAAAACAATGAGAAAAAAATCTTACTTCATTCATTTTCATGATGTAAACTGTAAAGTTTATTGTATTAATAATCACCTCCATGCATGCAAAATAGCAAAGTAAAACCAACTGAAAGAAATATTTCACCCAGTTTAATAGCAGTGAACTTCCTGTATTCTTTTCTTTTAAAAACATCATTTCTGTTTCATTAAATTTTGAAGTAACCTTCTGAAACAAATACCTTTATTATTATTATTATTCCCACTTTAAAGGTTAAAACAAAACAACAAAAAATATAATATTAAGGAAAAGGCCCAAGAATACAGGTTTAGTATTTCATTCAGAGGCCTGAGAGTGTTTCAGTGTTGAATGTAAGGCTTATTCCCTTTGACATCCTGGGAGGCAAACCTTAAGACACAAAGTGCAAGGAATCATCACTTCTTCCCTTCAGTCCTTTTACTCAAAGGGATGACTGAAGAACTTTAAATTTCAAAGTTAATTCTCTATGCATGGTCTTATTTTAACTTTCTAGAATCATCAGACTCAAAATTACATGTTTACTCTGAATTTACATTAGTGAAGATGCCTGGGAAGATACACAGTATTTAATTGTCTTTATAGTAAATTATTAATTAATGTTACTTTGCAGTATTTTAAAAGAACACACAATAATATACAAACAGTGAACTCAATATTCTTTCCCTGAAGGTAAATTTTTAAAAATTATCAAGAAGACTATCTGAGACTCACAGTTTGGTTCTCTGTGTCTGGTGTCCTTGACTATGTTCAGTGGGTGAGAATCCCTGGATACAGAACTCCTCTTGAACTTGGACAGGTTTAAGCTCAGACTTAAGATCCCTGGATATTGATGACCTTGCAGAAATAGCTCTGAACAAGTAATAGGATTGACATAAGAGAATTAACAAAGCCTGTTTGTTAACAGTAGGGTGAAAACAGACAAATAAACTAAAAAAAGAGCTTCAAGTCCTGTGGTAAATGCAATCTTTGTCCACCTATTGCATGTTATTTAAGAAAAAATATTTCTCTTCTCAGCATGGACTGAGATCTATTCTTGCCATTTTGAAAGAAAAAATTAGTTCTTCTGAATAAGAAATGTTTCTTGATTTAACTGTAATAACTATCCTTCTCAGCAACATTCGGCATGGTACATTTTTCCTCTTAAATGCAACAATTACTTTCTTCCCTGTTTTTTAGTGCCCTGAAGTGTCTCATGTATTAAAATCTCTGCTGTTCCTTATTATTTTTATTTTTTTGTTTTGCAAAAAAAAAAAAAAAAAAAAAAAAATCCCGGAAACATCTGAATACAGTCTTTAGCACTGTTGATGGCCTTTGCTTTATTGTATCTTGTCTTGTCCTTGTTTGTTCCACTATGCTGGTCATTTCACTTTTCTTCCATGTGCCATTCAAAACAATGAACTTTTGTTCAACAGCAATGTATTGACCATACCCTTTGCTAGGGGAAGCTTACCAAAAGTTTTATTGCAGTCTTCAGAAATGAGACTTTTGCACTGAGACTGATGGTCAAGGCTATCCTATAGAACGACTATTCCACGAACTAAGAGTAGTCAGCGTATAGTTTACAGGATGCATCGAATGGCCGATAGACAGCAATTACATGGCTGTTTAGTTTTGCCAAATAGAAGCATAGAAAGGAAAAGCCAAGAAAGCAATAAGATTGGCTATCTACTGGGAATGGATAGAAATGAAGGTTTGGGGATGCGGGGGTGACTCTTCTCTAAGTATAATTTTTGTATAGTTTGACTTTTGTAGTCATGATAACATTTTACATACACAAACTAAACCCACAAAGTAATGTAAAGCCAGTAAGAATGAGGGGACTCTAAAATGGGATACAAACAGAAGCAATTTAAACTAAATATTTCAAATTAAAAAATACAGCCACATTGAAGTTGGTGGGCAATGAGCCCAAGTAACTTTTGAATACAATATTTTGAAAACTTAACCTTAGAATAATGATGAAAAGAATTGTACACAAATATTGAACTCTAGTCAGTAGGATTGTTTTTTTGTGTGTTGCAGGTTAGCAATCTATTGTCTACTTTGTGTGGCATGCTCATGAGTATATACATTGAGGGTAAAAGAAGTCTAGTTTCTTACCGTTGTTGATTGGAGTATAACTATGCACTGGGGGAAGATTGGCATAAAGCTGGCAATTTTGAATTGGGATTGGAAGTGTCAGTATGAATTCATGGCTTGTTCTATCATCTATCTATCTATCTATCTATCTATCTATCTATCTATCTATCTATCTATCTATCTATCTATCATCTATCTATCTATCTATCTATCATCTATCTATCTATCTACCTATATCTATCTATCTATCTATCTATCTATCTATCTATCTATCTATCTATCTATCTATCTATCATCTATCTATCTATCATCTATCTATCTATCTATCTATCTATCTATCTATCTATCTATCTATCTAATCATCTATCATCTATCTACCCATCTATCTATTATCTACGTACCTATCTACCTACCTACCTAGGTGTGTATATATACACACATACATACATTTCCTAGTTCTGTGTTTGGAGGGCGTAGAAACAACACTCCAGGAGCATGAGCACACTTAGTACTCTGGCTGTGAAAAGCAGTGGGCATTCAGTCCGCCAGGGAGAGATGGGAGAGCATCGTGCTAAGTGAAATAAGCCAGTCAGAGAGAGACAAGTACCATATGATTTCACTCACATGTGAAATCTAATGAAGAAAACAAACAAACAAACAAAATAGAAAGACTCATACCTACAGAGAACAGGCAGACACCTGTCAGAGTTGAGGAGGGTTGGGAGGCTGGGTGAAAAAAGGAAAGGAATTAAAAAACAACCACCTCATAGACACAGACAACAGTGTGGCGATAACCAGAGGGAAAGGGGAGTGGGGACAGGTAGAGGGTGAAGCGAGGAGAAACGGTGACAGAAGAGGACTTGACTTTGGGTGGTGAACACACAGTACAACATGCAGATGATGTGTGATAGAACTGTATGCTTGAAACCTATGTACTTTCATCAGTCAATGTCACCCCAATAAATTCAATAAAAATTTAAAAACAAAAAATGTATAATTGCCTCAAAAAGAGAATAAATTAATATTGGTAAATATTCTTTTCTAAAAATAAATTCTGTATTTAATACCTGTATTTCTGTAAGAACTAAAAGGAAGAAGCTTCCAGACCTCTGACCGTAGCAGTATTACTGGCAGGAAGCCCAGCTCTCATTCTTACACACAAAGGTCTTCCCGTTTTCTATTCTTTTTCCAAGTATACACATTTACACATCTCTACATGAGTAACCCAGTCAAGACCTGAATATCTCTTTTTTCCCCCCACTACCTCAATCTAGTATGTTTTAAGAGCTATCACGGTAACGTTCATTCAGGTGAGAATTATAAATGGATGCTAACACCGGGTGACGACTGGACATCTACAGAGTCTCAGAGCACCTCGCCACAACTAAAAAGAGAAAAGTAGCAAGTTACAGTGGAGAAATCTGTAAAAACTTCCCAGTAGAGTCATTAGTTAACATCATCTGCAATGAGACAAACCGACATCACAGGCCTCTGATGCTGAGAAAGACCCAACAGCACGCTTGTGGAATTCTAACAAAAAATGCGAAGTCTGGATCTAATCACGAGGAAATATTAGACAAACCAAAACTGAGGGTCATCATGAGGAAGATGTCAAAGACAGAGAATGAACAACTGTTTCAGATCAAAGGAGATGAAAGAGCTGTGTGTGTCTCATTGCAGATGACGAAAAACGTGACCCGGGATTGTAGGATCCTGGATTACAACAGCCCAGGATCGATATTAGTCCTTTGCTTTTGACAACTATCCTGTGGTTATAAAAGAGAGTGTTCTTGTTCTTTTCAGGAAATACACATTGAAGTAGTCTAAGGTAACCCAACACATCAAACACGGAACTACCTAGGTATATAATAGTTTAGTAAACAGGTTTGACTCAAGCTTTTGAACGTGTTCCTAAGAGACATTAATATTTTGGACCCAACTGCTCAAAGGTCATTGACTAGACCGTAGTGCAGTTTGTGTAAATCTGATGTACAAATCAACCACACAACAGTAGTCAGATGATTCTGACCTTACTCTAACAGAACTAGCAATTAAATCTGAAAGCAACACAACTTTTTAGGAATTAGACAGTCAAGATAACAGCATTGGGATAAAACAAAGAGACTTTGTTTCAGCTGCTTGTTCAATAGGCTGTTCCTCAATTTTAGATAATGAGGATAAAGGTAGCACACCCAAATAATCTTCAACCTTACTTTCTAATGATTCAGATGAAGGGAAAAAAAATTATCTGTAAAATACACACCCTTGCCCAGCTGGTGTGGCTCAGTGGTTGAGCATCGACCTATGAACCAGGAGGTTGAGGTTCGATTCTGGGTCAGGGCACATGCCCAGGTTTCTGGCTCGGTCCCCAGTAGGAGGGGTGTGGGGTGTGAGCGGTTAAGAACATTGTTTTTAGAGTAAGAGATGCCCAAGTCCAAGCCCTAGCTCTTTTGTTTACTGTTGTGACAATCTTCTCTGAGAATCTAATGTATATTAACTACTTTGCACCGTTAACTGTCACACAATAAGCAGACAGTAATCTATTATTATTTCTGCTTCTTCTGTTTCTCTCATTTCTGTGTATCCTTTCTCTTCTCCAGATGTAATTTAAATAATTTGTGTTTACTCTTAAAACTTTATCCTTTGTTTCTACAACAGGATGTCGCAGGCTCATTTCCATTCTGAGAAACTAATTTTGTACTCTCAAACATCTATATATCTGGCCTTCGAGGAGTTTTTACCTGAATTTTTCATTTTGTATTTTGAGTCTATGGTTTGGAACCTATGAGTAAAATTTATGTTATTTATAGGACCTGCACATTGTCAGAAGTCAAATGTTGAAAAATAAGTAGGAGATATACTATTTTGTTGGGTTGCAGTGTGTTTCTTTTAGCTGTTTCTTCCTATTCTGGTGAGGGAGGCTGTCCCATCGTCCCATGACTAGTTCTGTCTTCCAGTGAGCCTAGGCCTCTGGATGTGAACTTCACAAGGGCCTCTCTGTCACCCACTCCCATGCCCTAGGGGGACAGGTGGTTGGAGGGGGCTAGAGTGGAGTATTTCCCTCCTCCTTCCTGGAAGGCTAAAGGGGGTCACTTAGGTCTCTGATAAAACCCTAATGCGTTCAGCTTTAGCGAAACAGAGTCTCTTGAGCGCAGACCTTGTTACCAAAACTGAATGCTCTGGAGTATTTCAAAAGGGTGTCTTTTGCCCTCCCCGTCAGACGCCAAAGGGATTTTTCTGATATTCACTGTGAGAAATTGGTAGAGCTCCAGAAGATAACACTTCCAAAAATGGGGTCCATCCTAGAGTTAACTATTTCAGACTTGTTTACACTGAGCTTTTAGCAATTTGTCAACTGCAGTTCAGATTTTCCTACCCCGTGTTGAGCCCAAGATAGTAGACACCTATCAAGGTGGCCTCCTGGTGGCTAACTGGGCTCAAATGAAAAACAACAACAAAACAGAGCCTAGTAGCCGTTCCAAACAGGAGCCTCTCACACAGACTGCGCTTCAGGGAGAAGCCTGCACTGAGCTGCCTGCCTCTTGCTCTGCCTGCCCGCCCGCACTGTATTCCTTCCCGAGGGCCGGCCGCATCTCTCCAACCTCTGCTTCAGTAACCGCAGGGCCTTCTAATTTTCTGTAGTCAAGTCTTCCTCTACGTCCCTCTTAAAGACATTTGTGATTACATTTAGGACCCACCTGGAGGCTTTAGGGATCTCTCCCCATCTCAAAATTCTTAACTTAGTCACATCTCCACAATCCCTTTTGCCATATACGGTAACATTCATAGGTTCTAGAAATTAGGACCCAGATATCTTCGGAGATCATTATTCAGCCTGCTACCAATGTGTTTGGAAAAGTATTATCTCCCCTTCTGATTAATGGCACTGGACTTCATTGCAGGACAGAATGAATATTATTGGCGAATAGTATAAGAATAACTTTACAAGGGCTATTTTTCCACTGACCAAAATGGTGGCTTAAATTAAACTGAAGGCTCAGTTCTAACAGCGGCAACAAAATAAATTGATATTTACAGATTTTGATAGATGTCTGGTTAGGAAATTTGTATTTCTTCAGCTGGTTAAAACAAAAAAACAAAAAAAAAATCACCAAAACCCAACAAACATTGGCAGAGCTCCTATACATAAGCAAGAATACAGCATGTTCTATTTTTTTACTAAAGGATTGTTCCTCTTTTTTTATACACCCTTCTGGACTCTGTTACCATTTTGCTATTTAAATGATTTATCCAAACAAAGTGTTTTTGGACAGAATATATGAAAAGAGCATGTAGAGTGACTTGCCTAGGATCTTAACTCCTTTTGAAAGAGCTCTAGACTTTAGTGACTGTAGGTCTGGCCAAAGAATGAGAAATACAAAGCGAAAAGGTAGTCACACAAAAGCATAACACTCCAAAGTATTTAAGGAGAAAAGAGTCTTTTAGTGGGTATCTCTGGTGTTTCAGGATAATCATTTAAGATGCCCAACAAAACAATGAAAATAACTTCAAGCTTTATAAATAGTTGAAAGTTAGGCTTAAATGAAAGCTTTGTCTCAACTTCAAAATAGTGAATTTGGCAAGCAGCGTCTCTAATTACCATAATCAGATGCTGGGGCCCCGAAACCACCATCATGTTAAATTGAACCCTCTGACTTCTCTGTCATCTCTCTGCTTCTTTATGTGGTGGAGAAAGGAGAGTTCAGAGATAGTTATGGTGAATCCCGAGTGCACCCCTTCACTGTACACATTTTTATTTCGGTGAGCAGGTCCAACATAAATATTTAAAACTTGAATTCTCCTGCAGGGATGGAACTTTCATGTGAACAATTACTTACAGGATCATTTTCTTCAAATGGGAGCCCAGATCATAAAGAAAGCAGTGATTGGTATCAAATTAGAAAAAGAGCGTCACCGTGAAAACAGCAATGCAAATACGTAGATGCAAAAACTGGACACTGTTGCTGACTTTGGTGGGTTTTAAAAATAGCTTGTTTGATGTATTACAGATCTGACCTTTATAGAAAGCGAGATAAAAACGTACCCAGAACACATCACCATACAGTCATAAGGTATGAAGCTAGTCTGCCTCCCAGTGACATCATTGTGGGTTCCAGACCATTCTGGGAAAAGACCATGTGGATAGATAAATGTACAGGAAACCTTCTGGTCTTATGGTATTAGAATTCAGGCTACATAAATTATAATTTGTTTATGTCTGCTCTTTGTGTTAAATTAAAAGAAGTTGGATTTCCTAGACAATGAGTGTTGTGCTTAAGTGAGGTTTTAAAAAGAACCTAGTGTTTATAATGTAATGAATCACGCCAACATTTCCCTTTATAAAAGAAAAATCAAAAAAATCAAAGCAATGGTAGATTACAGATTGAGGGAAACAGACTGACTAAGAGGTTGGGCTCCCGAGTCAGACAGAGACACACTTCAGTTCTGGCCATGCCACGTACAGCAGTGTAATTTTGGGCAAATTACTGGCACTGTTCATATTTTGGTTTTCTCATTTGACTAATAATATCAACAACAACAAAAATAACAGCAAAACCAACTTCATAGGTGCTTTATGAAAAGTGAAAGAGTTGGTGGTACACAGGAGTGGCGGTAATTGCTCCATGAGTAGCGGTTGGTATGATGACGATTGTTGGATGAACTTCAAGGTCCAAGTTCCAAAGACTCCAGTGCTCTCTTCCCAGCAAAGGGGGGGAACGTTCCTTGGGAGAGGCCATCCACCTCAAAAGCTAAGATGGAACTGTGTTTGCGACCTTTTCCGAACAATTTTGTAATAATATGTTTGTATTTTCTCTCTATAGCAGATGTGCTAAGAAATATTTTATAAATTTATGTTGAAATTTAAAACACTATTTCCCTTTATCTGGTATTCCAGCCACTATGAATTTAAAGTGTGTCTGCTTGACCTAGGATTTTATAATTTAGGGAATAAGTTTACATATACTTTTTATACTATTCACACCTGAAAAAACAAAAAAGCACCAAACTTGTTTGAACTCCTACTGTGTGCCAGGCACTGCCCTAGGCATTTTACATATTTCATTTTATTTAATCTTCAAAATTGTCTTATCGTATCTGTTAGGCACAGATGTTTGCGATGCTTTTAGTCAGTATTCATCTTTTCTTTTCTTTTCTTTTCTTTTCTTTTCTTTTCTTTTTTTCTTTTCTTTTTTTAGTGGTCAGCTATTAACTATCCAGAGCTATATATTAAAGGCAAAACTTGTGAATTATGAAAGACCTTGGTTTGCAATTCTGATTCCAGACTAGTGCTGACCTTGGGGAAGCTGCTTAACTTTCCTGGGTATTTATTACTTCAGTTATAAAGCGGGGCTGATGTTACCTACTTCATAGATTTATTTTGAGGATTAAGTGACTCAATTCGTATAGTGAAAAGTGGGCACAGAGCCTGGCACATAATTGGCGCTCATTTAATTGTAGTCAGTGAGAACAGTTAGGGCATTGTACAGATGATTTGGTTGGAATTTGATGAATCCCTGGACGAGGGCAATGACAATAGGAACAGAACAGAGGACTGAATGAGTGTAAGGCATTTCAGAGGTAGAAACCAAAGGCTTTTGTTAATTAATGGCTGTGGCGGGAGTGGGGGTGCAGAAGAGATTAACAATGATGCAAAGTTGTGTTTTCTTTTGATGATGCCGATTTTGAGTGGCGATGTTGATTCACTTTATTTTAAATGTGTTTTTATTGATTTTAGAGAGAGAGGGAGAGAGAGAGAGAAATGTCAACTGGCTGCCTTGTGTAGACATCCTAACCAGGATCGAACCCTCAACCCGGCTATATTCCCTGACCGGGAATGAAACCGGCACCCTTTTGGTGCATGGGACGGCGCCCAACGAGCTGAGCCCCAGCAACCAGGGCGATGTACAGTTTTAACCGGGCGGTTAGAATGACAGTGATAACGTTTCACTGAGACCAAACCCTCATCAGGGAGGTCTGGGCACAGCGATGTTTCTGGACATAATGAATATGAAGTATCTTTGGGTGGGTGGTCCAAGGAAATTTGGGCCTGGAGCTTGAGAGAAGAGTCAGGTTTGGATATAGAAGAATATTGTTATAATTGACAAGGAACTAGAATTTATTTTGAGATACCTCTGAAAACATCGGGCAGCCTTTTGAATTCTTAGTACGATTTCCCAAACCTGAGCGTATAGAACACACTTATCCTCTGTGTAATCTGCAGTGTGGTTTAGGTGACATACGTCTATTTAAAACCAGGCTCTTATTTTTGTTCTTAGACGGAGGGTACATTTTCTTGGATTAAGGAGAGGCTGTGAGAGAGCCAGTGATTCTGGAATTCACTCCCACAAGTGCTTTGACACAACCGTTAGCTCACAGAAACCCTGTACCTGCCGGGCCTTTTCCTTGACAGTCTTGTAATCCTCTTGTGAGAATTAACCGGGCGGCTTTATCTATAAATAATGCTCACTTTCAGGTGCGCGCTTACAAAGGTGTAGTCAAGGTATGAGGGGTTGTCTAGCCTCCTGCTTCTGTAATCCAGGGTTAATCCTTAGAGCATTTGTCGTGCCTGTCACATTTCTAGTATCTCAAGGCATCGTGCATGAAGAAAACAACTCTTCTTGGATGAATTATAAACCTGTGTTAGAATTAAGCTTATTAATATCATTATAATTTTGATGCTTAATTAGGGATTATTGAGTTACTTTTAATAATTTATGATACACCTTTACTGACATGGTTTCATTTTGATCTTCACAATAATCCAAGTGGAGGGAGAGCTGTTACCAACAGATGAACAAACAGAGTGAGGGAGGTTGAGTAACTTGCACAAGATCCCAGAAACCATAAGGGTTGAAACCGAGACTTGTACTTTAATTTGACCTCGGATGAGGTTTCTTTAGATTCCTGTTGCACATATGTCTCAACTTTTCCTAGTAATATTTCTACATCTGACTATATTCCTTCTTGTATAGTCTCAAATGAATAGACTATAAATATTCTTGCTTTTCACCTTAAAAGTTCTTACCATATTTTACTATGGTAAATGTACTATTAAATGTGATCAAAACCTTAGGAAGAAATGTGTGTTAACTCACCATTTTGATAGTGTCAAGGTTTTAGATTCTCCTGAGTTTCTTTCTCTTTTAAAAATGTTTTAAGTAGCTGTATGACTATGTTAAGCTTAACTAAGTTACAAGTCGGTGTGTGTTTTTTGGTGTGGCTATAGTTGGAAGCAATACTATTAGGGCTTTATTTTAAAAAACATAGATCTTTTTTTAAATCATGATATTTAAATTTTTATTAAAACTGGAAAGTAAGAAGAATGGAAAATGGAGACTGAGCAGGTGTGGAACACTCTGCAGGGGCCCTAGACCTGTTGTTCACATCCAGCCCATTCTGACTGGCCATTTCGCCACCTTTCCTTCATTAAAGAAAATGTTTTGAATATCATCCTTAGGGATTGGAAAGAAAAAATGGATCCTTTTCCTAAAGAGTGTTGTCTTTTAAATGGGGAGCAGGGGCAGAGGCTGACAGAGAGCCCAGTTTCGGGCACTTCATTGGAAGGAGCGCCGCCAGCTGTGGCTGCTCTTTGCCCTGGTGCAGATGTTAGAGCCAGTCAAGGAATCGGTTGCAATTTCCCCCATATTAAATTTGTATCCCTACTGTTCCTTGGGGTCTTTCCCGGTCACACAAGAGAAGAACTGAAGCAGAAGGTATGTAAAATGGGATCTCAGAGTGTTTTCTTTAGATGTTAAAGACCTGCCATCATCCGTGACAGGAACACATGGTTCACCAGGAGATTAGTAGGGATACTGTACCAATATTTCCTGTGGAAAGAGCAACTGCTGTGCTGCAAATAAGTGTGCAACCTGGAAAAGGTCGGCACAGAAGGACCAACTAACAGCTGCTTTCTCAGATACACAGAAAAGAAAACTGATTTACAGGATCCCTTCCGCGGCTAACTTTCTAGTGCCCATTTTTATAATTTGGGAGGGTTAGATCTCAATTTTAAATGAGTCACGACAACTCCTTTTTCTCATTTGGCAGTACATTATTTTAGTAGTTTTTTTTCTTTAAAAAATTATTTAGTTCATTCTAAACACTTCAAGATATCAAGTGAATAGATATAAAATTTCTTTAGAAACACAACAAAGCCCTTTCCTAACCCGGCTGAGAGGAGACTGAACAGTCTGTTCACTATCCATCCAAGGCTTTAGCATTTCTATATCACTCGTATTTCTATGTGCAGAACGTTTAATCTTTAAAGAGTGAGAATTTATTTGTGGTAGAGTCATCAATTATAAAGTCCTTTAAAACATTTTTTTTTTTTTAATTTTTACCCTTTGTTTGCTGTATTTAATCTGTAAACTCTGATAAAAATTTTCCTTCCTTATTGGATAATTTCTGTATTTCAGTTTAGGTCAACAAGGCCAGTCCCACATAACATTCTCGAGAAGTCTGTTTTGTTTTGACCTCAGCCCCCTTTCCCTTTGCATGCTTGGCTTCCCTTCATTAAGTGACCGTCTCCGGCTCCCAGCCCCACAGCCTACGGGCTGCTCTCCTCGCCAGCACCCTGAGCTTTGGGTCATCCCTTCACCCTCCTGTCCGTTAAGCAACTACCCACATCGGCGCCCCTCCTCATGTGACTCAGTTGCGGCTTTTCTTTTGACAGTAAGTATTCTGATAAATTAATCTGTGCTTGAGAATTTGTGATTTATAGTGTCTTATCTCTCCAGATAATGTTGTATTTTGATATTTCAAAATCAAACTACCAGAGACATCATGCTGAAGTAGAAAAAAATATATTTAGGGCAGGAATCCCAGGCTCTGGAAGCAGACCTGTTTGAGAGAGAATTTGGAGGCCTTTTGGTAGCCTCAGATGCACATTTTCTAGGCAGCTGTCTGCATCATTGAGGATGGAATTTTGATGCTCTGTTTTGAGTTTTTAGGTCCAAATTTGATGAGAATATCATGACCAAGGGGGGAACTTTAGCCACAGACTTTGCAAGCCAACAGACTGCGTCTCCAGGAGGAGAGGACCCTGTGGAGATCTGCCTTGGGTTTTGTTTACGGGCAGGGTTTCCGCTGTTTTATCTCATCAACACAGGCTTTTCCCATGCTCATAATGATGAAGAGAGGATTTAAGTGTATGTTTTAAATCCATGTTTCCAAGATTCAGGTTTAGAAATGGCGGTCCCTGTCAGATTGCATAATCAAATAGGTAAATTACATACACCCTTGGAGAAATTTTGAGAATTTTCCAGTTATTTTTAAAATATAATTTTCAATTTAATATATTAACTTCTTGAGAATTTTCCAGTTTTTAAAATACAATTTTCAATGTAATGTATTAACTTTCTCTATTAGCATTAGAGTTTACAGGGAGAGCGTTTCTGAGAGTTCCTACTACCGAACTGCAGATGTATATACTACCTATAAACACACAGTATTGTAAATACCTGCACTAACTGGATAGTCTCCCGCTTTGTTATGTTTCATTTGTGAAAATCGCATTGGCTTTGGAGAGGGGTCAGTGAAGACCTGGGGAGTAGCTGCTCCCGGTTCCTCTGAGGGGGGCTTCATAGTCTCTGCGCGAGTCCGCTCTACTTGCAGTTCACAAGGTCTGCCACGTGAGGGCAGCATGATCTCATACAAGCCTGCTGTCCGGTTTGACCTGAACGCGGAGAACGGTTTACAAAGGAAACCAAGAAGCTCAAGAACATGTAAACGGAGTCATTTCTTCCCCCATACACACTGCTGAACTGATTGAAACACAAGGTGACAATATTAGAACAAACGTACTTAAGACTATTTTCTGTGATTAAAAATTCTTATCAAAAGGATGTGACTGATACTAGGAAAATAACTTATGAATTTAAAATGTAGGGTTTAAAAAGAATCGTACAGGGAGACAGAGAATGGTTTCTTTCCTGTTTGCGGATAAATCCTGCATCGTAGTTAAGCCCTTGGTTGCTAGTGCCAGACTCCTTTGTCTTAATCCACCATAATATTTTGAGCAAGTTATTTAACGTTTCTCTGCCTTAGTCTTTTCAGGTACAAAACGGGAGGAGTCGCAGTACGCATTTTTAGAGTTGTTAAGGATCAAATGAGATAATGCAGGCAGACCAGTTTGAATATACTCTGTTCATAAGGGCAGTAAAAATGTTAGTTGGCATTTTATTCTTGAGGTAAATGCTGAATTTTTCAAGTTAAAAGGCCCTAAGTATCAGAGCCCAACATACAAGAGAGAATTTGAGTGAGAAGCTTGGATTGTATTTTATGGTATTTAGTTGCAAAGGTCCTGGGGGGAGAAATGTTTGAAGAAGTTATTTAAAAGGGGTAAACTATTAGAAAATTTAAGATTTAGGTGAGAGGTCTCACATGTACTCATACAGAAGAGAAAATTTTCCTCTGAGACCTGAACCATTACTTTTTAGTTGGTAACGGAGTAGTGACTGTCTCTTACGTATCCACTTAGCCGCTGTCCATGAAAGCCACATCTCAGTAACTATGACCCCAGAAGATCTTCCCAAAATAGGACAGTTCGGATTGAGGAAATTCAGTCTTGTTGAGTTTCCGACCCACACTCAGTAAACACTTACCAAGAACTTAAAGAGCGTAAAAGAGCTTAAACTTTCTGATAGAAGGATTGAACCAGGAAGGTGAAACTACACAAATGCCAAAGTGAATGCGGTCAGAGCATAGAAGGGGGGAGGCTGAGCTGGAATGATTAGGCGGCGGGACAGGAAGAAGGACCTGAGTGTAGCCTTAAGTATTAGAGAGAAGTAGGAAGAGGGAAACTTAGGTGGGTGAGATGGACTGCGTGTTAACCCCCCCAAATTCATATGTTAAAGTCCTGACCCCCAGTACCTCAGAATGTGACTATATTTGGAGCTGATGTGATTCTGACCGGAAAAGGTGGGACTTACCCCAGCAGGTCTGGGGGGAGGTTGGGGCAGAGGCGGAGTGATGAATTCCCTGCCCGTGGAGGCGGAAGCTGGCCGTGGCATGAGGGCCTTCATCAGACCAAGACTGAAAGCAGAAGCCGCCTGCGTGGTGAAAGGGCATGGCCAGGCGGAGGGGTGGAGCTCCGCGCAGGTTATAATTTGAAGTAAGCGTAGGCAGGACTTGATGGCAAGGAAGGGACACCGGGATGCACTACTGTGGCTCCGAGCCAGCGTGGCCGGTGTAGTAGCGGTACCGCCGATAATGCAAATGGAAGGGACGCAGACCCTGCCCCATAGCCAGTAATGGGACAGCCTGGAGGCCAAGGCCAAGAGCGTCACCTAACGGCTGGAGCTGAAAGAATTGGTGAAGTCTGTGCGGAAGTGTTTAAAAGGGCAGAGGGCTAAACTGGATGGCCAAAGGACTTTTAAGAATACGAATGTCTAGTCCAGCTGGTGTGGCTAAGTGGTTGAGTGTCAACCCAGGAACCAAGAGGCCAGCAATCGGGGCACATGCCAGGGCTGTGGGCTCGATCCCCAGTAGGGGGCGTGCAGGAAGCCACCAACCGGTGATGCTTCTCTCTCATCGATGTTTCTATCTCTCTCTCCCTCTCCCTTCTTCTCTCCCTAAAAATCATAAAAACATGTTTAAAAAAACAAATAAGGGTGTCTAAAGTTTAATTTTACAAAGATGCCTACCATAGATATTTGTCATTTGCGTTCCTACACCATAAGCATCTTCTGTTGCCCCACAAACTACCATAAAGTCGTATACAAACACAAATGCCTTGCGTGACTGGTTTTGGGAAAATGCAGGACAAGGGTCTGTGTTTCATGTTTGAGTTAGTGCTCAAGACAGAAGAGAAAAACAATATCCACATGAGGCAATAATCAAGTGTGGCTCAATAGTCACTGAAAACTTAAGCCCTGGTAGCCAGGAGAAAAGGGAGTCTTCAGCTCCCCTCCTCGTTTAAAGAATCCCTGAAGACAGTTGGAGGAGGCTCACTCCAACACATAGGGATTGGACTTCAAGTCAAATAGTGTTTAAATCTCAAAAGTAAGTCTGCTCACACTTGGGTTACACTCAAGTGTCGGTATCACACAGCGTTTTCTCTCTGAGTGTTTCTTGTCTTTGGTTAGACTAGATACTCCATGTGTCTGAATGAGTTCCAAGAGAATTCTTGGGAAAATTAGGGCAGCTGTGTTCACATGTCCGAGGGAACTTTCTGAGGAAGACAGATAGGACCTGTTTGTGCTGCTCCAGAAGGGGAGCAGTATGGAAGTGACAGGAAGATAGGTTTCTGTTCAGTATGAAAACGACCGTCTTCTCGCTGGCCTCTGCCAGTGTCCCCTCCATCACATCTTCTCCCTCAGCCTTAGGCAAAATTCAGATCTTTCCATCGTGACTCTTCATTTCTTAGAAACGCACAACCAAGTAACCTGGCTATCTAACTAGCTTTAAAAACAATGGGTAGCCTGGCCGGGTGTGGCTCAGCGGTTGAGCGTTGACCTAGGATCCAGGCGATCAGGGTTCGATTCCCGGTCAGGGCACATGCCCGGGTTGTGGGCTCACAGCCAATCAATGACTCTCTCATCATTGATGTTTCTCTCTCTCTCTCTCCCTCTCCCTTCCTCTCTCTGAAATCAATAAAGATATATTTTTAAAAAAATAAAATAAATAAAATAAAAACAATGGGTAGGTAAAATAAGCATAATTATTGCATAATGATTCTAAGCCTTAATATCACTTTGTATAACAATTTATATCCACATACTTATAGCTTCTATGTCTGTAGATGGCAAACATATTTTAAGTTCCTTCAAAAATCAGGGGGAAAAAATGACCAATATGGCAGTGACTTCTTAAAATACTTTTCTTTTTCAAGAAAATCGCTTGTTTCATAAAAGTATTGCTAATGAATTCAAGTCGACCATTAGCTTTCTTTCAAAGCACCGCCCCCCGCCATGTTTCCCATTCCTTCCACTACTGGCTCATGGGGGGTATGAATTCCTGACATTAGAAATAACAAGCCAAATCTTCCAACTTTAAATAGAAGGACAATTACATGGTTGATCAGAAGCCAAAAATCATAGCCTTTCTGTTTGTTTTTAAGCTTAGTAGGATGACCAAACAAAGGACATTGGCATAATATGAGTTACTAGAAATATTACTCAAACACTGTAGCTGGAAAAACAATGGAATAATTAGTTACTCTTTCCCACTTCAAAACTTATTATCTATGAAACCAGTGTTACAGTAAAGATCCTGAAAAAATTTTACAAAAGAAAATTTGGAAAGGGAAAGTAACATAAATAGTGAGTCTCTCGAGTTGTCTTAAAACACAGGCAAATTACAAAAAGGGAAGAGAGAAGTGCCGGCAATGAATATTTGATTCCTCAAAAACTCTTTGAGGCGGTCTCCATCAAATGAAACCTAAATTATGGAAAGTTTAACCTGTGAAGATGTCATTGCGGGTTGACCCGAGAAAGCCTAATGACTGGGGTTAGGGTTCTCTGAAAGTTGCACGCACGCCATCAGTTAGTTAGCACAGGGTGTTTCAGCCTTAGCATTACTGACATTTGAACTGGATAAGTCTGGGTTGCGGGGGGCATTCCTGTGCGCTGTGGGGGGCATTCCTGTGCACTGTGGGATGTTTAGCAGTATCCATGGTCCTGGTCAACTAAATGCTAGTGGCAACCCTTCCCTCCCCCCAACCTTGAGTTGTGATAACCAAAAATGTTCCTGGACGTGGCCCATGTCCCCTGGGGAGCAGAATTGCCCCTGGTTGAGCACCACTGATTTAGCACATAAAGGAGTAATGCCTAATTGGAGAAGTTGTTTTCATTTCAGTATATTCACAAGCAAGCCAAGGAGTAATAGTGCAATTTTGGCGTACTTAAAGAGCACTGCCAAGTTCTTTGAAGGAGCTGGCTCCGTTCACCCTCCAGGTGGCATGGATCAGTCCTAGAAGAGTAACACCCAAGACGTATCATAAAATCTTATACCTGCTTTTGCAGTGATGAGTGTACTACTCCTGAGATGCCCTGAGTGGTACCTGCAGACACAGTAATTTCCGATGAGTCATTAAAATTACAGTTTGGGAAATGTGAAGCACATTAAAAATACACTAAAGCCTGCTCATGTTTTACTTTCCCACTTCAAATACGAAGTGAATTTATACTTTTTCCATTTTCACCAATTTCAATGAACTTGCTAGACAGAGCTTTAGTCATACGCCGGCCGGACAGCAGAGGGTATGACTGTCTTAGATTGACTGGGAAGCTATGAATAGCCTTCATACTCAAAGAAAGATGAGATGGTAAATAGAGACTCAAACCAAGGAAAATACTTACCTCGAGAACGTTGAAATAATAAAATGCAAGAAGGGCCGGGACAGCACATGTATTCGGGGATATGCATGATACACGCTTATGTGCGTCTCCACCTTTACGTCTGATTACACAGATATTATCGGAATTTCAGAAAGGAAAGTACTTCTCCTGGCTTCATTTCTTTGAACGATAACATTTAAACTTGGGGCGAATGTTGCCAATTTTAGCTAGAATAGCATGTATCAAAACAAGGCCTCTGGTCCTTAGGAACTCAGTTAAGAAACGTCTTGTAAATAATGACCATGAGTCAGGCTCTGGGATGGAAGCTGGAGTCTCCTGAGACCAGAGATTGCTCAAACCGGTGTCCGGCCTCAAAAACCATATGAGCCAGATAGAGGGAGAGTTATGCATGCAGAGTGTGAGCATAATTAGACATTACAGGGGCCACAGGGGAAGGGGAGGTGGGCCATGCCAGGGAGATAACAGGAAAAGGGGGGGATTATGTCATATTCCTATCAGCAGTGTGCGCTGTCTCACCACACCCTTGTCAGCACGGCGTGTTATTTTTTTTTTTTAAGAATATTTTGATAATTTGGTAAGCGGAACTGATATCTGGTTTTAGTTTGCTTTTGCATATTGAAGAGGGCAGTTTTTAAATACGTGTTTGTTTTTCACTGGTATTTCCTCTTTGCGAATTGTCTTCTTAGCCGCATTTATTTTTAAATCTAGTGCCCCCGGCCTCTGCCTTCCCTCCGCCACAAGTATTCACAGGCGCGCACACGGATGCACGCTGAAGCCGCTCTGGCAAATGTCGCCCGAAAGAACCCCGCCTCGAAATCCGATGAACGGGTTTCCCGGCTCACCTTACTGGACCGTCAGCCAGTACAGTCAGCTCTTGCCCTTCTTTAAAAACTCCACACAGGGCTTCCTCATCAGGTCTGTTTGGGTTTCTGTTTTACCTCTCTGACCATTTCTTCTTGGCTTTTACTTGCGGGGCCCTCTTGCTTTGTACCTCCCTTCACGAATGTTGTTTCTGAGGGCTTTGTGCTTTTTCTGTTTCTGGCTCATATCTCTGCTTTCTCCTTTGTGCTCACTTTTACCAGCTTCCTGCATTCTCATGACTTTATCACCCATGCGTGGGTGTCTCTCCAATTCTCATCTCCATCCCAGAACACTTTCTTGATTTCTACCCTCATGTATCTCACTGATTACTGGACAATTCCAGAAGGATATCTCACGTCCATCACACTTAACAGGTATGAAATCAAAGCCCTTGTGGCTCATATGTCAAAATTCAGCTGATTTACCCCAAATCTAAGGAAAAACACGGACTACTCTCCTTTGTGTCCCTACAGTAGCTCGTACGCTCTTTCTCAGAGTAGTCATCACATCTGGCCTTTACTAGACTCTATATTCCTTAAGGCAGAATCTGTATCTTATCTTTGCGTCCTCAGTGCTTGGCACACAGTAAGTGCTCAGTAAATGCTTAATAAGTAGATATATCTTTGGTTGTCTAAAGAGTATTCAGACCACAGTAAGTGATCATCCTATTGTATTAAAACACATGTGGAATATTATGTTCAATTAGGGGCTTCAAAAACCAATACTTTGAAAAGTATACGAATGAACAGAAGTATATCAGAAGGAGAGTGACCACAGCGATAGAAGTCAGACCCTGTGTAACATCATCTGTAATGCCCCCCAAGCAGAGAGTACCACTGTACAGTCTGAGGAATTTTCTTCCAATGTTCTTTTCTAGGTGTACTTTTTCCCCCCATAGAATATATGGTTTTTATGTCCTGCTTTTTTACTTAACATTTTATCATTAACATTTCCCCATATTATTTATTACTCTTTGTAAGTATGATTTTTAATGACTATATCCTGTCCTTAATGTTCTATTACATGAATTTCTTTAGAATTCATTTTTTGTCTCTCAGAACTTAGTAACAAGATTTTGTACATACATTTCTGTACTTTTTTCTGGAGTTTTCATATACAGGAACACGTATGTATGGACCTGGTCTATTTATAGAATGAATTTGCAATAACTTAAGTAATGTTGATTATTTTTTCTTTACTTTTGTATCTCTAAAAAGGTTATATATGCTCACTATTAGCACTTCACATTTGAAATTTTATATCCTATGTATTATTGAAAATAATATTTTATAAAAGGCTTAATGCTCAATCTTTTTACCAATTTGGACTAGATTTCCCTAAATTAGCCCAGTTTAGCCAGATTTTAACTATTAATTCTGAATTTTCAATATGCCATAATTAAATCTTTGGCATGTATGTAAAAAATTGTAACAGAAAAATGGAAGGTGAGATTCTAAGATCCTCAATTTTGCTAATGCCATTAAAACCACAGGACAGATGGTAAAGCAGTTATGGCTTGGTATTATAACCTAATCGTTTTTTGTTTTATTTTGTTTTTTACAGTAAAATGGAGATGAGTCAATTTCCTTGAATTCTTAACTTGTGTTCCATGGTTTAGGTTGCAGATGTGATCTGAATACTGTGTTCTTTTCTCATATCACATCGAGATGAAAAAGGCTAAAGAATTTATAGATTTAAATCTTGACCAGACATTGCTGATAACTGAGGCCTTATTAACTCAGTGTTCTTTGGTGAGACAAGGAATTGCAAGAAAGATTACTGTTAGTAATTGTAATGTCCATGAAAATAGAATAGTGTCTCTTGTAAGGAAAAGGTCAAGGAAGATTTTACATGCTGTAAATTTACTCTCCAGGGGTGGTTGGGTGCTTAAATAGTGTTTGAGATGCTTGCGAGCTTAACTCACTCCTTAAGGAACAGATGACTCCGTAACTGCAGTCATAACTGCAAACAGCCCTTCCTGGTCTGCAGGAATGTCAAGGGTTAGAACAGTGGTCCACAAATTATAGTGTTCTATCAGTCACTTGGAAAGCTCGTGAAATATGTAGATTTCTGGGATTTACCAGGAAGGAAGGATTCTTCTTTTGTAGGCCTGAGGTGGGGTCTAGGATCTAAAAGTTTAATAAGGATTCCAGAGACTGCGATACAGATTCCTCTAGAACCAAATTTGGAAGGGCACAGTTGTTTAGCTCATTGTTGAAATGAAGTGGAATTTTTACCTCTATGGAAGACTCTGCATGAATAAAGGAGATTGCTTGTATGGAGAGCTCCCAGCTGGAGTCATGGATTCATGGAATTTAAACTAGAACAGACTCTTCTAGCCCGGCCGGGTGTGGCTCAGCGGTTGAGCGTCGACCTGGGATCCAGGCGATCAGGGTTCGATTCCCGGTTAGGGCACATGCCCGGGTTGTGGGCTCGATCAATGACTCTCTCATCATTGATGTTTCTCTCTCTCTCTCTCCCTCTCCTTTCCTCTCTCTGAAATCAATAAAGATATATATAAAAAAAATACGTTATTAAAAAAAGAAAGCAAAATTTCATTAAAAAAAAAGAACAGAGTCTTCTAAATTTTTACTAGTTTGTTTTTTAACATTTTCAGTAATGGAGATTTATTCAATGCTTTGGGCTATGCAACCTCACTTTGGACTGATGTAAGAATTATAGTGAGATAAAGGTGGTGCTCCTGACACAACCACCATGGCATAACCATCTATTTTTCTCTAATATATACAACAAAAATGTTTGTTCGACTTTGAAGGTACTATTAAAAAGAGGGGAGAGGAGTAAAATAATTACTTTTAAGTCAGAAGGCAAACTTCAAACATTCTTCTCAAATTAAGGTTGTGCCAATGTTGTAAGTTTAGTGACATTCATGAGTTTAGGCCTACATGTTGCCAATATTGATTTCATTTGCAATCTAGAATTCATAACCAAAACTGCTGCTCAGAATCAACATGCTACTCTATACCTATATTATTCCTATTTCCCTTCCCATCAAATCAGAGTGGACTATAAATCAATCAACATCCTTTCCCAGAGTTAATTTCATTCTAAAATTGCGATGTGCTTGTTAAGGATATAAAAATTAAGATTGCCTAAAACTTAATACTTTCTTTTTCTACGCCTTCTTGCCCATCCCATGCCCTTTATCTTGAATGGCCTCTCTTCCTTCAGGAGACCTTCTCATATTTATTTCATACCATTTTGACCATTCTCTCACCCCTTTACCCTTGACACTTTATTCACTGCAATGTCATTATTTCTTGTTCCTCTAATTACCCCTAATTCTTTCATATATGTGTCTTTCTTCCCCTCCCCCCCTTCTCTATATGTAGAGTCTTCAAGAATGGAAACAAAATCTTTAGTTCATTTTGTTCAGTTATTCAGGGAGGACAGTATGGTCGTGTCGATCAGGCAGCAGTCCGTCTGTTTCTTTGTCTCCAGTGTCACATTTCCAACAATTTGCGCCCATTGAAATAGAATCATATGCTGTGATGGGAACCTGTGGAATCAGAAGGGAAAGGATCTGCTGAGTAACTCTTTCAGTAGCAAAGTCAGGCACTGTTAGCCTAGTGACGCCCAAAGGGACTGAGTCCCTAGGAGGCGGTGTTGGCCAAGCGGTCCAGCAGCCGAAACCAGGCTGAAGCTGTGAGAGCAGGTTGGGGACTGGAACACCGGCGTGTTGACACAAACTGGTTGGAAGAATACTCCTTTTTGCCCTCCCTGAAGTCAAGGTGGTGGTTTTTTCAATATTTGGACAACCCAGGCAGGGGTCCACAAGGTTCCTTTGATGGCTGCTTCCCTTGCTCCTTTCATAGGTGTGTTCGTGTTCCTGGCACAAGTATTTTTAAAGCAGTCTCAAAAGCCATGAGTTAAGTGTGCTGGAATGTCTAGCTTTGGTGGAACCTTGTGGACCGAGCCTTCATAGGGCTGCGACCAAAATTGGAATTTCCAGTTCCCAGAAATCATTTTGAACTCCTTAAATCCTGACTCTCTAATACTAATTTTATTTCTCCCACTGTGTTGGCACATAGTAGATACTAAATATTTGTTAAGTTAAATCAAAGTTTGCCTCTTTTGAATTTGTTGTACCTTGAATTAATTCAATTTTTTTGTAAAATATTCTCTAACAGTCTGAATTGAAAATGAGGTGATTAGGTGGTAATCAGATTCGTAATCTGGGGATTGTAGTCCAATACTATTATTATGTGTTTTTCTTTGTACTGCTTCTGAAACATTGTAGAGTTATCCAGACCACGGATATTTTCCTGGATTTTGACCATCCTTTAATTTCTGGAATCTGATCTTTCAGTCTGTGTGATATTTGCAAAACTTAAAAGATCACTGTGAAGTAATAGGCTGAGATAATACTTTGGAGAAACATGACCCAGTTCTCAAGAATCCCTCAGGTCCAAGCCAGTAGGCTTTGTCGAATTACTTAGTCTTTTCTCTGCTTGGTTTATTTAACAATTCACATCTTAAGCCTCCTTATTTAAAAGGAATATACAACTGAGAGAAGATGAAAGCTGTTTTGTGAAGCACAAAACAAAACTAGTAAAGCCGTTTAACTGGTAAATCTTACCAGTTTCCATGTACTATGAAGACCAAACCAGTGCATCAGTTTACATGCGAAAATCGTTAGTTACCAGAGCAGGAGCAGCTTCTCCCCCGAGGGCAGTCAGTGTCCCCCAGAGGGAAGGTTTTCCTACTCAGATACCCCCCCGAAAGGAAGAGAGGAAAAGAGGGAGTGAAGAAATGTTAAGGAGAAGGTGAAAGGAGGAGGGACTTTGTTCAGACACAATTCAGAAGCAGCCTTGCATGTCCACCGGAGACCTTCGGACAGCTATTTGAGATAAAACACTTAAATTTAAGTCGTGAAACCATAAAAATCCTAGAAGAAACTATAGGCAGCAAAATCTCAGACATCTCTTGCTAGCGATATGTTTGCTGACACATCTCCTAGGGCAAGGGAAACAAAGGAGAAAGTAAATAAATGGGACTACATCAAAATAAAAAGCTTCTGCACAGCGAAAGAAACCATCAATGAAATGAAAAGGGAGCCTACTGTGTGGGAGAACATACTGCCAGTGATGTATCTGATAAGGGGTTAATATCCAAAATATATAACGAGTTCATACACATTAACAAAAGGAAGACAAACAATCTAATTTAAAAATGGGCAAAGGACCTAAATAGACACTTCTCCAAAGAGGACATACTCCATATCTTTTCATCCATAGGCCAGTTATTAGAATTATACCCCAGAATGCCCCAGAGTCCACGATCAATCCTGGAAAGTAAAGCTTTACACAGCAGAAGAGTAGCAGGCAGGAGTGTGCCACTGTGTGTTAACCCTAAAGTGGGAAATATATGTGGGAATGGATTTCGTGGATGCTTGACTAAGGAAAAAACAGCATGAAAATTGAATTTGTCAATGTGGTTCATGCACCAGAGAGTCTATATGAAATAGACTAGCTGGGTTGATTCAAACAGTTTTATTTTTTGGTTTAGTTAACACATGTACCCAGACACGCACTTAAAATGCATTCATTAGTCAAAGAAAGTTGGATGTTAGAACATTAGAAATATCTTACTTTAGAAATAGCCAAATCTAGAGAGTCTAGATGAACACCTGAAATATATATATGCATGTAAGGATACAGATATATGCTTACAACATCTGTTTTTAAAATCTGCTTAAAGTGGCTGTTTTCTCTAGTCCAAAAATGCTGGTATGAAATACTGCACTGGGCATGAGCAGCACCATGGGGGGGTGGCAGAGACGAGACATGACCATAACAGGCAGTGGGACTGGCATAATCATCAGACTGGCCTGTCTGGGAGAGCTATCTGGCTGTGCCTACTCGAGTAGTAATGAGTTCCCTAGGAAAAAACTGGGAGTGGAACAATCACCACATAATATAAAACAAAACAAAACTCCAAGTCTAGTGAACAGAGGTTTTATTTAAGCCATGAAGAGAGAGAGAAAAAAAAAAATCATGCTTAAATCCCTTGGCCAATTCCCTAACCTAAGTGTTTTACGCTATCAGATCCCCTTGAATGAAGGGAAGACCGGACAACCTTGATGTCAGATCCTGCTGTAAGACTCAGTGTGCACCTGGGAGATGTCAAGATATCCCCACCAAAGAGAGAAACATCTCACTGTGCTTTTGGCCCTGTACCATTAAGAATCTTTAAGAGGCCTGATACTTGGCACACCTTGGAAAGAGCATATATACCCACTCCGTGTATCCTGCTTTGGCCATTTACCAGATGACTTGAAAAGCTGCCAGTTTTGACAAAGGCCCACAACAAAAGAAGATGCACTAGGCGAAAGTGTAAAAAGTGCTACTGAGCTAACCCATGCTCATGGCTGGAACAGAACCGAGGGCGAAAGGAGGGAAAGAATGGGTTATAAACGGTACAAACAGTTATAAGCAATTACATGTGCATGTAATTTTTCCAGAAACATTGGCAGAAGGTGCCTATATTGGAAGCACATGTTCTCAAATTTGGGAATTCACAAAAATAGTTACCTTAATTTCTGATGAATGCAGGATTAGAGCGATTTTCCTACTATACAAAATAGAAATTCCTATTAAAAGCTCAGGCTGAATATCCTGGTTTGAGCTCTTTGGTAGCCCCTCGGTTGTGTGGAACTTTCAAATAGAAATTGAGGGCACAGAATTGCTCTAGCATGGTATCTAGTTTCTTTCCAGCCCCTAAATTTTGTTATTAAATGTGAATTTTCAGGAACAGAAATTTCTTTGTTTTGGGGTATTATAGTCTCAACATCAGTTTAGGTCACTGGTGTGGGTACATATATCTTTAGCTTAACATTTCGCTATTCTTGACTGTCCATTTTTGTTACTGCTTTAGTTATATTCGAGATTTTAATTGAGCTTATTTGTATTTTTCTGATGTATCACTGTCAATTTAGGGGTTTTAAAAAGTATTATTTATTGAGTCATACACTACATTTTTGGCTCATTAGGCATTTACTTTTACATCTCCCTTTTGTCTTAATTTTTAAAAAGGAATGATCTCTTTTGAAAAAGTTAAGATATCCTATACCTAGAGTAATCAGGTAACTTCTAACTAAATATTCATTATGCTTACATTAAAAGAGAAATAATAGAGATTTTTTAAAAATTCAATGTATAGTGGAGCTATTTGCTCATATTTACTATGAAATAGAACATGGAATTTCATCAGGTTCTAAGACCAAAATGCTTCGGTGGAAAAATGATAGAATTTCTAAGCACTATTTTAAGGAACATTAATCTGGGCCTTTTGTTTTGCTGTGCATTTAAGAGACACTGATTACAGGTATCTGGGGAATAACAGTCTGTAGCTCACGGGTGGGTGTTTTGTGAACATGCTGCCCTTGGATTCTCTCCTCGGTGTCTCACTTCACTCCTTGGAATTCTTCTTTTCACTTAGGAGAAGCGTGAACTTCTAAGAGATATTTTGAGATGGGCAAGAAGTGCATGAGGAATGAATCAAAGGCAGTGTGACATGCTCAGCCTATAAGTTTAATAGGACAAAACTTTACATTCTAGACAAGCGATCAGGTTTGCCATACGAGAGGGACAGCAGATAGGATGCTGTCCTCTGCAAAGGTCTGTTTGCAGTATATAAAATACCGTAAGAGGCACAAGAAGGAAGGATTTACAGAATTAAAATAAAGTAAAAAATATATAAATGGAATATGAGAACAGTTGTTAAAAGGGGGGCATAGGCCTTCAAATCCTGGGGGTAGAAGAGGGACTGTCTTCAGATCAGAGCATCTAAGACAATCAACTTTATTTGGTTAACCTCATGTTAGCATTTCTCATGTGTCTTTTTTTGCGGAAAGTGTTTGTCCCCACAAATCTGAGTCATGTTGTGAGTTCTCCCCATTTTATTACCTTAGCTTCAGTATTTGCAGGAACTGGCAATGGGGGAGGGGGACTGGGTGAATGAACAGGGAATCATTACCTATCATGTGTTCAGTCAGTACTTATGAAGCACTCTTCTCATTCCAAGTGCTGTACTCGGTGCTGGAAAGACAGTCATGAACAAGTCACACTCATCCCTGCCTTTCTGGAACTTAGAGTTTGAGAGGGAAGACAGACAAATACAGTACTTTGCAATAATTTAAGCAGTCAAATTAATGTTTCAAAATACAGATACTGGGTTGCTTCATAGCAGTGAGATCTATCCTAGGGCCTCAGGGCCATCTGGAGGAAGGAAAATGCACATAAAGACCTGATGAGGGAGTTAGGGTTAGGCAGGTAAAGAGTAGGAGGTGAGGGGTAGTGGAGGGGAGTAGAGGGATGAAAGCAAATGGGAGAGTTTGAAGGAGAGTTAACGATACACGTAAGATAGGAGACTAGAGAGTGTGAGCGTAAAGACAAACAGATCAGTATTGCTGGCATGTTACTTTTGAGGGGAAAAGTAGCAGGAGCTAAGGCTGGACAAGAAAGCAGGGCCCACATCAAGGAGGTCCTTGAAGGCCAAGTCACAATGTTTGCATCTTACTTAAAGGAAGTGGGAGACCACTGAAGGATTCATGTGGGGTAGTGGGGCAGAATCGAGACTGAACTGAGCTCAGAAAGGATACTCTGGCTGTGGTGCATAGAGCAAGACTGGATGGAGTACAATCAGGCCAACCCTCAATTCACTTAATCTGAAGCAGGACTCACCTACAAAAGGTTGACATCCCATACAGAACCCCACAGATTGCCCCAAGTGTAGGGTGGCAGGGTTAAGCCTGAGGGTGTGACAAAACTCAGTGTGTCAAAGGGCTTCAGGAAGTACTCCAACCCTGAGGCTCAGAGGAGCAGAAGACTTCAGGCCAGTGGCTCTCAATCTCGAGTGCACATTGAAATTCCCCGAGGACCTTTATGAAAACCATGATGACTGATCCTCCCTGGGAGCCAGTGAATCATAATCTTGAAACTCTATGGAAGCTCCTCCTGAGATTCTAATACAGGAAGCACTGAGAACTAGCAAATTGGTCGAGTCAAAAGGGTGAGCAGGCAATGTGTAAGGAGAGGAGATACGACCTCAATGGCTTTTTGGGTTAAGATAGTCATCTTAATTGAAAAAGAGAAAGAGAGTCTGAGATATTGGGCCTGCTACACTGACTTGCAGAAGAAAAAACTTTTAGACTGAGCATGAGGTCCATGGCTACTCTGATTGTTTATCCTTAACAACATTTCTTGTTCTATAGACCATTTTATTTTTTATTAATGTAGTTATCTCAGTTTCCTTGTGATTAGCATTTGCCTAGGGCATCTTTTTCTGTTCTTTGGCTTTTACCTACTTTCTTATATACAGCATATAGTGGCATTTTGTTTTTATTTTTGTTGTTAATCCAGTCTTACCATGTCCATCTTTTAACTGATGATTTTCATAAAAGTTCCTTTGTGTTTGTTTCAGTTGTCATATATTTGGACCTAATTCTACCATGTCTGTCAAGTTTTTTCTTTGCTTTTTTTTAGCATTTTTAAGTTTTATTCTTGACTCATGAATTTTTGTTTCTTTGTGTGTGTTTTTCCCTAGGACCATTTCCCCGCCCCAACCCTCTCAACTGACTTGGCATCTTTGTATTTTATATCTATTCTTTTAGTGGTTATATCCAAAACTTTACTATCTATACTTACCACAGTTTAAATTGAACAACATTCTCTTAAAATTTGAAGGTATGAAGTATAACACATATGGAAAAGTGTAAAAATTAAGGGTGTAATTTAATAGTTATAAAACAAATACCTATGCTTAACTCAGATTACAAACCGTCGTAAACAGCACCCTCAGAAACTTTTTGTCTATTTCATCCCAACCACAAATTTCTCCCTTTTATTTAGAAGTAATCCTTATCTTTAATTTATAACAATAGTTTCCTTGCTTTAGTTTTGTTCTACTCTTTTTGAATTTTCTATAAATGCAACCATACTGCATGTTTTTCTTTTATGGCATGCTTCTTTCCCTCTAATTTGTTTCTAAAATTCATCCATATTTCTGTAGGTAGCTCCAACTATGTGATTGGTTGGTTTATTTTTCCTTCCTGTATAGCATTCCATTATATGATTACTCCATGATTTGTTTATCCAATCAACTGTTGATGGCCTTTGGGTTAGTTCTAGTTTTTGGAAACTGAATAATGTGACTAAGAACATTATTGCATGTTTATGCCGATGCTCCATATGCTTGAGTTTCCATCTAAGAATGGAATTCTTGTGCCCAAGCCAATTATAGCATCAACTGTAGTGGGCAAGGCCAGTTTTCCAAGCTAGTTAATCCAGTCTGTACTCCCATCTGCTGTGTATTAAGAGTTCCTACAACTTCTCATCTTCAACGTGGTATTATTAGTACTTCAAAATTTTTGCCAATCTGGAGATTGTGTAGTAGTTAGTATCTCATTATGGTTTTAAAATGCTTTAAGGAGATTAAATGTGTTTTCATATGCTAACTGGCCATTTAAATTTCCTCTTTAGCCAAGTGATCATTCTTGTCTTTCACCTACTTTACTATTGGGTGTTTACCTTGTTCTCATTGATTAGTAGGTGCAGTTTTTATATATTCTGGAATTAAATCTTTTGATGATTAGAAGTTTTAATGCTATTAAAAGCTGTACCTTTTTTTTTTTTTAAATATACCTTTATTGATTTCAGAGAGAGGAAGAGAGAGGGAGATAGAGAGATAGAAACATCAATGATGAGAGAGTCGTCGTTGATCGGCTGCCTCCTGCACGCCCCCGACTTGGGACCAAGCCCACATCCCGGGCATGTGCCCTGACCGGGAATCGAGCCTCAATCTCCTGGATCCTAGGTCAATGTTCAACCGCCGAGCCATGCCCAGCTGGGAAAAAGCTGTATCTTTTTAAAATTTAATTTTGTAATAGTTGGGTCATGCTACATAAAAGCTCAATTGATTTTTGTGTATAGATTTTCATTCGGTTGCCTTGCTAGATTCTCTTATTAATTCCCGTGTTTTTCCCACAAATTCTATTAGATTTTCTACACGAGCAGCAATAATATCTGTGAATAAATGAGTTTTATTCTGTCCTTTACAATCCCATCTTTCTTGGTGATCACATTTCAGAGGGATGAGCCCCAGGTTCTAAAGAAAGACATTTCCCAGGTTGTAGAAGATGTACATCTCCAAGGAGCAAATAAAAAAATTTAGAATTGCAACTTTTCTAAAGTAAATGCAGTAAGAAAAGGCAGGGCAGGGGCCTCTAGTCAGGAAGAAGCCTGTCTGAAGTTTTGTCAGGTGAGGAGAACATTAAGGCCATCTTGGTCAGGGGTTAACATAACCTTGATTCTAAAACCTGACAGAAACTGTATGAGAAAGGAAAATTACAGATTAATCTTGCTCATTACGTAGAGATGAGAATTCTAAACAAAATTTTAGGAAACCAAATTCAGCAATATATACAAAGGATTGAACGTCATGGCCAAGTTGGTTATATCCCAGGAACACAATATTGGGAAATAAGTTACTATAATTCACCACATTAACAGATTAAAGGAAAAATATTATGCGATCCTCATAATATATGCAGATAAAAAGCACTTATTAAAAATCAACATCCAGTCATGATTAAAACTCAAAACTATGAGTACAGTAGAAGGAAACTTTCTTAATTTACTAAAGGTTATTCATAAAAACATATAGTATGCTTATAATTGACATTTTAAATTTTTTATTATTTTATTTAGTCATGTATTTTTAAACCCTCTGTGGAACTGTTATTTTGCCATGTTTTATCATCTCAGTGTAGATGCATTTAAAATGGTGTAATGTCACCCGGCCAGTGTTGCTCAGTGGTTAAGTATTAACACAGGAACCAAGAGGTCACAGTTCCGTTCCCTGTCAGGACACATGCTGGAGCTGCAGGCTTGGTCCCCAGTAGGGGGCGTGCAGGAGGCAGCCAACCGCTGATGTTTCTCTCTTATAGATGTTTCTATCTCTCTATTCCTCTCCCTTCCTCTCTCTCTAAAAATCAATATAAACATATTTTAAAAAAATAAAAATAAATGGTGCAATGTCATCATCATTACCAAGACTGAAGATAAGCCTTCAGGTAAAACTTAACATTATCCACAAGACAATTTTTTTACAACATTTTCAGTTTGAAATCTTTCATGTGTACTTCACAATGTCACCCTAAGTTTCTGAAATAATTGACATTTTTAAAAGACTTCCTGTTTTTGACCCAGAATCAGACGAGATGTTTGTTATCACCATTTCTATAAAACTTCCTACTACATCTTTTAGTTAGTGCAAATAGGCACAAAAACCATCAAAAGCATAAGGCTAGAAAGGACAAATGAAAGTGCTATTATTCATAGATGATATATTTTGAGACCATATTATTTGTGCACGCAAAATTAGAGTTGTTATCTCTTCCTTGTTAATTAAACCTTTTATCATTTTTCTGTACTAATGTTCTGGCTTAAAGTAAATTTTTTTCATCTTTGTATGGCTAGACTAAATTTCCTTTCTTTAGAATTTGCTGGTGTATCTTTTTTTTAATCCTGTAGCTTTCAATCTTTTTATAAGTGTGCAGTGGTTTCTGTAAGTTATAAGAAATAACTTACATTTTAGTTATAGCATATAGTTGTGTTTTTCTTTGTTACCCATTTGTCAGACTTCATCTTTAAGATACTTAGTGTTGATAGTCAGCAATGCAGTCACTAGGGAAGAAGGGGAGAGATGATTATGTAAAAATACATTCTATTTCTAAATAAACCAATGGACAAAATGGAGTAAAATCCCAAATTATTAACAAATTCTTCCAGATGTTAATTTGAAAGTTTAGCTTTCATATAGACCCCTGGGAGCCCATTTAACTTGTCATGTAGCAGGTTACTCATGGGCTCTTTCTTTCAATAAATGATTACCAAGTGCCTATTACTTGCCAGGCACTGTAATAAGCGCGGGGACACAATAGTAATCAAAGTAAAACTGTTCCTGTTCCCGTATGGCTTACAGTTTAGCCAGAGATACAGACTATACAAGCAGGTCAATGAAAATGTAACCAGCCATGAAAACAATGAAGTACAGGGAGATATGGGAGCACACAAAACATGGAGAGGTTAGCCTGACCAAGGAGAAAGGGAGGGAGAGTTGCAGGAGAAAAGGTGTGCAAGCCCCGGTAGGCAAGGGAAAAATGACAGGGGTGGGCAGAAGGACGCTTGCAGTGTGAGTACATGAAACACAGAGTTTATTCTTGTATTATTATTTACTCATTAATTACCATGTTATTTATTATTATTATTAACCTGCTTTTGCCCACCTCTGTATTACTGTAGTGAAACAAATAGACGTTTCTAGTGATAGGATAGAAGAAAATGTAGGGTCACTTTTGGGAGGGATGATGAAAGATGAGGTAAACTAAGACCAGATAGTTGAAAGCAATGTTAACACGTTTTCATTTATCCTAACAGCAATGGAGAGTCATTGAAGAATTTTATGCAAGGAAGTAACGTGACTAGGTTTCCATTTTGCAGAGATTCTTTGGCTGGAGTGTGGGAAGTGAAATGGAACGGTGGGGGCGGGGGGCTCTGTAGAAATCCAGATGAGAGGTGATTTTGCCCTTATAATGTTAATGAGGATGATGGTGGAGGGAAATGGATGGACTGAACAACCATTTATTTGCGGTGCTTGTATGGAAGTGAGAGTTAAGGTTAAGCAGAACTGTTCAAGAGAGAACTCCATGGATTTGGTTTAATCAGCTTTCTCCGGGTGTGGAGGGGAGAGTTGCAGCTGGAAAATTTGGATCTTAGTAACACATGGTCCTTGCTGCCAACCAAGCTTCCATAAGATACTTGTGTAGAGAACAGGTTTCCTTTAGTTTCTTGTTTCTGACTCAGTGAAGAGAAAGGATCCTTTATTTGCTCAGTCCTACATGAGGAGGGAATATTATCTTCAAGGTGGGCATTAAGTAGAAGCAAAACTATCAAATCATCAATATGAGTTGATGGCGATGAAGGGAGCAAAAATAAAGGTCTGTGGGTATCTGTTATGCAGGAGTTGGGGAGAGTAGGGATCCAGGCTTGAGCCTAAGCTGGGGCCACTGCTACCGAGCTCCATCCAGTGGAACTCATAGACTGATAGGATGTGTTCATAAGGAGCCTAACAGCCTCCTAGAAAAGAGCACATCCGATACAGTCTTAAATATTATGGAAGAAAAGGTAAATCAGAGTTTAGCAGATTGTTTGCAGTGCAGAGGTTAAAAGCCCGGGCTCTAGAGCTGTAGTGGGATGGTTAACAGCAAGAGCTCATTCAACTCCACCACTACACGGCCCAGTTTCCTTATTTGTAAAAAGGGTAACTTCTCTACTTATCTGATATGGTTGTTGCGAGAATTAAATTAATACATGCAAAGCACTTTGAACGCTCTCTTGACACATAATAACTCAATACATATTAGCTATTATTATTATTAGTACACAAAGAGTGCAGCTCTTCATGGAATTCAGACTTGAGTCTCGAGGTGGGGAAAGAGGTGTCAAAAAGTAGGTGAAAATATAATAAATAGTCGTCTTGACTAAAACCTCACTAATATATTAGGGCACAAAAATCACCAAAAAAGGGTGTGTGCGGTGCACTCAGACGTGCCATGGTACCCACCAGGGAAGGCTGGATCCAGAAGATGATGGCTTGTCCTGGACGCCAGATGCTGGCTCCACTCAGATCCCAGCCAATGGGCCTCTGAAGGAGGAGGCCAGGGTCCCCAAATACAGATCAAAGTCGCCCCTGGATAATGTTCCCTTCGTGTTTCAAATGAACTTCCACTGTTTGTCATATGATATTTAGTCTTAGAGAAGCATATTACTGGTAAATAAAAAACTGTGACTTATTTCTGAATAGCAAATTAGGTAATTGGGGGCAATCTGAGCAAAGTTCTCAGTTGTGTTGCTGCTAAAGTACGTGAAGACATGCCACTTGCTCAGTAGGAAAGATTGCTGGCAGACTGACAAGGTGATTCATGGCTGAATGTATTCAAACAGAAGAGAGCAGAACTAGGGCTATAACCTAACAGGAAATAAGCCCCATGGGTCATTCTGAGTTAGAACTTTTTCAGTGTGTGTGCATGAGTTTAAGTTTATTTGAATAATTCTAGGATGTACTGTATTGAGCAAGGGGATGACTTTTCTGTAACATACGGGAAAGTTTTCTTTTATCGCCCGGGTTTTATCATCTGGCTTTTCACTTTTCATACAAGTTCTTTCCCCTTCACCTTAGGATAATTTAGGTCAATATTTTTTCAACATATGACACACTTCTATTTTGTCATCTTTAGAAAGAGAAGTCAAATAGTCACAATGGCCTTTTTAAAAAAAATCAAAATAGAATCTCCTCTGCACAAAATTTAAAATTCATTCTTCGTTTTCATCTGAAACTTGAAATATAAGTCAAGGGTGGTGAACACACAGTGCAATATACAGATGATGTAGTATAGAATGGTACACCTGAAACCTATGTAATTTTACTAACCAATGTCACCCCGATACATTCAATAAAAGAAAGAAAGAAAAATAAATCTAATTGATGCCTCTGGTCTTCAGCTTTCAAAGCAGTTTGTGCAATTCCTTTTTCACTCTGCATCCGGAAACGTGGTTTTAAAACTCAAACACGAGCATGCACTTTTCCTGCTTAAGACTCTCCCATGGTGTCCACACACCTGAAATGTACCAGGCTGCCCCCAAGCTGGCACAAGCGCCCCGCTTCAGCTTCAGCTCCCAGTGTGATTCCTCTTTGTCTCCGTGCTCCAGGCACACAGGACTTCCTTCTGTTCCTCGGTGTACCAACTCCTTTCTAGATCAGATGTTAAAAACCCAGCCACAGACAGGGGCAAATGAATGTAAAGCGAAACAAGTCAGAGAGTGGTTGGTATCTGCGGCAAATTGGTGCCCACATACCCTCATGAAAGCAGTAGTTCAGCCGATTGCCGCCGTGTGTTAGAGTCTCTCATTTTTTCAAGAAATCTGGAAATCTGATTTTTTTTTTACCTGTAATCTCAAAGTTCTTAAATGTTGGTAGCTAATTTTCAAAGCACTCTGAAAGTCAGTAAATCATGTTTTGCTTATTTATTCCTGTAGGCAGACAGCTTGCTAACTCTTAAATACACTAGTCTTTCTTTTCCATACCCCTTTCCCTAGGCCACAGCCTCACACCTCCTCAGGAGGTGCCCTCTACGGTTGCATCCCCCTGCTCTGCAGCTCTCATAGCAGCCCCACAGCACCTTTCATAACGTGCATCATACTTGTTACCATTATCCTCATTAGACTCACAAATTTCGTGAGGTTAGAGACCATGGGCACTTTTTTCATTGTATCCAGAACAACGCTTGGAATATAAAAGGCCATTCAATTAATATTTGTGAATCTAACTGAAATGGATTATAATGTTATCTTCATTATGTTAATGTTCTATATATATCTATACTATATTATCCCTATATTAGAGATTGAGAAATTGTAATACTGTGGACCTGAAATGGCCTTTATAAGGTCATTCAGCCCTTAGTAATAAATCCAGCTTCTGAATCAGAGATCATAGCTCTTGCCACTGGGTTATGCTTCCTTTCTCAGTAATCCTTAGATTTTCATAATATCGGAAGTCTAAAATCTTTGACCATTATAAATTGTTTAAAATGAATTTTGAACATGTGTTTAGGTATTTGTTATACAGACAGAGTGAGGTCAAAAGAAAATCTAGGAAAGCAAAAACAAATAGCACTGCTAAAAGACATAAGGAATGTGTTCAATTTGGAAAATAATGTGACTTATTTTTATTCTGAGTTCAATACTTTTATTAACAGTTATGCCTGATCCATCCATACATTATTCTGAATTTCTTTTCTTCATTACAGAAGATGAGAGTAAATTTTGATTTCCTTTTTAAAAGCCTATTTTTTATTTATCCCTATACTGGTTATGTAGGCATCTATGAATATGCTGGGGAGATGGGACATAGGAAATAGAAGAAACAAAACAAGTTAGAGGGCTGCTAATACAAATGAATTTTAAGAAAATAATAGGCAATAATTGGTTATTTTCTGGCTCTACTTTAAATTACAATCAGAAGGGGCCAAAGATTTCAAGAGGGCAATTTGTTGCTATACTTCAAGACGATAAAAAAGTTTATAATCTTTGAATGAATAATGCTATTTCTAGTAATCTCTCCTAAAGAAATAAATATATCCCAAATAGGTAAATGATTTTATATGTTATGGCAGATTCCAATAATAGGATATCACAAAGCCATTAATGATGTTTTTGAAAATATTGACTTACATAAGCAAATGTCATTACATAGGTTAAGTAAGGAAGAAAATTCAAATCTTTATAATAAATTTAATTGCAGTGTTTAAAAAAAGTGAAGACAAAAGGCTATATAATAAATACTCCAAAATCTGTTATGGCTGAGCAATAAAATTTTCAGTAACTTTTATTTTTTAAAAAAATTTTTCTAAGCTTTCCATATTTGTATATTTAGTTATGGCCTTTTGAGGATGTTAAATAAAGAAGACAAAGTATGAAATATATTCTTTAAGGCAAGTCATAAATGCCTAAATGAAACATGTGACAAAGAAAGGCAATATTCTCCCTAACTCTGACCTTCTTTCACTTTGTATAAATATTTTCTTCTCTGTTTTTTACATTTCAAAAATATGTAGAATCACAATAAATCAACCATAGTGTATAGTAGGCCAAAATAATGGCCCCTCAGAGATCTTTATAGTAGGCCAAATAATGGCCTCTCAAGGATGTTTATATCCTAATTCCCTGAATTTGTGGATATATTTCCTTATATGACAGAAGGGACTTTACAGCTATGATTAAGTTAAGCATCCTGAGACAGGGAGATTATTTTGGATTATTTAGATGGGCCTGATATAATCACAAGGGTTCTTAGAAGAGGGAAGCAGGAAAGTCATAGTTGTAGAAAGAGATGAGAGAGGGAGGGAGAGAGAGGGGGAGAAAGATTTTTCTGGAGTACAGCATTGTATAGCTTATTATAGATATTATGCCATTTGACCTATAACTGTTTCAATATGTATCTTTAATGGTAAAGATCTTTTTTTAACTTAACCCCATGTTACTATCATATCTAGCAAAACTAATAAGTCTTTAATAACATCTAATACCCAGGTCATATTCAAATTTTTCAAATTGCCCTTCAAATGTCCTTTTACAGTTGGTTTATTAGAATCAGAGTCTAAACAAAGTCCACACATTATGTTTGAGTTTGTCTCAGTTCCTTTTATTCTGTAACAGTGTCATTCACCCCTCCCCATAATACACACATACTATTTTTCTTTCATTGAGTTGTTGAAGAAAGCTGATATTTGTTCTATAGAATAGCCTACATTCTGGATTTGGGCAATTATGATTTACATTTTTCCTATTTTCCCCATATTTCTTATAAACTGGTAGTTAGACCTATAGGCTTGACTGTATTGACTAGCTCCATGTCTCAATCAGCTCAGGATACCATACCAAAATAACATAGACTTGGTTGCTTAAACAACAGAGATACATTTTCTCACAGTTCAGGAGGCTGGGAAATCCAATAAGAAGGTGCCGGAAAGACAGATTTCATTCTGAGGCCTCTTTTTTTGTCTGATAGGTGACCACAATCTCATTGTGTTCACAGGATCTCCTCTTTGTAGACACACAGGGAGAGAGGGAGGGCAATTTATCTGGTATCTCTTCTAAAAAGGCCACTACTCCCATCATGAAGGCCCACCCTCATCTAGCCCAAGTTCCCTCTCAAAGGCTCCATCTCCAAATATCATCACATTGGGAGGTTAGGGGCTTCAACCTATGAATTTGGTGGTGGTGGTGGGGACACAGTTCACAGTTGTTTTCTGGCAACAGTATTGCACAGGTAAAACTGTGCTTCCTGTTTCATCACACCATGACGGTATGTCTGCTTGACTTGCATTTGGTGAGGCTAAGACCAGCTGCTGTCCACTTGATCTGTCTAGTTTCTCACGAGCATTTTTATTCATTGATAACATCTATTGTTTTATTAGGAGATATTTCACTTGACTAAGTTAAAGGTACAACCATAAAAGAATAAAAACGAGAATGTATAATTTTCAAACAAGCAGAGGGAAAGAAAGTGGAAGGATGAAAAACAGTAACTTCACCTCCCCCTGCCAAAAAAAAAAAAAAAAAAGGTACATGAAACCAATATGCTCTGCCCTCTGTGGGATCCTCAGCCCTTTCTGTCTATATTCGAGGGTTGATGTAATGTGATCCTGCGGGAATTCACTTCTATAAATTGCTTTTGACTAAAACGCCCAAGAAGATATTTATAGTAAAATCTAAACTCTTGGTCATTATGTTAGGTCAGTAGATCTCAACTGGGGATCATTTTACCTCCCAGGAGATATTTGTCAATTCCCGAAGACATTTTTGTTGTTAAAAATTAGGGATAAGGGTGGTGTTACTGGCATCTAGTAAGTAGTGGCTAAGGATGTGGCCAACTATTCTACGTTGCACAGAGTAGCCCTCCACAACAAAAATTTATCTGGCTGCAAATATCAATAGTGCTGAGGTTGAGAAACCCTGCATTAAATAAGTGTGTTTGGGGGACGGATGGTAAGCTGTTTCTGAGCACATTCAGTCTTACAACAAACTCATAAAGCAGCAAATAACATACACTCCTTTTCTAAAGATGAGGCAGACTAATTATTAGACCAATGTAGTTACAGGTTTTGATAGAGTTATACACAAGGAACTTTCACTAGAAAAAATACTTAACTTTGAGAGAGATTAAGGAAGGCCCATTATTAGTTGACATTATTTACATGATAAACCATGGTGTAACATTTAGCTGCTTTCAGTTGCAAGTAGCAGAAAATATGTCAATAAAAGTAATTCACATAACTGGAAAGACCAGAGGTAACATGAGCTTCAGTGTTGGTTTGCTTCAGCAGCTCAGTGATGTCATTAAGAAAGGACCTGATAGAACCCTTTCTCTCCTCTGCCTTTTTTTTTAGCAGGTACCCTTTTTTTAAAAAACGACTTTTAGAGAGAGAGGAAGGGAGGGAGAGAGAGAGAGAGAGAGGAAGAGAGAGAGAGGAAGGGAGAGAAACATCAATGTGATAGAGAAACATCTTGGTTGCCTCCCATACAGATATAGGAGCCTCTGTAGTGGTTATACCGAGGGAACTATGAGAAAAGCTAGGGAGAGTACAGAAAGACTACAAGATCTAAAGAAATCTACCATTTAGGGGTTTAGTAAGGGTGGAGAAATCAGCAAAGGAGACTGAGAAAGGCAAAGCCAATGAGATAAGGAAAAGTCAGGAGCTTGTAAATTTGCGAGAGAAAAAGAGTGGGCAGGTGTATCAGACTCCCAGGAGGGGCTGAACAAAGTGAAGGCCAAATCCCTGGACTTTGACGGTATCCAGCTTCGGATGCCCTTAGCCAGAGCAGGGCCAGCGGACCTCTGAGTGTGAAATGCAAGTAGAAGTGGGCTGATAAGTGAATGAGAAATGAGGAACTGCAGGCACTATAAGACAATGTGAAAATATATATATATATATATATATATATATATATATACTGGAGAGCAAAGAGATGATGCATATTTTAAAAATCTCCACAACAAAGGGAAGCTTTCAAGGAAGTTGAGAAATCAGATAGGATCTAAGACAGAATGTAATAATAGGAAGATTTTGTTGTTGCTTTAGGGTAAGAATTCTAAAACATAATTGCCTGCTGATGGAAATGATACAGCTGGAGGGAAAGGGGCTAACTAAGGGAGCAAAGGCTCTGAGCAGATGTGAGTTCTCAGACCCGGGCTACGAGTGAGAGACGAGCTTTGCGAGGGGGATGGATGCAGCCCCCTTGTAGCAGGAGGGAAGAAGGAGATGATTCAGAGGCAGATGGGCACGCAGGCTTGGAGGGGAAGACCAGGGGAAGCCTGACTGATCACTTAAGGAGGCGTCTTTCTTCATTCGCTTTGCCTGGCAATTTGGGACATTTCAAACGGAAAAATCTCTGGGTTTGGACAAATGTATAGTGACATATGTCCATCATATCATTCATAATATTTTCAATACCCTAAAAATCCTCTGTGCTCTGCATATTAATCCCTCCCCCCAATCTCTCACTGCCACCCCTGGCAACTGCTGTTCTTTTTACTGTGTCCGTAGCTTTGCCTTTTCCACAATACCATATGGTTGGAATCATATATTTTTTATAACAGCCCTTTACCAGATGGGTCTTTTGTAAATATTTTCTCTCAGCCTGTGGCTTGTCTTCTCATTCTCTTGGTACTATCTTTTGCAGAGTAGGTTTTAATTTCAACGAAGTCTAGATTATCAATTATTTCTTTCATGGATTGTGTCTTTGGTGTTATGTTTAAAAAGGCATCACTATAACCTAGTCATATAGATTTTCTCCTATGTTACCTTCTAGGAGTTTTTTAAAAAATATGTCTTTATTGATTTCCGAGAGAGGAAGGGAGAGGGAAAGAGAGAGAGAGAAACATCAATGATGAGAGAGTCATTGATCGGCTGCCTCCTGCACACCCCCGACTGGGGATCGAGCCCGCAACCCCGGGCATGTGCCCTGACTGGGAGTCGAACCCGGACCTCATGGATCCTAGGTCAGTGCTCAATGGCTGAGCCACACCAGCTGGGCTCTTCTAGTTTTATAGTTTTGCGTTCTACATTTAGGTATATGATCCATTTGATTTAATGTTTGTGAAGATTAATTTTTGTAAGGTTTGTGTCTAGATTCACTTTCTTTTGCACAAGGATGTACAGTTGTTTCAGCATCATTTTCTGAAGAGACTGTCTTTGCTTACTGTATTGCCTTTGCTTCTTTGTCAAAGATTTGTTGACTATTTGTGCGGATCTATTCTGGGCTCTTTGTTCTGTTCTATTGATCTATTTGTCTATTCTCTTGTCAATCCCTGAGATACATGAAATGTAAATGGATTTTCACTATCTTACAGCTTTGAAAATAGTCAAAGAGTTACTCCAAAAGAAACTGTAGTTTTAGAACCAGGACCAAGCAAGTTCCCTGGGTCCAAGCAACATTTTCTGGAACAGAGAGACCAGAGCTGAGTCTTCTCTCCATTGATCCCTATGTGATCTTGAATGGCTCACTTAACCTCTCTGAACTTAAACTATATCTTCTATAAAGCAAAGATCATTGTATCCATCTTGAACAGTAATTGTAAATAATAGTGATAAAGCACTAGCCTAGTAAGTTTATGGTAAACTCAGTAAATATTACAACTAATACTAATACAAATTTGCTGATGTCACTAGCAGATTGAATTTTAATCTACTACTACTACTATTACTACTACTATTAATCCTACTACTATTTCTATTTATTAGCAGTTTTGGATACTTTGGTTAGAAAGTATACCGAAGGACTTTTGATTTTGATGATGACCATGAGCATATTTCTGGATGTTGCTTACCCATGACAAAGACTCGTCATTTTCTCTTCTTTCTAGTTGATGTGATAAACTGTGGGCAGAAAGCTAAAATACTTGTCTTTGTAGCTAAAAACCATCTTAAGCAGTGATTCTGTGTTTGTATTTCCCCATAATTATTGCTATATACTCTAATGGTAAATAATATGGTACAAAACATGGGTCATTAGTTTTTTTCTCTCACTGTTTAAAACATCTATTTTTGTTTTATTAACCCCCTATGACATATTTTATGGTTTTCTTTATTACATGATGCCTGAATGTTGCCCAAACTAAATCTGCTAGTGATATCAGCAAATTTGGATTTCTTTTATAAGGGACTTTACTCAGAAAGAATAAAAAACAATAAGTAATCATTAAAAATGTACACTGAACTATCCTAATTTGTAAATATGCATGTTACATTTGTTAAATCTTAGTAAAGTCCAGCTATGTTTTATTATTATTTTTTAGGCTCTGTTGGCAGTTATGTTCTGTCATGTACACTTGGAAACAAGAAAAGTAAGCAGGTGGCAGGGAGGGAGAAGGCCAGGGAGAGAGAAAGAGAGAGAAGAGAGAGAGGAAGGATAGGAGGAGTAGAAGGAGGAGGGAAGAAGAGTAATGAAGCAGTTTCGGAGATAAGCAAAGATGAAACTTGAGACAGACACCCGAGTTGTGCTTGAGGCAGCCGTGGCCTATCCCTATATTCAGTGAGAAAATGGATTACTTATAATACAGTCCCCTTTTTGCTTAACTGGTCAGAGTCAACTTTAGTTACTTATAGCCAAAAGAATTATAATTATTCCATCTAAGTATAAACAATTGACTTATTGAGTAAAATCAGAGCCATTACATCTAATTTATGGCAATCATGATATCCATAGAAGGTCAATGGCTTGCCATTGCATTTTCTTTCTTTGTTTATTGTTGACACTATTACAGATGTCCCCCATCCCCTCCTTCCTCCCTTACACCCGGCCCCAGCCCTCCCACCCCCGGCCATCGCCACATTACTGTCTGTGTACCATTGCATTTTCAATAAAATGCAAACACCTTACGATACCCTGGGTTCTGCCTTCTTCATCAGGCTCATTTCACAGCTCTCTCCTTCCTGCTCCCTGGGCTGCAGTTACTCTGGACTCTCTTCTGTTCGTAGAATAAACTCAAACTCTTTTATTCTCGAGATCTTAGCATTTGCTGTGTTGTGTATATGAAACCCATTTACCCAGGCTTTTCCACATGGCTGGAGCTGTCTCAGTTCAAACCTCTCCTTTCAGAGACACTGCATGCTATTATATTACTTTGTTTCTTTCCTAGCTCTAATCACAGTTTAGTTAACTTGCTTAAATTTACTTCCTGTTTACTTGCTTGTCTCCCCAGTAGAAAGTGAACCCTATGAGGCAAAGAAACTTGTCCTTCATTTCCATAGGGCCAAGAATCTTGACTGGTAGAGAGTAGAGGCCCAACAAATCTTTCTTTATTTGAATGTAAAAATATTGGGAAATTGCTTTCCCATTGATTTCTTTACTCCCCCAAACCCAGGTTATAAGGAATTTGAATATAAAAAATTGCCAGATTCAGGTGCAGATGAAGTTTAAGTGATTTCTGAAGTTTAGCCAAAAAATTTTTTAGTTTCCAAAAAAATACAACTGGATTAAAGTTCTCATGAAATAAGTACAGGAGGCAGAAAATCTAACCACTACAACATATTTCCAAATGTGTCAGGAAGTCACAAGATTCCATAGGAATCCTAATATTTATTCTGAAACCCATTTTGCAATTATTTCTATACTTTTTAAATTTTAGAGTTGCATGCACAGATTACAGTAAAAGTCTCCTTTTTTCTTTATTAATTGCAAATATATTCATATTTAGAAATACTTCCCTGCCCCCCACCATGGGTTTCTCTGTCCTTCAGTATTTACATGGCATGGTTTATACCTATGATTACATGATGCCTTATTTGTGACTTTTGTTTGGATATATCCTTTATTTATTTGTCCAGCTATGTGGGATTTTTCCACCACAATGGAAGCATTTGGGATTTTCCAATCTTTAATCTTCAAATATTTCCCTTTAAATTTCTCATAATTAAATAATTACATTGTGGGATGGCCCCATGACCCCTTTTTATAAATGACATATTAGAAAACACCTGGCAAGGAGTATTGTCAGAGTCATGATAATCCTTCTCTATTCTCGGTGACTCACAAGTAACATTTCAACCCAAACACCAGTAAAAGAGAAGCTACCGAACCTAACTATAAAATGTAACTGTCTTGGCAAAATTCCATTTTCCTTTTCATGCAAAATACATCAATTCTTAATTTCCTATGACACTATAGGCTTTGTGTCAACATGCTTTATAATATGATTTAATATATGTTGAAATACAATGTATGCCTAACTCTTTAACAGAAGTTACCTCAATGTTAACTATTGAGAAAATTAAAAAAAAAAAGAAAAGAAAAAAGAAGCTTTATAGGGAGTGTGCAGAGTTGGAAATCCCCATTAGATCTGGAGGTTAATGAGAAATTCAAAATGTAGTGGATGAGTCTGTTGCCCCTCACTTGCCCTACAAAAATAATTTATGCCATGAATTTCTATTCCTTATCAGAAATCAACATAATGAAGATTTAATAAAGTTCCAAAGTTTGAACAGTAAAATCTTTGTCCAAAATAAAAGTGAACTTAGCATTCTTACAAACAAATCTACCAAGATGTGTTTTTAACCCTGAAGCATGAACACTAGTTTAATTTTCTTAAATTGCATAAAATTTCTCCAAAATCCTAGTTGCCTCAGAATAAAGTAAGGATAAGAAAGTACCCAGAACTTTAAACAAGGTAGGATTTGGTAAAGAGCCTGACAAAGGGTTGATTAAAGGTGGTGCACGACCTTGTTCCTGAGAGAACACTTTCAATTTCTCTGAGTGAACACACTAAGCTTCCTAGACCTGTTGGAAATTGCCTCTTGCACCCAAGTCTCTTAGCCATCCTAAGTTTGAGGAATATGCAGGGACTTAAAGAACATAAAAAGATTTGGGGCTCAACAGAAATAGTCATAAAGATAACATAAAATGATGACTAGAAAAACAGTAAGTTCAAAGATCAGTAGAAAGGAATAGGTTTAGAATGTGAACAATTTTCTAATGTGTATAGAGAATTATTTCTCTAAAGCCATTAGAACGTAAGTATGTATTGTGACTCTCCGGGAGAGGACTATAATATGCTGATTTTTCAAAAGGTAATGGACCATGGAACAATTTTGTCCTGGGACATTTGATGAGAATAGTGCCTCGAAAAGTAGCCTTTAGTAAACTCTGCTGTGCTGGCAATCTTTTCTTATTCAGGTATTGTTTGGCCAACTTTTAAGATATCCTTTCTCTTCTTTGATCACCATGTATTTTATATTGCTAATGATGCCAACAAATCATTTCAACTAAACCACAGGCAAAGAAGAGATAAAATCTAAAATAGTTTATTTTGCTAATTATTTGTAGCTCTAGCTTTCGGTTTGTTTGATTTTTTTTTTTTTTGGACTGGATGAATTGGACACTTATTGATTGGCTGTTTAGAAACAGCACCCTCCCTTTTCGAGCAAGCTTTCACTCTCTTTTTCTGGGAATTGCCCTCCCACCTCTACTACAGGATGGGAGCTGTGCTGTTCCCGCAGTAAGATCCTGCCTCTTGGCCACAGTTGTGAGATTGTTGGTAGCCACGTGATCCAAACTGGGTCAAAAACAATGACCTTAGGCTGTCAAAAAGAGAAAGACCAGTTACTGACTGAATGACTAAACTTCAACCTTGGGCTCTGTTGGCAGTTATGTTCTGTCATGTACACTTGGAAACAAGAAAAGTAAGGAGGTGGCAGGGAGGGAGAAGGCCAGGGAGAGAGAAAGAGAGAGAAGAAGAGAGAGAGGAAGGGTAGGAGGAGGGAAGAAGAGTAATGAAGCAGTTTCGGAGATAAGCAAAGATGAAACTTGGGACAGACACCTGAGTTGTGCTTGAGGCAGCCGTAGCCTATCCTTATATTCAGTGAGAAAATGGATTACTTATAATACAGTCCCCTTTTTGCTTAACTGGTCAGAGTCGATTTTAGTTACTTATAGCCAAAAGAATTATAATTACTCCATCTAAGTATAGACAATTGAATTATTGAGTAAAATCAGAGCCATTACATCTAATTTATGGCAATCATGATATCCATAGAAAATTCAGATTTTTTTTTTTTCAACTAGCATTTAATATTTAAATCGAGATCCTTTTAATAGGGACCGTTTGTAGAAAATCCTAGATAAGCTATTATTTTGAGGAAGCTAATCCTTAATCAATTAACAAAAATATTGAGCACATACTTTTATTTAAAAACCCTCATCTTTAGTTTACTCTGCTTTTGCTATCTTGCTTTTGCCCTTTCCAGATGTGTGCCAGGCAATAAGATGCTGTTACATTCGAGGTAAAGATAATGAAGTAATAATATGTAAGCATGATTTGCTGCAACAGGTAATGTAAGTCTCTGAGAGCATGACATTTGTGAAGCAGAAGACTTTACAAAGCAGGTGGAATTGGAATATGAATTGGAAGATGCTTAATGGAAAAAGGGCAGGAGGCATTCCAGGGCTTACCAGCCTGGAGAAAGGTAGGAAAGTAGGAAAGTGAATGGCATCCTCCAGAAATGGTGGATGGACTGTTTTGACTAGAATGTAAGAAACTTGAGTGATATGAAAGTGGAAAGATTGATTGGAAACAGATTGTAAATTGTCATGGGCAATGGAAATTAATAGGTTTTTAACCAGTAGAGGGACACAAAATTTTTTTTAATTTTTAAATTTTAATTAATTTATTTAAAAAATATATTTTTATTGATTATTTTTTTAGAGAGAAAGAAAGGGAGAGGGAGAGAGAGAGAGAAACATGGTTGTGAGAGTGTGAGAGCAGAATATCGATCGGGATTGAACCTGAAACCCAGGCATGTGCACTGACCAAGAATCAAACCAGCAATCATTTGGTGCACCAGACTATGCCCAACCAACTGAGCCACACAGGCCAATGCTTTATTTTTTTTTTTAAATATAACTTTGGGATTGCCATGAAGGATGTCTGCGGATGGGCAGATACTGGACAAAAAGTATTGTTGATTATTTAAGACATGATGAGTGACCAAACTGGGGCTAAACAATGGCATTCATGAGAAGGATTGTATTTCAGTGGCATAGTGTAATGACTGATGTTGGGAGTTTGAAAGAGAAAGAAAAGTTGAAGTTGTCTGAGATGCTAAACAGCGAAGTCCATGGACGGTGATATTAACAGAAACATAATGAAAACTGAATGAATAAGGAAATAGAAGCTGTTTTGAACACATCAGATTGGGAAGCTGTGGGATGACCCAGGCTTACCTATGCAATAAGCAGTTAGATGTATAGTAACAAATATTCTCCTTGTTATAAAAGCTATCAGGGCTAGAATTAGAGGCACGGAAGTCATTACCCTGATCTGAGGAACACAGCAGAAAGAAAACCAGGACAGAATGACTAGCAAAGACAAGGAGAACAAACTTTCCATGAGGTGGTACCAAAAATACACCACCAGGGTCAAGCAATAGGAAAGCTGAGAAGCCACAGTGGATCAGGCAGTGAGAGCTCCTTAGCATGGTCCGCAAGAGCAGAATCAGATGCAGGGTGGAGGAGGTCACGCTAGACTTACTGTGCCAGCAAAAGAGTATTCTATATAGGGTTTTCTCTTTTCTGTGAAGCAAAAAAATCTGAGGTTTGTGGAGCCTATCCATCTCCTGGGTCCCCCACAGGATTCAGACGTGCTGAGGTTGTCTGTAACACTGGGTTGGAAACACCCAAGGGGGTCTATCTGCATAAGTGACTGAGGGGCCACCAGGAACAGTATTCATTCTGTAAGAGAATGAGTCAGTCCCAAGTCAAAGGGTCCGTGTCATACTGGATGGGTGATTCTGAGTAAAGTGAGGATGTGCTGTTGAGCTTGTCCCTTTATTTTACCGTTGTCTCAACAGACTTGTGCAAGAACCCCAAAGGAGGAAATTATAATAATGACAGAGGTGTATATAAAAAACCTGAGGAACAAGCAACACTTCCTCTTATGCAACAGAGTGTAGCCAAGCTGTGCGATTAGGGGAATTTCTCCACCTGTGGTTGCTTTTGGAGCAGGTCCAGTTACGGACCAGACACAATACCTGGAGAAGAGAAGAAGCGGGAGAGAATGTCACAGTCAGAAAGGACACAGCAGGAACCAAAAAGTAGACAGGGAGCAGTGCTATGGTCTCTATACTAATTGTTAAGAATGAACTTGACAAACTCAGATGCTTCTGAGGCCGAGCTGGGGGAACCTGGAGCCCCTACTTTTGTGGCTGAGAGACGGAGGCAGAAAAATGCTATTTCATTATGACTTGTAAGGCTCTCCTCATTTACTTGGGGGAAATGATCTACTTGCTCTGTTTTTAAAATCTAGGTAAATAATTATTTTCATATAACCAATTTAAATAAGAAAACAGATTTCTGCCACTATTCCTTCACCCAAATCAGGAGAGACTCATGAGAGTCAGCTCATGTATTACCTAGAAATTCTAAACAAATTACTCTGTAGTAAAAAACCAAACAAACCAAAAGGCTTTTCTTGCTCATGTACTTTATTTCAGTGTTGCATGGCTGGAAACTTTGTCTTCTCACTTAGCAGGTCCTTTATAGTCTTTAGTGTTAAATCACACTATGTGTTGCTATTCAACAAGTTAGAGGTAGCATCATAATAACCTGTAATTGCAGGACTTTGGATAGACCTCAGGGCTATCAGACCAAGACCACACAAATCATACATTAAAATAACACAGTGCATTTTTATTTCTTTAAAAAGTGAATTTTACCCATCACACTCTTCTAGCCCATCCCATTTTTGTGGACCCAAGAAAGGGAATAGATTTCAAACTAGCAAATTGTTAAACTTCAATAGGGACAGCTACCCTTATTTTGTGACTCAGTTGGGGAAATGTTTGCTATTACGCCATGCTCTGGAGTTTAATGAACTGGGTCTGTGTTAGATCAAGAGGGAGGAGATAAATTCCAAAGTGAAGCGAGGAAATAGAGAAAGGATGCCGAGAAAGATTAGTATCAGATTAGGAAATACTCTCTGTCCTTGTTTTCTAAGGAGGAAGAAGAACAGGGAATAGGAAGAGTGTGGGAACAGCTGAAACCTGTAATAACAAAGCAAGGCATGTAAATACCATTGCAGAAGCCACGCCAATTTGCACAAAATAGGGAAAAATCCAGAAATAAGGTAATAGTTCTGGCAGGGTAGCTCAGTTGGTTAGAGCATCATCACAATACACCAAGTTTGTGGGTTCAGTTCCTTGCCAGGATGCATCCAAGAACCAACCAATGAATGCATAAATAAGTGGAACAGCAAACCTCTCTCTCTCTCTGTCCCTCCTTTTCTCCCTCCCTAAAATCAATTAAAAACAAACAAACACAGAAATAAGGAAATAAAGAAATGGCAGGAAATTACGGCTTAATATCTCAGTTTTATTGTTAAAGATAATTTAATCTTAGCAATTTCCTTTTTAAAAAAATGCTATCTCCTAGCATTAGTTACAGGACTTCCTGAGTACTGAAGGTGAGGAAAACTACTATATTCTTAGCTTTTTTTTTTTTTAAATATAGTGATTTTTTTTTTTTTTTTTTTTGTGGCTACCTAAATTCTATTCTAACAAGAGATTTACTTATAGGGAATTAATCTTTTCCTCCTGGATATAATCTGACTGGAGAGGAATCAATCAGCTTTGCCTCCCTCAACCGAAAGTTGAGCACCTTCTGAACATTGCACAAGTAGTTGTAGAGACTCCACTCTGTCTGGGCTGTGCTCCAGGTACCTAGACGTTCAGATATTTTTAGCCTTGATTACAATTAGGCATTTCGCACAAATTGTGCCATTTCCATGCTGTTGCTTTCTAATTTGGTCTTGAATGAGGTGATAAAGGGTAGGACTTTATTTGTTCCATTGTTGATGCCTTAATGCTCCCCGGAAGTTTCTCTCTTTCCTACATGTGGGCCTCAAAGATTTGCTTTGGTTCTTGAATATTCCTTCACCTTCCTTTAGGTTTTGTCATCTCCAACCGGCCTTCCAACACATTCCTATTTCTTAGTTTTAAAAAAACCTGCTAATCAAGCCTGGGACTTTTACCCCCTTTTCTCATTAGAACCCCAAAGTCTTGATTCCGCATTCTCTCTCCAGAGATGGTTTCTGCACTTGGCAACAAAGGACTGCAGCCGACATCTGCAGTGGACTTTCCAAATGTGATCAAAGGGAAACCAACCATTTATTCAACAGAAAAATACCGAGTACTTACCGAGTACTGGAGACGATGGGCAGACATTTGGATGGTGAATAAGCATAACGTGGCTCTTTTCCTCTAGGAGCTTATAGTTTTCCTGTGTCGTGGTGGCTAAGTGGTGTGTTAACATTCTGGGAAGAACTGGAAGCCAGGAATGTCAAGAAAGAGTGCTTGGGGCGTGGCAGAGAGGAATCGAGACTCGGGGGTAACCAAGGAAAGGGGACCGAGGTTGTAGGGCTAACTAGCAGTTTTTTAAAGAAAAGGAATTATGTCTATAGATTCCAATAAAAATAATTATGTCTTCATGCATCTAATTAGTTCCCAGGGATGCTCCAGCTTTCTCTTTCTCATATCAATTCCTTAACTCAGGCTCTCATTGCTAAGTGCCTTATTTGTTAGCTCCCTCTAGCCCAGCGATACCATTAATCTAGAACCAACCTTCTCTGCACTGCTCCCAGCTCAACTTTCACACCACGGTGCTCCCAAGGCTGTCTTTCTGCTACGCAAACTATTTATGATTAGTCCCCTGCTTAAGATTTTTCATATTTTGCCTTTCTAATATATGTGTGACATACAAAAAACTTTAATAATATGACGTCTACCTGCTTCTTCCAATTTCATACTTTGACACTTTCCCCAACACACTTACATTCCGTCCCTTAGAAATTAATGGAAGCTACTTGATTTCATCTTGTTTTCTCTTGTTCACCTCAACTGTCTATCTCTGGATTGAAAGTGAGATTCAGTTAATCTTATGCTTACTATATTGTAGTAACCATACCGTAGACTGGGTGGATTAACAAGAAAAAAAAACCACCAACAAAAAAAAGAGGCTCTAAATTCTACTTCATTCAAGAGATAGAAATCCAGAGCAATATATGTAGATGTTGATTTTGCCTTAACCCAAGTTCAATATTCAATTCTAAAATTAACCATTGCCCTGTTATTAGAGTTACAAACCTATAAGCTAGATATTGCAGGCATGAAATGGGCCTTAGTGCAACCATAGATATCATGACTTCAAATAAATTTCATCTCCCTCTCCCTTCCTCTCTCTGAAATCAATAATGACATATTTAAAATAAAATAAAATAAAACAAGAGGCAATAGTAGTACCTTATGTTAAGTAAAAAAAAAAAAAGAGAGAGAAAGCAGCAGAAAGAAGAAGAGAGAGGGAAGGGAAGAAACAGAGGAAGCAGATGAAAGGAAAAGAAGCCTTAGCCCTGCTGTGGGAGCACTTAGGGAAAAACAATAAGCTGCCTGGCAGAGCGAGGAGAAGATTGGAGCTGGTCAGTGTTTTCTCCTGAGACTGACATGAAGACTGAGAAAGTGCATTCCCACCCACGGTGGCCTGAACAGGACAGAGGGCCGTGGGTGGGGCGTGTCAGGGTTTGGAAAGGAGAGGGAGCCGATTTGACTTAGGGGAGGTACAGAAGTTTGGGAGAGTTTTGTGAGGAGTCAACAGGGACTCAGTAAGGGATGAGAGAGGATTACAAGCAGCAGGCGAGACAGAGTTGGGCTTGGCAGGGCCTGTGGTGTGTGTGGTCATCAGAGTCCAACTCAGACTGGGAGATACCCCAGGGCCAGGGCAGGCAGATGGTCTCCAGACAAGGCTCTTCATAATCCATTTTGGGGAAAATACACTTTATATAAAACTGAATATAGTTTCAGAATTGTAGGTTCAGCATTTCATACAAATCAGATTTTCAGGAGAGAGCTGCTTTGAGTCTGTTCGGAGCAGACTTGGTGCCCGATGTGATTCTTTGGTGTCTGGCAGGTGAGAGACGTGCTATAGACAAGACATCTCTCGCAGCACATAACATGCTGTAAAGGAATTGTAGGCAGACTGTGTATGGGGGAAGTGGTTAAATGATCCAAAGCACTTCGGGACTTGTGCAATACAATGTCATTGTCACAGAAAACTCCAAATGCGTTTTATTTTCAAATGCTGAGTTACACATAGGATTGTGCAAGGGCAGTCTCAGAAGGTTCCAACCAGCCAGCCATAATCATAATCAATTATCCTGACGTGCCTTGATCTCCCCTGCTTTTACTTCCAAGTGTACCGTTTGGGACATTTTGCCCCAGGGACAATGAGGAGCATTTTGTTGTGAAAATCTGGCTTTTTGTGAAGGGACGTGGAAAACTGCATGCACGTTTTAATCCAAGAACTTCATATCATCTGGCAAAAGCATCCCTCATTTAGTAGGGATTGAGGAATTTTGAAAAACATTTGTCTGTGGGCTTAACTAATGATTCATTCATCTATTGTTAGTGTACTTGTTCATCCTTTAATTTATGAATGATATGCTTGGAGGTGTTGGCTCCTCACATCCCCTGTCTTGCTCAGAAACAGTTCAGCTTGCCCCAATATGAGTTAAGCCATTCACTACTTAGAGCCATATTGATTTTAATTTCATCATAAAAATTATGCATGCAAACAGAAATGCCAGCTAAATTCCTCAACTTCCTTATAGCTTTTAGACAATAAAAACCCCCAAATAAATCTATACAAAGTAAATTGAAGCAAAATTTAAATCATTAATTAGGCAAGCAATGTTGTGCTGCTTGCAATGGGAAATCGGTGTTGACTGCTGTGGCTCCCATCCTTTTGCACTTGACAGGCTTAGACGACATTGTGCCATCTGTTGACTCACTTTTGCTAGAGCTTTTCTCACATTGTCTCACAGTGAGGTGGCAGAGCGTAATGCATAAGGGTAGAGCGTCTAAAACTAGACGTCTGCGTGGCTTAACTTCTGCTTCTGCTACTACTCATTGGCTCTATGACCTTAGTCAAGTCCTTTGACCATTTTGTGATTCAGTTCCATAGCTGGAAAATGGGAACGATAAGAGTCCCTACAGCATTGGGTGGTGATGACTCAATGAGTTAGTACCTGAAGAACAGAACACAAAATATTCAATACTTTGTAATTGTTATTATTTATACCCCAGGTTGTGATGTCATTTGGCATACACATAAAATTTATAATTTAAATTTCATAAGCCAGGGTGGTGGCTTTGTGCTGTGTCAACTTGGCTAGCCTGAACCACATTTCCCAGAAGGGGCCTTCTTGTATGTTTCTGGTTAGGATAAGGCAGAAGAGAGATTCTTGTGCAATACTGGGAGGGCAGAAGTGAAGCAGTAATTATTTTGTAGCTCACACACATTTGCTGGCTCACCCAATTTGTGTAAGTCAGTGGCGGGGCCTACAACTTCCCCACCTTCCCTTGAATCCTCCTACAGTGTCTGTGACTCCCGGGACAGGCGTGCTTGTTTAGCTCCCTGAAGTTGTCAACTACTCCAGGACACACACACCGCTAAGGGCAGAGGCAACGAGAACTGACACCAGTTTCAGTACATTCTTGCAGCTTCCAGCTTGTGCTTAGAGGTTCTCCCCCATAAGCTTATTCTTGGTCTCCCTGAAGTTAGATTCATCTTTTCTCCCTGACTATCTGGCTCGTGGGTTTTAAGCTCCAGCATCTAATGGAAAGACAAGAAACTTACAGAGATAGCTTCATAACCAGCTCCCACAATTGTATAAGGTCAAATCTCTGTAAAAAGCAAAATCCATAGATAGATAGATAGACGATAGATAGATCCCTAATAGTTGTGATTCTCTGATTGAATGCCAGAGATAATTAAAATAGTTCCATCACACAACAACATGATCATAAATACAAATGAAAACATGGGCAATAAAATCATGTGGGACATTTGGGTATAAGGAGGGCATTCATAAAATTTAGAATAAAGTTATATTTTGGGTGATTACAAAAATGAAAATTCACAATTTAAAAATTTCCATAAAGGTGTCCTAGATTATGTTGAAAACTATTGCTGTAATCCGTTCTCATTTGGTCCGCTCCATAGCAAGTTTTTGAGACCTTAGACAATTCTCACACTCCTTACCAGACTCTTACAACCTTCCTTTGTAGCAGACACTGTAGCCTAGAGCTTTTCTGGAAACATATCAGAGATAAGATCCCTAAACTCTTTCTTAGTCTCCAAACTTATCTCCTGATTCAAAGGAATCCCACCTCTCTCTCACTAACTCACTCATTCTTTTTTCATTCAGTCATTTAAAAAAAATAGCACGTAGCTAGACGTGGGGCTGTTGCAATGTATACAAAGACAGCTCACTGTCCTTTCCCTAAAGGAGCTGTGTTCCTAGGGGAGAAGAGCTAGCAAACTAACAATGACAATATGTCGAGTGTCATGAGGAGAGGCTGTCAGCCCGCGGAGGGTGCTGGAGAGAGCGTTCAGAGGAGGGAAAACCTGAGTTGGATATCAAAACGTAAACGAGGCTTAGCACTGCCTGCCTAAGAATGCATGTCCCGAACAGGGCGCGCTCCCTAATCCTGGGTCCTGTGAGAAGATACGTGCAACAGAGCCACAGCACATAACCCAGAATCGTCGATACGTAACGGGAGGAAAATTTCACATTTGTTTTGAGCCCCTAAGACCTTTGAGTTATCACTTCAGCCAAACTGGTTTATGTACAGTTTGGCAGTGGATTTGAAGTGCTGCTATTACAAAGTACTTAAATGAGGGAGAACCTGATTCAGATTTATATTTAACTTTTAAAAGACGGCATTTAAATTCCCGTAGTGGGGTCTCCCGGCCGGAGCTTTTTTGGGCATTTAAATTCAGCTCTGCAGGCATTTACTGTTTTGCCTCTATCTTATCTCTTTTTGAGTTATTTATGAAAAGTAAAAACATTTATAAAGAAAATGTATTGTTTATTATTAAAGTTATCTTTTATTCGGCCAGCGGGACCCACTCCTTGCCTGGAACTAAAGTTCCCTTTCGTCCGATAAAGGTTAAGATCGATCTCATTAGCAAATTTTGGACACAAGATAATGCTCTCATAACAAGGTTAAACATCATTACAGCCCTCTCTCTGTGTCAGTAGTTTTGGGTCCTCTTAACTAGTTGGCTTCCATTACCATGTAGCATAAAGAGAGCCGTTTATTATAATTTTCCTAATGAATTTTTACTCTCATCTTCTTCTCTTGACTATTATTTTGTTCTTATGGGCATACAGATTTTCACACCTATTTTGTAACTACAGAATTTAGATAGTTATTTTTTAAAAGCTACCATGCGATGTATGGGTGACTAGACAAAAAATTATTAATATGCGACTGTTCTTAGGCTTTCAGCTTTCCATGTGCACTACAGAAGGTTCTGGCTCACCCATTCAGCACAGCACCTGTGATGCAGAATCTGGAGATTCCCTTAAGATTTGGGGGACAACAAATAAAAATCAGAGTTCTTATTTTCCTGCTCTCCTTTGAATAGAACACTGTGCCCGACTGAGCCATGCGGGTAATGGTTCCAGTGTGGGTTAACATACATGCTAGTTTACTTCTTTCTGACCCTCAGCCCATCCCTGACCCCCGTTGCTGAGTCTACCTGAGTCACACTTAGTCTCTTCTCCCATCTTCAACTATAGTTTCTTCTGACCCCCAGCCTAATCCTGACCCTACCCCATTCTTGAGCCTCACTTCATTTCACAAACTTAACGTATGTCTTAATGGTGAAATTCAAAAACAGCGCTTCGATGTGGGTAGAGATGAAAGTGTTTGTGGCATAAGTTAATGAATAATTTTTTTAAATAGTGTTTTTATTTAAGGTTTTACCAAAATACAACATAAAGTTCTAGTTACAATGTCAAAACTGACACATCAAGTACTGTCTTTTATTTCTTTCTGCTTTCCTCACTTATTCACATTTTTGGTGAATCATGAATGCTTCTCTGTAATTTGAAATAAATCTTTAAAGGAGCACATCTAAGGTCTCTGGATTTTGCCCTTAGACTCAGTTATGCTGTGAATAGAAAACTGACCTGAGACTTAAAGCTTAGAAGAGAGCAGAGCCATTCAGATTGGACTTGAGGACTGGTAAATCCCACCCAACAGTATGTAGATTGGTTAGAAATTTTAAAGATAAAGCAACTAATTAATTTAATCCTAACAAAATAAGATTAACTTCAGCTAATTCATATCTGGGTTTCATAAAGTCAAAGTTTAAGAAGCTCAAAGTCCATGAAAATTATATTAGACGCTCAAGAGTCACAGATTTAGAAAGGTCTTTAGTTGTCACTCCTCCCTGGGACAGCCTGAAACACTATCTCAAAGCCTTCTCCATCAGAACCCAGGCCCTTCTTTCCTTTCTTTCCTCTGTAGCCATTCCAAGGATACAACTCTAAGCAAGCCTCTTTTGCGTCAGTGTCTTTTTTTCAACTGAGCTTCTACAATTCTATTTACTTACCCACCTTGGCAAAGCTTTGTTACTTAGTTTGTCTGCTTCTTAGTGATGTAGAGGTATTGAAATCTAAATGCAAACTCTAAACATATCTAGGTTAACAAGCAATAGCCATACCTACCACATCCCAGGGCCGTGACACCAGGTCTCTGGAACTTGGCTGTACTTATTTTCAATTATTTTCATTGTGGGCTCACATTTTACTATTCTTCTGCCACTGCTTATGAAATCATTTTGAGATCACTTTAGAGATGCCTTGTTTGAGTGCCATCTCTGGGATTAAAATGCTTTTAAAAAATTATAATATTTTATTTTTAACCCTCCCTAATTAGGAACATTTAATGTTGTCTGTCCTTTTTGGGATGTTCAGTAAAACTGGTATGCTGTTGCTATTTTAGGGCAACCCCACTTTCAGTCCCTCAGCATGTTTATAAAACATACAGTACTTTATCTGTGCTCCCGTTAACAGAAGCCAGAACGGCTCACGTGCTCCTGGCAGGAGGCGCCAGAGTCCTTCTATTTCTCATCCTCAGTTTATAATCAAACAAACCTGGAATTTTTCAGGGTGGGCCCTAATGCTTCTTTCAGATTCTAAATCCTCTTATATGAAATTCCTTATCTACACAATGCTGATCAAATAGTGATACAGTGAACCAGGTTAACTGGTTCAACCAGGAAAATTCATTTGATTGCAGTTTTACTTTCGAAATATTGGAAAAATTTCAAGAGACTCATCTTATTATTCAAGTATTTTGAACACTTGGGGATCTAAATCACTGAAAATCGCCTACCTAATTTGCATTTTATAACTTGCACTCTTGTTCAAGGAAACAGGAATTTATCACTTTGATGCAATATGACTCTCAGTGACTGTATTAGCTTTTCTTTCAAACCATTTATTTAGTTTTTTCCTCCTAAGAAAGACTTGAGATTTTTTTTCTTGATTATTTTACTAGCCAAACAAAAATAGATCATTCATTTAAACAAAGTTTATTATAGAAGCCAATAAGAAAATATACAGATCTTGAAGTACTTTTTATTAGTGTTAATATAGTAGTTGAGTAGCATAAATTCAGTGTAAAATATGACTGAGAATAACATTGAGAGTAGAAACAATTTTTCCCCATCAATCTAATGGGAAAATGTTAAATAATAAGTGTTCATAATGCAATTTAATCATTTAGCAAAACTTCACTGATCCCTCAGATCTTTTATCATTATTTCTAAAGTAAATAGTTTAGAAAAATAAGCAAGGAGAGTATGAAACAAAAAGTGAGTGCTAACCAATGTTCTTAATTTTCTATCAGGTAATGAAAACAAAAGATTTACATGAGACCAGCACATGATAGTAGGAAGATGCACACCCAAGTCTTGTGACGATCCTTTGGCTCTTTCCTCTTATCTCTACTCTCTTTGTTTTTGGAGAAATCAGTGATTATTATGATCTGCATATGAACTAAAGTTCAGATACAGACTTGGGTAAATATACCCTACAGACCCTCTAATCCTTTGGGTCAGTGCGGTAGAATCATGTTCCAGTGAAGTGGTGTCTAAGGAAAGCCATTCAAGAAATTTACATCTGGCTCAGAAATGGACCCTTTATTCCTTTAACATCTGTCTATTCAGAGCACGTTGCCTCCCAGGCAATAAGCACTAGGAAACCCACTAGGGGAGTGGGAAAGGGGGAGGAAGGAGAGTGATTATTTCTATCTCTTGATGAACAAGAGATAGTCTCTACTGCCTCAAGCTGTTTTACTCTAGTGAGGAAAATAGAGAAGAAAGCAAAAAATAAACACTGTGAATTAAATACAGTGAATACAGTGAATTAAATATTATCACATGGAATTGCAAATGGAAGGGAGAGGAGTTTTCAAAATAACGTTCACAGGGTCATTGAATAGGGTGGGACAGGGTGGGGTGGGGAAGAGGAATGACCAGAAAAGGGCACAGGGCAATGGAAGACTACCGCTGCTGTAACTCAGGCCAAGGTGACAGTGACTTAGGCAGATTCGATTCTGTTCTCTCTCACCTGAAGTTCTGAGGCCGGTGGCACATGGCAAATAGGGCAGCTCATCCCATGAAGTTCACCCTGGTTCCTCAGGTGTGGCTTCTGCGTTGTGTTCCAAGGTGACTGTTTCACATTTGACCAGCAGGAAATGTATACTCTGTGTTTTAAAACCGGAGTGGAAGGCTCACACATTATTTTCTTCACACCCCTTAGCCAGAGCCTACTTATGTGGTCACACCTCGCTGCAAAGGAAGCTAGGAAATAGAATCTTCTGGTATGGGGTCGCCTTTCTACCTGTAACTTCTATTACAATAGGAGCGGAGAACAGATACTATGGGCACAACAAGTGGTCTCTGCCAAAATCTGGCACTTTGGTGACCCCGAAACCTAAGTACTGCTTTTTCACACACAGCACATTCACCCCCACACAAGGCAGACAGCCCCTGGGCCTTCCCTGTTTACCACATTAGCTCAGAGTCCAGGATTGCTGGGTGGTGCAGAGTCCAGTGTCTCTCCGGGTGATGTGTGTCCTCTCAGTTAGGACTGGATGTGGCTCTTATGATCCAGCGACTTATAAACTAAAGAAACAGTTTCTCCACAAACCTCTGCCAGCTTACAGAGGTGGAATAGGAACCAAATAAGTGCATTACAAACTCTCATTCAGAAAATGAAAGAATTGGAAATGCATAAAAATCACTGATCTATAGCAATTTTCAAATTCAACTGGCAGAAACTAGAAAAACTCCCCACCCTGACGATAAAGTAAGTTTGGTTACTCTGTCATTCAACCTCTGATCCTGCTGTCAGGGAGAGACTTCCCCATTCACTGTTTCTGTGATTTTCACCTGAAGTAGGTAGTGGGGCTATGCCCTCCTTAGGAGACAAAATACCTTTTACAGCTGCTTCCTGATGGTGCAGGTTGGGGAATCCAGAGGTTGCGTGGGAGATGTTTTTTAAAAACCACAGGCTTTTGTAAGGCAGGCTTTCAAGTTACTTTTAGCAATAAATTTTCCTGAAAGACGTGGTATGTTTCTTGTGTTTTCAGGTAACCACAGCAAAGCATGTCATCTAGGCACAGGGAGGTTGAAATCTCTGGTATTTTACTTCCTGTCCCAGTGATCTGTTCTCACCTGCCACACACTCCCAAGCTGAAGCTGTCTGAAAGAAAAGCCTTGAGTAGGGAGGCAGCGTTCTCAATCCGATTTTTGCCAGTGAGGAGTTCCTCTGCGAGCAAGCTCCCATTATATCTGCCCGGGAAGTCTTAATGGGGATGCTTGAGAAAGGCTGGGCTGCAGCTTGCTTTTGTCCACACCACCGGTCTCCAGCCAGAACCGCCTCTTACCACTAGCATGCATTCCTAACTCCGCCAAATCTACCCTGCCTCATCCACCTGGTCCTCTTAGTCATACCTTAAAAGAGCTTTTCCGTCTTCTTGAATCCTTCCCAAACCTTCTTCCCCTTCCTGCAGGCAGAGCGACTTGCCCCCTCTCCTTTACTCCCACCTACATTCTTTCTACATCGACACTGCATTGATTACCTCATCATATAACAACTCTCTGCCCTACGGATTGTATCTTCTCCAGGGTCATACCTTGAATGGAGGAATGAATGAGGAAGCCTGAGCCAATTTTATTTCCCTTTTATAAGATAAAAGTACTTTAAAACTGCACTATTGGAATGTAACTGCTGTTTCTGGAAATCTATAAAACACAAACCAGTGATTTGGCCCTACCAAGGACCAGCTCAAAAGTGGGCAGAAAGGCTCTTTTCTTACCTTCTGTGGTTAAATAAGAAAAACCTTGGGCTAGTCTTTTTGGTACCTTGCAGGACTTTTGAAAATGTATTTAATATTCAAATAAAAAATGCTTAGAATAAAATAGCCAATTGTGGGTATATTTAGGAATCATTTATATGGTAATAAGGTGGTTGATTGGCCAGAAGATTGCCAGAGCACCAAGTGCCTTGGAGGATATTTTTCAGTTGTTTTTTTGTTATCTTAATAGTCTTTTAGTTACTGTCAGGTATCATTATGCTGATTTCACACACACACACACACACACATTTAACTTTAAACTAATAAACAAGGTCTTTCAAAAAAAACTTTCTATTATCCAGAGCTCTTATGTCTAGGGAGAGATCATAGTTTCAGAATGTTGGGCTTCTCTAGCTAGTTTCAAAAAAAAATAATTTTCTGGAGTGCTTAAAAGTCAAAAGCTCAAAATTTAATTATTTTTCAAATTTTTTTTTTAGCAATTATCATTTCCTGATGTGTTGTAGAGCTACATTTCAGTTATTATTATTATTTTAAATAGGCTGAAAGGGTTAGGGAACCACTGCTTGAGAAACAGAGGAGACTAGTATCTCTTATTTCTTCTTCCAAGAAAATACTAACATTTCAAGGGAATATTAATCTGATTGAAGCCCAATCTTAGGCATTGTTGGACCACATTTACCTATGGATGGGGTGATGGTATATCAAAAGGTCCTGCACCTAACTGTAAGTCTCCCTTCTTCTTCCTCTTGCCCCATGGAGCCAGAGCCAGAGAAACTGTCAAAGGGCCTAGCTCTCCTACTCTCTTTCTTTGCCCTTCTTAGCGTCCACAAACTCATCTCTTTAGCATCTTGTACTAAGTGATCAACCTGAAGTTAGTAAGACCCTGAGACATGGATTTGTACTTAAACTGGTGAGAAGGGCACTTAAAGCAATCCTTTTCACCGGGTCATATTTACTCTTAGCTAGCTAGAGATCTAGGCACTGGACTTTAAGTGCAGGACCAACTAGTAATAAACTGGTAACTTTATTTTGCTATTTTCCATGGATCCTTTTCCTTGCATAGTTTTACTTTTGGAGATCATGGGAGAAGAAATGACTGGGCAAAAACTAGATTGAAGTATTCCTGGGTTTCTTGGCTATAATGCCATATAAGCTTTCTCCAGATTCTTACGATCACTCATAACAAGCTGTTTTGGGACTTTGTTGTAATTGCCCTCATTGTCTGGTTATTGTCATCATCATCTTCATTATCATCATCATCATCACCATCATCATCACCACCACCACTATCATCATCATCACCATCATCACCATCGTCACCACCACCATCACTATCATTGTCATCATCACCATCATTGTCATCATCATCATCATCACCAGTGATGATGTACTGTTTCTGTACTGTTTTCTAAAGATTATGTAGTCTCTTAATTCTTGTGGACATTTTTTTTTCTAGCCTACAATGAAAAATATTAATAAAGTATTCCTTTTTTATTGCATCACATAGAGCTATTTATGAACTCAAAACCAGGAACAGTTGGACTTCTCTTGATTAGAGGTTTCTTTAATTCCTATGAGCAATGAATTACAACATGGATCATGTTTCTATTGTACCTTTAACCTATTTTGTACCAGTTAGGCAAATTTATAGTGTCCCAGTGTAATTGTGTACTAGTAATAGGAGAAATGGAGCTATAGAATATTTTAGTACTCCGGACTATGGTAGATCTATTTTTAACAATTATTTCTTTGATATCAGGACCTGATCAGTAATTCTATCTACAAGAAACTTCAGTGAAAAGGAGAGACTCTTCAATGGTGGAATACAGTAGAATAGAATTAAAGGGATTATTTAAAGAAAATTTTAGTTCTGGGCTTCAAGCTCTTCATCCTAGAAGCTCCATACCCTCCACTGTTGTATATTATCACATGTTAACTGTGTTTCTGTTTAATAACGCACTGCACATGCCAACTGAATATTGCTTTAAGATTCATTAAATATGCATCCATATCATGAATGACCATGTACAAGAAATAACTGAGAATCAGACATGAAAACGTGCCTACCTGTTGTCTAGTGCAGGATTTTCATGATTAAGGCCACTTTCCTGGTTAAGAGGGTCACTTATTGGTAAAGCAGCTAGGTCAATGTTTGTGTGGTTACATTTCACATTTCAGCCTCTTTTATATCACTAGTAGAAATTTTTATCTGGATAATTTCTCAAAACATTTTATTTATTTGCGTGGAAGACATGGGGAATGAGATTAATAAAAATAGAAAATCAGGGCAAAGGGAGAAAAGAAAATGTAAATATCTTAACTCTGAAAGATCTGTGTAGTCAGACCTCACATTTGCCTCGGAACTTCCTGGCATAGAAGGATAAAAACAGGGAAATATGGTCAGTTACAACAGGGTGTCTTACCTATTATGTCATAGTACAAATAGCATGTTGTAATTATTTTAAGGGACATGGTGGAAAACAAAGGCACCCTGGGATCCAGCCAACCTGAGGGCTGGTGATCAATATTTGGGCACACCCATAAACACTGGGAGGTGCATTCATGAACCACAGCTTCATAATTGGAAAGTCTGTTTCATAGTTCACGTGGCCTGATGTTAATTAGTGTAATAATTCGCTATTAATAATGAGGATTTTGTTTACACGATTGTTTGGTTTTCTCTGTTTCTAGGCATGGCCTCATCATATATGGCAGGTTACAGCATCGTCCAGTTTTCCAAAGGAATTTCTTAGAGCAAGAAATGTAGGGTTTTCTTCTCTGCCTTCTAATAGAAAAGACATAAGATTTCCCTTGGGGAGCATGAAGACCAGCCAGGTCTTCAGCCACGGCAATGATGCGTGAGTGTGTTCTGCCGTTGCCCTGCCCTTCGAATCCTATGAATGGTTTGGAAGGGCAGGGCCCTGCAGCTTTGACGCCTGCAGGAAAAGGGAGACCCATTTTTATGTAAATGTAGACTTTCTCATACTGCACCGATACGCCAGCTTCCAAGTTGTGCAAGTTGTAACGGGCAGTATTTTGGAAACAAACATGCAGGTATAATCAGCTACTAAGATACATAACCAGAACATGTGGAAAATGTTTCTCTCCTAGAGGGCCTTGTGAGGGGTGTGGAGAGGAGCTTTTCAAATGAGGGAGACACCAAATCCTGTTGCCATGCCGGGCTGTGAAAAACAGTATACACACTCCTGAGGGCTTTTCTTTAGAGGATCTGGATTGGAATGACAACCGCAGATGCCACATCCAACAGTTCCCATGAAAAGCCGAGAAACTAACCCAGGCCCAGAAGCTTCATGTCAACAGGTAGCTTGGTCAGTTACAACAGGACGTCTTACCCTGGCTGAAAGTTAGGGGAACATCATTCTAAGTGCTAATATTTATTAGGTAGATGATATTTCTCCTGGGCAATTTTTTTTTGTTTACTACTTCGGTTTGAAGTAATGTGATATATCCTTAAAAGCAAGTTTTTATATTCTACTTTGTGATGCTGGGGCTGGGACCTGGCTGATTGCATTTCTCAGATTTCTTTATCGGCTACTTTCTTATTAAGCTCTATCAATGGGAGGCACCAGAGGATAAACGGAAGTTTAAAGGAGGGAAGAAAAGAATTTCTTTTTTTTTTCAGTTCCTAGCTCATCACTCCAGCAGCAGGGGAAAGGGGCTCCAGTTCCTAACTTCTTCCTGAACTCATCGTGTTTCTAAGAGAAACCAGCAACTCCCATGACAAACCCCTTGGCAGATGGAGTCACAGTTGTTCTGTTGCACGGGAAGTACTAGGCTGTACCTCCCAGGCCGTCTGTGAATTGCCAGTCAAATTTGCTCCCCAGAATCCCGCACCCCAGTTACGAAGAGCTTCTCCAGTGGCTTGGAGCACCAGGCCTACAGGGATCATCCCTGTGAGCTTCTGCGTCCCTACCCCTTTCCCCGTTTTTTGCACCTGCACATATAGCAGTTATTAATCTCCTATTTGCTCTTTAAACCTTTCCATGCTGATGGAAGGAGTTCTCTGGATTAATTCATCTCTCTTTGAAACATGCAGTGTGGTTTCTGTTTACCTTATGGGTCCTGAGTTACACAGGTCACAGGGCCCATCACCAATTGCTGCAGCCAGAGAATGACCTCAATTGTTCAAGCCTGGGACATGCCTACTTCTGTAGCTGAGAGCGTGCGTGGTCTTTTGCTAGAAAAGGGATAGGTAGGGGGGATGGCACTATGGACAGCTATGGAGCAATAGTCACTATAGTAAAAAATAGCTTTGTATTTTGTCATGGTCAACTGGGGAAAAGAGGAAGAATGGTAACAGGAATGGGAGAAATGAGATTAAGGGAGGGGTTTTGTTCCCAGATGGACATGTGTGTTTAAGTGCTGATGGGAAGGGTTAAAGTAATGGGAAGAAGTAAAGGGGCAGAGAAAGAAGAGACAAGGATGGTGTTGGGCGCAAAAGACGGCTGAAGCCAGGAGGAGGCTGACATAGGAGTGAAGGAGGGTATAGTGGGTCCAGGTGCGGGGACATTTGCTAGGAACGATAGGAGGACCTCGTTAGATTGCACCTCTGCCGGCCTGTGTTTTCTCTATTAAGGTGAAGGTGGATCATTTTCAAGGAGCAGGGGGAAGAGTGGGTCTAGGCCAGAAGTTCGAGGAGAGAGAAAAGGTATGAAAAAGCCCTCTTGGAAAGGAGAGAGCAAGTTGGTTAGAGAAACACAATGGGATTATCGGGACTGCTGAAGGCACATTGGCATTTAGAAATCATGAATTTGCAAGTGTACCAGCTTCCTCTCCCATGTGGCCTTCTCATTTAAATTCTGACCATTTGTTTATTCTGGAAAGAAAGAGATCAGGAGTCAGAAGGGAGCTAAAGAAGAGAGATGCATTAGAGACACTGAAGGACTGGAGAGACTGAGGAGATCCAAGTGTGACTCCATCGAGGGTGTTCACACAGCTACCCGAGAGACAGAAGGATATGGCCACAGAGCCGACTGTTAGATTCCATAGTCGGATGACTTTATCAAGGCGATGATCATGGAAGTGGGCCAGTGAGGTAGAGTGGAGGGAAGTTTATTGAAGAAGAGAATGTTAAGGAACTAAAACATATTTATTTTTAATTGCTAGAGAAAGGCCTTCTATATGGATCCCATGCTTTTTACATGTAACATTTGTTTTCTCCAGTTACATTGTGAGCCCACTGAGAGCAGGGACTGCATCTAAAATATATTTTTGTTCACCTGGAGCCTCATAAAAGCTCTTCCACAAAAGAATACTTTGATAAAACACTATTTTAATGAAAGAGTAAAAGTGGGAATTCAAGGAGATTTTTTGATCCATTAAATTGCCGTCAGGAAGATATGATGATGATTTTGCAGGTGTAGCAACTGGAGAAGGTAAATTTAATTTACCCCAAGTGAGCTAACTTCAAATGTAGAGAAACCTAGTTGACTCAAAAGAGAGCACATTCTCCTGGATTTGTTGGAACACAAAACATCACCTTTTTTTTTCACACGTGGCTTTGTAAAATCAGTAACAAATGGCTATTACTGGGCATTAAGTGCAGGCTCGAAGGGCCGTGGTGCTGAGTGCAGTCACAATCCAACCACCGGTGATTTGAGGGAAATGGGAAGTGTAAGCGACTCCCCTTTGTCATCTTTCCTGTTTCAGAACCACAGGAAAGGTGATGCTCTCCTCTGCGCACCATTTCCCCGTCACCCCCCTTCCTTTCCCTCTGCAGCATTTCAACTGGACCAGCCCTCTCTGCCTCATGCCCACCACGTCTGGTCCCCTCCCCACACATCCTCCTGAGACTTGATGGTTTGGGATTAAGCTATCAATGAATCAGTGCTTAGAGAATTTTAAAAGTCACCCTTGTAAAGTCACATTTATTCAGAGTGACGTCCCATGTGATGCTCATTGCAAATGGTAGCAGCTTTCGTCACCTACCTGTTCCTACTGCCGACTGCGGGCGTCTTGCTCAGAAGCAGTTAATCAGTGAGTCAGGCACTGCTGAGGTGGAGTGAAAGTTATTTATAAAAGTGAAAGACCCAAAGTTTTCTAATTCTTTACTTAAAAATAAATAAATTTGAGAGGAAACAACTGAAATGTCTTTCTATTTATTTTTTTAATGCTCACTTGAGGATATTTTTTTTCATTGCTTTTCAGAGAAAGTGAAAGAGAGAGAGAGTGAGAGAGAGAGAAACATCGATGTGAGAGACACATCAATTGGTTGCCTCCCGCATGCTCCCCAACCGGGGCTGAGCCTGCACCTGAGGTATGTTCCCTTGGCTGGAATAAAACCCGGGACTCTTCAGTCCTTGGACCGAGGCTCTAACCACAGAGCAAAATTGCATAAAAAGGAATGAACCATGCAATACCTTAGATGAATCTAAGGGCATTATGCTTAGTGAAAAAAAAATCCAATCTCAAACGTTTACACACGACATGGTTCCATTTACATAGCATTCTCAAAATGCCCAGGCAATGAAGATGCAGAATAGTTAGAGCACAGGGATGGGGTGGGAAGGTGCGACTATAAGGAGGGGCATGAGGAGTTCCTCTGTGCTGACGGGACATTTCTCTATCTCTCTTTTTTTTTTGTTTTTTGTTACCACACATAGTTACACAATTTTTTTCTTGTGATGAGAACTTTTAAGATCCATTCTCTTAGTAACTTTTAAATATATAATACAGTATTACTAACTATAGTCACCAAGCTGCACATTACACCCCTAGGACTTACTTATTTCATAACTGGCAGTTTGTACCTTTTGAACCTTTTGACCACCTTCCTACATTTCACCTACCCCCCACCCCCTGCCTATGGCAACCACCAATCTGTTCTTTGTGTTTATGAGTTCAGTGCTTGTTTTATTTTAGATTCCACATGTAAGTGAGATCATATGGTATTTATCTTTCTCTGTCTCACTTGTTTAGCTTAGCATAGTGCCCTTAGAATCCATCCAAATGGCAGTTTCAAATGGCAGGATTTCCTTCTTTTGATGGGTGAATAATATTCCCTTATAGATATCCATTCATCCATCGACAAACACTTAGGTTGTTGCCGTGTCTTGGCTTTGTAAATAACGCTGCAATGAACATGGGGGTGCAGACACTTTTTCGAGTTAGTGTCTTCATTTCCTTTGGACATAAATACCTAGAAGTGGAATTGCTGGATTTTATGGTAATTCTATTTTTAAGTTTTTGAAGAACCTCCATACTATTTGCGGTAGTGGCTGCACCAATTTATAATCCTACCAACAGTGTACAGGTTTTCCCTTTCCTCCACATTATCTCCAACACTTGTTATTTCTTGTTGTTGCTTTTTTTTTCTGTTGCTATAGCCAATCTAACAGGTTTGGGGTGATATCTCATTGTGGGTTCAATTCGCATTTTTCTGATTTGCAGGTTGAGCACCTTTTCATGTACCTGAATGTATGTATGTACATTAGCTATCTGTATATCTTCTTTGGAAAAATATGTATTCAGATCCTCTGCCCACGTAAAAGAACTTTATTAGCTTTACCGGGGTAACATTGGTTAATAACGTGATATACATTTCAGGCATACAACTTTATAGTGCATCTGTCTACTCTATTTTCTTACCGCCCAAAGTCTAGTCTCCCGTCACCATGTGTTTGATGCCCTTTTACGCTCTTCATTTTGTGCCCGGTTTTAATTAGATTTTTGTTGTTGTTATTGGTTGTATGAGTAGTTCTGTATGTTGATTGTGATGGGGACTCCATGAAACCGTATACGTCTAAATTGTATAGAAATCTACACACGCCGACAAGCAAATGAGTGCATATAAAAACTAGTGAAAACTGAATAAGGTGTGTGGCCTAATTAGCTTTGCATTTGTCTGGATTCTTCAGAGAAACAGAAAAAGAGCCAATAGGATATATAATCTGTTATTAAGCTTTGGCTTATGCAGTTATGGATCTATTACTAGGTATTGGCTCATGCAACTATCAAGAAGCCCCATGGCCTGCCATTTGGAAGCTGGAGATGCAGGAAAACTGGTGGTGTCGTTCAAAGGCCTGAAAACCAGGGAACCAACTCCCATCTGCCAGTAACTGGGTGCGACTGAACATTCCAGACCCTGTCCACTTGTCCGCCTGGCCCTCAGGTAACTCTTCCTTATTGTTATGTTTCTACTACACTGGATCATCGTCTTGGGCAAGGTCTGTGCTTTCTGATTATGTAATTTTCATACCACTCCCAGCTTAAATAACCTTTTCTTGTAGGGCACTTCCTTTGTCCACTATTCTGAATCCAGTAATACTGCCCATTCTCTCTTGGAGTAGGAATACAAGTATTGTCTATCATAACACGTCGTGTTCATGTCGTACTTGTTTGTGCACTTAATGCCCATCTCCCCACTAGACTATCAGCCCGATGAGGGAAGATACTATATCTATTTCCTTCCCTAAGTGGGAAGCAAGCCATGTGCATACATGTGCGTACGGTGCTCTCAGCAGTGGGAAAAGCAAGAGCAAAGGGCCTAAGGTGGGAGATTTCCTGAAAGTTTGTTGAAGAGCAATGAGGCCAGTGTGGCTGTGTGAAGTGAGCACCATGGAAACCGTAAGAAATGAGGACAGAGAGGCAACAGGAGTACGGGATGTGGGGAAGATGATTTCAAGGTCTTGTAGGCCTATGACTATGGCTTTTACTCTGTGTGAGATGGGAAGTCTCTGAAGGGTTTTAAGCAGATATGCATGATTTGACATGTTTTAAAGGTATTTCTATTTTCTGATTTCTGAATATCTCTTTAAATTAAACAAAACTTGAAAAGAGGGATGCTATTTATTGACCCCCTAAAACCTCACACCTGCTATGTGGGAGACCCTATGTCAAGTGTTATTTTGTTGTTGTTGTTTGCTTTTTTGGTATCATATCCTTTACTTCCATTATTTACCATATTTAACAAACTAAGAAACTAAGGCTTAAGGAGGTTACGAAAAATAACCAAGATCTTATAATTAGTAAACTGCAAATTTATGATGTAAACCTAGGTCTGCTAACCTCAAAACTCATTCTCTGAACCACTCTGCTCTACTTCTGGAGCATAGTCTGATTTAAGGAGTGGAAGGAGATAAGGCTGTAGAAGTAGACAGTCTTCAGATTGTCAAAGATTTTGTATGCCCTGTATAGTACATGTTTAAATATTTTTATCTGTCTTCTATCAGTCTGGCTCCCCTCGCCCTTCCTGCTCAGGTTTTCATAGTACCTTCTCCCCAGCCCTGGGGTGGGCACATGATATGTATCTGACCTGCCAGAGTGACTCATTCATTCCCTTATCTGCAGCGATTGAGCCAAAAGTGAACACCTGATCCCAGCCAGGCCAACCAGAGGCTTTCATCTTGGTTTTTATTTAAACTAGAGAACAGGATTTCTCTTCTGGGTAATGAACATGGAAGTATGAAATCAGGAAATGGCATCTACCATATTTCTTCGTGGGGAAACTAGTTCACAATGGGGAAAAATAATTTGAGCATGGCACTCTTCATTGGCAGTCAACTCAGGAACACTTTGCAATATAACCCAGAGCAGAGGTGGAAAGAAGGAGTGACTGTTCTTTTTGCATTAGCTCTCTCAATATGAAGTCAGAGGTTTGTAAATGGAAAGAATCTCTCTATCAGCAATAAGTTTCCTAAGGAAAGTCAATCTCCTCTGTACATCTGGACTGAAGACCTCCATCCATTATCCTTCCCATCCTCCTGAACTCACCCCATAAAATCAACAAACATTAAGATCCTTCTCTTTACAAAGTCAGCAGAAACAGAACAGAAGAGATGCCCACATCTTTAATTTATAAGAATCAAAATAGTAGATAGATCTACAATGGGTAGACAGTGCTTGTCACACCTCTGCTCAAAGCCCACAGAGAATCTCCATCACAATTAGGTTTAATCCAGTCCTCACTGTGGCCTATGAGGTCCTAGATGATCCAGCATAAGGCTTCTTTTCTGACCTCATCTTCTATTTCCTTCCTGTTCACTCCGCTCCAACCAACTGGACTCCTTGCTGTTCCTCAACCACCCTGAGCACTCTCACTTCAGAATGCTTGCATATTCTGCTTCCTCTTTTTGAAAGACCTTTCTCTCAGGCACGCACATGGCTCTCTCCTTTCCAGCCTCAGTTCAGATGTCACCAAATCATTGAGGTCCTTACTGCCCTCCCTAAATAAATAGCCTACTAAACTTAAATGCTATTTTTAATAGTACTTATCACTCCCTATTTGTTTATTAGTTCATTGTCTGTCTCTGAAAGCAAGGGCTTTATTGCTTTGGCCACTGCAGAATTCCCTGCACCTTCTGGCATATAGTAGTGAGTGCTCAATAATTATTCTTTGATTGGATGAGTGAATGGAATTGTGACATTGATTGTGACATCATGATAATAATTGATTTGTTCAATAATTTTTGTTGAATTATTCAGAGTTCCTCGAGTCTTTTTATTCTTCCATTAACATCACTAAACATTTTCCTTTTCTAAAATAGCTCATGCACACACATACACAAGTGTATGAACCACTGACTTGGTAGAACGGTAAACATAGTTAAGACCACTTGGTGGATAAATGAAGGATAGAATTAAGGGAGATAAAAATGTAAACAGATGCCCTGGCTGGTGTGGCTCAGTGATCAGAGCTTCAGCCCATGCACCAAAGGGTCCAGGGTTCAATTCCTGGTCAAGGGCACGTACCTGGGCTGAAGGCTTGATCCCTGTGTCTCGCTCACATCGATGTTTCTCTCTCTCTCTCTCCCCCTTCCTCCCTCTCTTCCTCCCTCCCTTCCACTCTAAATAAATAAATAAATATGAAAAATGTAAACAGACTACTGTAATTCAGGCTTTGAATGATGAAATGTTGAATTAGAGAAGTGGATAAAGGTGCATATTAAACATTTTAGGTGGTAATATCAGCAGAACTTGGGAAATGTCTGTTGGGAATGAGTTAAAGGGTGGCTCCATATATCTAGGTTGAGATGAATGGTTAGTGACACTGCTACCAAATGAGAGAGAGAGAGAGAGAGAAACAGAGAGGGTGATGTGGAGGTGAGGATAATCATGAAGTTGGTTTTGGCAAGACTGACTTGAGGCCGTGGTGAAGACAATCCAGGGAAATGACCAACAGACCACTGGATCTGTGAGACTGAAGGTCAGAGGCAGAGTCTGCAGATTTAGATTTGGTGTCAGTCCAACAATTCCAACCTGTCAGCATGCTCTGAAAACAAAACCATCACCATCCCTCCAAAAATGCCCACGCTCTTTTTTCTGTGTTACCTCTAGAGTGTAGTTTTGCCATCTTGTGAGCGGAAAGATGTGAAATAACTTATTTTCAAATTAAGTATGATTTTACTGAAATTACAAATGCACCAAGTTTGCTTATCAAATAAGTCTTATAAAGAGAAAAGTTATTCAAACCCTGACTGCTCCCCTGAACCAGCACCTTGTAGCATTTAATTTTTTCTTTTCGGATTAATCTTTGTATTCCTAGTTATCATGCTTCTATTTTTTGATTTATCAATTTTACACGTTTTCTACTAATTTCCTGTAGTGCAGATGTGCTTTTTGCTCTCTTATACTTTGTTCATCTTCTCTCCCACCCTCCTATCCTAACTTCATTACAAGTTTTGGTCCGATCAACAGAGTGTTTACATTGTTGTGATTACATAAAAGGCGTAGTACCAGTTGTGTGCTGATAACCTAATGAGCTCTCCTTGCTTGGCTCAAATCTAGTTTTTCCTTCAGCCAAATTTACTTCACTTTTTCATTTGCTTAGTTTTAAAAAAAAAAAAATCTATGCTTCATTCTTGCAAATATTCCATCATATCTATTAAATTGCTATCAACATTATTTTCCAAAATCTCAAACATGTTGGGTAATCTCTCGATTCCATAGCTTTATCTAGGCATTCAACCCCAAGCCCCTTATCCTCTTGTTCCAATTTAACCAGTTTCCTCTCAGCCTGCTGAGTGTGGCATCCTGGTCCTTTAAGCTTCACCTTCAGTGTGGAACTGAATTTTTTTTGCTGCTGTATTGGATACCTTCCTGTTTCTTGTTTTATGACCTTATTTTACTCTAGCAGTTCTCCAATAACTTCATGTGAACAAGTACTTAAAAGTTCCTTTTTTTTTTTTTTAACCCTCACCCGAGGATATTTTTTCCATTGCTTTTCAGAGAGAGAGGAAGGGAGAGAAAGAGAGAGAGAAACACACATCGAGACACATCGATTGGTTGCCTCCTGCACAAGCCCCAGCAGGGACTGGGGATCGAACCTGCAACCCAGGTACGTGCCCTGGGACCCTTCAGTCTGCAGGCCCACATTCTAACCACTGAGCCAAACCGGCCAGGGCTAGCAGTTCCATTTTATTTCACTTTCTTTTTGTAGCTTTTGCACATCTGAAAGTCTTAGTTTAGCCTCACATTTGATTGAGAATTTGGCTGTCTGTAGAATTTCATCTTGAAATTCTTCCCTCAGAGTGTAAAAGGTATGTTTCCACGGACTCCTGGTGTCCAGAGCTGTTCCTGAGAAGTCCAAATGCCATCTAATTTTCTTTCTTTTAACTGTAAATTACTTCTCATATTTTCTCTGGAAACTTTTCTTTCACTTCTTCATCACCAGTTTCCGAAATTTCGTAACATTACGGTCTGTCTGTTTTCATTTCTAGGCTAGTGTTCATTAACCTTGTTTTACTATAGAACTTCTTACTGATAATTTAAGCAAAATTCCCCTATCTTTTTATTGTTTTCCCTTTCTAACCCTCTTTTTTAAATTTTATTTTATTAGAAGTTGGCTCTCCTGGATTTCTCTAATTTTTTGAATTTTTTCTTTCCCATTTCTCCCACGTGTCTGTTATGTTGCTTTCCAGAAGATTGTCTTGCATTTAGCTTTCTACACATACTGAATTCTTTACTGTTACAGTTATATGTTTACTTTCCACAAACTTTTTAAATTTGATTATTGGTTTATTTTCACAGCATTATCTTTTGTTTGTAGAATGTCAGAATTTCTCATCGCAGCATACTAATTATGATAGGGGGTGTTGCTAAGTGAGGGCTCCCGGGGTTGGGGGAGTGAGCATGACATATCTTAGCTAATCTGTCTAACTCATGCCACCTGCTTCTGTGCTGCCTCTTAGATATAAGCCCCTGAAGGAGTTTTCACTCCTACTCTACTTTTACAAAGGTGAACCCCTGACGCACTGAAGGCCTAACTGTGAAACACAAAATGATTCAATTAGTAGACTAGAATGTGGACGTAAGAATGAAGGAATTTGGGGCAAGATTTAAAATCACAAACAATAAGGAATTTGTAGTTCTCTCTTCATAAAAAAGCAAAATTTCTCTTCAAGTTAAGATAATAGTATAATGTTCTAATATATCAAAATATTAGGAATAGTTATCTCTGGATGGTGAGGATGTATGATAGGGAAGAAAGGAAACATGAAAGAAGATCGACAAATAAAATTGAGGAACGAGGGATTAGGCCTACATGAGGTAGGAGTGTAACAATGTGTGAGTTAAGGTGGGAGAGAACTATTGGTACAGAAGCCAATGGAAAGATCGCAGGTTAACTTCTATGAGCTAGTATTGCACTAAGTGATAATAAAGTTTGCCTTGGAAAGGGGTGGATGGTGGCTGAAATGCAGTTGAACTGAAAATCATAGACCATTGAACAGGTTACCTACACAGTCCCTGTAATCTTCTAAAAGATGGGCAAGAGTTGTGGGGAAGTCCAAGACTGAGCCATGTATCAAAATCCTCAGTGTCTAGCCCTGCCAGTGTGGCTCAGCGGTTGAGCGTCATGGCCATCATGGTTCAATTCCTGGTCAGGGCACATGCCTGGGTTTTGGGATCGATCCCCAGTGGGGGGCGTGCAGGAGGCAGTCCATTCATGACTCTCTCATCATTGATGTTTCAATTCTATCTCTCTCCCTCTCCCTTCCTCTTTGTGAAATCAATAAAGACATATTAAAAAAAAATCTTCAGTGTTTAAATAAAGATTGTCCAAGAATGATATGAATTAAGGAATTGGTAGACTGCACCTCTGGGCTTAGCTTCTTTATTCAAAGAAACATCTCATCATACTCATCTGTAACGAAAACTGGCTAATTATAAATGACAACTCTTAGGATAAATCTGGGAGGAATATTTTTGACAAAAGATCATTATGTTGTATTTAATTTAACCATATTTCTAGCCCATTTAATTTATCTATATAGCAGACATTTTATGTCATGTTGAAAATTTCCACTTTCTTACTAAACTGACTGTTCAATGTTTCTACCTCTTAATTTGTGTGCAGACCTTACTATATCAGAGAATTCAGGGTAAAAGAAAATGAAAAGTTGGGGAAAGCCTATGAAATATGACAAACAACCTTTTAAGTCTAGGAAATTTTGTAAATTTTCTACTGATTTGCAGAAGGAGTCCTGCCATTGTTCACATACCATCTGGTTGTCTTGTCTGCTCCAGGTCAGGCTGACCCACTTCCTGGTTTGGTAAAGATTGCGTGGAAGCCAAGAAAACACTGGCAAGACTAGTGGGATTCATTCAGCGGAAGTACTTAAAGACTCATTTTATTTAAGTTCTTTTATAAACATTCCCACTCCTACTATTTACCTAAACCATTCTTGTCTTTTCCCCCCACTAGTCACTGTCCGCCCCCAAAAAACCCACCAAAGTTGCAAAAACAAATTTATATTCTGGTTCTGTATGGATGGTCCTATGTTTGTGATCAGTGCCCACAATATGTGAAGATTTTAGAAATGATTTTTTTTTCCTTTTATAATGTTACCCGAAGGGGACCTGTCCCTGAGCGGGTCTGCCTAGGGCCGGCTGGTAGTGTGTGGGTTCTTGACTTCTCGCAGGAAGAGTTTCACAGCGTGGGTCCAGGTGAATTTTAGAGGACATTTATTAAAGCTGAGGACAGTGAAACAAGGAAGGGCTGAGGAAATGAGCCTAGGCTGGGCTGCTTTGGCTCACTAAGAAGTCAGAGAAAAGGGGGCCTTGGGGACAGGTTCAGGGTTTTGCCTGGGATGAACTGCTGCTGCCCATTGCTGCCCTGGTTGCAAGCCTGGTGGGGTCCCAGAGAGATTAGGAGGTGCATGCCCTTGGGGGAAGAAGAGTGGGGGAGGCTCGAGCATACTCCAGGGAGGGAGAGTGTGTGCTGGGTCCTTTGTCTCGAGGCTTTTATCTCTCTCTTGGGAATCTTAGGGGAGGCCTTAGGGGAAGATTTCAATAGCATATTCATCAGCTTTATGCTAATGTACCAAAAAGAGATTTATTTTCTTAACTTCATCTGTCCTTGGGTGTGGTTGGCAAATGGCACTAATTGGATTTCTGCTGTCTGTGTCCCAGAGAAGGGTGATTTAAACTATTTACCTTCTGCATGGGGAGAAGGGCAAACCATTTACTCTTCAGTGTCTTTGGTTTAGGAACAATAGGATTTACTAGATGGGCCACAAACTGCTGTTTTAACTATCTGTCTCAGTTTCCCTCTTCCGCTTGTCCTGGCTTCCTGGCCTGTCTCAATAACATGGAGTGAAAGTAATCCTGCTAGTGTAGGCCGCCCTTCAATCCTGAAAGTTGTTTCCTCTTCTGACTCAATAGTTGTGTTAACCCTAATGGCTTCATTAGAGGTCCCATTCCCAAATATAGCCACACAGGGGGTTAGAATTTTTTTTTCCCAATTATAGTTTAACATTCAATATTATTTTGTATTAGTTTCAGCATAGTGGTTAAATAATCATATACTTTGGGGGTTATAACTTTAACATATGGACTTGAAGGGGACCCAACTAGCCCATAACACCAACATCTTCACTTTATAAAGTAGGAAAAGATCCAGAGAGAATGATAGAAATTCAAGATTAAAAAAGACCCAGCCCAGCCTGTGTAGCTCAGTGGTTGAGCATCGACTCAGGAACCAAGACATCACCTGTTCGATTCCAGGTTTTAGGGCACATGCTCTGGTTGTGGGTTGGATCCCCAGTAGGCAGCATGCAGGAGGCAGCTGATCAGTGATGTTTCTCTCTCTCTATCCCTCTCCCTTCCTCTCTCTCTAAAAATCAATAAAAACATATTTTTAAAAAATTCTTTAAAAAAAGACCCAAAGCTTGTTAAGATTAACCATTCCTCTGATGTTTTCTTCTGAACCTTTTAAGTAACTTGATAAAGTAAATTCATGGCAAACTTGATCTCTTAGTTACTTGCTTCTCAGTTGAAAGCTCTTTCTGTGTTGTTACTTCTTATATACTACTCTTAAGTCTTTTCCAAGTTGTTAATGGATCCCCTTTCACTGCAGGAGTATCTCTTGCCCTATATATTTTTAAAAAGTAATTTTTATTTTTCAATTACATACAATATTTTATTAGTTTCAGGTGTACACCCCAATGTACAAATTGTTGTTCTGTAGTTTAGTTGTATTTTTTATGCGGTTGTGGGAGGATTTGAGTACTGAGTTTATCTACACTGCCATCTTGATGGGAAGATCTAGTGTCCTACGTTCTTAACTTGGATCATGTTCAAGGGCTTAAAGAGCTATCTGAAGTTTTATGATAATTTTTGTGTTGTTATTTTTTGTTTAAGGTGTATAGTTTTCATCAGATTCTCAAAATAATCTATGATAGCAAAAAAGTCTATCCGCTAAGCATCCTGCCAGATTGATTCAGTCACATCAAAAGTCTCTTCAGTGCTAGGTGTGACCTATACACTCAATCAAAAACCACTAAGGAGCCCTGGCCAGTTTGGCTGAGCGGTTAGAGCTTCAGCCCGCAGACTGAAGGGTCTCAGGTTTGATTCCAGTCAAGGGTACCTTGGTTGCAGGCTTGATCTCGGGCACTGGTTGGGGCACCTGAGGAAGGCAACTAATCAATGTGTCTCTTTCATATCGATGTTTCTCTCTCTCTTTCTTTTCCACTCTCTCTAAAAATCAATGGGAAAAATATCCTTGGGTGACTATTAAAAAATAATAATAATAAAAAATAAAAACCACTAAGGAGTATTTTTTTGCTTATATATTTTTATTTTTTTTACAAATAAAAATTTTATATAGTTAAGATGTATACAATACAATGTGATTTTTTAATATATGTATATATTGTAAAATAATGACCTATAACAAACAATTATATACCACCTCACATAGTTGCCTTTTAGTTTTTGGCTAGAACACTTGAGATCTACTCCTAGCAAATTCCAAGTATATAATACATAATTATTAACTATAGTCATCATGCTATTCATTCAGTTTCCAGAATTTTTTAATCTAGTAACTAAAATTGTGTGCCCTTTGATCAATATCTCCATTTGTCCTTCCCCTTCCCCTACACTCTAGTAACCACAGTGTGGAATATTTTGGATGTTCCTGGTACTGAGCTTTAGTCCAAGAATAGAAACATGAGTACCACAATTCTGTAATAAAGACTAGTGGAAGAGAGAAGGGTAAGGAGTTTACTGAGCATGCAGATTTCTCTGACTCGAGAAATCATGTTTTTTCACTTCACCATTCTGTAATAATCCCCAGTTTGACTTCCTTCCCCCATCTGGATCTTATTAAAGCTGTAGGGTATTGGGCATGAAACATGTCACCAGTTTTTTTCTCATTCTGAGCTGACATGATGTTGGGGAAAGGAAGTTTACTGGTGTTGCACTTATTTTACAAGTGGACAAATGAAGGCTTTCATTTTCAGCTTTCATTCTGAGAAGAAAATTATAAATTCTTCTCCAATATCCCTCTCCATTCCACAGAAAGAAAAAGACGAGTTCATTTCAGAAGAGATTTGTCAGAGAGTGAGCAGACAGGTATAAAAAGTAATCAACTCTACAATCAGAATCTGCAGAGAAAATTCCCAAAAAAGAAAAATCCCTGAAGAAATTCAATGATGACTATATGAGCTTAAAGACTGTACTTAAAGCAAATATGTAAGACAAGATCCAAGACAAATAAGTAATAAGGTCCATGAAGCGAGAAGCACACACCCTGCTAGCCTATGTGGGGTGCCAGAGGCAGGGACCATAACATTAACACGCAGCAGAAGGAGGCTGAGCTTGAAATGCACATACAATTTGTTGTATACAATATATATTGAGTAAATTACACATGCTTCCCATTGTAGGAGGCGGGCCATTACTCCCAATTTATTCTTCACTCATCCTTGTTAACTACTGTATTAGTTTCCTATTGCTGCTATAACAAATTACTCAAACTTGGTGATTTAACAATACAGATTTATTATCTTACAATCTTATAGTCCTTTGTCTCCACTAAACCAACTGAGAAACAAAGAACTGTATTAAGTTACCAAAGGATATGTAGATATTAACTTAACTTAGGAGTCTCATATGAGAAGAGGAACTGTTGTAGCCTTCTCATAGTATAACTGAAGAAAATAAAACCCAAGAGTTTTCTAGTTCCTGAGGTCACAGAAAACTAATATTGGAACCTCATATTACTTCCATGTTCTCGTAGTTTCTCAATGCAAAATTATTATTAACACTATTTATCATGTGATTGGAGCAATGAAAACAATAGAAAAGTCATCTGCCTTTATTTATAGTTTAGAATAGAAAAATATAAACAGCTGCCTTACATTGTATGTCAATCTTGAGCTAGGAATACAGCAGGCATTACTGTTCCCATTTTATCTATTAAAGGTAAGGAATGTGGGGACTCCTATTAACCACACTTCTAGAAAGTGGCCCAGCCCAGGTTTGCCCAATTCCAAAGCTCATGCCCTGGCCGCAAACATGTCACCAGCCCACCACCATACTTTCAATATCAGGAACATGAAAAGTCATGTTCTTGACTTATAAGATCTAAATGAAGTAATTTAGTCTAGAAATTCATAATTTTTTTTTTATGATTCCCAAGGATACCTCTACCTATTTCAAGTGATGCTCTACATTTCTAAACATAAAATAGAAGTCATGTTCTAAATTAAACCTGTTTATTTGAATTCACTTTATTGAGAATATTTATAAGATATACCACCTTTTAAATGAATAAGGGTAATTAATATGATTAAAGGGAGAGCTGTGACAACCTATTTGGTGTTAAACTTAGCAAAGCTGGAGCTTTAATAAAATTATACTATTTCTAACATTCAAAGGCTCTTTCTCTCTCTCCCTCTCTCTCTCTGAAATAGGCACCTTTCCTCTTAAACAGCATTTCAGATAACCCATTAGTTAGAACATTTCTTAATAGTGATAAATCAAGTCTGAATGAAATATAGCATGACAATGTTACAGAAAATTTATATTTTAAATGGTAGTTTTCAGGGTGTGGATGAAAGAAACATTCTTGTCTTTTTGCATCATCTCCGACTATTTTTGGCTTAAGAGAAAGAATGCTAACCCATTGGCCTTTCTTCCTTGCTCCTTTCAGACTACTTTGTAAGGAGAGAAAACTCCTTCAAGAGCATATAAAGGGTACTCCACCCTGTGTTCTGTGGATGTTGTCATCGTGAACAGATGTTGAGTAATAGCCAGGGAAAGTCACGCTAGGATGCTTCCGCATCACCTGTTAGGAACACCCAGATACATGAAAGGGCAAGTGAATGCTCTCTGGACAGAGTCCACGTGCACAAAGACACAGAGGTGCAATGAAGCACATAGAATGAGCCACAAGACCAGCCCAGACCCTGAGCTTCTTCCATTTGGTTTTAGGGATGAGTCATCTGGGAAGGAAATTGATTGGGAAGTAGATTGAGGATAGCTGTTCCTGTGTTCTTTTTTTTTTAATTTTTATTTTTGTTTAAAATATTACAAATGTCCCTCTTTCTCCCCGAATGACCCATTCCACCCCTTCCCATCCCTCTCCCCAGTCCCTCTCCCCATCATTGTCCATGTCCTTGGGTTGTGCATATATGCATATAAATTCTTTGGTTACGCTCTCCCCCTCCACCCACCCACCCTCCTCCATCCCTCTGACATTCCTCAGTCTGATTTATGCTTCCATGTCATTGAATCTATTCTGTTCATCAGTTTATTAAGTTCTTTAGATTCCACATATAAACGAGATCATGTGATATTTGTCTTTCTCTGCCTGGCTTATTTCACTTAGCATAATATTCTCCAGGTCCATCCATACCGTCCCAAAGGGTACGAGATCCTTCTTCTTTACAGCTGTGTAGTACTCCATGGTGTGAATGTCCCACAGCTTTTTATCCACTCATCTACTGCTGGGCACTTGGGCTGTTTCCAGATCTTAGCTATTGTAAACTGCGCTGCTATGAACATCGGGGTACATATATTCTTTCTGATGAGTGTTTCAGGATTCTTAGGATATATTCCTAGAAGTGGGATCACTGGGTCAAAAAGCAACTCTATTTTTAATTTTTTGAGGAACCTCCATACGGTTTTCCATAGTGGCTGCACCAATCTGCATTCCCACCAGCAGTGGACTAGGGTTCCTCTTTCTCCACACCCTCGCCAGCAGGAGTCGTTTGTTGATTTGTTGATGGTAGCCATTCTCACAGGTGTGAACTGATACCTCATTGTGGTTTTAATTAATCTTTTAAATTTTAATACTTCTAATAGTATCTCACTGTTTTTAATTTGCATCTCTTTAATGACTAATGATGTTTAACATATTTTCATGTACTTACTGGACATTCATATGTCATCCTGTGTATATTCCTGCTTGTCTTTTGTTTTGGTTTTTCATTAACTTATTTGTCTCTTTACTATTGAGTTGGAGGAATTATTCATATATTTTATATTGACATTCTTCGTTAGATATGTGTATTGTAACTATTTTCTTTGAGTCTGTGGCTTGTCTATTTATTTTCCTAGTATAGTCTTTTGGTGAGCAAACAATCTAATTTTATAAGCCTACTTTCAACCCAAATGCCCAACAATAGATGAGTGGATAAAAAAGCTGTGGTACATTTACACAATGGAATACTACTTGGCCGTAAAAAAGAAGAAAATCTTACTTTTTTTTCCTTTGCTTTTCAGAGAGCGTGGAAGAGAGGGAAGGAGGGGGAGAGAGAGAGAGAACACAAGAAACATTGATGTGAGAGAGACACATTGACTGGTTGTCTCCCACATGTGCCCCAACAAGGGGTGGGGAGTGAACTGGCAACCCAGGTATGTGCCCTTGACTGGGAATCGAGCCTGTGACCCTTTGGTACCTGGTCCAACCACTGAGCCACACTGACCAGGGTGGAAATCTTACTTTTTGTTACGGACGGATGGACCTGGAGAGTATTGTGCTATGTGAAATAAAGACAAGTACCATATGATTTCACTTATATTTGGAATCTAATAAACAAAATAAATTAACAAGCAAAATAGAAATAGACTCATAGATACAGAGAACAGATTGACAGCTATCAGAGGGGAGGGAGGTTGGGAGGCTGGGTGAAAAAGGTGAGGGATTAAGCAAAAACAAGCTCATAGACTTAGCATACGGTGATTACCAAAGGGAAAGGAATGTGGGGGAAGGTAGAAGAGGGTAAAGGGGAGATAAATGATGATATAAGGAGACTTGACTCTGGGTGGTAAACACACAATACAATATACAGATGGTGTATTAACCAATGTCACTCCAATAAATTCAATAAAAATTTTTAAAAAATTGATAAAATTAAAAAAAATTTTTTTTACCTATTCTAAGTTCATGAACATATTGTCCTATTTTTTTCCCCCTCAAAGCTTTTTTTATCGTTTATCATATCTATGAACTATCTTGAAATAACTTGTGTGTATTGTGAGGTATAAATGAGGTTCTTTCTTTTCATGGGGATATTCAGGTGTTGCCATACCACTTAAGAAGAGACTGTTTGGTTTACCCATTAGATTTTACTGACACCATTGTCAACATTATATTGTCTGGCTGAACTAGAATCTCCATCCTAATTTCAAATTCCTTGTAGAGATCAATTTATTTTCCCATCGTGGGTTGGATCCAATCTACTGTGGCAGTTTGGATGAAGGTTAAGGAAATCACATGGTACAAAAATGGTCTGTAAACCTATTCCCTCTACCAAGAGCGACAATGCGTCTCTTCCTCTTTTTTTAAACTTTTTGTTTTGAAATAACTATTAATTCACAGGAAGTTGCAAAAATATATACAGAGAGGTACCATGCAAGCTTTATACTTCCTCCCCCAGTGCTGACACCTTTCATAATTATAGTACAATACCAAACCCAGGAAATTGACCTTGGTAAGATGAACAGAGCTTATTCAGATGTGGCCATGTCTACATGCGTTTGTGTGTATGTAGAGTTCTATGCAATTATGCGACATATGTAGCTTTGCGTAACTACCATCTCTGTCAAGATACAGACATGTTCGATCAGCACAAGGCTTCCTCATGCTATGCCTTTATAGCTGTAGCTAACCCCCTATCCCTAATCTGGTAACCACTAATCTGTTCTCTGTCCCTATAGTTTTGTTATTTCAAGAATGTTACATAAATAGAATCATACAGCAGGTAACTTTGTAAGATTGGCTTTTTCCCCCCCACTGAGCCTAATTCCCTTGAGTCCCATCCATCGGAAGTTTGTTTTGCTGCATTGTGCTTTATGGATAGATATAGCACAATTTGCCAGTTTGTTTAACCATTAACCTTTTGAAGGACATTTGGTTTATCCCAGTTTTTAAAATCTATCATGAATAAAGTATCTATGAACATTCATGTGCAGATTTTTGCACGGATATAGGTTTTTATTTATCTGGGATAAATGCCCAAGAGTGCAATTGCTGGGTTGTATAATGTAGTGGGCAAAAAAATGGCCTTCCAAAGACGTCTATGCCCTCCTCCCTAGAATGTGTGAACATGTTGCTTTACATGGCAAAAGGGACTTTGTATATGTGAAAAAGTTACGGATCATGAGGAAGAGAGATTTTTCCTGGATTATCACTGTGGGCCCAAAGTAATCAAAAAGGTCATTTTGGGAGGGAGGCGAGAGGGTCAGAGTCAGAGATATTAGAAGATTCTACCCCACTGGCTTTGATGACAGAGAAAGGGACTGTGAGACAAAGGATGCAGAAGCTGGCCTCTAGAAGCTGGAAGGCTGAGAGGCAGATTCTCTCCGATAGTGCCCGGAAGAAACACAGCCCCATTGATACCTTGATTTTAACTCATAAAACCTGTTTCTTACTTCTGACATCCAGAAATATAGATAAAAAACTTGTGCTTTTTTAAGCCAGTAAATTTGTGGTAATTTGTTATAGCATCACTAGGAAACTTTATGTATATATATAGTAAGTAAATTTTTAGTTTTAGAAGACACTGCCAAACTATTTTTCAGAGTGGATATCTGTTTTTTAAGGATTTACGTATTTGGGTGGGAAAGTTGTCCATGGACAATTAGAGGCTTGTTCTAAAGACATAATTTGGGAGTGATTAATTCTTGTTTCGATTTCTGAGCTTGGATAGAACTCAGCTGGAAGAGTACAGTTAAAGAGAGGGGGAAGAAAGTACTTGAGTTTACAGATACAGAGAGGATGAAGTTTTAAAAATATCTGAGTAGTAGCACTTTGTGAAAGACCAGGAGAGGGGCAAATCATGAAGCCAATATTAATGAAGTGCGCCAGTTAAGGACAATGGAAGGAGAGTAGACCTGGGAACCAGGGAGTCGTCGTCGTAATGAAGGGCAGTGGAATCTGGGCTAGATGCCTAAGTTAGGAAAAGTTGAGATAAATGGGGTGAAAAATACTGAAGTGATGAGGTTGGTGGGTCAGTAGGCCCAGTGAAACTGGACAGTTAGAAGTTAGAGTGTGGGTATTAAAATAGGTGAGCTGCCGCTGTTGGTAAGAAAGGAGGCTGCTTGACATCAAGATTTGGACAGTAGTTTATGATGAGCTCAAGGTATGTGTGGTCATGGGAAACGCGGTGGAAAAGGCATCACAGGAATGGAGGCCAAGGAAGGAAGAGGCCGGGCGCATTGTTAAATACACGGTCCCTTTGGATATCGAAATGGTCAAGATGTCAAGAGTAGGGGGCGTACAACAAAAGCCAGAGAGCCAGGTATCAATGACTTGCCCAGCTGAGCGTAATCTCTTCCTCTTTAAACTTCCTTTTAAATCTTGTACTTCCTTACACTTCTCTTCTTATTCGTTGCCTTTTGGCTACTTGGCTTTTTTCCTCCTAGATTAGGCAATGGAAACAAGTTTGTTGCTATATCCTATAGCAGAAAGCACGTGTTTTCCCGTATGGTGAGGCAGCGAGTAGATTGTAAATGGTGACCCCAGGAAGCCCCTGTGTGACCGAGGGCAGAACCGTTTCGTTAAGGGCGAGGCTAGTTTGGAAGAGGCAGGAGAGTACAAAGCAAAGGTTTACTTTTAAATGTAACCCTTTAGAGAAATCATACATCACATGACAAAGGTATATGGAAACAGTCAAAATTTATTTTAGAGGATATTTTTCAATTCTTTAGTATAAAAATAAACAGACATTCCAACACTTGTACTTTACATAAATTTAAATACAGTCGGAGGCACCAAAACATTCACATACACATTCCGAATTCCTGGGTTCGGACAGCAGATTGATGTTGTTAACTGCTCAGTTTTTAAATCAGGGAAGTTAACAGTTTTTTAATACAAACCCCTGCTAATATTGACTATTCCTTTTTTTAACCATTCACTTTTTAAATATAAAATCTTAAAGAAAAATTCCCCTGAGTTATTACTCTTTAATGAAATTTCATCTTCTCCCTCTACCTAAGAGACATGCTTTTAATTATTTACATAAATATTAATGTTACCCATAATCAGTGCTTGATTAAAAATATTAAAATCTACAGTACTTTGCATAGAATGTCTCTTCAATAAGTTATGACAGAATGAATTAATGTAGTATCCACAGGTCCTTAAAAAAATGTATAAAAGCTCAGTCTTGTGGCACTTCCAGGCTAATGAGACACAATGTTCTCTGTGGGCTGGTGTACAGATAAACCTTAAAGACATAAATTCCAACCTTATATCTCGATGTACCAGAGATGGTTTCCTGAAAGTTAATTCACATCTTAACCCAATAATTTCTCTTGTGGTTTTCAAAATTCAAAGAGGTAATCCCAAAAAAGAGATAGAGAGGCTTCAACCCAGTTTATAACAATAATGTCCTAACAAAACATAAATAATAATCCTCAATAAATTAAGAAATGTACAGTACCAGAAAATGTCAGCTGACAATGAGATGCGGACAAGAAGCAGCATTATCTTCCTGCGAGCGGTCAGGAGTAGTTTGCTTTTGTTTTCAAAGGAAAAGGGCATTCATTGGAGTAGGAATATAATGCTCTTCTTGTCAAGAACCCCTCGCAGTTCTCTTTGTGGGCTTCTTCAGTTACACATCATTAAAATTAAATATAAATAAAGTTCTCTGTCTCCCACTTAAAACACAAGCACGCCTTCTCATCAAGGCCTTTTTTGAGAGCTTTTGCTTTCCTTTCTTTTTCGTAAGAGGAGCTAAATAGTAGTCCTGAGCTGAGGTTTTCCTGAAAACTTGCAAAAGTTTAGATCAGAAACTATACTTAGAGTCCAATGAAAGATGAACTCAGATCTTGAAACCAGGGAAACAGAAGAAATAAACTGACCAGAAGAGCTTCTCTTCGCAAAAGGGCTAGAAGAAAATGAAAGGACCAGTGTGCAGGTAGCTGCTTCCAATGTAGCGTGGAAGATACACTGGAAGTACAGAAAGTGGAGGAAGAAATGTGCAGCATTTTGCCATCTGTAACAGCTCTGGTTCTCACTGTAACAGTCTAGACTGAAATTCAAGTAAAAAGATGTCACACGACAGCTGTTTTTCCCTTTAACTTCGAGAAAAGACACCTTTACATCAGCAACACAAAAATCTTCACAAGTGTAACCCCCTTTTCTCCTTAACAGATAAGCTGTTAAGTCGCATAAGGAGTTGAATATAAATATTAAATAATTAAAAAGCAATCATTTATATAAATAAATAAATATGATCAATAGGCTTCTACAGTTCAGCTGAGCGTCCCTTCAGGAGCACGGTAGGGCTGATATCGTCCAGTCTGGAGTGGGAGGGGCTGGCACTCATGGTGACGGTCTTGGCCGGGGCCGGGTTCTGAACACTGAACGAGGTGGAGGGGCAGCCTTTCACGTTATTGCAGATGAGAGACTGAATGGAGGCAGTGTTGATGATTTTAAAACCCACTTCTCCACCAAAAGTGCTGGGCTTCCAGTAGTGAGGAGAACATATGGGGTTGCCCATCAGTCCTTTCAAAGAGAAAGGAGCTCCGAGTTCTACCATGGTCTCACCAAAGATGGCATCGGGGCGAGGCTTTTCCACCAGAAGGGCAGGGTACAGCTCCATGGCGTCAATGTCACCATAGAGTGCTTCTAACTCCGCAGCCATTTCCTTCTCCCCTGTGAAGGCGACAGAGACACGACCAATGTAAAACTGCACCAAGTGCAAAAAATAGTTTTACCCCTTTGCTCAGTTTGCTTCCAACGCCTCTGTTGTTTGCATCTGGCCCTCTGAATCTTTTAGGAAGTTTAGAAACCCTTTCTCACCTGTAAGTTCTTCAAATGACTCATAGGGCTTCATCCGAAAGCGTTTTCGGTACTCATTAAGGGACTGGTATTTCATGTGCCTGCTGTGGTTGATTGAGGCCTTTGCTACGTATCGGACTGCAGCTGGAAGGTTCCGACCGCCAGCAACCTATGGGAAATGAATTACGTTAGAAAACAAATTCTTTAGGCATATTCACAATTTCTATTTTAAAAGCATCCCTTGGGCACAAAGTAAGTAAGACTGATGCTCCCAACTGAGGCTTAAACTATTCAAGTTTGAAATATAGAAAGTTTTTGAAGATATCTATATTTAAGGTATGGCTCCATATTGCCATTTGGTAACTAGACTAAAAGCTCTGACTTTTCAAAAAGAAAAAAAAGTTAGGTTTCTTATTTCAAGAAAAGAATTTTACTAGCAAAACAATCTCTTTTTCAGTAAGTCTAAGAAAAATCATTTCTATGGCAGAAATCCCTAGTTATGACCAGTCCTCTGTTTTGTTTTTCAATAATGACGCTCACCCTGCCAGCAATCTGCTTGCTGAATGATTCCACAAACTGGGTAAGCCCGTGTTCCATCAGTAAAGAGTTGTTGTAGACGAATTGCGGATAGCTGTACTCCTGGTCATCGATGTGGAAGGTGTCCGGCAGAAGGGGATGCCAGTGATAGAGGGTATTAAACTCAGCAGCAATGCGGTTTTGGTACTGGAATTGTTGGTTGAAAAGCAGCTCTGGGTCAAACTTCAGTTTGAAGTGATAGCCACTCAAGTGCTGTACATAGTCTTCGATCACAATCTTAATAGTTTCTCCTATTGGCACAAAATATAAAATGTAGAACATCAATTCTTTCTGATCACAAACTTTCAAGCAACCAAAATGCAACCTGGTCCACTTGCTATCCCTTCACTTCCACTTTTCATTTTTGCCGTGGCTACACAAAAGGTAGGTCTATATGACAGTCCCGCTCGCGGTTGAGTTAACACGGAGCACATGATTTTATATTCACCCCATTCCCCCAGAATGCCTTAAAGCACGGCAAAGGTAACGAACTCGTTTTCCCCGGGGAAGACAGTTTTATTTACGGTATTTCTTACCTATCAGGATTAGCCTGCTGGTCTGGAAGAGCCGCTCATCATCCCACTCTGGGTGCTCCTGCTTAAGCACGTCGCACACTCTGTTGTGTTCTCGCAGCCAGATCGTGGCGTACATCATGAGACCAGGCACCAGGCCGAACACCTCCTGGCCCACAGCAAACCGCAGGTGCTCAGGGACGTGAGGCGGGTAGATCATCTCCACCTGAGTGTCCCTGACTGTGGGGGGATACACCTCTCCATCAATTAGCTAAAAAACAATGGCAATAAATAAAGATTCATTTCAAAGTGAAGAAAACATTTCAATCAGAGACTTAAAAATATAGGTAAAGGGGTGAGTCATAACTAATTTTTAATATTCAAATGGGACAAACCTGGTATTTCATTTTCCCATCCTTGAAAAGGCGTAGTTTATGCTGTCTATCCAAAGTTTCACCATAAACATGATTTAAATCCACCTGGAAGATTTACAGAACAATTTCAATTTGCTGCTGTTGAAGCTGTTCTTATATAAAGCATCTGTGATATAACTTATCGTTAAATAATCTAATGACTTAGCTTGCTTCAATAAAAAATTCTCAAAACACTTTTTCATAACCACAAAATACTAAATTAATGTTTACCTACTGAAGCTACAAACCTATACATGTCTTTTGTGTTTAGAGGTATTAGTATTTCCTATGTAGCTAATAAGTAGCTCATACACTTTGCCATAATTATATGGTTATTTCCTTTAAAAAGCATCAGAAATTTTATTATTGATATAAAATTCTGATTAATAAACTGAAATCCAAAAGGTAATAATGTTGCAAAAATTTCACCTTATAATATTTAAAGCAGCATAATCAGGGTACAAACATGTTTTCAAAGACATAACTTTTTGCAATGCTAATATTTTTAACTAAAAATATAAAAGCCAAATTATAATTGGTGTGTGTGTGTGTGGTGTGTGGGTGTGTATTTGTGTGTGTGTGTGTGTGTGTGTGTGTGTATTTTTACTGAACCAGTGCATTAAAATGAAAACTTTACTAAAGTTTTTATAGACAGGACCCTTTTTACAAAGAGGGTGAATTACTTGGTGGAGGAAATAAATGTGTGATCTTTAATGCTAGCACCTCACTATGATTCACTACATTTCTGATCTAGTTCTGTCTTACTTACCCCATGGCCCAGTCCTTTAGTGAAAGCTGGTCCTCGCTTATGATCTGTCTTGAAGAACTGATGGGTGAAGTGCTGGGCAAAGAAGGCAAACATCAAATTTGTGCCCTGGGGGTCAGGAATAAACTTTCTTCTTATTATAAACTTATCCAAGAGCACTTCTGTATCAGGAAGCTCTTTCTTTCCTGAAAAATGAGAAAGCAAGAATCCATCTATATGTTCAAGAAAGCAGATAGTACTGTCAATTTACCAGAGCCTTCCTCGCTTATAGGAGAAATACACTTGTGACTAGAGTCATAATATAAACAACAGTTCTAAGACACTGGGAAACAACTTCTTATTCAATAATTTTATGTATTGTTTAACTAGTCTGAATTTAGTTAATTTTGATGAAAGAATTTTGAAAACATTAAGACATAAATGATAATGTAGGGTCAAATTTTCTAAGGAGCAACCCAACCCCATTGCACTACATTTCTAACTGCCTCCTCACTCACCTTTCACACCCATGGGAGTTGGGCAGTCATCAGCCACAGGAGGAAGAACTCTGGTGTAATAGGAGAGGTTAGAAAAGGATTCCCAGCTTTTATAGCCATAGTGTGCATTGTAAGTCGGTGGGCTGTCAACCAAATGTGATCTGGCTGAAATTTTCAAGAAAAAAAAAATCTTGTTTAATTTGTTCCCATATGCAAGGCAAATCAATGTTCATTTCTTATTGTAAAGTGTGCACAATAGCACCAAGGATTGAATTTAATTCCTACAATGATATCCTTTTAAAAACAATGACACTTTAAATTCTAACTGCCACTTGTATTTACAAAGAATGACTCATTAAAATGCATCTTTAATGAAGTACATATACTTTACACAAGACCAGATGGTCTACCATCTTGATTTTTCAAGGAACCATCCAAGAAGCTTGGAAAAGATACGCAGGACTATAAGCAAAATTCTGACTGTGAGACAAAACTTTATAAATTGGATGGGACTGAATGTCTCTATTTTTGGCCATTAAGATGGAAGGCAAGCTAAAAAGGCAGATTTAAAATATTTAAAATCATTCTGACAAGGTTGGAAATATGTTTCCGGATTAGGTTTGGTAATCGGAAGTAGTGTAAAAGGACATTTTTCTTTGAGGAAGCCGAGAACCTTAGAAAAAAAGGAGAAGGTACTCACACGTCAACACGTATTTCATGATCGCATTTCTCAGGAAGGGAATGTTATTGACAATGTTCCAGACGCCCCTGAAGTGGGTGAGTATGTAGTGCACCGTGTTCGGCGTGGGTTTCAGGAATAATTTTATTCTTGTCAGAAATTCAGCTGCAATAAGAGGAAAAAAGGAGGATGAAATTAATGGGGCATATTACAAGAGGCAAATCTGCAAAATGACAACTGTATACACCCCTCTTCCCAATCAGGGCACCCAAGGGCAAACTTACGTGTTGAGCAGTTTTCACCGTAGAATCCTGTCCGGGTACAGTCACACTGATACTGGTCGAATCCAACACTCATACACACGCCTTGGTTTTGGCATGGGTTGGAACAGCAAGGATTTGCTACAATAAGAGTTAAAAATGATAAATAAGTTGTTCTTGGGTGTCTTAATCTTGACTTCGTTTCTCTGTCTTACTTACTATGGGTCAACTTTACAGTAACAAATTCTAGGAATATCCAGGTAGTCATGGGAAAACAGTTCTCTTAAACCTGCCTCACAGAATGGTTATAAGGTAGCAACACCAGCTTCCTATTCTAGGTACAGAAAATGGACTATTCAACCAAGAAGTCAGGTTGCTAAGCTTTTCCTTAGTAACTTTTCAGATGTTCAAATCGGCATTATTAAGCAGCTCACGTAAGTAGCACTCTCAAATTTAAAATGGATCGATCTAGTAGAGCAACCAAAATTTAGGGCAAATTGCAAAGTCAAAACAACTTACTTTTTAAAAAAGTATTTTGCTTATCTTAAAAAAAATAACCTGGGCTTTCCTGAGGCAGGAAAGCACTCGCTAGGGTATGGAAAGAAAACAAGGACTCCCACTCAGCAGCAGTGGGTACCACACACAAAACATTTCACTTCTATCGACAACATCCCGCCCCGTCAAAACGGCAACCTGCAAGTTAGTAGCATTATCGCTCTTCCGCAGACGGGAAAAGAGACGCGGACGGTTCAGTGACTGGCCCGCGATGCGCAGAGCGGGGGGCAAAGCTGGGGTGCGATCCAGTTCTCTGGGGCTCAAGTGGGCCAAGGTCCTAACAGAGCCTGCAGACTCCCCACTCCGAGAGTCTCCAGGCGAGGGGCCCCGGGGGGGCCCGGGGCGCGGGGCGCGGGCACCCACCTGCGGCGCGGAGCGCGAGGGCGGCGCAGAGCAGCAGGGCGCGGGCGAGCATCTCGGCGGCGGCGGGCTCCGGGCAGCGGCGGGAGCTGGGGTGCGCGGCGCGAATTCCTGGGCGTGCTCGGACCCTCGCTCAGGTCCCTTGACAACTGGCGGCTAACGGGGAGAACCTTCCTTTTAAGCGTGAAAACGGCCCACGTGACGCCGTGACTGGTTCTTTCCGCCGCTCTCACCCGCCCGCAGCCCCCGCCCCCACAACTCGCTCCAATTGCGCAAGACCCCGGTCGGCGCCGGATAATTTTACCCACGTAAATGACAAAATCGGGAACTCGGGAAGCTGCTCGCGGCTCCCCCGAGGGGGATGCAAGTCGGATGGCCCCCCCGCCATGCTCCGATCTTTCCCCCCTTCCCCCCATTCTTCCCGCACCCCCCGCCCCAGCTCCTTTGCCCCCGGGGCTCGGGGCGCGCCGGGTGCCTCCTCACGCCCAGTCTGGGCGGCCGGACTCCGCGCTCCGTGCGCCGCGGTTCCGGAGCGCGCAGGGAATCCCCTCCCTGCCCCCAGCCGCGTCACCGCCGCGTCCCGGTCCCTCGGCCTTTGGAAAGCTGGGAAGTCACAGCCTCGACTGTCCCCGACCATCAAAGCCGAGAAAGGCTGACACGCCTTCCCCGTGTCCTGTATTTCCAGTGTCAGGGCGATGTTTCGTGACAACCCCTAACCTACTGTATTGGCGGCACGTACATACCTTTCACATTTTTGTTAATTGTAGGTTAGCGCCGAATGAAACACAATAGCTATAGTGAGTGCACATTTCGGCCACTTCTCTCTATAGTTAAGTTGTGTTGAGCGTAGGAAACGCTGTTCCCCACGCCGCCATCCGCGCCGTGCGGCTTGGAGAGGGAGGGGTACCCCTCCGCCCGCCCCGCCCCGAGCAGCGTGACCCGCGCTGCCCCCCTAGACGGCTGCTTCCCTCGGGAGGCCCAGGATCTGCGGAGACGCTCAGTGTGCAGAATACCTGCTGCAACGCATTCATTTCTTTGCCACGTGGTTTCCATCATTTTGGTCACCAGCCTTACAAATAAGAGAGAGATTTTAAAAGTTTGTGGTCTTTTTTTTTTTTTTGGTCTTCTCTGCCCACTTTTTCGAAGATGCAGTGGGTTCCTGGGTCAAAGGACAACATTGCATTTAGGGCTGATTTTCTATCCTCATTGTGAAACGTAGTTTGATGAGGAATTGGATGGACTGGATGTAAAGGAAGGGTGATTTTTAACAGCTTTGAATTTTCTCATCCTTCGTTTGTGTTTAGTATCTACCTTTTGGAAGTGGTGGGGAGAGGCGTGTGAAGGTGAAATGCTAAAAAAAAAAAAGAAAGCAGCAGCAGCAGAGTGGAATAGGAAAGCGTTCAGCGAAGCCAGACATTCTTAGCATTGATGGAAAAAGACTACATGAAACCTGAAATAAAGCCACCTCAGCTGCCACCGTTTGTAGAAGTCCTAAAAGAAAAGGAGATTCACTTGGAAATTTTTTTTTTTTTATCATATTGCTCAATCTACAACATTATCTGGTTCTACAGGAGACACAAATGACTAAAATTCCATTTCATCCAGGAAGACTTTGCTCTAGTCATATTTAATCATTCCATGTGTGACACTCCCATTTACTGTACTGTCTTACATGAAATTTCAACTAAGAACATAGATCTTTGAAACAATTAACCCAATTTCCTATTTCATTTTAAGTGAGTTGTATCTACTCAAAGTTTAAATTGATTTCTGGGACTCTGCATTCAAGCTCGGGGAGATGCCGTGTAAGAATCCATACTCTGACTCCGAGAGCGTACTGAACTTTTACGTCGTGATCCTGAATTCATTTTGAGGTTGGCATCATCAGTATCCCCCTCACTGGATCTTAATTGTATACTTACTATGTACAGAAGTGTGTTCTGTTGTGTGCTGAGACTTAATTCCAAGTGGGGACAAAGTAGGGCATAGAGAATATTCACATTTAGACTACTTGGACCTTGAAATCGGTCTCGTAGTGGAAATTCAATAAAAACATCTGTTTGGTTAAACGGCTTGGTTTAATCTGTAACTCCTAGCAAGGTAGAGTGGAGAGAATTCTAGGTGCCCGCGCAGTCAGGAAAGCATTCAAGGAAAAATAATACTTCAAGGGCGGACACAGTTTAGAAAAGAAGTACAAGTATGGGCCAGAGGAAAAATTGTTATGGTAGGATTTATTAAATAATTTTGACAAGTCTGAGACAAGAAAATAAAATGAAGAGTTTGTTTAGGGATGCTGGCCATGGGAGGGTATTATATTTCCAAAACCAAATCTAAATGGCTAAAACCTGTTTTATTTGGAAAAGTAATATGAATGTTGTGCCATGATATATCATACCATAGAAAATAAGGTTTTGATTATTTAAAAATTGTAGCTCTCACTTTTGTATGTATTTAGTGTTTCTGTGTATATTTAGATAAATATACGTATCTGTTGTACTTCTTTTGTTAGTCTCTGAAATTTGTTGGGAAATCATCTATTTGAAGGGAAAATCTTCCAGAGTATTCTGTTGAGTTTTACTGCCCCCTTCTGCTACTTGAATTTTTATCAACTTCCCTTTCTCTAGGACTCTGTGAAGATCGCTAGGTAGATTTTATGTCTGATGTCAATAATGTTTTTAAAGGCTACATGTGCAGTGTTCATTTTAGATTTCACTTTCATGAATCGACTGAAAAGGAGTAAAATAGTTATTCATGGAAGTGATAAGCCATTCATAGACGTTAAAAGGAAATGGACAACAAAGACTCAATATCCAAACTTCCAAATGAGCTAACATCTTTCAGAGACACATTTCTTACTGCCCTTGGCAGGGTTGTACCACTCAGACCTGGAAGGATGCTTACGTGCATCGTTTCAGGAAAGGAGTTTCTTTCCATTTCCCTCCCTTTGGTTGATTTAGTGACTCACTCAGAGAGAGTGGAGATTGCCGTAGTCATTTTCATTCGTGGCATACTTACTAGAAAAAGAGCTTTGCCATCTTGCATCAGCATTATTCTTAAGAGATATTTTACCAAGGTTATGACACAGAGTATGTCTGTTCTTTGAAGGGTAGAAATGCTAGTTAGAAAAGATTTCTTTAGTCCCTTAGTAAATCCTGGTTATGTACCCAGTACTGGCTACAGAAGACCAATTTTAAGGCTGTAAACAAAAGCATATATTTTTTTTAATTAACAAAATATCCTTGTCATAGAAGACAATGAAGAAATACCAAATAATGTCCATGTCTGTATTTTATAAAACACTAATCATCTTCCTCTTTCTCAAATCCCTGATAGATTTTTCTTTTTCTTCATTTTTCATGGTTATAGATCAAAACTACTCAGATGAGCCAAGATAGATTGAACACGGTGCTTGTGTTGGAGCTAGGGATCTCAGAAGGGGCCAAGGAAGTGCAGGAGGGTGTGAGCAGGGTGGACATGGTGAGAATACACTAACCAATAAAATATCAGGTTTAGGACTTTCCGTTTTTCATCTGCCACATGAGGAGCTTGGAGTGTCCAGTTCACCCTAACAACAAATAAAAATCTAAGTAAACTGAAAATTCAACACTCCCCTTAGGTCCTTCAGAGAAGCGAGGTGACAGGATAAAACACTGACCCCCAAATTGGAGGAATGGCTGTGGCCCGGTTGCTCAGTTGGTCAGAGCGTTGCCCCAGTACTCCAAGGCTGCAGGGCACATACAAGAAGAGTCAACCAGTGAATGCATGAATAAGTGGAACAGCAGGTTGATGTTTCTCTCTCTTTCTCTCGCAAATCAATTTTTAAAAATTGGAGAGATAGGCCACACAGAGGAGCACAATTTAGGAGGGCAGAAATCCACAAGCAGACACCTCCATGGAAACCAGTTCCTGGAAGTGGAATTGATGGATTGCTGGATGCTCAGTGTGGATAAGTCTGAGTTAAAAACTCCTCTTTTGTGAGTTTTACTTCCTGAAGCTCTACCAGGTCCTCACAGTGAACAGCAGAAGAAGCAATAATCCCTTTGGATGATTAGCAGGGGAAGGGGAAAAGTAACCATTTTGAAATATGCCAGAATAGACTGTTCTATTTAATAAGGCCTGCACTCAAGAGAAACTTTTATCAGAGCCTAAACTATTGGGATTTTATCAGAGTTTAATTGACCCGGGGGAAGGGAAATACCCAACTTCAGTGCCTAGCCTTCCATGTGTGAGAAGGGAAACATCCAAATACTCCTCCATATAATCTGTTTCATATAAAGCATGGGAGTGGGGAGCTGAGAAGCACCTGTGACGTTCACAGTTAGAGGCAGAGGCTCACTAAAAGACTGAACCCTAATTATAGGGATATAGGACACTTTCCCCCCGACCCCCACCTTACCGCACATTACTGAGGGCCTGTTTGCCAGAGTTCCTTCCACCCAGTAAACCATGTCCAGCTTTCAACAAAAACTCACAAAGCATGCTAAATGGCAAAACATAAAAATAAATCAATAAATAAACCAAAAAACAAAAAACAACAAAAAACCCCACACATAACACAATTGGAAGAGGACACACCAAGCATTGGAACCAGACTCAGACGTGGCAGAGATATTGGAACTATCAGACAATGAATTTAAAACAACCATGATTAATACGCTAGGATGCTAATGGAAACAGTAGACAGTATGCAGGAACTGATGGGTAATGTAAGCAGAGAAATGGAAATCCTAAGAAAAAATAAAAAAGAAATACTGTAGATCAAAAACACTGTAATAGAAGTGAAGAATGCCTTTGATGGGCTAGTTAGCAGAGTAGACATGGCTGAGTAAAAAAATCTCTGAGCATGAGGATATGTCAATAAAAACTTCCAAAGTTGAAAAGCAAAGAGAAAAGGTATTGAAAACTAGAACAATATCCAAGAACTGCAGAAGGGTAACATATATGTAATGGAAATGTAAGGAGAAGGGAGAAAGGAATGGATGCAATATTTGACACAATATCGACTGAGCGTTCCCCAAACTCATGTCAGACACCAAACCACAGATCCAGAACGTTCCGAGACCACTGAGTAGAAAAGTGTCCGTAGAACACCTAGGCATGTGATATTCAAGCTGCAGGAAATAAGAGAAAGTACTGAAAGAAGCTAGAGGAAAAAACATCTTACTATAAAGGAACAAAGATAAGAATTATATCCTGCTTATCCTCAGACACCGTGCAAGCAAGAAGAGGAAAGATTAAAATTTTAAAATGTTGAAACAGACAGAAAATATCAACCCAGAGTTATGTACCCTGGGAAATTATCCTCAAAAGCAAAGGAGAAAAATTTCCTCAAACAAATATTGAGGGAATTTGTGGCAAGTAGATCTGCCTTGCAGGAAATGTTAAAATAAGTTATTCAGAGGAAGGGAAAATGTCCGAAACTCAAGAGTTACATAAAGAAAGGAAGAGCGTTAGACTAGAAGGAATAAGAGAAAGTTTTTTTTTTTTAAAAAAGCCTTATTTTTCTGTTCTCTCTTTTTTTTTAAAATCCTCACTGAAGGATATATTTTTCTTGATTTTAGAGAGAGAGGAAGGGAAAGAGAGAGAGAGAGAAACATCCATGTGAGAGAGAAACATGGTTCAATTGCCTCCCACACAGGCCCCAGCCAGGGATTGAACCTGAAACCCAGGCATGTGCCCTGAGCAGAAACTGAACCTGCCACCTTTTGGTGCATAGGATGACGCTCCGACCAGCTGAGCCACCTGGCCAGGGTTCTTTTTTTTATTTTTAATTCATCTACACATAACTGTCCAAAACAATAATAAATTATGGACTTTGGACTGCAATATGTTCGTGTAGGTTCATCCGTGGTAACAAGTGTACGGCTGTGGTGAGGATGCTGAGAGTGGCGGTGGCTGGGAGGGCTCAGGGAGTAGATGAGAATTCTCTGTACTTTCTGCTCAATTTTGCTGTGACCTTAAACTGCTCCCCCCAAAATGAAAGTTTATTCATTGCAAAAAGAACCTCAGCCTCTGAATAAGGACTTTAGATTTTAGCTGTTCTCTTTTCACTTGTTCACATGTTAATTCTCTCCCCTCGCAGCTGTTTCACTGCACTTAGGGATGTGAGAAAACAACTCGCACCGCATGAGCCACAAGACCGTTTTGCTGAAGGCGACACATATTTGTTTGCCTAATAATCATAATCACGGGTAAAAATCTTTAAGGTTGAATGCTGCGGGCTGAATAATGTCAGATGTTCCTTTCTCAACTCATTTCTCCCTCTGCCCCAGGGACAGTGATTCCCTTGCAAACATCTGAAGAACTTACTTTGTCTCGTTCCTCTCCTATTAAGAAAGAGCACTCACGGAAGGCCTTGCTCTCACATTTTTGGAGCTACTCCCTTGTCGTAGAGGTTTCCATCTTCTTCATTTCCTTCAACAAGAGCTTCAGGGGTTCTTACCTCCAAAACTGTATCTCTGTCCTGTAATCAAATCCAAATACACATCCACTCTTCCTGCTGTCCCCTTGATCTTCTCGTTATGACCATACTGAAAACCAAACTTATCCTCAACAAAACGTGATTTTTAAAAATATTCCCCATAGGAGTTAACAGCCTCACAATCCACCCAGGTTTAAAATTTATTAGCATTTACGAGCATCTCACATGCTTCATATTTTTCTTAATATATTTTGTTTACTATCTGTCCTCCCCCACCAAATGTATATAAATTCCATGAAGATAGGGGGGTTTTGTCTATCTTTTTCACTATTATATTCAAAGTACCTAGAAATGCACTACTGGAGATTAATAAATATTTATTGAATAAATGGATGAATCTGTCTTCCATGAAATCAACTTCAAAAATTAGATGACCTTCGCTGCCGTGGTCATCTTGTACAAGTCAACATATTGATGATAGAAGAAAAAGGTGTGACAAAGGACCTATATCCTTGATGGCATTATTGAGATGGGGTCCTGATTGATTTCTCCTAGGGTTTTTCCTCCCTATGGGTTTCTAGTTAAATGAGTCCCAACAGCTACGTAGAAAGCACTTAGGCTGAAGTTAGGTCAATTTTAATATTCCTAGTTTTTAAACATAGGCTCTTAAAAGGGATGTTAGTCATCACATTCCACCTGTCAAGTCTAACAGCTTTTCTTTGCTCTTGAAATGAAATCTAAACTCTTTACAAAGGCCCTACCTACCTCTCCAACTTTTTCTCCCACAACTCATTCTCCTTACCTGTGATCCAGTCACACAGGGTTTTGTGTGTCTCAATCTCATCTAACTTTTTGCTGCCCAAAGGCCTTTGCACTTGCTGTTATCTTTACCCAGAATGGTTTTCCTCTGCATGGCTGGATTTAAAATTTTTTTTTTAATTCTCAGCTATCAACTCAAATATTATATCCCCTAGTTACTCTCTCCATTATATGCTTCTGTTAAATTTATTTACTTACTTCTTGTCTCAAACATACTCATCATGAGAGTATGATCCTTGTCTCTTCATTTTACTCCTGTATCTCTAACACCTAGAATGCTACCTAGTATATGTACCTAATTCATGGTTTATGCTCTAAATATTAAATAAATAAGACTCTGTGATCAAGACAAAAGCTACATAAAAAATATTGACTAGATAAAATCATTTAAAATACTCATGTATTTTTAAAAAATGCTCACAATAGCCTGGCCGGGCATAGCTCAGTGGTTGAGCATGGACCTAGGATCCAGGAGATCACTGTTCGATTCCCGGTCAGGGCACATGCCCGGGTTGCGGGCTCGATCCCCAGTGGGGGGCGTGCAGGAGGCAGCTGATCAATGACTCTCTCATCATCGATGTTTTTTCTCTCTCTCTCTCCTTCTCCCTTCTTCTCTCTGAAATCAATAAAGATATATTTTTTAAAATGCTCACAATAAACAAAATTAAAAGGAAAATCATACTAAGAGAATATATTTGTTAAATAATTATGGTATTTATTAAATAAAGAATACTTGCAAATGAAAAAATCAAACATACCAATAGGTAAACAGGCAAAGGACATGACCAACTAAACCAACAAAGAATTGCTTAATAATCAGAAGAAAAAAATTAGTTTACACTAAGAAGCAAAGAAATGCAAAAAAACCCAAGAGATCATTTTTCCTGAAAATTTGATAATTTAATCATAAATTACATAGTGTTCATGTATTGAGTTATAATTACATAACAAGAACTGTCACACTTTTTACATATTTACGTACATAAGTGTAATAGAGTAAAAATGCTCAGTGTTAGGTATGTTCATGAAATGTGAGAAGGCCAGACACCTCGTGGGAAGGGAGTCAAGAAGATCTTGGGAGATGAGGCCTGAGAGACAGTGGTATCTGGTAGTGAGCAGGCACTTAATTTTCTTTTTAAGAGTGGCTATCTCTTAGTGGTGGGACTAAAGGTAGTTTTTACTTCCAACTTTGTGCTCACCTATATTTTTGTATTTTCTAAATGAATGCTAATTTCTTTGTAATAAGGAAAAAATATTTTAATAAAATTTATTTAGAAGTGAAACATCACCGAAAGAGCGTGGGATGGTAGCTTGTGTTCTGTTACATACTAAGACTGCCTGATTCTCTTATAGGTACCAGCCACTTCTTTTTAGTATGTTTATATTTCTTCCTTCCATCTTATCATGCGCTTCTTATCTACATAACCTAATTTGATGTGCTCTAAAATGTTTAAATCTTCTCTCAAAAACTCCATTGCTATTTCCGACATAGTCTAATAAAAGAAACAGTCTCTCTTAATTTGAGAGACTGACCTTACAACCTTCGATAAGTCATGTTTGCTGTTCCTCAGTCTCTTCATCTACTCATCAGCTGGTAGTGACGATAAATGAAATAGATGGACCCCTTGGAGTTACCAGAAGACACCTAACGCTTCTGGAATCCATTGCTCCAGATGGAGGCTGGTCACTGTTGTGTCATGCCATTGGGACTTTGCATTCCCACTCTTCCCTTTTTTACCTTTTACATTTTATGCTTTGAACTATTGTCAGATCAGTCCTTGGGCTGCTGGCTGTTGGAAGAAATTTTATTTCCTACAGATGATCACAGGGCTGATATGACATTCAACAATCCAGAATGCGTCTCCTTTTTTTGTGGTTTCACTTGATTCCACTTAGGTCTTACATTCTTCATTTGGCATTTAAGCAAAACCTTGCTCTGTAAATCAGCTGTTTTTATTTATAAGTGATTCATGTGATTTATTTTAGAAGTAAATGGAAAAGAAAATTCTATTTAAAGAAGAGCCCTGCACCCAACTTCCTTCCCAACTTTTTAAGGTAAAAATTGATTTTGAAAAACAGAACAGAAATGGCAAAGCGACTTAATGGGTGCGTTTAGTATTTACTAGGCCATTTGTTGTTTGTTTTCAAAATTTAACTTTGAGTAATCTTAATACATTGAGGAAAATCACATATCTATTTTAAATTTCTTCATTCTATGCAATATCACCTTTTTGATTGCTGTATATGTTTTCACAAAATACTAAGTGCCTTCTGTGAATAGGAGATACAAAGCTTATATCTGTATCAAAATTCTGAGTTTTTAAAATGCGTATTTTATTATGTTAAAGAAACCATCCTTTCAGTTTTATGAAGATTATTTTGAATCAGAAATGGATGTTTAATTTTATCACATGTCTTTTTGGCATCTATAATGATGACTAAATGGCTTATTTCCTTTGACCTTTTAATTATATTAATTATAGCAGTAAATTTCCTAATCGTGAGAGACTTTCTTTGGAAAACCCCTCTGAGTCATGGTGAATTATTCTTTTTATGAGCTGCTGCTATTAAATGAATCTTACATGAACGCTGATAGCATATATGAGATGGCTATACTTTTAAAAGCTTTCGCTACCAATGCTTTATTGTGTATCAGCCTGAATTCCCAGTTGGAAGAAGCGGAAACTCATTCTAATGGCAGTAAAAAATGGATTCATGAGAGCATTTGGGAGTCTCAGAGAATCCCTCGGAATACTGAGAGCTAAACTAGGAGGCTACACGGCCAGGAACAATACCCCCAAGACGCCCTCCAGGTTGGTCTGGAGAAAGCAGCACTCTGTCAGCGCTGGGCACCAGGCATTGTGCCTTGAGCGGCCCATACAGGGAACGGGGATTCCCAAAGGTGCCACTGGATTCGACGCCACTCTTGTCTCTGGAAATCAGAAATGGCTGCAAGTCTGCTCCCTGTTGTGAGATTTTATTTGACACGAGCTCTGGTCTTGAGTCGCTGGCTGACTTCCAGCGACACTGTGTACACCTGATCGAGGAACCCAGGTTTGGGGCCCGGGTCCAGGCACAGGAGGCTGGGGAAGCAAGGCTGGCAGCTCTGGCTTCTATAGTGGAAGGCCCTGGCCCATTTTTATTCTGTAGGGTCTGGGATAAGTAAAATGTTCCAGACATTGAGTAACTGATGTGATTTATCTGTAAAACCGTAGATCTGGTTCTGTTATCAGGAGAATGTACAAGTGGGAATCCTCTGCTGCTAGTGGGAGTGGGGTTCTTGGGGAGCTGCTGGAATGAGCACTTCTGGAGGCCCCCATGGAAGGATGAGATGTGGAAAAGGCTGTCTTTTCATGGAGTTACATTCTTCGGGCTGTGAAGTCCCATGTCCTTTAACCAGGTCCTGAAAAAGGTGCAGCTGGGCCTTTAGCAGAGCTAAAAGCAAAGCCAGTGTCCAGAGCTTCCAGGTCCATGGTGGAGCAGGTCTGAGGCGGCCTCAGGCTAGATTCAGTCCATCAGCCTACTGTGTGGGTGAGTGCAGGGGAGTGTGCCCCCAGGAGCGCCGGCAAGCAGCGAGAGAGAGAACTCCCCTTGCTCAGGGGTTTAAATATGAAATTTTCCCGAGTTTGCAGTGGCCACGCCTGTCCTGGCCATTGCCTCATTCCCAGCTGTGACTGACAGGGACTTGCCTTCCCATGTCACTCAGGCCTTCCTGGGCATGCATCTATTGTCCAGTCCCTTCCCCCAGTGACCTGCGGGGAACAGACTTGGAGAATGTGACCGGCAGCTTCTTGGCAAAGCTGTGTAAGTGGCATGCCTATGTCATCTAGTCTTCCCTTTATTCCTTTCCTGCTAATAATAACCAGGCTATGTTAACGATATCAGTACCGTTTTAGGAAGTAGGTCTTAGACCACTGCTTATTTTTTTTTCTTTCTGTTAAAATCAGCCTGAATTTACCATTTCTTATGATTTTAAATATGGTATTTATATTTTCTGAAAACAATATTTTTTTAAAATCCAGATAGTCAAAGGTTTTTAAGTAGAATAAAGCAAAGTATTTAATTTTTATTATTGCAATTATCTAGAACAGTGATTTTCAAGTTCTTCCATCTCATGGAGCACATAAACAGATTACTAAAATTCTGCAGCACACGAAAATATATATATTTGCCTATCTGACCAAGAAAAATAGGTATAATTCTGATTCATACACACTGGACGGCTATCGTTGTGTTGGCTGTTGTCATTTTTTTTGACAATTGAAGTGAAAAGAGGCCAGTGACCCTAAGTAGCAGCTATTGCATGTTTTAAAAATTCTTGTGGCACACCAATGTTTCTTGCAGCACACCTGCTGAAAATCAATGATCTGGATTATAAGTGCGGTTATTTTTTTCTTCTCATTTACATTTTTTTGTTGTTTGGGGATTTTTTCCTTTGATTAGCTCTGCTAGCTAATGGTTGGTTAGTTATTAGTTTTTGTTTATTTATAAAAATAGATCACAGGTTTATGTATTATTTACTTTGTCCCACTCCTCAGAACTCACCCCCCGACACACACACTCTTATCATGTTGATTTCTTCTTTCCACTTTCCTCATTTTTTTAAAAATATTAATAGTCTTTTTCTGTTGGATTGAATGTTTAGATGTGTTTGTTCTTTCTTTTTCTGTTTTACAAGAGTTTTTATATGTAATATTTATATTATTGTTATTTTCTAGATGTTCTGCAATTTTTATTTTGAGAGTTTTTTCCTTATTTGTATATTTTTAGTGGGTTGGAATTTTTATGTTTTATTTGTATTTTTATTTTTAAATTTTATTACATTGGGATTAGAGAACGTATAATCAAGCTTTGATAATTTATTGAACTTTACCATTTATTGATTTTTGTCAGTTTTTTAAGCATTTCATTATGAAAAATTTTAAACATTCAGCAAAGTCAACAGAATTTTATAGAGAACTCACCATCTAGTTTCTACCATTTTATTATACTAATTTTTTCACATATCTATCTATAAACCTATCTATACATACATCCATTTTATTTTTTTCATACATTTTAAAGTAAATTGTAAAAATCAACCCACTTCCTATAAATACTTCAGCATGCATATTAACTAGAGCTCAGCACTAACTTTTGAGTAAATTGTAGCCTTTATGATTTTACTTCCTAAATATCTTTATTGTCTGTGTGGTTTATTTCCCCCATATCTACTGCCACTATCCTGGCTCAAGCCATAATTTCCTTTCTGCTTCCTTCCTATACATTCTTTCTTGCAGCCAGAATGAGCTTTTCCAAGTAATTTTACAAGTTGTCCCCTTATTTAAACCCTTCTATGTTTGTAGATGCTTTTAGGATAAAGAAAAAATTCTTCACAGAGCCTCCAAGGCTTTGTGTAACCTACTTCCCCTCTCAGCTTCCTCTCTGTTACTCACACTCACCTTTTATTAATTCTTCGAACCGAACATTTATACGGACTCTTCTCTTTGCCTGGCATGTTATTCCCAGGAACCCCTCTTTACCTAGTTAATTTTGTTCATCCTTCAGACTGCATTTGGTGTCAGTGTCTCATAAAAGCCTTCCAATTATAATCCCTTGTAGCAGGGTCTCCAGAGAAACAGAACCAATAGGACAGATACAGAGAGGTTTATTGTAAGGTATGAGCTCACATGATTGTGGAAGCTGAGAAGCCCCATGACCTGCTGGACACCCAAGAAAGCTGCCGGTGGCCTGAGAACCAGCAGTGCTGAGGACATGAGAGGATCAATGTCCTAGCTCAACCAGTTAGTCAGAGGGGCTGTGAATCCAATCTTCCTCCACTTTTTCATTCTTCTCGGGCCCTCGATGGATTGGATGATCCCCGCTCCCCATTGGGGAGGGCCATCTGCTTTACCATAGCCAACAATTCAAATGTTAATCCTTTCCAGAAACATACCCAGGCATCATGTTTCATCAGATATCTGGGCATTTCGTGACACAGTGGCCCCAACTTTTATGTATTTTGTGGCCCAAGTTGACACATAAAATTAACCATGGCAGTGTATATACCTTTTCTTCATGGTTCTACCACAGTTGCATTTTTGCACTTATTTGTGTGATTATTTGAGTAAGAACCATATCTCCAACTAGACCATAAGTTTCATAAGGAGGACCTTGGTGGTTTTATTTACCACTGTATTCTTACATGTATACTCCACCTAGTGATTGAATGAATAATTGAATGAATGATAAATGAGTGTAAGTTCTGTCCATGTAGACATTAAATTATCTTAAAGTTACAAATGTCTCATTTTAACAGTTAAACTTTTTACAAAAATGGTGGGAACTCTGCGACATGCATTATATGTGTATTTACAGTTATACATTTTTGTAATTATGTGGGTGAGCTTTGTCTGCCTATGTTTTTATTGAAAAAGTTAAGTTTTAGAATCTTCTACTTGAAAATTACATTTATACTAAATATCATTAGAAGAGATGATTCACTTCAGTCAAATGACCTATATTCAGAAGCCCAGTCTTGAGAAATAAGTAAACAACCAAGGTCCTTAAAGAGAAAATCTTACAATTTACACAATGCTGTATATTTCCACTCTATTCATCTCATGTGGCATTAATCAGAATCAACAATTTTATGGTTCTGAAGTACGTCATCACCATAATCACATTAACTTTGAGAGCAACTTCACTGACAACATATGTCAGAGTTGCAGCAAACATGAATATGTAGAAAAATAATATGTGGAGTGAAAATGTTTTAGACAGACTTAAATTCTAATTCTGGCTTTATAGTTTATAAATTCTTAAGTGTCAGTTTCCTTTAACTTGGGGAAAGTAATTTCTACCTCATTGTGTTGCTGTGATAAATTTCTGTCAAGGGCTTGGCCTAATTTCTGTCTCACAGAAGCCATTTAATACGTCCTCCCTATATTTCATCATTATTTTAAGGCCAAAAAAATAAACATAAAAAGAGAGAGAGTGAAGTGTTTATATCCTATGAATTAATCAAGGATTTCCAAATCTGGCTGATTATCAGTATCATCTGAGAAGACTTTATAAAAAGATAGATTCCCAAACTCTGTCAATGGGGGTAAAGATTCTACAGGTTTGGGTTGGAGACCAGAAAGCTATGTTTTTCCAAAGCTCTACAGATGGTTCTGATGATGAGCCAAGCGTTCCCACTTCTACTAGGGCATTTCACTCTTTTTATAACTGCCATTTACTTAAGTGCCTGTGATGAATGAGCCCTGTACTTTATTTTCATTACTCCCAATAATTCCATAAAATTTCTGTGGTACAGAACAGGTGAATTTATCCAAGTTAGGGTATGAATTAAGTGCTCATAGATTCCAAAGCTCATTGGCTTTATTATTCTATGTGGTATCTCTATCTCTCTCAATCATTTAAAAATTTATTCTTGGCAACTTGCTCAAATTCTGTACCACAAGTAGGTTCTAAGATGGTATCTGAGAACTTGCCCTATGTAGGGAACATGAGGAAACCTGTATGTAATGAGCTGCACCAGATTCTGGGCAGAAGACCAGGGATACATCCACTCCTGACACTCTAGCTTTGTGGCTTTAGGCAAATCTATTACTCGTTCTGAGTCTTAGCTTCCTCAATTGTAAAACATAGATCATACATGAGATTACTAGACTTTTGTCATGAGGTTTATTGTGATAATGAGAGGATGTATTATGAAATGCTACATGAATATCAGGTGATATTAATTATATGAGCTTGTAAATCTTGCCATATATATATGGCCACTTCTCATTAGTTTGTGAATTAAGGCATAAAGCATCACCATTAAGATAAATGATAAATGCAAAGAATATGGCTTTTTACTTGCACTTTCATTTATTCAGGTATTATTTTAGTACAGAGAGAGAGAAAGAAAGAGAGAGAGAGAGAGTTTATTAGTCCTTAGACAATTTACATTCTTTTAGTTCTCTCGCCAGTGAGGATTTCCTAGGACTTTAGAAATAGGCCAATTAAAAAGCATTTTAGTATACTGTTTTTACAAATCTTCATATATCATTCACTTTCAGAGAGCTAAATACAGACTAAGGTATGGGTGTCCAGAGGTCTTTCTTACACCTGAAATGGTAACAAAATTTCTGTTGTGTGCTAAGTAATGGAAGATATGGATGCTTGTTTTCCAGGAACTTTAGTTTCCCATGAGCTAAACAGAAGCCACATCCTTTCTAGAGAAAGTATGAGGAAGAAAGTACTGGGCATATTTCCATTAGCCAGTTATATAATTTAATACTTAGTTTATGAGGAATATGAGAGAGGGGAACCCTTGACTAAACTTGCCACCTTTTGGGACATGCTAGGTTAAACGTCTAGAGTCTCGAAGTCATAGATGGTTTAGATTTTTCAGAGGCTTCTTGAAGGTTTGAGGAGAGAAGTCACCTGATGACTTTAAGCTGTATTTACTATTTTACAGTGTATATTCTTGTCTCTATGTTAAAGCAGTATAGTAATTTTTTTTTAATTGATGGTGATGGGCAACAGAGAATTAAAGATTTGAACCCTGTATAAAGAAAGCTCTTGTTCAGATCAGTTAGCACCCTCTCCAAGAATCTAACCATTTCATATGAAAATTTAGAATGGTTGAAACTTTTTGAGAAACTCCCTATAAGTTTCATATCTACTTTAGAACAAAGTCTGAAAGACAGACTGATTAGAATAAAGTCACAATTAGAGCAATATTGGAAAAATCTTCAAGATGTATCTGGCTCAACTGATAGACACCAGATTTCCTGTGACTTAGTTTGCCTTCTTTAGGGAACTCAGTGCAGTAAACCATCTGGAATTTTCCAAGTGTGATTGGCTGATGGGATATTATCAAAGATAAAATTATACATAAATATACAATTCATTGCAAATGATGAAACAGAGAAAAGGCTGGTAAGGGGAGTGAAAGAAAACATCTTCCATATATTAAAATGCTGATAGGTCATTGTTGAAAGATATATAACATCATAATACTGACTAGTAAAGCTGAGATGGATCTTTTTTTACTGTGTCTTATAAAATATTCAGTCTCTCATCAGCTTCACTACATAATGTTTATCAATGATGGCTAACTAAGCTGGGTTTTAACTTCTTAGAATTTTCACTGTCTAAGAAAATATACCTTCCTTAAAATGCCTGAGATGATAGTAAGAAAATTAATTTTTAAAATAGTAGTTTCCATTGCGTATGAATATGAAGTTTAGAGTGAGTTTTGTTTTGGCATATGCTAACTATAGGGAAAGGAGACATGGGGCTTCTCTTAGAAGCAGTAACAAAAAATTCAATTTTTAGGCAAGCTCTGGTGCCCAATGTGTGTGGTATCAGAACGTGGCTTTTCAAGAAAACAGCAATACAGTGTCAAACCTCAGATCCTGATGAATGGGGAGTGAGTAATGAGGGGCAGCTCTCAGGGGTGCTGTGTTTGAAAAGCCTGCTGCCTGGCAGGAGAGCCAGACAGAAGTAAGACTGTAATTCACTGAGTGGTCAATCTCTCGGGATCACTGTGAGGAGGGGGCATGGTTAGCAAGAAGAAACTAGAACCTCAGCCTATAAGGGGGAAGCTGTGGATAATTTTTCTATTAGAAGGCAGACTCTGGTCCAAAGTAAAGTTTAGTTATAAAACCTTGGGCACAAGGTCACGTATAGACTTCCATTAAGAATGGACTGATGTAAAATCCGACCATGCGTTGAACTTGCCTGACATGATAAACCCTGGTTTTGAACCTTGGCTCCACCAGGTCACCACGCTGGTCACTTTGGACAATACCTTAATCTTTTTTAACTTTACTTCACTCACTGGAATTCTTCACAGTAATCTTAAATAAATGACTATTAATTTATCATTCCTTTTTTTTTTTTTTTTGCAAAATGAAGATCATAGCTCAATTTATAGAAATATTTTGAGTATTGATTGCCATAATATGAGAAAAACGCCTGGTGCAAAATAGGAAGTCAATGAATGGAGATACCTTGTCCTCTTTTATGAAATACTACTTGACCTGGCCCTCTTAGTCCTGAGGAGTAGAGAATGGCATCAACCAGAGAGTTTCATATTCTGATTCCTGTAACAGGCCAATTCAGGAAACAGAAACTTCCAAAGAAAGCCCGAAGCAACAAGTTGCTGCCCTGGTGTCTTGTTGTAAGAACTGATGTATCACCTGAGCCCCAGATTTCCTCACAGCCCTGATCCTCGCCCTTACCTATGCTTACGTTTGTTCTGTTTTCCATCAGGGGCAGAGCTCTTCTCCACCCTCAATCCATAGAATGGCTTTTGGCACTTGATCTGTCCCCTTTTCTTTTTCAACTTGAACCCATTCCTCTCACCGCCCTGTCCCCTGGAGAGGAGTTGGCAGAGTGGGCAAACTTCCCCCAGGTTCCCCCGGAGCCCTTGGTACATGCTTATTATGGATTCGAGAAAGCGCTCCAACAGCTCTTAGTACACTCTGAAGGGCTGCGTTGAGGACATTTTCTAGGACATTATTTCTTGCTTCCAACATAAAGCACCATTTGGGAAATTCATTTAAAACTAAGTTCTAGGAAAAGATTGTCTAAAAGATTGTAATGTTTTCTCCATTTTGCTAACAAAAGAGGTGAAATTTATAATTTCTCCCTTTTTTAAATTTTATTTGCCAGTAACTTTAAAATCAAGTCAGAAACCACAACTATATATGAACGTATGACCTACATATTTGCGTTTCTGATTTTGACACACTAATTTAATTCATATTTACTTGATTCAGAGTTCTTAAAATTTATATTTAAATTTTACACTTTTATTCTAGTTGTTTTGTTTGTTTGTTTTTCTGAAAATTCCATTTGGATCCTTTGCAGGAAGAAGTAGGAGATAAGCAAATAAATGACTACATCCTACTATCATTCTTATCGCTCTACTAGTAATTTCTAGTGTGTTATTTCCCCCACAAGGCCTTAAATCTATTTTAAAACTTGTCTTTATAGTCCCTGAATTACTTGTGACAAGCCAATATCCAGTATATATTTGTTGCATGAAAGAATGATAAAGTAGCCCCAACATTGCGAGATGCAGATCCTGGGTGCTCAGTGCCATCCATTCATATCTTCATCTAAGCTATGACATAACCACCATGTGTCAGCCACTCTTCTAAGTGCTGGGGATATATTAATGTAATCAAACATTTGAAAGATTATTAGGACTTCTAGGACAGGATGAATGTCCTTTCATGGTAGGTGGGAAATTCAGGACAGGAGTTAGGAACAAGGGGAGCCTGATTTGAGTACGCAGAGGTGAGAACAGTCAGGCTAATAATATATTGAGAATAGATTCACTAAGAAACGCAGGCAAAGTCACGCCTTCCAGCCTTTTGTGTCATACACAAGAATATAAATGGTCACAAAGGGCTGAGGTCCCTAATATATAAAGAATTCCTGAACACCAAAAAGGGAAAGATCAACAACTCAATAAACATAGGGACAAACAGACATTTCACAGAAGAAATACAAATAGCCCATAAAAATATGGGAATCTCCACCACCTTAGTCGTCAGGTATATGCGGATTGCAAACCCAATGTTCTACCACTGAAATCCATCAGATTGTTAAAAATTAAAAAGTCAATATCTTGAGGGGCAAGGATATAGAATAAATCTGTTTGTGGTTAAGGAATCTGTCCCTCTAATTTCGATAAAAAACTACTGAAACGTTGAAAGGCAACATAGACGTAGGATTGAAATAAATACTTTTGAAAACAACCTTGAGACCCATTATTTACAAGACCTTTTGCCACGAGAGAAAGGTGTAGGTCTGTTTTATGTTTGCATCACTGCTTTACCCTTATAATCATTTGGTACAACCCCCATCCATATTGAGTTCTCAATAAATCTTTGGTGAATTATAACTAACAAAAATTAACTTCAAAGGGAAGAAGTCCCACTTCATACATTTTGAATGAGAATGCATTTTTGAAGAGGTTTATAACATAATCTGTGTTTTTCCATTCTTATTTGAACATGGTGAGAATTTAGGAAATGGAAAATTCCAAACCCTTGGAGACAGTTTTTTTTATTAAAAAAATTATTTGATTAATAAATCGTGTGCTTTTAATCATCTCATTCAAAGATTTATTGCTACTGGCACACTTTATAAACAGCGGAGGGAAAATATAAACCTTAGCTTACCAAAGTGATTGTGGAAAGAAAACGGTTTTCATGAAGCTCTACAGAAACTTTCCCTTGTGTGATATATTGTTTTTTTCAGTCCGGTGTAGCAGATGCAATACTGAACTCTTTCTTGCTTACCTGCCCCTGCCACCACGTTCTGTGTAATTTTGCTTACTTAACTTCTCTGGGTTCTCATTTTCTCATGGGCAAAGTAAGACTCTTATGGCCTTTTAAGTCTGTATAAATGCAAGGAATTGGCTTTTCTACAAGGTTGTGCTGGTGGAAGGAAACGTGTTTATTGCATGTGTATTGTATAAATTGAATTAAGTTGGGATCCTTTTAGGCCCTTAGGATAACATTGCAATAGTCAAAGATGTCCCAACTCATAATTTAAAGAGTAGAATTTTATCTTTAGTGCACCCCATTCCTTCTCAGGATCCTTCCTCTGAGCTTCCACTGTTTTAGATCATCTGGTTGGGTGGCCAGACATCTGAGGGTTTTTTCTTTCCTAATTTTCCTATAAAATGAAATAAAATAATAAAATAAAAATCCTGTAATAAAAATCTTATTGGAGTCAAAATGTAAATTTCCAGTTTATTCATTGATAATACATCTGTAATACATTTGCATGCCATTCCCCAATGCCCTTTTCCCCAAATTCCTACAAATCCAACTCTGTTTCTTTTTTAAAGTTCAACTCAAATGTCACATCCTTCTGAAAGATCTGTGTCCTTTAGCTTTCTGCTTTCTTATCTCTTACCTGTTTTCTCTTTCTTTCTTGTCACCTGACTTGTCAGCTGTCACTGAATTATTAACTTCATGAGGGCAGATACCAGGCCTCTTTTACTGTTCAATTCCCAAACCAAATGCATTCTGACATTAAAACTAAGCACTCAAAAATATTAAATGAATGAATAAATTAATGAATTAAGTAGGCAAAGGGAGTCTTGATTGTCTGAAGAAGTTTTTCTTTGACATTTTTCCCTTTTCAGATACTTACTCAACATACCTGTTATTTCTAGTGGGCCTTAGAATTTGTAACTATTGGAAAGACAAATCTGCTGAAATTGAAAGGTAGAACTTATGCTCTAGCCCAAGATATTTACTGAGTGAATGAATGAACGGATGAATGAGTGAAACGATCAAACCTTTCCCCAGATATTTATGAAGACTTTTACATTTTGTTTGCACTCTGCTTGTATTTCTGTGATTCAATTTCAAGCAAATGATGCTGGGGTGTATATGGTTTGCTCTAAGTACAACGAAAAATGTGAATTTGTTTTGGTAGATAATATGTTAATAAATGCTCTGACTTCCAGGAGTGGGGTGCAGGGAAACATAGCTTCTGTAGGCCTAGAGCTTTTGGTGAGGGTAGTAAAGAAATTGTAAAGAAACTGAGCTGAGGACCTTTCCTCCAAATCTTCCTCCTGCACTCCTGTCTCATGGAATGCTCATGGAATTGTAGGCAGCCGGTGGGTAAGTTCCTGCTCAGGGTAACCATTCGTGTTCTTGCAGAACAAGGAAGTACCTGGAGTGGAGCCCAAAGAGAATACTGTGTAGACTTGAGGTGATCTAAGATAAATGAGACAAAGCTACATTGGGGTGGAACGAGATTGGGGCTTGGACCCAAGTCTGGAGCTGCAAATAAAGAATAGAATGCATTTTGTTGGGTTGTATGATGTTTCTTAGATATCTAACTGTGGTTATCCTTTACTTTTGCAAATGACTAGTCAAGAATTAGTGGATCTGTGCTTAATCACTTCTCCCAGGAGACTTAACTAATGTAGGACGTCTTGGTACCCTTTTTTGGATTAAAGAGCCACGTGACAACAGTGTGCTGTGAAGATTAGTCTTGCAGCAATGTTCAGGGACAATTGAAAGAGCCTAAAACTGGAGCTGGAAAATCAGCCGAGAAGTTGTTTTGTTAATGCTGACTGCGGTAACGAGGAATCAAACTAGGGAGTTTATAGGAACAAAGGTAAGAAAAATTAAAGGAAGGGTGCGCTGCGACCGCATAAACACGGGAAAGACACACAATGGCAAATGTTCTGATGTAATTTACCCATGATGCGGTACACTAGGCTGCAGGCACAAAGTTTCACTTTTCGCTTAAGGAAAAGTTTGAAGAAGTTCCAAAACATATGCTATTTCTAAGTAAAATATATAAAACGCGTTCTCTTTAGTTTACCATATTTCTTAATTTTATATCCCTCCTATATTTATTTATTTCTTAATTTGTTTATTCAATATTAAGATAAAAATTCATGTTAATTTAATGTGAGTTTTAAATCAACCATCAGTGTAGATTCACAAAGCCGTGATTGGTAGATTAGATAATTTTAAAAAATAGCTAGAATAGAAGCTAGCATAGAGTAAGTCATTTATAAGTGTTAATTTTCTTCATGCTCGGTGCCTTTTAAAAGCACTATTAAGTTGAGACTTGCTATGTCTCCATTTAGGCAAAGATTTCAAGCAATAGGGACCAATTAATCCCAAATTCCAAAATAAGGAGTTGATCCCTTTTTATAGGACTTCAAAGAAGATGGTATCAAGTAGTTTCTTGTCCTTAGCTCCTCACCCCCATCCAGAAATAAAATGGTGAAAAGTGAAGTGGCTTGGAGTTGATGGAAACTGAAGGTTTGTCTGAGGCGAATTATTGCGTTATGAGGCCCATCCATGCCAAGGGGTACAGTGGGCGTCCTTTCCCCTCACTTTAAGCATAGTAAGAGATGTGTTGTTTTTTTAATTTTCTTTTCTCCTCTTTTTTTTTTAAAATTTATTTCAAAGAGAGGGAGAGAGAGATAGAAACATTAATGATGAGAGAGAGTCATTGATCAGCTGCCTCCTGCACTCCCTACATTGGGGATGGAGCCCGAAACCCAGACATGTGCCCTGACCAGCAATGGAATGGTGATCTCTTGGGTCCTAGGTCAATGTTCAACCTCTGAGCCACACTGGCTGGGCAAGAGATGATTTTAAATAAGATAATATATGGAAAGTGCTGGCATATAAAGGCACTCAATTAGTTATTAGTATTTTTTACCTATCCCACCTTGAAGAAATCCCTCTAAGTCAATTTGTATAGCTCTAACTCACTCATTTCAATGGCTGAATAATAGACCATTGTATGGATGTATCATTGGTGTATCCTCTATTGAGGGAAATATTCAATTATTTGCAACGGAAAACACAATTGATCGTGAAATGAGTTGCTATGACTCATATACTGAATCACTGAGATGAGTCCCATCATGTAGCTTTTGCAATGATTTAGAGTAATTAAAGTATTCCTGGCAAGGAAAAGGAGACTTGTCCTAGCCCCTTTCAACCACACCTTCAGCAGCATCTCTTGGGGATAGTTCCTGTACAATTGTCTACTGCTTTGTAGGATGAAAAGGAGAGGGGATTGTGGATCGATAATTGGCCAATAGGATAAGTAGTGTATCTTTAATGCCAAGACGCCAATTTGCAAAGTGGAAAAATAAACCATGTTTTTGGTATTAAACCCTACCTATTTTCCTTGATTGAATTTGAAAGAATTTTCTCTCTTTGACTATTATTTGTTTTCTATTGCTTAGACTCAAAGCTCTATTACATAGTATTCAAGCAATCAAATCTTTGGCAGAACCTGTCTTCCAAATTTTCTATCTTATATTGTGTCCTTACCAGCTGGAACACTTCATTTTTCCCCACCATGTGCTTTCCTCAGCTTGGTGCATCTTCACATCTACCTCCGTCAGTATCAGCTCAAGGGCCGGCTTCTTCAAACCTTCTTGGCTTCGGCCTGTCTCAATAGAGATCTCCCCTCCTCTCAACTCATTTCACACCTCAGATCTCTTGCGTGACTTCTCACATACTCTGTTCAGGTTTTGTGGCAATGTGATTGCATGTCTTATTCTCTCTGTTAGGTTATAAACTTGTTAAAAATAAAGCATCTCTTACTCTTTAAGTGGGATTAGCATACTGCCTTTCGTATATTCTATGCTCAGGAATATTGTTTAAACAAATGAATTAGGATTATAAACTAAAAAGGGCATAAGGTAGTTGCACTTTTAGGTGAATAATTAAGAACACAAATAGGAGGAACATCATTACCCTGCCTAATGGATTGTGAATTCATAGCTAATTAGCTATGGTTACTAGTAACTACAGAAAATATAAAAGGATATTTGAATTTCAGAAGTACAAAAAATACTCAGATTAATTAATTCACTTAGGAAACAAGACATCAAAATAAATGTATTTGGTTTAGATGAACTACTTCATTGAGATACCCTTCTTTATGTTAAAAAAATTTTAGAAAACTCTTCCAGGAATAGGCTAGAGTGTTAAGACCATTTTAACTCTGGGTCTGCCAAGACCATTCATTCACCTAATGCTTTCTTTGTTTGTATATTTTAACTGTTCATTATGCATATTATATATAAAAGATTAGCCTCATACCTAAAATAATTCATATGCACATCTCCCAGTGGCTTATGCATTTTTTAAATATCTTTTGATTAACTATACAATAATTGAAAGAGTAGCACCCTTTTTAAAAAACTCCACTTTCTACATTTGCTTTTTTAAAGATGCCTTTTATATAAACATTAAAAGAACAGAAAATTTGGAGAATTGTATCAAATATACAAACTCAGAGCAATGAATCTCTTATAGAGATAGTAATTAAATGACCACTATCCAGTTAAAATCATTCACAACTGGGACGTGAGGTGCTAGACTGGATTGTGAAGTGCTTGAAGCCAAAGGTCATGTTCATCTTTGTCAGAATTCCTGGTCCCTGGTGTAAAGTTGATGTTCAACAAATGTTTACAGAATCAACAGTGCGTGTTTGAATAAGGGAATGAATGAACGAATGAATGTTATGCTTCTTGCCAGCCCTAGAATTGGAAGTAACATACCTGTGAGTAGAGCCAAACTCTCCATCTTCATAAGCTTCATCTCCAATTGTTAGACTAAAATTAAATTCAGAATATGACAGGCACTGCTTCAATTAATTGTTCAATGATATTTTGTGAAGTACGATTCGTTTTAATAGGGAGGAATTTTACTTTTATGCTTGATCCATCTTTCACTCCCGCCTATCCTCCGTGTTTTAAAGACTTGTTTCTACTTGGGCATATTTTGACGTTTGGTCAATGATGATTCAGATGGGATTCCTTAGATGATTCAGAGGTATGTGCTGCACCTAGGTGACCTATCATTCTGAGACTGCCCAGTTTTGTCTGGAACGTGACTCTCACTAAGCACAGGTGTGATGACTACTGGCCAGCAGGAACTTATTTATTGCACGCGTAAAATTAATTTATAAAATTCTAACCTTTATGTGGAAACCCCAGAATCGTTGTTAAAAAATATGAGGGTCAGTAATGGTGGGCATTTCTCTATTTTTTCATGCATGATAAAGACAATATATGAAGCCTGTCATATTTTTATTCTAAAACTACCATTATCACTGTTCCTCATTAGTTGACACTTACTGGCTATCCCCTCTTTATATAGTCTTATATAAAGAATCGGCAAAATGGAAGTCCCACGTGTGAGGGGATTAGAATCTAATCAGGAATACATGACACAATGCAAAAAAGTGAACATAGCAATACATTTATCTTTGTCTTAAGTGCTAAAAGAAGGTGCCTAAACTATTATCTGTGGTAAGGCAGTTACTGAGATCTGAGGTGCTACATTCAACTGGGATCAATCTTGTTAGTGTTGTGGGCATTTGCATGAGCAGTCATTTTCTAAAATTTTTTATTGAATGTATTGGAGTGACATTGCTTAATAAAATTACATAGGTTTCAGGCATAGAATTCTATAACACATCGTCTGTGTACTGTATTGTGTGTTCACCATCCCGAGTGAAGTCTCCTTCCATCACCATTTACCCCTCTATAGCCTCTTCTGCCTCCCCCCAGCTGAGCAGCCTTGATAAGCTGCCACAGTACTTACTTACCTCTGGACCACGTCCAGAAAAGTCCTGCCACCCTGACTGCTGCCACCCAGATGCATGACTGGTCATTAGATATGAGCCACCTCAAATTCCTAATGTATTTACGAATTTTCTTAAGCCTCTATATTTTTCCTTTCTTCCTCCCCTATCAACGGAAGAGATAAATCCTTGACACGCCCTTCCCCTCAGTGTCTCCTTCCTTTCCAGGAAGGTCGCCTCCCCAGCCTCCTGTTCCCCGTTCCTTCCCATCAGCATTCAGGTATGTGCAAGTCAGTTTCTTATGTAAATTAAGAAAAGCCACCTCCACTTCATCGCCCCATTACTATACTGCTCCTTTCCATTTCTGCTTCAAAAGATAGTTTCATTCTCTTTGTATGCTCATCCCTCACCAAAGCACCCCAATCCTGTCTGCCCACAGGCTTTTCAGAAACTATTGTCAAAGAGGTCATGGGTGATCTTGTCACTTAATCTAATTATTTTAAGTCTTATCTTCCTTAACCTCCTCATGACATTTCAAAATTTTTAATTATTTCCTTTTTAAAATGCAGTCTTCCCTAAGTTTTCATAATAGTAGCATCTCCTCCCCAACACATCTCTCTTCTTTTTAACAGAACCCTATTCCCCCCCCCCCATGTACAGTGTAATGTACAGTGACACTATTACAAGAAAAGCTATCCCATTTTCTACTACCAGTGGTTGACTTAGGAGAGGAAATGTGACCTAGTTCTGACTAATAAGGCACGAGGAGAACTCTGGTAGAGGCATATTGGCAAGCCCTTGAATGAGCTGTGTGAGGAATGAGCTGTGATAGTCATCTGATAAGTTAAAAGCAGAGGTAGTGTAACAATGGTTGAGAACATGAACTCTGGAGTCTGATGTTTAAATTACAGCCCCCCCCCCCAATATTTTATCTTATGACTTGGTTAAGTTACTTACTGTCCCTGTGCTGACATTTTCCTATCTGTAAACTGGGAATGATGATAGCAGTTCTAACTGCCTGAGCTGGTTATAGTGAGGCTTAGATAAGTTGACTTTTCTGAAACAGTGAGACTTGTTAACTACACCTGAGAACAAAACCCAGTAGACAGAGGGGAAAAGCCTGGGTTCTGGAGGACTCACTGAGCCACTGAACTGCCCACTTCCTGATAATTTGTCTTGTAGATAATAAATTCATACTTTTAAAGCTATATAATTAGTAGGATATTCTGTTATGTTCAGCTAAAAGCGTCCTAATGAATACTTTCAGTCTCCTGGTTTTCTGTCTTATATGCAGTGTTTGGTTTCATCTTGTCATGTTTGAAACTGCTGTAAGCATTGTCTATCCCTTGGCTCATAAGGGATTCACTACTGTTCCATTGCCAGCTTGCTCCCCAATCATTACTGTACAGTAATGACTCCCAATTATAAATGCACAGTACAGGTCTCTTTTCTGATCTCTAAACTCACATGTAAAATGATTATTGTGTCTCTATACATGTCTCAGAGATAGTTCAAACTCAAACATTTTCAAAACTGTGCTCATTCTCTCTCCTGCCATCAACTTCAGAGCCAGTCTTCCATCCAGGATCCCTTCCCTAGTGAATGCAATACCAGACTCCTGGTAGGATAAGCCATGGATTCAGGTATTACCTTTAATTCCTTCTCTTCATCCATTCATATCCAAATCAACCATTAAGACTTGTTGAAAAAAAATTCCTGAGCACAGAGACCATGAGAGCTGGAGCAGAGTGAGCTAAGGGGAGAAAGACTGGTTGGAGACATAGGTCAAGTGGGCAAAGACAAAAGCAAGCAGACAAATTAAGAAGCTATTAAAATAATGCAGATGAGCAATGAAGGTATCTTGGAGAGGGTTGCTGTAACGATGTTAGTCATAGGTGATTCCATTTGGGATATATTTTTAAGGAAGACTTGATAAGATTTTTTTTTTTACAAGCAAAAATTTATTTAGAAAGTCATAGAGATAGGAAAAGTAAGCCAGCTGGGCTGCATGGGCTCGGGAAACAAGTTACAGAGGCAAAAGAATGGTCCTTGGAACTTAGGAGAAAGAAAGCAGAGATATATGCACCTGGGGAAAGGAGAGGGGGAAAGGCATGGGCATGGTCCAGACAGAGAAAGAGAGAAAGAGAGCGAGAGTGAGAGAGAGAGAGAGAGAGAGAGAGAGAGGCTCAATTCAATCTAATTTTTTAACAGATTTATGTGAAATGAAAGAGAGTGAGAGAAATCAAAGATTATATCAAGGTTTTGGTCCTGAGTAATTGGAAGTATGGAGTTATTATTAACTAAGATTGGAAAAGATTGCATTAAGAGTTGATTTTGGGATGAAGTGTTAGAAATTTATTTTTTGAATATGTTAACTTTGAGGTATCCACTAGTAACCTAAGTGGAGAATTTGAGTAGATTACTTAGTAGACAATTCTTGATTTGGGGTTAGAAATATAAATCTGAAAATCATCAGCACATAGATGAAATCTAAGAAACTGGATGTGTAATCAAGGAATTGAGTGTAATAAGATAAATAGTCTAAGGATTGAGCCCAGGAGTACACCAATATTCCTCAGAGTATCTGAGGAACAAGGGAGATTGAGTGAGAGTAGATGATAACAGGAGAAAGTGATGTTCTGGAATGTGACGAGATCTTTACAAAGGTATGGAAGTAAGCAACTATGTCAAGGCTGCTGATAGGTTAAGTAAGATGAAGACTGAGCATTGACCACAAGGTTCAGCACCATAGAGGACAATGGTGATTATGCTAGTTAAATTCTACATACTTTAATGTCTCATTTTGGACTACTTCCTTTGGGAAGTCTTCCACGACCCTACAAAGCTGGATTAAGAGAGTCCCTCAATATATGCCCTATCACACCTATCATTTTGTACTCACCCTAAGGTTTTGAAATTGCCCTTGTAATTATCTGTCTTCTTCTCTAAACTATATGTGCCTCAAAGGCAAAGACTTGAGTGTGATCACTGTGATACCTTACAAAATAACTGGCAAAAAGAAGAGACAATATTTGCCAAATGAAACTTAATTAAATTACCTAAAAGGCCATCCCTGCCAGGTTAAAAAAAAAAGAAGGTGGATAACAGGGAGTAGCCAGATCTAGCAAGTATCAGTGACACATTCTTGGATGACAAAGACTCATATTTTTACATCATTTGGCTTCATTTCAATTCAGAGAAACTTGTTAGGACAACCCGAAATGAGCTTCTAATGCAATATTTGGGTGTGCCAGTTACCTGAGGGTAGGAGAGCAGCCCAAAGTCAGCTGACTAAATTATTGAGCATCTGTCATTAGTCAACCATGTTCACTTCAACAATACTTTATCAATGGATAGCTTGTAATTTTCCTAAAGTTTTCATGGAAGAGCTCTTAACAAAGGAAATGAGATGTGCAGAGTTCAATGTCACACATCTACTAACTGAAAAGTTGGCCAAGGCTTCATTGAAACCAAATATTTTTGTTGGACTCAAGACTTATGAATTGGTTTTCTTATCATTTATAAATATCTATATAATATTTTATATTTTCTTTTGGAGTAGAAATATTCCTAAAAATAGCCTCTAGGAGTATTATAATAGTAATTAAATTAGCAATTACATGATAATTACAAGATTAAATAGTAATTATAGTGACCTTAAATGACACCTAAATCAGATGGATTTAATTGATATCTTCAGAGCCTTTCACCCCAAAGCAGCAGAATAGACATTCTTTTCAAGTGCACATGGGACATTTTGTAGGACAGACCACATGTTAGGCCACAAAACAATCCTCAGTGAATTTTAAAAGATTGAAATCACAAGCATCTTCTCTGACCACAATGGTATGAAACTGGAAATCAATCACAAGAAGAAAACTGAAAAACACAAAAAGACATGGAGGCTAAATAACATGTTACTAAACAATGAATGGGTTAACAGTGAGATCAAGGAAAAACTCAAAAGAGACCTTGAAACAAATGAAAAAGAAATACAAAGGATTGTGAGAAAATATCACACACAACAATATGCCAACAAATTGGACAATGTGGATAGATTGGATAGATTCCTAGAAGCACAGAGGGGAGGAGGAATGGGAGGCTGGGTGGAGAAGGTGAAGGGATTAAGCAAAGGAAAAAACCTCAGGAAAAAAAGCCCTCAAGTAGTAATTATAGCAGGTCATTTTTTTTTAATTAAAAAAAAAAAAGAATATATAGTAGACCGTTTTAATTTTAAGACAAGGAAATGGTATACACTGATAATGAAAACTATTCTGACTTTATAGGTTTTATTGGTTAAAATTTAACCAATCTTATGGGAGATTGGTTAAATTTATTTCTATAAGTGAGAGCAGACCCTTAACTTTTAACTTTTATATAAATTACTTTTTAAAAAATATATATCTTTTTTATTGATTTCAGAGAGAGGAAGGGAGAGAGGGAGAGAATAGAATAGATAATTTGCAGTGTCCTTCCGTTCTATCAGTGTTTAGTATGTGAATTTATAAAAATAAGCAGCCAAGCAAATCATGAGCTTCTTTTTTTTTTTTTTTTTTAAATATGTCTTTATTGATTTCAGAGAGAGGAAGGGAAAGGGAGAGAGAGAGGGAAACATCAATGATGAGAGAGTCATTGATGGCCTGCCTCCTGCACACCCCTCACTGGGGATCAAACCCGCAACCCGGGCATGTGCCCTGACCAGGAACTGAACCTCGATCTCCTGGATCCTAGGTCGACGCTCAACCCTGAGCCATGCCTGGCTGGGCTATATAAGTTAATTTTTATTTATTTATTTATTTTTATTGTAGGCCCTTGCTATTGATCATATCATTTCTCTGTATGCTTTATTTTTTAATTTAAATTTTATATTTTAATTACAGTTAATTTTTATTTTGTTTTATTTTTCAATTATAGTTTACATTCAGAATTAGTTTGCATTAGCTCCAGGTGTACAGCATAGTGGTCAGACAATCATACACCTCACAAAGTGCTCCCCTCAGTGTTTCCAGGACCCAGCTGGCCCCATACCCAGTTACTGCAATGTTAGTGACTGCATTCCCTGTGCTGTACTTTACATCCTCGTGACTACTTTGTAACTACCCATTTGTGCTTCTTAATCCCTCCGCTTTTTTACCCAGCCCCTCAACACCCCTCCGCTCTTACAGCTGTCTGACTATTCTGTGCATCTATGAATCTGCTCAACTTTTGTTTATTCATTTATTTTGTTCTTCAGATTTTACATATAAGTGAAATCATATGGTACTTACCGTTAAGTTAATTTTAATAGGCTACACCTCACTAAGTTACTCTCTTTAAAAAGCATCTTCATCATACTAAGGTTTATCTTACATGTCGGTTCAATTATACTGTTTTCTTTCACTGATATCTCTCATACATATGCATAAGATGTATATAAGACCTAACTTATACACACACACACACACACACACACACACACACACTAAGTAATAATTATGTTATTCTGTAATAACATATACAATTTATATATAATATATACCCTAATATATATGTTAGGTCTTGTCAAAAAATTCCAAAGACCCTATAACTAGAACAGAATGGAGAGAGTGGAGCGAAGGGGAGAGACTAGATGGAGGGATATACATAAATTAAACCTATAGAACTCTTGCTAGGTTGGGCATAACCATACAGTGTGGCACAAATAGTAAACTAGAAAAGCAAAAGTTCCCTAAAACTTCCTAAAAGTGGTTTGTAGAAGAATTTAAAGAGTGACTACAAAGTAAAAAGATTCATTTTTGAAAACCAAATTACCAGAAATTATCCATCCGCCTGAATATCGGTCACTTCAAAGAAGTAACTTCGGTGGCTGCACAGCTCACCCATTGTTCGTTTAACATTGTCTGACCTCTTTGGGAATTTTGAGTAGTGCAGTATCGTTTTAGTAAATGTCTAATATACTAAGGGGATTAACGTGCCAGAAAATATTCATTTAGAAGCATTGGTTCTTATAGTTCTGGAGACTTCTTTAAATACCTCCATTGTGGGGCCCCAGCTTGAGGACAGGCCCTCTGCCCATTCTGCTTGAATGAGCCTGAGGAACCTTACCGGCAGAATTCACTCTAGGATCCATTCTGCTTGCATTGCTTCCCCCTGCTCCCCACTTCTCTTGTCTAGACTCAAGCCATAGAGACAAGAACAACATCCACAAACCAAAACAGACAGACAAACCAAACCCGGGTAATGACAGCTCAAACTATGACCTTATTATCGAACTTAAAATAGCCTTTCTCTACACCGATCCCTGTTTTATTATCTGTGGGGTTTTTTCCCAGACTTGCCTCCATCAAAATGATCTCATTGTCTCTGTGATCCTGCTACTTTTCCTTTTCTTGATCGTTGCCTTTATGAACAGACAATTTTTTTATGAAGATGTGACTTGGTCACTCCTCTATCCTGTGTGCCCAGAATAATGCTTAATATACACTAAGTATTCAGTAAGTATGAGTGGAGTAAATGAGAAAATAAATTAGTAAACAAATTACTAAATTTGAGTTGAATAAATGAGAAAATAAATTACTAAATTAGTAAATAAATAATATACAAAATAAAATGCGATTAATATTGTTGCTGCTTTCAAAATGCAATTGGCTTCTGAAATAATACTAGAGACCAATAAAATTTTGTAGTCTTATAGTTAACTCAAGAATTTATTTTTACATCGGCTAATGCTCGCTTTTACCCTATCTCCATCCCAGATACCTCCCCAATTCCTTTTTAAACACACTCTCTTATAAACACATCTTCATACTAAGGTTTACATTACAAAGCTGTGAAATTAGATCAGTATCTCAATTTTTCTCCCCCTATTTCCCTTTCCCTCTCTGCCTTTCTTCCATTCCTACATCTTCCTGAATCAATGCATCTCTCTTTTATAGCAGGTAGCAAATAAACACATATCTAGATAAAATTTTCAAAAATGTATTAAATCTGCCCCCTCCACCTCTACTTTCTCTTTGGCTGCACTTACCAACTGGCTCCCAAAGAATAGAGTTTGGGAAGGGGGAAAAGCAACTTTGGAGTGGAAAACATCGGTAAGCACTATGTTAAGGTCACCATCAAGGCTCACAGCTCACGGACGTTAATGTTGATAGTATGTTCTCTTGTTATAATGTGATGAGAACAGTGCTTCACCTCTGTGATAGTCTCTCCCCAAACCCATAGCCCCAATCTAACAATGAGAAAAACATGGTCCCTCCAGGATGAGGGACATTCTACAAAATATCTGACCAGTTTATTCTCGAAACCATCAAGGTCATCAAAAACAAGGCAAGACAACTTGTCACATACTAGAGAAAACTAAAGAGATATAACAAGCACATGTAATGTGGGACACTGGATGGAGTTCTAAAATGACAAAAAAGGGACATTAGAATAAAACTAATGAAATCTATCTGAATAAAGTCTGGAGTTTAGTTGGTAAGTAGCAGTATATTAGTGTTGGTTCTTGTGAGGAACGTGAAGAATGACTATAAATGTACTATGGTAATATAAGATGTCAGCAACAGGGGAAACTGGATGTGGTATATATAGAAATTCTCTTTATTATCTTTGTAACTTTTATGTAAATTAAAACTATTCTTTAATTTAAAAACTATGTTAAATAAAGGCGACTGAATTCTAGCTTGATGTCTCCTACAACTTTGCAGGGATATATGTCAAAATATTACAACCTTTTATAACCCTGTTTCTCTGATAAACATAATTTAAAAGTCTGTTTTCTGGAGCTGTGATACTAATATAAGAATCTGGTACACATACTATAGCAAATGTCCTTCAATAATCAGCAAATTAAAAATTCTACAAGGATTATCATTTCTATTATTCCAGGTTTTGTATATTTAGCTGATTGTTGACCTTTCCCTAGGAGCTATTAGGATATCAATTAAATCCCAAGTTATGCTATTTTAGTATTTTTGACACTTCGATATGTTAGAGCGTTAAATCAATGTAGAATGTTAAATCAATGACTACATTTATTGATGGGGAGAGCAGAAGGGGGGGATTGTTAGCTTTTCATTATTGGCTTCTCTGTTGTTCAGTTTGATACATGAACTTATATTCTTCATGGAATATATTCAATTCAAAAAAGTAGTAAAGAATGATTATAGAAATATTAATTTAGACAAAATTTGCTGGTCTGTGGACACTGCCTGTTAATGGATACTAACTATAGTCTTTCTTTTAGGGAATTATATAAGAAATAAATATTATAAAAAGAAAAGAAAGGAATATTGTAGACAGAAAAGAAACAATTGCTTAAAGCTTGCATTTATATTTAAAGCTCCATCTGTGAATTAATTGAATAAACTTATAATGTCCTAGGACGGTACAAGTTTGTAAGGTTCTGCACCCCTGTTTTAGTCTTAGTTAATCAGTAATTTTTTGCTATGTTAGTTCTTTTTCAGTTATATATTTTTTCCATGAGTAGGAGCACTCAGAGGAATAATTATTTATGGTTTTGAAAATTGCTGGCCTGCTACTATTTATATTCATTAACTGCTAAACACTTAGGGAATATGTGCCTCGGGGAACCGGGGTAATTGTCCATGCTAACCAAGAACAGTGATAAAATGTTTGACAAATGAAACTTTCCACTTCTCCTTCCCTGGGAGGAAGTTTATTAACATTTACAACCACCATGATGTTATGAACCAGCACTTATTAAAAAACAATTTGTGTAGAAATACTGTCAACTCTTGAGGCTAAAGGGCCTCCTTCTCACTAAGCTTGTGGAGTCACCTTTAGGTTTCAGTTTAGGAGCCACTGCAGCAATGAACTGGTTTTCGAGAGCTAAGGCAGCCAGTATTTTTTAAACATCTCAGGAGAGTTTGAGAGTGTTGGTGAAAGGCTTTGCTCATCACAGGGTATTTCAGAAATCAGACGCATTGAGAATATATTACAGTGGCCAGGCTTGGATCTGAAAGCCAATGGTACTGTTTCTTCTGACAGAGAAATTGAAAAGTGTTACTTTCTCTAGATGTCTGTTATAAAGCAGTTGTGTACATAAATAGATATAAAATTGACAGTATTTGAGTTTAACGATTGCAGAAATTTGGGAAAGTCGTTAAACTTTTTGAGTCTCGTTTACCTGATCTCTAGTAAATGGGGAAAATAATGTGAACCTCACAGATCACTGTAAGGAAAATAAAAACCAATGCATATTAAAATGCTTTCAAAAATGTAAAGCACATGTTGGATCTTTTTCCTGCTATATTATCTGGTAGGTACAGGAGAAGGAGAGGAGATTGGCTTTTCATATTCTCTTTTGACTACTTTTGCCACCTAATCCATGAGTATAATACCAGTAAAAAAGATTGCTGAGTTGTTTTAATCGTGAACAAAACCATCCATTGTTGGTCTAGTCCAAGAAAACAGAAACAAATGACTCAGTAGAGACCTGTGGGTTTTCATGGTTTGCTTTGGTATGTAAAAACTGTGGGTTTGCAAAGACACTACATTCTAAATATTTAACGTACTACAAGGCATTTGAATAAACACATCTGCATGATTAGCGCCAGATTAGACTTTTTATTGCACATTCATTTCTCCATTTGGGTCTCAGAATATAATCCAAAGCTCCTATTTTGGGTGTATTTAATCATGTTTGTATATGTCTGTGTGGGTTTGAGTATTTGGTACTTAGCAGATTTTTTCCCCCAAGCAGATGTTCCTCAACTACCTCCAAGGATTTATACTTATCATGATTAAACTAACTTCAAGAGCAATATTTATGATGGAAAACAGGCATCTTTACTGTAAAAAGAAATGTCTAAATTTCTTTTGAAAAACATAATTTCTTCAGACTTGATGAGAACTTACAGACTTTATAGAGGTTTATGAAAGTCACCATTTCTGGTCTTTATTTAGCAACAGTTGCAGGTAAGTAAAATTTTTGGATGTGAATTAACTCAGACTTTGCATGTGCATTGCGCAATTATAAATGTGTGACTTTCCCCCCTCAAGTGTTGAATACTGTCGAGGAAAGAGTGAAGATAGAAAATACATAAAATGGAGTCGCTTTAACCCAGCTGCTGAAATTATTAACATTATGAAGGTTGAGACACGAGGAAAGACTATTCTTATTCTAACTAGCCTGGGAACTTAAACTTTTTAAATTTTTCAGTCCTGTGTCGATGTCTGGATATACATCTGGATATACCAAGGCCTCCAGGTAACTTCTAATTACCCAGCTGAGAGAGCCGAGCACCCGGACCACTCGCACCCACCTGCCATCCCTCATCCAGGCTGCCTGTCATCTGACTGACACCACCCGGACCAAGGCCCAAGAATGCAGGACTGATTATTCTCAAGAATGCACGTTTTGCTACAAAGAACTTTTAACTTTTCTTTCTTCTTCGGGACACTTCTGGGTTTTTGCCTCGCTGTGTTCAAAGTCTGCAAATTCTAAGCCCCTCCAGTAATAAATCTTCATCATTCATTTCTAGCCAAAGCCTTCGGACTCTTTTTGAGTTCGTTCCATACAGTTCATTTGTCAATCACAGACTAACCGGACCGTTTTGTCCATTTTCTCTGTGTTTTGCTTTTCCAGTACAGGTGAGGCATGTGCATTTTCCCTGGTTGAGAAATCACATATTTGTTATATATTTATTTCTAAATTTAAAAAGAGAAGGCAAGTTTCAAAACATCAGAGTCCTACAAAATATATAACTGAAATAACGTGTATAAGATGGTGCACTAAAATGGTTCACAGTCGTTAATAAATGTGTATTCATTAATTGCTAAGTTACTAAATTCATAACTCTCAACAACACAGTAATGCTGACTAATAAAAAAAATCAGTAAGCGTGATGGTATTCCCTGATGTGGTCACGAAATCATCAGGTGTTCACATGCCCAAGGTGAGTGCTAGTGGGTGCCTCCCAAATTCTTGCAGCACCTTTACTTCCCCTGGGAAAATATGAGGTGAGGGTTAGAAACGTAGAAGATAGTGATATAATTTGAATTTTTAATCTCCTTGCTTTATAAACCCTGCTGATTCTTTTTTGATACGTTGAATGATGCCCTCCAGGGAGCTGGCCATCAGCGTGGTGTCAAAATCACGTGTTAGTTTAAATCAAAGCTTTTAAAACTAGAAACCAGTTCAGAAAACCAATTGGTTACTACAGCACATTGAAAATTTCAAGTAATTTATTGATTGCCTAAGATCTACTGAATAGTATGTGGCAAACCTGGCTCAAGGAACACGGTGTTTCAACTTAAAATCCATGTCCTTTAGCCGCTAAGTAATAGAATTTAGGCTCAGCCCTGTTCTCATCTCTTCCAGGAAAGCAAAGCTACAGAAAGCATGAATCCTGTCCTCAAATGATAGCTTCAGACAGAAAACATACACATGGATGCTACAAGAAAATAATTAAGACTAAGATTATGTATTTCTCTCTTAAGAACAACCAGAATTTAAGAAAGGGCAAGATATATAGGGAGTCCCCAAAAATGTATATGCACATTTTGAATATTTAGTTATAAAGGCAGTGTTTGTTAAAATACATTTCATTTTCGAAATTGAGCTATCAGCTGTTAAAGTGTATGTACATTTTGGGGGGACACCCTCTGTATGAGAAAGTATCATAAAGAGTTTCCTGAGTTTCCAGAGACTCTGATTTGATTGGGTTTGGAATCAGGATTTAAAACAAAACAAAATAACTCAGTGCCTCCCTAGGTTATTTCAATACACAGCACTGGAATGGAGGGACTGGCCTGACAGAAGTCAGAGGTGCATTTGGGAGTAGGTTGAGTTGCTGGGCAAAACAAGACTCAGGGAAGCCTTGAATTCAAGGCAGAGGACCTGGGACTCACCGCACTGAATGACTGGCTCTCCTTGATGGTTCCCTGTGATCCAACGAAAGGGAAATTTTTAGACATAGTCTCTGGCGACAAAATACAGAATGCAATACAGGAGCGGATTCCTGAGGGCTACTTATCGCTGGGCACAGGAGCCACAGTGCTTAGGGTCCCAAGAAAATATTTGCATTTCCTTTAAATTTAGGAGAAAAATAAATAAACTTTGAGCTCAAGGAAAATGTTTCAATATGAGTAAAGCGTGGAGCTAAGAAATATTCAAAATGGGGTCATTTTAACCAAGCTGCTAAAATGATTAACAGAAGGTTGAGGCATGATGGAGGACTCCACTCTTGCTCTAACTAGCCTGGGAACTTAAACTTTTAAAAACTTTTCAGTCCTGTGTCAATGCCTGGATATACAGCTGGACCTCCAGGTGACCTCCTAATTGTCCCCTGAAGGACTCCCGAAGCCAGGGAAGTGATTCCCTCCTGGAGGACTCATGTACACATCCACCTGACATCCGTTATCCACAGCACCAGGACTGCCTAGATCTCCTGGGCCCATCTCCCGGACCACCTGGCATCCATCCATCATCCTCACTGCCTGGCGTCTGACTCGTAACCTTCCTGGATCATTCTCCAGAATGTACTTTTTACCATAAGAACTTGTAACTTTTCTTTCTTCTTTGGAGCACTTCTGGGTTTTTGCCTCACTGAGGTCCCAGTTTGCAAACTCCAAGGCCCTTGAATACATCTCTATCATTTATTTCTAGCAAAGCCTCTAGACTCTTTTTCTGAGTTTGTCTGAAAAATTTGGCTGTTAAAGAAAATACAAAAGCCTCAGCAAGAAACCTTCATTTCTTGAACTTGTACTTTGAACAAGACTTTGGATGTTGCAGAATACACTGTCCTTACTCCCCCCCGGAGCTGGAAGATGGTGCACACCAGCCCTGGCCGCACATCTAAACAAACTGGAAGAATGTGAACTAATCAGTCTCAAATCTATGATAACTTTGCTCATAAACTTTTTGTTAACCGATCCATCTGTTTATATTTAGAAGATTCGTCCTTTATCTCAAGTATGATCAAACTAAATATCTGGCTGCTCATTTGTATTTTCCAGGAAGCACCAAGTTCCAAAGTGCTGTTTCAGCTGGGCCACGTGTATAAAGGCTGGTTCTAGTAAAGAAATGGGAGCATTTGAGTTATTTTTAACCTACGAGCTAGTTATTTTTAATCTAGTTCCTAAAGAGAAATTACATTCATTGCAAAATGGTCCACCACACTTGAATCTTAACATCATTTGCTAGTGTCACCTCTCCAGAAATTATGCTATTGCTTTTTTACAGTGAAAATAGCTTTGGGTCCAAAATGATCTCAAAAAAATAGTTACTAAACTGAGATTGAGAAGGCAGGAGAATTTGTTTATCTGAGTTGAGAGTCTTACGGTTGTTGAAAAAAGGTCTGGAGAAGGAATAGTAGAAGAATGAAGCCACTTGGCAGCGAGTAACCCAAAAGAAAACTACTCTAAGTTCACTTTCCTACCACCCTTCAGACCTCTGCCAGGACCTCTCATGGGCTCCACCCTGCCAGTCTTAAGGATCAGATGCCTTGGGCAAAAAGTAGGGTGTAGACTGTATCTGTAGGGGTGTATCCTAGCCCTTGTTGTTCCTCATCATCAATTCCTGTTTGGGCGAAATATTTACATAGGATAGACAAAGTCAATTTGTTATTTTATCATTGTGAGATGATGTCAATTTTGTCATGTTTTCATTTCAAACCTAAAATATTACCCACACCAGTGCTGTGCAAATAAAGTAGTTTTAAAAAGGGGGGGTTGCAGAAACAATTACCATAAAACACAGCTGCTATTCCTGCTTCTGTAGCTGGCCACAAGTCCGAAGTTGATTAATTATTGCTTCCTTCCTCCACCACTTATTCCTGCTGCCATGATCTCAGCTGGTCAGGCACTTCACTTGATGGGGTAGCCAAGCCTTCTTTCCAGTGGGATCTGAGTTCTCGCTGGTCCTATCTTATTGGGCTGCCATGGTTTCTACTGTCGCCTAACTGACAAACTCTCTGAGGTGATTCCTAAGTGATGTCGCATGAAGTAAGGCTAGTATGTTCCTAAACTGACACTCAGTGCGTACTTCCTTCGCTGTTAAGATGTGTTTTCGGGTTGGAGGTAATGCTCCCCCATGACAACTGATAGTGTTGATCGTAGCAGAAATGCTGCAGGAGGGAACGCGACACACCAGGAATATGTGTCCACCTCCCCATGATGGGCGGGGGGATTCAGTTCAAGCGGTCTGTCACTATGTCGCCAGATGATCACTCTAGTGAATGGTGCCATATAGAGGACTTGACATTGGCCTCTGCTCCGGGCAAGTTGGGCACTCAACTATGATTAACCAGGTTGGCCTTTGTGACTGGAAGTCCATGTTGTTGACCCTTTTCATAGTTTCCATCCTTGCCCCCTGCCCCCTTTGTATGTGAAAACTCGGAGTGGAACTGGTTGTGTTGTTGGAAGTCTTACTGACATCATGTTAAGGACCATTTTTCTGGCGAGCACGTCCTTTGGATACAAAATCCTCACACTCTTTTGCTTACCTTAGATGTCCATTCTCAAATCTCATTTTCTAATCTCCTTATTACAAATTTCTAACTTTGTTTATTTAAATAAAGTCTCTGTCCAGTTAGCTAACCCTGCTGGTTGTTTGGCAAATAAATATTCTAACTTTACTGCCCTCCTGTCCTCCACGTTTCCTGCTGGCGTCTCCCATCAGCTAACCCATTTGGAAGTGGGCGGGGGTCTTCTGATCATGCTCCTATTCCTAACTCATGAGTCAGGCTCCCCAGGCACAGAGCAGGATGGATCAGGGGGAAGGAAGGGTCTATCCCGAGGGTTCCACCTGCTTATCTGAGATTTAGTTCTGATAGAGAACACCACATTTGTATTGATTGTTCCTTTGTGAAAAAGAAGCATGTGTGCACACGCGCATGCACATTGCACTGTGTGCATTTTCATTAAGATGAAAGATAGCAATAAGAGGTTAGTACGCCAATGGAGCAAATAAAGATACGTGCAGTAAACAGTTTCAGGAAAGGACCCATATTCCAGGGTTACAGGTGGAAATGAGATTTAGTGAAATAAACACAGGCTTTAGATTTAGGAGTCCTGGTTTGGAAATCTGGATTTACCAAAAAATAAATTTATTTTTAGTGCACATGAAATTTTCATCAAAATGGACCATCTTATGGACCATGAAATAGGTCTCAATGGATTTCAAAAGACTGAAATCTTACAGAGTATTTTTTCTGACCACAATGGTATTAAATTAGAAGACAACAGCAGCAAATATTTATATTTTTAAATCCCAAATACATGGAAATTAAATATCTTGCTCCTAAGCCCCTGACATGTGTTAAAGACAAAATCACGAAGGCAGTTAGAAAATACCTTGAACTGAACAACAAAAACAGAATATAAGGCAGCTAAAGCAGTGCTTAGAGGGAAATTTATTTTTCAAATATTTATATTAGAGAAGAAGAAAAATTTTAAATAATTTTCCTAAGCATTCAATTTAGGAAACTAGAAAAATAAGTGAGAATTGAACCCAAAGTAAGTAGAAAGAAGGAAACAGTAAAACTAAGAGATAAAATAAATAAAATGGAAAACAGATCAATTATAGAGAACCTGCAATGAAAGCTGTTTCTTTGAACAAGTTAATAAAGTCAATAAAGCTTTACCTAGTCTGATGAAGAAAAAATACTGGGGACACAAAATAATAATATTAGTAATATAAGATTTATGGACATTAAAAAGACAATCATGGACTCTTATGGACAACTCTATTCCAATAATATATTTGACAACTTAGATGAAATGAACAAATTCCTTGAAAGACACAAATTTTCAAAGTTAACAAAAACATAGAGTCTCAACTGGCCTAGATGAACAGAGTCCTAAAAATTACATGATCATCTCAATAGATGTATAAAAGACATCTGATAAAATTCGCCATTCATTAATAATTAAAAAAATAACTTTCAGCAAAGTAGAATAGAAAAGAAAGCCCTCAATTTGCTTAACAGCATGTAGGAGAAACCTACGGCTAACATCCTACTTGATGGTGAAAGATTGAACGCTTTCCTCTCAGACTGGAAACAAGACAAGGATGTCTGTCTCTTAGTCTATTCAGCATTATATTGGAGGCCTCACCTTGTTCAATAAGGTAAGAAAGATAAACAAAAAGCATACAGATTAGAAAGGAAGAAATAAAATTGCTTTTATTTGCTGGTGACATGCTGGTGTACATAAAAAAAACTTCAATTTTTTTAAAAATCTACTAAAACTAAGTTAATTTAGTATGGACCTAAGATTCAAAATTGTTTACAAAAAGCAATAGTATTTCTATATAGTATTTCTATATGAAACAATTTCATTTACAATGAAAAAAATATATACTACTTAGGGATAAATTTATCAAAATATGTGTACGAGCTGTATACTAAAAGCTACAAATCCTTGATAAATTAAATTTAAGGCATACCAGCATAAATAAGTGGAGAGATTTACCATGTTGATGATTTAGAAGAGTGAATATTAAGATGTCAATTTAGTTCTACCCATGTGATCTAGACATTTAATGAAATATCAATAAAATTTCAGCAGATTCTTAAAAGAATAGAAATTGACAAGTTTATTATAAAATTAATATGAAGATACAACTCTGTATAGCCAAAGCAATTTTTTTAAAAAAAGAATAAGATTAGAGGAATTATATCACTGATTTCAAGGCTTACCATAAAACTACAGTCATCAAGACAATCAGGTATGGGTGAAATAATAGACTAGACTCTAGAAGTGCACCTACACATATATGATCATTTCTCTTTCAGTAAAAATGCAACGTGTATTCAGCAGGAAAGAAAAACCTTTTTTTAACACATGGTGCTGGATCAACTGGATATCTGTACTGGAAAAAAAAATCATCAACCTTTATCTTACTCCTTATACAAAAATTAACTCAAATTTTAGATCGAAATGTAAAAGCTGTAACTATGAAACTTACAAACAAAGTCATAAAAGTAAAAAAAAAAAAAAGATGAATTGAAATTTATCAAAATTAAGAACATTGACTCTTCAAAAGGAACTACTACAAAGAAAAAGAAAAACCACAAGTTGGGAAGGAAAAAAATGCATCTGACAAAGAACATGTATCCAACTATATAAAAACATTTTGCAACTGAAAAATAACACATCCCAATTAAGAAATTAGCAAAAGATTAAATAGACACCTCACCACAAAAAGATATATGAAGGGTCATCAAGCTCATGAAAAGATGCTCATTAACTAAGTGTAAGGGACATTCAAATGAAAACCATAAAGATATCTTACTAGGCACACATTAAAACAGCTACATTTAAAAAAGGCTGACAGACAATAACAAATGTTGGCAAGAATGTGGATCAGCTGGAACTCTCATATTTGACTGACGGTACAGCCTTTTTGGACAGCTATTTTACAGTTTCTTACAAATCCTACCCATCTACTATATGACCCAGCCATTCCACTCCTAAGGAAAGGAAAATGTATTTCCACACAGCCCTGTACATGAGTGGTCATAGCAGTATTCAGAGCATCCAAAACTTGAAATGACCTAAATATCCATCAATTTAAACTAAATGTGAGATATCCATACATGGGATAACACTCAGCAACAAAAATCAATGAACTACAGAGGCATGCAACAACATGGACGAACCTCAAAATAATTAAGCTGAGGGGGAATTCCAGACCCAATAGAATTGATAACTGTCTGGTTCAGTTTAGGTAAAACTCTAGAAAATACAAATTGATCTATCGTGACAGAGAGTAGATCAGTGGTTGCCTAGGGGTAGGGGTACAGAGAGAGATATAGACTTCAAAGGGGCACCAGCACATGGGCATGTTCTACATCTTAATTGTGGCTGTGGTTTCATGGATGTATATCTATAAAAATTCATTGAATTCTATACTTTAAATGGGTGCATTTTACTGAACATAAATTGTACTTTGAAAAAGTTGTTTCCAAGTTTTAGAAGACATTCAGACACTGCCTCCAAGTCTAAATCCAGTATTTTGGGGTAATATTAATTTCTTTCCATCGGTTCTGGTTGTGGATCTTTATGTTCTAGTCATCTGTAAACTAAAAAGGACAGGTTATCTGTCACCTTCCCTGATTAGAAGCTGATTTTACTCAGTTAGAGCCTGCTTGGTTCGTTAATCCCTAGCTCTCCCCCCTTCTGGAAGTTATTCTTTGTTCATCTCCTCCCTGGCCAGCTTTGAAAGGGGTGTTAGAAATTACACCCTCCCCACAGCATCTGTGGTTCACTTCATGGTGGTGTAACTTTGGATGTCTGAAGATTGTTCTAAGCATTGAGCAGTTAGAAGTATTTGTAGATTGAGCTCAAGGTTCTTGGTCATGTAAGTCCGTTAAGAACGTAGGTTACTAATGCATTTGCTTCCAGTCTGTACCTGTGTTAGTAAAGTTCCTAGTCAGAACTGTCAAGCTTATTTCTTTGCTTCCTGGCCTTATACCTCTCCCTCAATCTAAAGGCAGCAATCAAGAGGATATCAAGCTTGCAGGGGAGGCCAGATCCTTAGATTTTGTTTCCATGTTTTGTTATTGTCGGTTTTTGTTGTTGTTTTAACAAGGCTGAGTCTGACCATACCTTTATAGTCCAAAAGCTTTCCACTGCTTGGGTTCTAGAACCACCCAATTTTCCAACACTTTGAGGCCCCATATAACGGTACCCTGTGCCTCTTCATATCTGACTTGCTAAACAGCCACTTCTTGTCCAAGTTTATTTTTCTTTTAATAACTGGCTACACATGGCCATTAATGACCAATACTTCTAGCATTCTACTATCCAAACCCCTTCCCTACAGCTACAGTCCCCTAGAACTTATGACAGACAATGCTTTACCAAATATTTATATGCCTAACCTCTAACTCATGCCACATAGTTGAGGTTTTCTTTGTGGCAGCACCTCATGTCTAATAACAATGTCTATATTATTTAAGGATGCTAAAGGCTCTAAAAGACAAGCCCTGAAATTCCATAGACTTCCTAAGTGCTTTGTTTCTTGATCATGCTGAGGGGGATCTCGGCAGGGGCAGGGGTTCTGCTCCACAGCTGTTCCTGTCCCAGGTCTATATTGTGCTCTCTTTCTTCAGTGTCTTCGGCATCTAAAGTCTCCCCAGAATTGGCATTCTGCTCAGTGCTGGGGAAGCGTGGCACCCAACATTCCTGCCCCCATTTCACTGCCAGAAACGGAGTCATATGGCCACTTGTAACTTCCAAGGTGTTCAAAAAATTAGCTTAGCTGTAGATAAAAAGAGTTTAGCCTAGTCTCTGTCAAATAATCTAACGGTCTGGTAGTCAGTTACACACTTGTTATTTAGTGATGTTCCACCAAAAGCACAGTTAAATGGAGGTGCTCTGGACCACGCAGGAACTAAAGCGAAGTCAAGAAAATGTCACTCTCTGATCTTAAAGTCAGTGAGAGTGAAGATGAGAATGAAAGAGCTTGGTTGGCCTCCTGCAGGGATTTGCAAGTGTGTTGGGCTTGAATTTTCCAAATTCAATCAGAGTGAAATAATGTGTCTCCAGGAAGATAAGCATGTAATATAGATTATGCAAAAGAAAGCATCACCTCAATTGTATTGTGCATTTTATGGCCTGATGACAGTTCTAAAAAGGAGATTAAAGAATAGGAATGTGTCAGTGTTTATATAGTACTAAAATAAAAGGGCTGCGAGAGAGGCCAACTATTTCTGGTGGGTACAAATGTTCCAGTCACTTGGAAGAACATATTTTTCTATAATTAAAAAGGGAGGATTCTCTGTACTTTATCACAATCTGGGGACAATATTCTTCAGGTCCATTTTGCTGTAACTTTAGTTTCACTAGATTTCTGATCATTACTTTTAATAGCTATTTGGACCATTACTTACTGCATATTTACCGTAAGCCAGGCACTACTCTATGCTCTTTAAACAAGTTAATTTATTTTTCCAACAACTCTTGGGTGTCCATTCCCCTGAAGAAGACATTGAGTGATGCTGATTAAATGACTTGTACAGCAGGCTGCTGGAAACTCAGCTGGCAAGCTGCAGAGTTGGATTTGAATGTAAAGTTACCTGATGACAAGTCTCTTGATCTCAGCTAATACACTATCCTGCCTGTCACAGGACATAGATACTGCTATTGAACAGGGGGAGACCCGGGACAGTGGAAAGTGATATCTTCAATATAAGAAATAGATTTACCTTCTAGTGCTAGTCTTGGTTTTTGTAATGTACCCTCTATTTTTTCAGGTGGAAAAAATTTTTTTAAAAACTCAGTATTATGCATCCATTGATTTACAGTGGTACCTCAGTTTTTGAATGTACTGTGTTCCGGAGGACCGTTCGAGGTCTGAAATGTTGAAAAACAGAGATCCACAGCCCACGGCTAGGCCTCAGGATCCTGCCCTCAGCAGAAACCATGGGGCATGTTCGACTTCCGAGGCGTGTTCGAAAACCGAAGCATTTCCTCCCAGGTTTACAGCGTTCGTAACCTGAAATGTTTGTCAACGGAGACGTTCGAAAACCGAGGCACCACTGTATATTGTTATTAATGGGAAGCTTAGGTGTCTTCCTACTGAACACTAGATGCAACTCTTCATTTTGTGTAAGAAACATCCCACATGTGGTCTTAATATTTCTTCGTGTACTCACTAGATTAGGCATTACGTCCAAAATCATCTGTTGCCAGAGTACAAGGTGCACCTCTCTCCATTAGGAATAAATCACTGATCTGGTCTTCAGTATCTCACAGTCAAATGATTAATTCTATTAGGACCACAAAACACATAGAACAATTTGAATTAAATATGCATCATGTACATCAATCCGTTCTTGCTCTGGTCTTGAGCATCTCATCAAATATGAAAATTCTTACAACCCTGATAACAAACTCTGTTTTCCATCCCGATGCTCTCTTAGGGTTGCTGGACCAATACTTGGGATACTTGCTGGACCAAGTATCAAAATGGATAGCAGATAATTCTGCATAAACAAATTTCATTACTTCAATATTTTGAAATACAATAGACTGATCCATTGGTGTTCTCTTTAAATACGACTAATATTTATTTCTATGATGTTTTTGCAGAACTCTTACGTGATCTTACCCTGTTTGGACTTGACAGTTTGCTCAGTGTGTTGTCTCCCTCTTGTTGTGAGAGTAATCTATCATGACCATTCTGTGGCTGTTGAAAATAGACCTACATACCAGGATTTGACTTTTGTAATACCTTGTAAGACTGTATAATATGTCAAAAAAATTAACTGGAAAGATGAAGTTGAGAAATCAGTTAGCTAAGTGAATAATTGATATTTCTGCTTTATTTGATGTTTTCCCTATAGTGGATTTAAATATAGAATTTCTCTAGTTCTATCTGAAAACAAAGCCTATTTATTCAACTAGTCCACTACTATTTCCTACTGCTCTGGGACTCACGGTCCAGCAGGGCAAAGAGAAATGTTGACAAAGCAAACAACTAGGGTGTAAATTGACAAACTGTAGTCAGACAGCTTTTCTAAAGTGACCACTTTTAACCCTCTACTATTTTTATTCTGTTCTTCTCTCTGATGGGTGCTTGTGCAATCATATGTCTATTTTCTTTTTTTGTAGAACAGCTTACAGGTTTTTAAAAAAAAAAAGTGCTGCACAATATTATTCATTCACATAGAATCATATTGAAAATCAGTTTATACTAGCTTGGGTATCAAGGAAATTCACTGATTTTTATTATGTCATAGCAACCCAGTATTAGAAAAATATTGAACTGAGAAGCACACAAATAATCCCGCCTCCAACGTGGGGAAACCCTACAAGATTCCAGAAACACGAGCTGCTATTTTAGTAACTATAGCAATGTTATCAAAAGTAAGCATACCAGGCATTCTTTTCCAAAGTGAGTCTACAAACATTGGGATTTCCTACCCAAGGCTGTTTTCATTGGAGACGGCTTTCACAGGGTGAAAGTGTAAACGGTAAGGCGCAATGCAGAAGAGGAGTTTGAAGTCTCAATATATCCTCTGTTTTTCTTTTCTTACTGTGATTGACACTTTTGGACACAATGACTCATTTGGCCTCTTCATGCCTCAGTTTACAGAGCAAACTTGTAAGAAATTCCTGCAGTGATTTTTGAATGCTGTCTTTGCTAATTTTTGAGATTCACTGCTGGAGACTAGGTACTAAAAAAAGCCAAATTAAATAAGATATGAATTTGTTATTATTGTCCGATTGCACTTACAAGAAACCTTTAGAAAAGGCAAAACTATGGAGACAGAAAGCGCCTGGGGGAGGGATATGGGTGGAGGTAGAAGAGGGTATTACTAGGGGGAATAAATGGTGATGGGAAAAAATGAAATAAAATAAAGGTATTTCAAAAAGAAAAAAGAAAGCATCTTACGGTGGCCTGGGGCTGGGGGTGGGAGCAGGAATTAGTGCAAAAGGGAAGGAGGGAGCTTCCTCAGGGGCTAGACGTGTTCTCAGACGGGACAGTGGTGAGGTCTGCACAGCACGCACGGGCCTAGCACGCGGCAGGGCTCGGTCCACATCAGCCGAGGAAGTGAAAAGCAGAATCGCGGCCGGGCCTGGGCCCTTGGCTGTGCAGGCGGAGCAGGCTGCCTGGGTGTGAGCCTGGGCCGGGGGCCCACTGCTCTGTGCAAGGCTTGCAGGTAGGGGAGGGCGGTGGTGGTTCTGGACACAGCCGTGACTAAGACAGTGTTCTTGCTTTTGGTCTCCCATGTCTAATCCCACGTACAGCCCCTGGGAGCATCTCCGAAGGGGCTTGGGGAGGAGAAGCAGAGGAGAAGCACCTGGGACCCTGAGGGCTGGGCAGGGCCCGGGAGGAAGCCAGGCTGTCCAGCACATCCCAGTGACTGTCAGATCCCCCTGGGATCAGGGAATTCCACCCAGCCCGGCCTCTGTCCCACAGGAACACTGAGCTCTTGCTCGCTGGGCCCGGCCCTGAGCTGGGTGGTGCTGGGGACACAGGGGTGATGAAGACTGTGCTCTTTGGGGGCTCCCAGTCCAGTGGGGAAGACAGACAACCTGGAGGCCTGTGGGAGCTTAGATGGGGCATCTGGCCCAATCTGAGAGGGTCAGAGAGGATTCCCCAGGGGAGAGAACTTCTGAGATGCGCAGGACTAGTAAGGATCAACCAGGGAACGAGGGGGGAAATGTGAAAAGCTGAATGAGGAGAGACAGTGAGGCGCAGCCCTGGAAGAAAGGAGTCTCCGAGTGGCTGACCCTCCTGCAGTCCACTGGTTCTAAAGCAGGGCTGATTTGGGCCCCCAGGGTTCATTTGGCAATGTCTAGAGACATTTGTTGTTGTTGCAGTTTTATCACTTGATTTGACAATGACCAGTTAGCTCTCATTCGCCTAAGTGTAGATTTTAAAAAGTGGTGACAGGTAGGTAGGTGACCAACGTATCGAGCTTGTTTGGTGAATCTTCACCCCCATTACGCTTTCTGGACAACCGCACCCGGATACGGCTCGGGACATGTCTTACTCCGCTGGCCCAGATGTCAACGCATCTGGAGTTCCCATCTCCTTCATGGCAAGTTTCCGCATCTCCCTGAGCGCCCGAGGAGCATGCTCTCTGCTTTATTATATAACCTTTAGAGGAGTTACTTAGTGTAACCTCTTCTGGCCCATTTTGTCACATGTAAAACTGTAGTAGGTAGTTAGACAGACATGAGCACAGGAGGAACGAGGGGCCTGGTGCAGAGGGTCACCAGGGCGGAGAGCCACAAGTGCCTAGCCCTTGCACCACCACTCCCTCAAGCTTTAAGCCCTGGAGATGACATCTTGGCCTCAGCTGTGTTTTCAGCTCCAGGCCCAGAGAAACAGCAAAATCAGAGGGAGCGACACCAGGGCTGACACTAGGACCAGCTGCATTGACTAGTGACCCCCCCCCCCCGAGTGTATCTCTCTCCCTCTTTCTCCTAAGCTGCAAGGGCCCTTCTACTACCTCTGTAACTTTCTAAATAAATCTTCCCTCATAGTTTGAATTCTGGCTCCAAATGCTTTCAAGCCAAACTCAAGTACCAAGGCTCCTGAACCAAGGTCCAGCCTAACTCGACACTAATGCCTGGTGCTGTTTTCTCACCACTAACAAAACCTTGATGCTATGATGATTGAAGTCCTGATCTGTAGAAGGGAGGTTCAGTAAATGTTCAATTCCTTTATTCCACCTTGAACCTTCTGCAAAAAAAGTTTGTTTACTAAATACGTATCTTTATACTATGCATTTTGCCCCCTACTCGTATAAGGCATCTTACTCAGCAATGGATTATCAGCACTGAGTATAGTGCCTGCGTCTTGTTAGGCATACAACAAGTATGTGTTGAACTATGCATTTCATGGAACGAGAGGGAAAATTCTCTGCAGCTTGGAACAGCCAGAGAGGAATTCATGAAGGAGATGGAATTTAACTGGATCTTGAGTAATGTCTGGAGAAGATGGTCACCGTACAGGAATAAAGAACGCTACTTAGGAGACCTGCTCATGATGATCAGCAGCTCACAAAACCTGACCTTCAGCTGTGGGGAAGAGAGATGATTCTTGTAGATGTTCTAGAGACGATATCTTTCTGACACAGGAGTAGTTTGAATTCCAAGGCAGAAGTGTTATATATCCTGGAAGGGAGCCCAGGGAAAAGTGAGTGTGGTGCAGTGGTTTTAGAAATGGAAAAGATAAGTGAAAGTTATCTTCTCCATCTTTTGAAAACAGTGGCAGAATAGGTCCTTAGGCTGTGTTCACAATTCGGATTTAACATAATTCCATAAAATCAGCTTCCCCTCCATATGTCTTCCTACATTTGAGTCTAACTTTTCTATTTGGATGGAAATCATTCTATTAATATTAACGATATTCCACACGCACATAAAAAGCAGCTTTGGAAACATTGCTGACTTGTAACTACAGGTTACAGGTTTGCGGGGAGAGAATGTCTTTTTAATGACAGGAAAAAGGGCAAAGGCATTGATTGGCGCTCTCCTGGGCTGGCATATTGCCACTGGAGGTGTTGACAGGTTGAGTCTTAGTTGACGTGGTGGAAAAATGGCCCCAGACAGCTAATGGGGTTTGCTTCCCCACAGCACCCCCTGACCTCAGGTGCAAAGTTATCTCGCTGCAAAAGGAAGGCTGTGCCTGGCCGGAGTTAAAAATGCTCAGGGTGTGAGTCCAGGCGTTCCGATTTTGAAATTTCCTCTTGAGACTCCCTCCTGCTGTGTTAGAGGACAATGTCTGATTTCTCTGTTTATTTTCACACTTGAGCTGGAATAAGAGAAGGTTGATCTGAGGGCTTCAGATTACGTTTTGACTCCTTGCTTGAAAGGGCTTGACCTGTTCATAAGCTCTTTCACTTTCTTATGTCTTTTGTTAAAACACCTCATTTCTGTCCCGAATGACCACACTCTGGAACTTGTCACCATCGCGAGCTGCTGGAGAGTCCCTGAAACCTTCACTCAGCCGCTCCACTCCCCGACCGCAACCTCTTAGTCAGTTTCAGTCTCACCCTCTGTTCTGTGACCTCATGGGAACTTGTAATTCCAAGACCCTGTGCTGTCCCTTTACCTATCAGCTTTATTTTCTTTCAAAATTCGCCTTTCCCTTACAGCTGCTTCCATTGTGCTTCACATTCCATCCTCTCCTCTCACCAATATCCTAGGTTCTGATCTGTTATCACCGCTTCCTTGTAAAACTCCGAACGTGAACGAATCCAGTGTTTCCAGCATCACACAAACAAGGCAGACTTCTACCCAGTGCCTCCCCAGCCTTCCCCCTTATTCTTAGGTGAAATGTAGGGCATCAGGTAAGAGCCCTCTCACCATCTGTCCCTAAACCTGAAGATGCACCTGCATCCATGCTCACTTTTCTTCTCTTTCGAAAGAAGTGCTGTTCTTCCTCCTGGAGGTAATCTCCCCACCTGAGCTCTTTGCATTTCTATCCCACCTACCCTATTAATAACTTTACCCATTAATGATCTCACCTGTCTCCTATATTCTCAAACTCACACTCTTTATTAGCTCCTTCCCATCAGCATAAAGCTTCTTAAATCTCTCCTTTCTTAAGAACAACAACAAAAACTCACCATGGGAAGTTCACCAAGCAAGATCTTTGCTTTCTGAAATAAGGAAGTTGTAGCTCTGGATACGCCGGTTTTGGGCAACAGCACCAGAGTCAATCTAAGTAAACTGTAGATATTTAAATGGTGGGTTCATTTTTTCACAAATATTTAAATGCTCTCAGCATCAGAATCTACATGTACAAATATAAATTTTACTCTTATCCTCTAGGAACAAGTAGAGTTTAAATGCACGATTAACTTACCCTTTTGGATCCTTCATTCAAGTCTATTTCAAATTATGTGAAAAATTGATAATTAATTGAAATTTAAACATCTCTGTTCTTGGAAATAACAGTGGTTCCACTATCTCCAAGGTGCTTTTAAAAGATAAGCTCTGTTTCTCTGTTTTATTTACCATTTAACATCCTGTTATATCTTTGAGGCTTATAACACACACACACACATAAATGAATCCCTGCTCTCCCTTTAAGGTAATATATCTGATTTTGAATTGCCCCCTATTTTTAAACAAAACTTTTACATGAGAAGAACATATCAGATATGAGAAAAGTGTTTACAGAAACTTGGGATTGTAAAGTAAATTCTCCCAAATAGGATATGTTGGGGGTTTCTATTACTAACAATCAAAATCTCCTTATCCATTGACCTACTCATTATACAAATAGTGTCAAAGGAAGTTTAGGAAAATTTGTTAGGTGAGAAATTAAAGCCAGCTCACTAGTGAACAAAGTAGCTTCAAAACCTATTATTATATTAAGAATTTGGTTTCTTTTCCTGGGAAGAAGAGGGGACTGGCCAGATGACACTCTGCAGTTCTCCCAAAGTTGGGTTCTCGCTGTTCATCTCCCTTTAGCATCCTGTCCCACCCACCCATTTCCCTTTCCACTGTATTTTCCTTTTTTTTTTTTTTTGGCTCTTTCTCCTTAGTTGCTAACATATTCAAATGGCCCAATCACCAAGTAACAGCACCGCCAAACACACACTCACTCCTGGACCCTGCCTTCTCCTCTGGCCCCCAGCCTGTATCCCTCTTCTCTTTAGTCAGACTTGTTTCAGTGGAAACACTTCGCAGTCTTCCACATTTCCTCAGCTTTTTTTTACGCTTCCATTTACAGTCTGCCTTTTGCCTGTCTTCCTGCGGAAACTCTATTCGGTAATGTGACTGAGAGGCTTTATTATTGCATCGAGGGAATTTCTCAGTCTTCCCCATGCTCTCAGCAGCAGTTGATATTACTGATGAAAACATCTCTTGATACTATCTCTTCTTTTGGACGTTTCAGCCTTGAAATGGTAAAAAAACAACAACCCCCAGGCCAGTGTGCTTGGGTCAGCCCCATCCAGGATGGTACGATAAACAGGTGCTGGCAAAACAGGACAGAGGACAGTGGGCCGGGTCTCCTGGGGCCTCAGCGGCTGCTATAGCCATGTCCTTCTCCTGCTGATCTTAAGTTTCCAAAGGAGAGAACTGTCAAAGGGGGGGAAGGGGGAACGTGGCAGAGGGAAAGGAATTGAGAGAACTGAGCAGCTACGTGTGCTCTGTGAGGCCGCTCTCTTTTCTCATTATAAGACTAGACTGCGAGCCAAGGGTGAGCTCATGCGATAGAATGTCCCTGGGCAACAGCAGAAGCCCCGGGGACAGCCATCAGAGCGGCATGGAAATCACCTGGACGCCCTGCTACCTATGGCCAAAGGCATCTGAACTGTCCTCTTGGGTAAACTTACTGCTGAAGACCTGCTTCTGTCCAAGAACCTCCTATGATTTATTCAAACCTGCATAATTTTTTAACTCCTCATTTAAGTCTCTGTTGTACATTGGATTTCTTGACATTGCACGCGAGGCAGATTTCATTGGTGCAAACTATTTCTCCTGGAGCCCCTATTTATTCTTTACCATTTTCCCTTAATTATTCCTTATTTTTTTCTGCTCACTAAATGCCAGTGTTTTTCCTCGAAGCCGCATTATTTTTTCGCTCTTCTATTCCTACTTTGTGTGGTCAATCTAGGTGGCCTCGTTCTTTCTATTCTGACTCTATGGATCCTTCCAAGGAGATAGAAAGAGTGTCAGGACTTGCAGCCAGTTGTCAGGTGTCCACAGCTGGCCTTTATCCCATTTGGCCTCTATGCGAGAGAACGTTTTTCCCCTCCTGACCCACAGTGGTGTTTTCTGTCTTCGCGTTGCAATAATACTCGGCTGCTTTTCCTCCAGTTCATTGGTAGCTTTGGCATGTAAGTCATTTCTGTATGTCTCTTCTATCTAGTAAGGATCCTACTAAGGCATCTACTTCTTTTCATCTTCAACAGATCCTAACGTGAAATTTGATACAATCCAGGCAGACTGAGAACTCAATAAGTATTCAACCCATCAGCGAACAGCAAACATAATGCCAGTTTCAGCCGCTGGGAGCATATTGTTAACCATCTCTGAGCTGAGGGTTCTTGTACTGATTCAGACGAGGCCATCCTTCCTCCTTGAAGAAAACATCTCATGATGTCTGTGTCTCTAAACAGAGAGAAAATTGACCCTTTCTTTTCTTTTCTTTTTTTTAAATATGTTTTATTGATTTTTTAGAGACAAAGGAAGGGAAAGAGATAGAAACATCAATGAGAGAGAAATGTCGATAGGTCGCCTCCTGCACACCCCCTATTGGGGATGGAGCCTGCGAGCTTGGGCATGTGCCCTGACCAGGAATCGACCTGGCGACCTCTTGGTTCATGGGTCGACGCTCAACCACTGAGCCACACCGGCCAGGTTACCCTTTATTTTCTTGACTTTATGCTCCATGACCTGCCTTAACTGGCTGTGGCATCATACATTGCCTACCTCTTGTCCTGTGTTTAATCCCACAGGAAAGTTTTGTGTGTTTGTCATTCTGCAGTTTGCTGTTCACTCTGATTCTCAAATTTTCTTGTAAAAAATCAGATATTAACAAAATTTATAAAAACAGGAGAAAACTATGTAAGGTTTTTTAAAAAGGATATTAAAGGTGGAGTCTGGGCACAGGAATTTCTTGTGCCACTTAATTTCTTGGCAACTTGCTCTGCCTCCCCGTGCCTCGGTTATAATTTATTTGCTCTCTGGCTTCCCAGGCCTCCTCCTGCCAGAACTGAAGCTGTGTAAACTTTCGATTCTACCCTCACCGTAGGCAAGAGGGACTGAAGAAATAGGCTACTCGATTTGGACTCTGCAGCAAGTCACCCTTCCTCTGGTGTTACTCTCTCCCCTCGTTTCCCTTTCTCCACCTGAGCTTGCATCTGAGCTGGTCCCACCCTTTTCCCAAGTATTGAAATGGCTTTGTGGCCAAGAGCCTCCTTTGGTGTCTCCAGTTCTCCCTGGATGGGTGCCTTTCCCCTGAACCTGACGAAATAAACACAGTGCATTAGTCTCCACTGATGAACTTCCAAGGTGCACATCACCCTGTGAATATCCAGCTTGGTCACCTATCGGAATGACAGCCCTTTCTCCCATAACTGACTGTCTTCCTCAGGCTCATCTGAAGTCCACAAGGCGTGCTCTCTTTAACGCTTGTTTTAGAATGCATTTACTTGAGTATGTATTTCATAATTGCCTTATACATTTAAAAATCTGTTATTTACATTACAATTGCACAAGAGAATTTCCACAAAATGCATAACCAAAAATAGGGCAGAAGCTAGGCAACGACCATCCGTCTACATGGAAAGGAGCCGTGCTAACAGCGGCAGCTCCTGACTTGGAGAGGCGGTCGGAGGCTGGTTGTTAGGTGTTTCTTGCTCTGATTGCTTCAGGCTGTCGCAGTCAGAATGGCTATGTGACAGACTGCATCTTGTCCTGCCTTTTCATGCCCTGCGGGTAAGCCCCTGAATCCCCAGGGATTTCGGAGCCACATTACGTGCTAGAAAACAGGCCGAGCCTACAGTGCAGAGAGCAGGTGCAGGGAGGCCCTGCGTTTTGGAGCTAGAAAGGAATCTTAGAGCTCAATTAGTAAACATGTCCCATTTTTCAGATAAGGGCACAGAGTATTCAGAGAAAGCAGTGAGTTGCTCAAGGCTACATAGAAAGGAGGTGGCAACCTGAGACTAGAGGCTGGCTTGCTTTCTTTTTGAAAAAATATGTTTTTATTGATATTGGAGAGAGGAAGGGAGAGGGAGAGGGAGAGAGAAACATCAATGATTAGAGAGTCATTGATCGGCTGCCTCCTGCACTCGCCCTGCTGGGGATAAGATCGCAGCCCCGCCAGGTGCCCTGACTGGTAAATGGGTCGACTCTCAACCACTGAGCCACACCGGCTGGCAAAGCCTGCTTTCTTTACTGGAAGCTACTACTTCTACCCTGCCAGTTTTTGTCACCCACCTGCTGTAAGGCTTCATCAGCTGACTTCACAGTTCTGGGAGACGGAGCTCTGGGATCAGCAATCATTGTTTCATCCACTGGAAATTCAGATCTGTAGCCAGGCTGGTGTAGTGGAAACTGTATGAATTCTAGACTAAAATCTCAGCATTGCTACTTATTAGCTGGGTGAACTTTGGTAAGTAACTTTATCACTTTAGGTTCAGTTTTCTCACATATAAAATACAAAGGTCAGAGAGTTACTATATTACGCCCAAGACTAAATACTCAATATCTTTTGGTTCTTTCCCTCTCCTTGACCACCCCCCTTTGGGGTTCCATGTCTTTTGTCACAGCTTCTGGAAACAAATCAGCTAAATATTAAGAATACATGGTTTTAAATGGCTACCCATATTTTAATCAGATGGTTCATTTTTCTTACTGTTGAATTTAAAAGTCTTTGCATATTTTGGATAGCAATCCTTTATCAGATATGTCTTTTGCATTTTCTTATTGTTGACATAAAGAAATACATATGTATATAAAGTCGTAAAGTAAGAAAAACTACTTTATGATGGTGACGGAAATCAGAACAAAGCTATTCTTGGGCAGGAAGAAACTGACAAAAAAAGAGGCATAAGGGAATTTTCTGGGACCATGGAAATGTTTTACATTTCGATAGGATGTAAGTTATATGAGTTTATCCACTTGTCAAAACTGATGATACTATACCCTTAAGGTCTGTCTAACTGACTGCAGTAAAATACATCTCAATAAAAAAAAATGTTTTTTAACAACACAAAACAAATACTAATGGGAAATTAGCATTTACAATATTAGATCCTTAATTTTTCTTTAGATATTCTACAGGTAGGCACACTGTTGTAAAGACCTCTTGCCCCTCACCACCCCAGATCCTTCAAGATCTTAAGTGTTTCCCTCTTCCTACCCAGTAGGGGATCAATGAGGAGCAGAGAATGACTGGCATCCATGCTAGAGGTAAAGGTACACCCCTAGTGAGTCAGTGGGAAAGTGGGGATACCTCCCTTGTGCTCACTGCTTTCTGATTTTACTAATCTATCATTATTAGGCCAACCTCAGCTCTGACTCAGTACACTTCTATTATATTACAGCTGATTTCCCAATCTCATCCAGGGATTGGTCACTGAGTGTAAGACACATTTCTTCTTGGTTCATTGACTACTATTCTTTTGTGGCCACAGTAGTCTTTGACTTGCGTGACATTTCTTCTGGCAGAAATTTTAAAGTCCTAAGATTTATGTAAAATTTGCGGTGCAGGTCTTTGTTACAATTCATTCTTGTCACTTTCTCTTTGATCTAGTGGTTCACAAGGAGGGATGCTTGGCAGCTTTTAGCTTCCCAGGTTACAAATAAAAATTCTACTTTAGTATCCTATTGTGTTTTGCATTATGGTTTCTATGTTATTATTTACTCACTGCATGAGACTGATAGAATTGTGCTAATAAGCAACCAGTTGTACCATAAAAACTGTGCCCTAGGTTAATGGTATGTATGAACTCTGCGACCTACAGTCTAAAACATTTTCTTTTTGTCTTACACAGATATAGTCTATGGAGAGAATATAAGGAATTTGAAATTTTTTTGCTATAATTTCTGAGCATGTGCATTCACAAAAATAGATATTTTTTCTTCCTGGGGAAGTCTGAATGTGGCACCAAGTGGCTGAGCATTACCACAGTTTCCAGGAGGCCCTTCCCGTCTGTTCCGCCTGCTCACCATTGTTTAAGCTTTTCGTACCTGAGCAAACATTCGGAGAGCTGAATTGTGTTGGTTTCCGCAGGGAGCAAACAGATAAGTGAAGTGGGTTCTAATATCTACCCATTCAACATCCTGTGAGAATTAAACCTTTGAGGGGTTCTTTGCTTCCTGGCAATTCTTGTACTTACGAGTCTGAAGAGAAAAAAAATACGTCAATGGACAAACTCAGGTGTAGCTGACCTGCAGCAATGACCCCTATTAGCCATCTGGCTGCGGAGATAGGATTTGCCTGGAGCTTAATCTCTGGGATTTATATGCGTGAGAGTCTTGGAACATGTTTTCCGCCCAGAGCTAAATGCAATTGTTATTCTTTGTTATTTATGTATCTGGGCAGCCAAAGCTGGCTGGAGCTGACTCGGGCGTGCTGACAGGTAGGGCTGGTGGAAAGACACACGTCAGAGATGTGATGTAATCTCTCCCGCGGCCTCTGCTCCACTCTGGTCCCCAGCTCATGCCGCCCTGTACTTGGGACATATTATTACACTTGCACTTGTTAATATGTTCTATTTATTTTTGTAACAGTGTTTTGAGCTATAATTCGTATACCATAAAATTCACCCTTTAAAGTGTACACCTTGATGGTTTTTAACACATTCCCAGAGATGTGCAGTGATTACTACAGTATAATCTAATTTTAGAACATTGGAATGTCCCCAAAAGAAACCCCACCCCGTTAGTAAGTCACTTTCCATCTTCCTCCTCTCTCAGTCTCCGGAGCCACCAATCTAATTTTGTCTCTATAGATTTGCCTATTTTGGACATTTCTTAAGAATGAAATCATACCATACGTGGTCTTTTGTGACCGGCTTCTTTCATTAATTTAATGTTTTCAAGATTCATCTGTATTGTAGCACTTAGTATTTCATTCCCTTGTATTGCTGAATAGTATTTCATTATATTCATATACCACATTTCGTTTCTCCATTGATCAGCTGATGACATTTTGGGTCATTTCCACTTTTTGGCTATAATGTATACAACTGCTATGAATATTTGTATACAATACTTTTTGTGAACATGTGTTTTTATTTCTCTTGGGTAGATACCTAGGAAGGAACTTCCTGGGAAATATGATAACTCTGTTTAACATTTTGAGGAACTGCCAAACTGTTTCCCATCGCTTTACATTCCCACCAGCAGTGCATGAGAGTACCAGCCTCTCCACATCCTGGCCAACACCCATCACTGTCTGTCACCTTGATTAGAGCAAGAAGTGGCATCTCATTGTCATTGTGACTTGTGTTTCCCTAACGACTAATGATCTTGAGCATCTTTTCATGAACTTATGGATCATTTGTATTTCTTCTCTGGAGAAGTGTCTATTTTGTTCCTTTGCCCATTTTTAAATTGGGTTATTTGACTTTTTATTATTAAATTGTAAGATTTAAAAAATATATTTAGGATAAAAGCCCCTTATCCAATATTTGATTTGCAAACACATCCCATTTAAAATATTGCATCCACTCACAAAATGACCTTCTGCAAGATAAGGGTGACTTCTTCCTTCCCCCACAATGTCCATATTTATGCACTAAGCTTGTTATGAAACATGTATAATTCATTAAAAAATGGAGTTGCTATAGACACAGTTGAAAAGTTGAAGTAAACCATGTATGTTGTCAGCTGACCTGCCACTGAGTTTGTATTTTCCTGCCTTTGTAAACACTACCATTCCTGAAATAACAACTCTAATGCCTCTGAGACGATAATTACAGTTCCTTCCCTATCACCCTTATACCAGTTCTCTCTTATCGCTAGGGTGGCAGATTTCTTCAGGCATCTGTCTGCCTTTAAAAACTGTCTGTCAAGAGCAGGAATCATGTTGTGTTCCTCTCTACACCCTCAACAACAAATGCTTGTTGAGTGCCTCAGTGCTCTGTCCCAGGCCTCCAGGGCCCCCTGGTGAAGGGCCAGGGACAGGAACAGCGCTGGGGAAGCTGAGCGAGGGGAGGTGCGCTGCAAGGCAGGCCGCGCTCCCAGCGTCAATCAGAGGCGGGCAGCCAGCCTCCCAGCTAGACATTCCCACAAAACCGCACACGGAGGGGGAAAGATAAGTTCCCGAAACGACAGGGTGCTCTTGGGGAGGGTGCAATAAATTCTCAACAGCAGAAGTAACTAAATATTCTCTGTTACTCACTCTCTGTTCTTCCCTGAACCACTGCACCAAATGATTCTCTCAGGATCTCTCTCTCTTCTCAGAAACAGATAAAACTCTACCACAGATTGGCTTAATAACCTTAGGAATTTTACAAATGAAGACTGGTCTTTCAATCATCCATCCATCCATCCATCCATCCATCCATCCATCCATCCATCCATCCATCCATCCATCCATTCATCCATCCATCCTACAATACACATTAAAATCCAATGCTTGCCAAATGCTCAAAAAAGGGCCACCAACAACAGACATGGTCCCTGCCCTCATGAAGCGTATTGTCTTGGAGGTAGACAGTGAACATGTGAGTGTACAAATTAAAAATCATAGCAAGCAAGCGCCTTGAGGAGGTAGGGATCTGATCCAGTTCATCGAGTCACAGTAGAAATTCCTGAGGATGAGATATTTGAATAATTTGGAGTAACCACAAAAGTTATTGGGTAAAAGGCATGCTAGAGGTGTCCCAGGCAGAGGGAACAGCATGTGGAATGGCCTGCGGTGTAAAAATCACGGCGTATTCACAGTACAAGGGAAGTCAGTAGGCTCGAATGAAGACTGTGAGGAGGAAAGTAGCCAGCCCGGGGGCTGGGGCTGAGGTGATCTGGGCTTAGAGCAGTCACAGCTCCATAGGACATGTTCGGGAGCCTCTTTTTTTATCTTAAAAGAAGTGTGTTACCTTTGAAATGTTTTAAGAGCCACAACAGTGTGAGATTTTTACGTTAGTCAGCTCACACAGGTTTTTTTGTGCAGGAGAATCTACATAAGGAGCAGGGGTTATAAGGGAAACCTGGGTCAGGAGGCTGCAGTTGGTGACCTTGTTGAGTGAATTAGGGTGGTGACAATGAGGAGAAAGGGGGTGAGATGTATGTAGCTTTAAAGGATATTTTTAAAGTATTATCAATGGACCTGAGGATGAAGGTGTCAAGGGATGTCAAGGATGCTGATGAAATATATGCGTCATTCACTGAAAGATGGGGCCCCAGGAGAGGATCAGGTATGAGGCAAAGGCCATGTTTTTAACTGTTGGTCAACCTTGAATTTAGGTGCCTTAAGACATAGAAATGGAAATGTCAAGGAAAGAGTCAGATACATAGGTATGGAGCTCGGCATTGTAGAAAGCTTGAAAAGTTAGTTAGTGGAAAGGGTTTTAGCCTGCTACATCTTATCAAGAGAGAAAAAAACCCCTGCTTATTACAATGAATATTTTATCAACATTAAATACGAGACTAACCTATACTCATTTACAAAGTTACAGTCAATGTCCTGAACTTTCCTGTGAGGATGTAAGCGTGAAATAAGAATAGCCCAAGTGAACAGCCCATTCCTTCATAAATCCTGGTCAAACTTGCCCTATTTGCTAGGTCATCTCAGTCGCTAAAATAGACAATTCTTTCTGCTTCTATTCCCAACCTGCTAATTCTTTCCTTTGCTGATTGTCAAGCATTTTTATGACGTACTCACTCCAGAGCTTTAGTCATGTGTGAGTTTGCACTTGGGTAAGATGTGTTTCTATGTATTTGTGTCTTTCTATACTTTTTCCTTATGTTGTAAACTGTTTATAAAGTAGCAAACAGTGTTGTTATTTACTAAAGAAATGATATCATTATAAAGAGGCAATAGACCCCTGAGTAAAATTTGGAATTCCCCAAATAAAGTAAAACAAGCACACAGAAAATCCAATAGGTCATGTACCTCAAAACCCTTAGTAGTCATATTACTACCACGCTTGTGCTAAGTCTGCCTGCTCACTAGGTTCAGTTTGCTTTCTGGTTTCCAAAACATAAGTAAATATTTACCTGCCTTATTCATCTTTGTTAGGTTAGAAATCCCTTGGAAAGAGGAACAGTCCCTTTCAAACAATTCTCCATCGACCCAGAGATGCTGTAGGAGTTTGAGTAGGAAATCATACCTCATTTTAAATGCAATATTTGGATTTAAAAATGGGAATTGTGACAGTGTTCAACAGTAGGAAATTTCACAGGGTCAGGCTCAGAAGCCAAAATTTTAATGCAGGCAAGAGATGCTAGTATAGTGCTCTGTTAGATTTTGAAGGGGTGCAGAACAGGCCTCTCCCAGATGTGCTACTTTGGCATGTGAATTATTTTGAGCTGAAGGCAATCAAGGCCCTGTGGCCTCAGGAGAAACTTTCACCACTTCCTTAAAATTTTAAAATTTCCTATAATAAATGTTACCTCCAGAAATAACTTTTTTTAAAAAAAATATGTCTTTATTGATTTCAGAGAGAGGAAAGGAGGGGGAGAGAGAGATAGAAACATCAATGATGAGAGAGTCATTGATCGAGCCCACAACCCGGGCATGTGCCCTGACCGGGAACTTGAACCCCGATCGCCTGGATCCTAGGTCGACGCTCAACCGCTGAGCCAGGCCCGGCCGGGCGCCCTGTCCCTCTTTTCTTAGCTCCTCTTTCCTCCACTTTCTTTCCATCCCCCCCCTTCCCTAAACCCACTCCCTCTTACAATCACACTGTGGGCCAAGTTGTTTGTCTACTTCTAGACTCTCATTTGTCTTTCTGCCCACATTTCCTCTTTTCCTACTTAGAAAATATCCTGTGTGGAAGACAGTAAAATTAAGATAACACTTTTTATTTGTATTCCAGCTTTTCCCTCTGTAAAGAACATCGCTGTTCTTATTGGATGTATCATCGTGTTCCAGTGCCAGCAAGGATGCTCTCCCCTAACGAGCTGAGGACACCTTAGCGTCATTCGTACAACTATAGTTCTTCTGTAAGTTACATGTGAACGATGGTTATTTTTTTAAAGGAGAGGACCATTGTGGTCACGATGTTACGTAATCCTGCGTGGTATTCAAAGGTGAGCAGCGCATTTCATCACGCTATACTTTGATCAGCATGCCCGCAAACCCTTGTCACGAATGGAAGCTTGACAAAGGCTGATTCACGGCAGTGGCTGCCATTGTTACCAAATTATTGCTTTGAGGACAATTAGAGGAAGGAAGTGGGTAGAGATTTATTGTGCGTATAATGGGCCGTTGTCACATTCCCCTAATCCCTGCTCCTGTCCTCCGAGTTGGCTTTTGGATCGTAGGCGACCCCGTTACTGGACTCCCAACCATTGGCCTCAAGCTGACCAGTCTGAAAATGTTATCACATTTATTGAGCTCCATTAGAAAAATACTTTCAAAACAATAGGTCTTGTGTTTTCCTTGCTCCCGCCAAGCTAGCTAGATTTTATCTACTCAATGACTTTTAACTTGTGTTTGCTTGGCCGATGGTATTTGGGATTGGAGATACCTAGACACACGGTTATATCTTATCTCCCTCTATCTCACAAACCCCTTTCCTCCTGACCTCCTGCAGAAAGCAGACCCTCGGTTTCAAGGTCAGATTAGAAACTGACAGCCAAGGCTGAACTCCTAAGAATACTATTGTATTTATTTTCATCTTTTAGAGATTTGGAAAGATATTTTGAGTCTTGAAGTCGTTTCCTGAATGTTCCAGACCTTGAAGATTACCAAATTAATTTTATTTAATTAGTATTTTAAAATATATACATTATTTTTATATGAAGTAAGATAATTTTATTCAATGCTACAAAAAAAAAATCACAAATATTTAAATATTACACTGTATATAGACATAAATATGTATATTTTATATATCTGTGTTAGATAATAGATAATTGCATTTGAGATAACCAAAACAAATTTGGGGGTCAAAAATGTTATATTTTAATATAAAAATTAACAGTATAAAACATTAAAATTATTTATTATAACTTGCTCTTTGGTTGCCTTTCTGGAGTCTAATTGTACGCGGCAGAATGGCACTGGGTGTTAGGCCAGTGCAATCAGTCTGGACCTGGGTTCAACCTCTGTACTTACTTGGGTTTGGCTAGGAAAGAATTCAGAGCCAAGACCCAAACTATAAGAGAACATTTATTTGGTAAGTCACAGAGGTAGAAAAAGCAATTCCTAGAAGAAATGGGCCTCGGAAAAAAGCTATAGAGGTAAAGGAAGGGCCTTGGAACTTGGGAGTAAGGAAGCTAATGGTAATGAGCTGGGGGGCAGGGAGGGAAAGGGAAAGGCTCAGGCCTGCTTCCAGAAAGGAGAGGGCACTGGGTCCTCCATCCTAAGGATTTTAAGGGTGGAGATTTTAGGGGAGGTCCCAGGGGAAGATCCCAATAGAATATTCAGGAACTTTCCTGGTGTGTCCTTTCAGGGTAGGTCTCCACTGTTTGATTGATTGGCACCAGGGCGGGGGTGGGGGGTGGGGGTGGGGGGGTGTCATTCTTCAATGCAGCATGTCCTGAGGTCAACTGTAGCTGGTTTTGTTGATTTTCTGGGCCTGGAGCAGAAATACAAGCGAGGCCTAGAGTGTCTAAACCTCATGACCATTGATATGAAAAATCAGAGGATCCAAACCACAGGACCAGGGCAATATGCTCAGGGAGGAAAGGCCAGCCTGGGGGTGAGGTCCCACCCTACAATTGTCCATTGCTACACTTTGGGCTTTCCACCCTGATGACCTTCTGTACCTGGCTTGTTGTACTTGCTCTGCTCATGTCTGTCTACCTACCTACCACAAAAGAATTGTCCTGTAGTAAATGGCTGAGACAATTGCTATTGACATACTAGAGAGAATTTTCTAAGGATCTTCAGGAATATCCCCCAATTCAGAAATGTGGAGACTATACACACTTGATCAATCATGCTGGGGAATGTCTCTTTTGGGAGCTTTTAGCCTTTGCTCACATGGCTTTGAGCTGCCCTCACTGAGGGAAGTTTTGACAGTAACATTTCTATTCCTCTCAACTAACTCTCCTCACCCTTAGAAAGAAGCTGCTGCTCTGAGTGTCTAACATACTAGTTGAGCGGGAGCAACATTTTTCCAATGAGTGAAATCATACTGTTGAAGGCAGGTGCTGTTTTTTGGCCATTTCCATATTTCTATTGTTACTTGTTCTCCCTCCTGACTACTTTTTGCATAAAATAATCTAATATTCTGTAAATCAGATAGTATGGTTATTCAAGGATGTATAGATTAGGAAAATGGGAGTGTTTGGGAATGAGAGCAGATTTTGGATACCTGGAGGAGGAAGTCCTTGGCGGCAGAAGAGATAGCAAGGGCAGGTAGAGGAGAGGAAGGCACTTGGCCAGACAAAACTTGTGTGCAGTCTTTGACTTCTTTCACCCTAGCTCCTTTGCATTCTCCTTGTTATTACCGACAATTGCTTTTTTCAAAGAAGGGGCTGTTTGCAGATTAAATTGATTACTCATAGAAGTTAAGAGGTTGATGTGGACGATTGTGTAGGGTCTCTAGGAGTCACTGGATGATGTGTCTCTGTGGTATGCAGACTATTTTCAGCTAAAAGCAATGGAGACCCTGTGGGCTCAAGAGAGAGTTCTGCCCACCCCTACCCCTCCTTAACTAGACAAGGGAATTTAAATGAGAGGTTTTGCCTATAAGAAGAGATTATCATAGATGACATTTTTTTTTTTTTAACCTATCTATATGCCCCCCTCCAAAATATCTAAAGGAACATGAATTAGGGGCTTTACCCATGATAAGAGCTCATCAGAGATAACCTTTTCTTGATCTATTTATGTGGCAGAGCAAACTGGTAATTCCCGACCGTCTGCTTTTCTTACCATCTGCAGATGACCTTTCTCCCCTCTAAAGCACTGAGGCACCTGACTTCAACCCTAGTTCAGAATGTCATATACACCCCCGTTTCCCTTTCTGTCTCTGAACCCGTCATGTATGCTGGGCCTCTCACTCTGTCATGTATATGAGGTTCCTGTGCACATAAAATTTAACAAAAATAATTTTTAATTTGATTTTCCGTCGTCAATCTGTCTCATGTGGGTCTGATTACTCAATGAGCCAAAAGAACCAGCAGAGTGAAGGGAGGATTTTTCCCCTCTCCCCACAAGCTCTTGTTTGTATTTAGTTACTTTCAGACCGATTTCTCTTTCTCTACTGAGGGTGGAATTGGAAAGTGTGGTCCCAGTGGGCAGCAGAAGGAAGAGTGGATGCTACTGAAGGAGACCGGGTAATAATGAAGGAGAGGCTGGAGAACCTTAAGACAAACATCTGAGCTTCACATTCGATAGTTTTTCTTGTTGCCGTTTGTCATTATTTCCTGGCGGGGGAAAACAAATTCAGTTTATGTCTTGGTTCTCTTGAACTATGAATATCAGAACTCGCTGATTATCTGGGTACATTATAAAATGTACTGGAAAGCAATATAGGGGAGGAGGAACTTTCCCCTACCCTCAAGTTTCTTTGGGTTGGTCTAATAATCAAATAGACACGAGACAGATTACCAAGAGAAAATGACCAAATTTAATACATACATATGTATGAGAACCCCACGTGCATGAGCCAGAGACCCCACATGCATAACAGGTTCAGAGACAGAAAGGGGACATGGGTGTATAAGGCATCCAGAGCTAGGGATGAGGGAAGGTGCCTTGGGGGCCTCGAAGGGTCCTTACAGAATGATACGAAGAGCAGATGTTTAGTAAACATAAAAAAGTTTGTCCTGCCCTACAGGCTGGTCAAAAGAGATGACCTCTCATAATGTCCCATCGTGCAAGGCCCTTAATTCAAGTTATTTCAGGTAGTCAAGGGAGAGGCAGAGATTTCTCCTGAGCCCACAGGTAACGTTGCCCTTAGCTCAACACAATGCACATACCGTAGAAGCACATCTTGGGGTGACTAGCTCCAAACACCACACCAAGAAACCACACTTTATCAAAATAGTCTGTAATTTGAGGTACTTATGAAAGCACACCAGAGACCCCATTTGGAACAATGCAGCCATGCTCACAATTACGTCTTCTGAGTGGGCAACGGTTTTACTATTCAGCATGTGTGTCAGAGGCCTGGGTCCCCATAACAGGATATTGCAGTTTGGCAATTCCCCTGGGGAAAGGGAAATAATCATGTCGTTATTCTTTAACCATGAACAAGCTTCGAAACGACTGAATAGGGTATTCAGAAACCTAATGAACTATGCTGTCTCAAGGCAGAACGCAGTTACTACGCAGTCATTTTCTGAAGGACACTCAAGGTTATTCACTCTACTGCCTCTTACCCACTCCCCTTAACACCCAGTTGTTGTCTTTTTGTGTGTGTTTTTTTAAACCAGTATCCACATTGAAGACACATAACAGTGGGGATTTTTAGGGCAATATAAATGGTTCCAGCAATGTGAACATAAATCGCTCACTATGTGAACCTTCTTTGACAACATATAATAAATCATCTCATCATCGAAACGTTAACATGCACCTAATATTGATACTTCCCTGGTCTTTCCGGTCTTGTTATCTATGTTGAATAGTTAGAAAATATATATTACTTAACTTGGCTGTGTATATATAGGTGATGTATTGGATGCAAAGTTAGGTTAAAAAAAAGAAAACTTTATTCCGTACTTGCAGATTCCTCTCCTTTGGAAACATTAACCTTTATTTAAAAGTTTATGAATTGTCCTAATCTGTCCCCGTTTGGGGGAGGAAGAAACTTTTCTCTACCTTCCTAAGTTCTTCCAGCTGGTCTAAGATTTAAATCAACATGAGGCAGATTAATAAGAGAAAATTACCGAATTTAATTACATACATATCCATGGTAACTCTACATCCATGAGAGAATCGAAGACTCCACAGACACCAGAGGTTCAGCAACAGAAAGGGGAAATGAAGTATATATAGCATTCCAAGCTTTCGATGACATCAGGCACCTGGGAACTTCAGAGGGCCACTGCTGCATAATAAGAGGAGCACATGCTCAGTAATTAGCTGTTTGCCCTGCCATATAGACAGATCGAAAGGTCATCTCTGATAATCTCTTATTATGGGCAAGACCCCTAATTCACATTCTTCTAGGTAGCTAAGGAAGGATAGAAGTTTCTCTTGAGCCCACAGGGTCAAACTAATTTGCCCACCACAGAGGCCCATCTTGGGGCGTCTCATTCTGAAACCCTACACCTTGATCCAGATTGACCGGCCCATTTGAGGCACAAAATAACCACGCTGATGAAAATGTTTTCCATAGTCAAAGTCAGTAGTGGATGGGTCAGAGCTATATTTATTAATGCAAAAGACAGTAGGCAGTTAGCTTACTCTCTACATTCTCTTAAACACATGAGTTGCTACATTCGATCGAGCTGCAGTGCCTGGAGGAGTGGTCGTAGGTGAGAGCAAGCATCCAGACCCCGGGCACGACAACACTGAGTGCAGAAGCCCAGCTTCCTGGTTTCCACTGGTACAAAAAGAGTGGGTAGAGTGCAGGCTTTTCCCCCACTGTTCCTCCTCAAATAGTATTTTTCCCCTCTCTGCTAATTATTTTAGGTTAAAAAAAAAGTGGAAATTGCTTTCTCTTATATTTACCTCCTACTAAGCATTTTAAATTTGTTCTTAATATGTGTATTTTTTAACAATTAAAATGGAAAAATCTTCTACAGCCTTATGCTCCTTACTCCTGACCTCACCGTCACCCCTGTTGTCACAGTAAAACTCAGAGACTCTTCCCAGACTGTGAGCTTCCCAGCTCTTCACAGGGCATGGGAAGATGCAATTGTATAGTACAAACTGTATCTTTTAACTTGAATTGCTTGGGGGAAAACCTTGCCTATTTGTTAGTAACATACCCACTTTTCTTAAAGTTCCTATGTCACTACACTTGGTAATGCTGTTTATTACATTAAGCTTTTCCTGAGCTGATGTTTTGGTTTATTTTGTAAAGCATGAGAAAGTTGATTCAATCATATTTTTAAATGAGTTGCTTTCTGTGACAGTTATAAACATATAGGAACATGTTTGTAAAATATAAGCTAAGAATTTTAAATATATTTATTGCAACATTGTGATTTATAATATACATGTATATGTGTATATATATTTATAATACATATTTATATATACATATACACAAATATATATTCAGATGACCAAAATATGTTTTTCATATATACTTAGTGTCATCCACAGTTCCTGGCTTAGAGCTTCCAAACCCTCGGAATTTCCTGAGCAGTAAGAACAATGGGAGCATCTTTTGTTGCAATATTGGTCTCTCGTCTTTAATTTCTGAAAAACATTCAGACGCATAAAGGCGGAATGGGCATCTTGTTACTCATAACAAGCACTTTCCCCTACAACTGGGTTTATGTTAATGAGGTAATTTTTGCAAAGCACCTAAGCACTGGGGCTGGTTGCCCAGGGAACCAACCAGGCACAGAGGGTTGGAAATCTCAGTCTCTCGCCCTGCTTTCCTGGGATGGGAGAGGGGCCAAAGGGTGACCCCATCACCAAGGGCCAACGAGTAGATCAATCTTCTCTGCGTAATGAAACCTCCATAGAAACCTGAAAGGAGGGAGCTGGGGGGAGAGGGGTTTCCACCGAGGGAAACCAGAGCACGTCCATGTTCCACTGTGCCGGGGAGGCAGAGGCTCCTTTATACCTCTTCTTCTGGCTGATGATCGGTATATTTTAACATCCTTTCTAACGAATCAGTAATCTAGTGAGTAAATGGTTTTTTCTGAGTTCTTTGAGCCACTCTAGCAACTTGACTGAATCCAGGGAGGGGACACTGGGAACTTACAATTTGTCGCCAGCTGGTCTGAAGCACAGGCACCTGAAGTGGAGGCAGCCCCGAGGGACTGAGTCCTTTCCCAGTGGAATCGAATTCGATCTCTGGGTACATAGTGTCCGAATTGAGTTGAATTTACAACTCAATTTCTGATTTCTGAGAATTGCCTGTTGGTGTGCGAGAGGCTACATGCGTGTACACACACACACACGCACGCGCACACACACACACACACACACACTGGAATTGGGTCCCGGAACCTAATTTATTTATGTGGCAATATATTAATTTTCTACAGACATCTAAGAAGGTAGTTCTGAAAATCAAAACAAAACATTAAATAAATGAAAGGTAATGAAGAGAGAAGAGTCACAGTTGTCATGGATGAATTTCATTTGAGTGCTTTGTTCATTTAAAGATCTCTTCTGCGACTATAGGAGCCTATTAAATGATGAGAAGGCTGGTGATGTGACACCCCCGATGACCTGCGAGAGCATCCTGTCATTACCCTACGGCATTTACTGCGACAGGCCCTTTTCCATCCCTCATTACGATGACTAATGACGCATTATGTTCCTTCATCCAGATCACAGTGAAAGTTGGTAACTGCAGGAAATTTTAAAAATTGGTTTGAGACTCTTGCACATTTTTACCCTATACTCTTAGAGTCTAAGACACCAAAACCGTCCTGTAATTTAACCACTTCTAGCCATAAAGGTGCTGTCTTAGAATCACACTGCATTGCCAACTCTAGATAATGCTAAATCATTTAGGCCAATTTTATAGGCCAATTTTACAGACACAGAAACTAAGTTTAGTAAACGAAATAGATAAAACATTACGGTGCTAAGTCTAGAGAAACGAATTTTTCATTTGCTGGGGTTTTTGTTTGTTTATTGGCTACACTGTATAGATTAGAGTGATTGGTACACTGGTGTCTCCATAGGATCTAAAAAAGTCTTTTCTATTTTCATTGCCCCAAAGTACCAAAGGCCCACTTACTAAACACTTCCATAGGGGAACTTCTGACCCAATAGCCTTCTGAATAACTCTGGGCTCAACACATGAGTCAGCTCTGGGTTTTCTTTTAATGGACACAGACCTGAGGTCTTTTTATGCACTTTAAAATTCTTCCTTTAATTCTCTAAAGCCCCTAAGAGTTCATGATTTGCATTATGTAACACTTAGAGAAAGCAGCAAAGCTGGAACTAGAATTTCATTCTAAGCCTATATGAACATCTTGAAGGTAGGAAATGGACCCTACTAAAATGGCTCTGCCACCAGGTAGGCGTAATTTTCTCTAAACCCTTTGGTTAATTCCTTTGCCAACTGGAGGGATTTGTTAAGAACTGGAGAAATTTCATTCTGTTCACAGTCCCCCTCAGAATGTTGACTTTATTACAGTTTACCTGTGCATATCCTTTAAATGTATATACTTTAGATTTCAAGTTGCTAAGAGCATTTACTCAATGTATTCTGCTGAAAAGTATTTTCATGACATTATAGTTCAACGGAAGAAACGTCCAAACCCTTAGAGAGTTTTTACAAGTTTATTTGAGCCAGACTGACCACAATTGCCAGGATTGAGATTTTGCTCCAAACAATGGCAGTTTTACAGCTTATTTTATGCATTAGAATCAAAGGAGGAGCCCAAAGAGCGATTACATGAAATTCCTTGGTGGTAGATTGAGGGAGGGGGGAGCAAGCAAATCAGGGAAATCTCTGCGACTGGATAAAGAATAAAATGGACATTTGTGAGCACCGGCTAGTCAACATTTGCAGCAAACAGAGATGGTATGTGGGCCACAAGGTAACAAATGAGGGGCGCTGAGGTCTTGAGCTGCGATGGGAAGTTGTCCCGAGGGGCCTGGAAAAAGCAATTACTCTGACATTCCAAAGGTATGTTATCTTAAATGTAAAAAGACTGGAGACAGCCTGATTAATGTAAAGACTGACCTTTGTCAAGGAAGCTACAGGTCTAGGACATGACTACCCGCCAGGACTAGCTTTTAGCCAAGAATTTTTATGTCACACCATCCTCTGCGGGTTACTTTCTGTCCCTGAGTTTGCGAGGCCTCCCCTGAGCTTGTCAGGGTTGGTATGTGGCCCCTTTTCCCTCCACAACGGTATGTCTTCTTTCACTTTAGCACGTTTACATTTGTCATTGAAGTATAAAAGGATGTTCAATTCAGGTTTAAAGTAATTCAGTGCCTAGAATAGTACCCGGCACATAGGAAGAGCCGTGAGCATCAGCTATTACCAGAATACTCTGGAGCAACAGTACTTAGAAAGTGATATGTGGATACCTAGAGGTCCCCAAAGTCCTACCAGGAGGTCACCAAGGCAAAACATTTTCATAACAAGACCAAGGTATTATTTGCCTATTATTTATCTAACCATTACTAGGAGTCATCCTGATCCACTATTAGTACTGATACTAATATTACAGTTATTAAATCCTGTACCACCATACAATCTCAGTTAAAATAAAAAAAAAAGTGTCACCTAAAAATGCCCTTTATGAAGTAGTAAAAACTAGTAATTTCATTAAATCTCAACTCCTGAGTACATGTGTTTTTAATACTCTGTATGATGCAAAGAAAAGTGTACATAAAACGCTACTCATACACCCCGAAGAATGGTGGTGTTTTGAGAAAAGCACGACAAATTATGGCTATTTAGATGCTAATATTTGGCATTTGTTTTCTCAGGATGAGTGAAGTGAACCTGTCACTTCAAGGAAAACAAAACAGTGTTTGCTGCCAATGATAACATTTGAAGTTATAAGTGAGTATCAGAGTTCTGACGCTTTTTGCCTACTTTCTTTCTAACCAGCTGCCAAATTGTACTGTCTCTTCTATTTAAAGTTGTTTCACTTTCGTCCCCTGCTTCCTCAGCCCCCTGCCCCCCTCTAGTCCAGGGGGTCACCACTAATGCCCAGATTCCTATCGCAGCTTCTAAGCTGATGTCTCTGCTTCTGGGCTCATTAAAAATCTAAAGCAATGATTTGATCTTCTGAGCAAACCACCCTCCCGAGGCTCACCATTACCTATAAAATGAAGTTGCTCGGCCTAGTATTCAGAAACACGCAACACTATTATTTGTCCCCGGACTATGGATTTAGAACATTTTTGTCTGCAGCTCATCACGAGCCCTTTATTGCAGGCAAGGACGCTTTCCCACTGTCTTGCATAGGACGTGCCTTTTATTAAAACTGGAGCTTTACTCTTCCTGCCCCTCCTCCATAGGAATGTCCCCTCCTTTTTCTAGTTACAGGTCCCATTCTCACTTCTCGTCCCAAGCTTGAGTCCCAACCGACAAGTGCTGCAATTAGAATGCTTCCTCCGAGCCTCAAGTCCTAACGCTAGGCGATGCGGGTGACCTGGGGCATAGAAGGATGTGCTATTTTTTCATTGTTGAGAGGCAATCTGGTAAGCAATAGGCTTTGGAGTTAGAAGATCCATTTCAAACTCTAATTATGGTTAAAGGAATTCGGACAAGTCATTTCAACTTTTGTATTTGGTTTTTCTCAGGTGTAAAATGGAAATGATCATAACATCCATCTCGCAGGATCATTGTAAGATCAAATAAGAGAACGCCCCTTGAAAATGAGAAAACTCCGTAAGAATGTTTATTATTATTATTGTTGTTGTTATTGTTTCCTGTGTGTATGTATTTTTATACACCCAGTTAGGGGACAAGCTTTTGGAAGGGAAGTGTTAAGTCACTCTTTACTTTTGAATTTCTCCTTAGTAACTAGTCTTAATAAAGTTTAGAATAAGGCTTATTAAGTGTATAAATAAATTTTTACAAAAAGAGAAATTATGAGGGCTGTGGTAACCCACAAGTAAATTTTTATTTTGTTAAGAAAAAAAATACAGAGCGGAAGGTAAGCAACGTGAAGATTAATGCTGCTTTAATGGAGGGATTGTCTTACAGTGATGAAAATAGTCTTACTACTAAGATCTTTTGAACCACAAGGATTTACAAAAGATTCCAAGATAAATGATTTATAACTCATCAAAGAAGGATTCGGTCAAAAGACTGCAGGGAAAGAATTAACTAGAAAAGAGGAGACTTAGGTATGAATCAACATGAGAAGTTATCTATAATAGAAAGTAAGTTTAGCTAAATTCTGGGCAGATAGCGTACTTCTTACACAAAATAACTTACTGAAGACATTAAAGCTGAAGACATCTGCATACTTAAGCTCCTAATAATCAACTGAAGGACTGGCCACTTCTATGAAAGACTGTGGTACTATAAGGAAACCAGTATGAAATTAATACATTTTCAGTGCATCCAGAATGGTAAGAAATGCTGTTAAATTTCTAATAACAAAATGTGGTCTTGAGTTATCACATACTGTGACTAAAATTAAATTCTGATGCGATGAGAATGTTCAAAGTTATGAGAAGACTGGGAAGAACAGGGCTACAGGGCTATATAGGCGAATCAATGTGGGAAGAGAGAAACAGAGCAAAGGAGCCTCATAAAACAGGGATCAGACGGGTGAGCACAAGGAAACCACAGGGTGCACCTAAGAGGCTAGTGTCCTGCCCGTCTCCTTTCCACTGCCTTTCTCCAGCCTTCCCACCCAGACCTGATTGAGGTGAAGAGACTTGGGATTTGGTGAAATTCAGCCACTCTGAACAGTCACAGCAACAAACAAAATTGTATAACATCAGTAATCACAGGGATGCACTTTTATTTGAAAGTTTTTACTTTTTTATCTCTTGAGGATAAGTCATAAAACTGTGATAAAAGATAAATATAAGGATATAAAAAAGAGAAATGACAATAGCTAGTTTAAAGCAATCATGGTGTAGCAAGGGAAAATAAATACATATATTTAGTGATATAAAAAATTAAAATCAACACTACACATCTCAATATGAAACAGTAATCCAGCCCTAGCAAGTTCTTCTCAGTGGTTAGAGCATTGGGCCGCAGACTGAAGGGTCCTGGGTTCGATTCCAGCCAAGGGCACATACCTGGGTTGCAGGCTTGATCCCCAGTCCCAGTCGGGTGAGTATGGGAGGCAACCAATAGGTGTGTCTTCCTCACATCAATGTCTCTCTCTCTCTCCCTCCCTTCTACTCTCTCTGGAACGCAATGGAAAAAAAATATCCTCAGATGAAGATTAAAACAAAAACAGTGACCCAAATAAAAATTTGAAATGCCATTTTAACACCATAATTTAACAAGGATATAATCTCACAATAAATGGTAACCCTTCTACTTCCTCTGAAAGGTCCGTTAACAACCTTTTTGTACATGTGATTTTTCTCATTTCTCTAGGTTGTCCACAAAGCTGTAACATCTTGTCACATCCACAATGGCACTGAATTTTGTAAGCCTCAGCTTCACCTATCACAGGATAAGAGCCAGTCTACCTTTGCCTGTGAACCAAATCTTTATAAGGTCATTTAAGACTGAAATGCAACATAATTCCACAGCTGTGCCTTTCAGGATCAATTAGATGGAGGCTTAACCTCTCTCTTACCGAGAAAACTGTACTAGTTGCTCATTCATTGAAGGAGTGCAAATGCTTCTCAGAATGTTCCTTTGCTTGATGGCCACTAAATTTGTAAATATACCTTTAGAAGAAACAACATAATTCTGACGAGTCATCATGCTGAAAGTAACCTCAGAATGGGAACAGAAACTGAAAACCTATTTTGACTTCCCTGACTTGTGGTATTTTTCTAAGGAACATACAAACAAAATAAAATAGTTGCATATATATTTATTCAGATAGAAGATATTTAGAAAATAAAGATCCAGTGAACATCTCTGAAAATGTTCATTTCATTGGGTAGACTTTATGATTTTAGTTTTAGAAATAAGAAGGTGAACAGAAGTAATAAGTGATGAGAAAAAAAGAACAAGTGATCAGTGAACAAACCAAAGCATGGGTATATAAAAACTCTAAATTTCCCATTTCTTATTTACTTGGGTGCCTTCTCTTGAACTTCTAAGGCTCCATTAATTTATCTGCGAGTGGGCAATAGGAAATGGCTATAGAAAAAGATATGCGATTTAAGGTCAAAAGTTTGAGTTAAGTCTGCCTCTGATGTTCAGTCTTGGGTACATCACCTACTCCTGAGCACCTACAGTTTCTATCCTTCCAGTGGGCTGACAGGATGTAGGCTGGGACCATGCCACCCCAGGTCATCCCAGCTCCAGTGTATGACTCCCATTCACCGGCAAGACTTTCTTCCCTAAGCACTCATGCTTACCTCTCTGAGGACTTCAAAGCAGAGAACACATTTTGTAACTATTTTCACAACTCAGGTGGCAAAACCAATTCCAAAGAACAATAAACTGACTGACTTACTCCGATGTAAATTCACGAAGTGAAAAGCAATTTGATCTCTACATTTTAAATCTTAATAAAACATTGTTAAATACACACCATGGACAAGACTTCAGGTCCTTAATGCTAAATCAAGTCTCTGAATCGTTCATCTTATGCGGATTATCTTCTCCTGTGTGGCCTGGTCTATGCCTGTATCAACTTCCAAGTGTCTCAACCTTCCGTTTCCATCTTTCCCCTGTTGATAGGCCGCCTCCTCTGTGAAGTACATTGCATCTTCTTGATACAGTAGTCACTTCGGCTTTCTCCCTCCACGCCTCACCATCTCCAGTCTTCATTCTATCTTCCCATCTTCCTGAATATACCAGTTTTAAATGCCATTCCCCTGCTGAGATCCCAGAAACCAACACCCGCCTCCGAAAACAACTACCAAAATCAAAACAAAACAGGGCAGCAAACCACCACCATCTTTAACACTTGAAAAGTTTCTTTTTTACTACAGGAAATACGTCTAAATTCTTCCATCTGTTATTCAAGAATTTTTAAAGTCTCATCTCCAATGCACATTTCCAAACCTTCCTTCCTGCTGGCCTCCCTCTAAACTTTCCTTTTCTCCCAGAACTGCCTTTGCACTTCCTGCTGACCATTAATTCCTGCCCTTGCCTTTGTTGCTTAAACCATGGTAAACTACCCACCCAATTCCATTGCTAATTTCCCAGCCCCATTTAGAGTTCAGGGTCAGTTGTCTCTCTCCCCTCCCTCTAGCTCTTCCTGTTGGAGATGCTTAGAATGGCTTTCAGTGACAAGCATCTTTCACAACTTTCTGTGCCTGTACTTGCTGTTTCTCCTGTTTGGAACATTCCTCCCACACTCAGTTTCATGGCTGGTTGTTCTGAACTGGCCTTTCCTGGACATATTTTTTTGTTTTGTTGCTGCTGTTGTTTGAAAGTCATTATCCCTTGCCTCCCCCAGTGACCCCGTCTACTCAGCTAGCTCCCTCTGCAGTACCTAGCAATAGGCGAGGCGCATAAGGAGCCAGGGGTTCTAGGGAATGGCTACACGGAGCCCTTGGTAAAGTTGGGTTATGCTTTCAGGCTTCCCCAGAAAACAATCTTGGCACAAAAGCAGCAGAAAAGCTTCTTAATTTGAAGGGCTGAAGAGACTTGGCCAGTGGGCTTATCAGTGATAACAACGTGTGCTTACTGAATTTTATTTTTGCTTCCCCAAGTAAGTTACACATTTTTTTAAAAGGGTCTCCTAGCCAAGATATTTGTAAATCATTGTGAATGACTGATCAAACGGACAAATCATACTTCTCAGGCGAATGGACGTTAATTATTAAAAGCATATTATATCCAAAGAATGCTGTGTAAGGTTTGGTGAAATATTCCAAAACAAATGACCATCTATAACTTATATCATGCATTTATTTTAAATGTCAGAAAGGGTATTAAAGAGAATGGAAATATCTAGGAAACCAAATGAAAGGGAGACTGCTTTTCTAGAACTATTATAGATAGCCAAATAGTCATACCCTCTTCTTTCCTCCTATTTTAGTGATAAATCAAACTATTATCTGATACCATGTGCTTCTTTACTATGTAGCAAATTGTGAGCAAGAATGGACTACACAACTGTTTAAACTATTAAGTCTCTTATTTTAATTCAGTTCTTGGACCTGTGTGCTACTCTCAGAAAGTAAAAATATCTCAGTAGGGTATGAATTAAGAAATATTTAAATGTATTATGTCAGCAGTGTTTTCCTTAACGGTCCCACCCATACAAGTAAAACAGTTGAATCATTTTGCTAATTTTGAATGAATTTTATTAGGGTGAACTCTTTCATTTTTATCATAGCAATTTTTGGCATTTTGTTGTAGTTTTGAATTATCTCAAATTTTACTTCACCCTAAATATATGGAATGAAAGGAAACATATAGATTTCCAATGAGACATTGTTGGACTTGACAAAGTATTTGAAAAAAATCAAATTGGGGGGGAAAAAAAGCAAAAGCACTTTTGAAGCTTCTTAGCAACTGATTTTTTTTTTATTTCTTTTTTTTTTTTTTAATTGACTTTAGAGAGAGAGGCTAGAGGAATAGAAACATCAATGAGAGAAAAACATTGATCGGCTGCCTCCTGCTCGCCCCTCACTGGGGATCGAGCCCGCAACCCAGGGATATGCCCAGACCCGGAATTGAACAGTGAGCTCTTGGTTCCTGGGTGGATGCTCAACCGCTGAGCCATGCTGGCCGGGCTTAGCCACTGATTTCATAAGTATTATCATCTCAGTCTTATGAAAACCCTCTACTGACATCTTTCAGAGCTCAGTTACTTGAGGAACTCTGGACAATCTCTTAGCAGTAATCTTCCTACTCAGAATTACTTTCTAAACAAAGAATATGGGCTCAGCCTCTCTCATGGTCATCAGTATGTTTAAAATCCAAGAACACAAGTATTTTTAAAAGCCTGTGAAGTGCCTACAAGATATTTTCTTAGCTGTGTAATTGGGCTTGTGCCATTCTGACTGAGTTGCTGAAATTAGACAGGCACTTGCTTTACCAAGTTCAGAGGGATCTCGAAGAACAGAAAACTTGCTGAATTATTGCCCCAAATAGGTAAGGTGAGTTAGGACAACTTGGCCTCGTCAAAAGTTCCTGAATATGGTTTGCCTGTGGTCAAAATATTCTACTGTGTAGTAAGTCATATGAATGGTTGACTGTATGACCTTTCCATTTGTACCATATAAGTCTGTAATTTGTGATGAAATCTGAAGGGATCCTGATTTAATTTTCACTTCTACTTTATCTAAAAAAGAAAAAAGAGATATTTTTAAGGTATAGTTGTAGAAGTCAATAGGCAGTGGAGAAAACTTCATGGTATGAGTACAGCAGTGGCATGATCTACTTGCATTGTCAGAAATTTTATCTGGGAATGAAGCCTAGGATGATTTTAAGAGGAAACAGAAATGCAGGAGTAAAGCCCTTAGGATAGTATATGTAAGTAATAGTAATGTAAGAGTGTAACTTAATATTTTCACAGGAAAATGGGAAGGAAAATGTAGGTATAAAATATTTGAATAGAGAAACCTAAAGATGAATGGAGGAATTGGGGTGGGTAGGAAGGGCAAGGCATGGCCATCACTGATGAGGAGGAACAGTGGCAGGTTCCTAGCCTGGGTGCTTAGGAGGTTTTATTTTCTATCAGTGGCTCTACTACCACCAGTGTGTCACAGTCAGGGATTTGGCTGACTTGGGACAAAGCTGAAAAGATAACAACAAAAAACTTGCTCTAAGAGATGGTATAATATGCTGGAAAAATTGTGGGCTTTGGAGTCGGGCAGACTTGATTGAAAGCCTGGCTTCACTACTGTTTTGTGTGCTTGTGTAATATTAGGATTCTAAAGAAAGGTGACAGTGCCTAAATTCAGTATAGTGGTTAATAATACTGAAAATGCAGTGATAATACAAAGTTTCTTGGCTCTCTATAAGTAGTAACAATGATATTACTAGTGCTTTACTTGTCACAGTTTTCCCGATATATTTTATTGAAAAATTGAATAGAGTAGTACTAATCTGCGTAACATTTTCAATTAAAAAAGAAGAATTGGGAGAAAATTGTCGCTTCCACTTTTCAGGTCCAAAAAGGATTGCAACTGTATAGATATAGTAAATTTACATTAAAAGTACAAGTGGTAACTACTAGTAGATATTTAGCTATTAAAATATACTTCTTTTCATTTGTACATCCTGTGTCCCTAGATCTGTGCTTTCACCACGACATCTAATATTTAAACTCATTGTAAATATATTTTAATTAAGGGTCATGTCACTCTTCTCTCTGATTAGCCTCATATTTCCAGGGATTTTATTAGTGTTAAGGGGGGTGTAAAAAGAAAACTTTCTCCTCTTTAGTAAGGATGAAAATCACAGTGGCAAGTAGAGTGCCACTTGGGGGTCAGGTTTAAGATACCTCTCAACCCAGTATCATGGATAACCAATTCAACAAACATCCTTTGAGCTAATGTTTTATGGACTTGGGGCTGGGGGCTGGGGAAGGTTTACTAAAATGAAGAAGGCTAGTCTCCTGCCATCATGGAGCATAAAATATTGTTTCTTGTATAGCCAAGTATTATACAAATTGATCAGTGTTCTGTCGAGTGTTCTTATTCAAGAGGAAGGATTATTCATGCTGGAAAGGGCAGTGGGTAGAGAAATGTTCTACATGGCAGTGATTGAATTAAGCCTTCCAGGATGTGTAGGGTTGGTTCAGGGGAATTTAAGGGAAAGCTGTGCAAGGAGAATGGTCTCTGTGTTGAAAGTAAATGGAAGGTCATTTAGGTCGATGCCAAAATAGTTCATAGGTGAGAATTACTTGAGCTTTCTTTGATTCTGGTGTCTTTACTAACTTGACTTGGCTAGTACATAAAGAAAGAATGACTCATTCATGGTGTTCACAGACAAATAAATAGTAAGAACCTATTATTTTACCATAAATACTCTTGCATTACGGTCCAGAATCTTCATGCAGAGCAGTGGATAAGAGGGACATATTATTATAAGCAAATTATTTAATTGGTGGCCGTTGAGAATCTTCTCTGTTTATGTCCACGAACAATCTGGATTAGATTTCCCTATTTAACTCTCTCTTAGCATCCTAATAGAATGCCGATTAGCATATTGGCTAATTATTTTAATTGGCCGAATGGGTTTAACCATCAGTTGTATCTCATTCTTTGTGTCCAAGTTTATGGGAAACAAATCACTCTCCCGTAGTTAGAGAGCACAGGATAGGCAAGGTCCTAGGAAAGAGAATGGAAGCAACTGCATATGAAGGAAACAAAATCAACCATGAAAACATAAAGTTCTTCTGCTTTTTGAGCCGTGGGTTTTGATAAGTAGGTACTTCCTTGTTAGTTAATACGACCAGTTTTGAGGCTGTCCCTTTTGCTTACTTGTCCAGTGCTAAAATTAGCTTATTAGTCTCAGTCTAAAATTCTAAATTGTGGATAATTAATAGCAAACGGTATGAAACTCATTGGCAACCATGCAAAAGCTGGTACTGGATTTACATTAGAGGCCGAGACAATACTTCTCAGTTTCAGTTGGTTTCCACGTGTATTCCTTCTCCTAACTGATCTTTATTTATGGACAGACCCTGGGAAGAGAGGTCTTCAGACCTAACTGATCCTACAGCCCGAGGCAGGCTATGAGAGCAGGGTCTGTCTCTTATCCAAGGAGGAAGCAAAGGTTCTTGGAGCCAGTGGGCTAGTGCTGGAAATACTTTTTTGGGGGGGTAGACAAGGTAAAGACAGTATATCTGAGCTTGGGTTATCCATCCTAGGGGTCTATGTGAGCAATGAGATCACAGGCAGGGAGCCAAAATGGTAGTGGGCATGGAGGCCACAGAAGCACAGAATGGGGAAATGAGAAATGTTCTCCACCAGTTACAGAGGGAGGGAGACATGCTTGCACATGAGACAGGTCAGCCTGATTTAGTAAGACTGGAAACAGGCAAACATCATCCCATAAGTTTTAACCGTAGCCATAACATGCTCTGAAATTTTCTTTAAAAGCATTTAATCAGCCCTGGCCAGTGTGTCCCATACACCAAAAGGTTGCCAACTGGGTTCCTGGTCAGGGCACATGCCTGGGTTGCGCTGCTGATCATCTCACATCGATGTTTCTCTCTCTCCCTTCCTTTCTCTCTAAAAATCAACGAACTATTTTCTAGAAAATAAAAGCATTTAATCAAAATTTTTTCTTATCTTCAACATGTGACACACTATTGGATAACCTCTTCAAATATTGAGAGCTACAACTTTTTATTATCAAACTCATGAGACCATGGGAGGCTGCTTTCCAAGGAGTCTTTCTTTGTTAGTCATAGGATGCATGTGCCCTGAAAACATATTCTTTCTGTCACCAATTGCACCTGGAGAAAAAAGTGAGAGATAGCAATGTACTCTCTACTCCTCTATTTAGCACACATCGCTTCTATAGATATTCAGGGTTTTCTTTGGAAAGAGAAAGATCTTGATCCCCATTAGAGCACTTCTGGCCCTTTTTTAGGAAGGAGAGATGTATAATATGTCAGGTTGAATTTATGGGAGAAAATGAAAACAAAAAGGAGTTGATTCTTGGGCTACAGAAAGCAGACAACCCAGAAATTTAATGATAGGATCTGCAGAAATTATGTCTTCTGAAGACGCTATAAGAAAGCTAGGAGAGTGCACTCAGACTTGATTAAAGGCAAAAATAGATGATGCTGGGTTAGAAATCAAGATATACTAAATGACTCAATCTTCAAAGACACTAATCCATTCTTGTGAAATTTGGATACATTTAAACAAAACGCCTTCTTTGTAAATTCAGGCATTTGAATTTACATCGCAAATCGGTAAATTTGGTTTCCTCCCTAAATCTCAACATATAATGTATTACCGTCTCTGGTATGCCCTTTAATCTTAAATTTATAGACAAACTCAGGTTATCAACTCAGGTGTTTTAAGTTAGGGGAGGAACTATTTGGACACATCTGATTTTTAAACTGGCCTCCTATTGTTATCTTCAAGACGTACTCCTTTTATATTCTGGATGGTCAACTTTGCCTTTTTAAGAATGCAAAAGTGCTCTAGGGTTATTCGTCTTTGCAACTTAGGTCTTGTTTGGGGGAAAAAAGAAAAGAGGAAGCAGTAAGTACTTAAGGACAAGGAACACTCCCAGACACACACACACACAGACACACGCACAGACACAGACACACGGGCGCGCTCGCGCGCAGAGCCAGCCAGCGCCCGCGCAACTCGCACGCAGTTTGAGCGCCGGCTCCGACCCGCACCCTTTGCGTTGGGCACCGGGCGCCCGCAGGGGCAGCGCTCCCCCTCCCCGCTTCCTCTCTCATTCCACCTTAAAACCTCCGCGGAGACCGAAGGAAACCGGCCCACGCCTTAGCCCCTCCCACCGAGGATAAGACCTGGGCCCCTCGGCGCGCCCGCGGCTGAAACGCCAACCTGACCGCGAGCCGGAGGCGTCGCGCAGCCCCGGGGAGCCCCCGTAACTCTGGGAACTGTAAGCGAAATACTTACCCTGCCCCCGCCCCGCCCCGCCCGCGCGCCCGCCTCTCCCACCCGCCGCAGCTTCTGGTTTGTACCTTAATCCTGGAAGGAGGGCCGGACGCGGGGAGCCGCAGCCGTCACAGCTCCTAAGAGCGCGCGCGCCCGCCCCCTGCCCTTCGGACCCGGGCAGACCCGGGAGCTTTCATATTCCTCTAGCAGACGCCCGTGTGAGAGCGCCTGGGTCTTGAATGCGCGGCGGAGTCGAAGGACAAGGTGCTCCCCGCGCTGTCAGCCCCGACGGCGCCAGCGCGCCCTTGGAAACGCAGCGCGGTGGCGCTTCCCGCGGCTCCACGTGGCGCCGCCCCCGCGCCGGCCCCGCGCTCGGCCGCGTGCGCCTTGGACAGCTCTCGGGCTCCAGAGCCGCGGACTGCGTGGTCTCGTTTAAGTTATGATTGAAAAAAAAAAAATTAAAAAAACAGTCCTTTCGGTTACTTATGCAAAGCGTTCCCGGGTAGTCCCTGGGTCGCAGTGCGGTGCGTGGGGGGAAAGACGGTCTTGAGAAAGTCACTGTGAGAACGACGGGGGCTCTGCTGCGCCCTTGCTCGGGCTCAGCCGACGTGCCGGGGAGCAGAGCTCCGAGCTAGACGCTGGGAAAGATGTGATCCCGTACTTGATAAAGTTAAGTTCGGAGCGTGGATACTGTTTTAGTAATTTTGTTTTCGAAGGAGCAGTTAAAAAAAAAAGGGGGGGCTGGGAGGGCATTGGATTTGAAATAATAGTGGCCCCGTATAGCTGGTGCTCCTACCGCTTATGACCATTTCAGTCTTAAAAAGAATGGTTTTCACCCCAAAGACCAGAGCAAGAAATGCTCCTCCGGTTGGCTGGTGATGTAAGCATTTGTTCCCCCAGGCAGGTGGAGGGGACCACAGGCACCGCGTTTGGATGGGAGTCAATTCTGAGCGAGTTCATATTTGCGTATTTAACCCCTTCAAGGACAGTGTGTGTCGTGGTTTGTTTCTGGTGTGTCGCATAGATGGGAAATGGTAGCCCAAGGCATCTTGACAGGGTAGTAGTGCTGGTGAAACAAGCCCTGTTAAGAGTTTTTAAGCTCTATTCCAATCGAGCTTGTTGCTGGGATATATAAAAGGGTTATTTGCGTCTTTCCTTGAGCGGAGGAAGAGTTAAATTCTAAATTAAGCAATGATTGTGAAATGCTTAGAGAAGTGTTTAATCTGCATTTGTTCACAGCAGCTTTACAAACTTCCTGTGGGGGGGGGAAAGCACATTTTAGGGGACGTGAAACTTAGAAACCTATTCAATACTTTTTCTTTTCTTAATTGAACAAAAGCGATCACTTTTGAAGTATTTGGCACTTACGTTTAATTGGGAAAAGGGAAATTATTGAATAGATTTCTTGGTGCCCGAAGAAGTTCGCAGCAGAGATAACTTGGCCCGTTTCAGCAGTATCATTCTTGGTGTCACTGCTAGAAAGCAGAGTCATGAAACCAAATCATTTGCATATTAAAAATAAGTTCCAGGAATAAAAAAGAGGAAGACAGAATTAGCTGTGGTTCCTTTTCCTCTCATCTGCCTTTTATTGACCATCCGTTTCCACCCCCCTCCTCTTGCTTGCAGACTTTATAGCTTTAGTTATTCTCAATTTTTTAATTTTTAAATCACAGGCCCTTTTACATGTATTATGAAAGCTGTAGACCCTTCCCCAAATAATGCACGCATGCTCTCCTCCAACATGCACGAATTTGGTAACAGCTTTAGAAACTTCATACCCCGTCCCCCAAAACGACACATGTCACATGAAAATGTAGTATTTTTTGAGAGCTTTGACGTTTTCTGATAATATAAAATAATTACCAGATCATTTTACTTATAAGTAAAGGACTGCCTGACAGTGACTATCGATTGCAGTGCCCACATTGCTCACTTATTCGTCAGCGTTCTGGGACTGGAAGCAGTCTGGTGTAATGGAAAAACTACTCGCCTGGAAACCAAGTGACCTAAATTCTAGACTTCACCCCAGTAGTAACTAGCTGTACAAGCGTAAGCTTGTCATTTTCTGAAACATCTGATATTTTTTGTGGCTGAATGCAGTAAGTAAAACATAGGAAAACATGTTAGTTATTACTTTATTTTTTAAAAATATATCCTTATTGATTTCGGAGAGAGGAAGAGAGAGAGAGAAACATCAATGATGGGAGAGTCGTCATTGATCGGCTGCCTCCTGCACGCCTCCGACCAAGGATTGAACCTGCAACCTGGGCATGTGCCCTGACCGGGAATCGAACCACGATCTCCTGGATCCTAAGTCGATGCTCAACCACTGAGCCAGGCCATGTTAGTTATTTTAAATTGGATTGTGGCATGTCTATATTTGCTTTTTCATTCCAGAATTCCTAACTATATTTCCCAGCATGAGTATGTTTTACAATATTCTCATTTATTACAAAGATAATTCATGCTCACTGTTTAAATTTCATTAAATATATTAAATTGCAAAGAAGGAAAGGAAAATTACCTATAACCCTCTAAAGGCGTAACTACTTTTCAAATGCCATTCTTTCACTTAACAAATATTTATTAACTAGCATGCATGAGCAGAGACAGGAATTGCTGTGTGTACATCTATTTATACTTCTAAACATTTTTCTATACATGTACTCACATGTACATGTTATAGAATTGTGATCATACTTGCTAAACGGTAAGCTGAGGAATATTAAAAATTTTAAGAGTTGATTTGAGCAAAAATCAATTGAAATGAGGCAGTGCAAAACTGGATGTGGTTAGGAGCGCTTCACCTGCAGGATCTGGGGGCAGAGACTTTTATAGAGAAAAAATGGAGGCAAAGTAAGGAAATTATTGATTGGTTATAGCTTAAAGCTTAGTTGGCTGTTTGTGATTGGTTGTCCTTACGTTTCCATTTTGTAACTTTAAGGCGTTTCCAGGTTTGGGTTTGCTTTGCTTATGTAGGCCGCCGGCAATAAAATCACCTCAGACTAATGGCCTCCTAATTTAATTAATTAAATACACTGTTCATGCTGTTTTATAACATACTTCCTCCTCAATCATGGAATTTTCTGTTAAAACATGGTTTTATGTACTTGTGCATTATTTTGTATTTATATTTTAAACAGTTATTATTGAGTTCCTACTACATGTTATGGCAGCCTATCCATGGGCAAGAGAGTGGTTCTCACCTTGATGTAATTTTAGTCTGTGGAAATGTACTGGCTGATTATAAGTTGTTGGGTATTTACGTAGATTACAGGTCTCCACTAGTATAAATAATGTTTCAGCTAGGACGTCTTATATAAATGTACACATCTTTGCTTACTTCCTTTGGATAGATTCTTATAAGTGTATGTTTCAGGCTCTAACAAAAGTTCCACTACTTACAAGTTGTGAGATAAGCCAACAATTGCTTTAGCAAAGTGTTCTTTTCTTCAAGAATTATGAATTATGAATTATCATAATAATTGATTATTATAATTGATAATTATGAATTATCATAATAATTGATGATTTAGAGGACTCCTAAAAATATTTGGCAATATATCGTGGAATGCTAGGTATTATTTTTACCATTTTGTTCTTGAGAAAGACTGTATCCATTTATAAGCAGTATGAGAGAGTAGAATTTCCCTAAGCCAACATTGTTATTAGTCAAACACAACAAACAACAAATTAAAAAGTTAGATAATTGTATGAAAATGGCATGTTGTTTAAATTTCCATTTCTTTCATAAATAAGGTTGAATAACTTTCAAAGTGGCTGATATTGTATGAAGTGGGGGGGTCCTCTTCCTTGTTGGGTGCTATTAGGGGTAGACTCATACGATATCCTGAGAAAATGACTTTTCTGAGAGTCACAGAGAAAATGAATGATTTTTATTTGCATGGAGTCAAAGCTCTGTGTTTCCAAAGTCCCATTTCCCTTAGTCCAGTCATAGAAAAAGTGTAGCTGGGGTTTCAGTAAAGCTAAAATCAAAGCCAGTGTCCAGAGTTTCTTTTAAGAGGAAACAAGAGAATGAACTTCTTTGTTCAGGGGATTATACATCTCAAATTTCCACGTGCTTGCAGTGACCATGCCCACTCCGACCAATGACCTCTGTTCCCAGGTGTGAGTGACAGCAAGCACCTTCCCCAGTATCCCAACTTTACTGGGTATGTGTCTATCTTCCCTTTGTCCAGTCCCTTTCCCCCAGTGTTTTGCAGGGAACATGCCTGTAATGCCTCGCCTTCCCTTTGCTCCTTTCCTATTACTAATAATTAGCTAATTAGAATGGTTATCAGGGCCACTTACATGTCTATATTTATGAATTGCCTCTTTCAATGTGAATTTAAATTTTTTTTTTTTCAGTTTTAGTTTCTAATTTGGTAAATATCAGTAAGTATAACTCACACAATCAAAAGCCCTTTGGGGTCCTCAGTTTTGAAGAGTGTTAGGGGTCTTAACATTAAAGGCTAAATTTTAAACTGGAAAAAGAAATTCTGGAAACATTGCTTTTCTCAATTTTGGAGGATTGGCCTTATTGTTTCCTGAAACCCTTCCTTTAAAAATGGGTGAGGTGAATTGAAAAATGAAAGCAAGTCATATTTATTCTCATAGACAGTCATATTCTACAAAATTAGGGAAATTGAAGAGGGTTTCAAGAAGAGGGCCAAGGTCCTTGTAGAATCTCCCACACCTCCAGGAACATCTGGACTTGCTTAGAGCAAAGAAGAAGTAAGAGTTACGCAATGAAAAATAGTGTCTAAGTTAGTCATGAACCAACTTAGAGAAAATGAATTTAAATTTTAGTCAGCTCCTCATCTTCTACTCCAACGATCTGGGCAGTGACAGTTGGGCGAACTAAAAAGTTGGTTCTTGGGTTCTTTTCAAAGGAGAGAGTAGACAGAGCTGATAGTATTCTGGTCTTTTGATACCATCACCTGCCTGAGAAAAAAGAGATGCACCAAATTTTTGCCACTCCTGCAATGTGATTCTGTTTTTTCATTCTCTGTGATTCTTAGTCCACCCTTACAGCATTCTGTAAAAATACAGTTTCTCTCTCCTTTATACAAATATGAAAGAAGCTTAAATAATTCAGTGCTTGCCGTAAGCAGATTTGTAAAGCCACACTACCAACCTAATCACTTATTTAATGAATTCAAATGACTAGAGAAATCAACAAACACCTGTAAATGGTCCTTATCAGAGTTTAACAACCACTGACTTAAAGATGATGGGCTGATAGGTTCTTAGCACAGGCAGTTATAAATAAATCAGTTATCCCTTTTCCTTAATCTTTCTCCTCATTTGCTTGTCTTTGGAGTCTGCAGGGAAATCTAGGTATTTTAGGTAACAGTATGTTTTGAATTAGAGCCCAGATACATAATTCGTTTGTAATATGTGTAATTTCAGTATTCTATAGTATAGAAAACTTGTGTATTTATAGTACTCAGATTATACTTGCTTAGTTTTTCATTTTGTTATTACCTAATTTACAATTTTTTATGATTGAAAAAAATATCAGAGGGCCAGTGATATCTTTCGTTGGTGCAGCGTTTTGTGGCTTATGAAGAGATTGCTTGAGATCTTCATCCCCACAGTAACCCTGTAAGTTAGCAGAGCTGGTAGTCACATTTTACAGATACAAGAAGAGAAAAGTGGAAACATCAAATGGCTTCTTTAATGTCCAAGTCTCATGATTTCCATTTTGATGCATTTTGGAAGCTTTAATTGATTGATTGGGAGAGGGAGAGAGAAAGATGGAAACATCAATGATGAAAGAAAGTCAACTGAGGGCTGCCTCCCGCATGCCCTGTCCTAGGGATCAAGCCCGTAACCCGGGCATGTGCCCTGACTGGGAACCGAAACATGACCTCTTGGTCCACAGGGCCACACTTAACCACTGAGCCACGCTGGCCGGGCTTGATGAGTGTTATTTGTAAGGCTGTCAACCTCTTTCTATTTGTGTTAACATCAGAAAAAGTATTGGTTCCCCAGAAAATCCAAGTTTCCATATTAACTCAGTTGTTTTTCTCGTTTAACTGGACTGCTGGTTGACCTAATAGAGGAAGCTGCACAAACATTTAAGAATGATTGAAAAAGTAGTGCATGTTCTAGAATTTTGTATTCTGGAACTAGTTTGCATTTTATGTAGATATATGACGCGTTAAGAAGAAAAAAGTATATAACATTTTATCTAAAAATACAAAGTAGATACATTATGAGTTATATAAGAAGTACTAACTTTACTAGAGGTTCTACTTTCATTTGGGAATAGAGCATTCTCTTAGAATATTCCAAATATAACCTGCAGGGCCTGTGACCCTTTTTGGCTCTTTTTATTAACTCTGGAAGTTGGCATAAAGTATTTGTATCAAAATGGTTACTCTGACCTTAGATTCATCATTTGTAGGAAAAAAACCATTATTATTTTGCCTTTCCAAACAATTCAGTAGCTTATGATAAACTAGACGCTCCTTTTCAGGGTTAAAACTTACATTAGTTGTAAAATTGTTTATATACATATGTATAACTTCATAATAAATAATACTTAGTAGATCAAGTTTGAGTGCTAGATGCAACTGCGCCACTAGGAACATTAGGTCAGCAAATGGCTTCTGAGTTTCGGTCAGTAAATTGACACACTTCCTATTTGCCCCATACTTGAATGCCCACAGCTTTAACAAGATAAGCAAGTTGAGTTGAGTACATAGGCAAGAAGCTGGGATGTTGGGCCTCTTGCGGAAGGAGGAACCATTGCTGAATTCTTGGGTCTGTAATTGTAGAAGAGACAGTGTCTTCCAGGGATAGTCTGGGGGCAGATAAATGCTGGCCTCAACTTTTCTTCAGGCTCTCATTTTCTTATTCGTTAAAACGAAAGAGTAATCTATGTTGTGGGTTTTTTACATGCATTGTTTCATATAATATTATGAAAGTATTGAGATAAATAATTTAGAGCAATTATGTAAGAATTTATAGAAAAGCATTTGGGGAAAAGGTGCCTAAAGATGCATGCAGTTATGGGGACATCCTATGTGGACTCCTGCATCTGTGATTACAATTTCATAATAGCCACCAATCCCTTTGGGATATCTACGACAAACCTCAAATAGCTGTCCACTCTCTTCCTACTCAACTGTCATGAACAGGCACTCGAATTTAAAATTGGTTGACGTCATGAACTTAGATCTCAAAGAGATAGTGCTAAAACATTTCCACAGTTCATGACACAGTCTTCCAAGTCACTACTTTCAATGTGCAGTGGTAATTCACAGGCAGGTAACAACGTTATTGTTACAGGCCTGATTTGCAGAAGAAGATGCTACTAACGTGTATTTTAGGGAGATTTCTCATAGCAAAAATTCTAAATTAAAGAGATTTCTTCTTGGTTAATGAAAAACTTAACGATGAAATATTAAGATGGTTACTTCTAGTCTGCTACTTGGCACTTACTTTTTGAGGCGGTAGTGACCAGGGATTTATATTTATAATATATAAAAGTTCACAATATTTGCATGGTTTTTGTTTTGTATCCTAATCATTAATGATGCCTCTGTTGTCAATGAAAAGCAATTAAAGAATTAACTTTGTGAGGCTCATTTAGAATTTCCAGAAATTCTTACTGTCTGTTTAAACTGTACTTTAGATTGACAAGTTGATTATGTTGGTGGATACCTTCTGAACTATTGTCACAATGGAAAGAACTCATCATGACAATTTTCTGTGATGAAAATAATTTCTAGATACTCTTTTATTAATAAGTATCATATAGCTAGGAAAATAGTAGGAAAAATGTATCTTTTTAATACTTAGAAAAAGAACAGGTATTATAGGAAGAAATTTAGATAGCCTGTTCTTTTTTCACCTAAGAATTTTACCTATTGGGTGAAAAAAAATGGAGAAGCAAATAACCAGGAATTGTTGATTACTGGGCTTCATGCATTTATTCCTTCACAAATATAGTAAATTTTAATTAATACCAGCTACAGCCCCACCGGCATGGCTCAGAGGTTGAGCATCGACCTGTGATCCAGGAGATCGAGGTTCGATTCCCGGTCAGGGCACATGCCCGGGTCGTAGGCTCCATTGCCAGCAGGGGGCATGCAGGAGGCAGCCGATCAATGACACTCTCATCATCAATGTTTCTCTCTCTCCCTTTCCCTCTCCCTTCTTCTCTCTGAAATCAATAAAAACATATTTTAAAAAGAAACCTAAGTACATGGTAGGCATTGTGATACATTTAGGGCATACCTGGGTGAATAAAGCAGATACCATGCTAATTCCCTCTTGGAGGAGAGAGGCAGTAGTTAACCAAACAATAAACAGATAATAAAAGAAGCAAATAGAGTTCAATAGTAGAAAATAATCTGGGAAAGTTTTCCTGAGAGGTAAAATTGAAGCCAAGATGTGAGGATGAGAAGCCATGCGTGGGAGGTGAATGGAGTGAGAGTGGCGTGGCTGGAGGTGGGGCTCCAGGCAGAGAACGGAATTTGTAAATAAACCTGCAGAGAAGCAACCAAAAAATCAGATGGGAAACCACCAGGGATTGGGGCGGTGTCATGGAAATAAAAGGTTGGAAAGTGGTTCCAGAGAAGCAGTGGGTGGAAAAGTGACGGCTACACTTGAGAGCTTGGAGGGCGGTAGAGATCTGGATTAAGAGCAGTTTCAGCGGCCAGAGCAGAATGAGAAGTGGAAGTGAGATGGTGAGCGGATGGGAAGGGAGGGCTCGGGGATATTGGATACAGTTGGAGCAAAGGGCTCTTCCCAGAAATCTGAAACGGCATAAAAAGGGAGACATGGAGGGCGAAGGGATATTTAGTAGAGGGAGACTAAAGGTTGGCTGCTCAGGTCATGCAGCAGACACCGAAGTTTGATGATTCAGGGGAAAAAGGCGTGGCCAGCAGAGTGAAGAACTTGAGGAGGAGAGAGGGATTTTGCATCCAGAGAGTCCAGAGAGTCAACGTGTGGGGCCAGGTCTGTAACCGGAGGAGGGGCTCTGCCTACTTTGTGTAGATGTAGAGGAGTTTGCAGATCTGGTGGTGGGAAGATGAGACACTTCCTTCTGGTGGTGCCTTCTGTTTTCTCTGAAGGGAGATGAGGTCATCGGCTAAAAGTGGGGGTGGTGGTGGTGGGGGGGTTCGGCGAGAAACTTGAGGGGAAGAAGAAAGTCATTTTCTAGAGCGGGAATGCAAGTTCGCTAGGGAAACTTGGAAAGATGCTGTGTAGTGCTGAGAGAGCCTCTGAGTTTTGAGAAGGTGAACCTAAAAACAAAACCAGTCTGCCAGGTTACGTGGTTTTCCTCCAGCTGTGTTAAAATGCTAGGAGCAAACCCAGAGAAGCTAGAATGGCAGAGTTCTCCTCGAGTGGGAGCTTTTCAAGAAGGAAAGAAAGAAAATCCAGAAATCCTTAAAATGAACCATCAGCACACTAAGCAAAAGCACAAAACAGAAACAAAAACTAAACATAAATTCATAAAACAAAAGACGCATAGACATTCATGAGCTTGTAGAATACATATCCTTTTATCTAAGGTAATTATTAACTAGTAGGAAGTACTCACAAATTAGCTTGAGTTCCAGCGTTTAGTAGGCGGGAATTGGGCCTTTGTTCCTTCCAAACTCTTGTTGGAGTCCTTCCTTAGCCAGCTGGTTAGGCCCACTTTGGTTCTGCACTTCGGTGAATTCAATGCCTTCACCTGTTCCAGGAGCCACCATGCTGGCTCCTTTTTCTCCAAGTCCTACTCGCTAGATCTGCTGTTGTCGTTTAAGTTCTGATTGTTGAGCAGTTGCCTTGCCTGCCTTTATCGGATGCCTAGCTTAGTACTCGTGTCTGATTTATATCGCATCTCCCAGCTTTTCTTAGCTTTTGCCTACTTCTCCAGGTTCCTGAGGGCACGTTAGTGCTCCCTCAAGGTAATGCTCTATACAATTTGAACAGTTACAGCTCTACAATGTAAAGGTGATGAAAACATTTAATTTTAATTTAATTTTAATAATCAACCATCAGAAAGAGGGTCTTTCTTTTACAGCCCTGCTATCAGGATGTTCTTTCTTCAACCTGACATAAATCCTTCATTTTGCAGCTAAAAGTCATTTCCTTTTCTTTTTCAGCCCTTAGAGCTTTAGAGAACAGCTGGTTTTAAAAAACAAAATTCAACTGAGTACATTTGAAGATCTAATTGGCTTTATTCAACAATTTATGAATTGGGTCGCATCCCACCTAACAGGTAGAAAGGAGGTCCTAGGAGCTGTAGAGAATGGAAGGCTTTTATAGGCAGAAGGAGCAGACAGTGGAAGTTTTTAACAAAGGGTGGGTTGTTTCAGGCAAGGCCCCCCTCCTTTGGGTGGAAGGGTGAGGGTCTGTCATGCAGATTACCTCACTAATGCTGATCAGGTAATCCTGCATTTAACCTCTCACCTTCCTGGGATAGGTTAAAACTGCAATTAAATCTTGGTTTGTTGCTCTGGGGCTCAGCACAAGTGACTCCATTTTGGACCTGTTGTTTCTTTTTAAACACTGGTTTCTGTAATTAAAATGATGTGCTTTCAAGAGCAAAATAATATTATTGAAATATTGAGTCATATTTCCTCAAAGTTTAAAAAAAGTCATGTTTTCTTTTTTAAAATTCATTAGTCATTTTTCACAAACCCTCTTAACATTCAAATGCTTTAGCTTTTCACTAATGACGGACAAGCGCTTCCATGAAGGGAAGCAGTGAGTGTGTGAGTTAAGCCAGGCAGTGTGGTGAGAGGGGGAAATTCTCTGTGGTCAGATCCACTGCAGTTTGCTTCTGGCCCAGTTGTTTCCCAGATGCACTGCCTGGCACTCCGAAGGTTCTTCTTTGCCTTCCTTTCCTCCTATCTCGGTGAGACACGTTGTGAACTGGAAAGTCATTCTGCACTTTATTCCTGACTCTCTCCAGATTTGTCAGGGTATGGCTTAGGTATAGTTAACTAGCTACTTCTTGTCCAAAATGAGGGGGAGAGTATAGCGTTGTTTTTGTTATTTTCAAATTTTCACAGAATCCACAAAGACATTATGTATCTCACCAGCAGAAGCTCAACCAAAACATTCTTAAAATTTTACTAATGTCCTTGATTATTTCTGCAGCAATCTCTCTCTCTCCAGACCAGACAGCTCTGGTCTAATGTCCTTGATTGACACTGTTTTCTAGCTTGCTAATCCAATGGTTTGAGAAAATGTGAATTTCATATTTTGGAGCACACGACAGTGTTTCTAGCTCATTTCAACCTCTGTTTATTATATGTAACACCTAAATATTCAGGTTGTGCTTACATGTTCATTATGGTGCTAGCCAAAGTTGATAGTATGAAAATAACTTAGTTTTCTATTATTTTAGCCTTTACTGTGTTGTAATTTCTTCTGTTCTCCATGTTTTTACATCAACTTTAGAACTGTATAGGTGTACTCTACAGAAGTAGAGGGGCAACCATGATGCAAACCTCCAAGGCATATATAAATTGTCATTTAAGAAGTCTTCTAGGCTGCATGGACTCCATGTACTTCAATAGAATTGGTTTCCTTTGCAATCCAGTGTTTCATTTCATGAATTTTATAATGTCATACTGTATCCAGAGGTCCCTGGGCTTCAACCAGGCTGCCAAAGTGGTCCATGCTACGAAAAAGGTCAAGAACTGTTAGGGATACTTCCCTTAAATGCATACTTTCTCTTTACAGAGCTCTTAATCCTATAAAAGACTGGGCTTCCCGGTCATTTCAAAAGTGAACTGTCGTTCACAAGAGTGGTGAACCTGAACTCCTATTACACGCTTCCCACTCCAGGACTGCAGAATGCTCGTCTGGTTTAACTTCACAGTTAACACCCGAGATGGGCAGGTATTCAGCTCCACTGATCATCCGCGGCTCCTGCAATATTTTTCTGTCCATTTTTTCCACTTCGAGATCACAGTCAGCATTCACACTTTTAACTACAAGATCAGCTCCACGCTCATAAAATATTAAAGGCAGTAAGCCTGTTTTCCTGGGGGTTTTCCCGGGACTGTTTACTTTAGGGAAAATATATGGCTTTTCCTGCTGTGGCAATCTTGAGTACGTCATGCAAAAAAAGGCGGCAATTAAAGAGGGAGTGGAAACCTCAACCCAACACAAATGCGCCCCAGGGGAGAGTATTTGTGAGCTGTCTGGTCTGGAGGGAGAGAGCTGCAGAAATAAACGTGCTTCTCAAAGCACACCCCTTTCCCCAGCCTTCTGTGCCACGTTGTTAGATACATTGAAAGAGTAGCACCCAGTGCATCACCATTGTCAGTTTGTCTTAAGCAGAAGGTAGAATGTTATTCTGCAGTTTCTGAAAATGAGCATAACATAGTTAACGCTTGTCAGCGGGATAGTGTTTGTAAGTAAATGTCTTACAACTATGATTCAAACCTAGAAAAGTATAAAAGATGAAAATGACTCTTGTTAAGCTTTATTTGGCTAATCACAGAGAGATTCAGTTGGTCTCGTCCCTCAAATTCGTATCTTGAGTCTACCAACAAACAATAACATGACACTCTTAAAATTTTGGTCAAATTAAAATTTACCTGTGTTTTTTTCCTATTTCGGCCACGTTTCCTTTTTAGCTCGAGTGTGCGGGAAGGGGTTGGGCTGCAGGGGAGAGGAAGGGGTGCTGGTAGTGTATGAAGAGTGCCTGGGTGAGAGTGAAGAGATGCGGTCAGCTGTTGCCCAATATTTCCAGTGCCCACCTGCCCCACGCATAGTTATCACGATATTATTGACTACATTCCTTGTGCTGTAATTTACATGTCTGTGACTATTCTGTGGCTACCAATGTGTCCTTCTTAATCCCTTCACCTTTTGAATTTAGCCCCCCCCACCCCTCTCCTCTCTGTCACCTGTCAGTCCATTCTCTGTATCTATGAGTCTGTTTCTATTTTATTTTGTTCTTTGGATTCCACACTCTGTACAGTACCCGATTGTCTAACCATCGTTCTGTACATCTGAAACTAATACAGAATAATCCTGCATGTAAACTGTAACTAAAAAAAAAGAGAGAGAGGGATGCCTGCAGCTGTCTCCCTAGCTGGGTGAGTTTGGATAAGTTTGTTTACATCTTTAGGTAAACAAAGCTGACACACCTGTACATTGAAGTTCTGTCGAGGTGATGCTTATGAATATTTTCTTCTAGTCCCCAAATCGTGTGACCTAAAATATAGCCTAAATGGCCGCTTGTTTTTGGCCACCAAGAGGTAAAACAATGGGAAACAGCAAACCGGAGAGAAACTGGCTCCTGGTAAGCAGACATTCTTGCTTTGTTCATAATGCAGCTGTGAGACTGGGCCAGCCAGTTCCCTAGCCCTTAAAATAGGTTCACCTGGATTAGTATTTGGCAATTGGGAAGTGGTAAAAGAAACTATGTTATGTATTGTGTTTCATTGCTGTAGAATGTGTGTGTGTGTATGTGTGTGCACTTCTTAAATAATCAGCTGAAGGAGCCTGGCCCATTTAAAGATTCGGAGCTCTCTCCTCTTTTCTCTCACCTCCGCAATTTCAGTTTAGGAGCATAGCATGGCACCTTGGGCGCCTTGGGCTGGCTGTGTCCCTGCCTCCTCAAGCACAACTTTTCTCCATTAGCAATTGCATATGCTTCTTTGTTTAACTGCTCTGTTTATGTTATCGCTGTGTTATAGACTGAAGTGTGCCCCTCTTCCCTGCCTCCCCAATTGATGCGTTGAAGCCCCAACCTGCCCTACCCCCACCCCCAGTGATGCATTTGGAGACAGAGCCTTAAAAGAGGTGATAGAGTTAGGGTCCTTAGCGTGGGCCCTACACGAAGTTGATTGGTAGTCTCATAAGAAGAGGACATTTGGATACACAGGCGACAGCAGTGATGTGTGGGCCCAGAGCAAAGACCATGTGAGGACACTGGGAGAAGGTGGCCATCTGTAAGCCACCAAAAGAGGCCTCAGAAGAAACCACATCTGCTGACACTTTGATCTTAGACTTCCAGCCACTAGAGCTGTGAGACAGAAAGTTTCTGTGGTTGAAATCACCTAGTCTGTGGTATTGTACTATGACAGCCCTAGCAAACTAATACAAGGCATCATTTCCATTGTGCTTGGCTCCCTGCTAAGACTCATAACGCTATTGCGTGTTGTAGAATTCCTCAAAATCCCTCCAGTCCTGTAGGGTAGAGTGGCAAGATGATATAGAAAGAAAGAATTTGGTTTGAGGCTGAGTGTCAGGATTCCAGGGCCAGCTCAGCCCCTGTCGGGGAAAGTTTCATAGTCTTTCTGGGAGAGAGTGTTCTCTAGTTGAGTGTGGGTAAGGGCTCCTGTCTGCCTCAGTCTGAGTTGTCAGTTGACAAATCACTTAACCTTTCTAAAGGTTAATTTTTTTTTTAATCTCTAAAATGTCAGTAGTAATCCCTCTTTTGTTACAAAGATGAAATGAGATGGTGTATATAAATCCCTTAGCGCAGTACCTGGTGCCTGGGAATGTTGAATAAGTGTGAACTTTTAAAAATAAATTAGCAGTTGCTGAGAAGATATCTTCCAGTTTGTCATTCTAGGTTGTATAAATAGGCTTTTCCTCCCCTTGATGATTTTTCAACACAAGACCTCATTTCTGGTCTGGCCATTTTCCCCCAGAACACCACACAAATTCCCAAGTTTGTTCATTCATCCTTCAAGCAATATTCATTGCGTGATCATGTCACGCAATAGGAATAGAGGGTAAAAGAGACAGAACTTCCCTCGTGTTGCTCACGGCTAGGGGAGACATGCCTTCCATATGACAGTAACATAGTGTGTAACACTGTGGTTAGAGACATCAAGGAGAAATACAAGGGTCTGAACCTAGTAGACGCATTACAGGATTGTTTACTTCCGAGAGTGAGTGTATTACAGGGAACCCTGATGGACAGGTAGAGACTCTCCAAAATAATTTAAGAGTTTACAATTTCAGTGATGCCATAGTAGCTATATATCTGTACAAAAGTGATGGTGATGGACACAGTGCACTCCCCTCTTTGCTGTTAAACATCTCTCTGTATCCAGCACAATGGCAGAAGCTTTGAGCTTGGACGCAGACCAGTCAGAGGCCTGACACTCTTTATTGAAAAAAATTTTAACAGCAGAAACAGCAGTATTTCTTAATCTCTATTAAAACACGATCAAATATGAAAAAGTACAGTCATTATAAAAGACACTCAACAATTTTGCCTACTCGAATTTGTTAGAAATCTCTAAAGAGCCAAATAATTGTCAGGAAGTTGAGGCAGTTTGGGAGAAAGCATCAGTTTCATAAACAACAATAATATTAACAAGTGATAATTTTGTATGTTTATGACCTTCCTAGGTAGTAGGCTTGCTGATTGACATACATTTTCTCATTTCATCCCCCCACTGCCTCTCTGAGGTGTGTGTGTGTGTGTGTGTGTGGGTAATTGCCCCATTTTACAGATAAGGAAACTGAGGATCAGGATCACACAGCCAGAGAAAGGAGACAGGCTTGAACTTCATTCGGTCTGGCTCCAGGAGAGAAGCCTGCCCCATGGTCAGTGCTGAGCCTCTCATTGCCTCCCCTGCTCTGTTACACAGCGAAAGGGAGGGAGAGAGAAGAAGACCCATTGAGTTCCTAGCCTTCTTTCCTCCAGATACCACAGCCTAATAATAGCTCCTTCTCCTCCTGCTGTTCTGCCCTATCACTCAACGCAGGGAAAGCGAATCGACTCTGGCTCTGGTTCACTTCTCCCCATCTTGCCCCAACAACACGACTGAAGGGGGTTTTGCACAGACCACACATTGTTAAGCGTTCATTGGGAGCCAACGGTTGCATGGCATAGACAAATGTGTGTTGAAAAACGTATCCAAATTTCCCTCTCATTAGCGCTCAGGAAGTTTGTAATTACAGCGCAGCCCAAAAAACCCCAAAAAGTAAAGAAAGTGAGAAAAAAAAGGAACTATATAAAGCTCTTGCTTCAGACTTAAAGACTTTACACTCACCAAGAATAGTTATTCAGCTTAGTTATAAAAACACACACAAAAAACCCCCAAAACTACTGTTTTATGAGCATTCATGAGAGTGGTTGTGCAACCTTGTTGTAATAAGGTTTCCAGGACTCAGCTAATTGTGGGGGAAAGCATTTTCTTGGTTTCAATAAGGATAAATTGACAGAAATGCCTCGGTTCCGCAGAAACCTAAAATATCTACTGTTACTATTAACAGATTAGGAGGAAAAAAGGGTGAATGGGGGCTGTTTGTGGCTAGAATTGAAAATGCCGTCACTGTCTGACAATTACGGCCAGTGATTATCCTGAAGAGAGTGAACCTTACCCGCTATGACTGCTTTGTTCCTTCTTTCCAGCGTGACTGTGGAATGAAAATTGTACATAAATGAATATATCTGTATCCTTTTTATTATCCAGTTACAGTTGACATTCAATATTATTTTATATTAGTTTCAGGTGTACAGCATAGTGGTTCGATATTTATATAATTTATGAAGTGATCTCCCTGATAAGTCTGGTACCCACCTGGCACCATGCATAGTTTTTACCATATTATTGGCCAGCATTCCCCATGCTGTGCTTACATCCCTGTAACTATTTTGTAACTATTAAACTTTAAAAATAACTTCTTTTTTTTAAACTTATCATTATTTGTTTGTGTGAATACTTTTTATTTACTTATTTTTTAAATTTACTTTATTGTTGAAAATATTACAGATGTTCCCCATTTTCTCCCCTGTTTAGTTTGAAATAAGATAAGAAATTGCAAAAATATTACAAAGAGTTTCCATACAGCCTCTTTCCAGAATTTCCCAATGTAAAATCTTGCATACGATGTATAATACTTGTACATGATAAAACCCAGGAAACTGACATTGGTATAATGGCATTAACTAAAACTGTATTTGGATTTCGTTAGTCTTTTGTATGTAATCAGAGGTTATCCAGCCTGATAGTCTCTGCCTTTTGATTGCAGTGTTAAATCTGCTCACATTTAATGTGATGATAGTTACGGTTGGATTTTCACCTGCCATTCTGCTTTCTGTTTTCTACACGTCTCATTGCTTTTTTGTTGCTCTGTTCCTTGTTTTAAGTAGATAGTTTCTAGTGGGCCATTTTAGTTCCTTCGTTGATGTTTTAACTATATTTGTGAGTGATTTTCTTAGTGGTTGCTCTAGGAATAATTTTTAGATGTACCTTAATTTATTGTAATCTACTTTATGTCAATAACGTAATTCCAGTACTATATAGAAACTTTGCTGCAATATAAATCCAATCCATCCCGAATCCTTTGTACTATTATCATTTATATAGTCTGTACATCTTATGAACCCATTAATACAGTATTGTAATTTATTGGTTTATACATTCTGTGTCCTTTAAAGAAGCTTAGAGAAGAAAATAGAAAAACTATGTTTATAGAATACTTTATTTTGACCTACATATTTACTGTTTTTGATACTGTTTATTTCTTCCTATAGATTCAGTTACCATCTGGTGTTATTTTCTTACTCCATTGTAGTTCCTTCCCTGCATTTTGTACTATTATTTTCATATATAGTACATCTTTAAATAAGCCCGATAATACAATTCTATAATTATTGTTTTATACAGTTGACTTTTAAATCAGTTAAGAGAAGAAATGAGAAAAATATTTGTATTTATACCAGTTTTTAAATCTTCTGTATACTTACTTTTTTTTTAGTGCTCTCCATTTCTTTCTGGGGATTTGAGTTACTGTCTGGTGTAACTTCCTTTCAGCCTAAAATTTCTTATAATGCTTGTCCCATAGCAAAAAATTTTGTTAATTTTTATTATTGCGGGGATGTCTTTCTTTTTCCTTATTTTTTAAAGGGCAGTGTTTTTGGATGAGTAGTCTTGGCTGGTAGTTTTGTTCTTTTAGCACTTTGAATATGCCATCCTACTGCCTTCAAGCCTCTGTATTTCTGATGAAAAGTCACCTATTAATCTCATTTTGGTTACCTTTTACGTGATAAATTTTTTTCTCTTACTACTTCCAAGATTTTATTTTTGTCTTGGATTCTAAAGAGATTGACTATAACATGTCTAGGTATGAATGTTTTTGTATTCATCCCACTTGGAATTGGTTGAGCTTTTGGAGAGGCTTTTAATCAAATTTGGGCAAATTTTAGCCACTGTTTCTACAAATATATATTTTTTCTTTTTCTTTCTTCTCTCTCCTCTTCTCTGAGATTCCCATTACATGTATATTACTGTATTCGATGCTGTCCCCCAATCTTTGAGGCTTTTCGATTTTCTTCATTCTTTTTCTCTTTCTTTCTGTTCTCTAGGTCAGATCATCTCTATTGGTGCATCTTTAAATTCACTGTTTCTTCTGCCAGGTCAAATCTCCTACTGATCCCCTCTAGTGAGTTTTTAATTTTAATTATCTTTTAACTCCAGAATTTCCATTTGGTTATTTTTTTCTAATGTCTGTATCTCTTTATTGCTATTCTCTATTTGGTATGTTATTGTGTCATACTTTTTTTTTCAATCCTTTAAGCATTGTTTTCCTTAGTTCTGTTAACATAAATGTAACAGATGCTTTGAAATATTTGTCTGCTAGATTTATAATCTGGAGTCCCTCAGGGATAGTTTTTACAGACTGCTTTATTCCTCCTGTGTCTGGCTCACATTTTACTAGGTTTTTGTTGTTGTTTTTGCTGCTGAAAATTGGGAATTAGATTGTATATTCTGGCAACTCTGGATTCTGATCCTTTCCTTAGGGGAAGAGTACTGTTGCTGTGTTGCTGTTTGTTTATTTGTTTGAATGACTTTCCTTACCTCATTCTATGGAGTCTATCCCTACAATATTCAGCCTCTGATGTGCCAGCTCAGTTTTTACTTTTCATTGTGTTTTTATTTTTAAGCCTGGTTTTTATTTTTAAGCCCCTGGCTCAGCATAGCTTAACTGTCAGCCAGTGACTGGCTGCAGGCTTGCTTTTACATTTGAGCAAGTAAATTCAACCTTTGCTAATTAATCTGCTTATGACCTCAGGGATGCTTTCAGAGTACATGGCATTTACAAGTCATCCCTGGCTTTTACTTTCTGAATTCACAAGGCCTCATTAATTGAATGTCTTGCTAAGGTCCACTGAACTTTCTTCTTGTCACGTGCAATCTTGCATATACACACAATCTTCCAGACCATCAGAGATAAGTGGGGCTCAGCAAGGCTCTCTTTGCTTGTTTCCTTTTCCAAATATCTCTATTAAATTTCTGGCTGGTCTGCTGTTCTGTTGCTTGCCCCAACCTGTATGGATCCCATGCTAACATTAAACTTTCCTAATTGTTTGCTACTACATCTCTCTTGTTTTTGACAACACTCCTGGACATACAACTTTCCATTTTTTCCTCCAAATAGTTACCCTCCACCCCCTGCCCCTCACCTACTCAGGGCTACCCAGCCTTCCAAGATAGAATTTCTGTCCTGCGGAACAGAGCTGGTGGTGATGGTAGGAGCAGCCCCTTGCTAAAATGTCACAGACTTATTGAAATTTAGTAGATTAAAAAAAATCTACTAAAAAAAATCATGTGTTGCATGTCTTTTGGTCAGTTTCTCGAGTTGTTGTTTGTGATAACTCTGACCACTTTTTCTCAGTGGTTTTTGCAGAGAGGATTTCCCAAGTTTCTCATTCTGCCATTTGGAAAGTTGGTCCACCTATTTATTGAACTTTAAAGTTGGAGTGTTGGTCAAGATTCGAAGACATAAAACCTATCAACTACTAAAGTGGGTTGTGATACAGCTACTCTCTCACATTTTGAAAAAAGCAGGATGAGAACATTTAACTCTAAAACCCCATATTACTTCATAAGCATTAAAGGGTTGGAATAGCAGAGATGTGGGAAGGACTTTGGAAGAGTTGCTGTTGTTTGTTTTGTCTTGGAGCCCATTACTTGGAGTAGAACCCTTCTTCCCTTGGTGAAGAGATCTGGAGGAATATACCTCCTAACACCCAATCAAGAGAGGGGCCTTTAAGAAGACTACTCAGAAAGTTTATCCGAGTGTTTAATATATGTCTCCTTCAGCAGGCTAGGTGTTTAGTCATGCTTGAGAAATATAAAGGGGCGCAGGTAGCAGAATAGAGTGTTTCATTTGGGAAGTAATTGCATTCTCAGAGTTTGTTGGAAGAAAGGATATACTTATGAATATTCTCCATGGACTAAAGAGAATCCTCTAGCCTTAAATTCTATACAAGGGGTTTGCTTGCTAGAGTGAAAGAACCTTATAAAGACCTATGGAAATGGACTGGAGGATGCATTGGGGATATAGAAGAAAGCACAAGACCTCAGCTAGAATAAAGATATATTGGTACATGTCAAATAATACAGGGAAGAAATCTCAGAAAACGACAGAAAAACATCCATGAGAGAAAGAATCAACCTTAACATGCACCAGGCCCAGAGATCACAAAGCTAGTTTATAACAGTATAGTGAAGTAATAACTTTTTTTTTCTTCCATATTCTCCAACCATGAGGGGTTAAAAATCAGAGCTATCAAGCTTGGAAGGTCAGTGGGAAGGAGAGGAGAAGTCAGTGACCTCACCCTTCCCTGTAAGACTACAGGCTCTAGCTTGGGGAAGTGAAAAACTTCCAACTCTAAATCACACTTAATTTTGGATGAATACATGGGCTCAGCATTTTTAATTTCTGAGCTCATTTTTATCTGTATGTGTGTGTGTAACATAATTGTTAACAGAAAAGTTCTGAGGCTGACCAAGGTTTCAGCAAGGTAGGAAAAGTGCCAGCCCTGGCTGCATTTAAAGAACAAAAGAGATTTATCTAAGATTCAGTGTCATAAGTCAGATTTGTTTAGTATCTATTTACCTTGTAGTTTCTAACCTAGTAGACCTGGACAGTTAGCCATCTTAAAGATATTTTGGCTTTAATATTGGGGGAGCGTCCATTCAGGCCTTGCTGCAAGATGCAGTAGTTACAGTCAGGTGGCGAACACGTGGTTATGAATGGAATTGCTGGAAATGAGAAGACAGTGTTGCTGGCAGCAGAGTTTGGGCACCAACAACACATTTCCTGTAAACATTGTGATTACTAGTCTCACCGCTTTTGGAATTTCACTTGTTCTGCTTTTAGTTTTTAAATTAGAGATTGGTATTTAACATTCTTTGATATTAAAAATAGTTAGGAATGAAGAAGATAGACATCAAAATAGAATGACAGTACTATTCTGTGAACTTCCTTCATACATAAACTTGGCACCGACTAATATTTACCGATCCATCCATCCAACAAATATTTATCCCAAAGCTACTATATTTTAGTTGCTGTGCCAGGCATTAGGGATAATTACGAACAAGATAAATATAATCCTGACTTTATGCATCTTTAGTTCTCTCGGGAAAGGCAGATAATAATGGAGAAGTGATGAAGTGAAAGGCTTGAGGAGAATTGCAAGGTGCAAATAGAACCAGTAACAGGCAGAACATGCCTACACGGGAGGTCAGGGAAGACCTCTCTGCGCAAGTGGCATTTAAGCTGAGCCCTGCAGCATGGATGAGCTTCGTTTAGGCAAACAGTAGTTGCCTACAAGGCCCTACATGATCTGTCCCCACCTGTATTTCCAACATCATCAGAAGCCACTTTTGCTTTTGCTGACCATTTATGAGCCACTCCTTTTCTCTCAATTCCTCAAAAAGCCTGCCTAGAACACTATATTCTAGACCTACTCCCTCCCCATCCTCTATGACCAGCTCCTTTCCACTATCAGGCCTCAGATTATTCTTTAGTTCTGCTTTTTGCCTGTTTCCACCATTTCATACATCTTTATTCCTAATAGTTTCATTGATTTCTTGGATCAGTTGTTTTCTAACTGCCCCCTAGAAATGTAAGTTCTAGGGGGGAAAGGAAATGCATCTAATTCATTCCTGTTTGTCTCTCCAGACTCTGGGATGTGTGACACAACAGTAGTTATGTCTTAAATGTTTGTTGAGTAAATGGATGGACAGAAGAGGTAGGTTACAGCCCTGAGTGGAAGAGAATATGACACATTTTAAGAAAGGAAAGGAAACAGTATAGCTGTCATATAGAAAGAAAAGAGGGGAGTTTGGGGAAAAGGCAGAGGAAGTAGATAGAAATCCAATCTTGAAGTCTTTTCGACTAGTATTTTCAAACTTCTCTTAAGTGGGTCTTAAAATCAGTTTAGTGGGCTGCTACTAGATGTAAACAAATGAAACAGAACAAAAATCAGGGTTCATTGTTCTTAGTAAAACTGTTATATCATAACATTTTTTTCATATTTTATTTATATATGTATGTAGGGTGTCCCCAAAAATGTATACACACTTTAACAGCTGATAACTCACTGAATTTTGAAAACGAACTAAATGCTAATACACACTGACTTTATAATCATTAAAAGTGTGTATACATTTTTGGGGGACACCTTGTGTGTGTGTGTGTATATATATATATGATTAGAGTGAGAACAAGGCAGGCAATTTTCATACTACATCATCCATAATAGTATATTGCACTCGCACCTCTAGAGTATGAACACTGTTTTGACTTGGGAACTGATGACGGCGTCACCTGCATAAAAACAATAGCCATCCTGGTAGATTAAGTCATTGCTCATACTTTTGAACAAGATGCAGTAGTATAAACACCTCAGAAAATTCTGATAATGAGAAGTGCTAATAGTTAGCATCAGATCATCTGATGTAGACAAATAGTTCTTGTATTACAAACATAAATACCAGAGTCACAAATTATCCTGTTGTAGTTTTGCTTGTATCTTCTTATACTGCCTTTCTTTTAATATGAAATGTGTTTAGTTGCAAGAATCCTGAGAGCCTAATCAGAGGCACAGTACAGTGTGGTGGTAAATGAGGAATCATGTTTGTATTGTGTTCGCATGATGTTTGTATTATGAAGACAATTAGGGGAAAATAGTGAGACAGAAAAGAGAAACTCGTACCAGCATTGATTAACAGTGAGGCGATGTAGAAAAGAGAGACAGAGATGAGTATAAAGCAATTTATGGATGAATAGAAAATGAACTTTCTTTTACTTGGTTAAAATGCTTTAGTGCAACTGGGCTGAAAAGTTGTTCCTTTTGCTTAATATTCATTCACCAAATATATATTAATTGGCCATGTATACCTACATAAGGGCTGGGAATATTACTTGAAATAAAACACAAACATTACTTTCATGGAGTTTATGTTCTAATTGGGGGGAAAGAGAGACAAAAACAGTCAGAACTATGTAGTAGATGTAGCTGGCAATAAACAAGAAAGCAGGGTTTCTGCCACTTAAAATAATATGGCCAAGGAAGTCTTCACTGGGAAGGTGTTGTTGGAGTAAAGGTCCCATCGTGAATGACGATCACAGACAGATCCAGCCAAAATAACATAGAGGTAATAGCTAAGGAAATTAGTGGCTGGCTAACATTTTCAGCAATTTTTTATTAGGCTTAAAATAAGCAAATTCAAGATAAAGATGATGGCAATTTATTATGATAGAGTCACAATGAAGGCTTGGCCTCATTATGATTTAAAAGCTGTCTATATTTTCATCCTGATGAAGGTGCAGTATGGGAAGATAAATATAATCAAGCTAAGTGATTAAAGTAAATACATGTTTTATTTTAAAAATAGCCTTTTTCCTCCCCGGTAAAAATAATGATTCTCTTAATGAGGCAGAATGAAGAAAAAGGGGATTCTCATTTTCATAACTTTTAAGCAGGGGACTAAAGTGATAAAGTAGGTTGGGTGAAAATATTTGCAAAAGACACATCTGATAAAGGGCTGTTATTCAGAACATACAAAAACTCTTAAAACTCAACAATAACAAAACAAACAACCTGATTTAAAAAAGGGAACAGAGACTTTAACAAACACCTCACCAAAGAAGACATTACAGATGGGGTATAAGCATATGAAAAGGTGCTCCACATCATATGTCATCAGGGAATGAAAATAAAATAACAATTAAAATAACAATGAGATATACACCTATTAAAATGGCCAAAATCTAGAAAGTTGACAACATCTAATGCTGATGGGGGTGTGGAGCAACAGGAACTCTCATACATGGCTGGTGGGAATGCAACATGCTATAGCCACTTTGGATGACAGTTTGGCAGTTTTTATAAAACTAAACATACTCTTATCACACAGTCCAGCAATCATGCCCCTTGATATTTACCAAAGCCGTTGAAAACTATCTCCACACATAATCTTGAACACAGATGTTTATAGCAGCTATTCATGGGCGGCAAAAATTTGTTGTTTATATATATAGCAGCTTTATTAACAATTGCCGAAATTTAGTAGCAACCAAGATGTCCTTCAGTAGGTGAATAGATAAGCTGTGGTACATCTAGAAATGAAAAACATTAAAAAGAAATGAGTTATCAAGCCATAAAAAGGCACGGAGAAAACTTAAAAGGCATATTACTAAGTGAAAGGAGGTAATCTGAAAAGGCTACATATATACTGTTTAATTCCAAGTGTATGACATTTTGGAAACGATGACACTATGAACACAGTAGAAAGGCAGGTGGCTGCCAGAGGTTGGGGGGCCAGGGAAGGGTGAATAGGAATAGCACAGAGGATTTTGGGGGCAGGGAAAATACTTTTGTGATACTATAATGATGGATACATGCCGTTATACATTTGTCAGAACCCACAGAATGTACCACACCTGCTGAACCATAAGGTAAAAACTACGGACTTTGGATGATTATGTGTCGATGTAGGTTCATCAGTTGTGACAAATATCCCACTCTGATGGGGGATGTTTGAATGGGGGAGGGTAATAATTGTAGAAGGAAAAGTATAGAGTTTTTTCAGTATAATATTTCTTACTTAACTGCGTTTGAATTAAACTGGTTCCTTAGAATGAACAAACATTTCTTTTAAAATGTTAGCACTAAAGTTGAAATTCAACATGACTGTATATTTAAAATTCTTAACAAGTAGCTACGGTGAAAAATATTCCTTTCTTATCATGAATTTGCATAATACCGACACAACTGAGAAAAGAAACAATGGCATGTGGCTTTTTCGTTATAAACAGTACAAAAAATACGATGTGCATTTTCCGTAAGTTCAGTGAATTTCTCATAAACCATTTGGCAAATGCAAAAAAGTCCTGGAGTTTCTTAATAATTACTCACAGAATAAATTTGAACAAATAAATATAGAAATTAAACAGTACTATCAAAATAATGTTTGTCCTTGCCCTAAATTCTATGTGTAAACCAACTCTTACAAATAATTAGGGGACTCAGTCTGTGTGGGTCCCTTGGGTAGCCTTTTATGTCCCAAGGTTCATAGCCATCATCATTGAGATCTTGGAACTACATCCAAGAGGAAGCTTAACAATGATTGTTTATTTTGTAGGTTGTAAGGAAGCTAGAGCGCCAGTGAAGACCTTTGAAGTGTGAAGAGATTTCCTGTCATTGAAACCAAGATGTCATTCATAGATCCTTATCAGCACATTATAGTAAGTCATTTGCTGTTCACATATGCTTTCTGGGAGGAAGGCCATATACTTCTGTGCATGAGTATTGCCGGTGTTGCTTGTAAAGGAAAACTCTGTGACAAATTGCGGATTTTTAAAAATGAAACTCATAGGAACCTAATGTGGTACCAGTAGGCTACAAAACATAACAACATGAATCCATTTCTTTGTATCACTGCAAGTTTCCAGATAAGAGGTACTCAGAGGGGAATATAATACCAGAACATCTGCAACAGTATTGAACTTTCATGGAACCATAAAAAATACAGTTATCACCTTGCAATTATCAGTCTGCAGAGGTTATGTCCTTCCCCTGAATTGGTGGAGAGAAGATAAAAGAACGATTGAGTCGCGGGTTATATTTTGGTGTGCACTTCCAGGTTACAGAATCAATTATGTAACCTTTCCCTTCGTTAGATATATTTAAACAAACTTTTCCATGGATGGTTAATTTTTGTAAAAGAGTTGAAGGACTCAGATTTTAGGATGTAATTTTCCAAAGTCCATTGGAAGTATGCATTTCCTCTTCTGATAAAAATTAAATAAAAGAAGAGACATTTCTTTGTTGAGTTTAACACTAGAGATCCAGTTAGGTTTACAAGGACCAGAAATAGTTTTTATGGATATTAAGGAATAATCCACAGTCTCATTTTTACTTAAAATGAAACACTGTCCTTTAACCCCACACCCCTCTCTGGCTGCCGTCCCGTTTCCTTCTCCGCCTGGATGGCAAGGATCCATGTGTTGGGATTCTTTGCAGTGCCTTCCTCCCCTCCATTCACAGCTTGAAAGCTGGTCTCCCACTTTTTAAAAAGGTCTCATTAAGGGCCTCTTTGGTGGTGAATCCAATGGGTTCTTTAGTTCCCCCATCCCACCCCCCAACCATCACCCACATAAAAATACACAACATTATAAGTACCCCCGAAGAGTTGATCACTTCCCTTCCAAGTCAGTAAACTCACAAAGTTAACCAATAGTTGATGTCTATTATTATAGATAAGTTTTGCCTGTTCTTGACCTTCGTATAGATGTTCGCAATCAGCATTATACATGTGAGATTCATTCATGATGTTGCGAGCAGCGGAATTTCACACTTTTACATCGCCAGGTGGTAGTATTTCATTATCCGCATGTACTGCAAACTCTTTATCCAGTCCACCGGTAACTGTCAGCTCCTCACTGACCGGCTGTGGTGCCTTGGCTGTAAGTCAGGCAGCCACATAAGTGTGACTTTTCTATTCTGTTCTGTTAGTCAGTCTATGTTTGCCCGGGACCAATCTATCTTAATTTCTCTAGCTTTGAAATGTGTCTTAAATATGGTAATGTAAACCCTCCAACTTCTTCTTCAAGATTCTCTTGGCTCTTTTCAATCCTCTGCATTTTCATATAAATTTTGGCATCAATTTATCAGTTTACACACACATACATACACACACAAACACAACTACTGACATTTCTACTGGTACAGTACTCTCATAAGTCTATAGATAAATTAGGGAAGAGATGGCATGATAACAATTTTGAATCTTCCAATTCATTAGCAACCCCTGAATCTAATCCAAAACGAGTGTTATTTAGATCATCTTTAATTCTCTCAGTAGTGTATTGTAATTTTCACTGAGAAATCATTTTTAGATATATTTCTTGATAGTTGATGTTTTAGTGCCATTGTAAAGGTTATTATAAATTTAACTTTCCAATTAGTTGTTGCATTTATATGAAATACAATTGATTTTTTGTAGGTCCAGTGAACTTTAATTAAATTTCTTTATGAGTCTAGTTGTTTATGGATTCTTTTGGGTTTCCAGCATACACATTCCTGTTGCCTGTAAATAATGCTAGTTGTACTTCTTCCTCTTTTTAAATCCTTACCCAAGGATATGCTTATTGATTTTTTAGAGAGAGGGGGAAAGAAAAAGAGAGAGAGACCTTGATATGAGAAAGAACATCGATTGGTTGCTTTCCATTCATGTGCCCCAGTTGGGGATCAAGCCCACAACCTAGGTATGTGCCCTGACAGGGAATCGAACCCGAAACCTTTCAGTGTGTGGGATGACGCGCCAGCCAGCTGCGCCATGTAGGCCAGGGGACGTCTTCCTTTATAACCTTTAAATCTTTATCTTTACAGCTTAACTGCTTATTGACCACCTACTTTAGGTATAGCCCATAAATTTGGAAATGTCATAAATTTCATAATTTCTCAATTAAAAATATATTTTTTTAATGTGATTTACATGGGGAACTTAGACTTGTGTTTCTCAGTTTTCAAACATTTGGTAATTTTTTAGTTGTCTTTGTCATTGATTTCTAATCTAATTCTATTGTTTTCAGAGAACATACTCTGCATAATTTTTTGTTTGTAATAGGTTTATACATGATTATGGCCCAGCATATTGTCTCTTTGGTCCATGTTTCATATACAACAGTATAGTTCATATTCAGTTTTGTTTTATGAATTTTGGAGATATGTTTTTAGTGCATATAACTTCTGAATTGTATATATTTCTATTTAATTGGTATTTTATCATTGATAGATCCTTTTTTATCTCTAACGATGACTTCGTTTTAAATTTTACTTTGTCTTTTATTAATATAACTCCTAGTTTCTTTGATTACTATATGCATTCTTTTACTTTCAATTTATATTTTCCCTTCTTTTTAAAGTGTTATCCTTGTGAAAAGAATATAGTGAGGGTTTAAAATGAGGTAGCTCTTGTTTTTTGAAACAGTATCCTACTTTCTTTTTATAATTATGATTTTTCTATAGATTAATTTAACCAGTGAAGGTATATTCTTTTCAGTTGGTTTTTCATATTAAGTTTTTTGTATCTTATGTTCAGATTAATTTTTCTCACCCCACTACCTCCAGAGAAATGCTCTAAAACCATATATCTGTGTCCCATTTCCTTTGCCTCTCCACCCAGCATCAGAGTTGGATGCTCAGCCAGTATTTCAACTTATAGCCCTTTTGAATGAAGAGATCCTAAGAGCCTTATAGGTTTCTTCATTCTCCCTGTTCTTGCTGTGCATGTAGGAAAAAACTGTGTGTCCCTGTGCGTGTACATTTTGGTGTGTGACAATATTCCCTGTTGTAGTTCTCACAGAAAGGCACTTTTCAAAATATATACACGAGCACACTCCACACAGAGCAGCTTTAGTAAAAAGGAAAGTGGGGAAAACTAAGCTAGCTAATTAGCCATGAACGGTGCCAGACGGGCCACCACAGTTTTGGCTGCCTTGTGGCACAGAAGGTTGGACTCCAGTTCACACCGTGATGCAGTGACATGTTGGAGAATCCCGTGGACGAATGCAGCAGGCTCGGCCAGTGAGTCCTCTTGCTCCCAGTGGTGCCGGCTTTTAAGAATGTGGTAGGACATGGAGTGATGACTATACGGCAGAATTCAGCTCCCACACTTCTGTTGTTGTGAAGTGTTTCCCAACTTGAAGAGTATTTGTGTCCCCAGAACTTACTGAAGTTCTTTTGGGCCAGGGAGATATCCATTTTACAAGGATGGGTCATCATAAAGTATAAAATCTCTATAACAGTTTCCATCTTCTGACTCTGAAAATATTAGTCACTTTTCCTGGAGTGAAAAGAAAACAAAGCCATGCCTCTTCCCACCACCTTTGAGCAGCGGAGAGGCACTGGCCCACATCCCCGGGAACAAAGGCTGTCTTCGCATCAGCCAGCCAGCCAGCCACAGGGACATACCAGCATGACTGCTGCTTCCATGCAGGGGCCTTTGAGAATGTCATTGTGGGATGCCGGGAAACTTTACCAAAAAAGCGTGAAGATATTATTCTAGATGATTGTGGTAACAGAGTGGGGAGGGGAACACTGGGTAAGGCATCAAAGAACTGGTGTTCTAGTGGTACTCTTGGCTTCAGTTACGTGCTTATGAGCACTTGGACTCTTGAGATTTAGCTGCTGCGTGTGGGAAACAGTACGAACAGTACCTGCTGTGTCTGTTTCATGGGGCTTTTATAAAAAAAAAATTACGTGTACAAAAGCATTCTTTGGAAACTCAGTAAGGTTAGGTATTCCCGGGGACTTCAGAAGGCAAGATGCTGCTACTGGGAAATCAGAAATATAGAGGTGACAGAATTACTACAACAGCACAGCACTGTGCAAAAACTAATAATGAGGTTTATGGCAAATAGTGTATTTTCTGTGAGCGCTAACAAATTCTAGAAAAGTGAGAACGGTTAAGCGATCATTTTCAAACCTTTCCTGCTCCCATCCATTCCCTGCCCCAGCCTCTAACCTGCGGCAAAAGTACACACCGTTACAGTAACGCCCATGTTTCTGCCGCTTTACCGCAGATCGCAGGTCAGAAAGCCCCGGAGAGTCACTAGGTTCACCTTTCAGTTCTTGAATTTCTATTTAGTTCTTTAAAATTTTTTCTCAGACTCTTTTGGTTTTGTTATCAGTCCCCAGTTCCAGATAGTCCCACTTACGCTGAGCTCCCTTTCCTTAAACTATAGCGTGGCTGTTTCATGGGCGGGTCCGTTTTTGTGTCCGTTGATTGATTGTGCTGGTTCGTCCTCATGTTCCTAATTATCTTTGATTTTGCTGAACATGCTCATGAAAAATTAACCTGTAGAAATAATTCTTCAGAGAGAACTTTATTTGCTTCTGTCAGGCTCCCAGGGAAGCGAGCTGTCTGGGACCATGGAACCCCAGTTTTAGGTTAGTTGTTTTTTGGGCTCCCTGGAGGACAGTAGAATAGGCTGCCAGGCGTGGAAGGGGCTGTCCAAACTTATCCTATGGTACAGACTATGGAGTTTTCGACTGGGAACGGGGGGATGGTTTACGAGGGTCCTTATCTTCAGAAGGCTCGTAATCCTTTAAGGCTGCTCAGCCTCTATGTCTCCACTTCTCTGAATCCGTAAATGCTGGCTTGGCAGAATGGTGCTCACCTTCCTGGGTTTCTGTGCTCTTCTTGATCTCTGATCTGTAGGTTGGTGGTTAAGGCCTTCCTATCTAGTTTTGTGTTACTGTACTAGTCAGAGTTTTCCAGAGAAACAGAATTAATAGAAGATACATGCATACACCCATACGTATATAATATATACATATATACGTAATGTCTCAATTCATTAAAATTGCTTTAACAAACACCACAGAATGGATCACTTAAAAACAACATAAATTTATTGCTCACAATTCTGGAGGCTGGGAAGTCCAAGACTAAGGCATTAGCACGGTTGTGTTTGGTGAGGCCCCCCCTTCCTAGTTCATGGCCGCAGTGTCCTCACAAGGTAGCAGGGACAAGGAATCTCTCTAGATTCTCTTTTATAAAGCCACACCAGGAAGGGAAACAGGAGATAAGTATCTTATTTTAAAAAGTATCATGACTCTTGGATGGTATCAGTGCAGCAAATTTTTAAAAAACCTTTCCGAGTTCTGTTTGAAGTTGTCTGTTGCTGGTTGTGGTGATCACAGTGTCTGGGCTCAGTACTGAGAGTCTGTAGTCCTCAACATACTAACAGTCTTTAGTTTTAATTTGAGTTAAAATTAGGCAATGGTAGCTGAATAGTGAAAAAAAATTGGCATGCAGAATCTACCTTCTCCACCCTCGCATTTGTTTTGTGATTATTTCTTTGGTTCTTTTTGTAACAGTAGAACTTTCGACAGATTAGGACAATCACCAAGTTGATTTTGCACAAATTGACTGATTCTTTTCCCGATATCCAGTCATTTTAGTTACAGATGTCAATATAATTCTCCAGAATGAATTTAATACAGTAGCTGTTTTCATGACTGGGTTATTATGATATCGAAAAGAAAAAGCACTGTGATTTTCACTATGGAAAAGATTATAGATGAAGAAAGACCCTCAAAGTCAGGTAATCCAAGACCTGAAGGCAAGGCTTAATCTTGGTGACTAAGTCAGTATATTGAGCTTATATTTGACATCTCAATTGAAATATGGCATCTCTTTTTGCCAACTACCAACTAGCATTGTGCTGAGTCATTAGTTTCCCCGGGAACACTGTTGTGGATTCAATAATATCATTTCCTCTGGCACTATCCTTGAAACATAATGAAAAGTCTCCTATTCAGGTCAGAAGCTAGCCCTGTTCATACTAGTTTGAAATTTTATGTGATATTGTCCCCAGAAACATGGCAAGGATTATCAGAAAAGTATTTGGATAGTCTTTTATTGAAATTGAGCACTTTTCTCTAAGAATTTGCACTTACTTTATAGATACTCTCATTAATCTTTATAGCCCTTAGAGATTGAAATGATTTTGATGCTCTTGTTCTGTTTTGAAAATAATTTGTAGGTGATCTGAAGATTTACATTGTTTCCAAAATGAACTTGTAAAAACAAAGAAAGTGGTTGGTTTGCTCCATATTTCCTGTGAACAGTATGGAAGTATTTCATTCATTATTGTTAAGACAGAATTGAGGCCGATGGAAAAAAAGCAAATTGAAATGTAGAGCTGAATGATAGATCTTTATAGGAAAGCTTTTCGTTTTATACCATTATTATATTAGCTGTAGGCTTGTTATAGATATTCTTTATCAAGTTGAGGAAGTTCCCATCTATTTCAAGTTCCCATCTATTTCTAACTTTCTGGGAATTTTTATCATGAATAGGTGTTGGATTTTGTCAAATAATTTTTCTGCATCAATTAACATGATCATGTGATATTTCCTCTTTATCCTGTTGATGTGATGAATTACATTAATTGATTTTTGAATGCAGAACTAGCCTTGCATACCTGGGATAAATCCCACTTGGTTGTGGTTATTATTTCTTTTACATATTGTTGGATTTTATTTGGCAATAATTTGTTGAGACTTTTTACATCTATGTTTGTGGGAGATATTGGTCTGTAGTTTCTTTTTCTGTTAATGCCTTTGTCTGATTTTGTTTTCAGGGTAATGTGGCTTCATAGAATGAGTTAGGAACTATTTCTTCAGCTTCTATCTTTTGGAAGAGATTGAAGAGTATTGGTGTAATTTCTTCCTTAAGTGTTTGGTAGAATTTACCAATGAATCCATCTGGGCCTGGTGTTTTCTGTTTTGGAAGATTAAGTATTGATTTAATTTCTTTATAGACATATACCTATTCTGATTGTCTTGCTACTTGTGTGACTTTTGGAAGATTATGTCTTTTAGGAAATTGGTTCATTTACTCTAGGTTATCAAATTGTGGGTTTAGAGTTGTTCATAGTATTCCTTTATTATCTTTTTAATGTCCATAAGATCATTAGTGAACTTCCCTCATTTATTTATATTTGTAATTTGTATTCTCTACCTTTTTTTTATTTTATTTTATTTATCTGGCTAGAGGCTTTTGAGTTTTACTCATTTTGTTAAAAAACCAACTTTTGGTTTCATTGACTTTCTTTATTGACTTCTCCATTTTCAATTTTATTCATTTCAGCTCTAATTTTTACTATTTTTCTTCTGCTTACTTTGGACTTAATTAGCCTTTTTTCTAGTCTCCTAAAGCAGACACTTAGATGATTAATTTTAGATCTTCTTTTCATATATACAGGGTGTCCAAGAAAATGTACACACTACTGAAAGCTGATAGCTCAATTGATGTTTCTTTCTCTTCGGATTTAATCCATTGGAATTAATAATTATTCAAAGTGTGTATACAAGTTTGGGGACATCCTATATATGACATATGTGAGATATAGATATACACACATATATATTATTTAATGCTATATACTTCCCTCTAAGCACTACATTCACTGAATCCTCCAAATTTTGATAAGTAGTAGTTTCATTTTCATTTAGTTCCAAATATCTTAAAACTTCTGAAGTCTTCTGAGACCTCTTTCATATATGTTATTTAGAAGTATATTATTTAATCTCTAAGTACTTTGTGATTTTTCCAGCTATCATTCTGTTACTGATTTCTAGTTTAACGCCTCTGTAGTCTGAGAGTTAGATGCTGTATGATTGTTCCATGTAAGCTTCAGTCTAATGTGTATTCTGCCATTGCTGGATGAAATAGTCTACAGACGGCAATTCAATCTGGTTGATTGATGGTGTCATTGAGTTCAATTATGTGTTTACTGATTTTCTGCCTGCTGGATCTGTCCATTGCTCTTAGAGGGGTTTTGAAGTTTACAACTACAGTAGATTCTCATTCTCTCTCTCTCTGTTTTCTCTCTGGTGAGGGAGTGCATGCATATGAATTTTAGCTATAATATAAGGCCGCACTCTTAAAAAAAAGGATTCATGTTTTCTTCATGATTGATCATTTCACTTATGTAGCATAAAACTTTGGCTACTCAAAGCTCTTCTAAATATAGAAAGAATTTCTCTTGAAATATTTTATATGCTTCTCTGCCTTTACAAACACAATATACTCATTGTTCATGACTTCACCTCATCTTGTTGGTATATTATGAATCTGGACATTAATTACTCTATTGATAGAGAGATATGTTCAGAAACTGTTGAATGCTCTATAACTTTTGATCCCACTAATGCTGGTCTTTATGACTCTCTGTTTTTACAATATTTTGCTACCTATTTGTTTTTAGACTATATCACTTCTCACTATTATCTGTATTTTAGCTTCTTTTTAATCAATTATGGTTAAGCAAGTCTATTAAATTAAGAATGGTAGGAGTAGCTTATAAATGTGGGCCTCTTCTAAGATTAAACAAAAATGCTTGAGCTTTAGATAAAGACTCGTAATCTTTTCAGTTGCTCAGAGAACTATGTGAGTTCCTGCTTTCCCATTCTGTTTTGTTGTTTGATAACAAATTTCTAGTTAGGTGTTTAATAAAGTTTTCTACCTGTTAACTTTTATGATATACATGCACACTATTAAGCTAATAGAAACTTTAAACACTCTTGCAAATGGTGTATGACAAATGCATTACAATTAATATTAGTTACCTGATTTTGCCTTGGGTCCAAAGGATTTTGAAAACTGCTCTGGAAATGTCTTGCCAAAAAGGACTTTGATTCAACAGTAACGATAAAAAATAAACAAACCTACATAATGTAAACATCTCACTCTGACCCCGCTTTCCTAAGGCAGGGCTTCTTAGTCATCCAGTACAAAACCCCATTGTGCTCCTAGAAGGACTCCAGTCCTGATTTACATTTTTCCCAGGCGCTTGGTAAACCTGACGGCAGAGAAGTCCTAGTCGTCAAGCTGTAGTGACACTTGAAAGCATGATCTAAACTCCTCACTAATTCTGTGATGGGAGAGAGGAGAAAATCCAAAAAGGAACAGCCTGCAGATCAAAGAATGTTTCTGGTATGCACGTGGCTTCCTTTCAACTAGAATATTTTTAATTCATCTCAAGGAAACAACGAGACCAATTTACTTGGATTCTATATTGGAAGCTTATTTTTAACTTACTATCATTTTCTTTCCAGGTGGAGCACCAGTATTCCCACAAGTTCACGGTAGTGGTGTTACGTGCCACCAAAGTGACAAAGGGGGCCTTCGGTGACCTGCGTAAGTGCCTTTATTTACTTTTCTGTTGCAAAGTTGCTTGAGTTCCTCCATAAGCCAGGGCTGTCTCTTCTTTAAATGTGGTTTTCTTTCTCTAGATCTCTGACCGGTAACATTTTGAACAATTCTCTGATGCCCTTCTCTCTGTTGGAACAGCATTTACCTTCACTTAAATTAGAGTACTTGAAGTCAGACAAAATGACTGTCTTATGACATGCAGATCTTTGGAATTCAAAGAAATTCTATTTAACGCTTTTGAAAAAAGTGCTAGTCGACCTTGAACAAAGCCGCCTCTGTGAGGTATTGTGGCTATAGGATTTTTAAAAATGCAGTTTCTCTAGTTCTTATGCCTTTGAGTGTGTCTATTATGTGTGGAGATAGTTACAGAAATTGGTATAGGACGGTTTGAAATGATATGAACCAAGGCCTGAGAATACTGTTGAATTGGCTTGGTGGAAGTTTCCTTTTCCATGCTCTCTCCGAAGAGCAGTTTTCCAGGTTAATCTGACCACTCAAATGGCTGGGGATCATTGGGGCGGGAGTACAAAGAAAGATGGGTAACTATAATGATGATGAACTTGGTGAAGTTTTAGATTATTGCTAAAACATGGGAATGGCAGTGTACCTCTCAGAACAGGTTTTAGAGAAAGAACAGAGAATTGAATCTTTCAGCCTGGGAAATAGAGAAGAAAATAGGAAAATAGGCAGCCAGGTCGAGGAGGACACGTACTAATATGACAAAGACGAAGACTGAGATTTTATCAGAGACACAGTGGGAAGACTCTGGTGGCATTTGAGTCATGAGTCACATCATTGGATCTCCATTTAAAAACATGTTTGTATTGGCCACAGTCTGTGAAATGTATTGGAGGCGAAGGTGGAATATGCTTTTTATTTTGAAGAGTAGGAGGGACTTGAGCTTGTTGAAATCAGGATGAAAATGGGCCGATAGAGAGACGTTAAATACTAAGAAAAGGTGAACTCGAGCGCTGCGCTCAGGACTTCAGTGAATGAAGAAGGGTGTCCAGGGAGTTGGTAAAAGTCATAGAAGGAAAGAGGCGAACAGGAGGTAGAATCGAATGGCAGGAGTTTGGATGAGCAGTGATTTTCGTGACAGTTTCTTCAAATCTAGGGGTTTATATTCTAAATTTTGCTTCGTACCTGGGTCTAACCCATTGAATCACTCCTTCGGTAATGTTCTTCTTAAGTTATTATTCTTATTTTGCTTTTTATAATTCATGGCATTTTCATCATTAAAATGCGAGTTCGCTGGAAGAAGGGCTCCTGTGGGAAAGAAGCCACATCAGAAGCCATATTTAAAAACTGGTGTCCTTCCTGACCTTGAGAAAGGCACAGGCCTTGCCACTCCAGGGGCCGTACTGTTAGTTAGAAAAGCGATTCTTAATTCAACTAAAGACCTTGACAGTTACCTGCCAGGCACACGAGTTACTGACTTGGTCTGACTTTAGAAAGATAGTCAACTCTTACAAAAGTGGCAGCAAACATTTCCTGTCAGCGAGGAGCTCAGCCGTGTAGACAGTGCATGTTGCTGCTCTTAAGACGAGCCCGGTAGCAGCTCAGATCCTGTGAGTCCCCTTCAACTGGCCTGGATCCGATTCCGTAACCGCTTCCCCATCGGCTGCAGGCGCCTTGGCCCTGGCTGCTTCTAATCAGCACAGGGGAGAGAGTGACGCTGCAGGTGGCATTTTAAACCTATTTGAGTTGACATTGAAAATACTACTTAAAAATGAGCATGAGATACTCATTCATCTCATGAAGCAGGGGGCAGGTACATTTTGGATCCACACAGTGTGCACAACACAGGTGAGACCCCTTGATCCCTAGAACCTTCTTTTTTAAGGTGCAGGACCCATGGAAGGAATAGCCACCGGAGATTCATCGCTACAAGGGAAAGGACAGTGCTACCGTGCTCTGTGGAACTTTTTATTCCGCGTTTGTAACTTGATTTTATTTTGTTTGCGTTATCACATAATTTTTTTCCATGACGGGAAGGAATTATTGCCAACCTTTTAAATCACCTTACTGAGTTTGCAGGCGCTCGGGAAGAGATAAGGGTAGAGAACAAGGGAGAGTCACCGGGAAGTGAAGGCAGGGATGAGTCAGTATGAAAACGTGAAAGGACGTGCACGGCGCAGACACTGTGAGAAGCGGGAGGAGGCTGTAGGGAGAAAAGGTGTGGGCATGAGCTGCCCCTTTCCAGGAGGAGCTGTGATGCTGCTGCTGGTGAGCTTGATCTGTACAAATGACCAGATAGGCTGAACTGGGGATGTTTGTGTATAAAAGGTCTTTAAAGACAGACGAAGATAGCCTGGCCGGTGTGGCTCAGCGGTTGAGCATCGACCTAGGATCCAGGAGAACGCGGTTGGATTCCCGGGCAGGGCACAGGCCCGGGTTGCGGGCTCGATTCCCGGGATGGGGCGTGCAGGAGGCAGCCGATCAGTGACTCTCATCATTGATGTTTCTCTCTCCCTCCCCCTTCCTCTCTCTGAAATCAATAAAGACATATTTAAAACAATGAAAAAAGACAGACAAGGATAGAACTATGCAAAATGTCTACGATCTGCGAAGACCGAGATAACAGAAACCTACACTCTCTTCTGTTGTTGACAGTGTCTGCATTTACTTAAAAAGGCAGATTTCCAGAAAGTTTCGCGTGTTGGTTAAGAACGACGTTAGTATTGGGCCTTTCAGCTTTGCCTGTGGGGGCTCTTGCAAGGGACCACACAAATCAGGCCATTGTTTCCTGGTAAAATACCTATATCTGCTCTTCCTTTTATAGATAATAGTAAGATGAAATCTATGTTTTACTTTGTGCCTGATAAGCCTGTTCTAAAGAGCTTCATTTAGAAATACCATACCGCCCCGTAAAACATCATAGTGAAATCCGCAGCACCCCATGAGCTATGTTTGGAGGGGTCAGAGCTGACATCTTCAGCATAACATCTCACTCATTTCCTTGTTTCCACCCGAGGGCTGTGGGCCATTCCAGAATAGACAGCACCTTCCCAGACACAGCTGCTCTTCTCAGTGTGCTCCAATGTATCATTTCTACCCAGTGCCCAGTGCCCCGGGCCCAGTGCCAACCCTTCCCTGCGCTCTGATGCTCACGTCCTCTGGAAAGGTAGTTTGAAGTTCCAGTTTGCACCTGACTCACCATAATCTTATTTTTAAAATAGGTAGTTTGCATTAAGTTGGCTGTATTAACATAGTTCTCACTCCTGAAGCTTTGGGACGTTGTAGTAGATGTAACATGTGAACGAGGGCATGTCAGCATCGCGCAGGGTGCTAAGTGCTGGGTGGATGCAGAGTAAACTCTGTATTCTCCACTGTTTCTTTCCCCTCCTAACAGAAGATATGTTTGCAGAGTGACCTCAGTGACAGTAAAACTGCAGTTGGTAATAAAGTTTTCTTTGTGCGCATATGAAATGAAACTCTTATCCATGGTCACAGACCTCATTTTATAACCAAATGAAGCAGCTGGCACACTGTGGTGGCTTCCTCCCTGAGTTTCTGCTCTTTTCAAAAAGTGTTGGGGAAAATACAAATCGAGTAGGATATAGGGGAGGGTAGTCCCAGAATCCAGAACTGGATAGAATCAGGTTTCATTCCCTAAGATGAAACCAGAAGAGGAGTACCGTAGGGCTTTTGAACCGATAAAATGCCATACCCTGATAAATATATTTAACAGCCTAATTATGCATATGTGCTGAGGATTCTTGTCTGGTCTCATTGGACACTAACCTCTTTCTCTTTACAAAATTTGCGTCATAAACATTAGGGCTTCTAAGGATAGTTGTAGGATTGCAGATGGATTTACTTTCCTTAAGTATTCAGGAGACAACAGAGCTTAATGCCAACATTTAAATTACTATAAGAAAAATAAATACACTTGGGAGAACTATAAGCTCATTGTATTTAAACCAATTTTTATAGGATCGTATCGCTTAATGTCTTAAGGTACTGTTTTAAGATTTTCTTGAGAACGAACCTTCTGCTTCTATTTTTAATAATGTCTGTGTCTGTGCATAAATGATGTTTTATTTCAGATAAACTCATAGCAAGATCTGTATCAAGTTCCTAATTTTTAAACGGCTGGGTCATTTGCAGGTCTGAGGCTGACCTAATCTCCCCATACTGTGCCTCTCAAATGTTAAGGTCCATGCGAACCACCAGGGGATCTTGTTCAAAATGCAGATTCTGACTCAGTTGGTCTGGGGAGTAGATTCTAACCTCCAAGTGATGCAGACACTGCTGGTGCATGGACTACATTTTGGGAGACAGGATCTAGGCAATTTCTTCTATTCTGTGTTTGCTTAGCCTGAGTCTACACAGCTTATGAGCAGAGAAGACTTGAAATATTTTAAAGTGGGACAAAGATTCTAAGGTTTTTGGGCTTTGCTGATTTTACTTTTTTAAGTGAGATAATCATAAACAACTTAATACTTTTTATTTTTAAAATTCTTATAGAGGATTAATGACCTGACTTGTTACATTATCATTGAAAAGTATAATAGAAATAAACACGAATGCCTTAAATCTGTATCACAAATACATTAAGAAATTGTAAATTCTCTATACTGTAATTATGATTATATCAGATTGCAAAGGATGGGAAAAGTAGGGAATGTTTTTATTGTCTCAGAGGTCACAGTGCATACTTCAAGTTAAATGATCAAATGTATGGAGTGTACTGTAAATGCACGCACACTCACAAACACGTTATTTCCCTCATACAACAAAGATATCCTCCATAAATACTTTACAGTGACTTAATTCTCCCTCTTTCTAACTTGTGACTGTGATATTTGAGACCTAGCTCAGACCCCGGCAGGGTAACTCTCAGTGCTCTGTTTTTAGCTGAACTGCAACATTGGGAAGTAGTTTCCCCTCCTCTGCAGAGAGCTTCGCGGAGATGGGCCACACCTGTGGCGTAATGTGTGTTGACCGCATAAAGTTTACATCAATGCTTATTATTGAAAACAGGGCTGTTCTGCAGAACAGAAATTTAAATGGTCACCTTTCACGTATTGTCAGAGGATATAGGTATGAAAACAGGGTGATTCAAGTGGAATGGGCGATTTTGTAGTGTTCTGCACCACCTGACTTCTTGTGGGGACTCGTGAGAACATTGGGTGTGTACCCCCTTGTGGTCTTGAGGAAAGAAGAAGCACACTGGAGCTTCACTTCCCCTTCAGGGACCTTGGTCTAGGACGAATCCGCAGCAGTGCTGGCGTGGAGCTGGCGACCCAGGAGGGATGCATCTGGAGTATCTGTCAGATGATTTGAAATAAACATACAGTCCCTTTGCAGATTGATTCTTACTATATATTCAGATATAAACTAGCTACCAAGCACTAAATATTGGCACACATTCCGTTTCTTACGTTGCACTGTGTTGCTTTTTATGTCTCTGCCGTTCAATGGAGCAGTTACTCTAAGAGTTAACACATCGCAGTGCAGGGCAGGGCATAGTCTCTCGATTACTCAGGTCCATGAAATCTCACCTCATCTCACATGATTTTTCTAAATCTCATTAGTTTGGACTTTCAGCCCCTGCTCGCCAGAATGGGTGGGAGAGTGTGGGTGGTCTCCCCTGCCCCATGGTCCTACGGGCATTCTAGGTACTCAGAGTTGTCTGTAAATTAGGAGTAGGGCCTGTTGTAAGGCTTAGTGGCTACCATCACCGGCATCAAATCTTTAGGTAAATGTTCTCGTGGATTCTGGATTCCACTTTTGGCATTTTCACTGAAATGCCTCTCAAAGTAGTCTTCCCAGTGATCACATGCCACGCCAGAGAGACCCTAGCACTGTGTTCGAGGTGACAGTGCTTCAAGTCCAGCCCCCATGGCCATCCTGTGGTTACTATGCCATGCGCAGTGCACAAGGAGCATGGCTTTCCAGCACTTGTAATAAAAGAAAATCGAAACCCACTTAAGTTTTAGGAAAGGTAGCCCTCTTTCCTCTGGTCTTGTCTCTCCAATGCAGCAACCTTAATCTACTCACCCCTGGGACCACCCAGAGGACTAGCCCTCTTGAAAGGACACAGCTCTCCACACAAAGTGTTAATAATTCCCTGGAAAGAAGTTTCGAATTCACCCTTCCCACTTGTCAACATTGGGCGAGAGGCAGGGTGTTGGGTATGTATGTAGAGAAATGTCCCTTTTTAATCTTTCGGGATTCTTCATCAGCAGCAAGAGCAATATAGAAATTAGTATGAAAACACGCTCTCCTCTTTAGAAGCCATTCTTGTGATCAAAATTTCCAGGGAAGAGGCAGAGTATATTTATGAAAAATCATGTTCTGCAGAGCCCAACACTACTCACTAGTCCTGTGTCCTTGGGCGAGTTTCCTTTCTCTGTCTTTCTCTCATCTAATAGTTGTGAGAATTCAATGTGCTGACATAGGTGAAGCACTTACATGCCTGACGCATAGTAAGTGCTCAATAAATATTACTTCTTATTGTTAAAATATTTCAGATATCAGTATAAGACATTTATTTCTTAAATATAACCTTGATATGAACCAAAGAATATTCCTTATGGATAGTGTGTGCACGGGGATAATTTTCAGTTTTTCACCTTGGGGGCAAGAAATACCCATCGTGAATTTCAGTGTTGAGCAAATTCATAGATCCTTCTTTTTTTAACTTGAGAGAAACAAATGGTGGGATGATACTACTATTGTCTAACTGATGCTCTTGGGCACAGTTCACTCCTGTGCTGCCCTGACAGCTGTCCAGGCTTCTGTTTGGCACTCATCAGACAGGAGTCTAATCATACCCGGGTAAGACTGGGGCCCGTCTTACTCATTTCTTAGAAAATAGGCTCTTAGCCTTGAGTCTGGCATAGTCGTAAGATCTCAGAGAATTTTGGATCAATAAAAAAATACAAAATATATATAATTATATCTTTTTTCTTGGATATTGCTTCCTTTTTTGGCCTCACTAGAGAGAGAATTTTAAAAATAATTTTATACTCCATTCCTTGTGGATAATAAATACCTCTGATTATTTCTATCCATAGCTTTCTAGGATTTTCTTGAGTTTCAGTGTACAGAACTTTGTGTCACTTTTGAATTAATCTAATTAAGCATTTTTGGATTAATTATGGGGTGCCAAATATATATATCTTTGGAAAACCAACCGAAGACATTATATACTCCGTAATTGTGTGTTTCGATTATACAGTGTTACTGATTTTGAAAATTGTTGGCAATAAGCTTTTGAGAAGCCTTTACAAATTGAATGGATATTAAGTGTTTTATAATTTAACATTTTCATATGTGGAATACATGTGGGATATTTCAACTTGGAGAAAAAAATCACAAGAAAAGGTTGTAAAAATGGGATTGATGTGGTATGCCTAATACACATTACTTAAGGACCTTGGCTATTTTTTAATGGTTTATGTTAGTGAATAAATGTCACGTAGCAAGGATCGTGCCTTGCTTTAGTGCAGTGGTTCTAAACTGTGGGTCCATTTTATCTCCCAGGGCAGGTTCAGCAATATCTGGAGACATTTTTAGTTGTCATAATTGGGGGACCCTACTGGCTTCTAATGGGTAGAGGCCAAAGATAGTGCCCCAGAGCCAAGAATTATCCAGCCCAAAATGTCAGTGGTATCAAGGTTGAGAACTCCTGTTTTAATGAAAAGGAGGAATTATTTTTGCATAGAGTGTAATCCACATACATAGTTAAATCCATATAGGTAAAATTAATAATATAAATAAACATGTTTCATAATATTACGTAAGAACATCTGGAGAATTACTCTTCCTCTCCAACCTAAACAGATTCCAAGAACATCCCTAGATTATAAACCTTTAAAACATTCCAGGCATAGATACTGATTCCAAAAGTATTTTTGTTTTCTTCCAAAAAAGTATCATTGAGATTTGAGTAGAAGGGCAATGCAGGCAAAACCAAAAAATTCATTTCTGTTTTAGATCTGCATTTTGCTTTCTCTGTGTTGCTCTGCAATCTCTCTCTGTTTTCTCATGCATATGAACATTTTTACGATGTCATTTTTACTATATGCCGGATGGTAGCCCACCTCATTAATGGACTCGGTCAATCGTTAGTACGCAATGCACCAAGTGAATCGAGAGTAGATGATACTGGTCTTTTTTCCTAACGTCCATTTGGCTGGTGGTACATTCTCATAATCTCATGTCCCTTTACGAAAGGAGGCATGTGACCTGAGAAAGCACTAATCTAGACCTGAGGCTGTGAGCAAGAGGGGAAATGAAAAAGAGAGTTCAGATTGGAGACTGCTCGATAAAGGGATTGCAAAATAGTGTTGATAAAATGACTTTGTACTTTCGAATGGGAAAGTATTCTATGATGATTTGAATTCCTAGACGATGCTGTCGCTGTTGTAAGGGCTTTGCTCTTCTCTTTCCGGTATATACAGAGTCACTGCCAAAGTTCTGTTTTACTAAACCACACTGAATTCTCCACCAACACTTCCAGCTTCTGTATTCCCAAGCAATTTGCAGGGCTTGCCTGTCAGCATCTGGAGCCCTCACAGCTCCAGTTTTGAGCCTGTTCTGGAGGGAGCAGGGCTGCCACCTTTAAACAAGCCCGTTAGCACTCTTCTTTATTCCTTGGAGTCAGTAAGGGAGCACACTGGGATTCGCGGATTAAAAATTAAAATTATTTAGCGTCTGTTTTTTGGAAATAAAGCTTGAATACAAATGCACTTGGACGAAATGACTGACATTGATGTATATTAGAAAGGAAGGTGGACACTTATCACCCACGAGTAAAAAGAAGTCCGAGAGGGGTGACTGTCGTGCCTGTGATAAAGGTCACCTCTTCGACAGTATTGCTCAGTGCTGGCTCATCAACCATTATTTCATTAATATTTATTATGTTCCTCTCATGTTCAGACTTTGGGCTAGACTCTTGCACACAGTAGTGAGTAAGAAAGATGTGGTTCCTACCATCATGGAGTTTACAGTGTAATAGAAGCAAAAATAAGTAAACGTTATTAGTGTTGGTGTGTATGAAAAAGCAAGCAACTTAGCTTCAGAAGGACTAGGTTAAAGCCCCTTCTCTAAATGACCTCACTCAACTTGCTAGGTGCCTCTGTGTCTCCATTTCTGTGGAATTATTTCATGCAGATGTATATAAATGAGTCCTCTAGGGAATATAATTTGCAATGGCCAATTTTACCAAGTAGGAAAGCAGAGCAACTGAAGATGATGGGCTTTAAAGGATCTGAGATTAATTAGACGACAGGATTGATGTTGTTATGTGACCTGAGGGGTGCCTGTTGAGTGTCCTTAGACTATCTATGTAACTGGGATAATTCCTCTTCAGATTGCTTTTGACTACCTGAACATTAAATTTTTTAAAGGGTTCACTCCCTTTTCCTAATAGAAACTTGGAAGAGATAAAAAAGAAAAAGTCCACAATTTTGTGGTGAATTGAGGAAGGGAGGGCATTACAATGATAAAAGATACATGAGGAAACATCTAGAGAAACAGGGATTCACAAAACAATGATATCTTGGGCATGAAAGGAGAGAATTGCCCAAGGGTGTTGCATATATGCCAAATAATGTGAAAATTGAGAAAAGCTCATTGACTTTCACATTGAAGTTACCATAGGGGGTTGGTGATTGCCAGGAGCTGGGCGTAAGGTGGGGGGAGATGTCAGTCAAAGGGTACAAGCTTCCAGTTATAAAATGAGTAAGTTCTACCCATCCTAATGTAGAGCATGGTAATTATAGTTAACAATACTGTATTATATACTTGAAAGTTGCTTTGAGACTAGATCTTGCGTTTTCTCACCACAAAAAAAGAAATGGTAATTATTCGAAGTGATGGAGGTGGTACCTAACCCTACTGTGGTAATCATTGGCAGTATATAAGTGTCGAATCATCACGTTATAAACCTTAAACTTACGCAAGGTTATATGCCAATTATGTCTCAATAAAGCTGCCAAAAGTTACAATAGAGAGAACAGACTGATAATGGTGATAGAAGAAGACAGAGCACAGTAGGTTGGAAACGTATGGGATGATGGGATTTAGAAACACGACATGCAGACAACATTTATTTTTCCAGAAGTGTTGATGGAGGAAGGTAAAGATCTTGAAGAATTTGCAGACAGTAAAGTTATGTCTGTTTTTTAGGGTGATCAGTGTTATAGACTGGGAGAAAGTAGCCAGGGCAAAGCAAACCTGTATAGATTACATTTGGGGTTGGGGAGAAATAAATGAGAAATCTGTGAGAGAAGGTGGAATGGTGTGGAGTTGAGGGAGAAGTGTATGGATGAATGCTTTTTCTTCTAAGACATGAGGGAAGAACTTAAGTATGAATAAATACATTTTAAAACTATAAATGTGTATATATTAGAAGAGTACATCCAGTCAACTCCTTCTGTTTCCCAGTGAGGTGAGAATCTGAGTTGTGTCCTCAGATGAGAAGTGAGCAGGGCAGGTGACTTGAGAAAAGCAGTAAATGCTTTAACAGACATGTGAAGAACCCAAAAAATAAAAATAAAAAATAGGGATTAATATATGTTTGGTCAAGTTAATAACTAAATGGTCATTAAACTATGCAGCAGTAACTGATAGCAGAGCATTGATTTCCCTGAAGAGCGATTTAGAAAATGCAGATTAAATTAATTTTAAAGTGTCTGAAGGGTTGGAAGTTGCTGAGTGAACTGGGATTTGAGGGACTAGAGCTCAGGGAGAGGAGAAGTCACTGAAGCAGTCTCGGTGTGGGGCAGGCCGTTGCCCCCTCCGACCACTGCCGAGCGCAGGTAGGTTTGGGAGTTGATGGGGATGTGGGAAGGAGCCAAGCCCTGAAGAGGCAGGGAAAACACCAGGGCTTTGGCAATCTCAAAGGACTTGGGGACATAAAAGGTAGGTTTCAGGACCAAGTCAGTTAGAATTGCAGGGGCCAGAGCCCCCAAAGAAAGGGAGGCGTAGAGAATCCTGAAAGTCAGTGCTTTCCCTCGTGTGTGAGCCACATTCCTAATCTGCACAGGGCAGCAGGCTAAAAAGGAAACACAAAATATCTGGAAACAGAGCAGAGGTATTGGCAGCCTCACGGTGCTAGGGAGGGAAAAAAACTGGAGTTTGGAATTGCCAAATGGAAAAGAGTTCAGTAAACACCCTGGGCTCTCCTTGGAGAAGCTGTGCGTGGGAAGAACAAGACCTACCCTGAGCCTCGCACAGATTTGAGTTAATTCAACATTCGATTTAAACTGAGTTCCCTGCTACTCTCACTGCCTGCCAGAAAATAAGAGGGGTCTCTACGGAGGTAGGTCTTGCTCCCCCCACAATTTTTTATTAAAAAGGTCTGGCGTTCAGTCCAGGATTGCCAAAAACACACACACACAAAAGCAAGATCAGGAAAAATAAATAGATCTGCAGATGTTGGATATGGACTTTAAAATAACTAAGATTAATATGTTCAAGAAATAGATGGAGAATTGTACCAGGAAACCAGCTATCGAGACAAGAATCAAATGGAAAATTTAGAACTAAAAACACAGTAGCTGAAATTTAAAACTCAGCAGATGGATTTAGCGTAGTTTGAACACAGTGGAAGAGAGGGAATTAGTGAAATGAATAGGACAGTAGAAAATACCCAGACTGAATCCCAGAGAACAAAAATGGAAATTAAATATAGAATAAAAGCATAAGGAATATCTGGGACGTGATTTAAAAAGCACTGTGGCTAATAAAAAATAAATAAATAAATAAAAAGCACTGTGGAGGAGAAAGAATGGGGCAGAAGGAATATTTGAAGATATAAAGGCTGCGATTTTTTGGTAACTGATATACTGTATCAAGCTATACATGTGTATGTACTCTGAACCCAAGGATAAGTACAAAAAAATACCAATCTTGTGTGTATCGTGGTAAAACTGCTGAAAACCAAAGACAAAGAAAAAACTCTGAAAAGCACCCAGAGGAGAAAAGACAGGTTCGAAAAAGCAAAGAACAGACTGAATTTCTCTTCAGAATATCAATAAAGACATATTTAAAAAAAAACACACATGAAGAAATATAGAACCTCGTATAGTCCTAAAGGATGTGTGAATTCTATGCTGAGATACCATTACATATCCACCAGATGTTTAAAGTGACCAGACTGACAACATGAACTGTTGGGAAGGATGTGGTGCCATGTGGCTGTTAACGTCAGGCGCTCAGTAGCATAACAATCCCGTGTCCAAGTAGTCCCATTCTTAGAAATTTCACCACAGAAGGCTACATACATGTGCCCCAGAAGCCAGGTGCAGGAATGTTCACAGCAGCCCTATTGGTAATAGCCCAGATTGGAAACCATCCAAATATCTATCAGGAGTGGGATGGATAAACATTTTATGGAGCTTTCACACAGTGGAACAGTTTACATCAGCAGTAGTGAATATATTATTCTAGACGTGTCAATGTGGATGAATCTCACCAAACAAAGCCGGACCTGAGAGTATATATTGATTCTATTTATGTAAAGATTAAAAAAACAGGTAAAAATATTCTCTGAGGACAGATAGCAGGGTGGTGTTCACCCTTCTGGAGGGGGTGAGAGAGGCTTGGAGGGCTGGTAATGATCTCGATCTTGATCTGGGTGGTGGTATCATGGGTGAGTTCAGTGTATGAAAATTCAACAAACTGTACAGTTACGATCTTCTAACTTTACTGCATGTATCTGACCTTCAGTAAAAGCTTTATATTACACTGTTGTTGAAATGTATACGTTTATATTCGGGCTAACCATCACCTTCCTAGAGTGTTTGTCAGCACCTCGGGGAGCGTAGTACAGGGAGAGTGAAAATCTTGGCAATCATAAAAACTTTAAGTTTTTAAGCCTTTAAGTTTAGAAGCTTTAAGTTCTCTAGGTAATTACCATTATCACTAAATCATAAAGATTTCAAAGGAGTGACCGACCACATTGGAGAATAGTATTCAGAGGCATTTCTTTCAAGAAATGGCTCTTTGAGTTTTGATCTTACTATGACATTCCTGCTCTGATGGTAACTGAAGCAGAGAGCTTGACTATCAGCCCATCACCTTGAACAGATTTCCAACTAACACACCCACGTGAGCTTTATTCTTGGACTTGTTTTCATGTGGCCACTTGAAAATGTATTTAATGGTTGGAGAGAAACAGAAGTGAATTACTGGGTTTGCTTAATATAGTCTGTGAGCAGAATAACTCCAGAAGGCCAGTAACGGTGTTGACTTTTCAGTGCCAGAATGTTTCTGCTCTTCTGTAGGTGTTATTATACCATCATTCTTCAGATGCACGAGAATAGTACCTGGTCAAGTTGTTAAAATGCATTTGCAAGCCCTTGTTGAAAACTGGTTGAAGATGCAAAGTGTCTCTGTTTTTAACACCGCAGATGACTCTGTGAGGATAGTTCAGTGAATTGCATTTTGAGAAACGGCTTTAAGCTCAGCACGACTATCATAGCTATTCAGAATGTGATATTTTGATTATGAACTTGGGGGTACTTTTCCTTTTGGGATTTTTTGCTGTTTATAACAAGAATTGTAACAGGTGATGGGCTATTTTTACTTGAAGTGAAGGGGTTAAGTGGCTACTGAGAGAAATGGAAATGAGAAAGCAAATGGAGCATATTTCAAACAGAACTTGGAGCTTAGGAGTTGCCATTGGCTTTTTTTCTTTTCTTTTCATGAAATGGTCTTTTTAAAAAAAATTTATCTTTATTGTTAAAAGTATTACAGATGTACCCCTTCTTTCTCCATTAACTCCCTCCACCCTGCACCCACCCTCTGCCCCAGGCCTTCACCACACTATTGTCCAGCGATCAGCTTTTTAAAATATATCTTTATCGATTTCAGAGGGAGGAAGGGAGAGGGGGAGAGAGAGAATCATCAATAATGAAAGTCATTGATCGGCTGCCTCCTGCACTCACTCTGCTGGGGATTGAGCCCGAAGCCCCGGGCATGTGCCCTGACCGGGAATTGAACCTGGATCATAGGTTGATGCTCAACCGCTGAGCCACACCGGCCGACCTAGCCATCAGCTTTTAATCCTATAATATATATTTCTCAGACAAAGCCTAAATGACAAGTGGGCCTGTTATTAATTAGGGCACTCCTTGAACTACTGAGGCCTATGAGGGTTTTATAACCCTGGAATTCTAAAGCTATCCTGGTGCGTGTAGCTTCACGTTATCTCTGTAGGAGCCACAAAGATCTGTATCCCACACCCCCAACATTTTTGTTTGCCGAGATTTAAATAAAAGGATGAGACATAAGAAAGTCTCTGCCCACACATTACATCTCTGCTTTACCACCTGTTTGGAACTAACCAAGGTGAAACTGAATCCATTACTCAATACCCAATTACCCAAAGGCATTAATTCACAAAGCCACGAAATAAATGCATGGGAGAAAAAAACACACAACCCATTTCTTTTCTGCATTTGACTTTTCTTTTCCTTCATGCATTTCTAAGAACTTCTCTAAAGCACTGGGCTGAGTTTTGCAACTGCTTTCCCTTTTCAAAGCTGCCCCGAGTTACCATGCCAGTGAAGATTACAGATTACACAAAGAAAGTGAGCTATGCGATTATCATAATCCCATTTTAAACTAGCCTCTTAAATCATCTTTGCATCCTGCATGGCCTGCCACTGCTACAGATGCTGCAGAGACCAGCAGTGATGCAGCTTGCAGTGTCCAAGTTTGCAGCTGTCAGTGGCCTTTCACTGCCCAGCACCCTTTCCCGTCTTAACTTTGAAGTCTCTTGCTAATGAAGCTAGAGGAGAGACTAGAGACACTGCCGCTCGTGAGCAACGTGTTAGAATATTGACTTTACTGAAAAGTTAAAATAAGAGTCCACAGCGACAGCTTTGAACAGAATTTCCGTTTTTTTTTAAAAAAAGGCCCGTTGATGGTTTCACATAGAAACGCAGCGTTGGCCTCTAGAGCGTGTGACGCACTGAGAGTCCCGAATGGCTGAGAAGATGTATCACTGGGTGACTTAGGCCACTTCAACCTGTGTGTTTTCCGTTCCGGTTCCTCCCAAGGAGCTTCACTTTCTGCTTTCTCTTTCTTGCTTGGCCCAAGAAAACCGCTCCCTTCACCTCTTGCAAGATTCAGATAAAGACCAAGCCTCAAAAGGCAATTCCTCCACCTACGGTTTGAGTTTGTGTTTAATAAGCTGGGTGACTGAGTTACTAGTCACTGGCTTACTGTACCTACTTGTCTCCCATTTACCCCTGCCTCTAAAATTAGGCTCTTAGTGCTTGACTCACTTCCATAATTCAAATCTGCAGTTTTGTGTTTGGCTCCCAATCAAAGCCGAACTGCTGCTTTATGGGCAGTTCCTGGCGTGCAGCAGGCACTCAAATATTTGTTGAATGAATGAATGGTGTTTACCATCTTCATGCCACCCCTTCCCACACACTTTTTTTTAATTGGTTTTTGCTTGGTTTTGTTTATTTCTAATATTTCAGGGAAACAGATAAAAAGCATTATTAGCTCCGTAAAAAAGAACCAGCCCAATGAGATGATGATGAGCTCCGTTTATGTACATTTAATGTAAAGTGCCAATTGAATATTCTCTTTAAAATCACATGTTCAGTTCTACTCAAAAGCGGAAAAATATTTTTCTTTATAATCTCCTACCGCCTGCTATCCTAAACATGTAGTTTTATTTCTGGTTTGCAACCTGAGCACTGTAGCATGGCAAAAGCGTGGTGAAGCAGAAGGCACAGTCATCTCCCGGTTGAGGAGGTGGGTAGAGTCCTTCTGTTTTCTGGCCCATTCCCTTTGCCACCATTCCTGTCAGTCTTTGTGTTTTCTTGTTTGTCTCCCATGGTCCAGTTGAGAGATATATTCATCTTCCATTTTCCATGGGGGGATGTGTTCCAAGAACCCCAGTGGATGCCTGAAAGTGGTAGACAGTACCGAACCTTATATATACTATGTTTTTTCTTACATGTACATACATACCTTTTCATTTAAAGCAAGCACTTGAAAGCTTCTCTTTGGCATATTCAAATAACCAGCAACATTACTCTTGCACCCTGGGGCCATTATTAAGTAAAATAAGGGCCACTTGAACACAAGCATTGTGATACCATGACAGTCAGTCTGATAACAGGGGGCTACTAAGTCACTAAGGGGCTGGGACCTTACACACTGTGACTGTGCTGGACAAAGGGATGATTCACATCCCAGGTGGGATGGGCCAGACAGTGTGAGATTTCTTCACACTACTCAGAATGGTGAGCTATTGAAAACTTATGAATTGTTTATTTCCGGAATTTTCCAATTGGTATTTTTGGACTGCAGTTAACTGTGGGTAACTGAAACTGTGGAAAGTGAAGTGTCAGATAAGTGGAACTATTGTATAGCATTGAGTTGGAAATTGCATTATATAAATATATCAAACCAACACATTGTATACCTCACACTTACACAATATTATTGTCAATTTTATCTCAATAAAATAAACAAATAAATATACACAATTTCAATAACTACTTATTTCCTTTCTTTAAAATACGACATCAAAATATGAACAGAAGGTGACCTACACCAGTACCAGCTAGAATATTTGTTTAAAAATGCAGATCCCTATTACCACTGCGGATCTACTGATTATGGGCCTTAGGAGATGAGAGTCAGGGGTTTGTATTTTAACAGCACCCTAGGCATTTATGTTGCACTCTTGCTTTTGAGACTCAGCTGCCCTTGACCAATGATGCATAAACTCCAAGTGGGAAAATTAAATGAAGGACAGCCCCAAATGCTTACACCTCATTTGTAGATATTCCCACATTATAGTAAAAACACACAAAAAATCCGATGGCCACATAAAAGAACTCTATGTCCATATGTCTGTGTTTAAAAATGAAGCAAAGGGCATTAATTACATCGTGATAACTATAATTGCTGTTGAAGGATAATGCATACTTTTTAAAAAGTTTTCTTTGAAAACCAATAATTTCAGAACCATTATTTTTGCTTTTCCTTGGTTTTCAATTTTTTTATCTTTTTGTGTCGACCTCTGCACCACTTTCTCTCTCTCCCTTCCTTTCTCTCCTCTAAAACTCTGAGTCCAGCTCCTTTTTCCATAGCAATCCACACCTAATGATCTCATCTTTAGCACTCAGGAGTATGATGTCATTAAGAGAATGATTCTTGCAGTCAGGTCTTGCTCTGATACTTACTAGCTGTGTGATATTGAGCAGATTGCTTAACATCTCTCCGTTCTCATTACCTCAACACTAAAACAAAGCACTTACCTTCTAGTGCAACTGTGAGATTTGAATGAAACTAATGTGTGTAAAATGCTTAACAGAGATCTTAGCAACTATTGTTTTTTGTGGTTATGAAGTATAATGGTCACATGGGCTAAAGAGAAAGTTGAGTCCTTAAGTTAGGAGACAAATATTGTGATAGTTGCTAGGTTCTGAAGATACAAAGATAAGCAGGGCTTGGTCCTTGCCCTCAAGTTGTTGATAGTCTTGTAGGAAAAGACAGGTTATAACTTCATCCATAAAATACAATGTGTGCAATGCTGTAAGATAATGAAGGATTCATTGAAACCAGTTAAAAAGGGAATGATCAATATTTTAAGTTTCAGGGTTAGTTGCCTTGGTGGGTGTATATAGAGAGGAAATTTAAGTCTAGTAGTTGGACTGAGATGTTGACTACAGTGAACATGCTCCCTAAGTGCACAGAGGAATTCTGAATAAATCACCTAAAAATGAATCCCTCTCCTGGGACTCTTATGGAGGGCAGAGGCATGATATATAAAAAGTATATAACCTGTGGTGCTCCTCTATTGTGTATTATCTTGTTTTAGACATTTTGAATACGGTACTGCAGATTCATTGAAAATAACCTGGCATATTAATAAAAATAAATCAGGAACTGTGCATCACATTTGCCAACCTCTCACTTGTATCTGATGTCTGCAGTTGACACCCCAGATCCCTATGTGGAACTGTTCATCTCCTCAACCCCTGACAGCAGGAAGAGAACAAGACACTTCAATAATGATATCAACCCAGTGTGGAATGAGACCTTTGAATTCATTTTGGATCCTAATCAGGAAAACGTTTTGGAGGTAAGTGAACGCTTTGGGGGCTGCTAGATGGTCACCATTCATTTGAAGTGGATGCTTGAGTCTGTCCCTGCACTGCCTCTGGTCTCCTCAGTTAGCTGCAGTGAAGCTGAGCTGGGCAGCATAGTTGACCGGCTTCTAGATGGTGCACGTCGAGTTATGTGGGTGGCCAATGGAAACGCAGGAGTTAGGTAGGGCTGGGAAGACTCTTTTATCATCTCCATGGGCTTTGGAGAAAAGATTTTCTGTTATAAAGAGGAGGAGGGTCTAAATACAACAGAAAAAGTATGTTCAATTGCCTTTAAATAAGGTAAACTAAATATTTCCCAAGAAGTTGCATGCATTTTCTAAAGTGATTTCTTTCTCTTATTCCAAAGTAGCATTTCCCCTGAGAGGGGAATTAATTTCCAGTTTTTGAACACACAGTACTGAGTAGGCCAATTAGGAAAATGAAAAAAATTATTATCTTATTTGAAAATAAAGTATTCAGAAAGAAAAAACTAAGTATTATTACCAGTTGAATATTCAAGATCTTAAATGACTGTTACGTGTCATTTGAGAACTTTAATTTTTTAAAATGTGGTGGAGCTTTTAGCTCTAATTTTTAGAGATCCAAGGGAAATTTAAATGTGTGCTCTATTTTATTCTCTATAGATCACGTTAATGGATGCTAATTATGTCATGGATGAAACTCTGGGGACAGCAACATTTCCCATATCTTCTATGAAAGTAGGAGAGAAGAAAGAGGTTCCTTTTATTTTCAACCAAGTAAGTAACACAGCACAATTAATTTTTCAACTGTGTTTCTGCCAATCCATGCTGTTTTGATTGTTCTCATTTTGTAGCATATATATTTTTAATATATCTTTATTGATTTTAGAGAGAGGAGGGGAGAGGGAGAAAGACATAGAACGATCAATCATGAGAGAGTCATTGATTGGCTGCCTCCTGCACACCCCCTACTGGGGATGGAGCCCGAGACCCGGGAATTGAACCACAGTCTCCTGGATCCTAGGCCAACTCTCTACCGCTGAGCCATGCCCAGCTGGGCTGTAGCATAATTTGAAGTCAGGGAGTGTGATACCTCCAGCTTCCCTTCTTCCCCCCCTCAGGATTGCTTTGGCTGTTCAGGGTATTTTGAGGTTCCATACAAATCTCATGATTTTTGGTTCTATTTATTTAAAAAATGTCATTGGGACTTTGATGGGGCTTGCATTAAATCTGTATATTGCTTTGCATAATATGGACACTTTAACTATGTCAGTTCTTCTAGTCCGTGAACAGAGAATATCTTTCCATTTCTTTGTGGCTTTTTAAATCTCTTTTAATAATGCTTTGTAGTGTTCGGTATATAGGGCCTTCACATCCTTTGTAAAGTCTATTCCTAGGTATTTTATTCTTTTTGTTGCAATTTTAAAAGGAATTGTTTTTTTCCATTTCTTTTTCTGAAATTTTGTTGTTAGTATATAGGAATGCAATGGATTTTTGTATATTGATTTTGTATCCTGCAACTTTACTGTATTTGTTTATTGTTTCTAATAGTTTTTCAGTGGAGTCTTTATGGTTTTCTATACAAAAAGTCATGTCATCTGTAAAATTGACAATTTTACCTCATTCCAAATTTGGATGCCTTTTATTTCTTTCTCTTGCCTGATTGCTCTGGCTAAGGCTTGAGGTGAGAGTTGGAATGGGAAGTAGATGAGGGAGATACATGCATGTAATGAAAAGAAGCCACCATATAGTGAGGTTAATATCAATGACGTATGGACAGACTACAGTTGCAAGACTAAACAAAGGCAGATTGTTTGTGAGAGGAGGAGTCCAGGGATGGTGCTGTTGCATTAGGTGATTTTGAACATGTTGAACCGTGAACATAGTGGTTAATACCTTGGTATTTGAAACCAAGCACTTTGGTGTTTAAAATTTAGCTCTGTCCATTACCAACTGTTTCATCCTGGGAAAATCACTTAGCTCCTCTGTGCCTCAATTTACTCATCTGTAAAATGGAGATGATATTTCATAGAAGAGTTATTATGATTTACATATATAATATACATATCATATAATGTGTATTACATATAAATATATTTAAATATAATTACATATCTAATTAAAATTTTATATAATTTATTATATGAAATGTAGATTGCATAATATTTATTAACTATAAAATTTATTTTATAGTAGATATATAATGATAATTGGTTATAGAAATATATATATGAATTGTATACACACACAGATATATGCAAACATACATATAGTGCTTACAAAAGTTTCTGGTACATATTAAGCACTGTATAAATGTTGTTTTTATTGTTGCTGTTATTATACCTTGAGAAAAGGGTAGAAATTCAGCAGGAAGAGAAGCTGTCATGAGCATTCTAGGCAGGGGAAACTGCAAAACTGCAAAGTAGAAAGCAAGTTGGGGCACGGCAAGTTACAGGGCTTGGCAGGCACTTGTTGGTGAGTAGTGGGGTAAAGAGTTTAGAGGTGGAAGGCTAACATCCGCAGACCTTACGTATGACATGTTGCCAGGGTCAGTTCTCAATAAATGTTTCTGAGGGCTTTGTAAGCATGAATTGGCCTTTCCGAAGAACAATTTTTTTCCACCCTTCAGTCTATGACACAAAGACTGATTATAAGAGAAGATATTATAAGGAAAACATGCATTTCCTCTCTTCCTGTCATTTCCTATGGTTAGGTGTGTAACCCCAAGGCCTTCTACATTCCAGAATTTAAAGTAGCTTACGTAATTATTTTTCTTACAGTGCCTGAGAAAACACTTGGCCAGCTTGTTTTCATTACTCTCTTCTCCAGAGTCCTTTGCAGTTTTTATCTGGATGACAATTCTTTGAGTTGGTGACCTGTGATTGGGGGAGAGGGTAAATGGCTGATGGCCTATCGGAGAGCCCTGACCTTCCCCAGGTCATGTGTCTTGCCCTCTGCAAGCCATGCAGCCTCTCCTCATCTCTGAACCCCCATCTTTCAGAGGAGGACAGTCTCCTTTCTACAATTTCACAGAGGTTATAAGAGAGAACAGGCTGCGAAGGAATTGTGTGGGAGAAAAGATTTTTAAACCATTCTGGATGCTTATGGCAATCTGGTCTAATAAAAAGCACTTGGATTTGCCAAGACGTTATTAGCAAAAATTCCTTCAAAATTTTGTCATCTAAAAGTTAATACTGAGTCGATGTAAGGTGATTTCTGTGGCCAGGAGCCAGCTGGAGAAAAAATAGGAGCCTCCAAATGGAGACTGCAAAATTCCCAAGGGCCTGCCCTGCCCACTCGGGGTAGGAACTGGGACCTGGGAGACCCAGACTCTCATTTTGTCTTTGTCACTAACCTCCCTCTAGGATGTTTGAGTTCGTCATCTTTCTCTCTGAGTCTCATTTCTTCAGCTCTACAATGAAGGTTTCCATATTAACTTATTTCTAAGGTCCTTTCTAATTTAGAACATTCTGTGATCTGGAAAGAGTATTTTTATTTGAACATTTTACCCCAAAGTCTTCAATTCTTCCCATTTTACAGATATAGAAACAAAATCATCATAATGCAGTAATAAAAAACCTTTATTATATCATTTTAAAGTACTGACCTGTGAATGGATTATTTTTTAATGTGAGAATTTAAGCTTTCATTGTGCACCCAAAACTTTGCTCAATATTAAGAAAACTATGAAAAGTTCCATTTTCGAGGAACTAATAATGTGTTTGGAAAGAAGTAGACATTCATGCCTACTTCTTAAGTGGATAATTAATGTAATAAACAGTATCCTGAGGCATCCATCTACTGATTTACTTACTTATGAGTTATTAGCAAACACTTGTTATTTTCCAGGCAATATCCTAGGAGATGGGCCAGCAGCAGGGGGCGTGATAGATGCTGCCCTGGTTCCCAGGGAGCTTGCATTCATGAGGAGGGTGAACAGGCAACAGGAGGCAAGGAAATAACACAGCGTCAGCCAGCGGGAACTACTGTGAAGCATATAAATAGAGGGAGGCGACAGAGAGCTGCTGCAGGGCAGCTGAAGTTCATACAGTCAGGGAAGGCCTTTCTAAAATACTGTATCTTCCCCAAAGTATATCCCCCTAAAACTTCCCATTAAAGTTTTCTAGCATATGAAAAGTTGAAAGATCTGTACATTGAAAACCCCTATAACCGCCACCCTTCTTCTGCAATAAACACGGCACTGTATTTGCTTTGCCACATACGCCTCCATCTAGCCACCCGTCAAGCCATCTTACTTTTTTTGATGTGTTTAAAACCAAATTGCAGACAACAATATGCGTCATCCCTCAACACTTCAGCATATTAACTGGAGTTCAGTATTGACATATTATAAGTTTAAGTGCCAAATAAGTAGTAGTGACGCAATACGTACAGTAAGAGTTATAGGAAGGAATTATTCATTCATGTCATAAACAATTATTGAGCACCTACTGTGTGACAGTCTGTAGGCACTTCCTATTCAGCCATGACAAAGACAAGAATTCCCACCCTCATGGAACTTCAGTTCTACTTAGTAAGATCAACAAGAAACAAGATAAATAAGTAAAAGATACTCAGACAGTGATAACAAGTGCAAAATAAACCAGGAAGGAGGAGAGGAGAGTATATATAGTGAAGGGGGTTGCGAATGAAATTTAAAAACTGTGGCTAAGAGAAACATCTCTGATGGTATCTGAGAGTAGAAAGGTCCTGAAGGAGTCTGCCTGGCATGTTGACTGTCAGCGAGGGGGAGAGCGTGGCTGGAACACAAAGGTAATAGAGAGGGTGATAAGAGATGAGGACCGGGAGGCCGAGGGGGCGGGGGGATGCAGCGGGCAGTTGTGGGTTACAGTGGACATCAGTGGCTTCGGCTTATCCTCAAAGGAAGGATGCGGTTGGGTCACTAAAGGGGTGGGAAGCCGTTCTGGTGGAGAGAGCAGCCTGAGCCTTTGCTCATAGTCATGGGACCAGACAGGACAGGCGTGTTCTGGAAACAGTGTCTAGATGTGTGATGGGAGCAGAGCATTCTTGCATGAAGGGAGACAGGTACATTGGGATCAGATGATAGCAGAGCTCAAATTCAAGATGTTGGAATTTGGATGTTATCTGACTGACAGCAATGAGTCATGGAAGGTTTTTGACCAGGTAATGGGGAATTTAGGGCAAACAGGATGTGGCTCCTTCCTCGGAAGGGTTAGTGAGCAAAGAGTTAGTAGGTACCGTGGACGTTGGATACCGAAAACAAGAAGTCGATTCAGCTTGAGCAGACTGCTGTGGAAAATGATGAGTCGGAGGAGTACAGGGCGACTTGAGGAAAACAAGTGTAGCTTATTACAGCTTTAATATGTCACTAAGAGTTGAATGGAATGATTGCTTAGTGGCAGTGAAGGTCAGCTGAAGTTGGAAAGCTGGAACTTAACAGTGGATCCAGCTCTTCCTGAGACTACGATTTATCACTCAACTCAACTTTAGAACTTTTGTGGGGGTTTTTTTGTTTCTTTGTTTTCAAAGAGAAAATCAATTTTAGGGCTGAGTGCACAGGGTGTGTTTTCCAGCTAGGATGTGTAAAATCTGGGTTAGGTTGTGCTTGTTGGAGTAATAACTTTGAAGAGCATCAGAGTTGCCATTTGAGAGACACTAGTGGGGCCCTTTGCCTGTGACCTGAGGCTCAGCATCAGCCAGCCGTGCCTGGGTTGGAATCATGATTCTGCTACTTAATCTCTGTGTGATGTTGGACAAATTTGTTCGTTTGTTTCTTTTTGCCATGCACCCTCATCTATAAGACAGGCTTATATATGTAGATAGTGCCTACCTCTTACGGTTGTTGTGGTTAAATGAATTAATTCATGGAATGTTCTAGAATAGTTTTTGCAAGTTTTACCTAGCCTGGTAAGCACTAAATAACTATTAGATATTCTCATTGTAATTGGAATTGGCCAGATTTAACTATTTATCATGTGCTTCATGAATCTGACTTGACTGTTACACTTATTGATTTGAACTTACTGACCAAAATCAACTTATTGACATATAGGTAGAACCTATAAATTTAGTGATCATTGGTTTCAACACAGTTTTAAAATGCTTGTCACCCACTGGGGGCCCTCTGACTGGGTCTAAGCTCCTTCAGGGAGTAGAACACGTCCAGTTTGGTTACCACTGCATACCTGGCCTGCCCCACATCAGTCACTTGAATCATTTTTGGGCGAAGGGATAAATGAATACACTTATGGAAAATACAGAAAACTTGGGAAGTGCTTAGACAGGTGTAAGAAAAGTAAATGAAGTTTAAAAGAGAGAGAAACTAGAGAGTCTGAGAGATTCCCATTTGGAGAAAAAGAGAGTGTTTTGGTTAGATAGTGTGCTCTAGGACATTGGGTTTATTTTATGATGGCTAATGATCACAAGCTCTTTCAAAATTTTCAGTGTCCACTGGGAAGGAAAAAGGACCTTAAATTAAGAAAAGAAAGTTATCATCCAATGTAAGAGGAAGACTGTGTGATAGAGTAGAACATGGCTAGAGGGGAAAGAGTGTATTTTTTAATCCTTTAATCTTTGAAGACTATCTGGGATATTTTGGGGGGCACAATTATCCTGAATTCTTGAGTGATGGATTAGATGATTCCTGGTAGTAAATGCTAATTTTATTTTATTAAGAAATCATTGACCTGCCATTTGACCCAGTGACCCCGCTTCTAGGAATATGTCCTAAGGAACCCCAAACATCAATCACAAAGAACTTATGCCCCCCCTATGTTCATAGCAGCGCAATTTACAATAGCTAAGATTTGGAAACAGCCCAAGTGCCCATCAGTAGATGAGTGGATAAAACAGCTGTGGGACATTTATACCGTGGAATATTGCGCAGCTGTAAAGAGGAAGGACCTTTTAGCCTTTGGCACAGCATGGAGGGAACTAGAGAGTATTATGCTGAGTGAAATAAGCCAGTCAGAGAAGGACAAGTACCAAATGATCTCACTTATATGTAGAATATAATAAACAAAATAAACTGATGAACAAAGTGGATCCAGAGACATAGAAGCTTGGAACAAACTGAGGGATCTCAGAGGGAAGGTGGGGAGGGGGGTGTGGGTGGGGAGAGATTAATCAGGGAACTTGTATGTTTAAGGGCATGGCCCATGGACGTGGACATTGGTGTGGGGAGGGCCTGGGGGTGGGATGGATGTGGGGTGGGAGGGGGTCAGTGGAGTTAAAAAGGGGACATCTGTAATGGTCTCAACAATAAAGATAAAGAAACATTAAAAAAAAATCATATATGTTAACTACACTTACTGTGGTGATCATTTTGCAATATATCCAAATATTGAATCATTATGTTATACAGCTGAAACAAATATTATATTTCAATTATATCTCAATAAAAATAAATGTTAGTGTTATAAAAAATCAGATGTATTTAAAAATGATTTTAACAATGTCTCATTCAATTTTAAACATGTAAAATTTATTTAGATGTGACGAAGCTTGTACTGGGTTGTAATTTTTGCTGTGCACTTGAATTGCCTCCCTGTTAGATCCAGATCCAGTTTAAAATTATTTGACCATTTGCATCTTTTTGTAATAATAATTTTAAAGGACCTCCTTAATGCCAGGCACTATGCTTGTTACCTTAGGAAAGTTTGGGGGGAAAATTAGTGTGTTAAATACTTTCAAGATTACTTTTTAAGTCTGAAATGGTGCTTGTTTTTAAAGTAGTTCCTCTGCTCTGGTTTCCCTCCCCCTCCCCAATGGAACACCTCCCATTGCAAGCATCTACAATTGTTTTTTCATGGTGGAATTCAAAGAAGAGAATGTTTTTTCCCCACAAGAATGTACAGTGAGTACAGCCCGCCTCTTGCGTTTATAGTTCCTAGAAGAGGTGGACTTCTCATTTGTTCTGGTTCTTAATAAATATTATGCAGCTGGGGAAAGCTGGGGAGATTTGGTCGCCTTTCCTTCTAATGCCTTGATGAGGCGAGCAGCCTGAATGATTGACATGGAGAAATGCTTCATGCAGTGTGTGGGAAGGAGTTCACAATAATTGTTTAATGCCGCAGAGGAAGTACATAGTTTTGTGGCTATTTTATCTGAATCACATGATGCAAGTAAAAGGTGTGGAGAGATGGTGAATGTCAGTCTCCGCAGCGTGTCTGGACATAGTGCACCAGGTGGGAGAGTTTACTGTTTCCTCCTGATTGTGGGTGATCCACTTGGGCACCCATTCACCGGACCAGAACCATGGCAACGCATCCTGTGCCCCTGCAAGTGGCAGGAAAATCCCGTGTCTTGTCTTCTCTCATCCTGCCCTCATTTAAAGAGTCTTAATCAGTCTGTGGAGGAACATGAGTGTCTTAGCCAAGAAAGGTTGTGGATGGATGTGGAAGGGACCTTCCTATGGAGAAGGCAAATACAACCACAAACATGGCACGGGTGATTTTTCCTTTTATTTATTAAGTTGTGAGGACGAGCAGGCATTGGATACATTCAGGCATTGAGTATTTTAATATATAAACTGCCTGGGGACCTGCCAGTTGGGGAGCCAGCTTTTCCCTGATCACTTTCTGTCCTGAGGTGGCACCTTGGAATAGGAAGCCCATTTCAGCCTTGGATCTTTCCATTTATTAGAAAACTCCATACTGAGTTGTAATACTGTTTTTTTAATTTCTATTCTCCCATGATGCTTTTGTCCCCTGGAGATGAAAACAGTAAATCTAGTCTTATTTTAATAGCAGCTTTCTTGTATGTATTTATTCTTTATTTTTTTGCCAAAAAACAGACCATGTTTTACCCATGTCTGTTTTTCTTACTAAATATCCAAAGTCATCTCATTTAATGTAATTTTTTTTCAATCCCTCTTTGGGAAAGACTCCATTTGAAATCTTGAAATGGGGATAGGGCTGATGGACTGGGCATGTGGTCTGAGCAGTGCTTTCATTAGTAGACCAGGCAGCGATTACATTAATTGTTTAGATGTCAATCACATTTTTGACTTATAACTGAACTATGATTCATCTGATATATTAAAGAACAAAAACCATTTTATTGGGATTCTTATTATTCATTAACCTCAAAGTAATATTTATATGCCTTTTTGAGGAATGAAGGCTCGTCGAATTCCGTACATAACAAATACTGTCTGGGTTAGACCAGCCCTTGATTTTATCTGGAGCAACAATGAGATGTTCTTGATAAGAAAAGATTGCCTGCTATGCTTCCTCTCACATACACACCCACAGTAATTCAACGCATATTTATTGATCATACATTGTGTGCTAGATCCTGCGCAATGAACTAGAAATAGAGACCTACATATAAGACAGAGCTCACAGTTCAGTGGGAGAGGCGGATTTTCGTACAGATGACTTCAATACCTTTCTTTTACTCATAAAATTTAGTACTGAGAATTATCCATGAACTTATTTTAACCTTTTGAAAGACTCGTTCTGGTTTTTTTCCATCCCCTGAAACCACAGAGAAAACAAAGCCGAATATCTATAGCATTTTATGTTGGTTCTAAAAACATCCTCTTCATGTTTTAAGAGTCACATTCTAGTTCTGTTTAAAGATATTGAATAGGTCCACTCTAACTGTGTTCTTATGGTAACTGATAGAGAAAATAATAATATCACCATCTTACAATTATGCAGCAACGTTCCAAACACTTTCTCATTTGGGTCTCATAACAACCTACAATTACATTATTTATAACTAGTGGCAGAGAGAGTATTGAGAAGGTCTTTCTATAAACAGATTCTTAGTCTTGGAAAGACATCTCTGAATATCCCTTCTGCTTTCTGGATATTAGTCACTCTCTTTTATATTAAATCTGATTGGCCCATTGGCAGGATGGGGTTCTCCCATAAGTTTGGTTGGCTCACATCATATTGAAAAAATAAAAACTTGAGCCTCACATTGCATTTGGAGATGTTTCTTGGCCACCTTGGATAGGTGTTCTGTTTCGTTTACCACAGCCCACATGTGTCACAAATGCACACGTGTGGATTTTCACCCAGGCTTTCTTTAACCTTCCAGCCCCTTCCCAACCTCTGGTGTTGAGGCCTGGGCACAGCTCCTGATTAATAGACACAACATCTTTATGGTTTTTAGATCTCAGACAATTTTTATGTTCTGTGAATAATAATTGTGGAACTGAACTACTTCATTTTAGTGAACAAAGATAAATACCATGCAGAGGCAATTCTTATGTTGGCTAAAATAACTTAGGTGGACTTACATTGTAAAATTAGCAAAAAAAATTATTGAAATACACCTGTAATTTAAGGTCTTCATGGAGCTATGTTACTTTTATTTTTAGGGGTTTTGTTTAGATTAAAAATAATCTGCCACTCAACAATTAATATGACTTTGTTTGCATTATATATAACACACATCTGTTTATGACCTAATCTGATATATCTCTTACAGGTCACTGAAATGATTCTGGAAATGTCCCTTGAAGTTTGGTAAGTACATTTATCTTGTTGGGTGGAAGATATTGTGAGAGCTTCCCTGATTTATTTTGTTAAAATGTATACTTTTAATATATGAAATAATTCTAACAGCTTTGACTATCAAAATGCATTAAATGTACCTTGCTTTACTTTGGTTCCTTTTTAATAGTTAAAACGTTTAAAAAAATCTGATATTATTTGCTTAATATTCCTATAGTTTGCTAGTTAAATAACAGGTGTCAAAATAACGACTGTTAGAAAGGGCCCTCCCCCGTTATTTTTCTATTCCCATAGGAATGAATACAGTTTTTAAAGCCTATCTTCTATTGTTGATTTAGATAGAAATTCAAAAACATGAAAGTGAGCAGGAAACCACAAAGAAGAAAAACTGAAAATTGAGACCAATTTGTCCTAGTAATCAGCAGGACTAAAAATGGTCAAATTCTGTGAAAGAGTGTTGCTCTTTCAAAGTGGGCTCTAAAAGTGAAAGTTGGGAAATCATTTATTTATTTTCAAAGGGTGCCTCTTAGGGGAGTCAGGCCTGCCCTGTGAAGAGCTGATCTCTGATCCAGTGCAGGTTTCAGATGTCACCTCCCTCAACTTCGCTGCATCTCTTTGAACTTCTCTGTTCAAGTGGGTTTTCCCCAAGTTTTTAGTACAAATTTTATTTACACAAACACCACATAAATTAGTGTCACATTCCCCTATCTTGTGATTTGCCAAATGTGTGATAATGATAGCCTGCCATTGGGTTTAGACATTTCTTTCTCTTATTTTGATCTCTGGAACAAGTTGACTTGACTTTGTAAACTCTTGGCATCGATTACCACAGTCCTTCAACACATGTCAGGAAGCATCAAGGGACATTCCAAGTTACTGTGTCGCCTCATTTTGCATTACATTAACTCTTGCTTAAAAGTGATTTATTTTGGCATGAGATCGGAAATATTTTTACTCAACTATGAAGTAATGCTATTTGTTTTAATGGGAAATGGTTTTCATTCATATAATTAAGACAATATTGTGTAACAAAACACAGTTATCAAAAAATGTAGAAAAACTCAAGTAATGTACATATGTCCAGAAGCAGTTTATTATATATTTATCGTGGACTTTAATCAAATTCTATTTTTATACGTTAACTTACATCTTGATTTTAAATGGAAATGTTTTCTTTAAAGAAATATTCAATTTTCCATAGAATATTTTCCATTAAATATGAAATAAAATTTTAAAAAGTGAACTAATTAGTTAAAGATAATACATAAGAGAAGAAATAAATGAAGCATACTTCTGTTACCATATTTATAAGATTATTCAGCATTTAGAATTTTTTCTTCCAGGTACCTCTCTACTGATATCTTCTAAATAACTATGTGCATTGCTCTGTTCATAGATTTTGTTAAACATGCTTCTTGTGTGTAGTGTGAGATAATGATTACCATAGTGTATTACAAGAAACATGAGTCTCAGAATGAGAAGCCCTGGATTTAAATCTATTATTTGCTAATTATGTTAATGGTTGAAAGATTTCTAATCACTTTTTTACTCATTTGTAAAACAATAAAAGAGTACTTATAAGTATATCTATTATGGTGATTCAATGAGATGTTCTTTCTAAAGAGCATATATTATAGGAAACTTTTCCTCATATACACCTCATGTCCATAGTGGTACTGTTGGTAATAGTTAAAAATAAATTGGAAGCAACTTCAATGTTCATGGATAAGCAAATCATGCTATATTCATATATTAAAAATACTCCACAATAGAAAAAAATGTTTGTGTTACTTCTAGTTACATAAACAGAGATGAATCTCAAAAATAAAATGTTCAGTGGAAAAAAATAATTTGCAAAATACATACAGTTGGTAGCATGTATATAAAAATTTTAAACCTGAGAAATGACCCTATATCTTATTTAGGGACATAAATATAGATTGTAAAATTATAAAGAAATTTATTGATAGCAAATTTAAGGTAGTAGTTAACCTCTGAGGAGTAGAAAAGAAAATAAATTGAGGATTCACAGTGACAACTGTGCAAGTAAGATTTTTATTTATTTAAATGATTAGAATATACTCAACTTAATATATTATAGTAAACAATAATAATAGAAAAGAGTTTACCCCAAGACTTGACTTTAAAAATGCTAATTTACTCTTACTCCGCCCCACCTTGTTATATAACCTTCATAATAATCAAATTTAATAACTGTGCAATCCAATGCTTTGATATACTGTAATCTAATAACCTGTTGTATAATACTATAGTTAAATGATCTTTTCAGTTCCTTCCCTTAAGGTAGATATCCAGAATAGAATTACTAGGTCAAAGGAAATACACATTTTAATTATTTTTGGTGCTCATTGCCTAATTGCTTTTCAAAAGTGTTTTTGCACATTTACATTTTCAAAATAAATGTATGAGAGTAACAGTGTTACTTTACTCTTTCCAGTATTAGCAAATAGATATTTAAAATATTTTTGAATTATTAATTTGATAATAGCTTCTAATGAAATTCAATATTTATTCCTCTACTCTTCAGTATTATTCCTACTTGCTCGTTTGTGAGTTATCTACATTTGTCCGTTGGGAAGCTGTAATTAAAATATTTACAATGATCAAGTATCACTAGAGAGGATGTAGCCCAGAGGGCCTTACGATCTTTTCTCTTGTTCTCTGTTTTATAAGAAAGAAATATACTGAACAGAAATGAGCCTTAAATTTAACTCACTCTGAAGGGAAGGACTGGCTTTTATGAATGGTAACGGCAATATTTTTTTAGAAAGGTATATAATTTAAAGTTTCTTACTGTGCCAACCAGGTTTCTTTGTTGTTGTTGACAGTATTGCAGATGTCCCCATTCCCCCTCCACTCCTCCCCCTCCATGCAGCAAGAATATACACACTCCAGTGTTCACAGCAGCTTTATTTAAACAGGTTTCTTTTCTGCAGCACTTCCCCAAAGTTCTATTACTATCATAACAAACAACTGATCAGGGACTGTTTGATTGCTTATTTGTTTTTTCCCCTAAAGCATCTTATTCTTAGTGTTTTCTGAAAACGCGCCTTGGGACATGCTTGGAGACAGTCATCATTTTATACTCTTGTTTCAGGTCCTCCCAGAGGAAATGGCTTGAGGGGAGCAGTGAGTCTATCAGTGTAGCTACTGGGGGCTTGTGGGGACCGGGTGATGTATGAGAAAGCTACGGGGGACCTAGGCTCATGACTGTGTGTTTATGTACAGTTCGTCCCCAGACCTCCGATTTAGTATGGCTCTGTGTGATCAGGAGAAAGCTTTCAGATGCCAGAGAAAAGAAAACATAAAGGAAAACATGAAGAAGCTCCTGGGCCCAGAGAATAGCGAAGGCTTGTGTTCCACACGTGATGTAAGTTGTACATTTTTCAAATGTCAATGGCAATTGAATAATAATTTTGTCTCTACTTCCTCACAAATTTTTCCCAAATAGGAAAACTTTAAGATTGAGCATTTTGTCTTCAGCTTTTTAAGATCAGGCAAGGTAAGTGTTTCATCAATGGAAACTCTTTGAGGAGGGTCATCAGAAATGCTGCCCATAATTGGAAATATTTATCAGATGTAGTTATTTAAGAAGGCATAGGCGTACTTATGCGCAAACAAGATGTTCATTGCATTATAGGGGAGGTTTAGTGTCAGACATAAAAAGATCATTGAATGAATTTTAAGATAGACTGAAATTAAACAACAGTGGAATTGTCGTTACTGAACAGGGAGAAATGTCATACGTCTTGTTGATGGCACAATTAACAAAAATAGGCAGTTGTGAACAGGGGAGATAAAAGGAAATGTTCTAAATTCTTAATATATCATCGCAGAAAGTTAAAAGATATTATTCAAAATTGACCAAGGAGCTAAAAATAATGACCTCCATATTTCAGTGTTTTTCATAATACTAAATATAGAGAGACCTTAAAATTAAAATATTTTTGTGAACAAATGTTGAAAGGACCGTCCCTGAATTGTACTTTGCCTCTTTTTTCTTCTCTTAAATTCAAGTAAAATGAATGGTATTTAGTATCCAGTAACTAGTATTGTATAGTCCAGTGTTTGGCTGTTTGTTCATGCGCTATCCCTCTGTCTATCCATCCTTCCACCCGTCCATCCAACCATTCATATATTGGTTTATCTTTCTATCTGAAACCTACGAAAAATTGCTACTATGGTTTATATTGTGTCACATATTTAACAGTTGCTCAGAGAGAAGATCTTAAAAGTCTTTATCACAAAAAAAAATTTTTTAAGCTATATTTGGAGATAGATGTTAACTAGACTTATTTAGTGGTGATCAGTTCACAATATATCCAGATAGTGAATCATTATGTTGTACATCTGAAACTAATATAATGTTATATGTTAATTATACCTCCATAAAAAATTTAAAAAATAAATTGCAGCAGTGATGCTCCTCAAGTAGTATGGTGAAATTTCTCCTCAGCGGCATATCACCTAATTTTTTACTTATTTCTTTGAGCTCTCTGTTAATTGAATATTTTAAATGAACATAACTTATTTTTAGAAAGACTATTTTTATGAAAAGCATAAGTAAATATACATACAGATATTCCCATACGTGCACACACGACTCAGAACCTCTCCCCCGAGCTCCGGCCTGAATGCCTGTACACCTGTGTGAATTCTTCACCGGTGTTCCTCGCGTCTCAAACTCAGCACGTCTGAACCGGAATGTGACACCCTGTCTCTTCTCTATAGTTCTGCTGGGCCTGCCCTCTCGCTCCCCGATTCCTGTTCACACTGAATTCAGAGGGATCTTTTAAAAATATAAACCTGATTCTATCGAACCCAAGCTTAAAATCCTCCCATTGCTCTGGGGATTGGCCTCACGGCATCTTCCCAGGTTCATTTTTTTTGCTGTTTATCCCACATTCACTGTTCCTCTCCACTAGGTGCCCCTTAGGTCTATGTCTCCACAGAACCCTTGCCCAACTGGCACTCCTGCAGACGTCATTTCTTCTCACTGCAGTGTGCTTCCTCTGTATCACCCCTCTCTCCACCCCCACCCCCCGCTTTAGCTAACACCCTTCCATATCAGTGCATATGTCATGTCTAAGACTTTCTCCCTCCCTCCTCAACTCCTCCTTCCCTCCTCCCAAGTACAAGTTAATTCTCTCAGTTATATTCTCTTATGGCACAAATAAGCACATCATCTTTTTAGCGTTTACCACAATCGCACTTAATTAGTTGTACAAATTATCCATTTCATGTCTGTTCTCTCCATCAGAATGTAAGCTGCATGAGGACCAGGACAGTGTCTGTGTTATTCAACTTTATATTCCCAGCATCTATCAGGGTATAGATTTAGGCAGGTGGCTTGGCATTGCATGCACGGGATGAATTAGTTAGAAAGAGAAATATCAGGGGCTCAAGACTGAGGAACCCTTGTATCAGGGTTGAGGAGGAAATACAGGTTGAGAAGAAGGTTTGGGTGAAGAGTCCAGTTTGGACTGTTTAGTTAGAAATGTATGTGTGACGTATTAGGTGCAGATGTTGAGTTGGCCTGTCTTCAGGTTGTCCTTCTCAAAGGAAAGTTGCTATCACCACCCCTGGGTACTCCTTGTTTTGTGGAAAGGAGTCGTCCTAGGAAAATAAAATTTTGTCTAATATTCATACAACTTGGTTTTTGTTTTTTTTTGCAACAGTTGGAGAATGAGGTCATTGTGCTTTTCTCTGGGATATTCTTCAAAAATATTAAATTTATGTTTTCAGAGGTCGTATTCCTAGAATTAAGACTTCTGTTGTTGTTGTTGTTTGGTTTTAGTCTAGACTTTTTTCTGTTGACAGAAAAAATCAGTGTAGATATATACTCAGCACCACCCATTACCATAACACAAGTAACATTTTCCAATTCTTATGGTACTTGTTGGCCAGGGGTGTTCAGCTCCCACTTCCCTCACTACCTGCCAAGATCATCACTTTCTGTTTAGTGCTGGCTAATGGGATCTTTAAGGTCTGGAGGAGCATGCTGTTGTGGAAGCTTGTTACACAAAGAACAGTTCTTCTCAATTTTCAGTGCAGAGATTGTGACTTATCTTCTTCACAGTTCTCAACAAGCAGACAGCGTCCAGTTTAGGACCTTGATTTTTCACAGAACTAGAACAAATAATCCTAACGGTTATATGGAACCACAGAATACACTGAATAGCCAAAGCAACCTTTAGAGAGAAGAACAAAGTTGGAGGTATCACACTCCCTAATTTCAAACTATGCTGCAAGGTTATAGTAATCAAAACAGTATGGTACTGACACAAAAACAGACACATAGGTCAGTGGAACTGAATAGAGAGCCCAGAAATTGACCCATGAATATATGGTCAATGAATCTTCTACAAAGGAAGCAAGAATGTACAATGGAAAAAAGACTGTCTCTTTTATGAACGGTGTTGGGACAACTGGACACATACGTGCAAAGAAATGAAACTGAACCACTTTCTTACACCATATACAAAAATAAACTCAAAATGGATTAAAGACTTAAATGTAAGACCTGAAACCATGAAACTCCAGCAGAAAATACAGGCAGTAAGCTCTTTGACATTAGTCTTAGCAATATTTTTTGGGGTATATCTCCTCTAGCAAGAACAGCAAAAGCAAAAATAAACTAATGGGCCCTGGATGATTTTGCTCAGTGGTTAGAGCATTGGCCTGCAGACTGAAGGGTCCTGGGTTCGATTCTGGCCAAGGGCAAGTACCTTGGTTGCAGGCTCCATTCCTGGCCCCTAAAGTTAGGGCTTGTGCTGGAGGCAACCAGTCGATGTGTCTCTCACATAGATGTTTCTCTCTCTCTCTCCCCTTTCCATTCTCTCTGAAAAGCAATGGAAAAAATATCCTCGGGTAAGAATTAAAAAATAGTAATAATAAAAAAAAATTAAATAATGGGACTACAGCACTAAAAATTTTTAGTATAGTGAAGGAAATCATCAATAAAACAAAAAAGGCAACTTACTGAATAGAAGAAGGTATTTCCAAATGATATATCCAGTAAGGAGTTACTATCTAAAATATATAAAGAACTTACATAACTCAACATGAAAACAAAAAATTTAATTAAAAAATAAGCAGAGGACTTGAATAGATATTTTTCCAAAGAAGACATACATATGGCCAACAGACACATGAAAAGATGTCCAGTATCACTAATTATTAGGGAAATGCAGATCAAAACCACAATGAGATATCACCTCACACCTGTCAGAATGGCTGTTATCAAAAGACAAAAAATAACATCTTAGGATATGGAGAAAAGGGAACCCTCATATTCTGTTTGTGGGACATCTTTGAAGGACAGTGGTGAAAGGAAATATTACCAGGGGGGCAGAATTTTAAGGAGTACACCTGGTTTTGCATTTTGCTTGAATAGAGAAATTACATACAATTACGATTACATACAGATTCATGGTCTGTGGCCAATGGTTTGGCTGTATGTTTTGGGACTAAGAAGAAGCATGATTTTTAAAATTTGTGACAAAGAAGCCTCTCTGAATGGATGAAAAATGTGAAGATATTTGTGTCCTATGTCAATGCCCACCAAAGGGTGGCCTCAGCAGAGAAGGATTTTAATCATCAGTTGGATAGCATGATGAACCGTTCTATGAGGACTAGTAAGTTTTCTTCACCAGCCACCCCTGTCATTGCCCACTAGGGCCATGGAGAAAGTGACTGTGGTGGCAGGGATGGAGGTTATGTCTGAACTCAGCAACATGGACTTGCCGTTCACCATGACTGATCAGGCTACAGCTGCTGTTAAGTTCTCAGTCAGCCAGAAGCAGAGATCAACACTGAATCCCCAATATGGCACCATTCCCCGGGGTGATCAGTCAACTACCAGGTGGCAGATTGATTTCACTGGGCCAGTTCCACTATGGAAGGGGCACTGTTTTATTTTTACCTGAATAGACACTTATTCTGGATACAGATTTGCCTTCCTTGCACTCAACGCTTCTGCCAAAACTACCATCTGTGGACTTACAAAATGCCTTTTACATTGTCACAATATTCCACACAGCATTATTTCTGATCAGGGAACTCACCTCAAAGCAAATGAAGTATGGCAATGGGCTCATGGGATGGAATTCACCAGTCTTCTCATGTTTTTCACTGACTTGAAGCAACTGGCTTGATGAGACAATGGAATAGCCTTTTGAAGACTCAGTTAGTGCCAGCTAGGTGGCAGTGTCTTGCAGGGTTCCAGCAAGGTTCTCCAGGAAGCTGCATGATGTGCTCTGGATCAGCATCAACTATTGGTGCTGTTTCTCCCCAGAATTCATGGGTCCAGGAATCAAGGAGGGGACGTAGAAGTGGCATCGCTCACCATTACCCTTAGATTCCCACTAACAAAATGTTCGCTTCCTGCCTGCATGACCATGTACTGTGTTGGTTTAGAGGTCCTAGGACCTTCCCCCAGGAGTGGAACAAGAATTCCACTGAACTGGAAGCTAAGACTGTTACCTGACGACTTTGGGTTCCTCATGCCTCTGAATTAACAAGTAAGGAAGGGTGCTACTGCGCTGGCTGGGGTGATCGATCCTGATTACCAAAGAAATGTACTGCTACTCCACAATGGAGGTAAGGGAGGTTTGTCTGGAATATAAGGGACCCCCAAGTGTTATTTTTTAGTATTACTACGCCCTGTAAGTAAAGTCAATGAAAAAGTAGAAGAGTCCAATCCAGGTAGGACGACTAGTGGCCCAGACCTTTCAGGAACGAAGGTTGGGTTACCCACCCGGTGAAGAACCATGACAAGCTGAGTTGATTGTCAAAAACGAAGGAGGTACAGAATTTATCGCAGAAGAAGGCAGTTATGCATGTCATGTACGATCAGGCGACCAGTTACAGAAATGAGCACTGTAATTGCCATGACTATTTCTTCCTTAGTTTGTTATGGACATCTTTTTCTATGTGTGTACATGTGTGTGTACGCACGCACAGAAGCACAAAAACTGATTCCTGTTTAAGTTGTGAGATGTAAGTCGAGGAGAAAAAACATTGTTTGAGGACGTTGCATTCTCTTCTGGGGAAAGGATTAGTGCATTCCGGTTGTACAGGACAGTTGTATCATGTTAGCCTGAAGTATGACCTTGTGATTGGGTTTATTTGGAGATTAAGTAGGGTTTAAGGAGACGTCCATGGGTGCCAGGTTGAGAAGGGGTAGCCTTGTGATGGCTGATTTTGTGTATCAACTTGGAGGATGTTTTTTGGTGAGATAAACAGTGAAATCTGAGTAAGCAGATTAATGTATATAATGTGAGTGGGCCTAATCCAATTAGTTGAAGGCCTAAATAGAACAAAATGACCAACCTCCCAAGGAAGAGGGAATTCCCAGAGACTGCCTTTGGACTTCATCTCCTAGGTGTCTGCCTGCTGGCATTTGAACTAGAACTGCATTATTGGCTCTCCTGGGTCCAGGGCCTACTGACTCATACTGTAGTTTTGAACTTGACATTCTTCATAATTGCATGAACCAGTTCCTTATACTTTATCTCTCTCTCTCTTTTCTCTCTCTCGGTTCTGTTTCTCTGGAAAACCCTAATACAGAAGCCAAGGAAGCACAAAAGTCTTTGTATAATTGTTAGGCCTTAAAAAAACTTATGAAAATGTAAAAAAAAATAAACCTTTGAGCACTTTAGAATCTTCTTTTGCAAGGGAGGAAATTAATAAGACCCATCAGCTGTTGCATCAAAATAATTTAATCAAAATCAGAAGGTTTTTGGTAAATGAAAATTCATTTCCTGTAATCCTGAGAGAAGTATGAGAAATATTCGCTGATATCATTTATACACAAATACTCTTACTATTAGGTCTAAATATAACCTAAAATCTCTCAACAACATTTACTTGGTTGATTCTTTGATATATAGAGCCAGGGGTAACAGCTGCACCTTATAACTTCCCAGTTATTTTTTTGGAAGTTATATTGTAATGACCAAGACTATTTGAACATTCAAATATAGCCACCATTTATTGCTTAAAGTTGTACTGATTGTCTGAAGTGACAGGTGAATCTGAAACAATTTAGCTAAATAACAAATGGTTTCTCTCAGTAAAGATTACTCTTTCTGAAGGAGAAAAAGGAAGAGTGTGAATTACAGCGTCACTTCACATCCTGGGGTGTTCTACTTATTAGCTATCTATGTGGACAAGGTATTATGTGTGCACCAAATACCTCCTCATCTGAAAAGTGGAAATAATAAGATCTTCTTTTGAGAGCTGTGAGGCTTAAATGAAATAAATTGAATAAAAGAGTCCCTGCTGGTGTCTGGAACACAGTATTTTTCTAGATAAGTCAAATTTCCCTTTCTTTTTTATAGTTAGTAAAAATTTATACGTTTATAGTTTTATAACTCATATTCTGTATGAGTTTTAGAATTTAGAATGTTAGTAGTTGCCAAAAGCTTCAAGTTCATTAATTCTACCCAATATTTTTACACATAAGAAGCTGAGGTAAAGGAAGATTTTTGTCTGCTTCAGGTCACAAACTTATTTGCAGAGAAAGCATTCGGAGACAGAGTGGAGGGTGGTGAATTAAAAGCTCTGGAGTCTGATAGCCCAGCTTTGAATCCACAGGGCACCACATTCTAGCTTTGCAACAGGAGAAACATTATCTTCTTTGGGTTCTAATTGCTTTTTCTTTCAAATGGGGGTAATAATATTTATTTCGTACAATTATGAAAATTAAATGATATGCTGCATAAAAACAGATTACTTCATCAAGTGCAATAAATAAAGGTGGTATATTTTACTTTACAATTTTAAAATCTGTTTTAAGAGCATTCTGTTCATCTAAATATACGCAGGTTCAAAGGTATTTAAGTGATCCATTGACCTGACCTGGTAGAGTGTACTTTCATGAATGAAGTCTCTAATTCATATCTAATTTGATGGTGAGGGTCTTTCCATTTGAGGCCTCTCAGTTTAAGGGCAGAGCCGTGGATGAGGACGTCAGTTCTAGGTGTCCTGCCAATTCACTGTCCCACCTCCAATAAGACCTCACTCACTTCTACAGATTCCTTCTCCACATGGAAGAGTTCTGTAGTTTTTTTGGTCCTTCTAGTTCTAAAATGATGGTGCCATGAATATTTATATTGGTAACACTGGTGAGTACACCCCCAAGGGTCAGGGTCCAGGTGCTTGGAACACAGTGCACTCATGTTGTGTCTTCTGCATTTCTGAGGCTGAGAGCAGCATTTCCCCTTCAGCCTGGTTTTGTGCCCGGTACCTCCTCCTGGGCAATGAACGACAGCATCATCTGCTGTGAGCAGAGCTAGAAACCCTCGCAGTCTGACCACACCCCTTCCTCTTTTACTCTTAACGTCGGATCTGGTCACCAGATGTTAAAGGTTCTCCTTATCAATGTACCTTGAGCCGATGTACTTGTTTATAAGCTTAGCTTTCTGGTAGAAGGGAGGAGGGCTTCACTGAATCCCATTCACAGCCAGAAAAACAGCTAAGCGGGATTAAGAGAGATAAGACGGAACTGTCAGAAGTACTCGAGCTCGTCTGTGCACTTGCGTGCTGTGATTTGTACATTCATTTTGAAATTTAGATTTTTGCCACTAATATAGATAATAAAATCCAATAGCAGAGTGATTATTTGGATGTAACTCGAACTCGAATTAGGTTTACTCCAGCCACAGTATCCGCTCCCGTTTCAGGTTCTGCTCTTCCATCCATGTGAATTTGTTTGCTCATCTCTTATAAAGCTTTGGGTTGCTTCATGAGCTGATATCTTTTGCTTCCTTAATCCTTAATTACTGTCTTCCATTTATAAGTTTTTCCTTCATAATTATTATTATTGGAAAACAATGTCAAACAAAGTGCACCCTTTCTCCCTAGTAATGTGACTATACCTCTGCATCAGCCTCTATCTGTCCAGCATTTCCATCCATTCTGCTCCCTCTTTTCTGTCCCCTTCCTGCCTCCCCACTGCCTTGTCCTCAACAGACTCAGCATTTTCCCAGGTTTTGGATGGCACCTACCATGTCCCTGATGTCCTAGGGCAGTGGTTACTAAACTTTTTGGTTTCGGACATCCTTTACACTCTTAAAAAATATTAAACACTTCTAAGAGATTGTGTTTGCATGGGTTATATCTTTGAATTTTTTCTGTATCAAAAACTAAAACTAAGAAAATTTACTTATTTTAGAAAATTTATTAAAAATATTTATTTATTTTAAAGAAGTCAGTTTCATATTACTATGAATAATGTATTTTATGAAAATAACAGTATTTTTCCAAAGCAAAAATGAAGTGAGCAGAGCAGTTTTACTTTTTACACAAACATCTTCATTGACTTAACAGAAGATTGCCAGATTCTCGTATTTGCTCTTGCATTCAGCCTGCTGCTGTATCACATATCACGTAGTCTCTGGAAAACTCCATTGCACACTCATGAGAGGATGAGAGTGAAAAAAGGCAAATGACATCTTAGTGTTATTATAAAAACAGTTTGACTTTGCGGCCCCCTGAAAGTTAGGCGCGCTTTGAGAACTGGTGCCTTAGGGTAGAGAAAGCAACCAGCTCTCTTAGGCAACAGTGGTTTGGGACCACAAAGAAAATGACAATCTCTTCCTCTTCAACAAACACTCTTGTGTTTTAGTCATGTAACAGGCAGCTTATACTTCTCCATTTTATTGCAAAAACACTCCATTGGCTCATGTTGCTTTTATTTCCAGATCAGCCGCCTTCCCTGCCCTCATCTCTCCCTGTTGAGTAACTGCATTAAAAACTAAGCGCAGGTTTCCCCTGTGCCTGTGAAGCTTCTCCACCACTCTCATTCCTCTGATTGCAACCGGCCATACCTTCTGGACCATATGCATTCCTGGCCTGTAGCACTTAATTTTAGTCAGACATACCATCATGAGCCTGGATACAGGAGCCGGGGGTTCGACTCCTGACTCTGCTACTTAATTGGGAGCATGACTCTGAACAAGTTTTCAAGGTCTTGGTTCCAAGTGCTTCGGTTTCCTCATCTGTAAAATGGAAACCTCATAGGGATTTTGTAAAGATTAAATGGGTCGATTTCTGTAAAACATGAAGAATAGTTCCTACCAGAGAGTATGAACTTAATGAATGTCATCTATCCCTGTTCTTATTGTTGTCATAATTTTATATTTCTGCCTCGCTTAAATAAACTATATTCCTCAGTTATACCCATGAAACATAGAGACCACTTACTCAGCTTTATTGAATGAGTTCAAGAATAAAGTAATAAACTTTTTTAGGTCTTGTTAAGTTGATTAAGTTCTGTTTTCTGGTTTGAATAATTGCATATATTTGGAAATGAGCCAGCATAAAGGAGCAGTAAGAATTCTGGGCCTGGAAGGCAAGGTGCTTACTCAACTACAGATTACCATCTAATCAATCTTGGGCAAGTAATATCACCCTTTCAGTAGTTCCATCTGTAAAATGAACAAATCCTTTTTTTGCTCACCTTACAGGATTTTTGAGAAGGTCAAATTAAAAACATGCACCCAAAAGCAAGCCCAAAACTGCAAGGGGTCAAGCAAATATAGATGATTGTTGTTGTTATCAAACAGAGCTGGTTGCTCATTTTAATAATACCTACTTTCTAATAGACATTAATTATTGATTCTCTTATAGGAGACATTGTTATCTTTTTAAAAATTAGACAATGTCATGGTATAAGTGAACTTAATTCTTTATTACCAAATGTGGAACATATAATGTAAAAATTGAAACTGAAACAAAATATGTTTTGTGATTTTACTTTGCAAATGACCCCTGTGTTTTGTCATTCCAGGTGCCTGTGGTGGCCATACTGGGCTCAGGTGGGGGTTTCCGAGCCATGGTGGGGTTCTCCGGTGTGATGAAGGCACTGTATGAATCAGGAGTTTTAGACTGTGCTACCTACATTGCTGGTCTTTCTGGCTCCACATGGTTAGTATACATTTTAAATCTTAGTTTTACCATCCTAAATGTTTAGCATCTATCTACCTAAATCATTAGGGCGAAAAAGGGGATCTAGAAACGTGGACATTGACTTCAGCCTATTGAAATGTTTCAGTTTGATGCAATAATTAACATCTTAAACATGTTTTTTTAAGGCAAGTTCATACCTAATTATGACTCTAGTCATAAATCCATTCCCTTTAAGCCTGTTTGTAACTGAAAATGTAGCTAAACATAAAATTAAAAAGTACATTAATTGAAATAATTCTATATAAATAGCACAGAAGTGCAATAACATACTCCACCCATAATTAATTTAATCTTCCTATAATTTGCTGAATTGTAATCTTTCAGTGATTATATCTAAATCTACATGATTCACTAGGTACTCATACTCTTCTTTAGGGCAAATAGAATGAAATGCAAGATACCTTCATATACAGAAGAATGAAAAAAACTTTTGAATGCATAAGTACAATAACTTTCACTGTTTTGTATTTAACTAATTATGAAATTAATCCTTCAAATGTATTTAAGTTCAGTTAAACTTGGATAGAAAGTAAAACATACTTATGTGTATATATAATATTTGTACACTACAGATTTACCTTTTCCAAATATAGGAACATTTTCAAAGAAGAGACTACACACATTTTGGTTTGCCTACTTCACATAAGCACATTAAACATCAAGTATTAGTCCTTGCTTAGACGTCTCAAATACAGGTGTCACCTTATTACAAATGTCTGACTTTGACTTACAAGGCTATTTAGTCACTCAACCCTAGGAAAGCTCATCTGTCATAATATTGTATTATATATGCCTAGCATTTTAAAATTTCATTGCCTTCTCAGCCTGTGACATGGATACTAGCTTCTTTTTTTTTCACTTTTCAAGAAAATTTGACTCAGGAGCCAAGGGATTTGTCCAAGAGTACTCATGGAGCCAGAATAAAAACTTAGGCTTTTGATTCCCTATTGTAGGATTCTTTAAACTAAACATAACCTTCTTCTGGACAGCTCTTTATTCTTTTTCTTTTTAAAAAAAATATATTTTATTGATTTCAGAGAGGAAGGGAGAGGGAGAGAGAGAGAGAAACATCAATGATGAGAGAGTCATTGATCGGCTGCCTCCTGCATGTGTCCTGCTGGGAATCATCAAGCCTGCAACCCGGGCATGTTCCCTGACTGGGAATTGAACCAAGATCTCCTGGATCCTAGGTTGATGCTCAACCACTAAGCTATGCCGGCAGGGCAGACAGCTCTTTATTCTACATAGAAGTTCACATTTAATGAATCTATAGCTTCTTAAACATCTTGAACCAGATTCTTTAGGTAAAATCAAAACCTAGACCCATGGCTGCCACTTCCTTGGTGTGTACCCTTTAAAATAATTCATCTCTTTTGAAAGATGGGTGTAGCCCATCGTTACTCTTTTCCTTGCAGGAAAGAGCAGGCACCTGCCTGTTTAATGAGCAGTGATGGAAAAACCTGGACCCTTAGATTAATTTGCCTACTCAAGCATGTTGTTACTCCCCTTGCAGGGAGGGGTTCACCTCTGTGTTCACTATATGGTAGACCCCTGTGGTCCATCACTGACTAAAACACTGCAAGAAGCATGCTTTCTTCAATTCTTGTCATAAAGAAAGAAGAGACCCTGAGTGCTGATTTGGGGCTATAATAATGTGTGTTTGGGCTTAATTAGAGCTGCAGTCATTGCTTTGGTTGTAGATTTGGGGCAGCGATCTTACATTCTCCTGTCAGAGTTCTGAAAACAAGTCCTGCGAAATGTCATTAAGAGAACCCCAAATGTTACAGGCCGATCATTTAAATATTGCAGGCCACGTATTTATACATAAACATCTGCTCTATCCTTCAGTGTCTAATTTCCCCGTAGATTAGCCTCCTCTAATTTATTCCATTTCCTTAAAAGCCATTCACTCCCCAAATCCTAATTTCCAATGAGAGTGGTGCCTTTTGAAGTTCTTGTTCCCCCGGGTTTCCAGGGAGTGAGGGAAGATGAGGTTGGGGACTGCGATCTTTCACACACTGCCTTGTCCCACTGTCAGGTCCCTCCCGCCATGTCCTTTTGTGTTTATCTCGCCCTCTCTGATTGCTGTCTCCTCCTCGTTGTCTGTACTACTTTCTGCTACCTTTCTCCTTAACGGGAGCTTTCCCCCAGGACCTACCTTCTGTCCTATTACAGCTACATGTCCCCCCTTGGTAATTTCAGCACCTCCTGCCACTTCAGTTATTACCACCAATAATTTAGTCCACGAGGCTCTAGAACCTTCCAAAAGTTAATGGACCAAAAGTGGAAGATAAAGCCTAACGGACAGTAGAAAGTAGCCATCAGAGAGGGGAATCAACTGAAAGAGGGCTTCCAGTGGTCAAAGGCGAAGGGTGCTTCATGAAGTGGCATTTTAATAGAGTGAAAGTCTGTGAAAAGCTCAGTTTAGAGCTGGGTTTGGAGATCATCAGCGGTTTTAGCAAGAATAACTAGATACAGTAAGTAAAGGCCACATTTGGCCGTGAAATTGCAAATAAAAAGAAAATAAAAAGTGTAAGGAAGAAAGGTGGAAACTGAACGTATTGTTTCAAGAAAGGCAATATAGGACCAGGGAAGGGGTTTGTTTTTGTTTTCAGAATTTAAGAGATGTGAGCATTTCTGTAAAAGTCTGCAGTGAAGCAAATCGTGTCGAGGGATAGAGGGAAGGTAAAGAAACAGACGGATCCTGGATAGAAAAAGATTCAGGTGAAGACAGGATGGGACGTGATAAAAAGCACTCGAGCTGTTGACCATGGAGAGAAGAGACACTTCCTGAGGCTGAAGGAAGGGTGGTCGGGGTGAGTCACGGCAACAGTTCTCTCTTGAAAAGTACGGGTGAGGTAAAAAGTTCAAAGGAAAGAATTCGGAAAGAATTGAAAAAACAAATTACACTCTGTGTTGTGTAAGTTTATATTGGGCTGATACATGACCATGACTTGGCACGAATGAGCTAATACGTGTCTGGAGAAGCCCTGGACCTCCCAATAAGTTTCCTGCGATCACAAAAGAGAATTTATGCAGGACAAAAGCTTCCCTTGTAGCTGCTGCTACCTTTTGGATGATGCTTGTTGTAATGTACGTGTTAGCCAACCAGGAGAACTGGCCGGGGTGAGTTAAGAGAGTGGGGACAGTCATCCTGTGTTCTCCTACCAGCTCAGCTCTTCCCGAGAGACTCTTGGGTGCGGCCTTCCCTGCTTGCAGGTTATACCATCTACAGAGAAACCAGAGCAGCTCTGCACCTGTAGACACGGGGCCCGAGCCCTTAAACTGACCAACACAGAATTCAAGAATGACAACTTTCAGTTAACAGAGGAATTCCGGGAATATTGGAAAAGGAAAGTTTTAAGAGACGCTGTCACATAAGAGGTGACAGGCTAAAAGATCAAAATGTTTGTTAGAGAAAATGTTCTCTTTGAGGTGGGGACGATGCCTGTCTTGTTCACTAATGACTTTTTCCCATTTACCGCATTTTTAGTGACTAAGCAAAGACTTGCATAAGTCGCTGCATTTAGGGGAAGCAATTCATTTAGGGCTTTCTTTAGGGTTTCAGGATATTTTCTTCACAGATGTGGAACGTCTTCTCAAGTCACTCCTAATTTTAGTTGCATGTGAGAATCACTTCTGGCACAGAAGTTCTCTAAATGTTTACCCATGGAGATTCTGATTTGGCAGATGCTGGGGAAGGTGGGCCGGTGCTGATACTTTAAAACATTGACTGTGAGATTTGCAGGCAGGGAATGAACTGTGAATTTCTTTTCTCTGGCATGGTTTAGCTTTTAAAATTTCACACTTAACCTAAAATGCATTCATATGGAGGGTATGAGGTGTTGCATCATATAAATATGTTGAAAAGTTAGAGGCAGATATTTTCAGATTTATAGATAAATAGGAGACCCTTTCATTCATTAACTAACTGTTCATAGAGGCCCTGCTATACCTAAGACACTTAGTTTTTGAAACTTGAAAAGGGAAGTCTTAAATAGTGTAGATGAGATTTGAGTAATTACATCATCCTGCTGAACAGTTGGAAATGAAAACGTCCAATAGTAGACTGATCATGTCATTTCCTTTTCACCTACCTTAAAAAAAATCATTCTGTAGCTAAATTGATTTCCACTGACATTGTATTTTTTTGGTCCTTTCCCTTATTTTTACCCTGCTTCATTAAGGAAAGGACTTAATGTGTCTTATAAAGTAAAACTGGATTGCATACAATAAAGATAGAAGTGAAAAAAAAAGTTAATATATACATATATATGTATATATGTGTGTGTGTGTGTGTGTGTATATATATATATATATATATAGAGAGAGAGAGAGAGAGAGAGAAATTAGATTAAAAACTCATTCTATAACCTATAGCTTTGGGAGGCATGAGACACAGGTTTGGGTGTAACCTTTCTAGAATTCAAGCCAGAATCCAAACTATGTATAACTACATAATCTACATTTTTAATAAGTGAAGGGGAGGCCAATGGTCCATGGAAGTTAATGTTACTTTTGGTAATAAGATCAGTAAGGAACTTCTTAGTGTTCCCATAAAGAGTGAAGCATATCCTGAATAGTTTCGGAATTGAATAAAGAATGAAGCATATCCTGAATAGTTTCGGAATTGACCACTTACAGGCTCTAAAAGATTTTTTAATTTTTCTATTTTTATTATGTCCGAATGACCAATGTCATTACACCAATGTGTGCTTTACTTAAACGTATAACGAAGTCCAGAAAATCAGATCTTTATTGTTCTCAATGAATCACGTGGTAGACCTTGGAATAATTGTAGGAATGGGTGGTCTGTATCTCTCAGGTAATCTAAGAGGTTTTAAATAGGTATTTGGTAATTTTATTAGGTTTGAGTTCAGAGTGAGTCCATTTGATTAATCTTTGCCACATATTTGTGGGAAATGTTAAGAATCCAATTTCTGTGATAAAGATCTTTTAAGAATTTTAGTTTTTTTGCAGATATGTGTTCCATTTTGGGTCTATCATCACTTTCTACATGTTAGCATATAATTATCCTTAACTGGTCTTCAAAGAACTCTGAATTCAACCAGAAATTCTAATTTAATATGAAGTGGGAGTTGTTTGGTCTCTGAGAACTGAAATCTTATTTAAATTCAGCAATCCTCTCTTTCCTCATCTTTAAAATGGAAAATTTAAAAGCTTCTGCCAAGTCTTCAGCCAACACAGGCCTAGAACATAGCAGAGACCCAACAGGAGTTAGTTTTCTTCCCTCCCTGAAGGGAAGGAAAACCATTACAATAGGTATTTTTATTTGAGTGCCAAGGAAACAGGAGATTAAAATATGTGCTCTTTTCTCTTTGGTTGGGTAAAGTAGTGGAGTATTTATTTTATCAGTCTGTTTTCTCAGTTTAGCAGTTCAAAAAACTGTGCTTGCCATATACTGGGCATTTGCTGGTCACTGAAGCTAAAAGCGATGAAAAAATAAAGTTTTCCCTGTAAGTAGCCACAACTTATTAAAAGAGACAGATAAGTAAACTAATAATTAATATTTAGTAAGAGAGCTAAGCTTCTAGGGATATTGGTTCACATGAGGTATGGTGGTAACTGAATGTTTGTTGTCTAAATATCAAATACCAAGGCACAGGGTGATTTCTAGTATCCCTAGATGTGGCCAAATGGCTGGTGGCCAAGAATCTCCACAAGAAAGCGTTTACCTTAAAGACCTATTTCTCGCCAGGATTTCACCATCAGATCTGTATACTCAGAAGTTCTGAGGCCTACAGTTGGTGAGTCTAGAGATTCTGCCTAGTTGGCCAGTAGATGATTATAATCCACATTTGTCAGCTTTAGACATTCACAGTAATCATACAGCACATTTTCTACCTGTGGATAATCATCATTGAAAGTCAAATCATTAGATTGCTCAACTAGTATGAATTATATCCAGATAAGTCCATTTATTTATTTACATTATCAGTCTCTGGTAGTCTGACGGGGATGCCCATTCCTGGAGACTAGACAGTGGACAGTAGGCCCAGCAGGGCATCCTCCCTCTGCACCGTGCATGGGAAATCCAATGTCTCCTCTGAAACCTCTTCTTTACTTTGCTTCCATTGAAGACCAGCTCCTTTCTGATCAATGCATTCTTTCCTTAAATAGGTTAATATCATCAATCAGATAATTAAGTTAACGAACTCTACCATCTTTTATTTTTCTTATGACAGAGAGTGCCTGCTTTCTTTGGAGATGATGTAACTCCCTTCATCTTTATGGATGATCTTTTGTTTTCTTTACAGGTATATGTCAACCTTATATTCTCACCCAGATTTCCCAGAGAAAGGGCCAGAAGAGATTAATGAAGAGCTAATGAAAAATGTTAGCCACAACCCCCTTTTACTTCTCACGCCACAGAAAGTTAAGAGATATGTCGAGTCTTTATGGAAGAAGAAAAGATCTGGACAACCCGTCACCTTTGCTGATATCTTTGGGATGTTAATAGGAGAGACACTAATTCACAATGTAAGCCATGGCTCAATCTACAATCCTCTTATTGCAAAAGACCATGTATATCATAATGTTTTAAATAAAACAAAATATGATATATTTTGTAAAAGTGATTTGATTCAACTTATCATCGATACTGTGTACTGAGAGCACATAGTTTCTGCCAGACATAACCCTTCTACATTTCACACTAGAGCTTACTAATTCATTCTGTGAATTGGTTTTGATGGAGGGAAGTATTCCTTTTCTTTGGAAAAATACACCTTTTAACTCTTAACTTTCCATGCCTCCAAATGGCAATCTTTCTTGATAAGGAAGAGTAATATTTTAATGGTAGAGGAAGAATGGAGGTTGCCTGGATAGCATCAGAAAACAAGAGTGAATCACAAATGATTATTAATCATTTGACATATGACCACAGTGTGACATTTCATCGGACGATAAAGCAGGGGAGACAGAGCCTGTGCCAGGGAGTCTGGGGCTAAATTCTTTCTGGGCTCCATAGCTGCCAAATCTCCCTGCACTTCAAAAGTAGACACAGTCCCTCGATATTTGGTTGTTTTTAGAATGAAGGCCATTACTTTCATAGCGCTTACTTCTCTGTTTGTTTAATCAGGACCCAGAGACTGTTACAAGTAATAAGATTTATTTTTATTATACAAAAATTTAAGGGTCTTGAATGGAAGAACTATTTTAAACAGTTTTCTGCCTGTTTCTGTTTGTATATTTAAAACCATTTCTTTCTTTCTTCTGTGGACAGAGGATGAACATGACCTTGAGTAGTTTGAAGGAAAAAGTCAATACAGCCCAATGCCCTTTACCTCTTTTCACGTGTCTACATGTCAAGCCCGATGTTTCAGAGCTGATGTTTGCAGGTATGGGACTTCCTCTTTCAGAATATTTCCTGGAAACTTTGAACTGTGGCTTACAATGATTTTCTTTAGAGGAAGACATTTCAGTTGCTTATTTTAATATACTTTCTGTAGCATAAAAACACTTGAAAATACAAGAAAATATAAAGCTACATGATTTTCTGGCTGTAGAGAATATTCCAGGAAACTAGTTACTAATATATCTTCATTGATATTAGTGAACTAAATAGTAAGTTATAAAAAATAAATCATGACTATAATCAATAACTCAATTTTAATTATTCATTTCTCAAAGACTTTTAACAAGATAGTATGCCTCGTGCTTTCAGGCTATGCATGTTCTCTCGCTGCTGATATTAAATTGGGTAATATGATACATGTTTACCATGCAAATGCACTATTCTAATATTTATAATTCAGCACCTGATAAGTACAAATCTATACTTATGGCAGCTGGTGAACAAAATACCTCATTTTGTTAAGTCTCCAATGTAAACACTTGTTTGTTCTGTAGTTTCACTTATTGTCCGGTGCTCTAAAATTTTGTGACATAGTATTCAGGGCCTCTGTCCGTTCTGCTCTGCAGTGTGCTAGCATTTCTGACTGTGGCTGCTAAGATTCGTCTATTTTTAAGAAAAGTATCTTGCTGTCATCAGTCACACAATGAGCTTTAAAAAAAATCACTGTGAATGGCATGTAACTAACAGATTCCTATCTGGAATCCTTTTGCAGTTTTATCAATTCCCACTTTTTGTCCTCAACTCACTACTCTCAGGCAGGTATTTGAAATGGTTTGTAAAATGTGGTGCACCTGGAATTTATTTATTCAACCAGTGTTTGCCAATTATATTGACTAAAACATGTATCATGCTTATGGCTCAGAAAGGACTTCTGTCTATTATCTTATTAAACTTTTACTGCAACCCAGGGAGGGAGAGATTAACCGTGGTACCCTCAGCAGCTAGAAGGAACCACGCCTTGACTGTAATGGAGTTCATAGGGAGAGTTAAGATTTTATCATATAAAAAAGTAAGTGCCATGATTAAATGGTTTTGGTTTTGTGTTTTTTGCTTTCCTATAGCTATTGTCTTGTGAGGTCTTTGTAATGTATGGAAATTGGCTAATAAATGTCATGAGCATCTAGAAGGAACCCAGCCAACTGAGCCGTCTTTTTTCACCCAAGAAGCACAATGATACGGGCAGTTTGGAACTCTTGTCCTGTCCTCTAAGCTGAAATAACTTGGGCGGGTCATTTAACTTCTCTGATTCTTCTCTTCCTCATTATTGGAAAAAAGAGTTATCTTACAGAGCCCTTACGGCAATCCCATGAGATACGCACGGCACTGAATATGTTGAAAAAACATAAAAATGCAGTAGATTAATTACTGTTGTTACAATTTCACAGTCTTCATGTTTTGAACTTTTAATCAGCAGCCATTCTCAACAGAAAGTCTGACTAAACTAATTAAACAATTAATTATATTTCAGCGAGCAAATATTTGGGACTTTTTTATCCAGAGTGAGAAAAGGCTGTTCTAAGGACCTAGATGTCCGATTAGGGCCCTCTGCCTGCTGCGATGTTGTTACTGAGATAAGAGATGCACCGTTAACCTCATTGTTGAGCTTCTGCGAGAAGGAGGTTTGGGCTGTTTCTTCCAACCAAGTTGGACAAAGCCAGCAAATGTTAGTCATGTGGATTTTGTACCCAGATAAAGACATTCGGAGATGCAAGTTATGAGGGCTTAAGTAGCTTGAGTTATTGGGGGGGGGGAAGGGGGGAGGGACATGTCTATACTTTATGCTTTTGAAATTTTCTTAGATTAAAGATGGATATTTAAGGGGAAAAGTTGAAATATCTGAATTATATTTTTAAAAGTCAAAGAACCTGATCAGCTTACAGAAGTGTTACGGACTTTACTTCAACAATATCAGAGAATGTTTTTCTTTCCTCTTAGAATAGTTTTAAACATTTCCCCCCATTTTGAAGATTTTAAACAAATAAACATTAGTTGTTGAAACTGTTAAATATTTTCAACTCCTCCACTTCACTACATTGCTGATGGGGTTTAACACTTTGATTTTCAAATATCCATTGGTGAGTAAATTGCATTTACTGAGCACAACTTACGGGCTCGACATGAGGTTAAGTTCTTTCACAGACTCTAAAGGACTAAAACTGTGGTAGTCTTCCTGAGAAAGTTACAATCCCATTAACAAGACAAGAATGTAAAATATGAACAATTAATGAGCCCTACGGTTAGAATATTATTGTCCGTTAAAATGCGTAGAGCTGACGTAAGTGTAAGTTATCAGAGATATTTAGTGTAGTCGTAAAAGTGACTTCATGGAAAGATCTATCACAGGGAGGTGAAAGTCACCTTTGAGTAAAACAGTATGAGCACATGCTCCGAAGGGAAGCCAGAGGTATGCTTTGGGAGCAGTTAAAAAACATTAGCCTTGGTCTGAACTGGTAAAGCGTAGGTGGTGTATTTGGGAAAACCATTAGTGCAAAGCAATAGAAAAATCTGAATTCCAGACAGGAATGTTTTTATTCAGTTATGATGATAATGGGAAATAGTACTTTTGGGTAGAGCAGCATCATTCTTTGCGTAGTATTTTTTTTTTTTAATGTATTTCGGTGATTCATATGGGTTGATTGGCAAGGAAACAGACTGTTTTTGTAATAAGGTCCCGGAACTAGGGAGATACTGATAAGGAAAGAGAGGGCAAGATAAAAGTGAAAAGCCTGAAGGTTACTGGTGAGATGTGCTGATGATTTGATGTGAGTGGTTTCAGTTAAAAGAATTTTTTTTTTTTCTGGGCTGTGATACCGTGGTTTACAGAAAACAGGTGAGCTAGCCTGCGAGGAGGAGTGATGAATTCCTTCCCAGGGAACGATAGTGGGGTGCGCTGACGGCGTCCCCAGTGCCGCAGGAAGTTGGAAGCAGGCAGATGGAGTTGCAGGAGAAAGGCTCAGCTTTGACCTATCCGAGTTAACAGCAAAGGAACAATAGCCAGAGCCCACCCTGGCGAGCTCTTCAGTGGGTTCAGACAGCGAGTCTTACCTCTTGAGAATGTCTGTAATGATCCTGGGCACAAGCCACAGCGTAGTAAAGAACAGATCGCTAGAGAAGTAAGAACCTGGAAATTATTATGTGTCAGTACCCAAGAAAGGGGTGTGAGATTCACAGGTAGGAAATTACTCAGAGTGATAGAGACATTTTCCGAACAGCTCCTGATTTATCGCTAATCATGTCTCACTAACTCCTTGTAAATCACTATGAAACACACCACTATCTGATGAAGGGTATACGTGCCATTGGCCTTGTCTGGAAAGGAATTATAAATATATTCTTATCACAATTGTGATGTCATTCCCTCTTTCACTAAAGTAGAGTGTTCACTGAGTATATAATAAATATACATCCACAATTCCTTTTCCAATACTTGGGGGACAAGATGTTTTGGAGTTCAGAATATTTTAGATTTTAAAGTTTAAAAAAAATACTTGAACTGTATATTGCATAATATTCCCCATTGGGGTCTTTTAATGAAATAGAGTGATTTCTCCAGGAGAATGGATCAATATTTAGATTGAGTGGGATAAGGAAAGATTCAGCCTCACATCATTTCAAGTCTGCTGTTTTTGCAGAATGAATTCAGGTCAGGTTTTACCACCAAAGTGAAAAGCAAAAAAATTGTGTGGATTTTGGAGTTACTTGAATTTGGGATTACTGGATAAGGCATATATAGAGGTTTTATAATTTCAGAAAGGGAAACGTTGAAAAAGAAATAAAGGAAGGCAGAGGGTTAGACAGGGGTGGACAGTGGTGGGACTTAATGGAAGGTGAATAACCAAGACCTTGAAGCAGAGGTTAGTAAGAAGCAGCCTGACACTTGCAGAAGGGAATACAAGCACGAAGGCCCGAGGTGGGGATGCGCTTGGTCTCTAGGAGGGACGCTGAGAAGGCCGGGGTGGCCGAAGTGGACTGAGCAAGACAAGACGTGACAGGAGGCTGGTCGGGGCGTGTGGTCAGACAGGGAGCGCGAGCCGGACCATCGTGAAGCCTTGCCAGCCACGTTTGTATCTTCAGTGTCACGAGAAGTCACTGGAAAGCTTTCAGCTGGCCTTCATGTGCTGTAACTTATATTTTTAAAAATTCATCCTGGCTGCTGGGTATCACAAAGACAGTGAGGGACTCGAGAAGGGAGGTCTTAGGAGGCTGCTGTGGGGACCCAAGGGAAAGAAGACGGTGGGTTGGACCAGAACGGTCACGGTGGGCAAGTGGTTAAGTAGCCATTTCTGCCCGTGTCTGGTGAGGGGCCTGCAGAGCTTGGTATTTTATATGTAAAACATAAGGGAGAGAGAACAATCGGGGATACTTCTAAAGTGTGAATATATGAAAAGTGGTACTATTTCCCAAGAAGGGGAAGACCGGGAGAGTGGCAAGGGCAGGAAGTGGGAGCCAGACACCTGGAACTCTTTTTTGATACATTACAATTCAGACAATAATTAGATTTATTATAGCCATGGACATATATGAAGTATAATAGGGCTGCCATCTATTTAGTGATTAAAATGTGTTCTCCCTTCCTCTGAGCTCTTCACATTTCTTAACTCATTAGATCCTCACAATAATTCTATAAACTATCTACCGATTGTATTCAAATTTTACAAACTAGGGAACTAAAGCACAGAAAACACAAGTAATCTACCCCAAGATTACACAGTTAGTAAGCAGCAGAATGGGATATGAACCTAGGACTTGGGTTCCAGAGCCTTAGCTCTGAGAAAGTATACTCCGTTGGCACCTGTTACCTTGTGTTTCTTAAGACACTCAGCAAAAAAACGTCGCATTGTAATCGTGTGAGTTACAAAAATGATTAATAAGCAACATCGTTAGGAACACTTTCTTCCATTTTCATAGTCCACTTTCATTATCAGAAGTAGCTTAATTTCTTCCATCTCCTTCATGGATTTTTAAATCCGAGTCAGGAGTTTTCCGTTTTCCGCTCTTTAGAATTAAGATGGATTTATAAAAGATGTCTGAGTTTTTAAATGCAAAAGGATATTCAATTTGTGCAAATTAGAAGGGATCCTTTTTTAAAAAATATATCTTTATTGATTTCAGAGAGAGGAAGGGGGAGAGAGAGATAGAAACATCAATGATGAGAGAGTCATTGATCAGCTGCCTCCTGCGCACCCCCAACGGGGGATGGAACCCGCAGCCCGGGCATGTGCCCTGACCGGGAATCGAACCCTGATCTCCTGCATCCTAGGTCGATACTCAACCGCTGAGCCACGCCTGGCTGGGCTAGAAGGGATCTTTTTGTGTGCTCATCTCACTCATCTATAAGTTCCCAGCACTCTAAGTTCTAGGCAATGCCATGTACACAATAGGCATTTTGTTAATGTTTAAAAAAATTTTAAATAAATGAATGAGAATGGTCATGGCAGTGTTGAAGTGATCTTTAACTGTGCACATTTCTGTAATATTTTCTATTAATGGATTGAATTTTTCTACTGCTTTCAGATTGGGTCGAATTTACTCCCTATGAGATCGGCATGGCTAAATATGGTACTTTCATGACTCCTGACTTATTTGGAAGCAAATTTTTTATGGGAAAAGTTGTAAAGAAATATGAAGAAAACCCCTTGCATTTCTTAATGGGTAAGCCATCAAAATCTACCACAAGTTTGTCTGGCTGTTTTAAATCTTGGTGCATTCTAAGTTAGTCTCTGTTTTTGGTTTATTTTAGGTGTCTGGGGCAGTGCCTTTTCTATATTGTTCAACAGAGTCTTGGGAGTTTCCAGCTCACAAAATAAAGGCTCCACAATGGAGGAAGAATTAGGTATTGTAAAAACGTGTTTACATTGATAATAACTGTGGCACATTGATAAATTGCATTAACGTGTATACTATAGAGAAAATGAAATCATCGAAAAAATTGTAATTATTCTAAAGTTAGAGATAATCTGATTGAATCAACCTAGATATTTCCTAGGAATAATATGTACCTTACTCAACTACAGAGCCACATTCTCTAAGGGTAACAAGGCAAAGTGTATGCTGCTGAACGGGTCTGACTTCATTTATTTAAATGAACATTATATCCCAGACATTATCAACTTTAATTTTATGGAAATGACTAACTCTTCTCTGAATTATGTGAAGATTTCAGGGAAGAAAAAAAAAGAACAGAACAAGAGTACATGTTATGGGGCTTGCTTCTCTGGGCCCCCTCTCTGTTGAATAATCCAGATAAACCTGGGGTTTATTTTTCTTCTCCCAAGGCAGGAAGAGAATAGGACTGAAATAACACATCTGAAGGTGGGTGCGACGATGGCTGGGGGCCAAGGCAAAGGAGAATGTTTATACTCAGTCGTCTGGAGAATACTCTGGTGTGAGGTGTCCCCTTTGAGGCCAGGGGTTTGGCAGTTTGTTTACTTGACCTGTGTGTCAGACTTAAGGGGAGTATCGTGAAGTTGAGAACCCTGGTCAGCAGGATGCCTGCTCTCTCAGATTAGAGAAGGGTTTCCAGAAATGAGACCAGAGAGGTGACTAAGGGGAATCGGAAGACTCCTGGTGACTCTTTCATTTGCTGACCAACCAAAGTCTGCCTCTTGATGAGGTGTTCAGAGGTGTCTTTTTTTCGCTCTCTCCTTTCTAAAGGAAGAGTTAAAGGTAAATTGGACCGTAACCCGATAATTTAAAATGAAATTGATAAATTCAGAATACTTAGCACTTATAGCATAAAAACCTCCTTATGAAGAAGGCAGTGTTTTGGCGAACCATCTTCTTAAATGAGAGTATCAGATATGAGCCCAAAAATGCTTAAAGGAAGAAACTTTTTCCTGCCCAAAAGACACCTAGTGCGTCTGACACTGGAGAGGACCATTTCTTAATATGCCCCCTCCTCTCTACAACAAAATTTCTTTCTGTAATAGTCACGAAGTGAAATGAATCATAATGTTAGCCAATGAATATTTCCCTTTATTGAATTTCATATGTGTAATATACCAGTAAAATGAAAGAAATCTAAAAATTAAAAAGTCAGTCTACTGCATCAAGCATTTATTAGTCCTTCCATATATATTCTAGATCATTTAAGTACATGACATTTATGTAGGTTTAGTAAGCATATGCAGAGTAATATGGGGAAAAAGTTACACCTATATTTCTCTGAGTTTAAAGCCCCAAAATGATTCTATTACTAAAAATTAGGAATTTGGAGTCATTTTTTTAAAATAAAATAAAAAGTTATTGACTAATAGAAGAAAAAATAAGTTGCTATGTAGAAAGTGGTCTTATATAAGTGTCCAAAGAAGGTTTGACTTTTCTATCAATGATGATGATAAAGAATGGCCTCTGTACTCATAATTTTTATCTTAACTCTATCCTAATTATGAATTTTTAAATAAAAATTCCTCCCTTAAATCATAAATTAATAAATTTTAAACTAAGTTTTCACATCCTAGGAAATTTTGTTTTCAAATGAAAACTTGATCTAAATTTATGCTAGTAATTGTTCTAAGTTTATACTAGTAATCTAGTAGATCTCACCCTTTGGTTTTCCTGAGGTTGTTTCCATATAATAAATTTAATTGTGAGTCTTGACACCTGAGATCCTTTCATTGTTTTTCTTCCTTTCCACAGAAAATATTACAGCAAAGCATATTGTGAGTAATGATAGCTCCGACAGCGATGATGAATCACAAGAACCCAAAGGTAAGAGATCTGGAACCTTCTCTGGCAGAGTCCATAAGGAAAGGATTGTGAATGTTTCCTCTGATCTGTCACTCAAGGTGCTCATGGTAGTCTCTGCTTAAGGTGCTGAGTGATAGACTAGTAGCTTTCAATCCAGAGAGAAAATTAATGCTGTATGTGTAATAAAATACACAACACAGAAACATCCTTTATTTCTTTTCTTTTTAATACCTCAAAAGTATGATCAGTTGGAAAAATGGAGAACAAACAGATGTTAGAAATACCAAATTCTGTTTTAAGTCTGATTGTTGAACCGGGCTTCCAGCATGGAAATTGTGGTTTGGGAGCATTTTTACATGGCTTTAAAAAAAAAAAAAATTAAAATTTTATCTTGAAAAAATGTATTGTTAAGTAACATGTGAAAAATTATATTTTCACTCCATTCCTGATCCTTTATCCCATTGCCAACATTCATTTCTTAGGAAGGGAGCAGTGATGGAGTTGTGTGGAATTAGGGAGAACTTTTTGTTACATGTATTACTTTGTGGTAGGAATGGGTTCCTTTGCATTTTGGCGACACAGCTTTCAGCTTGGTGTGGATCGGGAGGGTCAGCGGTGGAGTTAGGACCGGGAGAAGGCAAGAATCAGGCATCTTTGCTGCAAATGTGGTGAAATGGAGTGACTTTACATTTTCCCACAGCGTTTGACACAACCATTTGTACAAAGGTTCCCAAAAGTACAAAAAACAAAACAGACAAAAATTAAACCGATTTTATAACAACTGGGTGAACACATGTCCTACTACAGCTTGAACACAGATTTTAGAAGAAATTAAGTGCTTTCTTTTCCAAAAGGTAACAAATGCCACCTGCCAGGTTATAGGTATCAGAAGAACCTGTTTCATCCTTGCTGAATGAACACTAAAATTAAAATTCTCTTTCATAACTGGGCTGTTACTTCCTCAGAGCACTTGTCTATGAAAATTAGAGATGCCTTCTCTGGGCAGTGCAGCTACACGGGCCCATAGCTTGGTTAGTATGCAGCTTTTTGTGAAAATGTATGAAGGGAACCTTCCTTGAGCAGACAAAGCTCTTGACCAGGCACAAGGCTTGGCCAGTGGCGTCCAGTCTGGGCTTCAGCCCCCGTTTGCATTCTGTGCTATTGCCTTATGTAGCCAATAATTTGCCTAAGTATATATGGCAGCTCAGATCATGAGGCAGAAGCCCCGAAAGAACCCTGCCCTCGAAGGGACTGAGTCTAAATGCTGCTCCTTTATATTTGTAATTTTAATTATTTTGGTTGTTCAGGTCTTTTTTTATTTTATTATTTTGAGTTACCTTTTAATGAAGGGAGCTGGCCAGTACAAAGAGCAGATGCCTAGCATGTCTAGAATTAACTATGTAATGATTTAGGGACTATCAGGTAGATGTAATAATGGTTCATCACTTATTAAGTAAATTGCTCTTGAGGATCAATATGTTTGATCATCTCTGCAGTACTGGCTGCTTATCTGAAGGCTGAGAAGTTTAAGAACCATTTGAATATGGCTGCTTTGGTTTTAGTACCAGCCTAGATTGGAGAATATTCAGGATGTTTTTGAGTATTTTTTACTAGCTCTTACTATTCATTTATTTCATTTTAAACACACTTTATTTTTTGGAGTAGTTTTAGCTTGTAGCAAAATTCAGCAAAAAGACAGAGTTCCCATATAACCCCTGCACCCCCCCACACACACTGTCTCCCCACTAGCCATATCCAACACCAGAGTGGTGCATTTGTTACAGTCAATGAACCGAACTTTAGGCTTCACTCTTGGTATTTTACATTCTGTACATTTTCACAAATGTAAAATGACATGTATCCACCATTATAGTATCATACAGAGTAGTTTCACTGCCCTAAAATTTCCTCTGTGCTCTGTTTTTTCACCCCTCTGTCCCCCCTCCCAACCCCTGGCAACCACTGATCTTTCCACTATCTCCAAAGTTTTGTCTTTTCCAGAGTGCCATATAGCTGGAATCATACAGTATGTAGCCTTTCCAGACTGGCATTTTCATTTAGTCCTATGCATTTAAGTTTTCTCCACGTGTTCTCACGGTTTGATAACTCATTTCTTTGTAGTGCTGAACAATAATAGTCCGTTGCCTGGATGCACCACAGTTTTTCCATTCATCTACTGAGGGACATCTTGGTTACTTCCAAGTTTGAGCAATTATGAGTCAGAGTTGCTATAAATATCCATACTCAACTTTTTGTGTGTATATACATTTTCAACTCCTTCGTGTAAAAACCAAAAAGCATAATTGCTGGATCATGTAATAGGAGTATAACTTAGGTTTGTAAGAAACTTTAAAAATACTGTCATTTAAAGTCACTGTACCATTTTGTGTCCCCACCAGCAATGAATGAGTGTTTCTGTTGTTCAACATCCTTGCCAGCATCTGGTGTTGTGAGTGTTTTGGATTTTGGGATTTTCCGTAAATAAACGTGTAGTGCTCTCTCATTTTAGTTTGCGTTTCTCTGATGACATTGATGTGGAGCATCGTTTCATATGCTTACTCGCCATCTGTGTATTTTCTATTAAGGTCTTTTGTCCATTTTTTAATTGGGATGTTTGTTTTCTTATTGTTGAGTTTTAAGAGTTCTTTGTATATTTTGGATAACAGTCCTTTATCAGATGTGTTTTTTGAAAATACTTTTTCCCGGTCAATGGCTTTTCTTTTCATTCTCTTGAAGTTCCTTCCTTTTTAGTGATAGGATTTTGAGCAAGGTCTTTAGGCAGTTTTCAATTTCAGTTTCTTCAGATCTATGCCGGCATCATTTTACCTGTTCTCACAGAATTTTTGTAATCATCAAATTAGAAAATACATACAAAGGGCTTTAAGTTGAAAAAGGCGGCAAATAGAAATTTATTATTAGTATTATAGCTAATAAACAATTGATATCATTTATCTGTTGACTGCTGGGTTTTTCTCACGAATGATGCCATTTCCAAATATATCACAAGGAGACCCTCTGCTATTACAGAAGTGGGGTTTATTTCATAAATATAATAATAGTCATGATGATGATGATGCAGCTCCAAATGTCTGGAAACTAATCGAATATCTTATTCATATCCTGTATACCTAGACATACAAATCATTAATTTAAAGCCTGATTTGTTCTAGCAAAAGATTTTATTTGTCATATTTGGCATAAGAAAAATGTAGGAGTAGAAGAGATTAAGTTTGTTTTTAGTGAATGTATCATCATCTGGATTGGTTCCTGAACGATTTCATTCACTCAGTACAGTGAGGCTAATCTTTGTGAATTTAAAAATCAGTATTTATTATGGTATTATGTGTGTTTAATTAACATCTATTGGAAGTTATGAAGTTTGAGCATAGATTCTCTTTTCTCTAAACACACACATACACACCCACACACTCACACAGAGTTTTATGTATATTTATATACAGAGTTCCCAGAAATCTGAGCAGAAGGGATTTAAGGTAGTGTCACACTACCATCCAGTGTTCTCAGATTTGGATTATGAATTAATAATATTGATAATGATGGTTACTATGCTGCTTATGCTGTTACTACCATTATATCTACTACTAAGTAGTGTTTATTAAACATTTAATACAGGCCAGGCACTTTCCTAAGGAATTTACATGAGCGCACTAGCTCAGTTAATCCTCACAACAATCCCAGCAAGTTTACTTTTGAGGACATGAAGGCTGAGAAGGGTTAACTAACGAGGAAACAGGGCCAAGAGGGGTGGAATACAGGCAGTCTGATTGTGGAGACATTGCTCTTAAGCAACTACACAGCATAGCTTCCCAATAGTAGTGACGTGTATATAGGTTTTAAGGAAAAAGTCATTTAAAACTGCTTCTTTGGGGAGATTGCTTTATTTGAAAACATTTTAAAGCATGTGTTTACATTGCAGGGTTTCAAAACCCAGACTCTATAAGTGGGAATGAAATGACAGTTTATAGGGTGTTTATTGGGCAGGAAATATATGTTGAATCCTTCCGTTGTCTGTCCTCAGTTTACAGGATTTCTGGAAGTTTACTAAACACGGTAGGAAAGGCAATTTAGGAAATACAGAGGATAGGATTAGGTACTGCGGATTTTCCCTCTGCGTGTGCACGTTTGTGTTTGTGTTTGTGTTTGTGTTTGTGTTTGTGTTGTGTAGACAGGGCAGAGGTAGAACAGGACTGGGGAAGGGTAGAGGGGAGAAAATCAAAACCTGCCCGGAAATCTAAGAATAGACCAGGTGACACTATCTAACTATAGGTAAAGGGTAACGTAAGAACAGCTGAAGGACAACAGTGGTTCACCGAAATACTTACTGTATTAATTTATGCAAATAAACATTTGTTAAGTCAAAAGCCATAGAGCTTCACTGTTAGATTTAACATTCAATTGCCCGAAGAAGGTTTTTTTTTAAGTGAATTTTGGAATATGCATAACGATATTTCCTTTTGCCTTAGGCACTGAAAATGAAGATGCTGCAGAGGAGTATCAGAATGATAACCAGGCAAGTTGGGTCCATCGTATGATAATGGCCTTGATGAGCGACTCAACTTTATTCAACACCAGAGAAGGACGTGCTGGGAAGGTGCACAACTTCATGTTGGGCCTGAACCTCAATACCTCCTACCCGCTGTCTCCTTTCAGAGACTTTAACACACAGGAGTCCTTGGATGAAGATGAACTGGACACAGCTGTAACCGGTAGGTATGGAAGCTGGAAACTGTGGAAGCCAACCCAGGAGATCGCTTCCTTCTCTGCGAGAGGGATTTCACTTATTATTACTTATCCGTTTAGACTCAGTTACAGAAATATGTGTATAACATGTGTAGGGATTCAAATGACTGGGTTTTTTTGGGGGGGAAGGGAAGTACATTGGACAGGAAGTAACATAGTCTTGTCAGCATAGAACATTTTCATTGAAATATTGAGACGGACCTTAGATCCTTTCTGTACTGGTCAAGTTCACTCACAGAAAACAGGGACCCCACTCCCTTGTTTAACTGAAGGGGGTTTAAAGCAGGAAATTAGGTGTTTACAAAATTGTTCCAAGGCTTGGAAGAACAAGCTCCAGACTGAGATTCCAAAATCGTTTCAAAAAGTCTTCAGAATCACCCCAGTTTGGTCGGTGTGGAGTTTATTCAGATTTACTGTTTACAGACCAACATTGCTAAAAATGATGGAAGATGATGTGACCTTGAGTGGTAAACACAATGTAATATACAGATGATGTATCATAGAATCGTACACTTGAAATCTATATAATTTTATTAACCAGTGTCACGCCAATAAATTTAATAAGAATGCTTATGTTGTTTCAAAAATAAATAAATAAATAACGGCATTTTAGACTGAACTTACTGAACTGAAAAGTGCTTTTTCAGACAATGCCCTTACTAAGATAGACCCTGTCTATTTCCCTCCGGCTATTTCCAAATTTTAGGATTACCATGTGTTTGGAATGAAAAGTTAAAACAAAACGCCCCCACAACTGTGCCTGGCAGTAGAAATAGAAACATAACCTCTGCCTCATTTCCTCCCTCAAATCTCACGTGGGTGTTTCTCCTTGGCAAAGGACAGGTCTCAGCAGAGCCAGGCTCGAGCTGTAAGGGAGTCTGGTAACCGTGGTCCTCGGCCTGACTCCGCAGTGCAGGGTAGGGGGTGGAGTGGAGTCAAGTTCGCCAGTCCGCAGTGTCCATCAGGCTATGGTATCCCGCCCTCTTTTCTCAGAAATGATAGTTAAAGTTTTTAAGGCCACCTGGTAAGAACCCACTCACTTTCAGGTTTGTCACTTAGCCACATCCCAAGAATAACTCTTTTTATTCTTCTGTTCATGCCTGTTTCAAATTAAAAATCAAATTCACCTTGGTGACTAATCAATACATAATAATCTTTCTCGTAATGGTCCTGTCATCTTAAATTTTTCTACTCCATCCACACCATCATATTTCCCTTAAATGCCCAAATGTCATTTCTCAGTCATTTCTGCCTGAGGACATTGACAGGATGCTGTAAAAACTTCAGTGGAATTTTTCCAAAAGCGGTCTGTTACTCTTGGCTTAAGCATCAGACCTATGCAGTATTTGTAAACTTAAGACAAGGCTTTAGATTTTGTTGTTGTTTTGGTAGTGTTGGTCCTGTGTGTTGCTTGAGCTTAATGAAAATTGCAGAAGGAAAAGTTACCCCTGTTATTGAAACAAGAACAGAAACTTACTATCCCTTGCCTTGTGTTTATGGCATCAAAGTCTAAGATAAGAGGTTATGTCTGGTTATATACTTTCAATCCAAACTCTTTCCTATAAACTAGAATGAAAGTCTATTTGTGATAAAGTCAATGTCTATTTTTAAATTCATCCAAACTCCCTCCCCCCCCCCAAAAAAGACACTTGAGCCTACAATCGGTGACACTATTTTTTTTGTTTTGACACACAATTATATTTATTTCCATTACGATACCAATTACATGTGTCTTCTTTAGAAACTTGGGCTTTATGGATGAATGATGATGATGATGGGCTTTTAAAAAAAAACTTAACCTCATAGAATACTTAGAGCTGGAACAAAAATTCTTTAGTAAACTTACAGAAGAGGAAGATTACAAAGATAATTCTCATCTTTGCCTAAAATTACTCAGCAGAGCCAGCGTGGAGACTGGCCTCTTGACATTCCTCTGGAGCCTTTCCCTCCTGCTGCACTGTCTTCCTCCTGGCCCTTGGCTTATTAGTCATTGTCTTGCTGATGTAAAAACGGAAGTTTCCTTTGTGTGTACTTTATTCCATCTGTTTTACGCTATTGCTTGGATCACGTCACCCAGCGTGGCTCCTTTTGGTTTGCTCAACACACTGCTTTCTGCACTCCACCTTTTAACAACTTCCTGGCAGTTTTGCAATATTTTATGTAGATTCAGAAGTGATAGGGTTGCTAGATAAAATATAGCATTCCCAGTTAAATTTGAATTTCAAATTTGTCGAGCTATTTTGAAACGTTTTAACCTAAGATTGTTTTAAAGTAATGATCTTTGGAAAGGACTTTACATTTTATTTCTTAGAGTGTCTACGTATCAAAGTTCTTTTTCACTCACTTTGTATTTATCCATTTGAAAAAAAATTATACAACATTGATTTTAATTAAAAGTCAATGTTCGGTCAATATCAAGTTTGTTCAAATTTATTCTTTACAGACCAATATTGCTAAAAATGACTGCATTTTAGACTGAATTCGAAAGTGATATTTCAGACAATGCCCTTGCAAAGATGCACCCTGTTTATCTCCCTCTGGTTACTTTCACGTTTTAGGATTACCATGTGTGTGTGATGAAAAGTTAAAAGATTTGACATAAATTGTGATCATCTTGGTTCATAAAGTCTATGTTAAAATTCCTATGTATTATACAGTTAAAATACTATCTTTTTTTTTTGTACCCCCTTGCAAAAAGAGATTTGAGATTTTTATCTCTTCTAGATATTATGTTGGGAAAATATTACATTTTAGTTTACCCTATGATGATTTTTTGTACCGATTAAGATATGAGCATCTTAGAATTAAAATAACCTTTCAACCTATAATGAGAAAAATTAGTGCATTATTTTTGTCCCTATTTCCACACCTTGCAGACAATCTTTTGAAAACAAGAGAAATAACAAGATGATAAACCCCCCCCCCATTTGTTTACTTCAAAATAGTTGTACACGGGTAGAAACGAATTTTGGAGAAACTGTCCATTAGTTACGTGACTTCTGTTTACTTTTGTGTTTATGCTATTTACTGTGACATACACCATCTGGAATAAGAAACTGAGACATGAGTTCATTCAGGCCAGAGTTCAGAACACAAACTTCCAAATATTTGTGCATCCTAAATTGAATCTGTGTGATATATTTATAAAATGACCTTCGGAAATGTTCGCAGCTGAGTTGCTTTAAGGAAGTGGTCATAATTATAAAACAGCATGTTTCCATACCTGTCAGAAAACTGATTAACTCATTCACAGATTTGAAGACCGTGTGTGCTTTGAATTATGGGAGGATATTCTTTCATTGTGACATTTTCATTTACTTATTTTTTTTTAAATATATTTTTATTGATTTTCAGAGAGAGAGGAAGGGAGAGGGAGAGAGAGAAACATCAACTGGCTGCCTGCTACAGGGGCCCTCGCTGGGATCAAGCCCTCGGCCTGGGCATGTGCCCTGCCTGGGAATTGAGCCGGTGACCTCTTGGTGCATGAGGCGATGCTCAACCAACTGAGCCACACCAGCCAGGGCAACTGTGGCATTTTTAAACTCTCTATGACATTTTAGTAGATGTTATGTAATAAATCGGGTTCAAGTTCAAATAAGTTTGGAAAAACACTTCTTCCCCCTTTTCACAATGCAGTGGGATACTCTAATGAGTTTGAGACGTTCAACCTGAAGGAGCCTCAAGTATAGTACAGCGGTGCCTCGGTTTTCGAACGTCCCTGTTGACCAGCATTTCGGGTTACGAACGCCATAAACCCAGGAGTAAATGCTTCGGTTTCCGAACACTCTTCGGAAGTCGAACATGCCCCGTGGCTTCCGCTGAGGACAAGGGCCTGAGGCCTTGATGTTAGCTGTGGATGCCTTGGTTTTCAAAGGTTTCAGAACTCGAATGGGTTTCTGGAATGGATCACATTTGAAAACCGAGGTGCCATTGTACTTTAAAAGCAGCCTGGCTTACTTGGGAATCCTGGCTGGGCCATTTATTGGCTGAACAATCTTGAGCAGTTACTTAGCATAAGTCTCAGTAAACAATGATAGAAAAGTAGAATAAAACTAAAGGCCAGCAACTCTGACCCTGCTGGAGCTGTGGGTTAGCAAGAATGCAACCATCTTCCCTTTTTACTCCGAGTTCACTTACAAAATAGAATTAATAGTGATGCCCATGTGAGGCTTAAGTAGCATCTTCATTTTTGAAAAAGTGCTGTGAGTCCGCAGAGGATGGTAAGGAGAAGAGGGAACACACAGCGTAATTGCCTAATACTTTAAGCTGTTGAATCTTATATTTCTCAAACCCACTTGATCGTGGTATCTTGTGTATAGAACTTCTCTGTTAATATTTTGCAAAACTATATGCTTTGAAACACAATTGAGAAACAGTACTTTCTGTCAATTTATCTGGAGGTGTTTAGCTACATGCCAGAGCTGGGAATTTGTCCACATCATGATTTTCTCTCAAATGTCATCTTGAATTTAAAAAAGAATCATTTTCTTGGACTCCCTCTACCTCGAGAGGTGCAGCATGAGGCCCTTTCAGACTCTGCCACTCCCCAGTTGTATCACTTGAGAGATGAATTTATTTCATCTTCCATTTATAGATCTCTTCTACTTCACACGTCTTGTTATAAGACTTAAGTAAGATAATGTATGAGGAAATGTGTTTAAACCAGTAAAGACCCATGGAATGGGACATAATTCCAATAGAGGGATCGTGCTGCGCAGCTCAGAGTTAATACCAGGGGCTGAGCAATGTACTTTCCATGCATTATCTTAGTTAATCCCCCAGCAACCTTATTGACTAGATTCTTTCACCCTGATGTTACAGGTGAAGAAACTAGGAGTAAAGACCATAATTAATTTATCAGTTGCTAAAGTTGGACTCATGCCTGGCTCTGTTTGTCTCCAAAGCCTAGTCATATGGAATCCTATCTCACAAATTTATATAACAAATATTTTTTTTTCTATCTAATGCTAAGTCATGGTTTAACTCATTCTTTCTTTTTTCCTTTCAAAAGATCCTGATGAATTCGAGCGAATATATGAGCCACTGGATGTCAAAAGTAAGAAGATTCACGTCGTGGACAGTGGCCTCACCTTTAACCTGCCTTACCCCTTGATCCTGAGGCCTCAGAGGGGAGTCGATCTCATCATCGCCTTTGACTTTTCTGCAAGGCCGAGTGACTCTAGCCCTCCATTCAAGGTAAGAAGAATTTATGGAGCTTTCCATTACCTACCACGTTATTTGCATGCCTTGTAGGTATCTTAGTTTTCTTGACCCCAGTTTCTTATCGCACTTGCTTATTTTTTTACATTATTACGGGTACTGTTTCTTAAAACACAGATGTGATTCAAACACTCTCCCACCTAAAGAAACTTTTCAATGATTTCCCACGACCCACATTAAAAAATCACAGTCCTGGGCAGGACAAGAATGATGCAATGTATCTGAAGTTCAGGAAGGAAATTAGGCTGAGATTTGGGAGTTGGCAGATAAAACATAATTAAAAGCATGCATGGGGAATATATACTGTGAGAAGATAAGAGGCAATAAAACAGCATCTTGAAGATTCAACAATATCGGGAAAAAAGAATGAAAACCACAGAAGTGTGCAGTGTTATGGAAACCAGTTGAAGGTGTTTAACAGGGAAGTTCTTGGTGAACTGGCCAAGAGGAGTTTCAGTAGGGTGGTGAGGGCACAGATCACAATGCTGTGATTTGAGGGATGAGTGCAAGTTAAGAAAATGGAGACAGTCCTATAGATTATCCAGAGAAGGAAATGGACTATATCTGGGGAATATCTGGGAAAATTGTGTGTGTGTGTGTGTGTGTGTTGGGGGGCTGGGTTGTCAATAGAAAAGACTTGAGCATGCTGATGGCTAGGAGTCACTAATGAAAATGTATTTGGAGAATGGAGAGATGACATATGTGGATAGAGTTGCATTCCTGGGAAGGTTACAGGAGTGAGGAGATGTAAAAATACAGGCGAAGAGTAGTACAGAAACGTCCATTTGGGGCAAGAGGGAAGGGAGGAAATAATGGCTGTGGAAGGGGGTTTGTATTAGGCATGGAGGAAGGAAGTCAAGAAAGAACTCATCTGATGACATCTAACTTTGATAGGAATTGGGAGTTAGAGTTATCTTTGTAGAATGAGAGGATGGGGGTAGTGAAGTCAAGGGCATGGGGAGCATGAAAGTCTGCCTCTGTGAAGAAATGAGAAAAGAAAGTTCTGAAAAGGCAACAGAGAAAGACTGCTGGGCTGCCCTGTGGCCTCACCCAAGTGAGACCCCAACTGTTCCTGTTCCCTCCACCTGGAACACCTCAACCTTTCTTTAGACTCATCTCAAATGTTACCTTTCTTGACCTCCACACATATAGTTTCAGTATGAAGGACTTAGTAAATTCTACTAATACAGTAATTTTCATGGGGCATTGTCTGTGTTTATTTATATATATATTGCTTCCACTGTCTGTAAACTCCGTGGGGACAAGAACACTATTTGTGTGTGTTTTGTTTTAATTATTTGATTCTAATTGCCTTGGGTGAATGAATGAAATGCTGTAAGAGAGATGGAGTTATTCATATTTGATAGATTTAGAAACGGAAACTCATAAAGATGATGTGAAATGGTCCATGATCTCAAATTAGGAAGTCAGTGGATAACCCAGTCCTCTGACATTTGGTTTCTTTTTTATTATACTATAATTAAACTGCTCTCAAGATTAATAATGATTATAACTCTCTAATACGTATAAAGCCTCATGTTTTAAAAATGCTTTCATATTTTGTCTTTCTTGAGGCAGTTAATGGTATTCAACCAAGGAGATAAGGATTGGTGAGATAAGTGATCTCATCTCATCCACAAATTAAATAAGAAGATGGGTGAAAAAAGCTTAGCCCAGGACCTGCCTGGGGAGGTGCTAGGTAAGAAGTGGTTAAGCTGGACCAGATTCCAGGCTGCAGCATGAGATCTAATGCTCTTTCCCATCCCCAGCTGCTCCGTACACACTGCACATGTACTTGTTTCTGCTGTGTGTGCCATGTGCAGCAGTCAATGGTAAAACATGGTTCTTGATTTCCATAATATTTTAGCTTTGAGGGGAAAAGAATTTTATACACAGCAGTCATTTGGAAGGAACTTACTGTTAGTTATTTGGGTTTATATAAGTATGCATGTTATAAGAGATTTGTATAAGAATAGATTGGTGTGTACCAGAGTAGATGAGCAGGGAATGGAACAGGATGGAAATGGCACAGAGATGGCAATGAGCACATCAGAGGACCCGGAGTGATCTAACTGAAGTGATAGGTACAAGCTCCCATTAGGAGGGCTTTAGGGGAGAATTTAAGACTGGGTGAGAGAAAAGAGAGACTCAGTGAAGGGTTTCCAGCAGAAAAGGGACTTCATGAAATTGGAATTTTAGGATGATTAATCTGATAGTGGAGGGCAAAAGATTAAGATTAAGAAGGCTTTACTGCAGTCCGAGCATAGGATGAGGCACTGCACCAGAGTGGGTGGCTATGAAAACCCAGAGCAAGATGGGGAGGCGAGTTTCAATGGATGATTCTGAGACAACAGCTTAGAAGCTAGTTCTGGAGGTAAATAATTGTTATTCATCTCACCTATGGGAGTATAAAAGGTCAAAGCCATCATTTTATATACGAATCACAGTTCTGTCACCTCAATGAACTGATGTTGGTAGAAAGTTTTATTTATTTTTACTTTATTTCATTTTACTGCTTTATTGAAGTTATTGGGGTGACATTGGTTAATAAAATTATATAGGTTTCAGGTGTACAATTCCATAATACATCATCTGTATATTGTGTTGTGTGTTCACCACCCCAATCAAGTCATCTTCTGTCACCATTTACCCCCCTTTACCCTGTTCTACCTCCTTCCACTCCCCTTTTCCTTTGGTAATTACCATAATGTTGTCTGTATCGAGTTTATTTATTTTTGCTCAGTCCCTTCACATTTTTCACCCAATTCCCCACTCCCTGTCCTCTCTGACAGCTATCAGTCTGTTCTCTGTTTCTATGAGTCTGTTTCTATTTTGTTTGTTAGTTTCTTTTGTTCATTAGAGTCCACATATAAGTGAAATCATATGGTATTTATCTTTCTCTGACTGGCTTATTTCACTTAGCATAATACTCTCCAGGAGGCATATGCCATGTTCATGAATAGGAAGAATAAAGATCATTAAAATGTCGATGCTATCCAAAGCAATCTATAGACCCAGTGCAATTCCTATGAAGATACCAACTGGAACAAATATTCCAAAAATTTATATGGAATCACAAAAGATCCCAAATAGCCATAGCAGTCTTGAGAAAGAAGAAAGTTGGAGGAATCATGCTACTTGATATCAAACTATACTACAAGGCCACGGTAATCAAAACAGCATTGTACTGGCATAAAAACAGATAAATCTATGCAACAGAATAGAGGGCCCAGAAATAAACCCATGTCTTTGTGGTCAATTAATATTTGACAAAGAAGGCAAGAACATACAGTAAGATAAAGATAATCTATTCAGTAAATGGTGTTGGGAATATTGGAAGAAAGTTTTAGAATATCACTTTGTACCTCTAAAAAGACCCATTGTAGTTCATTAGTTTGTAATGTACTTTGATTCATTATTTCTAATTAAGAAGAATATGTACTCATTGTAAAAAATTTGGAAATTTGGAATATACATCAAGTGCTTCTGCTATTTGTAAACAACAGCTGCTCATATTTTGGTGTTTTCTTTTAGTCCCTCTTGTGTGTGCATGTGTGTCCATGTGTTTGTCAGTACCAGGGTCATATAGTTTTGCATATGGCTTCTTTCTACTTAAAATTATATCATGATTTTTTTCCCCCTATGCCTGTAAACATTTTTTAAACATTAAAAAAACAGCATGGTATTTCTATTGTGAATATGCAAGAATTTGTTTAACAATGCTTTATTTTTAACTTTTAGATTACTGCTATCTTGTCACTTTTTTCTCAAATGATCATCTTTGCATAAATCTTTAATCACACTTTCAATGATTTTCTTAGATGTGTATTAGTTCTGACTTTTAATAAATAGTTCTGAATTGCTTTCCAAAAAAGCTGCACCAGTCTACCTTACTGTGTCAGACTAGATGTGAGCCCTTGTTTTACATGGTTTTGTTGGCGTGAAAAAAATTTAAAAATGAAGTTTAAAAATTTACAATATGACAGAAGCAAAAGAAACATACTTGTGCTTCAATATTCTGTCTTTGCTTGTGATATTAGTTTGCTATGCTTATTGTAGACTCATGTTTTTAAACTACTTTTAATTGGATCATTAGCATTGCTTCTATTCATTAATAAGTATCATTTTATATCTTAAAGATATTAAAATTTGCCTTGTGTTTTTGAATATGATCAAATGAGTTATTTTATTTCTGATTATTTTAATATTTTAAATAATTATGTAATGATTTCTTCCATTGGTTTTATTTTTGAAATTCATACTTGTTATCAAGATCAGTTACATATGGATTGATAGCTTCTTTTTAAAATATTTTAACTCAGTTTTTTTAATATATGGGGTGTGTAATAACACAGTCCCTTAAATATTTTAGCATTACTTGTAATGATTTTTTTACTATATATTATTATAGAGAGCACCAGGTCTGTTTTATGTTTATCATTTGTATTCCATTGGTCCATCTGACAATCCAACAATTCTTATCTCAGTACCACACTGTATTTTAGTAATGTACCTTTATTATGTTTACTATCTTAGAGAGTCTACAAAAGACACTTTTAGCTGTGCGTTCTCATAGATGTACATTAGGATTATTTTTCCAGTTCCTTCTATCCCACCTCTTTCCCTATATATATTTATCTCCTTTTATTACTGATTTAGTATAGCATGAAACCTATTACTCTGGAAATAGTGAATTGTATTTTCAGAGACTAAGTTAAAAAAAAATTGCAATGCATTACGTATAATACATTTTTTCTCCAAAAATGAACTTGGACTGTTGGAAGTGATTTTTAAAACTTATGAGTGTTACTATGATTATAATTATAAAAATACCCATTTTTACACAGATCTAAAAGATTACCCAAATATAATGTTTAAATTGATAAAAATATTACACTATTAATGTTAAAGTAGGTTACTTATTTTAGATACAATATAATAAGGTTTAGAAATTGATAAGAAACCTACATATAGTCTTTTGATAGGAGGAGAGAAATTTCAATGTATTAACTGGATAGATGCAGTATGATTTTATTAAGATGATTAAATAGTGAATAATTTTCTGTTTTTGAGACTGAAATATGAATGTAATTTGTAATGAAAAAGCAGACCATAAATGCTGGGAAAAATATTAAAACCATTAACTTTATTTTACAGTTATTGATATAAGCATTTCATAAGTATAGTTAATTTTCAGCTCTTGTCTGGGAAATAGAGGATGATGGATATCATGGTTTTGATAAAGGCAACCACTTTATTTAGTATATCTGCGTTGTAACTGGCCTTGAAAGTTTATGACGTCAATGTCAGTGATACCGGAGTTTTTTTTTAGATTAGTAGACACACACCCTAAAAAATAGTTCAGATATAAAGAGCCTCATGAATCTAAATAATATTCTTATTATTTTATTTTTAAAAAGCAGCTCTGTGTTTCATTTTGTCATTTCTTTTTGTCAACCATCTAATACGTTAGATATATGCCATGCGAATTTAGTTCACCGTTAGGGTCCATTCAAGAATCCTAATAGGATTTGTCTTTAATGTTGGTCATGGTTATAAGCCAGTGTCTTCGTTTCATGTCTACAAAATAATCAGACTGTGAAATTAGAAGGAAAAAAAATGGATCTTTTGAGAAACGAGTAAGAAATACAGGAGAATTCAGAGTTTGCAAGTAGAGATTTTTTTTCCCTTTCACTTACTAAATTTTATGGAGAGTAACAGGTTAGAGTTATTGGGCCCTAGGTTGTTTTATATTAGGTTGCTGTGTATCAGACATAAATCTAGCTCACTTTTTCAGTGCCCTTTTAAATGCTTAATGACCAGAAGCCAGAACAATGGGTTTGTTCTCTTAAAAAGAAAAGGGAGAAAAGAGAAGGGAGGCCGTGAGATGAGAGCATGAAGGGAGAAGGAAGAAAGATTTGACACGAGCCAGCTTCACAAACAGTAGAAGTAATGTGTCTAAATTAACTTTATCTCCCTATAGCTTACCCAAGGGAAAAACCCCACCTAACCCCACAAATAATGGAAACACAATCTGTGCTTTTCCACATCCACCTGATTTATTTGTTGACAGTAGGGCTGGACCCTTGTCTGAGCACCTCCGTATATGATTTACTTACAATTTTTAGGTTGATTCACACCATCACGGCCAAACCACACTTAGCTTTGTGGGCACCAGCTCACCGTGGCTGCCAAAGGGAACGGCATGCTATCAATTGCAGCATTTACAGATTTACCTCTTGTATTAGTTTCCTGGGGTCACCATAACAAATTGCCACCATCGTGGCCGCTTAAAACAACAGGAGTGTATCCTCTCACGGTTCTGGAGGCCAGAAATTGAAATGAAGGTATCCTGAAGGCCAGGCTCCCTCCAAAGGCTCAGTGGAGAATGCTTCCTTGCCTTTTCCAGCTTCTGGTAACCCCAGGCTTTCCCTGACTTTGGCTGCATAATTCCAATTTCAGTCTCTGTCTTTCAAGTTGTTTTAGCACTCAAAAGTGAGCAGAAACATTTTACAAAGTTTTACTAGGAAAGGTTCTATCAAATTGTTATCTCTACAGAAAATCCTCTTAGTCAGTACTGTGTAAATTTAACATAAATTAGTCTATGGAAATCTGAAGTATCTGAGGTGTCAACAGCCAGGATGGATAGTTATGCTAGGACACCGTTCTGGCACATTGCTCTAAATTGTGGAGCCACAGTTTCTTTGCTCACTGCATTCTTTTCAAATACTCTTTTCAAATTCCTCTGCTCCACTCATAGCCTGTGTCATTGTTTCTGTCTTTACAAGCAGAGAAATGAGACAGCAGAGAGGAGACGGTTTTTCCATCCTGCAATCGCCGTCTTTCCAGTCACTGGTTTTAATCTCTTCCACATCAGGATCATATAAGGAAAGGGAAAGTTTCCATCGCTTCCGAATTCCAGCATAAAACTGCTTCTAAAAATAGCGTGATCTTTTACCTGATTCAGTTCCCTGTGCTTTCTCCATGCATCCACACATCCTTGGTCATCCTGAGTCATGTTTGTAAACACTGGAAAGCTCTCTTTCCTCTGTATTCTCACGCAATCGAGTCGCTCTGTGAACTTTTGGTTTTATTTCGCTGTTGAATAGTCTCACATGAATAATTGTGAACAGTGCTAGGCAGGAAACAACAAGCGGTGTGATTCAGCTGAACGGGGGGAAGAAGGAGTCAGTGATAAAAGTTTTCTCAAGTTCAAAACAAGAAAGTGTTAATATACATGGCATTTCCAGGGAAATATAGTCAAACGGGGTGGGCAAAAGGAGGTGTGCAGTTGTGAGGACGCAAAACACGGAGTTTATTCTTGTGTTGTTATTTAATCATTGTATTATTTTCCATATGAACAACTGTACACCTACTTTTGCCCACCGTGTATTTAGCTTCATAGTTTATGAAACAAATACTTTAATACACATTAAATCTCTCACTCTCCCGTATTTTTATTTCTTTGTAAATGGCTTTGAGAGAGAGAGAGTTGATCCACTTAAAATTCATGACATTCCAGAAGCATCAAGAACAGTGAAAGTCCAGTGAAAAGGATATTTTTCTCTAAACTTAGGGTGCTATTTTAAAGTACATCTTGTCTTCAATAGAAATTACTGAGGTTTTGAAAATACATTATCTGGTTTAAGCCTCCCAGCAGTCCCGAGGAAGATAATAGCATTGACTTTGTTTTACAGTGATATAAAATGAGATGCTTAGAAACCAGGGACAGGTGAGACAGAGATGCAGTGGGCTTGGGAGCCCACGATCTCAGGGAGGGTGAACAGCCTGGGCCCTGTTTGGTTGGTTGGTTGGTTGGTTGTTGTTACTTACGATCCCCATCATACCATTAGGGGAGTATCGCTGCATACCTCAGCCTCCAAATCATTCTAATAGCAACCTTATGAGACATGTACCAAGGATACTGAGTGTGGAAATACTGAGAAATGTGCCCAAGGTCCCATAGCTCACACTTTAACTCAGGCAGCCTGGCCCCGTGGTCCGCTTCTTATTTTCCCCACACCCTCCTTAAGCTGCATCTAAATAGAAATAAGCTCTGTTCACAGCACCTGTTCATACTGATTGTATTCTCCAGTTCAAGTGTAATATTGTGTGTGTGTGCTTACTCACTGCCTTAGTCAGCCTCCATGCAGAAAGAGACTTAAAATCTCAGTGGCCAACGATGAATACGTATCTCTTGGTCACGTTACGTGTCTGCAGCTGCAGATCAGCTGCTGTGGCTCCGTCCCAAGTGTCCTCTCATTCTGGTGGGGAGGGTCCAACCCTCTTCCCAGAAGGGAGCCTGATGTGAAAACAATTGCACAATCTTCCCCGCTCTTGGTACCTCTCTGTATGGCCCACTCTTAGCCACTGCACATGTAATAATAACATGCTGAGACCAGAAGCTCAACTTCTTTTCATAAACAAAAGCAAAAAAACAAACAAGAAAATAAATAAGCTGATTCAGAGTAACTCAGATATTTTTGTATACATAAAATTGATAAACTATCACTAGTTGTATAGAGATGATATAGGTAAAATATTCTTGCATACATAAAATTTGTTAATTATTATTAGTTGTGTGTAGATGATATAGGTAAAAATTCAGAGAACTTAGAACAGAGCTTATTTCTATTTTTACTTCCTAAGGGTTAAAAAATATTCACATGGCTTATAAATGCCCAGAACCCATAATATTTTTTTTTTCTTGTAGCAATTACATCTATATAACTTCATTCAGTTCAGTTCATTAATAAATTTTCCAATGCTTCTTATGGAGCTCGCCTTGAACCAAGAATTAACATAACAATATTGAGTTTGTTCACAGAGTACGTTTACTTTTTTTGAGATTGATGAGTTTCTTGAGAACAAGGTCGTTGTTCGTCTTACCAAGAAGTACTCTACTAGCCCATAGTAAACGCCTAATGAATATTGAATGTTGGCCAGGCTGAGAATTCCTAAATGAATCTTCCCCTCTCTTCCATAGGAACTTCTCCTTGCGGAAAAGTGGGCGAAAATGAACAAGCTCCCCTTTCCCAAGATTGACCCTAACGTGTTTGATCGAGAAGGACTGAAGGAGTGCTACGTCTTTAAACCCAAGAACTCAGACATGGAGAAGGATTGCCCCACTGTCATCCACTTTGTTCTGGCCAACATCAACTTCAGAAAGTACAAGGCCCCGGGTACGTGGGGAATGGGCTGTGTCCTGTAAAGGAGAAACCTGCTAAAGGAGTAAGACTGACCTTGAGCTGGTTCACACTGGCACTTGCTGTACCAGCTCTTAAAATTTTGAATGCTCCCCCTACCTGGATGAATAGCTGCTATCCTGAGACCCTCAGGTGCTCCCATCTTTCTCACTCCAAGGTCCCCTGGGGTCTTCACAATCCAGAAACTGCAGGGTTAACAACCAGCTCCGTAACAATCTCTGGAGCTTGACTCCAAAACCCCTGATTATGTTTGTTCCGGTTGTTTGAGGTCTTTATCATAAGAGTTGTTAAATATTTTGAATATCACTATGTAAAGGATCCCTTGTTTCAGAACGAATCACATAAACGTTCTGGGGATTTTAGCTGAACCACAGTATGGATGTAACCAAGCGGTACAACATAGCTGGTAATTTCATGTTGCTGTGTTGTATTTCATAGAAAAAGAATGAAGTTCAGAGAAAGTCACCCTGTTGTACCGCATCCAGAGGAGCCTGTAAACTCTTCAGGATCCTGGAAAATATTAACAGAAGGAGATCTACAGGTTGATGGGCAGGATGCTGAAGGCCTAAAAGTGATCCCATTTTAGGACCAGAAAATGTAGTTGTAAAAGGAAAGACACACAAAAAAAAGAAAAATAGTCATGGAAAATTTAACAGGGGACTATGGAGAAGAAAGTGATCTTTTTCTAGATGGCAGAGGAAGACGGAAAAAGAATCAATAGGGCTGGGAGTTTTTATGGGTCACACTTAGTTCTTGAACAGCGAGCGGAGTACTTGAAACCTAGGGAATTTTCTATCACTGTTAATTCTCAAGGCTGCATAGAGGATTTCTGGGGCGTGAAGACAATTAGATACTGCTTGGTTTGGGTTCCCCCCAAAGCAGATTCTGAGCAAAGTATTCAAGTGCAAAGAGTTTATTTGGGTGAACTAGGGAACTTTAGTAAGGAAGCGATAAAGGGAGGGAAGGAAGGTAGGCAACGGAAGATGCATTAGTGAGCCAGCTACCGGGAAAGAGACTTGATCCTGCCGGGAAGCGCTAGGAAATGGAATAGACCCTGTGCTCCAGAATCATCCTTCCCTCACACGAAGAGGCCAGGGAACTGCAGTATCTATATCCTAAGTCTCTAGAGTCTGTGCTTGACTGCTGCCCGAGGAGGAGTGCCATTTATCTGTGTCTCCAGCCTGCTGCTAATGAGCGAAGCAGCCTCCTCAGGTGCGGGGATGGTAGAAAGCCCTCCGGCTCACGGGTGCAGACACTGGCCGCTGGAAGTGGCCCAGTCGAGACCCAGGAATCTTCCCCAGGGATATGGGTGGGGCACAGCAGTGTCCACTACAGAGTACACGACCCCACTGGGAGCTCCCGTGTTATGCTTATGGCCGCTTGTATGTTCCCTGGGTTTTAGAGATATTTTGTAGTGTTCAAAATAACCCATTTGAGACTCTTCTGATAATTTAGGTGTCCCAAGAGAAACTAAGGAAGAGAAAGAAATAGCTGACTTTGATATTTTTGATGACCCTGAATCACCATTTTCAACCTTCAACTTTCAATATCCAAATCAAGCATTCAAGAGGCTGCATGATCTGATGTACTTCAATACCCTGAACAACATCGATGTAAGTATCTCCTACAATCACTGACAGTGTCAAATATCTCATATTACATGATCAGCAGTACCCCTTTTAATTTATTTTTATTTTTAAATGTTTTCATTGATTTTAGTTTAGAGAGAAAGGAAAGGAGAGGGAGGGAGAGAGAGAGAGAAACATCCATGAGAGAAACAGATCGGTTGCCCCCTACTGGGGATCGAACCCGCAACCCTGGCATGTGCCCTGACTGGGAATTGAACCGGTGACTTCTCAGTGCATGGGATGACACTCAACCAGCTGAGCCACACCAGCCAGGACCACAGTACTTCTTTTTAATTAATTAAAAACAAAAACAAAGTTTATGAATGACACCACCCAATTGTACCATTTTATTTTTTATGAATTATTTTCTTAATCTCCGTAAGAACCCTATAAAATTCACAAATAAGAAAACAAATGCCTCCAAACTGGCAGAACTTACATTTTATACTTTTATTTTATTGATGGATTGGTTAATACTCAGCTTCTTTCCCAAATATCTAATGTATTTGTCATATGATAAAATAAATTAGAAGTAGGAAGAAAAGTGATAAAAAAGAAATATAAAAGTAGGCAGGTGAATGTCACTGGAAGTGCAGTTCATGAATACACTCATGCTTTTAAATGTCTTTATTTTTCTGGATCTTGGGACTGTTGCCAAAAGTAGCAGCTTCCCCATTTTTAGCCCTTGAGATAGCAAGTATGCTTTGCTTTGGAAACTTTAGAAACAAGTTATTCTCTTCAGTATCATTCCGATCATTGGTACATCTGCTGCTAACATGCTGTGCCTACGTGAAATTCTTTAGTCTCTAACTCACCAGTTAAGAACACTGTTGTGTAACTGGAATCGTGTTGGCTTCTAGTTCCAAATCAGTGTCTGACAAGTTATAATCAGTTTTGAAAGCCCAAGTTCAATTAGCACAATTGGATTTTGCACATTAGAAAATAAGAAAAAGAGAGGGAAAAAAGAAAGAACTTAAATGGGGAGGGAAAGGCATCCTGTGTAACTTGCCAGTATTTTTGGAGACTGTGTGAATGGCTCGAAAGAGCACACTGTGTGTGGATGACTGTTCTTGGTGATTGAGAGTTAATTGGGTTTTGTGAGCTAATGGAACTTGGGCACGTCTAGTTTGCTTATTTGTTTAGGTTGGCCCGAGAAACGGTCAATTGTGTACATTTACACTATAATATGTTTATTAATCAGTATCTTTAACTTTTGTAAATGTAGGAAATTTTCCCCAGTTCCTTCAACTCTTGAAATGCTTTCTTGTTAGCCTTCAGTTATGAGTAATATGTGATAATTCATGTAGAGCATGCTTAGCATATGTCATTTTCTAAATATATTTATTCCTTTTACTTTTAATCTCACAAGCAGTGGACGTTTGAAATCCATATACTATATTGTTTCTGTTGTGATGGTGAAAATTTAAAGAATATTAAGAGAAAATCAGTACCTTAATCTATGATTTATAAAGAAGTTATTTTCAAAATAGAGTTGTTTTATAAAACCTCTGCTGTTAAAAGAGACTAAGGGGTCATATCAGAGTAAAACTGTTTTCCCAGTATGAAGCCAATTAAACCCAAAACTAAATATTCTTTGGGATGAAATGTATTATACTTAATAAGTTATCCTCAAATGGAAAAAAAATAGATTGTAGGAATATATAAATACCTTATTGGACTTGAGGAAATAAAAGATATACACACACATATACAAGAGGGTGGGCAAAAGTAGGTTTAAAGAAGACAAATAATATATAGTTAATAAATGAATAGTAATACTAGAATAAACTGTTATGTGCATTCACAACTGTAAACCTACTTTTGCCCACCCCTGAATATACATCTATATGTATATAATATACATACGTGTGTGTGTACGTATATGAATATATGTGTAACTTAACACCTACATTTCTCTCATTGTTTTCAGCTCTGATTTATGTAGAACCTGCTCAACTATTTGCTATAAAAAATGATACAGTTCTATGATATATTTTACAAACATTCTTCAAAGCAGTTTGCTTGGCACAGATGAAAAAGTTAAAGCCTGAACAAAAATAGGCTGAGTTCCCAAGTAACCATCCCGATTTATGTCTCACCAAATGTGGATTCTTCACAAACAATTTAATTAGGTAGCTTTCGATTGCTTCCAAGAGCTTTCCCCGAACAGCATGTAGAAGCAAGGTCATGGGCTTTATACCATGTTTAGATCGCAGATGGGCTACTTGGGTGACTTCGAATAAGGTACTTAAACTTCTTGGGCCACAGTTGCCTCATCTCTAAAACGGTGCAGCAGCATCTATCCTAAGGGCAGCAGTGAATCTTTAATCAGGTGAGGTATGAACAGCGCCCTGCGAACAGAAGCTGCTCAATAAGTGGGCACCTCACCTGCGTGCGTCTGTGTTCCATACCGTGATGGATACCCCTCAAGACCTTTGCCAGTGCCCAGAATTAAGAATATAGACAGGTCTGCACAGGTAATAGCAGCCTGGGCAGTAAATATTTTTTTGAATTGATGAATATAAGCTTCCTCTTAAATTATATGACCATTCAGACTCGGGTTCAAGCGATTCTTGGTTGGGTGTATGTGTGTGTGTGTATGTGCTTGCACGCACGTGTGCACCTCACACCCAGGTAAGATTTCCAGTTTTCGCTGACATTTTATCTCTCCCTTGATGACTCTTCGTTGTCTACCACATTTTACAGAGAAAACATATTTTTATCAGAACCAGAGCTTCTTGATAAATGATGATTTAAAAAACACCAAAACTGCTGAGGTAGGATGCTGGAGGGTCCATTGGGCTCGATCATTAGCTAAATCACTCACACCCACACCACTTGAATAGAACAGGTTACTAATTCATACACAGTGACACATTTACTTGCTGTGGACCGACTGTCAGGGCTGCTTGAAACTGTGGGCGCTGCATATAAACTCTTCTAATGCAGAGACTCTTGACTGCCAAGTCCACATCAAGACTCTTTTCAAGTTTGTGGCCAAGGCAAACTTGCACCTTCAGTTCACATCGGGACATCAATTTTCCCTCTGTGGAGGCTCCCCCGTCTCTGACAGCTCTGTGCTTCTGTTGCTTTATTTCCCTGGAGATCCTGGCTGCCCGCTTTGATGAGGCTGAATTGAGCTCATCTTTGGAAAACCTCTGCTCTGCTTGTGCTCCCTCCGTGACAGCAGCCTGGGTTTGTCCTTGGCGTCAGGTTTCTGCGCTTACTCAACCTTCCCAAATTCCTTTGCACTGAACATCGCCGGAGTGCTTTCACATGGGCGGTATTTCGTGGCTTTCTTTTTTTCAGGAACCTAACATATAGTGACTTATCCTGGGAGATGTGTGGTGTGTGGGAAATGCAGAGGCTTTGGAGCAGGACCAGGCTGGGTGTTCAAATCCTTGCTTGCTGCCGCTTGGCTGCGTGATCTTGGGCCTGTAGGTCAACCTCTCCAGGTCTCACCTTCCTGCTTTGTCAGGGAAACAAAACTGCATCCTCACAGATCGGAGTGAAGATTAAGCACAACAGTGTAATTTAAGGGCCTGGCATCTATAAGAGACGCTCAATAAGCGGAAGCGGCTAGTGTGATAGTGGTAATTCCAGTGTTCATATTATCTCCTGCTTTTCATGATAAATTGGAACCCGCAAAAAACAATGACTTGCCTTATTCGCCTTGTATCCTCCAGAGATACTGATCACAGTGCCCGGTGCCTAAAATACGCAGTAAGGTTTTTATGAATGATTTTTTCAATGTCATTGGGGTACCGACTGAAACTGTTGAAAGATTTCACGTGATAGGAGGAGGGATAGCAAGGGTCAGGATGCAAGGCCTGGAGACAGAGTTCCTGACCGTGGAGGACCTGCACACAGTGCGGCCACATGCTCCACGCACACACCACTGCTCTGATCTGGAGGGAATACGCCTCCCGAGATCTCTCTCCTAGGACCTTGCTGATTCAGCGGTCACCAGAAAATGTACCGTGATCCAGTCTCACTCATCCAGGTTATCAATTCTGGAGGCATATTCTGTGACCCTGCTGTGGGTCAGTTTATTCAGCATATGTCAGTGGTACATGATAAAGAGCTTTTAAAATTTATTCTCAAACAATTCTATAATGTGTTAAACATTAGTTGCTAATTAAAATGAGGAAAAGCACATATCCAGAAGTGCTGGTACTTAATTCTTAATATACTGATACTTCATCATGATGATGAGTGTCTAGGTAGAAGTTAAAGTTTTTTTCCTTTCAACAATAATTTAGAAGCCTTTTAAGTATCATGGCCCAATATATTAGACCCAAATTCATCTACCGTTAATGCTCCCTGTAATATCTTTCCAACGTACTTCTTCATTAATTCAGCACACGTATTGAGTATCTACTGTGACAGGCACTGTTTTAGAAACGAGGGATACAACAGTGCCCAAAACAAAACACCACCACCACCACCACAAGGAAGTTTGCAGTGCTTCATATAAACTAAATATATCTCCCTCAAACACTGAATGCTCAACCCTATGAGGTAGGGAATTTTATTTATATATGAGGAAACAGACGTGGATTACTTAAGCTGTTATTAGGTTACTGGAAGTCACAGAATTTTGTGAGGAGCCGAGATGGGACCACAGGCTTTTTCCACTCTTTCCTTACGTTTAAACCATCTCTCTCTGAAGCAGGCATGTTTCCCTGTATTCCCCCAAACACCGCCTCCTTTCCAACCAACCAGGTCCATTTCCAGAGAATTCCCAGCCTTTCCAATCCACGTATAAAAACACTACCTGTCCTTCAACCCAGCCCAAGTCTCCTTGTCCCCATGAGCTGAACTTTATCCTGTTTAATCCAATCTGTAATGATAACCTTCTGTGCATTCATTAATTTTACAAATATTTATTGTTCCCTCTCCATGTTCTAAGTGCTGGGGTCAAAAATGACAAGTTTATGGTCCCTGCTTCCATGACACTTAGGTATTAATTGGGAAGGCAGAGATTAACCAGAAAATTCACAGTAATTTAGGTCAGTACAGCTTCTTGTATTTTTCTATATTTGTAAGTTTTATTTCTCTCTCCAAATATATACTGTAACTTCATCTTTGGGCTCATTTTTAATTTTCTATTGTGGGAATTCAATATTTGCTTGTGGATTGCTTCCAGACTTGCATTTCTAAATTTGTTCCTTTTAGGGAGAAGATCACATTTTATGTTTTCTGTTCCTATTCTCTGCCCTTTTTGCCAGAGATTTAAATGTTCTGGATCAACAATTAGGAGGCTATTGAATGGCACCAGTGAAAGATGACATGAGTCATATATAGGGATGGATAGTGGGGATATAAGGGTTAATGCTGAGATAACTGACAGGGAGGATTTGGGATCTCAGTGAATTTCAGGGGTGAATGAAAGAGGAAATTAGATAACAAATATTACTTAAGATTACTTCTAATTTTAAAAAAAACACCACACAGGAAGATTCAAATATGAGTTGCTTTTTTGGAGACGTCAGGTTGTACCATACGTCATGCTGGAAAGTTTGAATTTAGCAGCTGATGTCATACTGGGTTTAGCTTCTTCTGTTTATATCACAGAATTATAAATCACAGCAAGTCGATGTTTTTTGCAGCAATTTGAAAAAAAAAAAAAAGGTCAATGGTTTCATAGTGTTAATGTGCCACCTAGTGGTTCAACTTACACATTCTCATTGCGTGTGATTTGGGTTTTTCAGAGCTTTGTGAATACTCATTTTCCTTTGTAAGAATGGCCTGTTCCCTAAAAACACCTGCCAAGGTCCCTGTTGTGGTAGAAACACTAATCATTGATATGGATGCTGCTGAATTTTTGTGCCCATGACTTCATTATAAAGGAATCATCAGTCTTTATCAGTATAATTTCCCCCTGTGGTCTTTTATAGATAGGTTAAAGCTTTTTGGGTGTTTGGAAATGGAACAGATGATTTTTATCTTACTTGGTACTTGTCTGTAATGAGAGTTGGTGTGTCTTGTGCTGCTATGGTGAAGGAGAAACCAACTGAAAACTTCCTGATAATATGATTCCCAGAAGGAGGGGAGAATATTTTATTTTATTATTTTATTTTATTTTATTTTTTATTTTATTTTATATTTTATTTTATTTTATTTTATATTTTATTATTTTTCAATTGCAGTTGCCATTCAATATGATTTTCCAGCTCTACATGGCTTCTTCTTTACATCCTTAGTTCTAGGAGTTCCATTCAGTTAGTCTTCAGATGGTCGTCCAGGTGGATTGTTGTATAATTCAGTTGTAATTCTGGTACGGTCCTGGGAGGAAGCGAGCACAGTGTTTACCTACTCTGCCATCTTGACCAGAAGTGCAGGTGGGGAGGTTATTCAAAGAAGATGTAGTAAGGCCCTGGCCGGGTAGCTCAGTTAGTGAGAATGTCATCCTGATACACCAGGGTTTTGGGGTTCAATCCCCGGGATCCCCAGTCAGAGCACATACAAGAATCAACCAATGAATGCATAAATAAATGGAACAACAACAAATGGATGTTTCTCTCTCTCCATATCTTTCTCCCTTCCTCTCTCAAATCATTTTTTTCAAAAAGTAGTTGTTAAAAGAAGATGTAGTAAGACACATTTGATTGCAGAATTGATTTGCTGACTTTTACCAAACAGTAAGCCCACTGTTGGCTATACATAGTGTTTTTGTTTCTAGTAAACTTTATAGCTTCACCTCTAATCTAAAGCTCCTAAATTTCCTCACCTATGGTCCATTTGAAAATAACAATAAATAGATGCTAGTCATGATATGTTTCCTATGTGCCAGGCATTGTGCAAAGTACTTTTTATAAATGATCCTCCATCCCTACAGAGCCCAAGATTAGTATTGTTTCCATTTTAAAGAAGAGGAAACAGGCTCAGGAATTTCAGTGAATTCCCCCTAATCTCACAGAGCCAAAAAGTGTTGTTCTTGAGGCCTGTGGTCTGGGTCTCCTTCATAGGCCTGGAGCCTCTTCTGTTGCAAAAGAATTACAGTGGTAACTCAGTTTTTGAACGTGATCCATCCCAGAAGCTCGTTCAAGTTGTAAAATGTTCAAAAAGCGAGGGATCCACAGCCAACAGTTGGGCCTCAGGATCTCCCTCAGCGGAAGCAGTGGGGCATGTTCGACTTCCGAGGCATGTTAGAAAACCGAAGCATTTAATTCCGGGTTTACGGCATTCCGAGACCGAGATGTTCACCAACAGAAAATAATGCAATAATCTATAAATAATAATACCAGAATAAACTCACGGACTCATAGCTATAAACTTACTTTTGCCCACCCCTACATATATAAATTTAAAAATCCTAAAGCAAACCAAGGTGCCACACTCCTGTGATAAACCCCTTTTTCCACAATACAAGTGCTCGGTTGTTTAAAGTTGCTGTTAGAGGACAGAGGGGCCTGACATGACTTCACAGAATATTACTTGCATGTTAACACCACCCAGGCCACACGTTTCTCTTCTCCAGGCATTGAACCCGGCTTGCCCAGAGAGATTGGATGTGGGAATGGGAAAGCCCCTCTGTGCACACACCTCCAAAGGCCACACATGCCCCCCAGTTCTGGGTGGGAGGAGGTCATTGAGTCCTAAACTGCTCAGACTTGCCAAGTGCTTTTCTCCAAGGTAGAGAGGGCTTAAAAGCATGTGGACATTACCTTAATGTTGCTTAGAGATCCCTGGGGTAGATGTTAAAGGAGATTGTAGGATATTCCTGTGACTTGCCTCTGTGTCCTGAAACATCTCTCTCAGTGGTCATTAAGATGAGTTCCTGTAATCCCATCCTGGGCAGCAGAGCCTTCCTGATGGTGACAGGGTTCTAAAATAGCGGCAGAGCCCAGATTACTATCTATGCCTCTCTTCCAAAGCCCATTCCTATTGCTATGCAATAACTTCAACCAAATCCCAAATTTTCCAAAAGTTTCTAACTAGGTTAACTTCATACCAGAGACGTATATGATAATCATAATAGCAATTCTTACAGGTTGCAGTCATCATTCATTTGAGTATATATAAAGACCATCCTAAATGAAAATAAATAGCCATCACCGAATAAAATCTCAAAGCATGATGTTTTCGAGATAGAGACACCCATGTTTTATAAATGTATCTGTTTACCTGGGGAAGTGGGGCAGTTCGTCAGCAATGCCTTCTCTCCTCCACCTGACTCAGGGAAAGTCTTTTACTTCCTTGTGGTTCTTCATTTCCATTTGTCCACTAACTGTAAAGAACATAAATTCTAGATTTAGTAATTGCCATTTCTTCCCTCTTAACCACCTTCCCCACGAAAGACAGAAAGAAGACAAATTTAGCACGTTACAAGTATTTTATTCCCGATTTTATCAGCACAAAATCTAGAACACTCCCAGAACAGTTTTTCCGGCCCCCCTCCCCAACAGGGGAGGGAAGAGTATTTGAATATGAGCTTAATAAGAGTGCAACGGTGAGATGTTGAATTTAAATATGCACATGCATGACTCAGATTTCTTTCTCCGTTTCAAAAAGAATCTTATAATAAAAAGATTAATTAGGTTTTTGTTTCAACCAAACAAATGTTTAAATGACTTCAGAACAGCACTGATGGTACCCTTTTTGCCTCTATTTGCAGGTGATAAAGAACGCCATCTTTGAAAGCATCGAATATAGAAGACAGAATCCATCTCGTTGCTCTGTTTCCCTCAGTAACGTTGAGGCAAGAAGATTCTTCAACAAGGAGTTTCTAAGCAAACCCCCAGCATAGCTTGTGAACCGGAAAGGGCGGCAGTTTCTGATGCTGAGGCAGTTTGAAATTCCATGACAACTGGACTAAAAGCACAGTACAGACATTGGTACTAACTATAAGAGGCTGGTTGATACTCAAAATTGCAGTTATTTACATAGAGCTGCAGGAGAATAATACCCTTCTAAGTTTGTTAGGTTAACAGATGATGTTGATTATGTAAAAATATACTCAGCTACATTTTCTATCAGTATGAATTTCCTGATGCAAATGTAGGGACATAGACTGTATTTTTAGACTTTCCCCACCAGCTAGATTATGTGTTCTATTTTTAAAATGTGTTTTCTTTTTAGAATATTTGATATGTCAATCTCAATAAGTAAGACTTTGCATTGTGTGTGAATATTATTCACTGACCGAATTTATTCATGCCATGAGACAACACTATTTTTTATTTATATATGCATTTATACGTATACGAAATAAATACATCTATTTGCAAAGTAGCATGAGGTAACTTTGAGTGTTATTATTTTTAATAAGATGGTGCCCTGTTGCTATGAAAGATTCTCAGATTCATGGCTTTCAAACACAAAAGTTGTTTTGAAATTCATATGTGAAACCTATCATTTTAAATCATAGTAATTTTTCTTAAAAAGGAGAAAATGGTTGAGCACACGGTATATATTTATTCAGCAAACAGGAAAAAATGTAACCACTTCTCGTTTAACCTTTTACTTTGCTGATATTATCCTGGACTGTGTATCCTACAGAAAGCGCTGGCGAAAAATCCAGAAGAGTAGTGAAGGCTAAAAATGCAAGACTTGTCTTAGGGACGGTCTGTATTGCAAGAAGAAGGCTGTCCTCGCTCTTCTTTCTTTGAATTATCTGTCTTTTTTCTTTCACCTTCCATTGCCATGTCCACCTGCCAGGAAAGACTAAAAACAAAAATAAAGGAGGGAATGCCTGAGAGTTCAATTCTTTTATTGGTTGGTTTATGCACATGACAAACGAGTGCACACAGCAGGCCGCAGGCTTGTTGCAGGATCTGGGGATGCAGCGGTGGACAGACCTGACCAAGGTCCCTGCCCTCAAGGACCTGACGTTCTTGTTCTAGTGATAAACAAGACAGGTACGGTTCTAGAATGTCAGTCCTAAGTGCTAAGGAGAGTTAAAGATGGGAAGGGAGGAGATGGGAAGTGTTGGGGGTGTATCATTTCAAATGGGGTCCTGGGTAAGACCATAATGAGAGGGTGAGGTCAGAGTAAAGATGTGAAGGGACCGAGGGGGCAGGACCTGTGGATGTCCACGGGAAGAGCATACCCGGCAGGAGGAACAGCAAATGCAAATGCTCTGAGGTCAAGCACCAAGCATGTCCCAGGAACAGAGAAGAGACGACTGTGCCCTGAGCAGAGAGGGTGATTCTTCTTTGAAAGAATGTATTAAATTAGTGACGTGCTAAGGGCAGGAAAGAAAGAATTCCAGCCTCAATCTGTTACCATGGTATAACCCTAAATATGAGGAGAGAGCAAATGGATAAACTTAGTCGTTTTCCTTTCTGTCATTATCACGGACCCTTGGGGGAAGCGGGGATCTGCCCATGTCCAAGACTTCACCCGCACAGAGGACCCTGCCACCCTGAAGCCAGGTAGCTCAGGACTCAAAGGCCTAGCTTGGGGGGGGGGCTGCAAACACACCCAGAGACAAAGGGGAGCCCCTGGTTCGTGGGGAGCCCTGGAACGCACCAGGCAGCCAGTTCAGATGGGGCCTGCTGTGGCAATTCCAGCTGCCACCTCAAGGTGACTTTCCGCGTGGGCCCCTCCACACCAGACTCCACGCGGTCTCTGGAGCCTTGGCCCCCAGCTGCACCCGCCCAGAGGGGTCCTGGCTCCCCGAGGCCGGCTGAAGACGTGGGAGCCACACAAGCGCAGGGGAGCCCAGTTCAGGGGGACCAGTAACCTGGAGCAGGGCCCGGGTCAGAGGCCCCCCAGGGAGGCTGGGGACAGACCCGGCTCCGCAGGCCCGGAGGACCCTGCAGGCCCGGGGCCCCTGGCACACGGGGACCAGCAGGCGCCAACTGCGCATGCGTGAGCAGCCCCGGGATTGGGGCGGGGGGGGCACCTGGAGCGGGAGCTGGGGTGCAAGCCCTAAGCCGCACACATGCGCAGATGCCCTCTGAGCGCCGCGGGAGCGGGCCGGGCGGCTGCCTGGGAGCCTCGCCTAAGGACCCCGGGACCCCTGGGTGCCCGAGGGCCCCGACCCGCTAGCAGCCTGGCCACGTGGGGACCGGCTGGCGCAGCTGGCAGCTGGCAGCCGGCAGCCGCCGCCTCCGGGCGGCCTTCCTGTTGGGGCGCCTTCCTGTTGGGGCGCCTTCTCCCCGGAGCCGCGCCCTCTGCACGGGCCTGGCAGGCCCGGGGGACCCAGCGCCCCCGGAGGGGTGAGTCCCGCGCGCTCGCGTGGGCGCAGGGTGGCGAGGGACCTGGACCCGGGCGCGCCGGCCCAGGGGAGCTCCTGGGGCTCAGGAGCTGGGGAGGGTCCGAGGGCGGCCGTGGCTCTTAGGTCGCGCGTGAGAAATTTGGGAGCTGGAGAAGCCCGGCCCCTTCAGGCAGTGTGACTGTCGCCAGGGTTACAGGTACGATTTCGGGGGGGGGGGGGGAAGGAGGAGTGGGGGTCATTCCACACTGGAGAAGATGCAGGCCCCCCGCGGCCGGTCCCCAGCTCCACAGGCCTGGCAGGCCCAGGCTGGCTGCCCAGTGCGGGCTGGAGAAGTGCATGGTGCATTCACGGGTAGCCTAGCTCAGGGTAGCCAGGGGTCACGGATGGAAGAGTGCAGGTCAGTGGTGCAGGATCTGGGGGCACATGGCACCTGCCCACTTCTGAGCTCTAAACAACACAAATGCGCATATTGGCCCGTAGGCAGGGTGGTGGGTGGGGTATCATCTAACAAGGGGCCTCTGGGCACCCTGGTGTCTGGAACATCGAGGAACCCCTTAGGCTGCAAGTCTACATGGGGACTGATGATGACATTTTTGTGGCTGCCACCTCAGGGTGATTTTCAGGAATGGGCCCCCTCCTTACAGGAGGCTCACAAAGTCAGAACTGTGTATGCAGGAGCTAAGCAGTCAGAGGTCGTCAGGGAACTAAAAGAGGGCACAGGACCTGGAACTAGGTAGGCTAGGGTCCAGGAGGCCCTGTCACAGGATGGGCCCAGAAATATCCAAGGGGCAACATTCTCACTGACTGCAGAGTTCCAGGTTACTGGACAGCCTTGCTGAGAAATCTGGGAGGGAGGGCAGTATTTTCTTTCCTGGTTGCTGGCAGAGCCCTGGACACCAACACCCTCAGGCTGCAAGTCCAAATGAGAGCGACTGTCGCCAATTTGCAGCAGCTGCCCAGGGTGATTTTCTGGGGGTGGGCCCCTCTACACTGGACACTATGCTAGGGCCATGCCCCACGCCCACAGGCCTGGAGGGCACTGGCTGCCCCGGGCCAGCTGAAGGGGTGCATAGTGAGCAATTCAGGCAGCTAAGGATCTGGAACACAAGTGTCAGGAGAGGCCCCTGCCTCCCACTGCAGCCTGGAACTTTCTCCAGGCAGTAATCTAGAGCAATCACAATGCTTACTCTGTCCCCCTTTCAGGGATCTCCAGCCTGTGTGGTTTATTGTTCAGTGCCTGATATCCACTGTTGCATTTATTTTTTTTAGGTTTTCTAGTTGTTGGGGACAGGGGTGGGTAGGAAAGCAAGGGCTTGAAGAAGGCACAAGGGTTGAAGTCCATCAGACCAGCTTCATCACTCTGTGGCCGTATGACCTTGGGGAAGTACTTAGCTTCTCTAAGCCTTGACTTCCTTACCTGTGTGTGGGGCCTGGGTGATTCTCACCTGTGCTGATTAACCGCATGCTTATCCCCAGAGCGAAGGACCCTTGGTCAATGCTATGGGACTGACTTACGAAAGACAAATGCCGTTCTGGGTGTTGTTTCAGAGCAGGATGTATCAGCCTGTCAGTGTTGTTTAGTAATAACAACTGGATTTAGGATTCACATTGGGTTTGGGGGAGAGAGTGGGGGAGGGGGTGTTTCAATCGTTGAGGGGAGTCTCATAGCTGGCTTGAGCCATGGTGAGAGATTTCCCACCAGGAACAGTCTTTAGGCTTCGTGATATGCAGCTGCTTTGCATGAACGGTGAAGGTGTTTTGAGACCTAGAAACAAAGGACACACAGTGGGGGGAGGAAAAGGAAGCTCGTGCCTGAGACTTTGGGGTCCCTTTGAATGTGTACATTCTCCTGCTGTTGCTGTACTTGCCTGAGAATAATCTGAGTCTTGTGAGCCCTTTCAGGGATCAAACACTTAAGATAATTAATGTGAAATTAATGCACTGAAAATAGTAATGAAAATAATCCCTACATTATATTAAGGATTAAACAGAACAATCTATGTAAAATGTTTGGGTTCATGCCAGGCATGTTGTAGGTGATCAAGGACTGATAGTTGTAATATTTACCAAAACATTTTTTTGGGATAAAACACATTTTAAACATTCAGAGCAAGAACGAATGCTATAATTATAGTGGTAATGGAAAATTTTACAAAGAAGGTGAGACTTCACTTTGGTCTTGGACGATGTATAGAATTAGGAATGCAGAAAGAAGCGTAGGGGCATACCATGGAGAAAACAGGATGGCGTCAGGAAGTAGAATGGTATTTTTAAGAGGCCTATGAGGATGGACGCTTGACCAAAAAGGAAGAATTATTGAGAGATGAAGCTCTGTAGATACATGGGAGGCTGTTTACAAAAGCAAAAATTGGGGAAGGAGGGTGGATGAGTAACTGGGAAGTGGTCAAACAAGACTATTATGCAACACTCAATAAATGAACTGATTACTCGCAGCGTAATAGGTGGGTCTTAACATAATATATCAAGATAAGAAAACTAAAATAAAAATATATGTCTTTAAGCAATATGTATAGTATATATATATGCATATATATACGTATATATATCAGATAAAACTACATTAAAGGAGAGTGAGAGAAAGCACACAGTATTTAGGAAGATGGTTACCTAGGGGAGGGGGCAGCCGATGGATGGAGTGGAGACTACACAGCTAGATGTCACTTATTGCCAAAGTCTGAGCTTTTGTATTGGCTGTTAGGTCCCCCACAGGTGCATTTTACATTATTAAAATACACACATACAGACCTATATACACACATAAAAGAGAGCTATTCATGGACCATCCATAAGTGTTCCATGAACCAAGGATTAATATTAGTCCACTTTTGTGATCTTGAGGTCCTTTACAGAAACACACACACACAAATACAAAAATAAAAGCAAAGGCACAGTAATATTTTGCAAATCCATGTGATCCAAGAGCCTTACTTTGTATACTCATTAATAAAAGAAAATACAGAATATTTCTTCTGTGGCAGGGACTAATCCTCCCCAAACCTTTAATTCACACCCCTTCATTTTCCATTCCCAGGCAGCTAGCCCAATGACATGCCAGTGGGTGTGATGTGAGTTACTGTTGAGCCCAAGTAAGGAAAACAGTTTTACTGTATGAAACCACTGGGATTTAGGAGTTGTTTGTTACCCCAGCCCATCGTGACTAACACATCTAATTACAAAAACCTCATGCATTCCAAATTCCAAACTTAGAAAATAGGTATTACTCACATCACATAAAAGATGCATAATGTTGCCAAGAGAGTGAATGATAAAATAAGTCTCTAATGCACCCAGAAAAAAGAACACTAGGACCGAAGTTGTCCTGACTTGAGTTAATTCTTTGCATGGCCTGACATAAGTATCTTACCTTGTTATGCTTCTGTTTCTTCATCTATACAATGGGGATAGTGTATTAAATGTTTTTATCTTCCTATAAGATGTCTGTGAATATCAAGTGATATAGGGTGTATCAAAGCTTTAACAAATCTAAGGCCTTCCTTTGGGGATCTTTTTTTTCTTTACACCCTTGAGAATCAAGAGGCAAGACAGAAGATTTGTTAGAAGGTAAACGTTTAAAATTTTTAAGTTTAATTAGCCTTTGGTTTGACTCAGACAGCATCCAATAGCAGATAGAAAGGAGCTCTGAGGAGCTGCACAAAATGAAAGACTTTGTAGGCAGAAGGGAGGAATACGGAAGTTACACTAAGCAAAAAGGCAGGTTGAATTTTGCAACATTATTTTCCTTAGGGAATGGAAGGGGCCTATAGGACAGGTTACCTAACCAGTGCTGATCAGGTGTTTTGTTTTGTTTTAAACATATCTTTATTGATTTCAGAGAGAGGAAGGGAGAGAGAGAGAGAGAAACATCAATGATGAGAGTCTTTGATCGGCTGCCTCCTGCACGCCCCCTGCTGGGGATCAAGCCTGAAACCCGGGCATGTGCCCTGACCGGGAATCACACACTCAATCTCCTGGATCCGAGGTCAATGCTCAGCCACTGAGCCACGCCTGGCCGGGCAGGTGTTTTCTGAATAACTGGTGTAAGATTTCATTCCTGGGAGAACAAACTCTTGTCTTGGTTTGGTGATGTAGGGTTTAGCATAAGTGACTCTATTTGGGGTCTGTTGTCTTGTTTTTAACAGACTTAATTGATTATTAACTGTTACTGAACAGGAAGATATTTATTCAATGTATAAAACTCATTAACTCACAACTTTTTAAGAAATACGTTAACAAATGCGTATACGTAAATTTCTCAGTTTGACCACTAGGTGGAAACATTCTTCCAAAAATTGTTCTATATCCACTGTCTTCAGTTTGTCTTTTAAAGTAAATATAGTTGATTTCTCCAATGAGATGTATTTTGCATTTAGGCACACACATATAATATTATACAATTGGATTGCAATCATGTAACATATTTTTTAAAAAGAGGTTCAACCATTCTGTTGTCCGTTTTGTTTTCTGCTGCAAAACAATTTAAAGATACACAGAAATAAAATAATGAGAAATTTTCATGGATTAATGAAAATCTAGAAGTGAATGATCTACTCAGCATACTGTAGAGAATCATCATCCAGTTTCTAACACTTTCTCAACCACAGTTTTACACATGTTGGCCTTGGGCCTGGAACTTCAAAATCCTAGCTCTTCTGGGTGCCACCTGCCCTCACACATTCACCTTGCCCTTCATCACAAGGACAGAGACAAACCATTTCTCCTCTGTGATTCTTTCCTGCACCTGAGCTCCCTGTGCATATCTCTGTTCTATCACTGTCCCACTGCCCAATGACTTATTTCTTTGTCTTCTCACCTCTCTGTGAACTTCTGAGCAGAGGGACCTGGGCTTTGGCTTGGCAGAGGTACCCCCTACATTGCAGGGAACCAGTGATTCTTTGCCTAATGAACCCCAAACTTACCTCTGTATAAACTCTGGTGGCCATTGTACCAAGATATTATTCAGCCCCAAATTCATCAAATCAAATTGTCTTCTCTTTTTTGGGGGGAGGGGGGGATGTGGAAAATCTTTTTAGTGTAAAGTAATTATGTGGATTTTATGGCAATGATTTCATTGCCAAAAAGATGTGGATTGTCTTATATTCAGAATGTTCTTGAACCCATTTCTTGATTACTAACTAATGATAAGAATGAAGCTAAATACTGTGAGCTTTGGAATTGGAAGGGCAATGAACAGTGTCGGGGAAATATACCCTTGGCAATACTTTTGAGAACCTTTTATGAAATTAATGTCACCTGCTTCTCAATGAGAGAGGCTTCTTCTCTTCCAGCCAGTTTTAAAAAGCAAACTAATCTAAACTTATTATATTGTTAGGCCCTGTGAGAAGTGAGCTACCTTGATCTTGTTTGTGTTTTCCATTTAGGTTTTTTGAAGGCTTATCCAATGTCAGAATTACTATAAAATTATATGTAAAACTCACCTCCTGTAACTATAAATTCTGTTTTAATGCGTGTAATACATATATTTTATATAATGAAGAGTGTTCACTAGGCCAAAATATTGCATCACTAAGTGAGAGGAGAGCAATAAGGATTGGATGTTATGCAGCGCTCAGATTGGCTCACAATCTTAGTTTTAAATGAATAATTTAGTAGACATTTTAGCTTAGGCTACAAAATTACAGTGTTTATTGGATTTTTTTAAAAATTCACTAAGCTTTACTATATTATCGAAGCACTTTTATATAGTGGTGGTAGCAAGAAAATAAAAACAAACAAACAAGTAACATTTAGAGTATTTCACAGTCTGTAAAAACTCTCTTTTACATTTGATTGATACAGCAGTCTCCAAAGACAGGCAAGGTGAATACAATTTTTCATTTATAAAAAAATGGAACTAGAAACTCATTGATTTAAGTGACTTGCTTAACATTCTGCTATATTAATCACACGACAGAGCTTAGCTTGCAGCCCTGGTCTCCTGACCTCTAACCCCACATGTTCCCCTCTGATCATCCAGATGCCTTAACCTGGAGCCAGAAGCTGAGGAGCTTACTCTTATTTCTGTCACTTATGTGCCATATAAACACTAGCACCTAAATTTTTTTAGTTTCATTTTTCTTGTTTGAAAAATGAGGATATTAACATCTTTCTCTTCTGTTTGCCAAGATTACTGTGAAAAACATTAGCACTGATAGGTTCTGTTTGAGGTATTAATGGGATCTCTCAAAAATATATATGTGTGCAATATAATTGATTCTATAGACTTGTGAAGCCAGGATCATTAACTATTGGGGGGGGGGGGCTGTCTTTTAGTTATAGAGTCCTTAGCTTAGGTTATAGTTTGTTTAAAGCATAGGACCTGAAATCAGATAAAAATAAATTTTAAAACTGATCAGCCATTTACCAGTAGTGTGACTTTTGGCCTATTATTAATATTAATTACCGTATGTGTCTATTTTAGGGGAATCTTTTAGTTAAGCAGTTGACAACTTTTAAAATTTTACTTTAATTTGCAGTATAGAGGAGACTTTAATAGCTGCAAACTAATCTTATTTTAGCTTAAAAAAAAAATCTTTGGATGAAGCTTTGCATAAAATTAGCTTCTGTAACCACACTGTGGCACTCTTTACTTATTTAAGACTATTCTGTTCAAATTGTCTCAGTAAACTGCTTTACAAAATATAGTACCATATTAGTTCTGGGGAATTCCTTGTGTTTTCTTACATATCCAGTAACTTACTCATTTACTACGAAGTTTCATAAAGATTACCATAGGAATCCCAAATCAGTGAAAAGCAAAAAATAAAATTATCATCTTGACATTGTCATACTAAATTCAGAAAACACTGCAGCTTCTTGTGTGTGTGTGTGTGTGTGCAAAGCAACTTAGTAATGAAAGTGCAACATCACCAAGACTCCAGCAAACTACCTAAATAACACTCCCCACAAAACCTCGCACTTCTCTCTCTTTTCATCAAGAAATGATAAAATTCCCTCTCTTGCTTCTTACCATTGACTCCTCTGAAAATTCCAAATCCTGTGTGATGTTCCTCCAAGACCTGTACTGCCAATCAGTTAATCCAAGAAACGCCCCTTTATAATCCGTGCGTGGTATTTTAGCGGTCAGATCACTGCATATGTACCTTTCCCGCCCAGCCCATTAATAATGAACTCTAAGACCACTGCAAGCTGGGGGGATGATGCTTTACAATCTATAGGTTTTTATGCTTCCTCCCCAGTCTCACCTACTTCACTGGCAAGTGAGGCCCACGAGTTCTCTAGCTCGATACGGCGGTGCTAGGGGTCTGCGTGCTGGTATCTAGCATGTTCTGCTTATTCCAGCATGCATCAGTCACAGGATGGTGATCACCCACGGCAGGCTCCTCTGCAGTCCTTTCTGGTTTTGCCTCAATTCTGCGACTTAGAATCGTGAATCATCATAGTTTCTTGTTTTTGAAACATGCGTACAGCGCTTTCATGTGCCGGTCTCTGTTCGGAACATTCAACTCGTTTGAAGTTCAACACACTTTTGTTATGCTCGCTTTACAGACGCGGACCCGAACTTTTCTTTTCTTTCTTTTTTAAAATATATCTTTATTGATTTCAGAGAGAGGAAAGGAGAGGGAGAGAGACAGAAACATCAATGATGAGAGAGTCATTGATCGAGCCCGCAACCCGGGCATGGGCCCTGACCGGGAATCGAACCCCGATCGCCTGGATCCTAGGTCGACGCTCAACCGCTGAGCCACGCCCGGCCGGGCCCCAAACTTTTCTGATCAACAGAAAAATTAAGTAACGTGTCAAGGTCATTTAGGGAGTTGAGTGGCAGAGTTGGACTGCGGCCGGGGAGTCAGTGCCCTCACCCTGTGTCCTGCCCTTAGAAGGAAGTGAAGATCCTGTTGTCCTCAGGAGGACGCCTGAACCGTTATTGTTTCAATGTTTAGATTCTTTTTTTCACCCTCCCCAAATCATTCTCTTCTGATACTAAATACGGTGAGATATATATATATATATATAGCAGTTCCAACAGAAAAGGAATTTCTTGAAAGGATGTTGTGTAGCTCAAAGAACCATCGAGAATTCTGAAGGATTCTTGGAAGTGGGGCAGGAAGGAGAGAGGCTGTGGGGTAAACCGCACCCCGGAATCAGTCCCGGGGAGACATTCCTGCTGCAGCCCGACAGGCTGTGGGCACCACTGCAGGGCAACCATTGTTGCCATGGGAACTTGCTGCTGACTAAATGGATTCTCCACTGTTCCTGCTTTTTCTGATCCAAGGTCCCGGCCAGTTCATCTAATTGGTCAATCTTAGGTCACAAGGCCACCCGATGCCTCATTCTAGCTACACAGGAGGCTGGGAAAGCAAGTATCTTGCTGCTTCTAGACTTGCAAAATAAAATACAGGAGGCTTGGCATTTGCAAAACTTGGGGGATGTACTGATTGGGGATTTACTTATACTAAAAGTGTATTCACTGTCTATGTGAAATTTAAATTCAGCTGGGCACCCTGTAGTACTTTTACTTGTGAGATCTGGCAACCCTGCTGCCTTCTTAATTTCTATATTCAGCAGGAAACAAAAATTCATATGATGGACAATTTTCAAAACGCAGGATGAGGTTCTCTGTTGAGAAGAAACAAAAAGACTTCTAACACTTTTCCATATACACACAGAGCAATAATGTTGCACTGGGGGGAAAAATACTTTCTGGCATCAAACCAACAATCTACAACCAGGTTTTTTAAAATCAGTTTTTACCCCAATATTGTATGGCAAACAATTTAATTTTCTGCTAATTTGAGGTGATGTTTTGAGTAACATGCTTTTATTCCTAACATACTTTCAGCTTTTATTTCTAACATAAACCTCCTTTTCAATAATAAATGCAGTCCTGATTCCCAATCTTGATAAGACATTTCATTGTCCCACCCTGTTCAAGCTGTACTCAAATATACAAGCACATTATATTGCAAAATGTAATGTAAGTCAAGAAATCTATGTCATAAAAAGTTCACTATATATTACTCACTGCTCTGTATTTTAGTGTCTCAGCTTCACTTTCTAAGAACATTTTTGAAGCTCTTCTGATACATCTACAGAAAAGTGGGATTTTGAATATACAAAATATTGATAGCTTAGAACAAAATAATTTCCCTCATAATTCTCCTTAAACAAAATGTTCCTGACAAATTCACTATAGAGTCAAAGAGAATAAAGTAATTGGCAAAATATTTGATTTCCTTTATAAAATTCTTGCACATTTTTAGTTGATATAGTATATGTATTCAATGTTGAACTCTTAAGAAGGATCCCTGGCTTGTGTGGCTCAGTTGGTTGGGCATCATCTCGTGCACCAAAAGGTTGCCAGTTCAGTTCCCACTCAGGGCACATGCCCAGGCAGTCTGCTTGTAAGCGTATAAGTACCCCTTTCCTCCCCTGATTTTCTTGCATATGCAAGAAACACACATTTTTCATTTAGGTCTGGCTCCATCTACGTTTCTTATATTTGAGGTATCAGTTTTCTTTCAGTTGCAGATAATAGAAAAATGCAATTCTAACTACATGCGGATGAAAAAAGAAGTTTAATGGCTCATGAACCTGAAAAGTGGTCCAAGGGCAGCATAGTTGGAGGCTCAGACAGTTCTATCAGAACTCTGATTTTGTCTCTGCTAGATCATGCTGCCTTTGGTGTGTTTATTTCATTCTCAGCCTTCACACGATCGCTAGATGATAGCAGAAGCTCAAGTTCAAATTCAGTTGGAAAGAGTCTCTTTTTAGGCAGCTCTTGCCAAAGTTCTTATATTTATTGCATTTGGACCAACTTCGGACAGAGAGCAGTGGAAGGGTCAATTCCCAAGGGAAAATCAGAATTGTTGCCAGAAGATAAGTGACGGTTCTTATTATAATTCTCACTAACATTTCAGCTGGGTTTGTTCATCTCTCACTTGCACCTCCTGCCAGCCCCATTTTCAAATTCACCAATATAATAATGTAGGATTTTTTAAAAAATATATATGTTTTTATTGATTTCAGAGAGAGGAAGGGAGAGGGAGAGAGAGAGATAGAAACATCAATGATTAGAGTCATTGATCGGCTGCCTCCTGCATGGCCCCTGCTGGGGATCCAGCCCGAAACCCTAGCATGTGCCTTGATCAGGAATCGAACCGTGATCTCTTGGATCCTAGGTGGATGCTTAACCGCTGAGCCACACCCGGCAGGGGATAATGTAGGATTTTGACAAAAGAATCACTGGTTTTTTATTCCTCTACCCAAACTTCTCCAATCTTCTAGAATATTTCAGTGTTCATATAGATGACCACCCATTAGCATGGTTTCATATTTCCTGGTCTTAAATGAACCTTTATCTACCTCCACTGAATACAGACTGTTTAAATAACAGTTATTGTACTTGACTATTTGTATACCGTTTTCCTCCAGACCATGTGTGTCTTGAGTTTGGGGTTGTATATTTTAACCCTAACATATTAACTGCTACATAGTACTACATTAATCAATACCCTTTCAACAATACTTATCACCCTGGGACCAGAGTGGACAAAAAAGACAGTTGAGGCAAATTGTCTGTGGCAAGTCAAGGGGGGGGGGGGACACGGAAAATACTGTTTGATATTACTTTATCAGTGAGATTCAGGATGAGAAAGAAGTGAATTAAAGGAAAACTGAGAAAATAGGGCATTTTCAAGAAATTAAATGTTGTGGTGAGCATGAAAGATAGGTTTAGTCAGAATAAGTGACAGACAAAAGGAAAGATGTTGGTAGTTATGACTAGAAATTTTACAGTTCAACATTTCAAAAGTGAATCAGATTGGACAATGATGAAGCTTATGCTACAAAAACTTGGAACTAAAGAAACAAATTCAAACTGAGGTAAAGATTATTAAGATAATTATCAATAGTATAGTATAATTATTATTAATTATCAATAACTCAGCCTTTGGGTATATATCTCAGCTCCCTTATTTAGCACATTGCAAACTCAAATATTAAAAACACACACATTAATCTCAGTTTTTCACCTATATATGGGGATAATAATATCAACTTCAAGGTTCTTATAAGGACTTGTATTGGGCCACAACTAGCAGAGTAGAGACCTTGAGCCTTCCTCCCCCAGTCATGTCTCCTTGGATGACAGAAGAGGCCAACCTAGAGAAAAAAACAGTGAGCTCGTACAAAATCATCAATAAACAGAGAGAAATGACCTAGAAAAGTGAACAATGAAACTAAGCTGGCATCAGTTGGAGAGGCAAGAGGCTCAAAAAAGGAGCTCTTGTTGAATGAAGGCAGTCAGCAGAGCCTGGAAGCCACACCAAGGAGCCAGGAGCATGTTGGTCTTCCCCCACGGCCCCAAGGTGACTAGCACAAGTACAACTAGTCTTTGGTATAATCAAATGTCATGAACATCATAGGTGGGAGGAGGGTGTTAATGACGGCAAAAATGCAGAAATAAATGCAGTAATAGGTGGGCAGCTAGCAGTGCCCATCATGCACTTGGACCCTGCAGTTATGGGACCTAAAAAAGTAAAGACCTTCCCATTGAGGAGGCTGCAGGAAAAGCAATACCCTCAGAGGATCCAGGTTCTCTTAAAGACAGGAAATGGAGAGATGCCCTTTGAAGAGGTAAAAATCCAACAGAGATTCATTCCATTACAAATTCGTAATTTCTGATCTTTTAAAATACTGTCTAGTGATCATTTTATCTGTGTCCGTTTTCCTTCCTCCCTCCTTCATCTCAGGTCCTCCCTTACCTCTATACTGCTCCAAATGGGCTCTCTTGGAAGAAGAGTGTGGCGCATTCTCTTATCTATTTTATTCGGACCCTGAACCTGCCTTAGCCCAAACAAATAGGATCTGACCATTCTTTGCCACAGGCTAAATATATTCCAGAAACCTAGTCCAAAAGTACTTGGAAAAACTGATACAGTCAATTATTGATGGGCATTTCCTGAGATCACTCTGAATTGATTCGTGATTCCCAGCTATTTTGTTGAATGAAAAGTTCCTATCAGTCATTGTACCAGAAAGAACTTAAGTTTCAGTAGCCTCGGAGTCAACGGTAACAACTCATAGGAAAATAGAACCAGGCAACTTGTTCATGCTCCTCTGCTCCTCTTGTATATTATTGGAGCAAAGAGCTATTGAAACATGTCATTCTTTTCCTTAATGGAAGGCCTAGGAATCATAGTTGTCATGTGTTAAATGGACTTCTGCAGACGGAGCCCCCTCTTTTCATATGTATATCTTCTTTCTCCCTCCTCTCAAAAGGAGGATTCTATTTAGAACAAAGAGCTTGTCATTTTCCAACGGCATCTGATTTGTTCCAGTTCAGGAGTTATGTGTTTGTTATCAGAAACATCCGACTGTGGGTCTATGCACTGATAAGTCAATGGATATCAGAGCTTTGCGCTTTGGGATTTATCAGATAAAAGCAACAACAATAGTACCTTTCAGTGGTTTCTGCGGGTCACTGAGAGAACCTCTTCAGACTTTATGGGTGGATGTGTTTGCTTAAATTCTTATGTGATCCATGGTGGGCGGCCACACTAATATCTAGTATTAAGGTTATAATTTTAAGTCCTACTGCACACTATACTATCCTGATTTTATAGTTGACAAAATTGAAACTCAGAAAGGTTAAGTAACTTACCCAAAGTAGCACATCAAGTGAGTTGTAGATTCAGAATTCTAACCTGTGCTTCCTTTCTCAGCGGTAGACTGCCTATAAATAAAATATTAATGCTCCAGGAACAACATTGCAAGTGCTATTATATTAAAAACAGGAATGGGAAGGCCAAACAAGTTTTATGGGTACTTATTTAAATTAATGCTAGTAGATTGGAAAGATTTTAGACTAGATCAGCGATTTTCAACCTTTTTCATCTCTTGGTACACATAAACTAATTACTAAAATTCTGCGACACACCAAAAAATATATTTTTTGCCAACCTGACAAAAAAGTATAATTTTGATTGATTTACAAAGAAAATTATAATAGTTATTACCTACCCTTTACCACCAAAGTGATTTAAAAAAAAAAAATCAGGTGCCTATATTGTATATAAGGATTTCTGGTGCCAAGAATGAACCAGTCAGAAGCAACCTTATTATGAGACGTGACCAATTAGATGCAACTCTATTATATGACATATATATTTATGATTTAAGACAGGACATTCACACCAGAGAGTTATTTTTGTGTTGGCTGTTGTCATTTTTTTATTTGACAGTCTAAGGGAAAAGAGGTCAGTGCCCTTGGCTAAATAGTCAGTTACTGCATGTTTTAAAAATTCTTGTGGCACACTGGTTGAAAATCGCTGATTTGGATGATAATCCTTTCATTATTTTGAAATAATTGGGGAAAAATACACAAGGATTTAATTTAATTTCCACATAGTTTATCTCCAAGCTGACAATGAATGAGAATGATGCATTGGAAAATTCAGGACATCAGTTAACAATTTTTAAAAAATTATACAGTATTTAGGGAGCAGAACAATTGGCTTTAAGACAAAATTTTTCAAACTATTTTCATATATCTTCAAAGACTGAGGCAGAATTACTGTGGGTTCACAGACCAGACATTTCCAGGCCACGTTTCCTCACTGAGTCTCCTGAGTATGTTAAGGGTCCATAATTCCAGCCCACTCTCCTACTCCGGAGCTTTCTCTGGCCCTTGGCATGTAGTCAGCTGCTTCAGTGTAATGCCCCAAGCTATTTCCCCAGAGTTTTGACACCATCATCACCAACCCCATCAACTGTGCCTTCCTCCCAGCCACCTGTCACTCTGAGTTTTGAACTCTTAGTGTAGTATGTAGAATGGGCAGTTTGCAGAAATGCTTTCAGAGGATCATCGTTTTGGGTAATTATTCTTCAAAAATTAAACTTGGGATGATTTCAAGTACAATTCAAGTAACACCAATTACTGAGAAATGGACCAATTCTAATAAATTTAAAGATGCTATTTTGCACCCCTAAATTAACAGTCAGACAAGTTCTTTCAAGACCTATAATTAGTTGTGAGATTCAGTTTGTCCTAAAGCAAATCAAAATGAGAGCCAACTTTAAGGCATTATTGTGTTATTTCTGTGATCTTTCTGTGGAGCAGGGTGAAATATACCACCTTCAGGAATCTCTCTGTCTTCCACGTGCATCTTCAAAGCACAGTGATGTTCCAATTTATGTAGTCTCTCTAGGTATCATCCTCAGCTCCTGATTATGAATGCATCATTAAACTTGATGATTTGGATGCATGGGAAAACTTGTATGGATCTCATGTTGGTAATTCCTTCAGTGTGAAAAGTTACTATAGATTATGGAAAATGTATGTTGAGTCAAGTTTAACATCTATTTGGGGTTAATGTCTCTTAAAGGGAAGTAAACCATTTTCTGTTCATTGTTACGGTTTTTGGTTATACAGGAAACTAAACACTTTAAGTTTCATAATATGGGTGTTTATTATAATACATTTCCTGACTTGAATTTTCTGCGTTTGGAGATATGTCGGCAAATTCAGCCAGTATCAAAAATGTGCTGCAGAGAGAGAAAACTGGAATAAGGGTAACACTTAGGAAACAATGGTGGGAGTTAGGAGGAGAGAAAATGAGTGCTGGAATTCAGTCAGGGGCACTGGGTATGGAGCTAACCATACTGTATCTTTTTTTTTTATACCAATTTGGGCTAATGTACTGTGTACTTTTTTTTGAGACCTATAATGCTTAAATTACAAAATAATTAATTTTATCTCAAATAACTCATTTGGAAAGGATGAGAAAGTTACAAGGTATAAATTTGAGTCAAGAAAAGTTGACAGCTCATACAGTCTATTTCAGAAATGTTTGCCTTTTCAAATTAATCTTTTTTTTTGCATCTCTTGTGTATCCTTTGGACATAGTATATTTTTCTGTTGATGGCCATGAAAATGTCGCTCAACTCACATGCCCTTCTTGCAATGTGACCTTGTGACCACCCCCATCAAGAGATGTGGTCTTTGGCCCTTCTCCTAGGGACTAGGTGGATCCTTGTGCCTGTCATGACCTAGTGTAGATGAGATGTGATGTTACGTGATTTCCAAGATTAGGCTCTAAAAGGAGAGACAGCCTCCTCCTGGCTTTTTTTTCTTGGGATGCTTGCTGTTTGAACCCAGACTTCATGCTATGAGGAAGCCCATGCCACATGCAGAGGCTTTGCATAGGTGTTTCTGGCTGACAAGCCCAGCTGAGGTCCTGGATGACAGCGTGACTACCACTCATATAAGAAGGGAAGCCTTTGAGATGACACTAGTTGACACCATTGACTACAACTTCAAGGAAGTCCACAGAGTAAGAACAGCTAAGCTATGTCCAGCCACCTTCCAGAATTAGGAGACATAAGAAACCATTGCTGCTGTTTTTGCTACTATGGTTGGGGTGGTTTATTATGCAAGATGTTAGAATTGGGGCTGCCCAAATCAAAGCCCTTAAAATAAAATTAAATGCCTTAATTGTAGAAAAGGGATGCATTATTGAAATTAAAATTTAAGAATACTGTATGTTGTAGTATCTTCTCAAAATAGAGAAGGGGTTAGAGAACATAAGAGCAATGATGGATGCACTTGTTCTGTGTCTTCCCACTTAGCATTTTTCCTTTTCATTAAATGGCTAAGAATGATAAACATCTCTAACATCGTGCCTCCACCAGTAGTAGCCTTTCTTGTCCGGTACCTGGGCTTCAATTCAAAGTAGAGCACCCATACTCCTGGTTTTGGGGGGGATAGTCCCTGTCTACATTTCTGTGGCCCCAGGGTTATGACTAATGACACTCCTGTCTTCCATTTTACTTTCACAAGGCTCCTAATTTGGACAATAAATGATATGGTCATTGTGTTCTAAGGGAATGGACCAAACCTGCAGCCACATAGGTCATTATTCTCTAAATTTTTCTCACCCAAATTGAAACGATAGTTAATGTGTGAAAATTGCCTTGTGTTGATTGACCTAGTGAGACCACATCAACAGATCATGTCCCTGTGGAGGGCACTATGGTTAGGCTTCACCACATCACGACCAGGGGACCCATGAACATTTGGGTTACATGGTTGTCCATCACAGTCATACTGAATTTACAAGGGTTATGTATCCACCGTGATGTTACGCTCGAATGAAGCATGATTTGAGATGTGGGCAATAACCAAGGGAGTACCGAAGACAGCGTGGAAGATTCATTTGTTCTAGGAATGCCATGTAAAGCTCAGGGCTTCCTTCTGTGAGGCGTTGCTACATATCTTACAATAGACGGCAAAGGAATAGGAGAAAATCTTGAAGTACTAAAGCCCTAATGCTATCATTTGCTGCCTAGATTGGATTCTGCCTTGCTAAAGAAAATGGAAATAAAAGTCAAAAGTCAGGAGAGCTTGCAGAATGCCGTCCTGTGGCCTTAGAAAATGTTGTACAATGGCAGAATGAAGGGGAATCTCAAAAGTTGTGCAGATAATATCCTCTGTTCAGAAAAGGGTCCAAACAGCTCTTTATTCAGCTTTAACAGGTGTATAGGGAAAAAAATTTCCCCGTTTTCATCTGGTTAACTTGTTCAAAGGTCTAAAAATTTTTACAATCAGGAAAGTGCTGTTTAGAAACACATACACATTTTTCAAAGTGCCTTCATATATACCGTCTCTGGAATCGTGTAGACCAAACACACAACTGATTAAATTTTTTACTGAACCCAGTTAAAATCTATAATAGCTCTAGTTAATTTTAAGTTTCTTTCATGACATTCAAGTCTCTCACATTCCTCCTCCTTTTTTACATTCAGACTGTTTGGGATGAATTTTCAAATCAGATACTTTCCTTAGCTCTCTGCTTCCTTCTGGCAAAATACTCACAGGCCTATGCTTTTATCAAACATTTTAATTCATTATTTTAATTTAATATAATTGTCCATTATAATAGGTATGTAAATGCCTTTTAGAGTACTCTATCTCCCATACGAACACATTTATCAACAGGATACTCTGATCATAGGGAAGGACTTACATTCATAAATTTTCACACAAAATAATGTTCAGTGAAAATACCCTCAGCTTTTTGCTGTTCTAGAGACCATGATCTTCAGTTCAAATATTTAAGTGACAGTTCATTAGTTTTCAATATAGTTTGAAATTCTTTTAAGGGCTCATACTTCAGTAAATGCTCTAAAATAACAAATATCCTAAAGTCATCTGTGTAAAATTTATATATACACTAGATATACATGATAATACACATATATATGTAGTCTATATGCAAAACATATTAAATTGGAAGAACCTGGATATTATTTTTTAAAAGTGAGATTTAACCAGATTTTTACACTCATGTTTTCTTAAAAATGACAAAAGCTATTGCCATAGAAAATCCTCTATTGATCAACATTGGTCCATACCCATCAGGATCCATAAATAGAAAATACAGAATCAGAAGCATCTGACTTAATCTTTATTATTTCAGAAAAGTTATTTCTTATTTTTTAGTGTTTTGCTCTATTTTTCCAATAATATTGAATAAGCTACACTTTTTCCTAATACAGTTCATAGGGCAAAGTTATATGAATCGACTTTTAATTCCTTATTTATATTAGGAGATGATAATAAATACTGGAGCTGAGAAACTGAGGAGCAGGAGCCACCTACGGCACAGCGCTGGTAGGGAGAGTGATTTATTTCTCATTGTTAAACATCGCTGTTGAAATCTGTCAGCCAGCCTGAAGATCAACTATAAAAGTGTCGATAAATCTGAAACCCAGACTTCATGCTGGGGGATGGCAGGGACTAATCAGAAAACATTCGCCTCCTTGGCTGAGATAACGAGGCTCTCACAGGGACATCATAGTTTTACCTGATTTTCTTTTCTGCAGCTCCAAGCTCAAGGCTGGCACTCCTCTCACACTACGGGAATAATACAAGCTTTGTCATAACTTTAGCCTAGGCCTGCATAATAGGATTAAAATGGTATCCAATTTGTTTAGTCGGACAGCATGTACCAAGCTTGCACTGTGAGTACTTCACACCAGGCCAGAAGAGCTTCCTTAAGAACAGAGTCAGGGAAGATGCTGAGAACCAGCCAGGAGGCGATGATCAGGGCCTGAGGGAGGAACTGAGCTGAGAGCCAGAGATTCAGAGACATCCGCGCTCATCCAGTGAAACTGTCCCCCATGTCCCAGCCCTCGCTGCTGTTCTGCCCGTGGCACTGGCTTTTTTCAGTCCAAACTTTAGAGGAATCTTGATTTCCTGACTTCCTGTTATTTCTTCTTTTCTTAGCCATTGTAGAAGATTGGGGTCAAAATCAGGCACACAAAGTTAATTTGAAGATATGTACACCGATCTTTAATTTCTCCTCTTTACCTGCCAACTTCCCTCAGTATTTGTTTGTCACAAATAAAATACTGAGGGTGTAATTTGATGTGGTTTCATTTTTTAGAGTTTTGTATGGCTTTTAGCATAATAAATTCACAAATCAAAATTATTGTCTTTTAGGCTCTGTAACCCAAATTTTGGGTTTAGAATTTATGATCACGACAAATCCATTGTTAAATATATAATTGCATTTGACTTTATGTTTATATCAACATGAGATCTTTTACATTTATGGACTCTAGACACTAGCTTGTTGTTTAGAAAGTATACATAATAATGTAATTGGTCATACGAAACAATAGTCCAGAAAGCGTGGTTGCCACATATTAAATCTACTCCCACTCCTGGAAATGCACAGTAGGTGGATTGCTGTTGAGCGGGTTCTGGTGGCCTGAACTTGATAGAAACCCCCCCCCAGGAGGATGGGGCTTCCTATATCAGCAGAGCTGGAGGTCCCTCTATGCCAGGTCCTTAGAATTCCATCAGGCTCCCCTCTGTTTTAATGCAGTTTATAATTCTTGTATAAGAGAGAAACTTCAGTCTCATGGTTAGGAGTTGGGCTTTCAGGGTTGGTGAACTGTGAGGTGTAAACATACTGACATTATAAAAGGAATACGTATTTTGAGGTCAAATATTAGAGTTGGAAAGTCCTTAGAGGCCATCTGGTCCCACTTGCTGCCCAGACTAGGAATCCCTCATTTCTTTCAGCCCCTTTTGAGGATCTCATGAAATGTATGGACCCTTAGCCCAAATATATGTCCATACAACATAAAACTTTACATTCAAACAATATACTTGACTCCGCATTGCCATTTATTCATTTACTAAACAGATAGTTGTTGTGCACCTATTCTGTATGCACCAAGTACTGTCCTAGTCTTTTGGCAGACGTAAATTCCTGCCTCCATAGAACTTCCGTTCTGTTGTTCACATTGATAGATTTTGTCTGGTCCAAATTTAATGTTTTAAACATTAGTGCTTAAATTATACATTTCTAGAGGAAACTAGGAAAATAATTAACTGCTGAAACATGCCAAATTGTGAACCGTAAAAATCAGAGCTATGTCATGGTCTAGTAGGGGTGCCTTGCTGGATACAAGAAGCCATCTGCAGTCTCACACGCCTTGTCACACTCGTTAGTAATCCTGCTGTTGAAGTCAAGCATATTTTTGCTGAATGACCCATCTGACAGGACTCTTATGGTTGGTTAAATCTTCTAGGGTTATTGTGAGGATTAAATGAGATGCTCTAGATAAAGCCCTCAGCACTACTAATCTGGCAAGACCCTAATTTTCCTGGGTTATGAAGTCACTTTAGATATGGGTGAGCATTTTTGAAATTAAAAAATATAAGTCAAGTTAGTGAATTGAATAACTAAAAATAATGTGGTATGTGTATGTGTTTGTATATTTAAAATTTGCTTTTGCTCTTTTGCCAGGAAAAACAATCCTAGTTTAGAAGTATGTTTTCTCAAGTTGCACATTTAATTATGATTCTATCCTGTAGTACTTACCCACACTAGATTTTATTTGAAGAGTTTTACAGTACCTAGCCCTTCAATGAATTTTTTAAAAAATCATTTGGAAATAGATTGACCAGACATGTCTTAATGGTCAATTAATTCTCAGGTACAATGATATCTTGATTTTAATGATCCGAGGTGTTCTGTACTTGATCACTCAAACATGTCCCATCCTGTTGGTTTCAGAAACTCAGATTCTCTAAATTTGAAGGGAAATCGTAGTAATTTAAGAACACTAATTTACTTGGTTCTTTCAGGTCCTTCAAGTTGTTGATAGCTGATGAAGTGTGCTATGCCCCGTGCTTATACCACTTCCCCATCTACTTCAGGACTTTGCTAGAACAATTTGTAGGGACTCAGTAATTTCAAACACAACATGTAAGCCTGTAGTAAATTGCATTTGATTGAAGATTACCTCAGCGATAACTTGTCATTGTTTAATGTAATGTGGCTGTGAAATTTGATAGGGGAGCACGGTCTGAAATTGGCAATTGTCTGACATTTTTGCAAAGTGTTAGCTGGGGTCCTTGTTCCATTGCTCCCATCCTTCATCTTCAATTTGGCGTCTTATTGCGTTCTAACCTGTAGTATGGTTATGGCCTTGTCTTTTAAAATAAGATTTTCTAAACTTACATTTAAAAGGTTGTCCACAAGCTAGAATCTGTTAGATCATTTAAAGCAACATAATCAACCTCAAATAAGGAACCTTGTTTTTGACTGTTCCTTGGTTACCTAGTACAGGGCCTGGCTTACTGTGGGTGCTAACTTTAAAATGTAACATGATATCGCTTATACGTGGAATCTAAAGAACTTAATAAACTGATGAACAGAATAGATTCAGTGACATGGAAGCATAGATAAGACTGATGAATGTCAGAGGGATGGAGGAGGGCGGGTGGGTGGAGGGGGAGAGAGTAACCAAAGAATTTATGTGCATATATGCACAACCCAAGGACATGGACAATGGTGGGGAGAGGGACTGGGGAGGGGGAAGGAACGGGGTAGAACAGGTCATTGGGGAGAAAAAGGGACATCTGTAATATTTTAAACAATAATAAAATTTAAAAAAATAAAATAAAATAAAATGTAACAAAAGACTTGTGAGGATTAAATGAGATGCTCTAGATAAAGCCCTCAGGACTACTAATCTGGCAAGACCCTAATCTTCCTGGGTTATGTATAAATTGCCTCATCACTTCTGCCTTATGCAATATGGCATCACTTTTCACAACTGGTAGCCCACAGCAAACAGCACACAGCTGGCACTACTCCTCTGTTTCGAATGAGCCCACACAACCTTCCCAAGAAACCCATGAGTCTATGGTACTGAGTCCGAAGAAGCTGAAGACAAAGAAACAATACATTTTATTAGTCCTGGAAGGAAAATACGGAAAGTCAAAACTTCTCCAGTATGGACATGTGCAAGTTTCACAATCACATTATTAAATTTTGCATTGGAGGATTACTCAGGGTGCAGCTACCTGATCAACATGTGTCAGATAGACTGGCAGCCGCCGGCATTCCTTTGAAAGTACAACCCATAAAATTATGAAATTTAAGCCTGAAGCTAAACTGATAGGACTTCTAAAGCCACACAGTGGCAGAGAGTATTCAGACAGGGTTTTTATGATTTCAAACAAGTCTCACAGTCACAGAACTACACGGGGATTAAGGCTAAATTTGTCCCTTCCACCTTAAGCATAATGTTTTGTGTCATGCGGTGTCTTATAGCACTGAGGACTGAATGTCTGTCATCGGTGTGACCAGTACATGTGAAGTGAATTAACTTGTGTGTTTGCTTGGGCATTTTGAAAGGGCATTTTTGTATTATAGTATTTTCTTTTCAAAAGGTGCTGCTGTTTGTGTAGTTGTGGCTTTTCCCATTGAATATGTGTTAGGCCCATTTTTTGATGAATGATAATGGCTCTTGGTCTAAAGTTTTGAGACTCTATGATTCTTGCCTTTTGTTTAGCCCGAAGATTTTTATCCAGTGGATCAATGCCATCTCTCAAGGCTGGCACCAAGTGCCTTGTCCCCATTTAGTTTACCACCTATCCACACGCCATGGTAAAGGATTTTCCTGTTTCCCAGTTTGGAATCGCCTCCTTTCAGTCCCTAATAAAACAGCATACATATTGGGCATGATCTGCAGCTGATTCTCTGCTCTCTCCAGTGCGTTGGTTTTACCATAAAGTACTGGAAAGTTACACACATTCTAAGATTCCATTCTTGGTGCTTCGGTTCTGTCATTGAATGGTAAAGTTGGAAATATTTTTTAAGGTCATGAATTATAGAAATTCAGAATGTTGTTTTACTTTTACTGGATGATTTTTAGTTAAAGCTGAGTCATTGTCATTAAGGCACTAAATATAATGTTGGTGGTTAGTCTGAGGATCCTTGCCAGAAACACTCTATCCCTAGATACCTGCTTCAGATCTCTGCCCAATTATCGTATTTTTAGAAAGGCTTTCTGTGACTCCCCCACCCCCACTCCTAAGCTGGCAGTCCGTATCAACCCTATCTCGCTTGCTTTTGACAATAGTACATCTTAGAATATGACCTATATGTTTCTTTGCTTATTTGTTGATAGCCTGTTTCCAGTGTGTTTATTTTATTATTTTATTTTATTTTTAAGATATGTTTTTTATTGATTTCCCCTTTCTGCTGTTTGGTTTAAAAGCTAATTTCTGGCATCTTTTAGCATAGATAAGGTTTTCCTTTTGATGTCAAATTTATTCTTTAATATTTTACTTTCATATCTTATTTAAGATGACCTCCTTTATTCCAGAATTATATATTTTTATAATTATCTTACACATTTCTTTATATTTATATTTTTAATTCATGTTAATATTTAATTAAAATTTAATGATAAATTTAAAAATTCATATTTTTTATTAACGTGTTTTGTTAGAAATCTCTAGGAGGTAGAGTCTTACATTTATTACTTTTTAAAGTTAGTGCTCAGATGTTGCAACCACACTTATTTTGAATAATTTTACTCAGTGGTTTGAAACACCAACTTTCTTGTTTTTTCAAAATCTCCATATATATGGATCTGTTTCTGGACTCTTTTGACTTACTGATATGCTGTTCTATTCTTATTTTAATACCAGTCAGTTTAATATCCCTGTGTTATTAATATGTATAGATATGTTTTGATAAATCCCTTTATTTTTTTCAAAAATGTCTTTGATATTCTTATGGTTAAGGCCTCCTATATTCTACATTAATTTTTGCATCAACTCATCGAATTCCTTCCAAAATCCTGCTGGAATTTTTATTTGGATTATGTTACATTTAAGACTAGTTTTTGGAAAATTATAATTTATTTATTCAGATTATCATATCTGTCATTCCTAATAATTTTATGGTTTCCTTAAAAAAAAAAAAGTCTTCATATTTTCAGTTAATTTCTATGTTAGTGGGTTTTAAAAATACTTTTTATTTATTGTCTTAATGCTCTGCCAAAACATTCCATGAGAGTGTTTTAATTAAGAAGTGATACCAAAGAAAAAATTTTGCCTTGTTTCTGATTTTCATCCAACATTAGATATGATGTTTACTCTTGGTAGTTTGTGAATGAATAGATTTTATCAGTTAATGAAGTTTATTTTTAATTTTCCTGAAACATACGTTGTTGACTTGGTTTGTAATAATTTCTTTAGGCTTTTTATTTTTTATTTTTTATAGTTGTGTCATGGGCTTTCAACTGCTGTGGCCTCAGTGAGAAGTGATAAGCCTTGGGCTGCATGGTCTTTGGATTTGATGTATGTTGCCAGACAGACTATCCTGCTTCTCTGAGCCATCTACCTATATTCTTGGTTCCTACCCGGGGGAAGACACCTCGTGGCTTGCTCCTTTGTCCATGATAGACATGATGATGGAGAATCGAACTGTCTATTTCTACTCAATACCCAAATTAACCACTGGAAAGCTCTTGGACCTGGTCCTTCCCTATGAGGGTTTAAAATTCTGATCTTTCTTTAATTCTATCCCATCCGTCAAATAACAAGTGCCTTTGATAAGTTAAAAATGGATTTTAAAGAGCCCCTTTTGTTTTCTTCTGAGTGTTAGGGATTCATACATCTTTTAAAAAGATCTCTCTTTTCTAGTAGTTAATGGTGGAAAGAAGATCTAGCAGCATATACGCAGTTTGTTTTTAAATAGGAACATAGGGTTCAGGAGACCTGTGGGAGTTGTTTTATTTTTATTTTTTGAGTACGTGCACAGCGCATGCCTTAAAACAGACCATGTGACCGTGTGGCAAATACCTACTCTCCCTCTGAGAAACTCTTTAGCATCTTTGCTGTGTTAGAATCACAATGCTGTCACTTTGGTTGTCGTTCTGTTAGCTAGAACTCAGTCATGTGTGATGTGACAACTATGGGGAAAGCTGGGGAATGCCGCAGAACTGGGTGTCCAGGACAAAGAGGAGGCAGGGTTTTGGTGAATAACCAGAGGGCCCAGACTTAAACCCAAGTTTTCTGTGCTCTTTTCATTTATACCACAATCCCCTTTGTTACTTACTAAATAGAATCAGAAGTGAGTGTGGGTACAGAGTAGATGCTACTAGAGAACGGCTGACCCAGCGCTTGCCATGGGCACCCTTTGTCATTTCTCCACCTTGCAGATGACCGGTCTCCCTCCCAACTGCCAGAATCCCCAGGCCTATGCAGTATTTCTATTTTATTCTCAGTGTTCCCGCATCCAAGACCTAAGTTGGAGCCTTGTCCTAAGCCAAGTTTGCAAGAATAAGTTTTCCTTTTGGCCTCTATTTTACCCCCCCATTGCTATCCTTGGCCAGGGGTCAATGTTGCTGCCTCCAAATGGACTCCTCTGAGGGGGTCATTCTTTGCCTGATTGTGACTGGAAGTTGCCAAGACCATATGGAAGCTTGCTTCCCCGCCATGATGTGGGCACATCTCCTACTCCAGCCCTTTCCTAGTGGACAGGTTTCCAGACCTTCCTCATGCCTTCTGCGTCCTGTTTTGAATACATTGCTAGACCCTGCTGGGAAGTCCTAGTAACACAACAGCATTCTAACCCTGAAAACCTGATCTCAGAGAGGGTTTGGAAAGGCTGTTGCATTTTAATTTTGCCAACAAGTAAATCATGCCAGCTCTTACACAAATCACAAATAAATGCTTTATTGCCCTCCAAGATAACCCCACCGTGGCCTTTGCTAGCTTTCATTTTGTTTAGTGAAAGCTATACCAAGGTCAACTATGTTTATGAGCTAGCTGAATAAAAAAAAGTGTAAGTAAGTATGTTCTTAAATATTGATATTTATTAACCAATGTGCTACTAATAAAATCTTGACTGTCTTTTCAGTCAGTCCTGTGGTTATTTCTAGTAATTTTTGTTATTTTAACTTTTTGAAATTGTAGCGAACATCCTCAGTTTCCTCTAGAAACTTCTCACTGAGTGACTTTTTATAAAAAATGAGATATATGAAATGCCCATAAGATATGAAAGTTTTGTATTTGTTTTCTTTTCTTTTTTTATTGTCAACATAAAGAAATTCTCATTGGGTAAATAGAAACAGGGAGCAAAAATTAATCTAAATTATTATCTCACACAATATAAGACTGGGAACATAATAGGACTAATTATAAATATTTGAGTTTCTTTGCAACATCTAACATCTTACAGTTAGAGTAGTTTAGGAGAACAAATCTCTTGATTTCTAGGAGCCACTGCAAACCAAGATGTAATGCCATGAACTGTGTGTTGCAAAACTGGGAACTACTTATAATGAAGCCTCTTATTGAACATAATGGTCAATATTTTACATTCCTAGACATCCATTTAGGTAGTCATCTGATGAAGCATTGTGCATATTTTCAGTCTCAGCTTTGCCTGTGCTACTATTAAAAGCTGTGGCTACGGCCCTAGTTCTTGCTTGATGAATCGTTAATACCTGTTTGTCCTCTGGGTGCTTACCATGTGCCAGGTGGCGTGTTCCTGCTGTCACATGCCCCATCAATCTGTAAGCATTGCTCACTAGTTAAGTGATATTTAGTTCAACTCTTTCATGAGGTTGGCTTTGGTGTCATTTATTAAAGACATACTTGGCTTTAGTGTTTCGTATTAAAACAACTGACACCTGGTCATACATCACAATTTGAAAAGAAAGATTCGGGTATGAAAGAATTTGGAGGTAATTTGCTTTAGGCACAGAGAACAGTAGGTGCCAAGGGAAGAACAAACTTGGCATGTTCAATGAACAGAAAAAGACAGGATGGCTTGAGTCAATGAGTCAGAGTCAGAGGGACAGACAGGGTTGGAGGGCTCGTCAGGGACTAGGACACTTTAGGTTTTATAGACTATGCTAAGGAATTTGGGAATTTTGTCTCAGTATAAGGGGAAGGCGTTGGAGCAATGTAAGTATGGCATGATGTTCTCTGTTTCATTGATGACACTATTTCCAAAACATCAATTCCTGATAAAGTAGCTTTGTAAACTAATATGTTGTTTTGGTAAGGAAAATATGCTCCAAACCAATAGCCAACATTTAATGGTAAACACTCTAGGCATTGATTACCAATATAGTCAGAGACAAGACAAAGACAAGGACATTACCACTTTTATTTAATATCATTTTAGAAATTTTAGCTACATTATAAAGCAAATAAAATAAATAAGGTTTATTTTAAATATTAATCAAAATTTAAATATATTAAATATAAATAAAACTAAAAATATTCATTTTGTAAGAGGTGTAAATAGTGGAAGGGGAAATGAAATTATTATTTGCAGATAATATGACTAAAAACTAAGATATGCAAAAAAATCAGTAATTACAAAGTAAATATACTGGCATCAAAACAATAGCTTCCTGCACATTAGTAAAAGCCAACTCAAAGGTATAATAGAAAAAAACCCAAGTAAAATAGCAATAACAAATATAAAATGCTTAGAAACACTTAAGAAAATACTTACGAAAGCTCATGAAAAATTCCTGAGCCACATGAAAGGAAGCTGGAAAAGAGAGGCATACCACACTCCCAGATGGGAAATCTAAATATGTTAAAGCTGCCAGTTCTTCCTGAATAAATTGATAAATTTGAGGCAATCTTATTAAAGTCACATGGGACTAACACACAAAGAGCAGACTCTAAATATTCAGATGCCTGGCAAAAAACATGCCCAGCTTCTCTCTCAAACAAAGAAATGTGCACTTCTTTTGAATGCGATACGCTGCCAAGTTAGCGAGGCCAATAAGTATATCAATGCCTCTGACTGATGTGGGGAGAGACGGTCAATCCTGAGAACATTCTAAGGTTAAGAGCGATTGGCGGTTAGGTGATCAGTTAGATAAGTGCTGTGTGTAAATTTGATTGTAAAGTATCTAGAAATAGTGAAGATGTCCACAGAATTAGAAGAAAAGTCTATCAACGAACATTAAAGTGTTGCTGTTATACAAAATAATCTGTGTTTACCATTGTAAAACAACCCTTGATTTACCTAGTTATGGACAACAAAGAAAGATAAGCCCAGGCCCTGGCTGGCGTTGCTCAGTGGTTGGAGCATCGACCCGTGCACCAAAGGATCGTGGGTTCGATTCCCGTCAAGGGCACATAACTGGGTTGCAGGTTCGATCCCCAGCCTTGGTCCGGGCCCTTGCGGGAGGCAACCAATCGGCGTGTCTCTCTCACATCGATGTTTCTCTCTCTCTCTTTCTCTCTCCTCTTTCCCCCTTCCACTCTCTCTAAAAATCAATAAAAACAATATCCTTGAGTGAGAATTCACAAAAAAACAAACAAAGATAAGCCCAGCATAATGAGAAAATAATAGTCAACACATAACATTTAAAAAAACTGTATTGAGGTATAATTTATATGCAATAAAGTGCATCGATGTTAATTACACCATTAGATTCGTTTTGACAAATGTATAACCACTCATCTAACCACCATCCCAAACAAGACATACAGCACTTCCTTTCCTCCAAAGGATCCCTCATGCCCCTTTGCGGTCACTCTCTCCCACTCTGTCTCCAGGCGACCACTGACACGCTTTCGATAATTATAGACCAGGCTTTTCTTTCCCAGAGTTTCATATAAATGAATTAATGAAAATATGAGCAGCAGTTCTCCTTAATTTCTTGAACTTGACCCTGTTCCTCCATGACTTTGTCCAAGAGAATGCTCACCGACTTGGGGAGCATTGCATCTGATACTGCCTTCCTTGCTGGTATCCGCTCTGCAAACTTACTCACTTCAGTCTCCTCCTCTGTTCTCATGGAGACAGTTATCTTCTGGGTGGGGTGCCCCTCCTTGCGCTGTGACCCAGAAACTGCCTCCAGGTCGAAAGCTGTGGTGACCCCAGGGCTCACCTAGCCTGTTTCTTTTTCCCTGGTAACTTTGGTCCTGCTTGTCTGTTTTGCACAGTCCATTGTATGGAAAAGACGTTATTTAACATATTTTGTCGTTGTTCAGGTGTTTACATGGGGAGGGTAAGTTTTATTCTAGTTACTGCATCGTGGTCAGAATCAGAAATTAACACTAAGTTTTTCATGAAGGGTATTAGTATTACTCCCTTCTGCGCACATACCCTTCAGTGATTCTCAAGGTGTGGTTGCAAATTATCTACATCATTATCTTCTGAGCAACCTATTGAGTGCAGATTCCTGGGCTCCAATTCAATCCTGGGGATCTAGACATCTAATTTGAAAAGTATCCTAGGTGAGTCTTAAGTATGGAAATTTTGAGCACTCTGGCTTTGGTCTGTCCTTTATCTTCTGCAAGAGACATTTCTACCACTTCCCCATATTGCCGAGACAAGGGGTGTAGAATAATAGAGCTGGGCTTTTATTTATTACTTATAAAATTAAATTTATTGGGGTAACATTGGTTAATAACATCATCTAAGTTTCAGGTATACAATTTTATAATATATTATCAGTATATTCCATTGTGTGCTCACACACAAAGTTTAGTCTCCTGTCACCGTGTATGTGACCCCTTCTGCCCTGTTCATTCTCTCCCCACTCCCCTTCCCCTCTGATAACCACCGTATTTTTGTCTCTGTCTATGAGTTTGATTTTTTGTTTTATATCTCACATATGAGTGAAATAACATGGTTCTTGCCCTTTTCCATATGACTTATTTCACTTAGCATGATACTCTCAAGATTCAACCATGTTGTTGCCAATGGCAAAATTTCATCTTTTTTATGGCTGAGTAGTTTTCCATTATATAAATGTACTGCATCCTAATCATCAGTTGAAAGACACTTAGGTTGTTTCCATGTCTTGGCTATTGTGAATAACTGCCATGAACATACTTACATGTATCTTTATGAATAAATGCTTTCAAATTTGGGGGGGTAGAGCTGGGCTTATAAAGAGCTCAGACAAAGCAGTTTGTTTACATAGAGAACAGTGCTCTGGAGGCCATGGCAATGGGTTTATTTCTTGTGTACCTTTTATAGCTTCTTTCAGAACTATGACACTCAGACTGTGTTTTAAGTCTATAGGCTGCATTTTTTCATTTATAAAAGACAGTACAAATACACCAAGATTACCAGGTGTCACTGTGACACCAAAGAAAAATGTCCTCAAAGCAGCATGGGGGTGCATCAACTACTGCGTGATGCACAAAGATGGTTGTAGAAAGTGCCATCTGGCATTTTAGAGATGATGATGTAAAAGAAAGCCATAGTGCCAGGGAAAACAACCACTCGGAAAACCACTCAGGGGGCAAAGGTTTCTCCTGCCCACTGCATTTTTCCTTTTCTGTTCTTCTTCACCCAGTTTATCCAGGCACCAAGCTCTAAGTATAGTCACTTAATGAGTTATTGCCTCAGAGTTCCAGCATTTGAACAGGACATGTCCAGAAATAAGACATTTCAATAACAAAGAAATAATGATAGAGTTTTCTAGCAGCATTAACAGACGTATGGGGCATATTTCATCTGTGTGTGTGTGTGTGTGTGTGTGTGTGTGTGCACTCCAAAGAAGCTTCACTTCTTAAGAGGCAAATCATGAGAATTTCATCTATGATTAGGTGCATTTACACAATAGGATACTAAACAGTCATGAAAAAAATGAAGTACATTGATACCTGTATGTTCGTGTATAAATAAGTAATAGCAATAATAGCATATAGGGAGAAGGAGATGAAGAGAGGTGATATGTTATATCCTATTAGCAGTGGTCACCTCTGGAAGGTAGAATTTTGGTGGGGAAGACGTTGTTTTTTAAAGTGAATTACTTCTGTAATGTTTGAATTGTGCATAACTTGGATAATCAGAAAAATAATGAAATTTAAGGGGACTGCCAACTGTGTCTAAATGAAGACTGGTGGATCATAAATCAAGAAACATAAAACACACCGGTTTGAATGTTTAAGTGTTTTCCGTGTGTTCAATTAAGAGAGAAGGTGCCTTTTATTTTAAGACTGTGAAGCTGAAGAATCCAAGATATATTTTCTGTTTGACAGACATTGACCGTCTGACTTCCAATGAGTTTAGGGAAGTTTCACAGAGAAAGTAAACTTGTAGAGCGATGATGGATGTGAGAGAGAAAGGAAAAGAGCGTGACAAGTAGCAAGGGTGTGTTGCAAGAAATGAGTATAGAATTGGACTAGAGTATTGGACAGGGTCGAGAAGGGGCTCGATAGTGATGACAACACCACCAGCAGTCACTGTTGCTGAACAGCATGCGACGCCTTTCACCTCACTCAGTCTTCACAGCAACTCTCTGCAGACCCTTGACCTCTTCGAGCCTCATACTTCTTGGTCAATGGGTAACTTGACTGTCTAGTGCACAGCCTGCTGTGAGAACTAAGTGAGACGATGGCATGCACCACGCAGCGTAGTGTTCGGGACACTCTAGGACTGGTTAGCTATGGTTATTACCCTCGCCCCTGTTGCCCAGAGGTGGGCGTGGAATCTGAAGCTTGCCCAAGGTCCAGGAACCAACAAGTGGCAGAGCTGACATCTGAATCGGGGCTTGTCTGTTTCCAAGCCTGGTTCAGGATTCATGTGAAAAGGCGACATTTTGGGGTTCCATATACACGCCCTGAATATCCCACCAGTTTTGATGATTGTTTTTAGGGTAGTGATGTACAAACACGCCCCAAGAAGGCCTAGTGTTGTAGTAGAGATATGTATCGGTGCTGCATGCATTATTAGAGACCTCAGCAGAGCAGATCCCACCTTTTCTAAAGACAAGACCATGTTCCACAGGTTGAATTTTTAGGTTGGAATGCATTTTTCCTAGAACGATACCCACGCAGAGAGTGTGACCATCGGGTTTCAAATGCTAGAAGGAGAGAACAGCATGTTGCCCCTGCAGTGACTCCAGCACCAAAGTGACAGATGGCCCCGTCCTGGCCCCCGACTTCCTGGCATAGTCTGTTGCTTTCCTGGCATAGGAACTTTGCCAATGTAATGGGAACCGCTCCAAGGAAAAGCTTATAATGAGCTGGGGCAGGGCAAGGTGTTGCCTTTGCTACTGCTGATTTGAAAGACTAAATCAAGAAAGTCACCTTGACCAGGGAAGTTATTCTGGGGACTGAAGAGGAAACCAAAGAGGCGGAAGCAAAGAGGAAAAGGGGGCCTGTCTCTGGTTAGAGGTCAGTGATGCTGAGGCTGGGCTGCCTGGCCAGGAAGCATATTCTGAACAGGCAAATCCATTGTCGCGAGTGCGCTGATGGAAAACGCAGAGCCCAGACCAGCCGTGCAGGGTGGTGCTGACTCCTGTTCAGCTTGTCCTAAGTGAAGTTGATTTCCTGCCTTTGTGCGCTAGAGAGAAGCTCCTGGTTAAGTTATTCCAACTGAAAAAAAATGTCCCCTGAAGGAGTAGGGGCTGAGAAATGAGGGTGTGCTGAAAGGGGAGCAGGAATGGGGCTCACAAAGCAGATCTCTCAGAGTCAGCCCGTGTGCCTGGCATAGAGCGAGAATCATGACGGGAAGACAAGATATACTTGAGTATAACTCAAAATCCAGAGCAGGTTAGTTTAACCTACTCATGTCTCCTGTCTGGCACCACCACCTCCTCTGAGTCACACTTGCTGTGGGACACAGGGTTTGGTATATCACTTGGTACGTACCTGTCTGTCCATAGTTAACAGGGTGGAATTTGAGGCAGAAAACAAATTCTAAAATTCCGGTTGCCCATATCAGGTGGGCCTCTAGTTGTTTTGTTTTGTTTTTGTTTTACTAAATCTCTGGATAAAGGAAATCTTGAACTTGTAAAAATGACAGGGGGATGTCCATTCACTTAACCACCTGGGAAGAGCTTGGTTCTCTCATCTCCAGGTTGCAGCCATGATGAGGGCAGACTTCTGAGCCAGTGGGGCTGCAGCAAGAATGAAAATAAGAATGACTCTACCTACCTAGTCAGCGGGACAGTATTCCCTGTCACTGGGGTTTGAGGAAAGAAAAGGGGAGAGAAAAATCAGAGGAGCATATAAGTAGGGAGCTGTGTTTGCAGGAGGGGTCTGGAATTTTCTAGAGTATGCAACTATAGCCACTCTGTAACCATTTAAAAATGTGATTACTCTTTGCTATGGACATAGTGTGTCCCTCTAAAATTCACAACTGAAACCTAATCCCCAAAGTGATGGTATTAGAAGGTAAGCACGTTGAGAGGTGATTAGGTTATGAGGGTGGAGCTCCCATGAGTGGGATTCGTGCCTTTATAAAAAAGGGACTTGCCCTGGCCCGGCAGCTCAGTTGGTTAGAATATTGTCCTGCTACACCAAGGTTTCAGGGTCAGTCCCTGGTCAGGGCACATACAAGAATCAACCAAAGGATGCATAAATAAGTGGAACAACAAATTGATGATTCTGCATGTGTATGTGTCTCACTCAACCCCCCCCCCCAAAATCAATCAATAAATTAAAAGAAAAAGACATTTTCTTTTTTTTTTTAAAAAAAGAGCTCCCTTGCTCCTTCCGTGACGTGAGGATATACCGTAGTAAACAGTAGCCATCTACAACCTGGAAGAGGGCCCTCCCTGGAACCCAACTATGCTGGCATCCTGATCTCAAATTTCCAGCCCTCAGAACTGTGGAAATAAATTTCTGTTGTTGATAAGATTCTAGAGGAGGTCCCTGTTTACAAGAGGCATTAGCAGACATGATTAGAATGATCTAACGTAAAAGAGGGTTAGGGTCTATCAACCCATGCCGTATTCCAAGCAGTCTGGAATGTTTTGGAATATCTTTCTGCTTCTCCTCTGATACAGTGAACTAAAATCTTTGCTAGAGTGCAGGTCCCTGAGATGGTTGTCCTCGAAGGGAACGGCACTGTGCCAGAGGCCAGTGGAAGCATTTTGCTTAGACATCTTAACACACTATTTGCTAGGTAGCATCCTTGAGTAACACTCAATACGACTGTCTTTCAGCACTGAGTAAGGAAGTAGGCAGGCTTGCTGGCAGCCTGGCCCAAGCCACACGGCAAGGACCTGAAGGAGACAGAGCTTGGGAAGGGTCCCTGCTGCGGAAGATCAGTAGTGTGCTTGTGGGTACTGCATACATGGTACCCTTGACTTCATATGAAAAGAGTAAGTTAAGAGATATAGTACTGTAGTTTGTCTTTATTAATTGTGTATTATATACTTGTTTTGCATTTGGTGCCTTGACGCATCAGAAGATATTGCTAGAAACAAGATTTCTTATACCACCTAAGAAACCTCATCTGTGGCAAATTAAACTCATTGTCTCTGAGACTCTTCTGAATATTCCAGATGTATAATTCTTACTCGAAATGAAAAGGAAAAACATTTTCTAGAGCTCCTCCAATTCTAGGTTTTCTGGCTGCTTTGATCCAATTTCTTTTAGGAAAACAACACTGCCATTGCTGGAAATTAACCCATAGATGGATCCGTTAAAAGTCCTCCATGAAGCAGAGTGGCTTTGTTTCTCTATCACAAACAAACAACTACGTGGAGCACACACATTGCTGTGCTGTGTCTCGCCCGTGATGTGGAGAAGGCAGTGCCACCCCAATTCCGCTCTCTCAGGCAGCAGCTGGAGCCTTCCATTCCTGCTAAGACCACAGAGAAAGGTTGCACTTTGGAAGATTCTGAGAGAACTCGCTTTGAAGAACTGAGCTTGAGGAACCCCCTGGGGACCAGGGATGCCGTCCGCCTCAGCCAATGGAAAACCCACGTGATCCTCTAGAAATATGTGTTTCTTCTCTTCTGACCCTTCTGCTCCAGCGGGTAATTTGTAGCAAAAGACAGACTCGTGGGCGTCCACGAGAACAAGGAAGGGTACAAATCCATGCATTAATGCATTGCTTTCATCCGGCTCTACAAACGATTTACCACTCCATCGATTTTTCCTCTGGGAAGTTGAAAAATGCTTCTACTGGCCTCTGGCACAGTGCTGGGTCCCTTCAAGGACAACCATCTCAGGGACACACCTGCACTCTAGAAAAACTGTGTTCACCGGAATAGAGAGGAGGCGGGAAGACATTCCGAAACATTCCGAACTGCTTGGAACGCGCCAGGTGTCAACAGGCCCTCTTGTATGTTGGATCATTGTAATCAGGATGCCTGCGAATGCCTTTTGTGAACAGGAACCTTTGTAACTTTAGCAAGGGGGAGTAATGACATCAACAGCTTTTACTAGACCTCAAAAATATATAATTGTCAGCAACATGACAATTTTTTTACATCAGTAACAAAATGGATTTTTTTTGGTAAATAAACACAGGAAATTGCTTTTACATTTATCGGCAAAACAAGAATCAAAACAGGCAGCGATAATATACAAAACATTTTTTTTTTTTTGGAAGCTGGATTTTTAGCTTTATGTACAGAAAAAAGCAAAATGAACATAATATTAAGCAATGCAAATTTCTAGTGGAAGGATTTGTTGAGAAATGTGAAGAGTCTGAGATTTTACTCTACTTATAAGCTAACAAGTTTGCCTGACACAGTTTCATGGACGCTGGCAGAAGACATGAGATTCCTGGGTCAGAAATGAAGGCCTATTTATTACTCACAGCAATAGCAGTAGCCAGAGTATCTGCATTTTTGTGCTGATTCCCTGAGGCCCTATTCTCATAGGGTGATGCAAAGAGAGGCAAATGACACCTGCTCGTACAGAGGGTGGCATTATAGGAGAGGAGCTCTGAGCTTTGGGCACCGGATTATTATAAAGGGCAGTAATCATGCTTTCCTTTCACTCCCGAGTTAGATATTACTTTTATTATACTGAATGGTACTCATGCCAACCCTTTGCTTTAGAGCATTATCTCTGTCTTACAAGGCTCTGAGCAAAACTGCTGCAAAACTTCTCTCAGTTCTTGAGGGAGACATTATCTCTACTTTCCAAGGCTGCTTATTAGGCAAACATCCTTGAAATTATAGTAGTCTAGAAAAAAGGTAATCATTGACTCACTTGCAAGATGTGTAGAAATGTGAGAGACCCAGGGAGAATTGACTCCCAATAAGAGTATTTGTGATATTGGATTGTAGTCTTAACCATTAACAGGTGACTTAAGAAATTAACCATTCAGTTAGTCTCTAAGTCATGAATTCATCCAGTCAATAAGTCCTTTAACAAACATTTACCAAGTGATTGCCATGTACTGGGTACTGTGTTAGGAACTAGGGAAGCAAAAAAACAAAAACAAAACAAAAAAACAAACAAACAAACACCATATTCATAGAAGTGAAAGAAACAGTAATTAAAAAGATGATGCCCTTCCCAGGTGGCTCAGCTGGTTGGAGTGTCATCCCATACACCAAAAGGTCACTGGGCCACTTTCAGGCCAGGGTATATACCTAGGTTTTGGGTCTGATCCCCAGTCAGGGTGCCTATGGAAGACAACTGATTGATGTCTCTCTCTCTCTCCCCCTCCTCTCTTTAAAAATCAGTAAAAAACATATCCTCAGGTGAGGATTAAAAGAAAATTTTTTTTAAAGACGATAATATGCAGGAGAGATAATGCTCTCTATTCACCATAGTTTTCCCAGGACCACATCAAAACTATATTTTCAGCCTTCCTTGTACTTGTCATTAAGTTGGGGACATGTGACTTAGTTCTGGTTGATTGGACATGAACATAAACAATATAAGCCAGTGGCAGACACGTCCTTCAAAACACCCCCAGGACCCTGGAGCTCTCTCTTCCCTGGCCATGGAATCCATGGAAGTCTGCCAGAGTCTCATCCCATTTACATGAACAAGAAACAAACCTATATCATCCCCTGTTTACAAGTGAGGAAACAGAACCATGGTATAATGTACTAAATACCATAATAGAGATATACCATTCTTAGTACCATGAACAAACGTGGGGCAAGAATGCTGACTTATTTATTTCATTTACAGCTGTTAGCATGGGATGTAGAAGAAGTAATATGCTTGACTTTCAAGACAAGAAGACTGTTAGGACAATTACGGGCATCGAGTCAAGGGGAAAGCTTTTTATTATTAAAGGTGTTTAGAAGAGAGTATATTGAGTTAATTATAAATATGGGGTATGGAGAGTAGCAGGTCCTATCAGACCAAATAAAAGATAGGTAAAATTCAAAAAAGGAAAACAAAACCATAAATAAAATCCAACCGTTTAAGTGTAGTATGTCACAAAGAAACAGAGACCGTGTGCAGTCAAGATTTTGGAGAGAAGGAAAACATTGAACTAAACCCTATAGACCTACTTCTTTCCTCATCAGATTATTCTCAGCTCATATTGAGGGATATAGAGGCTGAGTAGGAAATGGTGGCCCAGAGGCTGAGGCAAGTTAGTTGAGCTGAAAAAAATAATCATTGGGGTTCAGGGATATCAAGGCAACCAAGACTTAAAGAAAGGGAACTGTAGAAAAGGAACATCTTGCGCACAATCTCCCTCCAAGGAATTTACTGATTCTTAAATTGTGCACATGAAGTGAGAGGTCAAGAAACAAGCAGAAGTACTGCCAAGGGGCTAAAAATCTAAGTGGAGTTTTGATATTGTTGTTATTTAAGTGTTGTGGTGCTGAGGAGCTAACCTGACCTCAGGGCTGCCCAAGGAGGAGGGGCCTAGTCAGCATCCCAGGTGTTCAGTGGAGATGTCTGAAGGTCTGCACCCTGGAGGTAAGGGAAAACAGTCAATAGAGTAGCACTCACAAAATTTGGAACACCACTTTGAATCTTCTCAGTCCTTGATTGGATCAAAATAATCTATCCACTATCCATCTGACTGCCAGAGACAATGAAATTCTCTCTGGAGGAAGTAACATAATCCAGGGTGTTTACGGATTTTTACATAAAATGCCACCATCCAAAATTAATAGGCATGTCATAAAACAGGACCAAATGAATGGAAGCTAAGTGAAAAAGGGTGGTAGAAACAGATTTACAAATGATCCAGGTATTTGAATTACCAGTTAGTCTTCAGTCTTCAGAATAATGGTAATCAGTAGGTTCATAAAGATGGGGGGAATATTGAAGTTATAGGAAGAGAGTTGGAAAATATTAAAAAAATCAAATAAAAATTTTAGGACTTAAAATGATAATAACTGAAATTAAAAATGTAGGGATTTAATAACTGATTAAACACAGCAGAAGAAATGATTAGTGAACTAGAGAATAGTTTCATAGAAAATATTCATACTGAAGCATCCTAGAAAAATTAAGGACAAATGGGATGTGGTAAAAAGATCTAACATATCAGCGCCCCATAAAAGAAGAAAGAATGAGAAATTTGAAGAGATAATGGTTAAGATTATTCTAAACCTGATTAAAAATGTCAAAACAGATTAAAGAAGCCCACACATCCCATATGGAACAGAATCAAAGAAAAGTGCACGTAGGCCCATCAGAGTACAGCTGCTTTAAAAAGGAAAGAAATTCTTAAAAGCATCTAATTCCCATTCCCTCAAAAAACAAAGACGCATTATCAAAGGAATATAAGAAGACTGAAAGAAGCCCTCTCAGCAGAAATTTTAAAGCTTGATGACAGCAGATATAATTTTTAAATCCTAAAAAAAAAAAAATGATTGCTGACCCATAAGTAAAATGAAGGTGAAATAAACCACAACAAATAACCCTGAGAGAACGTGTCATCAGCAGACACATACTAAAAGAAATACCAAAGAGAGTCCTTCATCAGAAGGAAAGTGATCCCAGATGGAATCACGGCAATGCAGGAAGAGATGAAGAACAATGGGACAAGTAAATGTATGAGTAAATCTATATGAATATTGACTTTGTAAAACAATTAAAGTGGTCTTTGGTGCTTTCAAATATATGTAGAATTTGTATATATGAATACTACAACATCATTTTGGGAGTGAGGAAAATGGAGTTAAGAAAAGTAAAAAGTACAAATTTAAGACTCTAATAAGCAAAAGATGTGTGTTGTAATTTCTAAGGTAGGCACGAATAATATAAACATATATCATTACCAAGTTAATAACAATTAAACAATTAAAGCAATACTTTATTAACTCACAGGATGTAAAAAATTAAAAAAATAGGAAACATAATAGGCAAGCCAAGTAGAAAGCAAATAGTAGAATGTAAATTTGAAATCAGATATAGTACTTGCAACGTTAAATGTAAATTGACTAAATAGTGCAATTAAATATTGCAAAGCTCTTCGGACTGGATTAAAAGATGAAACCCAACTCTTAACTGCTTATAGGAGACACGATTTAAAATAAAGACACAGTAACGGTGAAAGAAAAACAGGTGGATAATATATATCACACAAACATGAGCAAAACTGGATTTGGTTTAGTCATACTAAGCGTAGATGAAGCAGATGCTGAGGGTAAATAAGTATTACTCAGGACAAAGAAAACCATTTGATAATGATAAAGTGTCAGTTCATGAGGAAAATATAATAAACTTATGTATCTGAACGATATTGCCTATTGCTTCCCTCTCCTTCCTCCCTTCTCTGTCTCTCTCTATGTATATATATGTATATGTGTATATATGTATATGTATCTATAGAGAGAGGCATATAACAAATCAATAAGAGATAGACAGAACAATGTAATTAATACATAGGAAAAGTCTTGGACCAGTAGTTCCCACAGGAGTGTATTGAAATGACCAATAAGCATTAAAAAAATGCTCAAATTTTTTGTCATTAGGGAAATATAAGTTAAAACATGATGATACTGCTACACATCTATTGGAATGGCAAAAATTAAAAACCTGACAATGCCAAGAGTTGATGAGGAAGTGGAACAACTGGCACTCTTTATATACTGGGGATGGGAATTTAAATTTGTAAAACCACTTTGGAAAACTGCTTGGCAATACACATAACTTGTGACTCCGGAATTCCACTCCTAGGCTTATTCCCAAGGTAAATGCTTATGTACTCGAGCCAGAAGATGTACCAGAATGTTCAGAGAAGCCTTGTTAGTAATTGCCCCAAGCAAGTCAGATGCCCATCAGTGAAAACTTCTGTGATGCCATGGTTAAATCTCATGAACGACTGACTGAAAAAAGTCAGACAAATAGGAGTACATATATGCACCCTTTGTTTGACTCCACTTATTTCAAGTTTAAAAACAGTGGCGACTATTCTATGGTGATAGAAGTTAGTGAGCAGTTCTTTGAAGTGGTTACTGGGATGTGGCACAAAAGAAATTTCCTGAGATGTATTTCATGTCTTGACCTGTGTGGTAGTTGGATAGGTGTGATTCCTTCTGTAAAAATTCTTTGAGCTGTAATCCTTAAGATTTTTGTATTTTTTTTTGGGTATGTGTGTTATACTTTTTTTTAAAGAAAAAAGTAGGCTGTACTTTCTATCTTGTGTTAGTCATGCCTGCAGGGATAGGCTTGACCTACTAATCTCTATTTGTAATGGAAAATGGTTTAGTGTTTCTATAAATAAATAAATGGGCTTGGTTAAGGTATGGTTGTAGGATTTGTGTCATTATTAAGATACGACTAAATCCAGTTTATTAGAATATTCATCAGAGTGATAAGCAGAAATATTTAATGCAGTGCGCATATTTTCTCCAGTAATAAACGGAGCAATTGGGGTTTTTTTTAGCACATGAATTGTTCACTTATTTCCCGTACGTCTGTCAAATTTATTTGATTACTTCAAATTTATTTCCTTTCTAATGCCTACAGGAAAATGCAATAATCACAGCTGAACTCTAAAATGATGGTTTATGTCATCTGTGGTTTAGTGGCTGACCATCAATTTGCCTCCGTGTCATGGTATGCACGGGTCCCCACATCCGAGCTCTGTGTCACAGTGACCCAGAGGACCAGATGTCTTTACTCTTGAGTAAGCTGCGCTCTGGATGAGCACCTGCTACTGTCATTTTGTTCAGGGAAGTTGGCTATCCAGATAATTAATTATGCAATTGGTATTTGTGAATACTGCTTTCTATAGAAAGTGATCCGAGGAGGTGAAAAGGGAGGGGAGCAAAGTTTTGGTTGACGTTAGGAGGGAAGATTCTCCCCAAATGCATTTTCCCTTAAAGCATAAATAACCTTCCACCCACAATCAGCTTAATTACCTCCCCCCTTTATTCTAGAACTTCCATCTAATTTAGACTTGATGGATTTTGTAAGAAGTCTCATCTAATCAGCATGGTCTCTGATTTACAATTCTGACTGTTGCAGGCATTGCTCCAAGCTCCCAAGAGAGATAAGACTTAAGGCATCAGAAAAAGCAGGGTGTGTCTCAATTAAATGAAATCTTTAATCCTTTCACACCCTATTATAAGAAAAAGCTGAGCAGTCAAAGATGAACTCTCTAAGATTATATTTTTCTGCTTTTTTGGTGTGGGTCAATTTACCAGCTACCACGATGCCTTAATGTATATTTATTTTTAAATTGTAAGTTTTTGGTTTTAGTAAATATTTTTTCTAGATGACTGTTAAAATAACACGTATTGGAGAATGTTACAGAATAGTCATTGAGCCAAAAAATTCAGCATAGATGAAATAGAGTTCACAGTTCTCATTCTTCCATTAGAAAGATACACACAGCAGTGGTATAGGGGAGTTATTTTCTCGGATATAATGCTGTGGTCAAAACACGTCTCCTCACAAGCTACACCTCATTGCCTTTGTTAATGAAATTGAAAGCGAGCTGCAGGGTAAAGATTTCTGTCTCTGTTCTGAGACTAAGCCTGCTACACACTCTTTTTTCAGCAAGAAGACTATCAATAGAGCTGCCTTAAGCTTCCTTCTGTTCCCTTAGATGTAATTAGACACACAAATGGAGCTTTAATGCCTCAGAGGCAACTTTCAAATCCAGCTTCTCCTTCTTTCAGCGCTATTTATTATGGGGTAGAAATGTGGCTCAAGAGCAAGTTAAACTCACTTACAAAAAATAAAGTTGCATTTTTGCATATCTGTCATGTGACTTCAAATTTTAAACCCCTGTACTTGGTAAGGAAGAGAGGCCACAGAATAAAAGAAAGGGAAATATGCTTAATCTTTTTGCAAATAAAATAATCACAACAAGCTAATAATAACAGTATGATCATGGGCGTTTTATACTCAGAGATGATGTAACTTGCGGGAGGTCCCACCACTAATAGGTGGTGAAGCTGAGCTGCAAACTCAGGAAGGTGGGCAGCAGGCTGCCTACTCGGGACCCCAAACTTGTACTGCATCTGTAAGGGAAAAAGGAAATGCAGAGGAAATAACGGAGTCAAGGGTAATTTTAAAAATATAAAGAGAACTCACATTTTTGGAAATAGAAGTTAGAGATGATGGAAAAATGGGGAGGGAGATGGGGAATGAATGAATGAGGTTCCCAGGAGGAGGGGAGAGAAATAATTAGAAGCAGGTGAGAAGCCAACACATCTTCCCCTGGAACAGAAAAAAAAAAAAAAAAAAGAAACATGTCAAGACAAAAGCGCTTGGAATAATAAGTCATCCTGCAAGGGCCTTTCTTAGAAGCTTCTACGTTTACAATAAGGAGGGAGTGTGCACTCATCTGAGAGTCAGGGAGATAAAAGGTGACAGAGGTTGAACAAAAATATGTGGACCGGGTGAGGGGCGGGAGGAATGAAGTCCTATGTGATATGTGTGTGGAAAACTGCATTTTTGTGGGTATATAATGTTATTTTAAAAAATCTGAAATCTTAGTAATTTATATCTGCAGATTAAGTTAAATGACTGTGTTATTATTAAGTGTGTGTGTGTAAAGGTAAAAATGTGGCACATGAGAGCTGAGATGTGCTGTGTCTGTGTTGGACTCTCAACACTTTGATTAAAAAAAGAATGTAAGTCTGGCCGGTGGGGTTCAGTGGTTGAACACCAACCCATGCACCAAGCAGTGGCTTGTTCAACCCCTGGTTAGGTCACATGCCCAGGTTTCGGGCTCCATCCCCAGTAGGGGGCACACAAGAGGCAGCTGATCGATGTTTCTCTCTCATTGATGTTTCTGTCTCTATCCCCCTCTCCTTCTCCTTTCCCTTCTCTCTAAAAATCAACAAAAACAAATTTTAAAAAATGTAAAATATCTTGTTAATAACTTTTTATATTGAATACATGTTGAAATAATATTTCTATTCGGTTCGATAAAATATATTGTTAAAAAAATTTTTTTAAATGATATGCAGTCCACAGTTTTTGACACACCTTAGCCTGTATGAGTTTAAGTAGGCTTGATCCCTGGTGGAGAGTGTGCAGGAGGCAGCCAATCGATGCTTAGCTCTCATATCGATGTTTTTCTCTTTCTCCCTCCCCTTGTTCCTCTCTCTCTAAAAAAATCAATAAATATCTTTCAAAACATAAAATTATAAGTCAAGAGAAAGGATTATTTGAAGCTGAATAAGTTAGAGGAAAATGTTTGAATTGACCTAACACTATCTCCTCAGCCTTCTACTTACAGGTACAGCTCAGAATTTTTAACTGAAGCATAAAATATTTGGCACAAAATAACTGGTATGTTCTTGCGTGAATGCTTGTTGCACTTTGTCTTCTAAGTCTGCATTTTAAAAAAATATCTGAAATAATGTCTTATTTAAAAATTTTCACTATTATCTTTATCTTATATAAATGTTCAGCTTACTATTGTATAATAATACTTCTTTGTATTCATTTAACCTTCCAGTAGTTAAACCAGAATTAGAATGTGTTTAATATTTATATATGCATGAATTTACCTTTTTACTTAATTTTTTTTAAATTTAAAATCTATTACATTTTTAGTTTTCTTGGTCTTAAAAATACTCTGAATTCTGAGCACTTTTAAAGTGAAATCCAGGTATTGGCATAGTATTTCAAAATTGTAATTAATATAGGCTGAAATGCTGGCTTATCATTTTGATGCAGTAATGTAGTCAGAGCAATTGGAGACACTAGCACTAAAATGACAAATTGTGATTTTCCATCTCTGCTAGAAGTTGATTAAAAACCAAGGAACCTCATAAACTGAGAGCAGAGGGCAGGGCACTGAGGCCAGAATCTAGTTAAAACATGCTGTCATTCTCTCAGTTAATGCAGCAGCCAAGAGCCAGCTGGAAGAGTGAGGATCACTTGGGGAATTTGATGTGAAAAGTGGTTTGCGACAGAGAATTAGATGCTTAAAAAATGATGGCAAAGGTTGAAGGAATGTACACTAGTCTGGGTCTCTATGAAAGACTCCTGGAATAAAATAGCTGCACTGACCTGTCCGTGAAGCAGCCTCCACCACAATCCGGAAGGTGATGGATCCGGATGGGCCCCCAGAACTGGGGACATCACGGGCAATCCGCTGTCGTTGCAATTGAGAATCAGGAAGTTCCTGTGCCTACTGATCCAGTTAACTGCCTCATGACTACAAAAGAGTTGCCAACTGGCTGGTGGAACATGGATTCCACTTGCGGCCAGGACTACCGATTGCCTTTCAACACCCACGAACAAAATAACTGGACAAGGCTATGCTCTTGCAGAAAAACCTATGTCTTCATGTTTGTGCTTGCCAGAAGCACCAGGAATACAGCCTCTGTCTCACTTCTGCTTCATAATCTTAACATGAATGGATCGAAGTGGCAGAACCAAATTCACACCCAGAACTCAGCTGTGAGTATGGGCAATTTTTACCATTAGTTTTACACTCTTGATAATTCAAGAAGACACAACAAGCAAGACATGGAGTTGAGCAAACCAGTCCTAACCAATATGGATTTTCATGACACTGTGAGAAGTAACAAAAAGAGACCTCTGTCCACTTATATGTGGTATCTAAAGCAATCAGACTCAGAAACAGAAAGTAGGATGGTAGTTGCCAGGGCTGGAGGGGAGGGTTCAGGGGTAGAGAGTTTCAGTCATGTAACACAAGACAAAAAGCTCTGGAGATCTGCTATACGACTTTGTGCTTATAATTAATACTGCGATGCACGCTTAAAAATTGTTAAGAGAGTACCATTTATGTTTTGTGTTTTTTACCAAAGTAAAAACATAACTACCATTTAAAAAAAAAAAAAAAAGAGACCTATGTAGTTCAAGAACTTTGCAGTCACCTCCAGATTTAGGCAATGATGGTCATTATTTACAGTGAACCATCACTTGAAATGGTGCATGCCAGTTACCCTCACCTAAAATTCAAATATCAAATCTTTTGGATTTATCTTGTTATTTTTTGTAATGTTAAGGATAAAATCACCTAAATGCAATATTTATTTATAAAAGGCAATATTGGATTATCTCATAATTTTAAAATTATGATGTGCCTTCGAGGCATATCATTCTGCAAATGTTGGGATAGGTTTGCTTTAGAAAAAAAGAAAAAAGAAAAAAAAGTATGTGTTTTATATTATTGCCGTAATAAATCAACCCTAATTCATGATCTTAAAAATAAATAAATAAATAATAAAATAAAAGTTAAGTAATTGCCCTAAAATTCAATTATAATCCCTTCCCTAGAAGATCTGGTTGGGAAAAACGTTCTAAGTGCTGGTATCATAAATATTTTACCTAAACAGTTCTGCTTATACAGAATTTAAAAGATTGAGATGATATTTCTAAAAGAAATCACCCTAATAGAAGAGATACAGCACCGAATCTTCAAACTACTTGCAAAATCACTAATCCATGGTGAAGCTTGTCATTCTCTTCTTTGTGTTATACAAACATGTTTGAAATTTTAAATTACAAAAAGAATGGGGAATAGATACAGCAAAAAGTCCATATTTGATCTTTGTACTTAGATACTTATTTTATGTGTATAGGGCCAAGTACCTAAAAGCATAAACTAAAGACCTTCTGGAGATTAGAAATGGCTATAATTCCTGCAACTTGTAGCCCGCTCCAGGAAAATAAAAAAACTCCTTGTAAGTTTCACACAGGAATTGTTTCAGTGCTTTGTGGGTTTGTTGCCTGTAGGCTTGTGGGTTAATTGATTTTCGAAGGAAAAATAAGGGTAAACAATTTTGGTCACTGTATTGTGAAATTTAGCAAATGTCAAGGAATTGAATGAATCTGATGTTCATAAAACCTCGCTTAAATTTCTTAGAATTTTTTTTTTCAATTTGTGAATGATTTCTTACTGGTAACTTCCAGATCAAAATGTTCTAAAGTCGCATTTCCGATTCCCAAATATAGTATGTGTGGCACCTTCCAAAAAGCCAAATGGAAATGACGCGATCCATTGCCTATGTTCCAAATCAATATTGTCCCAAGTCAAAAAAAAAAAAAAAAGGAATTCTATTGCATTGTCTCATTCAGTCCAAGTGTCTGCTTTTTCCAGGGATATGTTTAATGACTTTTAAAGAGGAAGATTATCCTCCTACCGCTCTCGGGGATAAAAGTTCTTAGCGTACTACAAAGGAGAAACAGTTCCCCCAACTGTTCCCTGACCTCACCCCCTCAGAAGCTGGGTTTCTAAACAAAAGGGGTTGCAGTGTAAAGATACATCCTTTGTACGTGTTTCTTACTTATCTCAGTAAAACTGACTGCAAAGGTCAAGTCCCGGGTGATCTCCTTAAACCCACCGGACTCCCTCACCCTCGGGTCTGTTTCCTTCTTTTTTTTATAGATAATTTGACAATTTCCAGAGCCGAACCAGACAATGCAGAGACTGTCTGAATCCCAGGCCAAGTCTTGGAGAGACAATGAAAAAGTCTGTTCATTGTATGGTATCCAGCTCTCTGGGTGTGTCGTTCGGGGAAGACAGTGCATCTGGATGGTGCTGTTCGTGCCAGGACTGTGGGTGGCAGCAGAGGGAGAGAGAAGGAGAACCGGCACTAAGAGGACTGAGGGGAAACCGGGGGAGGAGTAGGGGCCCGGAGCTCAGACCACACGTGGGCAGCTCCCAGGACAGGGGTCAAGGGTGAGAGGTGGGGCACGGGAAGGGCAGGAAGGCCAGAGCGCGCCAGTTCATTCGGCCAACGCTAGGCTTTGGCTTGGCTGCGGTGCAGCCTTGATGCCTGCAGCGTTATCAAGCGTGCACCGAGGATTTCCAACCCCTTTTAACAAATACAAAGTCGAGAAACTAGTTTCAGCAGCTTTTTTTCTGCGTTTCTTAAGAGCCTTCATAGTTTCCTCAAAGATCATCCACAAGGTCGTTTTGGTAATTTGTGTCTTTCAAGGAATTGGCCCACTTCATCTAAGTTTTCAAATAGGTGGGCATAGGGTTGTTCATAGCATTCCTTCATTATCTCTTTAAAAAAAAGTCTTTTTTAACAGCAAAGGCGGTGAGGCAAGACGGCAGACACCAAGAGGAAACAGCACAGAGCCTTGACGGTTCAAGCTAAGAGGCCATAAAGGACCAAAAAAGATGCCAGGCCGCCAGCTAGGCAGTGACATGGCAGGGCAGGTGGAGGGAGAAGACAGAGGCCGCATCCCAGCCCCCATTTGCAAGGCCAAGTGCAAAGCTAAGGAGCAGACTCTCGCCTTTTCTTCCAAAGGAATGCGTTTCAGAGCAAGGCCTTTATCGCAGGACTTAATGCTGATGCCTCATTTTAAAGCAGATGATACCCAAATGGATCGTAAAGATAAGTTATTTGTGATGAATGAGGTTTGTGAAGTGAAAAACTGCAATGTTTCTAGTCTGCATCTAAGAAGAAACAAGATCTCTGTATGCGGCTTTCAAATTCACCTCATAGACCATCTGCTAAATTCCTAGTTGAAAATATTCATACCCGAGCTGAACTAAAGACGACTGGAAACTGTTTGAAAGGTTCTCAGCCCCTTTTGTCTTTTGACCCTGCTTTTGATGAATTACCACATTAAGCTTTGTTAAAAGAAAACCCTTAAGTCAGATCTTCAGTGCACCACGGTATCATCCCCAAAGCCAACCATTTGTGGACCACGTGTTTACTTCTGTTTTGGATGATAGGATACGGTTTTGGACCTTTCAGGTCAAAGAAGAAGATGCTGCTCTTATAGAAATAGGACCTCGTTTTGTCTTAAATCTCATGAAGATTTTTCCAGGGAAGTTTTGGAGGCCCAAATTTATATGAAAATCCTTACTACCACCAGTCACCAAACATCCATCGGTGGGTCATAAGATTCCTCACAGCTGCAAAATACAAAGAGAAACAGCAAGTTAAAGAGGCACAGCAACCAAGAAAGAAAGAACCAAACACTATTCTTTCACATGATCCCACTGCAGATGTTTCTGTCACACCAATGAAGGAAAAACCGATAGAAATACAGTGGGTAAAACCAGAGCCAAAGGTCCATTGGAAAGCAAGGAAGAAAATACAAAAGGCAAAGAGAAATGAAACAGAAGGTGAACAGTGGGAATGCAAACAAATCGCTGGATAACTATTTTTTCAGTTATTTTATATTTATTTTGTATTTAATGTGTAAATAGTTTTATTTTTCAGGACTATCTTACATCTAATTAGTGTGGCATTTAAAAGAAAGAAAAAACTAAAATTTTGTGGCTTCAAAAAAAACCTTATTAAAGAATAATTGACAAATGTAATCGTATATATTTCAATTATCTATTCTTTCAATGGCCATGGACTCAGTAATGATGATCCCTCTTTAATCTCTGATATTGGCAATTTGTGCTTTCTCTTTTTTTTTCTTGGTTAGTCTGTCTCCAAGTTTATCATTTTTATTGATTTTTTTCCCAAAGAACAAGCTTTTGGTTTTATTGATTTTTCTCTGTTGTTTTCCTGTTTTGAATTTCACTCGTTTCTGCTATTTTTATTATTTCTTTTCTTCTGTTGCTTTTAGATTAAATTGTCTTTTTCTAGTTTCCTAAAGTGGAAACTTACATTACTGATTTTATATCCTTCCTCTCTCCTAGGGCATGTGTCCAATGTTATCACCTTTCCTCGAAGCACTGCTTTAACTGCATCCCCTGAATTTTGATAAGTTGTGTTTTCATTTGGTTAAAATATTTTAAAATTTCTTTTAAGACTTCTTTGACAGACCCTAGTTAAAATGATAAACTTTAAAATTTAATACTCCTAATCTTTTTCCTTGCTTTACTTTTTCTCCTCTCTCCAGTACTTGTAAGCTGCTAATATACCATGTCATTTCTTTATTATGCATTTTTGTTGTCTCTCTATTAGAACATGACTTCCACAAGGGCAGAGTTCAGGAAACTTTGTCAGTTTTGTTTAATGCTGTAGTTCACGTATCTAAACCTATGCTGGGTATACAAGAGGCGCTTAATACATGTTTGTGATTGAAGTAAGAGGAATTTTATAAAAAGCTTGACACATAGAATGGAAAAGAGGAAGAAACAGTGCCTTTGAACCAGGAATTTTTAGCTTTGGATATTGAATTTTTCTTATTTTTTTTTCCTTTTTAAATACTACATGGATTTTTGATAAACTCTGATATCCGAGTGAAGATTTTGTGCCTATTTGATCTCATCTGATCGGAAGGGAATATGCTTTTAATATAGTCCATCAGACATGTTTTCACGTCTCTAGAGTCTAACTGATGACAAATTCTGGCAACTCTGAGTCAGAGGCCCATGATTTCCAGTTAAACCAAAAAATTATTTACTTTGTGAATCACAGCACAGAAATCATATTTTTATGTCCATAAAGAAAGGAAGAATTTATATAATGTGATTGATCAAGGTATTAGTTATGTTTGGGCACAAAAAAAAAATTGACATGAATTTTCTCAGATGATGGGGTTGGCCAAATCCATTAGGATATGGGCCTGATTGAAATCCTTAGTGGCCAGAATTTGAAACAGCGGCTTATGCTTTATAAAAGTTCATCTGTTGCACCCATTTTGCTTCATTTCTCTGTCACAAAACACCATTTAATGGAAGAATATGCTTTAGTGGATATCCAAGGAATATTCATCATCACTAAAGGTGCTAATTGCCCTGGCTGGTGTGGCTCAGTTGGTCATGTGCACAGGAGGGTCACCAGTTCAATTCCCGGTCTGGGCACATGCCCAGGTTTCGGTTTTGGGCTCAGTTCCAGGTTGGGATGAGTGCAGGAGGCGGCAGATCAATGTTTCTGTCTCTCATTGATGTTTCTCTCTCTCCCTCTCCCTTCCTTCCTCTCTAAAATCAATAATAAAATAAAGGTGTTTATCTAAGGCATTGTACTGGTGCTGTTGATAAAGAATATCTTGGCTATTTATAGGCATACATTTAAATAGAAAGGTTACCTGAGAAAATACCAAAGCATTGGTATTTTAAGACATTTAAAGATAAGACAACCACAGATCTTTACTGATGGCTCAGAAAGAATCTCTTATCTACTGTAGTCTGTATACTTTCATACAACTCACTCAACTTTACTTTTTTCCTAACTTCTATCCTGCCTCACTCCAGGCAAAGAAAACTGTCAGAAAGTTGAAGATAAGCCTTTGTAGAATGTCCAGCATGGATGTGGACAGGGGAAGGAAATGGCCTAAAGTATATGAATAGAATTCCTGTTCTGCTGGTCATGATATCTCTTGTTGAACAGCTCCATTTCCAACTGTGCTGCCCATGGATGGGTGTAGGCAATGACGTAGAAGACTGCACACAGCATAACTCTATTTCCAAGATTATTTTTTGCAAGCTAGCTTCTAGTTGGGTCCTGCAAAGTGGGGGATTAATAAGGAAAACTGGATGCTTCTGCTGATGCTCAGACATCAGCTGCAGTAGCCTTGGGAGTATGGCTTTTCAGCACTAGTGTAGGCTCCTGGATTCCTCTTCAGCTGTAGTTGTGCATGTTCATGTGTCGCAGCCTGTAGGGACCTCTGTTCACACCATATTATGGTTTAGAAGCAGTAGTAGAGTCCTGATTTTTAATAACCCCTTACTCCTTCCTGCTCTTCCATCCCCTCAAACACCCCTATAACCAGCTTTCTTCACTAAATCATTTTCTTTTTGACAAATTTAAATTAAGTTTTTCTTTTTCTTTCTTTTTTTAAAAAATATATCTTTTGTGATTAGTCCAGATATAACAACACACAGTACGAATAGCAATCCTAGAACACAAGCCTTAAAGATGGACTCTGGGATTTATTATTGACCGGATTGTGCTTGAACATGAAAGAACCTCAAATGACAGAGGAAAATGAAATACTCAGAATCTATGGCTTATAGTGGCCTGGGATAAATTGTCTCTTGCAGGAAAGACTTCAGGAGACCAATTATCTGTTGAGACTAGAAGTGATGACTATAAGGAATTCTAGGTTTGTTGGCTGCTTCTGATTTCACCCAAGAGTTACAGAGAGAAAATAAAAAGCTTAGTATTTTATTTTATTATTATTTTTAAAACTATATCTTTATTGATTTCAGAGAGAGGAAAGGAGAGGGAGAGAGAGAGAGAGAGAGAGGGAGAGAGAGAGAGAAACATCAATAATGAGAGAGTCATTGAGAGGCTGTCTCCTGCAGGCCCCCCACTGGGGATCAAGTCCACAACCCGGGCATGTTCCCTGGCTGGAAATTGAACCACGATCACCTGGATCATAGGTCCATGCTCAATGGGCGAGCCACGGCCAGCTGGGCAAAAGCTCAGTGTTTTAAAATCTCAGCTCCATGCTTAGTCAGACAACCACAGATCTTTACTGATGGCTCAGAAAGAATCTTTTATCTGCTGCAGTTTATAAACTCAGGAAGGATGCATTTGAGAATCAGACCCAAAATTTGTTACTGTAGGCTGTAAAATTGCAATGTCAATAAAATTCACTGCTTCACTAGGTCTCTTACATAAAAGTTAGGGTGTTGATTGGTAAGGAATGGGACCTTGGGAACTGGAATAGGGATGGAGCCATTTGAGAGCACTCATATGAGTCCAAGAAACTTGAACCCCTAAAACCACCTGAGGGTCTTTTGCTTTCAGCAGCAGCTCCTCCCCTTTCTGAACACTCTGTCTTTCCCTTGCTTGAAAACCAGCAATTACTTCACAGGACTTAGTTGCTCTTTTTCCTCCTGATCTATCCTTAAGACCCCTCTTTGCCTCTGGACTCACAATTAGAAATAGATCCTTGAATATTCCAAGAGATTAACATTAAAAGAATGAAAATATGCTGCCAGCTTTTATTGAAACAAACAAACCCAGAGAGTATGTGTGTGAATGGTTTTTCAGTGGGGTGAATGCAATGGACCCTCTTGTCCAGTGGGGGTCATGGGATCCCCCAAATGGCTGAGGCAGAGGTCATACAGCAGTGCTTAATTGCAAAGTATATTTGCATGTGGGGATACGGTCACAATCAGTTTCAGCTTGTAGAGATTGTTGGCAATAGCTAGTTTTTCAGAGTCCATAAATATAAAATATATTGGAAGCCTACCTTATAATCGGTCAACTCAAGGACTAGGAAGTAAAGACTGGTTTATGTCTGCACAAAAGGGAGTCATGTTCTTTCACCCAGTTTGCAGACATGAGCAGTTCAAAGGCCCAGGCTCACCTGAATGAAGAGCAAGTTCTTTATCCTGGAAGAAGGTCCCTGGGACACTGTTATATAAAAACACTGTAAATCCCTTCAAACCTTTCCCCAAAGGGATCTGAATTTGTCTACCAGGATGGCCGTGTACTAATGAAAGGGAAATAACCAGACCTTGAGAGGATTATAAATAAATCAATGGCTCTGAATTGCTCATCCGTGATGCTGTGAAATACTATTGTAGTCCAACTAAAAGTGTATAAAGTTTTGATCTGATTACATCTCACAGTGGGTCCAGTAGGTCCATGGACCCATGCTACTGTGATTTTCCTAGTACTCCAATGCATAGTTGAAATGGCATTTTTGACAATAGATGGAATCTGTGAACTGGATTGAGGGCTATTGTTGTAGACAAGATCATGCAGAAGCTCTTGAAACTTCCCCTCCCTACCAAATTATAAACTAAAAGCAGTATCTTATCCATTGGGGGATCACAGAAGTTAATATCACTGTCAAAAATTTTATAAATGTAATTGATTCTTGTCACCAACCTAATTAATATTGCCTTTTGCACAGAAGGCAGTTGGATTTTGCAGAATGTAGGGTTTTGTAAATGTAATCAGGTGACAAATAATTCCAATTAATTATAAATATAAGATGTGGAGCAAGCCAATATAGCCTTTGGAACATGGCATATAGTTACTGATCTGGCAATATTTTTTCTTTTTCATACTAACTAATAAGGAACATTTTGTTCTTATCTGGCAAGGACAGAAGTACACTGTCACTCAGGACTTTGTTTAGTCTCATGTTCTCTTGATCATAATCATGTCTGTAAGGATCTGATTATCTCAATGTTCTATGGAACATCATGATGATCCATTACATAGGTCATAGTAAGCTGATCGATCCTGGTGATCAAGAAGTAGCAACTACTCTCAATATCTTAGAATAGTGATCCACAAAGTGTGGTCTCTGGATCTGCAGCATTAACACCATCTGGTAACATGTGAAAAATTCTCCATCCGCTGCCCCACCCAAACCTGCAGAATCAGAAATTCATGGTGAATCAGTCTGTGCTTTAACAAGACCTCAGGGTAGTTCTAATGAGCACTGAGGTTTGAGAATCAGTGCCTTTGAAAGTCATATGTGTGTGACAAGGTAGGAGATAAGCCTCACAAAAATGCAAGGGTCTGGCAGCACCGTGAGGTTTTAGGAGTCCAATCTTCTGGAGCATCTCTTCCAAAATAAAGAAAGGCAAGCTACTGGACCTTGCACTACTCACCACTATGAAAGAGAATCCATGCTGTGTGTCCCTCTTTGCCTTGTTGAAATAAAAATACCACATTTCAGTGTTCTGCTTTGCGTACTTACCAAGTAACTTGCAAGGCTACCAGAACAGTGGAGCTCAGGGCTCTGCCATTTGGGTTTTATGGCCAGCAGATTCCATGGTTGTCCAAGTGTCCATCACCGCTTGGGATGTGTATTGTGTTCCTGACATGCTGTAATAGGGACTTCTAGAGCAGATCCTTAGGGCTCCTGGGAAAATCTATGCTCTTTTCTATAAACCACCACTGTCTCTCTAGAAAGTTTTTGGTTGGCTTTTGGGCCCTGGCAAAACCGATGCTCGATCATTAGCTCTCTGAAATGCCCATTATGATCTGATCCTCCAAGCCCTCAACATGGTGTAGACAGCAGTGTTCTGTCATGAAGTGGAAGCAAGGCATATGAGATCGCACCTGATCAGATCCTGAAAGTACAAACAAGTTGACAGCGTTTACCACTAATATAAGGGGCACAGACATAAGACATAGTTGGAACTATTTGTACCAATGAAAATATTCTTTTTTAAACAAGAAAGCTTTAAATATAGTATAGGGCTCAGTGAAACCAAATTGCAAATTCAATTCTGATGTTCTATTATTATATTTCATCCCAGTCAGCTGCTTTTCCCCATCCGAGGGGATTTCAAATTTAATATTAAGACCTTTATCTGTTCCTAAATCACATAGCTTTGACTTCTTACAGAGACCTTTGCCTGAACAGGCCAAGAAATAAGAAGATCAAAATATTGTTGTCAATTTATTTGTAACTCTAAATCCAATGGCCACTAGGCCTCCTCTACCCTGCCCTCTTGGCAGGGTTCCATTTTTAGGTGACGTCACAACATTCACCACACACTTCACTAATTTTCAGGACAGGTCAGGACTTTCTCACTAAATAATCCAGATTCCAAGGCCAAGATGTGGCTGCTTTTCAGTCGGTGGTTAAATCAGCTGCTGGCCCACGCCAGGCTGGAAGAACTGCACTGTTTTCAATCTCGACCTTTTATCCCCAACAAATCGATTCTTTTCTGTACTAGTAAAACTGAAAAATCATAGCTACTAAAATAAAGAGTGCCCAGTCAAGCTGCCTTTCTGTCAAGCACCTTAAATTTTAGCTTTGCTCTGCCAACAAGGTAACAGGTAAGGTGTAATTAGCTCTAATAGCATGCTTTTACAGCCCCATCCCACCTCACCCCGGATAAAAGTCAATGTATTCCACATTTCAGTGATGAACAGTGAGTAGGTAGGGTGTGCAGCCACATTTAGAGAATCAGTGGTTTAACCCAGGTCACTCCTTTTTAGCCTTCGGGTCTTGCTTCTGGGAAAAGACTTGGAGCAGCCTACCATTTGAAACTGTTTTGAAAATGACCTTGTTTCTGTCTCCTCGCTCAGATCTCTCCAGGGAATATTTTGTTCTAGGACATCATGCTCAAGCCCATGGTGGGTACTCCAGAAAAAAAAAAAAGATAAAAAAAGAAAGACCTTCAAATGAGAGTTCTCAATTTCCCAGAAAAAAAATTTTCTAATGAGGAGGAAATAAAGCGAAACTTTAAAAAAGGGAAAACATTCTTTCTAACACTGTGATGTAGCAATGCTAAAAATCTCCTCTTAGCCCACCTGCATTCCCATCCCACTTCCCTAATGGTAAATCTATTAGAGAGGATTTCAGCTCTGGTTGATGTTAGATCAATGAACTCAACTCCATCTGGGGCTTCCATGAACTCAGTTTCACCTCTCAACTGGCTTCTGTGTATTACTATTACAGGGTTGCTCTATGTCCAGAATCTCTTTAAGCCAATAAATCTTTTTTTTTTTTGAGTGCATATGAATAATCACTAAACACACTGTTGGGTGTGGGGGGATAGTGATAATAAAATGAGTATGATACAGCTTCTTCCTTTAAGGAGCTCATGCCAGAAGAAGGCAAATGTTTACATAAAGAAACAATCACAAGGCAGGGGCTCCCAGTAATCATAGGGATCTGGACATGGTAGAAGGATAGTAAAATGGAGTAATTGGTTTGAGAGTCAGCAAAGGGTTAGATGGTTGTCAGGGAAGGCTTACTAGTGGAGGTAGGAATGGGGTTTTTAAGGTTGAACAATTTTCCTGGTGGAAATGGTGAATGTGTTATGGGAAGGGAGAGTAAAAGGGAACAGAATGAATTTCAGGGACGTGAAACAGTAGACATCCAAAGTTTGAAAAAGCATAAGCTAGTGTCCTACCAAAAATTTAAGCAAATTTGTTTCTCCAAACTATGAAATGGACTTTGGCTTATCCTTAGAAACTTAATGACAAGAGAAAACCTCATAGAGATTGCAGATTTTAGTGAGAGGACAATAGAGAGCTTCTAGACAAGCTGTGTCCAGTGGTTTGAAGAGCTCTGGGTTCCAAGAAGGGGCTCCTTGGAACATTGGCAGTGTTGGGGGGAGGCCTGTGGACAAATAGGCCAAAAGAGCCAGGCTCTGCCTCCTCTGACCTATCACTTCGACCAGAGAAGAGTCTCAGTAGCTCTTGTGTTGGGCTTCTGGTTTTATGAATGAAGAAATTGGGTCCCAGAGAGGTTAAGTAACTCACTCAAGACCACTTAGCTTGTTTATCATAGAGATGAACCAGAAAACCACGTTCCTTCTAGTTCGTTCTTTCCTTAAATCATAATATACTGCCTCCTCCATATTCAAGTCATGGATGAATTAAAACTTGTAGAACAATAGTCTTAAAGTAGAAAAAAAATATGATTTGAGCACAATATTTATAGGCTGTAAATACATTTTCATCAGACACGTTTTTCAAGGCAGCATTGGTAGGGAGGGCTGCTCTTTCTCCAGCTAGTAGGTAAGAGAAAGGCCCATAATTCAATGCTGGAACATGGATGTTGGGAGGGGCCAAAGATAATACACTGGTATCATTGTCAAATTGCCACACAGTGTCATTTTACTAGTGACAACTGTTGTTTTCTTTTCTTTGTTATTCTCCTTATACCTCAAATTTTGGCTGCCTTTTAGGACACCAGGAAATTTTTATTTTTACTTTAAATCCTTACAACCATCTTGATTATAACAATCCATTATTGATAGGAGAGGAATGATCGGGGAGAAACAGAGAAGAATTTATGAAGGTGTTTGTATTAACATTTGAGAAGTATGCTTCCTTCTGAGATAGGCTCTCTCATGTTGTCACCCAGTCTTCATATAAAAATATCATTTGGGGAGGTTATACTTAAGATTCTTAGGCTGAGCAAATCAACTCAGTGCCAGCGTTTGGTTCCCATTCCTTTACTCATCTGCTTATCTATATAAGAAACACTATGAGACGATCTTTGCTCAATGAAAAATAAAACATGAAGTTCTCGCTTTCCTAGAGGTTACATCCTATTAAATGAAGTGAAAAAATTATTTACTTGACTGATTATTTCTATTTCTATGGTAGTTTGAGTCTATACGGATACAGCTGTTGGATATTAATGTTCTACGAAAAGTAGAAATAAATAGTATGTCTTTATTACCCAAAATGGATAGATACGTTAGATTAGGTTTAGATACTCATGGAGTATCATCTTAAAATAATTACTAGCCTCTGGCCAAAATTGAGGTTACTATGGAGGTATACTTGTCCCCTTGGTCCTAGATAAGTGATAGAATAAAATACACCTTAAGCCAGGTAAACTAACATTCCCGTTATAGGCTGAGTCGTGTCTACAAATTCTTATGTTGAAACCCTAATCCTCAGTACCACAGACTGTAACTGTACAGTATTTGGAGATAAGGTCATTAAAGAGGTAATCAGATAAAAGTGAGGTCATTAGGTGAGCCTTAATCCAATATGACAGGCATCCTTATAAAAAGAGGTTAGGACACAGACAAGTATAGAGGGAAGACACATGAAGAAACAGGGAAATGCTGGCCCTCTACAAGCCGGAGAGAGCCCTCAAAAATACCAACCCGGCCAACACCTTGATCTCAGACTTCCAGCCTCCAGATTTGTGAGAAAATAACTTTGTTATTTAAACCATCTAGTCCGTGGTACTTTGTCATGGCAGCCCTAGCCTACTAATACAGTGACTTCTACGAATAAGGGAAAATTACGTGTTTAATAATTCAAAATACACTAGGTTGTGCTTTGGTAATAAACTCCTGAACTGCTGTTTGAAAAGGGGCAACCCCCCAAGGTATTTACCAGCTAAGTCCTTTCATGTGAACATACATTAAAAAGAAAACCTCTGTTGTGCTTGGGTCGTTACACATTTCAGGGCTATTCATTGTAGCATGTAGGCTACCATAATTAATACGAACTGGAAGTGAACAACCCAGATAAAGAAGCTAGTCAAGATAACATCTATGACTAGTCCTGAAAGTCTGTGAGAAGAAAGCATTATTTCCGGGAAAAATAATTTATCTTATTGATTTCTTATTGCTATCTTTCCTCAGGTTTATCAGACTCTCTAGAGGCTTCTGTTACATTTTACAAGTCGATTATGGTAAAATGATGGTTGAGTATTAACAGAACATACATTTAAGTATGAGAATGTATAATGTGTTCTCAAGGAGCCCAGTGAACATGCCCAAGCTTGTGCTTGGCTGGGCACGTCTGCTACGAGCAAGAACAATGTGATTATTAGTTCTCAAGAGTATTATTTTAAGGTCATGGAAAAAGTCAAGGGTGATGGTCCAGCTCTCAGTGTGCTTTCTTGTCCCATGAAGTGTTTTGTTGGGCCAGCATGCTTGTCTGGTGATTTCAGCAATATTTACACTTTAAAAATGAGGCCATTTCAAAACTCATTTGCATAATAGAATCAACTTTCAGGATCATTGATGATAAAGAAATGAAATTTAGTGATAAAATCCAATGTCAATAATAAGGCCCTAAATTGATTAAATTATGATTCCTGTTATAAAACATCCACAGAGTTTATTTTTAGATTTGTAAAAACGCTTGGTGATAATTAAGTTCATTTATTCTTTCTAATAGGAACATTTTATACCTTGCCTTTGAATAGCAGGTTATTACTGTCATCTCATTCCTGCTCTACAATCTGCCTATAATATGGGGAGAAAGTTTGGGAGGTTAATTTATAGATGAGAAAACTAAGCCCTAAAGAAGTGGTGAGATTTTTCCCAAGGCCCCGCAACTGGTAAGACATAGGGCTGAATCTCAAACATTAATCATTTCTTGCTTGTATCATTTGTTCATATATTCTTTTATGCATTTTATACCTTTTCAAAGTACCTGACAAACAAAATGAAGAATTAAGGGAGCTACATACAGGTCCATTGTATTTGGGAACTTGAGATTGAAAGGATCCAAAGAGACCAGTAAAGCAGAACTCAATTCTGGCTTTATATAGTTCACCTAAATGTACATGCGGAGTGTGCTCAGAAGCTGAGACAGTAAATCTAGCTGATAGATGTAAAAGCATCTAACACAGTGCCTGGCATCTACTAGGCCCTCAGTAAAGACTAGTTGGAGCCAAGTCCTCATAAAGTGTTGGGTGTAAAGCCATTTCATCAACTCCTTCACTCCTTGAGTAACTCATTTGCCCGAGGATAGACTTTTGATTTTTTTTACCACTCAAGGGTCATTATTCAGTGTAAGGAGAAGTAATAAAGAAAAACTAGAGGCAGAAGAAAGAAGACAACCTCAGACAATATTCCTTTTCTATGTCCAGAGTTATAAACTATGACCAGGCAGCTTTTACACTGTGAGAAGCAAAGAGGAAAATGTGTCTCTTGGAAAACAGCAAAATGTTAGGAAGCCCTACTATGACCTCAGAATCGTGACAACGTGTATTTCTAATTGTATGATTCTGTTGGAATTTGAAATCTACTGTTTTATAGAAGCAAGGGTATGATTGCCTTCCTCATTACTCAGTGACTGCTTTCTTCTGGAAACTAATTTTTATTTTATCTGACTTTAACATTTTTTTATTGGTATCATCATCTCACAGCAATCAACACTCACTAACCGTTGCCATTACAATGGCGTTGGAGCGGAGTAGGAGCCCAGACATCAGCAAAAGGAGGCTGCTGGTCCTGGCCCAGCTGCTGGTTACCTGTTATGTTGGGTAATTCTTTTTTTTTTTTTAAATATATCTTTATTGATTTCAGAGAGAGGAAAGGAGAGGGAGAGAGAGAGAGACAGAAACATCAATGATGAGAGAGTCATTGATCAAGCCCTCAACCTGGGCATGTGCCCTGACCGGGAATCGAACCCTGATCGCCTGGATCCCAGGTTGATGCTCAACTGCTGAGCCACGCCCGGCCGGGCATGTTGGGTAATTCTTTTTACTTCAAGGGAGTTTTGGCTTTTACACCTGAAAAATTAGGAGCTTATATAAGGTGACTGCAAATGATTCTCCCCAAAGCTAACATTTCCAGACCAACTGCGTTTCCTTATTTTGTGTCTGCACTGTTTTATACGTACTTTGAAGGATTTGAGAGAAGGTATTTCTTCCATGGCATTAGAGCCTATAACCACAAAGTCTCTTTTTATGGACTCAGGAGTGAAATTCCAGGGCATTTTTGGATGGCTTTTTGTTTTTTTCCCCCAGTCTCTTGCTCTTGCTTCTTGGTCCTCTGACTTCTGAAGATTTTTTCATTTTAATGTGATAGCAAAATTTTTTAGCATTTTCTGCTTTACTTCTCTAGTCTAGATTTCTCCTATGTGGGCCTTCACAGATCCCCAGTCTTGCAAAGATGAAAGGGAACCCAGTAGGGAGCTAAGGCCCACTGAATATCTACACAAATGGAAGGCTCGGGGAAATGCCACTGTAGAAATTCCGAGCACATACTCTCCCTGTAACGCTGGATTCACAGTCCAGACTCTTGGGATAGATCACAGGAACGCTAGCGCTATGCTCCTTTATGAGTAGGTTAGCACATCCTACTCAACTGCAGTTAAAAGAACCTCTTGACAGATTGTTTTTTCCCTGTAAGCAAACAGTAGCTATCTGATTACTTACTACCCCCGTTGAAACTCAGCCCTGAAGCCATTCAGATTTGATCTAGGACTGCTTCCTGCAGGTGGGTAGGAGTAGAAAGCTCCTGACTCTTACATTGTTCAGGATCTCCTTTCAGTGACTCATTTTCATTTCAATGAGATAATAAATCTGATAAATACCTTGAAGAGTGTAGCCTCCATTCTGAATTCGTATGTTAGGTTAAGTGCTAGTCTCGAATCTTCCACTTGCTTCCTATAAAAAATACAACTCACTAAAGAGACATTTATCAGTTTCATCTTTGAAAACAGGAGAAAACTTGACTCTCCCTCTCTCTCATCTCCCTCCCCTCATTTCTCTTACTCTTTCCCATTTTTTCTTCAAGGGGAGGCTGTAGGGAGAAAAGGGCTAGTCAATTATTTTAGACAAGTAGGTGCTCATTTGTTACTTGTTAAATGATTATGTCAATCAATGGATTAATACATTTTGCTTATTTAACTGTGTACAAATGTGAGGTATTATTAATATTCATAATGATAATATTCTTAATGATAGCTATGCCAAACACGTAAGTGGCTCTAAGCAATAGCAGAATATAGTAATTGATAAAATATATGGATGTTCCTAGGTAGTTCAATACTCAATGAGAGAGATTCACATTAATCCCAAACAATGGATGATAATACTTTAAAAAGATAACATTGATTTTCAGTTGCCAGGGCATTTCCTGGTAATACCTACAAGTAGTTGACTGATTTTTAATTGGTAAAGCAAATTCTAAAAAGTTCTGATTTACTCCTTGCTTGAGTAAATTACTCCACTACAACAATCGCATGTACATCCCCAGCTAGAGCTGGTTTACTTATTTTGTCAAGGGTTAAGAAAATCACTGATATTGCCAATTTTCGACTCTTCTTTTTGTCTAAGTCAAATAGCTCAGTACACCGCATCTCAGTGACTACACTCGTAACTTCCTTTCTATTAACTTTCAGGCCTCTATTGATTATGATGTATTGTTGAGGGTGGCATGTAAGTTTTCTTCTCTCGCCTATGGTATTACAACCATTTAGTGGGATGACTTTCTACTCACATTCTAGCTGGTAGAATAAATTTTTATTTATGCGTGTGTTCATCCCTTCGCTCAAGTATGATGTACAAACAACTGTGCTAGCTGTTGGAACAGTGGTGAGCAAGATTCACAACCTCCTTGGTTTCAGGGAGTTTGGAAACTAGTGGATAAGCTGGATGTGCAAATAAACAATTAGAATGTGATAAGTGCATTTACAAGAAAATATGAAAAACGTCCTTGCAGGGTGTTCTGAAGTCTATGGGAAGCTTCCAGAAAATGGAAAGAAAATCATGCAGTTGTGACATCCTGAAGGGAGGGGGGAAAAGTGTTTCAAAGATTAAGGAACAGCAACAGAAGATGCTGAGATATTATGTAATTAATAAAATGTGCTGACTGAATTTAGCAATAAAGATGTCTTTTTAGGAGACCTTGTTGAGACTGGGTTCTGTGGAACTGTGTAAAAACGAGTCAGATTATAATGAAAGTTGAGTTGAAAATTAAGAAATGCAGACAGAATGTATAGAAAACTCTTTTCAAAAGTTTGTTAGGGGGAGAAATCCAAAGGAGAGTGTGGGTTTGAGAAGTTTGGGTGTTTTATGATGGAGAGGAAGAGCTAGAGATTGAAATATGAGGAAATCCAAGGAATGCAAAAAAATTGGCTGATGGTGCTTTGTGCCTGGATAGGCAGGTAGGGCTAGGATCCAGAGAACAGAAAGATTACGTTTAGATAGGATGACAGACATTTTTTTCCTAATGTAACAGAATAGGCATGATTTGAACTAAATTTGAAGGTAGCTGGAAGTTGTGTGAGTTCCCAACATAAACTTCTATTTTTCAAGAGATTGGGTGTGAGTGAGGAGACAAATTGTTGGATCTGGGCCTTGAGTTAAATAGAGAAAACTGAAAATATTAGAAAATGAGATTACTGAGAACTGAAAAGATACACACAAAAGAATTCCCAGGAACACTTGAGAGCTCAGTTTAGGCTGTATGTCATCAACTTGCAGTAGCATTAGTATGTGTGTCTTCTATTTTGTGTGTTAAAAAACACAAAACAGCATTCAGCCACATGGGTGTGAAATGGCTAATCGTTTGATTTATTTAGACTTCAGGGTTTTCTCTACAGAAGGACAGTTCATCAAGAGACTTGAAATACTAACGAGAGACTGGTTTAATGACGAACCAATAAGTATAAATTAAATAAGAAAAAAATGGAAACAGGAGGAAAAAGTCGGAGGGTCAAATGACTGCTGATCCCCACGCAAAGAAGCAAAAATATAAAGTGAGAGGAGAGAAGCACAGAAGTGCGATTAGAAAATGTGGGGTTTTGATGAAGATTGTGGCAGTGGAGCTCTCTAGTTAAAGGCCAAGCCCAGGGCGTGGCCCACACATACCGGCGGATGTTTAAAGCAGAGTGGAGGCGAAGGTCCCTGGAAATGGAAATGTGGGTGAGCCGGGAGGCCAGAGTGCTGAATGGGTCAAGAGCAGTTAAAATCCTTGGAAATGAGACAGGACGAACAGATGGAGAAGAAAACATTGAGCCTGGTAGAGAAAAGAGACCTGACAGATGACACAAAAAGGCGAGATTGAAGATTAGCCAGGCAAGTGACAGGAACTTAAGGAAGTCTTCAGGTGGGGAATACGGTTCTCGAAAGGGCAATAGAGAGTGAGAAAAGCTTCTTAGGATTCCTGGATAACAAACTTATTTCACTAACACACATGAAATTATTTCAGTACATCGTATTTTCCACTTTATTGATGTGCATATTAGTTTATGCTGATTTACACTTAGGTCTATATATTTGTATTGAGAATGTCTTAATTAGTTTACTTTTATGAGTGGAGTGCCATGTATCAGTGATAGCATACCAAAGTACATTTTCTCCCATGACTCTTTTTTTTTTTTTTAAATATATCTTTATTGATTTCAGAGAGGGGAAGGAAGAGGGGGAGAGAGAGAGAGAAACATCAATGATGAGAGAGTCATTGATCAGCTGCCTCCTGCACGTCCCCTGCTGAGGATCGAGCCCACAACCTGGGCAAGTGCCCTGACCAGGAATCGAACTGTGATCTGGATCCTAGGTCAATGCTCAACCGCTGGGCCACACTGGCCAGGCTCTCCCATGACTCTTGAGGTTTAAATAATATTTTCAGTTTCCTAGCTTCCCTATTAGCAATTGCAATTCTATCATGGTCACAAACCAGTTCATACTGTCACCTTTGGATTTGGGAAAAGAAGATTAAAGCGAACAGTTTAAAAAAAAAAGTTTCAAATTAGATGGTGAGGCTTCAGAAATATATTGCAATATTTATTATTTCAAATCATTTTTTTCTGTCCTGTTTATTATGCTAAGTTAATTGTTCCTGTAACCAAGAGAACTCCCAAAGGAAATATTTTCTTGTCTAAATAAATTTGGTGGACCCCAAGCTGTACATTTTGGCTTCACTTCACAGATTTTAAAGAACATTAGGCCTCAAAGCAAATTTTTCTTTGAAAATGAGTGAGAAACATTACAGACGGCAGAATCACTTCCAACGCCTGTAGGGCACACCAATTAAATAGGTGCTCCTTAGTGATATTTGAACCTCCTGTAGATGATGTTGGACTGATTTGAGTTCATCTAGGTAGATGCTGTCTTTTCTTGTGGCAAAACTAGAGGGAAAAGAGAAATTACCTTGCTCACTTCCCATGCTTTTCGATGCCAACTTCTCTTCCTCATGATTACTTGCCCAAACGCCCTCCAGTCAACCGAATTATCCTGTCTTGAACATGCTGTCCTCTTTATCCAGTTTCCTCTGCCAATTAATGTCTACTTCCTTCCTCAAGGCCTTCTTTCATCTGGGATTGCTCATCTGGGGAGCTCTCAATAGTTGAACTCCACCAAATCGCATGCATGCTTCCACCTTCTCGTGCTTTAATAATATTTGGAATTCAGTGTTCTAATTTTTGTGAATTTCATCTAGACTTTTTAACATATTAGCACATCGTGTTATTATTATATCATTCAAAGTCCACATGCATTAGTTAATTGAAGCCATTCAAAAAGATAGCTGGGTAATACATATATATTTTAAAACTACATTTTATTTTGTAAATCACATCATGCTTTTATGGTATGATCCTTGCGTAGATTTAAAATACATACATAGAATAAATATACATTGTACATATACAATACATAAAAAATTATAATTAGGAAATTTCATGTAAAATCAATTTGTCACTGATGATGGATCTTTGAAGGAATAATTTTGTCAATGCAAAACCTGAATCAAACATGAATAACTAGTTAACTAACCTGTGTATTTGAGGCAAACTGTTTATTTTTTATAATTGAACTCCCTTAGCAGTTTGCTGAAATTTAGGTAATTTTTCAATTGGCAATTTGCAGTTAAAACTAAAATGGAAGAAATACTGAATTTGGATGAAAATTTTTGCATGCGTGTTTTAATAGCTTCATTGGAGTATAATTTACAAACCACAAAAATTACCCATTGTAAGTAGCAATTCAATGACATTAAGTAAATTTATACAGTTGTGCAATCATCACCACAATCAAGTTTTTTGTGTTTTTTTTTTAAAATATATCTTTATTGATTTCAGAAAGAGGAAAGGAGAGGGAGAGAGAGAGAGAGACATCAATGATGAGAGAGTCATTAATTGAGCCCACAACCCGGCGTGTGCCCTGACCAGGAATCGAACCCCGATTGCCTGGATCTTAGGTCGACGCTCAACCGCTGAGCCACACCTGGCCCGGCCACAATCAAGTTTTATAACATTTTTATCATACCCCCAAAAAATGTCTTTGAGCTCGTTTTTCATCAATTCCTGCTCGCACTCCCGGCAACCATTGATCTGTTTTCTATATTCTAAATTTGTCTGTTCTGGACATTTATTATAAATGGAATCCAACAGTATGTGTCCGTTTGTATCTAGCTTCTCACACTTAGTATAATGTTTTGGAGATTGAACCATGCAGAGCTTATATAAGCATTTCATTTATTTTTATTGCTGAATAGTGTTCCATTGTCTTTACCCCATTTTATCTATTTACCAGTTGACTCATCTTTAGTATTAGCTCATATAAATAATACTGTTATGAACATACACATGCAAGTCTTTGTATGCTTTATTTTTTATTGTTTATTAAAACATGTTTTAACTTTTCTTGGGTAGATTGATAGGGACTGAACTTGTGATGTTTGGTAAACTTATGTTTAACATTTCCAGAAACTAACAATTTTCCAAGGTGTCTGTCTCATTTTAAATTCCCACCAATAAAGTAAAAGGATTCCATTTTCTACATATCCACACCAACACTTACTATTTTCAGTCTCACTTATTATAGTCATTTTACTGAAATAACTTTAACAAAAATGTATAAGATTCGTACACTAAAACTACAAAATACATAGCTGCATTGCCAAACTTGTGATTTGTTGTGGTTTGTATTTCTAAGGCACGCTAAAACTTGCTCATAAATGCCCCTTCAGGCTTCCCATTTCATATCCTTGATAAACATTCTTTTAGAACTATATATTTAAATTCATCACTTGCAAGGATAATAGAGGAATATCATTACTTTTTTTCTATGCTTTCCAATATCGTAACCACCCTCCACATGTGGCTACTTAGTTCCTCATTGCACTAGCCCCATTTCTAATGCTCAGTAGTCACATGTAGCGTGAGGCTACCATATTGAGCAGCACAGGTATAGAACATTTCCCTCATTGCAGAATATTCTGAATATTCTATTGGCCAGAAGTGGTTCAAACCAATCAGCCTTCCCTGAAGCATATAGATGAGACTGGATACCTGAATAAAATTGAGGTTCTGGAAAAAAAAAAGAAGTAGATATAGATGCTTGGTTTTCAAAGAAAGTAGGGCCTGCTATATGTGCTTATTTATACAGTAATCAGTTTACAAAATGTGTTTGCATGTAGATCAACAGAGTATCACCGTGCTCATCTCTTAAGCTGCAAAGGATCGATTACTGCATATGTTGCAGGTAGCTAAGTTATAATTTTGTTTGGTGTTATTCTTGCAAAGATTTAGCATAGTTGATTAATTCAAGAAGTTTTGTTGGATAAGCTAAACAGAGCTGAGAATGATAAGGCGCATAATGAGGCTAAGTGGTTAGCTGAAATGAGCTCAAATTGGCCAGAGTGCTGGATTAGATGAAACAAGTACACAACAGAACTCTGTGGCGCAGAGTGCCATGTTTAAGGAAAATTACAGCACTACACAAGCCTTCCGAGATTTTTTTTTTTCCACTTGACTTTTTATCATAGGGAATTTATTCATGAGAGGTCAGTCTGAACAGGAGAAAATTTAAAAACATACTTGGTGGACCTGAGGCACAATGGTGTTATTGAAGAACTGAATCACAATTTCAAGTAAGAAGAATTGGCTACTCAGGATTACATGTGTGGTCATCCTCTCATTGACGTGAAAGCAGAGAAATTATACTGCCTTCTGGGTCTATTGTCTTGTTCTAGAATCTAAGGGGAATTGTTTCTTCTGGTTCTTTTAGATATTAAAGTCGAGACCGCAAAACTTAAATTCCAAGGTAGTTAATCATCTATTTAAGTTGAATGGAATATTTGAAACATGCTAAAATTAGAAAACACCAAATAATTAAAAGAAAACTCTAAGTTGTGTAGTACTGACAATAAAAGAAACCAGATCATTGAAAGGTCAATGGAATTGCTGACAGCACCGTGATATAATACAGCCCGCCTACCAGCACCATTAAACACTCAGGGGAGCAAGACTCCTTTGAGGGAAGCACATGAAGACAATAGATCACAGCCAGCTTCCGAAGCTGCAGCTGCTTTCAGTCTTCTAGAAACTTTGAAGTTACCTTTGATTTTTTTTTTTTTAATCTTTTTATTTTTAGATTTTTCCCCTTCATGGTATCTCTGGTGTTCATCCTTTCCGTGTTAGCCAGGGTTCTCCAGAGAATCGGAACTAATAGGGTATATTCATAGAGAGAGCGATGTTAAGAAATTGACTATGTGATGGTGGGGACAGCCAAGCCCCAGATCTGTAGGGCAGGGCAGGCCCGAGGGCTGCAAATTCAGGCCAGCGTTGATGTTGCAGCCTTGAGTCTGAATTCCACAGAGCACCAGGCTAGCAACTCAGGCATGGTTTCTGTATTTCATGCTCGAGGACAATTCTTTGGTAAATCTCAGCCTTTGATCTTAAGGCCTTCAATTGATTGGATGATGCTCACCCATATTATAAAAAATAATGTGTTTTACTCAAAGCCTACTGATGTTTAATGTTTTAAGTGTTATTCACATCTGAAAATATCTTAACAGAAACTCTAACCTGGTGTTTGACCAAAGAATTGGGCGCCATAGCCTAGCCAAGTGAACACACAAAATTAAGCATCACACTTGACTTCCAGTTTCTGTAACTACCTTCAACCCATGCTTGAATTGATTAAAGCAGACCCACCCCCACCCCAGGCTAGTCTTCCTCCTCCTAGGCTCTGCATTTTTCACCTCACTTTCCTTATGGTATTGCCATATTCCTATAATACTTTTTTTCTTAAAGTTCTCCATTAGCTCACCCAGGCTATTACACTGATTCCCAGCTACTCATGGATTCTCCCCTCACTCTGTTCTTGTGGCTCACTCTGTGCTGGTCTCATTACAGTTGAGCTGTTGTTTCCTTTCTAATACTCTCTCTACTATGGGTTCATTCAGATTATATCTACTCCAGTTCCCATGATGATCTTGTGTCTCTGGAGCATTTATACCATCTCTCACTAGTAGCTTCTGGTATGGCAGTTCGTCATTCTCTAGTTGTCTATGTTAGCTCTGTCCTCTTAATGAAATTGAAAGATACTTGAATTAAGAATTGTGTTTCACTAATCTTGTATGCACCACATCACCTGGCACAGTGCTAGCCAGTGGTTGCATGAAAGGTATAATTTGGTCATTAATTGATTATGGCAAAAGGAATCTATAACATTGTGCTATTTAAGCTTAAATGATACATAAAAGCTGCAGCTGGGAACTAAAATCATATAGCATTCTGAGTCCTACCTTTGAACTACTGAATTAAGACCTCTAAGGGTAAGCCAAGAAAACTGTATTTTAAATTATATTTTTAAAAACTTCCCCAAGGTGATTTTGATTTTGTAAGTCTGAACACTAGTATTCAGGAATTACTATACAGACTTCTTACTTTTTGGCACCCCGTTAATTTACAAAAGAGTTCTGACTACCTTTCCTTTCAATAGCTCTCAAATATGTTTCTATCATCATTCCCTTGCATAAGGCTCCCCTCACTCTCTTACCTAGATTCCTTTGTTACCCTCTCACCTGTCCCCCTGCTTCCCATCAGGCCCCTGTTCAGTATTGCCTCCATATTGTAGTCAGCGTTTGGGCTCTGAAATTTGATAGTGCTATTAAGCATAAAATGCTTCATGTTTTTCCTGTTCAGCGTGAATTTCAGTTTATCCTGCATGGCTTAAAAAGTTGTTCATAATAAGCTACTCAAAACAGTTTAATCCTCTCATGAGTCTTTGCCTTCGTACATGCTTAAGAGACACATAATTCATGTCATTGGTCTAAGTAATTTTTATGAAATTAATGCTGTATAGTCCAGGCATTGGCAGACAGTAAGGGTCCAGGTAGCAAAGATGTAGTCTCCTTGACTTCTGAATGCTACAGATGAGTAGGAAGAGAGATAAGTAAAAACGTATTTAACAATAGCTATTATGGAATGTGAATGTATTATTTACCATGACTAAAAATTTTGCATGAATTATCACTTTTAATATTCACAACCACACTATAGAAAGCTGGGCTAAAGTCCAGGTCTTTGGAATCTGAAACCCACATTCTATTCTTTTATTTATATATATATATATATACACACACACATATATATATATAGTGATTTCAGAGAGAAAAAGGAAGAGAGAGAGAGAGAGATAGAAACAGAGTCATTGATCGGCTGCCTCCTGCACACCCCTGCTGGGGATCGAGCCCGCAATCCGGGAATGTGCCCTGACCGGGAATCAAACCTCAATCTCCTGGATCCTAGGTTGATGCTCAACTGCTGAGCCACCATCAACTGGGCAAAATTGCTCTTTTAAAGACTGGCCCCAGAAGCCAACTAGGTCTCTGACATTGAAGCTTCTGATATTGAAGAGTTGGGGCTCTATTCTGATTCTTCCAGGAAGCTCAGCCAGGTTCTAATAGAGGAGCACCTGGGAGATATTAACCTAAAAAGAAAAAAGAAAGTCTATAGGAAAGGTTTCCTTCAAAGTTCCTGAAGTTTGCAGGATGTCCAAGGAGAAATATCCCATTCTAAGAGCGCTCGTCTATCCCTAATTAGTCAAGAACTCTTTAAAATTCTGGAGTTCTACACAAGGTAGCTCTTTGCACAAAGTTAATGTCCATTAAAGAAACATATCTACATAATTTTATCATTAAAATAGTCTAAACACTAGGCATTTAAAAAGTATGTCTAATTTAATAATCTTTGAAAATTAAATTGACTTGGTATTATAATTTAAAACTTTAATGTTTTATTCAAGATGAGTTATTGAGTTATGAAAAATGGCATATACTTTACCTTGAATAGAGTTCTTCTACTCAATAAAATTACTTTTCTTAATTACGCTATTGAAAATCACATAGTATGTCAATTTATTAAACTAAAGGGAAATCAATAAAAATTAGATAATTAATGATATATGAAACTATAAATGAAAATTTATGACTTCGCACAAGTGACAGCTTATTTTGATTATAAACATGAGTAAGAATGAGACCTAAAAATTAACTTGTCATATTTGTAGTGCAATATAATAAGCTTAATATTAATATGTTGAAATGTGATTGGGATTTATTATATTCATCAACAGTACATTTACATAATATAATTTATAGAAGACAGCTGGAGCAATGTTATTAAAGTAAGAGAGAGGAAAATTATATAATCCAAATGCCAGCATTAGAACTGAAGCTAATAACATTAGACACTGCTCCATAAGGGATTTCCATTAGCTTTTTCAGAATAGCATTGTGATAGTTACTGTTCACAGCCATCTCTGCTGACCTCTTGGGCTAATGTTCATAGCTTGTTTTTTTTTTAATGCTATCATTTCAGTCCTTTACAGAACATACATGGCAATTTAAAATTAGAATGATATAGGCTTTCAATATGATAAACATATGTTACTGGTAATGTTTAAAAAGACATATTCTTAATGTTTAAAAAAACTTGTATATATACATATAGGGTGGGGAAAAGTAGGTTTACCATTGTAAGTACGCAAAACACGGAGTTTATTCTTGTATTATTTTTTAATAATTATTGTATTATTTTCCATACAGAGAATTAAAGTGAGTCCTGTATTTTGGACCTGTATTATGAGAGGAGGGACTGCTTTGCACTGGGGATCACAGTCAACAGCCATATGGAAAACTGTAGAGTAAGGTGACTGAGTATCCAGGAGGCTCAGGAGGGAATCAGTGCATACTCCATCTTCTGGGAGGCAATGGTTCTGGGTGATCTTACCCCTTATGCTTAAATATTACTGAAGCACACCAGGGAAAAAAGGAACCTGAGATTAGACAAGACAGAAATGGAGAGGGGTCCAAGGAAGAGAGAAACAAACACGGGTGCACACACACATCTATAGTCCATCGTGGGATAAGAGCTATGGAGAAAATCAAACTCTAAAAGGGGTTAGGGACCCCTCGATGTTGGTATGTACATAATTTTTTATACAGTGGTCAGGGAAGGTCTTCCTGGGAGATGGCTTTAGAACAAAAACCCGAAGGATGTGAGGGAAATAAGACATGCAGACAAGATGCAGAGCTTGCTGGCAGACGCAACAGCAAACGCAGAGGCCTGCTTAACCTATTCAAGGAACTCCAGGGGCCAGTGTGGCGACAGTGGAGAGAACAAGGGGGAAAGCTGAAAGAGATGAAATCAGAGAGGTAGCGTGATTGTAGACTGTGTAGGACCTTGTGAGTCCGCACAGGGACGTAGAATTCCGAGGGCAGCAGGGAGCAAGTTATCCGACCTACCCGTAATAGAGTCATTCTGATGCTGTGTTGAGAATATATTATAATAAGATGAAGGACAATGCAGAAGCAGAAAGAACAGTTAAAAAGCTCTTGGAATACCTTGGTGAAAGATTCAAATAGCCTAGACTGGTGGAGGAGGTGAGAGGTGTGGTTTACTATTTGATTGAATGCAGGTGAGGAAAAAAATGACCCCAGGGTTTTGCCTTCAGCAGTTGGAAAGATGGAATTGCCATGAACCAAAACTGCAAAGGCTGGAGTAAAAAGTTATGAGGGAAGATCAGAAGCTGAGTTTTAGCACATGTCAATTTTGAGATGCCTATTAAGCACCTAAGTGAAGAGGTTGAATGAAGAGTTGAACTTGAGACTGGCATTTATGAGTGATCAATAATAAATGATGTTTTGTAAATGGTGCATAGTCATTTCAGCTTGCCAACTTTTTATTTTACCTCTTTTCTTCTTCAGCCATGTATAGGAAAACGCATTCAACAGAATTTACTATTAGTGGAAGGCTTTTTATGTAAACCAAATTTATAATTACAAGTCCATTTGCTCATCACGATTCCCTCTATGGCTACTGTATACTAGCCAAGCGTCTTGTGCAAAGTACGTGGTCTTCATTGCACTGCACTCAGTTTACCAAGTTAGTCCTCACATGGGATTTATCAGCTCCACACCCCCACCCACTTCTTGCCAGAGGACTTAAATCTTCAGGTTTTTCTTATTAACATTTTCCTCTTACACATATGGATAATGCTTACTTAAAAAAATAAAGACAGATAAAGAACAGTTTCATTCCTTAGTCCTGGACTGTGGAAACTAACTCATGTCATAAAAACATTTATTGTATCTTGAAAATGGTAGGAATCCTGCTGCCAGACTTCAGGTTTTTATACTGTTGAATTTCCAATGTGCTTTTGGATGGTTCTTTTTCTTAATAATACCTATTAATAATTCCATCTCTAGTCAAGTCCCAGAAATTTTGCCAATTTCCCCTTCTGTTCCTTAGACTTTCATTTTAGTTGTACTTTAAATAAGTTCTTGATGGAAAGGTATTTTCTTGAAAAAAAATCTGTATGCCAATATATCCCCAAATTTGCCATATCTATTTCAGAGCACACATTGCTCCAAAATATGACAGAAGAAGTAGTTCTTATCTCATCAGTGTGCACCTATTAAATGGATACTTTGAATGACAAGTAAAAACTAGGGAGCCTAAGATCAAAAAGTTCCTTTCAAAGATAAACGTCACCTGTAGCCAGCTGCAGTGTTCCAAGGGGAATGCATGAGGTAGAATTACTTTAGTCATAGTAGCTGGTCTAGAAGCACTTTTGGCTTCGAAAACTTCTAGTTAACCCGGCCAGTGTGGCTCAGCAGTTGAGCATCGACCTAGGATCCAGGAGATTGCGGTTCGATTCGGGTCAGGGCACATGCCCGGGTTGCAGGCTCGATCCCCAGCAGGGGGCGTGCAGGAGGCGGCCGATCAATGACAACTCTCTCATCATGGATGTTTCCCTCTCTCTCTCCCTCTCCCTTCATCTCTCTGAAATCAATAAAGATATGTTGTTGTTGTTTTTTAAAAAAGAAAACTTCTATTTAATTCTTCATCCTCTTTGGAAAACAAAGACTTCTATCAGGGTACCAATTATCCATCACATTTTATGCACTATTAGAGCTGAAATATCCCATACCCTTCATCTTATATCTTATAGATATAAAAGGCAAGCTGCAGATAAGTTAAATTATTTGGTAAAAGAAAATAATTTTTCAGTAGAACTACATCTCTGCCTACTAGTCAACAAATGAGGCCCCTACCCTGCTTTGGCTTTAGAAGCTTTTTTTGACTCTACAGAGCTAATTTCTTGAAGAAGAAAAAAAAGAATTGAAAAAAGCAGAAGATGCTATGATTTCTCTTCTCTTCTGAATTTGCTAACATTCCAACTGAGTGATCTCAGCAGTGTTCATTATTTAAAGGACCTCTTGTTGTTGACGTTTTCTCTTTGTTGAGAGAGTCATTTTCTGAACCAAAATAGAATAAAATTGGATATCTACATTGTGTGTGTTTATGTGTGCAAGTAGCATTTTAGAGTTCTTTTGAAAAGGCTGTTTTTAAATGTTTTGCAAGAAGTCAGAATCAGCCATGAAGGAAAGTCAGGAATCAGATGGTGTATTCATGCAGAATACAAAGAATGGGGAAGCTAACATAAGGTAAAGGGCAAAGGATACATAGATACACAGAAGGATTGAGGTAAGAAAAACTATTATCTCTTCTCTGTGATGATAAAGTATATATCTGGCTCAAGTCATGGGGCAGGGCAAAATTTCTCAGCCCTAGACACACATGAGACTCATCTGGGGAGCTTTTAAAAAAATCCAAAGCCTGGGCCCCATCCCACCCAAATAAATCACTATGAGGTGGGAACGGGACTTGGGCATCAGGACATGTCTTTAAAGTTCCACGGATGATATTGATGAGCCAACAGGCCTAAGAGCTACCAGAGTAGGGCAATAAAAGAAACACAAAGAGCTGAGGGTTGGGCTGGCTTACCATGGACACAGGCACTAGTGCGGTGAAGGCCTGGGGAGGGGGTTGGGGGGAGGAGAGCTCAATGGGGGGGAAAAAGGGGGCATCTGTAATACTTTGAACAATACAGATAATTTGTTTTTTAAAAGTGAGTGTTTGGAATGAAAGTACAGCAACTCATCCCTCAAAAGGAAGAATAAAAATGGGCCTGTCTTAATCCTGAGAGGACTGAATTCCTCTCTTGATTTTACAGGATCCATTGTTTTTCCTCACCAAACAGTGAAAGTACAAGATTTTGAGCATGTGAACAGGCTACCAAGGGACAGTTAATTCTGTCCCACTTTGGGGAGAGGTCCTTTCCAAAGCCACCTCCTCTTTTATTCACAATCGCGTGGTTCTTCTCTACTGTCTAGGCATTTTTCCCCCTTTAATGCCCTTAGAAGACAGGATTTTCACACAAGGAGCAATCATTGCATTTCTCTGGTATCCTGTCTAGAATATCACTCATAAACCGCTCTTGCTTTATTTGGGCATGTATTGCCTTTAGCTTTGCTGAAGAAAACGCTTTTTGTTCATTCAACAAATATCTAATGAGTGCTTACTACGTGCCAGGCGCTAATCTAAATGCTGGGGTATACCCGTGAAGAAAACAGACAAAAATTATCATGGAGAACTTAACATTCTATTAAATCTTTTAATTATTTGATTGACATATGCAATGCTTTTAAGTAGGTTTCTACATTTTATAGCAACCTTGAGAAAAATCCCTCTGTAGCTGCCCCTGACCATCTTATACTTTTTTTTTCTAATCAGAAAAATTTCATTTTGTTCATTGATCAAGAAATACAAAGTTTCCTTGGTGAGGTTTGGGCAAGAGTTACTCAGGTTGCCTCCTATCACCCAGAGCCAGAGAGGTAGAAGAGAGTCACATGGGGATAAATGGTGACTAAAGGAGACTTGACTTTGGGTGGTGAACACACAATGCAATATACAGATGATGTAGTATAGAATTGTACACCTGAAACCTGTATAATTTTATTAACCAACATCACCCCAATACATTCAATAAAATTTTTCAAATAAGAAGAGTCTATGGCAGAGAGAATCAGACTAGGTCCGCTCAGACTGGCTTGTGTAATTTCAAATGCTCAGCTAGGTCTTTCAGGGAAAATGAATTTCCAGAAAGGGATGTTCCTAGAAGTGTCATTACTTTAAATTATACTTACATTTACATGCAGTAGGCAAGAAAATGTTACATAGCCAACAGACTTTTTAAAAAAATTTTCTGGAACAATTGCAGCTAAATGTGAACAGGCATCTTTTGAAGAGTCATGCTGTTTTAGCTATAGGAGGGGGAAAGCTTTGGAATAGAAATGGGGCAAATTAAGCATCTGAGATCCAGAGTTTTCAAATATGCCATAAGGATAGTGGTTCTTAGCTGGGTACCAGTCCTGCTCCACTCAAATCCATGGAAATAAATAGTCACTTCCATTATGCAGAAGGCAAGGCAGGGAGCAGGGCAACCTGATTGTAAAGGCGAGTTGAACTGAGCAAGTTGACCACAGCAGTCAAGGTAGCAGGGATGATGCCATGACTAGGGAGGGAGGAAGGGAGGAAGGGAGGAAGGGAGGAAGGGAGGAAGGAAGGAAGGAAGGAAGGAAGGAAGGAAGGAAGGAAGGAAGGAAGGAAGGAAGGAAGGAAGTCATTGATTCTGCTGCCACCTGGTTGGCTTATAATGAGGGAGGGGGAAGGTGTCTCTTAGGTGTGTGGGTGACATTAGAATGTGTAAATTCACTGCAGTGAGTATGGCAGCTTTGTGGAATGAGGGAGAGCTGAGCTCAGAATAATATAGTGAGATGTAAATTGTGAAAAAGTTAGAGATAAAAGAAAGCAAGAAAAATAATTACCGTGAAAATAGTGCCTCTGGACTGAAAATGGCTTGAACTCACAAGTCTTCTTTTCTTTATCTTTGTGTTTCTGCACAGGGCACGAAACAAAGATGCTCAGTTAGTATTTGCAGAATTGAAGCCCAGGTGGAGAGCAAAAGCAGCAAGAGCTGAAACAAGCTGGACTATGAAGACGGCATAGTATTCTTGCAGCTCGATATTTGGCCACCAGGATGAATGGCAAGCCCATGACAATGGTAGGGTGGCCCCATCTTAATGACCCTTGAGGGTAATTTTGAATGTTACATATTTTCCGTCTTATAGTGAAGAGGTCAGACACTGACTTAAGCCCCGTGGTTAGAGTTCTCCTACCCAAAGCTGATGAGCTCCCAGCGAAACCTGAATACGTAATCTGTTTATTTGTCTATGTTCCAAAAAAGGTTCTAGGCTCTTTGAGTTGGGGGTCATACCTTGTTTATCCCTGTCGTCCTCCAAATGCTTCCAGCAATTTTAAGTACACAGCAGGTACTTAAAGCATATTTGTTAAATGAATTGGTAAGTAGTGAATGATTGAGCCTGAAACAGGAATGATGACTATCGTGAACTTATTTTAATCTTTAGTAAAGTTTTTTAAAGGTTTTATTTATTTTTAGACAGAGTGGAAGGGATGGGGAGAGATAGAGAGAGAAACATCGATGTGAGAGAGAGACACATTGATTGGTTGCCTCCTGCACGCATCCCGACTAGGGCCAGGGATCGAGCCTGCAACCAAGTTACACGCCCTTGACTGGAATCAAACCCAAGACCCTTCAATCCGCAGGCTGACACTCTGACCACTGAGCCAAACTGGCGAGGGCTAGTAAAGTTTTCTGTTTGCCCATGATGTGATTGATTTTTCCTAAAATCTGTTGTTACAGAGATTTCAAATAAATAGTCCTATGGCATAGTATTATAGTAGAATTAATGATCTGAATCCAGAAAGGCCCATGTAAGCATTAATCAAAATGCTGGCTTGCAGTAACTAGGCTGAAAAACAAAAGCCCTGGAGGAATAGCTACACAGAGATTTTAACCACAGGGACTCTGTCATATTAATGGCACCAGAAGAATAGCAGGTCATTAAAAAAGGGCCTAAATTGGCTTTTCTTGCCTATTACCTACAGGTTAGAGATTTGGGGATGCTTTATAAAAACTAGAGTTTCATCAGGAATGAAAAGTCAGTGTATTCCTTGCCAAAGGCCGAGGATAGAAGAAGAGTTCGGTCTCCATTTCTGTCTTGCGTGTCTTCAGCCTGGGAAGGTACAGGCCAGCTGAGAGGACACCGGACAAATGCTCTAATGCCCTCTCGGGTAGCTTTTCTCATGTGTAGCATAGTGCATTGCAGTGTAGAATATGCAGTATAGTGTAGTAAGCATAGCATAGCGTAGTGTAAAATAGTGTAATACAGTATAGTATAGTATAAAACAGTGTACACTAGTGTAGAATAGTGAACATAATATAATGTAGCATAAATAGTGTAAGACAGTGTAGTATAGTATAATATAGCATAGAACAGTATAGAATAGTAGAATATTGAATAGTATAGTATAGTATAGTATAGTATAGTTAGTATAGTATAGTTAGTATAGTATAGTTAGTATAGTATAGTTAGTATAGTATAGTATAGTATAGTATAGTATAGTATAGTTAGTATAGTATAGTTAGTATAGTATAGTATAGTTAGTATAGTATAGTATAATCCAGAATAGTATACGGTGGCATAGTATAGAATAGTGTAGTGTAGTGTAGAATAGTATAACATAGTATAGTATAGAATAGCATAGTATCAGTTTTCTCTCTAAATTAAGTGGAGGCAGGTGATATTTAACCCTCTCTCATGGTCATTATGTTTATGAAAATTATGATTTTATTTTTGAAATATTAATCAGATAAAGTATATTGGCTGTTTTTCTTCTTAGTTTGTCTTCTTTCTTAACATGGTTCATCAGCATACCTAGTGGTGAACTGGTGGAAAAAGGGGTGATGTTACAGAATTTGACAGATTTCCTTTGGAAGCAGTCAATAAAAACCAGTATTGACTACCCGTTACATGTGGGGCAATACACGTAGTTCTTTAGTAAAAGTTAAAAGCAAATAAGAAAAAACTTCAAAGAGTTTGTGGAAGTTCATCACAATAATTTAAGCATTTTATAAAACAAAAGTATTTATAGATCAAAAACAATACCATATAATTCAAGTACATGCATATCAGGAGGTTTCATAGTAAATACCCTATTGGGATAAGAAAGATTTAGAGAGGAAAAGACCCGCTGGTAGAGGTATCCAGGGATTCCTCTTTGGACGAGGTCAGGAGCATGCGTTAGGCAAAAAGAGCAACACTGTTTTGCCAGGTAGAGGCCTTTGATGTGCAAAGGCACAGAGGCACATACATTGCATGTAAAGATGACAGGTGGAGGAGAGTCACTGGACCGAATGTGTTAGGGACAATAAGAGATGGGGTCGAACAGACGGTGTAGCTGCGAAGATATTTCTCCTAAATTAGATTAATGGTGGATACAACCTTGAGGTAGATTTGGGGCATTGCTTAGACATTTGGGAAAATATAAGAAAATGTCTAAGCCAGACAGAGCTCCCTCATTCCTTGTGCCTGATGCTGGCCCCCACCATTCCTGACCGAGATGCAGCAGTTACAATGACGTCATCTCCCAGCCACCCTGCCCAACCGGAATTGATTTTCTTGCCCTTTTCAAAGCACCTTTATGAACTAACTGGAGGAGAGTCTGCACCTACCACTATCAGGGCTCAGCCAGCCCTGAATCTGCTCGCTGATAGCACATGCTGTCTGCAAAATAGCAAACAGATGCCCCCGCGCTTCTGGAATGAGCACATGTCAGAGACAGAACCCATTATCAACTGCTCCCAAATCGCATTTTCACCTGTGTCTGTGGAGTGTGTGTCTCTTGTGTAGGAGGAAATTATCCTGACTATTGCTTAGGGGCTGTCCATCATTAGAACCAGCCTGTTCTTTCCTCTCCTTCCTCCCCAAGGATCTCACTTGCTACCCCTACCAAGAATTCACCTCGCAATTAAAAAAGCTACTGATCCGGTCCCGTCTGCTTTCAAGACGACTGAACAAGAATCATTGTTCCTCAGATGTGATGCCCCTGCAGGCCAGTGGCTCCAGCTCTCGTAGGTTGCGGGCTTGGTGCATCAGACTTTGCTCTCTCTAGTAATGTCAGGAATCACGCTCATCGCCTTTTCCAGAGGATTCCAAGTTGCCGCATCCTACCTCGTTAAAGAAGATCTTGTTGGGGGAGAAGGGAAATAATGGACAGAAAATGTGGAGCCAGAGTCAGGGGTTAGTGGAAGACGCCCTGGGCTGAAGCAGTCCCTTACTCACAGTAATGAACTAGCCGCCAGGCAAGTCCATGCTTGTCTCTGGATCTTGTTATAAGTTCTGTAAAATGAGAGATTTGGACTACATCATTTTAAAAGGATGTTCCAGCTTTAAAATGTTATGTTATGACTTTACTTCTTTCTAGATAACAAGAAAGCCCCAGAAAACAGACTCACCGAAAACAAGTATTTGTTCTGAAGATATTATTTGTATTTTTCCATCCATGTCCTACAAGTGCCTGAAGGAGTAAAAGATCTGGAAGGAGGGGACCCGGGATCCCAAACAAAGGCCTTGCTATTTGTTCTCAATGGGTCCTATTTAACATGCCTTCTCTCTCTGTAGAGGCCAAGTTATAAAGACAGGGCTCAAACAATACAGTACGAATTCTTTTTAAATTTCTAAGTGTTCTGTCGGCATCATGTGCTTTACCTGGAAACTGAGGGACTGTTATCATTAAGAAAAAATGCTGCTTTTCTGCCCTGTGACAAATATTTAAGAAAAACAGTTGTTCACCCAACCAGCAGCTGAGTTCGTTATAAAATGCCATGAGTAATTCCAGCAATTCGGGAATCTCACTGCTTCCTCTCGTCACTTATTTTTAGCTCAGTGGTAATTGCAGATAAGCTGGTATAGAAAAGGGGACACGGAACCAAAACAACTGATGTAGCTCTCCACGTACCGTGTTAGAAATGGGATTTAAAAATCTGCTAATAAAAGTGGTGTGGGTTTTGTCATAAAGTTCCATGTTTTTAATGGACTTTGAGCTAGCTCTAATGGAATACCACGGAACAAGAACACTTGGCATCTTCATTGCATCTCTAAAATTAGTCTATATTTGTCCTAAGTATAGCCAAATATTCTTAGGCATTGGTGCCATCTTTCTCTGTAAAATAGGAACATAGAACTGATGAAATTCATACAGTCGATACAAGAAGACGGTTACAAACTGCGCTAGTGACAATTTAGGAAAAGAAATGCTGACCGATGAAAGCATTTACTAAGAGGAACAAACACAAAATCCCAAACAGGATGAGTTCTATCCAGTGATAAATCCCTTACATTTATTTGGGTTAAGCCAGTTGCTGGATAGTAACATCAACCCATTCACAATAAAGTAAAGCCAGTTGGGTGGTTTTTCCAATGCGACACGGCCAATGTGTCCTAGCTTTGGTTACTTTGGCTATGTCTTTGCTACAGCAAGTCAGAAAACTCAAAGAAAATCTCAGATATTTTGAAATAAGCTACTTGATTAAATTTAAATCCTTTTAAAATATTTAATTGTTTAATTAAATACTCTAATAGTTAATATATATTCATTTCATCATAAGACCAAAAATATAAAATATATGCAGTGAAACCCCCTGTCCCATGTGCCCAATTCTAACTCCACCTTGTCCCCAAGTAAATTCTGAAGCTTAACCAATTTTTAATTGAACTCACACAAACCGGTTTATATGCTTAAGCAACTCAATTTGTCTTTTTCAACTTGTTTCATAGAGATGTTGCATTCTAGTGAGTTTAGGAAAAAACAAAATACTACAGAAGTAGAAAAAAATCTTGCCCTCTTGGAAATAAAGAAAAAATATTTCTTTATTTTTATAAAGAAAAGAACAGATATCTATTAAACACACACACACACACACACACATTGTCTTCTTGGTGCAGTCACACAGTTAGAAATAACTGGCTTAGCAGGATAACAGGAAATTACTAAATCTTGGCAGTAAAGTCAATCACTATAATTGATTTTATTGTATGTCTGTTATGTTATTATGCTATAATGTTTAGTAATCAATTACAATTAGAAGTGTATTATGAAATTAACTTGAGCTGTTGGGAAAACTGTGCAGTATGATATCCGAAAATAAGAACAGCTCTAACCATTTCTATTCTATGCTTTTAAAAATGCGCACTGGAAATTGTGTTAGTCTTGATAAGCAATAGGGTTGTGTCTTTGTTTTTTAAGAGCCAGAAGTCTAGAAGACTGGAGCTAAGCATGGTTTTAGGGGTATGGTGTGGTGTGCATTTGCAATGCGATGGTTTAAGGTTATGTAAAAATTGTTTCTAGCTAGTGCCTTTGTTTTGAAGCAAGCAAAAGGGTAATCTAACTGTTTGACAAAATAGTGCAAACTGTCTCCCTGGATGTGCCCCTTGCATGATTCTGGAGAATTCATGCCTATTGGAGATTGTCTTGTCTTTAGATAAAAATACATCTTCAAGTTCAAATTGATAAACCAGAGGATTAGGGTTCTTCTCTATGATGGACCTGTCTTCAGGGTACTTTCGTTCTCAGGAATCATTTGAGAGAAACCCTGACGACACTTTTGAAATTAAAGTAAAAAACCTGCCTCTTCCCTGCTTCCACCTCAGGCCAAGGGAACAGGTTTGACCCATTTAAATGTTTCCCCCTTTGCTTATCCTGCTTTGGAATGTCCTTTAAATTACTTCTTCACAAAAATAAAATCTTTTAGTTTATTTTTGCCTTGTTCTGTATTTAGTCGTAAATTTTATTGATCATTTATTCTTAGATTGTATTTATTTATCTTTCTATATTTTTTAGCTAATTTTTACTGATAATACACTTTTCTTGCTTTTTATCCTGTATTTTAATATTTTATATTATTTAATATTTTTATCTTACTTCATTGTTCTTTGCTATTCTATTTTTATTTTATTTTTCACATTATATTTATTTTTCCAATTGTTTATTTTGCATTTTTATCTTGGTTTTACAGCATTTGATCTAACCATTTTATGTTTCTTTCTAGTAGGCTTTTTTACCCAATTATTTAATTTTAATAGTTTCTTTGATACTTAAGCAGGATATTAAAAGTAAGGACTTCTGTCAGTCTACATTTGTCACTCAACGGACAATCTAAAATCATTGTTTTGCCTAATTGCTTATTATATCTAGCTTAACAACTAATCAGACTTGCTCAGTAGGTATGTTTAGTCTTGCTTTTTTGATTCATGTTTCAAAAATAACTACTTACTTGGAGGTTAAAAAAAAAATATGACAACCAAATTATGGTTTTTGTTAAATAATTGTTTTTGGTGTATTGTTTTACTTGGCACCATTATTCAAACTCAAAAATAAGTTTCAGTTCTGGAAACATTTGAACATATGACATCACTGGAATAATTTGAGATTATTATAATAATCTATGAAGTTGTGAGCTAACATGACAAAGTGCGGGAAAATGGTTGCATGGTTGTCAGAATTATAATATTTAAGGATTTCCCACAGGAAAAAAGATGAATGGTCTTTCACACAGTCAGGGAAACTATCTCTGATTAACACCATAAAAAGCAGAGTTTATCTGAAGGCAAAGTAGGCTTGACATTCAAAAACCAATCAATGTAATTCACTATTTAACAGAATCAAGTAGAAAAACCATGTGATTATTTTGATATATGCCCAAAACAAAACAAAACTAAACCAACTTTGACATAAAAACATTCGTAATAAAAATTCTCAGTCTGATGATGGGCATTTACAGAAAACCTATAGCTATAATATTAATTAATGATAAGATATTGGCTCTTTTCCCCCTAAAATAGAGAACAAGGCAAGGATTGTCTCTCTCACCAGTTCTGTTTAACATTACATTAAAAGGTGAAGGGGGGGAAAAATCAAATGTATCCAGATTTGAAAGGAAAATCTTGCTTGGTAGGCAATATAATCATGATCATTTAATAGAAAATCTTTGTTAAAATTCATAAAACTACTTGAAGTAATAGACAAATTTAACAAAGTAATAAAATATAAAGTTGTAATACAAAAATCAATGGTATTTTATATAATAGAAGCAAACAATTAGAAAATGAAATTTAAAAAACAATGCCAGTTAAAACAATGCCAAAAAGAAAAAAACCTCCTGAAATATTTATAAATAAATTAACAAAATCTTGTAATACTTATACACTGAAAACTATAGAATACTCCTGCAGTGAACCATGGGCGATCTACATAATTAAAGAGAGACATTATATTCATGCACTTAATATTAAGGTGACAATTATCCTTAAATTTATCTACTAATTCAGGAAAATCCCAAACAAAATCCCAGCAGGATTTTTAAAAATTGATAAGTAGTTACTAAAATTCACTTGGAAACACAAAAGATGTAGATTGGATAGATGAATCAGTAAAAAAGAACAAAGTTTCTCAGCCTCCTTAGGCATCAAAATGCAAATGGAAACCATAATGAGATACCACTTACCCACCATTAGAAAAGGTAAAATGAAAAAGACAATACCAAGGTGAAGATGCTGAACAAATAGAATTTTCATATGCTGCTGGTGGGAATATAAAACGATATAAACATCTTAGAAGACAGTTTGCATTAAATGTACGTAAGAATTAAACACACGCCTACTATACAAATCAGCCATTTCACTATTAAGTATTTACTCAAGAGCAGTAATAGTGTATGTTCACAAAAGAATGTGTACATGATTTCCAAAATAATAGTAATTTTAAAATGTAAGGAGTGAAAGTACACGAGACTATCCCTAAGGTACATTTACTGTATGGGGGTGGGGGGAGGGTGAATAGGGGAAAGGGGTAGGAGGTAATAAAAATGGTAATAAAGCAGATACCTTAATGAAGAGGGAGAAATGACTCAAAAAATAGGGAGACAAGAAAAATAATAATGTTAAAAAAAAAAGACTAAAGTAAGAGAGAATTTAAGAAAGGAAGGGGTGGCCTCATTTTGATATTTTCCTGGGCAAAGAATTAATTTTCTCCATCTAATATCCTTCTATAAAATATTTTATCCATTAATACACCTTTATTACCATCTACATAATGACAATTCCCCTATTTACATAAATTCTCATATATATATTTATATACATGCTTATATAAATAAACTTAAATATTTACTATATCTGGCTTCTCTGTGTCACTACATGAATTTAGCTGCGATTTGAATCTATCTGCAAAATATGTCCACTTTTCTCCACTTCCACTGCTCTTTCCTAGGTTAAGTCACCATCACCTCTTGCCTTGATTCTTGCAATAGTCTCATCAGTATTCTCCCAATTTCCACTCTTGCATTTCCTGTAATTCTCAACACAGCAGCCAGAGAGGACCTCTAAAAACAATAATCAGAATTCTCCTTTCTCAGGCTTACAATCCTCCAGTGTCTTACTTAGTGAACATTTCCAATGAAGCAATAATTCATTTTCAGTGTAGGGAGGTCCTGATTGGCTCTCAGAAGACATAAAATTACACAAAGTGAATTCATTAGGTTGAATTCAAGACATTGAAGCAATATTTTAAAATGACCTTTTTTATGTGTATGAATTGTAATTTGGGGTTATGTGAGGTAACCAGGAGAATAGCTTTTTCTGCTGTCTTCTTCGGTATTTGGGACAGGACCGGGTGGTGGGGGTGGGTGTTGTATTACTACCATTGAACACAGCTCCAAACACTGAAACAATACATTTGAAAAGCCCATTTTTTTCTTGGCAACTCCCCAGTTAGAGAGTGTGGGTGGCAGTTGACTTCCCATATTCATTCACTTGGTGCCAAATTCCTCCGGGTTTGATTTGATCAAAATAGCAGGTAACTTCAGTGAATGATAAGAAGTTTAGTTGAGGAGAAATTAAAACACAGAAGGACCATCAACCTGGTGTGTTTTGGTTTTTGTTTTTGATTTGTTGACAAATGTAGACATCAAAATATTTATTTGAGAAATGTTTTATTTTTGGTGTGATTAGTATCGTTGGTGGCTCTCTGAGAGCCACTTTAACCTCTGTGATCCTGTGAGAAGCTGTTAGCTCTGATTTGCTTCTTTACAGAAAGTTCAAAAGTGATAAGTCATTATGTAATAGAGCAGAAGACATTTTGGTTGAATCATTGACTTCTTATGTTGTGACATTGAGAAAAGTGTCATGTAGGGGCAATTCATTGTCCAGAAGATGTTATTATAAGAGACAGAAGGGAAAAAAATAATGAGTGGTGAACTGATTGCAGCAATGGCCTCAATTTTTTCACTAATCCTTAGAACTTTGCCCTTTGACAGTATCCTTCCATAATGACTCACATGACTTGTTTTGACCTATAGGACAGTAGAAAATGTGACACAAGGAGAGGCTTGAAAAACATGGCCTTGCTACTGTTGAAGGCTGCCACCATATGAGTATGCCCAGACTAGCCTCCTGGAGGTCAGGAGACCGTGTGGAGGAGATTGCTTGTGCCCCAACCAACAATTAGCCAGCTTCTAGCTTACCTCGAAGGTGACACCCAACTGCAAATACATGAGTGACTTAGATCAGCATAATTGCAGAGCTGAGCTCCACCCAAATTGTTCATCGGTAGAACTATGCATGATGATAAATAGATTGTGCTGCCCTTAATTTTTAGGATGGTTTGCTATGTAGCAAAAACTAGCTAGGGTAAATACTAAAAACACTAAGGTAAATATAACAATTCCATTCTAAGGAGGGGAAAATAATCCAACATCCAGAGAATATTTTCTCTACTACTGTAAACTATCATATTGGTAGGCATTTTGTAAGTTGGAAACCAGATTTGTCTGTGGGAACATTCCAAGTGCTTGGGTACTATTGTACACCGTCTGCAGGAGAGCTCCCTAAACTCCTCTTTATTGACTAATGCAAAAGAACCGGGATAGTTCCAAGGCTATTTTAATTAAACTGCCTTTGTCTTTTTGAAGTTTAGTGGGAAGCTATTTACCACGAGGCTCTTTCCATTGTGGTGTAATTCTTGCATGGCCTACTTTTCTCTAATGGTATTGGAAAGACTCCCTTCGAGACCTCACTACAGATTACAGAGGCGACCTCTATGGAGAAGAGGAAATGCTGAGTTATAGCTTACAATTTGTTGCAATATTTACTAGTCACAGTTTTTTTTAAATTCAAGAGGTCAGATGTGAGGTTATGGAGATAACTGGAGGCCAAAAAGAAAACTTTATTTCCTCTGAAATTGCAAACACTTTGAGACATGCCTTCTAACAACACAGTGGAGCAAGGGCTGCTGGGACAACAGTGGCCGATGGGCCAGCCTGGCACTCAGTAAAAAGGAATTCCACAAAAGGGAAATAACATTCCTCATAAATTACTTTGAGTAAGCCACAGTAGTTATTTTGTTTTTCAGTGGAATAAAATGCAGAATGTGTCCAGATAAGAATGGGCATCAACTTGAGAGTGAATCTTTAAAATATTTTTTCCAGAGGACAGTTGGAAGAAGATTTCTCTATTGAGAAAGGATGTTAAGAGGAATTTTGAAGTTCAAATTTCTCAGTCTCAATTTCTGGTCAAGACAGGGAAACAAGAATTAGATTTACCCTCCAACTAAAAAAAAAAATGGACAAAATTATGAAGTAATGGTTTTCAAGATATTGAAAACAACTGGGAGTGTGCTATCAAAAGCATTCATGCTTAGAAAACATCCCCGGGTTCAAATAACCCATAAAATGTATTTATACTTTTGGTTTACATGGTCAATACATATAATATATTATCATGTTTTATTGGTCCAAAAATTGTGTTGTGGTTCTTAGCAATAATAACCCTCTTGCCTCCGTAGCCTAGCTAGTAAATGGCACACAGGGTTAGGTAGATGGGTTGCAGGGTTTGAATTTTGCCAAACAGCAGGATTTATGTTAACTATGGACCAAAGGTCTCCATGGATATTTTGGACAGAACTGAATATCAAAGACATTTTGGCATGGGCGAAATGTCCTCTAATTAACGTAATTACATCTTAAAGGTCATTCTCATCTCCCTTCCAAGGTAGAGTGCTTCTGGACCATCTGGATCATGAGATGATTCAGGCAATGCCTTAAATGTTGCTTCCATAGACAAATCTGGGTCTCCTTTTAAACATTGGTACAATAAGGTCAACTGGAGGTGAATGTCAGGAGGAGGCTTATTGCTTTCCAGAATAATGAAACTCAAATTCCAGATGTTTCTGGAAAGCTAGATAATGATAACAGACTTTGTGCTTCTAAAAGTGTTGCTCAGCCTCTGCTTTTGTGCTTTTCTTGTAAAAAAGACGTCCATGTGTTCAAACATACAACATTGGCAATTGGGCCCAAATCAGAAGGAAATGTTTTCATTAGTGTGTGACCTCATAGAAGGCAAAGCTTAGGCAATCTTTTTCATGCTATGGGACTTCTCAAGGTGCCTAGAATTTTACCAGGAATATAATGGGTTTTCAGTAAATAATGACAATTGATAAGCATGGCAGGCCGAGCAGAGAGATGGTTTTGGATTTGAACCTGAGGACTCCGGGGTAGTCCAAGTAGCTGTGCTCACTCGTGTATTCTCTATTATATGCTGTCTGCTCCTGGTGCCTAGGTTATTACGAGGATCATTCATCTCCACACTGCAAAGGAACTTCAGTCACCTTTAAGTCCTTATCGTCAGCTTAGTTCATAATTATGTTTGTCATCCAGTGAAAGCCTAATTAGCTCACCCATCCCTCTATCTCCTTCCTATCCAAACTGTTTAATTCATAGACCTCTACAGTTCCTACTGCCTATTGCTCATCCTGGTAGTCAAGCTTTTCCACTTTTTCACTACCTCCCATTTTCAGTTTGATCTTCTACTTCTCATTGTAAGTCCTTTAACCCACTAGATGGGCCACAGTGGTGGCAGTTCACAACCTTGGCCTTTATAATCTGCTACAGCTTTATTATCTATTTGACTTGAATTGGGCAATGTGTTCATTGAATTTCCTGATCATTTCCTGACTTAGCTTTGGACCTGTGACTCTTCACTGTCCCTCCAACCACTTTCTTTATCTGGACACTCAGACTGCCACCGAGTAGTGCAGCCTCTATAGCTTCATCAGTAAAATGGGTATACTAATACCATATAGCTCATAGGGTTGTTTTAAGGATTAAATGAGTCAGTACATGTAAAAACGTTGGAGTTGCTTGCTATAGAATGCTATATAAATATTTACTATATGTAAAAATTATAAATTAACATATGCACATGTATGATATGTATACATGTGCACACATATATGTATGTGTATTTATCATCTATCTATCATCTATCTATCTGTTTATCTATCTATCTATCTATCTATCTATCTATCTATCTATCTATCTATCATCTATCATCTATCTATTCATGTACTTACCTATCTCTTATTTAGCCTCTGTTCCTTGGATTTTTTATTCTTTTTTTTTCTTTGTATTTCAGTTTGGGAAATTCTTATCAACATATCTCCAAGCTCACAGATTCTTTTCTCAGACATGTATAGTTTACAAATAAGACCATTAAAGGCATTCTTAATTTCAGTTACAGTGTTTTCAATTTCCAGCATTCCCTTTTGATTTTTTCTTAGAGTTTCCATCTCTCTGCTTAGATCTCCCACGTGATCTTGCATGTTGTCTACTTTTTCCATTAGAGACCTTGTCATATTAATTACAGTCATCTTAAATTCTCTGCTTGATAATTCATTTTCAAATGATAACATGCCTTTCAAAATTTCAAATGATAAAATTTTTTTATCTGAGTCTGGATCTGCTACTTCCTTTGTCTTTTCAAATTGTGCTTTTATTTGCCTTTTAGCATGCTTCGCGATCCTTTACTAAAAGCTAGACGTGATTTATCAGGTATTAGGAACTGAAGTGAACAGCTCTTTAGTGTGAGTTTTATGTCAATCTGGGAGGAGTTGAGCTATTTAATTTTTGCTGTAGCTATAGGTTTCTGAGACTTCCAGTTGCTTTAGTGGCCTTATTTTGTTTTATTTCCTCCATTGTCTTTGAGCTTCTCTAGAAACTCCTTCTTGAAAAGAGGTGGTGTTGCTGCTCTTCTACCTGTAATCCACTGGGGCTTGGTTGATGTGGTGTAAGGTATGGACAAGTGTTCTGGTCTATAATCTTGTGATTCACTCTCAGCCTTTCAGGGGGCCTGTGGTGGTGGGCTGTGACCTTCAGAAGCTTTGCTCTCCCCACCTCACCTTAGCAGAGACAGGAAGGCTAGGAGAGGCTGGAGCTGGGTCACTGTTCTTCCCCGGGTGGGATAAGGCTCTTGTAAAACCTTTCCCCCGTATAGTGTCTTGGTCATGGAGAGCGGTCTGGGCACATTTCAAATATGGGTTATGTTTTCTTCCCCCTGCCAGAAACACCAGAGGATTTATTTATTTTCTGGCGAGAGCCTGGTGGCACTCCTGGATATAAAACTCATGAAGAAGTGGGTCCTCCCCAAGACTATGATGCCCAGGAATTTTTTGTTCTCACACTGGCTTCTCCATTCTCAGCCTCGAACAATTTGGCAGAATTACCATTCAGGTGTCTCCGTGTGTGTGGTTCCTGCAGTTTTAGATCCAGGTAAACAGGTATCAGCAGTTATTCTCTGTGTTCTGTCTCTCCAGATATCCGAGTGGCAGTTTGCCCTATGACCCCAGTTCTCTGATAGGCCCAAGAAAAGACACTGATTTCAGTTTGACTTGTTCCTAGTTGTAAGGGCAGGAATGACAACTTTCAATCTATTTATGTGTCAGAGCTTGGTAAGTGCGAATACCTTGTCCACAGACCTTTGAAAGCTCCTTCCCTCCCTCCCCTTGATCTTGGCTTAGTGTTTGGTTATTTTGTGATCCCTCCTCACTTTTTTGCTCACTTTTTTTTTTCCTCCAGGAAATATTTTGCTGAATCTCTACTGCACGCCAGACATTGTTTTTAGGTTATGGAGACATAGTGTGAACAAATATGTGAGCTCATCCATTTTCCTTTTGGCCAGAATTCCTGCATAGCCCTGCTCCTGCCAGCTCTTCAGGTTAGACCTTACCTCGTTGTCACCGTCGTCACAAAAATACACCCCTTGTTCCTCCCATCTCCATCCACCAGGGGATTTCCTCTCCTGCATTCTTCACATCCTATCCAGCCTGTGGGGCCAGTTCAAAATCTGCATTGCTTAAGAACACAGACCTTTTGTATCTTTAGTGACCTTTTCCTCCTTTGAATTCTTAGACTTCGTATTTATTTATATATTATCTCTTGAGAGCTTAATAATATAACACATTGAATTAAGAGTTGCCTTTAAAAAAAATATCACCTATATCTCAGTCTTCGCATAATTTGTAAGCAATTAGGATGCAAGAACATGGTTGCTTTGCAGTGCAGCGGACACAATGGGCTACGGCTGAAGAATTCAGTCATATCCATCACCGTGAGCCATAAAGACCAAACAGCAAAGACTTGATCGAGGTTCTATGCTGTGTGCCGAGGGCCATGAAAGGGGTGTGGTGAATTTCTCAAGCCCATTGGATTCCTCCACAAGTGTAAGCCTCTCATTTTTCTTTGAGGGCTCACACGTTCTTCAGAGATCAAGATCCATGCTTATTATATCTTTTGGGGGGTTTTTTGTTTGTTTGTTTTTTGTTAATCCTCACTTGAGGATAGTTTTTCCATAGATATTTTTAGAAAGAGTGGGAGGGAGAGAGGGAGGAAGGGGCAGAGAGATAGAGAGAGAAGCGTCGATGTGAGAGAGACACATTGCCTGCCTCTCAAATATGCCCAGACTAGGGCTGGGGATTGAACCTGCAACCCAGGTGCGTGCTCTTGACAGGGAATCGAACCCAAGACCCTTCAGTGCATTGAACCCAACACTCTAAGCATTTGAGCCATGTTGGCCAGGGCTTATATCTTTTTGAACAATTCCCCAGGCTTTTGCCATGTACAATAAATACTCAGTGGTGAAGCTATCAGATAATGTATGAAAGTGTGGATTGTATCACAGTCAATCATTTCATTTGTAAGACAATTTATGCATCTGCACTAAACAGCTTCAACTCTTTCTTGTTAAAAATAACTGCATGTTTCAGAGGCATTTCTATAAATACATCCACTTTTATACTGCTTCCTGTAAATAACCAGTGTGGTTTCTGCACTATCGACCATGGAGACACATATGTGTTCTGTACCATTGGCTCGGATTTGCCAAGAAGTGTTCTTGATGAATGTGTGGAATGCCCTTTTTCCAGAGTCAAACATCTGGTTTTGGCACCAGTTTTCAGGCCAACCCCATGCTCAGCACAAAAATGGAATGTACTGGATTTGCTTGGGTAGAAGTTGCTCACGCAACCCACATTTCCAAACAAGAAGGCTATTGCAAAATTCATTTAAGTTGATTTTAGGTGTGACGTGGAATCAAGAACAATACCCTTCTTGCTCCCTCTAGATTTTTGCTAGCACTACCACCCCGTGTTAATCATTGTGTTACAAGTTTCTGGGTTACTAGGGAAGACCTTATTTACCAGCACTCTCTAAAAAGGGCTAACTAGCAATTTCCACATCAACAATCAAGAGAATACTAGCAGATTTTAAAAATTGCAGCAGCAGCAGCTGAGCTTAAAATTTTAAATTATTTAATATTATTATTAACATTAAATTATAATGTCACTAGATTCTACAGCCTACACCATGGTCTCTTGTCCCCCTTTAATAATGTATGTTAAATGGTGGATCCGAAATAGTTGTTATTCATTTGTTTGCAATTTAAAAATATCTGATTCAATAAATAAGAAGAGAAGGTATGATCTCCCAGAGTCGGCCACTAACAGGGAAGGTGGGGTTCAGCATTGCTGGATTCTCTGTCTCACGGAGATGGGCAGGGGTGCAGGATCCTCTTGCCCTCCACCTGGGTGTTTGCCAGACTTGCCCTCAGATCAGCTATCCTTGTGTCTGGAAGATGTGTCTCATCCAGGCCCAGCAATGTCCAGAAGCAAGAAAGGAAGCTGGGAAATATATCACAGAAATCCCCAGCGGACTTCCCTTTATATCTCATTGGCTGGAACTGGGTCATATGTCCTCCTGTAAATTGGTCACTAGCAAGAAGAAAAGGCTCACCTTGCCTGGTTTATGCCAACCAGGATTTGCCTCTGGAGTCGGGGTAGAGTCATGCTCTACTGAGTCCTACGGGGAAGTGGTAGAACCCAGAACAAAACCAGGGGTCTGCCCTCAAGGAAGAGAGGAGCATAAGGATGGAGGGTTGACAACAGTGTCCGCTGGAAATAACCAGGAAACCTTGCAGAACTGCTTTTACTATCCTCTAAATTGCACTCGTGCTAAGATCCTCTGCCTTTATGACTCCTAAGCGCTGACTGACTGATTGGACAGTACCTATTCTCATGTTTCTCTTTCCGGATTATTACACAGAGTTGGTTTCCAAGTCTTGGATATTTTCAAAGCAGCCTTGTCTTCTTAGATACCCAAAGACAACCAGAAGTTGCGAAGAATCTCCCGTGAAGATCTCAGGAGGTCTGGGTCAGAGGCTTTCTCATTGTCAGTTGAGTTGGATTTTGCCCTCAAACCACGTTGCCACACGCCGGGATGCCGGTGGAATGTGGGCCGCCAGGGTAGAAGGGGGAAAGCGTGTCCCCTTTTGCATTCGTAGTAATATTGTTAGTGCTTTAAGAGGGCAGGAAAATGCTAGCTTTCCTCCTTGATTATTGAATACAGTCTGCTATAAACTCATTTTACTTTCCCCAGAGCTGTATTTGATTTTCATCTGTGTTGGTGCCTCAAATAAATGTCTGGCAGGACCAGCTGGAGAAGATTTGATACCAACAGAGATCACTTTCTTAAAAAGTAGTCAATTGTGAGAAGCAATGAAACGGTTAAAAACAAAACAAGGAACTCTTCTTGCTGAGAGTACAGATTGTACTATGGGCACTGACCATGCACTGCCTACAAAACATATTTAGCAAGAGAGAGAACAAGAGAGAGAGAAAGAGAGTCCAATTGAAATTTCTTTTTTCTTTTTTTTATTTTTATTTTATCTTTATTGTTGAAAGTATTACAGATGTCCCCTTTTCCCCCCATTGATAACCTCTATCCCGCATCCACCCCACCCCCAGACCAATGTCTGTGTCCATGGGTTATGCTTATAAATATATAAGTTCTTTGATTAATCTCTCCCCACCCACACCCCTCTCCCTGCCCCCCCTCTGAGATCCCTCAGTCTGTTCTACGCTTCTATGTCTCTGGATCTATTTTGTTCATCGGTTTATTTTATTTATTACATTCCACATATAAGTGAGATCATGTGGTACTTGTCTTTCTCTGACTGGCTTATTTCACTCAGCATAATCCTCTCCAGGTCCCTCCATGCTGTGCCAAAGGATAAAAGCTGCTTCTTTTTTACAGCTGCGTAGTATTCCATGGTGTAAATGTCCCACAGCTTTTTTTATCCACTCATCTACTGATGGGCACTTGGGCTGTTTCCAGATCTCAGCTATTGTAAATTGCGCTGCTATGAACATAGGGGAGCATATATTCTTTCTGATTAGTTTCTGGTTTCTTAGGATATATTCCTAGAGGTGAGATCACTGGGTCAAATGGCAGTTCAATTTTTAATCTGTTGAGGAACCTCCATACTGCTTTCCATAGTGGCTGCACCAGTCTGCATTCCTACCAACAGTGTGCCAGGGTCCCCCTTTCTCCACACCCTCGCCAGCAAGTGTCGTTAGTTGATTTTCCTATTATGAACTTTTTTAAAAAAAGGTGTTAAGTAAAATGCTGAACCAAATCCATCCTAAATAAGTGGGATTTAATGCCTAGGACTTGAGTCGTAAGCAGTGGGTATCAATACCTGCCTACGTGGACTTAATTTCTATAGATGAGAGACTCATTCTTACTTATCTGCTCTAGTCTTTCTTCCACTGTCAACACTCCAGTGTCTTTACGCATCCACTGTTCACTTCCCAATGCAAGAGCCGTCTCCCTACTCCACCCTCAGCCTCTGCGGTGTCTGATCCTCTCATTCCCGTCTTGAGCTTCTCTCCCCCACCCCCTTGAGGTCCCGACTAAGTAAATTCAAACTAAAACTGTCAATTCTGCATTCTGAATGGAGTGTTGGAAGCCAGCAGAGGGTCAGAAATATGGGGTAATTCCTGATTTACTTATAGGCAAAAGTGATGTGTGTCTACTACTGTGCCCATGGGCCTAAGAGACCAGACTCTCCTGGCTCCGAGATGCAGGCAGTTAGAGTGGAGCTTTGTTGCGCTCGGTCCAGAGAGGAACAGTCGGATCGATGTTGGACCAAGTGCCCAGGACAGAGACACAGAAGGATGAAGCAGGAAGATGGACCAGAGGGACCAGAGGGTAATCAGTAAAGCAGGGGACTCTCGCGTGGGATGCAAATCCCAGCAAGAAAGAGACATGAGGGAATTATCGTTGTAGTTCAATCGGTTGTCAGAATAATTACTTTTCCAGAGCCAGAGGCAGTCTGTTGTTTGAGAGAAAGCAGTTCTTTCATCACAGTCCAAGGGTGTCCATTCTCTTGACGAAACTGTCAGCTCAGGTGAGTGGGAAAGTGGTGCAGAGCCCTGTTCCCGGGAGGCGTCAGCCGTGGAGGCTGACAGGCACTGGGCCCTGCCACACCGCTCCCGTGTCCTGGCCTCTGTGATCTCACCCGGTCTGTCGTTCCTGGGGATTAATTAATTATCCCTTTTCTATCCCCTGATTTATCTCACCTTCTTTCTTCTAGGCTATAACAGCAGGTCTTCTGCCCTCTTCTCTCCTTGGTAATTTCATTCCCTTTTCTGATTTCAAACCTACGTGTCTGGCCCCAGCCTCGCGCCTAAGCTGCAGTTGTGCACTTGGAGCAGCTGTCCCCACCGAGCTGCATCTGGACGTCTCCTTCTCGAGGTGAACTCTCCTTCCGCGAAGCTCAGCCTCCCGATTTTCCTGCTTCCCTTGCTGCTGTGGTCTTCCCAGTCACCGTGTCTTGAAATCTCGCTAGTCTTGCAGGATCCCTCCATTCCTACTCCTCATGCAAAGGTCCTGTGAAATCTTGGACACTCCGACTTTCCCACCTCTCATATCTGTTTCCTGCTCCATTCCCAAAGCCATTACCTTTGTCCAGGTCATCGGTTCTCATATAGTCTATTATTCAAGCTTCCAGTAGCTTCTGTTTCTGCTCTGTCTGATGTCTGCTGTCACATTAATTTTCCCAAGGTGTGTTTCGGATCATTTCCACTGATGTTCAGAAACCTTCGCTGTCTCTTCCTCACCCCTGCCCATACCATCATCCAGGCCGTCATCGATTTCTCACCCGGATTACCGCAGTAGGCTTTTAATAGACTATTTACCACCTCCAGTTACCCTGACTAATCCAGTTGGTAATCTGTGACCAGGACGATTGTTTCTAAGATCAAGTGTAAGCTCGTTAGTTCCCGGCTTATAGCACTTCATGGTTTTCTACTGTTTCAACATAGTTTTGAAGACCGTTCAAGACCTAGCCTCTTTTGGTCTCTGATTTCACCTCTTGCTATCAGTCAACAACCGTTCCATCCCCAACAACCTTCTCAGGATTCAGAACAACGAAGTAACCAGCAGCAGATGGTTCCCGGTATCAGACGGGGCAGCTCATGTGGGTAGCCACCCGCTTCCTCTTCAGAAATGGGCTCGAGGCCACCGTGTAAACAATGCCTGATGCTCTTTTTCCATGATGCCAGAAACCATGGCGGTTGAAAATGAAAAATTCAGTCAATCATCTGGAGGCATCCCAAATATCCAGATGTTTGGCATCACGGAGACAAAACAGCCAGATGATTCGAAAATAAATTTTCACTTTTCCAGCTAGAATGCGTTTTGGTCTCCGGTAGTTATCAAAGGAGCAAACATGCCCAAGTGACTTTCTTGAGAAAATGAGTTCCAGGTGGCATTAAACACACCAAAAGGCTGACGAGGAGTGAGGACTGTGGTTATTGCACTTGTAAGACTCTGAGGACAATAAAATCACCTGAATTGTTTCAAACTGTTGTTCCCAGTGATCTGCCTTGTTGTTGGTTGGCGCTCCCAGCTCTAACTGTGTCAGTGGCTTCCACAACGAGAACTTGCACAGATTCTCTGACATTCATTAGGCACGAGCCCACGTACATTGCTCTAAAATGACCCGAAGGCCCTTTGTGAACAAGCCAATTTAGTTACCTGGGAGAATCAGCATTGCATTAAGGGTTACAGTGGCCAAAGCTGACATTTCTGGGCCTGTATCTCAGGGCCAAGACAACCTGGAGAGCTAAAGAAAGGCTGGTCTCATAGCAAAATGAATGATATTGCTTTTGAGTGGCCTGAAGAAGAAAAATAAGGGACAATTTAACTCACAAATTGACAGAAAAGCAAGAAGATGTATTTCAACTCCTCTGAGTGCTGCGGGAAAGAGTCTTAAGAATTGTATCAGGAGAGATCATCTAGCCCGAGAAACCCTGAGAAGTTAAATGTGAACGATCCCAGGGAGAGTCGATGAAGTAGTTTAGAATTTGTCTGAATTGATTTAAAGTGAAGTTTATTTACAATTCAAGTTTACAAAGTCTGTTACTGAAGCCCTTTAACATGGTACAACTATTTGTTAGTGAGGTAATGTTATCCAGGCAAATACACACTGTTAAAGGAATGAGCTGTAGTCATTTGTGACTTGGAGAACCTCGGTTAGAAAGTAGCTGCTGTCTCACATGCAAGGCCTCCAGGCAAGGTGTGCGCAGTCGCTCAATGTTTAAATACGAAAGAGTTTCCATCGCAAAATTATCACCAGTTGGTTGAAGTTCATGGCGAGAATGTCTTCATCAAGCAGAAAATTAATGGGAAAATTTCTGAGGTAGGACATTAGCGATGCACATAATGGGGAAGATCAGTAAGCAGAAACCGAGGAGCCTATATTATGGGTAAGCAGCAATATTATAGCAAAAGCAGCAAAAAAATTCATCTCAAAGTAGAATATAGTCTAAGCAAAGAAGCGGTAACTCATTACATTGCTTTTATTATATAAATATTAGGTTGTGTAGGAAATCACATTATTGTGCTATTTAAAAGAACATAGTATTTCTTTCCTTCATAAGAAAATTGGTTGAACAAAATTATCTTGTGTGTTCGTTGCACCGATTGCATGTGTAGCAACATCAGGCATGTATCTTTTGGCATTTACCTGGCTCGGGATGTGGGGACTGAGGCGAAGGGCCTCTGAATATTCCTTCAGCTCTAGAATTGCATGATTACGGTGGAGAATCTGCAAGTCTCTCTGGTCTATGTAGAGGAAAGAGCTAGTATTCATGGAAACAGAGCCCTTATTTTTTAAATCATTACAGCCCTGGGTTTGAAGAATTTTGTAAATTCTAAGAAGCAACATGTGACTCTGCTTGTATGAGGGAGAAGAGGGTGTTTTATTATTTCAGAGGGAAGGCAAAAGTTGATGGCTTCCTGTGGGTACAAGTCGTTCCTTGGGAATAGGGATGTAACCGGGAGACCTGCTAATTTCCACAGATATCCTGTCCACTCACACACATGCATAAGAGTAATTAAGGTCCTGGGTGGAAAATTCTTTGCCACATGATGTTGAGACCAAGTCTGTGTAATACACACTGCAACATTTGGTTATGATTAGCTCCCACTAGTATACTATAAAAATTCATTCAAAGAACTAGGGTGCGTGCTGAGAAGACGACTGATAGTTCTTTAAAGTTCTGTTCTATTATTAAATTTCTTCTGCTTTCATATTAAACTTCAATTAAATAGCCTCATTGGTTCACTTGAGTAGGTTTCCATTCAAAATGAACATTTGTCAGCAGATGCCTTTATAAACAGCTGTGGTTTTCTTTGGGTATATACAGTGTCATTATCCAGACCATCTGGCCATTCTACTGATGGTGTTTCTTATTTGGGCTCTCTCTCTTTGACATATAATTTATTATCCTTAATCGCCTTGATTTCTTTAAAGAGAACTTCTCTCACACCTCGCAGAACCAAAAAAAAAAAAGTAAACTGACAAATTAAAAAGGTTACAGGAGATGAGGAGACCTTTCTAAAGGTCTGGCTACTTTCCTTTTTTCTCTTTTTATTATAAAATTGTAGCCTGAATATAGAGAAAGGTCAATTTAATAGCAGAGCAAGCTACATTCATATTTTTAAAAGAAATTGTTCCCAAATTTAAATATTTTCTGGGATTTATTTGTTTGATTTATTGTTTCTTTAATTTTAGAAACCTTGGCCACTTCTCAAAAGATTAAGAAACAACAGCTTTATTTTTTCAGCGCTTATCATGCTGGCTCATGCGTCTCTTACCAGCACTTTTATTCAGGATGGTAAAAAGATGGAAAAGAGAGGAAAATGTGTTTGCTCGAAAAGCTCCATCCGTGAGTAGCATAGGAACCTAAGAGCATGTACCCTTTTTATTTTTTGTGATGTTATTTTTTTAAATTTATCTTTGCTGTTGAAAGTGTTACAGATCTCCCCTTTTTTCCCCATTAACCCCCTCCAACCCCCCCCCCCAGGCCTTCACTACACTATTGTCAGTGTCCATGGGTTCTGCATATATGCATATAAGTTCCTGTCCACCCACCCCCCTCCCCACTGCCTTCCCTATTTAAATTCAGATAAAAGAACTAAATTTTAAAAATGTAGGAAGGTATAAGGAAAAAGCATTTACTTTAATGTGAGCCCAATATAGAAGCATATTGGTAGTCAAAGAAAAATGCGTGTGTGAGAGGGAGGGGACACGTACGTCACATCCTTATAATTCTCTTATTACGAATATAAAAATTATTATAGAAAAGTCATATGGAAAGTTTTTAGCAAAATTATATTAGAAAGCAAGATATTGAATATGAAATAAGAACTTGTTTCCAGAGTGAAGACTGGGTGTATCTATGACCTAGAAAACCCAGCAGGATCCCTTGATTATTTAAAAAATGCAAATAAAAATATTTATTTTCTATAATGTCCATGTAAAAAGTGGGTTTCAAATTAGAAAAATAAAAAGGAAAACATTTATTTAAAAGCATAAATTATAAGTTGATGATATCGAAAAAAATAGAAGAATCAGAACATACTTAAAGGTAAATAAACATTGTATTATTGTACATGCATTTAAATAATCAAATGCTGTTTTTGTTACTCCTGTATCATTTAAAATATACTTATTCTTAAAATACTTGTTAAATAAATACTTTAGGAAGCAAAGATATGTCATTAGAGAGAAATAAGGGAACGTGGAACCTGTGCTCTTCCCAAGCTCCTTGAGAGCAGTTTAGCTGCTGCGAAGTTCTAGCCCTCCCTTGGGAATAATACACTTTATAAGAGTTTACACTTATAACAATGATCCGCAGTGGCTGCTAACATCGCAAAAAGAGAGGCAACCAGACATCATGTCCTCCTAGTGCAGCAGAAACCACCTGAAGTAGTTTTGCCTAAAATAGAATGACACCTAACACCGATTAAACTGCTCTAACAATCTAGAAGGAATACAGAGGAAAGAGACACCCATCAGGATGCAACCGGCAAAATCTAACCTGTGGGAGTCTCCGAAGGAGAAGATACATTCTCTTTAACAAAAAGAAGAAAGGGAAAAAATAGATTGGGTTCCATTGCCAACAGTTGATGATTTAATCAGTCTTGCCTCCATAGTGAAGCCTCCATAAAACCCCACAAGAATGGGGTTTAGAGAGCTTCTGGAATAGTGAACTCATGGAGATTTGGGTAGAGATTTGGGGAGAGGGCCTGAAACTGTGCCCTTTCTCCATACCTTTCCTATGTATCACTTCCATCTAGCCGTTCCTGAATTATATCCGTTTATAATAAGTAACCTCGTGAGTAAACTGGTTTCCTGAGTCCTGTGATCTGCTCTGGCAAATTAATTCAACCCAAGAAGGGGATCATGGGAACCTATGATTTATAGTCAGAAGCATAGGAGACAACCTGGGCTTGTAATTGTTTTCTGAAGGACAGGGCAGTCTTGTGGGACTGAGCCCTTAACCTGTGGAATCAGATGCTATCTCCAGGTAAATAGTATCCAAACTGAGTTGAACTGTAGGACAGCCAGCTGGTGTTGGAGAATTTTTTGGTGGCATGGGAAACCCTCCCACCACCAGCATTAGAGTCAGAATCATTACTCCTTAAAGTTATTTTCTAATGTATTTATTTTGTCCAGGGCTCACAATTCTCTTAATTCCACAGGCTTGAAATTGTGCCATGTTTTTACTGATTTTAGACAAGAGAGGAAGGGAGAGGGAGAGAGAGAGAGAAACATCAATGAGAGAGAGACATCCATCAGCTGCCTCCGGTACGTCCCCTACTGGGGATCCAGCTCGCAACCCAGGCATGTGCCCTGACCAGGCATCGAGCCAGTGACCTCTTGGTTCATGGGTGGACACTCAACCATTGAGCCATACCGGTCGGACTGTTCTATAATTTTTAATCCCTTCTTTTGATGTCAGTTGAAATCAGCTAACAATTCCTGATGGATCGCATTTGTCAGTGTGCCATGTATTGGCCCTCTCCCAACTTTGCTTTCCAAACGTCGCATCTGAGTCCCGCTTAATTGCGGAACCCTCCTCCTGCTGACCTGCTGTACTCCCCTTATCCATGGTGGACGCCCGAAACCGCAGGTGGTACCGCACCCTCACCCCATATAGAGAGTACTATGTGCTCTGCTATACACACCTATGATAAAGTTTAAACTACTCGTATGCTTTGGGGAACATTAATAAGCACTTGAACACAAATACTGCAATACTTAGACAGTTGATCTGATAACCGAGTTGGCTGTTAAGTGACTAACCGGCAGGTAGAGTATACAGAGTGGATGTGATGGATAAAGGGATGATTCACTTCGGGATGGAGCAGGACTTTATGAGATTTCACCTCACTACTCGGGATAGTGCACAATGTAAAATGAATGAATTGTTTATTTCTGGAATTTTCCACTTAATACTTTCAGACCACGGTTGACTGCAGGTAACTGAAACCATGGAAAGCAAAACCATGGATAAGGGGGCTACTGTCCTGATAAAAATGCTAATTTCATCACATCATCCTGTACTCAGGAACCCTCAGCAGTCCCCCACTGTTGGATGGCAAGCTTTATTTCTTTACCTAGCAGTCCACATTCTCCTAAACGTGTCCCCAAATAATCTATAGCTACTGCTTCCTGCTGCTCACGGTGAAGTTTGCTCTGTTTTCAAGCTCCACTCGTCAGCCATTTCCATTCTGTTCTCAAAAGCCACCTCACATGATCCCTTGTTCTCTAACACTTGGGTTTGGCCTACAGGGAGCCCTGTCAAGGGGTTCAGTGTAAAAACAAAGCAAACTTGCCTTAAAGTAAATCCCAAACAAAATTGGTTTTTTCCTCTCCTAACCAGAATCACAGTGAATTAGACAGCATTTCAGAGTAAAAAGAGTCCATAAAGTTTATATAATCCAACCCTCTTCCAAAGCAAAGCATCCTTTAGAGCAGCCCCTAGCTTATGCTGTCTCCTTTCCAGGAATTTCCTTCCAGTCTTCAACAGCTTTCACTTTGAGAAAGTTCTTTTTTATATCAGACTTTAGATCTCTCTGGAGTTATAGACACTGACCCTGTCTACCACTTAAAGATAAAAGCCCAATTTCTCTCCCTAAGATAACACTTCAAGCATTTTATGATCACTATTACTTTGCCTTCTCTTCCCTACACTGGAAGTTTTAAAAACTGTCTGAAAGAACATATTTTTAAGCCCCACAGAGCGTGTTGACCAAGCCTCCCTTCAGGTGCTTGCTACCTTATGAAAACGCTCGTTTGGAAGGGGACTGTGCTACCGTTTTAGACGCCTGAGCCTTCCGTCCATCCTATGTCAGTTCCTTAGAATCAGTGGTTGTGCCCGGCCGGGCTTGGCTCAGCGGTTAAGCGTCGACCTAGGATCCAGGCGATCAGGGTTCGATTCCCGGTCAGGGCACATGCCCGGGTTGTGGGCTCGATCAGTGACTCTCTCATCATTGATGTTTCTATCTCTCTCTATCCCTCTCTTCTCCTCTCTCTGAAATCAATAAAGATTTATTTAAAAAAAAAAAAAAAAGAACCAGTGGCTGTGTCATTGATTTTTGTAATCCCAGTGACCTGCCCCAGTTATTTCATTTCATCTATTTTTAAACAAATAAATAGATAAATGCAGTTACTCTTCTTCTAATGCTTTGAGTGTACCTCTTCCACTCAGAAATGAACTTGACACTTCAAATGACATCTGACCAGTACAGAGAGGACTGGAGCCGAGCTTGTTCAAGACGGAGCACCATGTCCCCCTGAGTAATGCAGCTTGAGGTCACATTAGCATTTTCCGGCAACCATACCCACTATTGACTCCCATGAAATGCATTTTAAATTAGATTCAAGTTCTTTTTTTTTCACATATTACATCTAAATGATACCTTCCTGGTATGCATTGGTGCAAGAGCACTTCTTTTTCTTACCCAGATATAAGAGTTAATGTTTATCTATGGTAACTTTATTCTTACTGAGTCTATCAAAACATTCTTTGAAATCATCTTGAGTTCAGATACTATAACCATTATATTTGTTACCCCTCCTACTTTGTTCTTTGTTAATTATGAGCAAGTCTTTATGATTCTTTATCCAGTGTATTGATAAAAGTATCAATTTAGTCATTCATTTATTCAATGACTATTAATCGAGCATTTAATAAATGCAAGCACTATTCTAGGCGCTGAGGATTCAGTGGTGAGCAAAAGAGACATGGTCTCAGCCCTCATAAAGCTTATATTCTAGGGAGGTGGTTTTCCAGCTTTAGCATATATCAGAATAACCTAGAAGAGTTGTTAAAATGTAGATTATTATAATGGTGTTCACCCCCAAAGTCCCTGACTTAACAGGTGTGATGCGTGTGGGGAGTGAGATTTTGTGTTTCTAATAAATGCTTAGATGATACTATTGCCGCTGGTTTAGGGCCCACACTTTGAGAACCACTGTTCTAAGGCGAGATATACCTTTAAATGCTAGCGACTTACTTATAAACAAATACAAGCTCAAGAACTGAAGACAGATCTTTGCTTATAGAATACCCATAGGTTTATTTCCTTTTATATGTTATTTGTACATATAACAAAAACAGCAGGTTGACAATTAATTATGGTAAAAGCAATTACCTAATATATTGGGAGGTGTTGAGGGCATACTAATAAAAAAGTCAAACTGCTCTTGGATAAATTAATCAGTTAGTTCGATTGAAACAAAATATTTAATTTTATTCTTATGTAGCTAGAGTCCTTTATAAAATATTGTATTAGATTAAATAATATTCTCTCAAGTGTTTTATTCAGAGACTAGTAAATCTCAAGCATTCTATTAATATAACGATGAATGAATTAATAAGTGAGGATCAGAATAATAGGTGATTTTGAGAAAAGTGATTCATTGATAAGTGGCAGGATCTGGACTTGAACTCAGATTTCCAAAGGGGGACAGAGTCAACAGTATATTCAGAATAGTGAAGGCTTATTTCTAAGTCAATCTCAAAGATGAATATGTGAGTTGCCTAAAGTTTGAGCACTTATTTTCACAAGCGCAGTTAGGCTGAGGCACCTTGTGAGATGAGGAGAATCGTGCATCTGAATCCCTTGGGAATTTCTTTTCATCTCAGAGTCTGAACTCTTTTTTGGCACAAAGTCAAAGAATTGAACAAATCTACTGTTAACAGCTGGGATCTGGCAGACTGACTTTAAGGAACATTCAAGGGCTGGCCCACCCAGATGGGATCTACTTGGCCCAGCTGAAAAGTGCTCTATCTGTGCAGATTGCCCAGCTAGAAGAGGTCACTGAAGAGTTGCTGGAAGAGGTCACTGAAGAGATGCTCAAAGAGGTCACTGAAGAAATGCTGGAAGAGGTCACTGAAGAGACATGTGGTGATTTTTAAAGGTTGCAACACAGGGTCCTTCCTATAGCCTGTATTTGGTGCCATGTGTCCAAAGTGATGACGATATCATAGACCTACCACAATGGTTTGTTTGGACCATCCCTAGTGCTGTGCTGGGGATAAGCCTAATAATTTGTAAATCAGCTTACTTACTACTGACCTAAAACCTACTTACACACTGTCAAAACTTCTAACATTTACTAGTTCATCAGATGAATAGTTCAGTTCTCAAACACCCAAATGATTTGGCTTTCTTTATGTCAATAACATACATTTTTTGAAGTAGAATAATAGTAATTTTTTTGGTTTTTTAACCCTTGACTATTTTGAGCCTACTGATACTCTCACTCCCTTATTTTATAGGTATTTATCTACCTTGGTAGTGTATAAGTTCCACAAGGATGAGGCTAGTTACTTTATAATGTTTAAATTAAAGTGAAGTGAAATCAATTTTATGTTGAAAATGTCACACTCCTAACTAAACAACTGGAGGAGTCTGGATGGTTCTAGACATTCAGAGGGGGAAGAAGTGTTATGGACTGAATTGTGTTCCCCCTAAATTTATTTATTGAAGCCCTTCCCCATGTGGTAGTATTTGGAGATGGGGCCTTTGGGGGGTAATTAGGTTTAGATGAGTTCATGAGGGGTGAGCTCTCATGATGAGATTCAGCCCCTTATAAGTATAGACACCAGAGAATTTGCTCTCTCTTTCTCTCTTCCTGACCTGTGAGGACACAGCAAGAAGGCAACTATCTAGAAGCCAGGAAGAGAGCTCTCACCAGACACTGACTATGCTGACACCTTGATCTTGGGCTTCTAGCCTCAAGAACTGTAAGAAAATAAGGTTTTGTTCTTTAAGCCACCCAGCCTGTGTCATTTTGCTATCGCAGGCAAAGCTGACACAAACAAGGCGTTTTAAATGAAACTTCTAGATGAATTAAACCCTCTCAGCTAATGACACTCTTAGAATTTTCCTGCCAATGAAACAGATTTCTTGATTTCTTAAGACTAATTGTACTTGAACTTTGGACATTATGAAGACATGATCAGATCGTTAATGTTTATTGTGTATCATTGCAGATATAATCCTTAGGAAAAAAACAAGATGACTCTAACTGACTTATGGTGCAGTGTCATGACTCATCAGCAGTGAGAAAACAGTGGGAAAACATGCATTCCTTCTTTCTTCTGCAAGAAAATCACTGACATCCAGAACAATGCCCAGAGTCATAACTAATTAACTAGGGCACGCCATTCTTGAAGTATATAATTGAAATGCCATACATACTCCCTGGAACTGCAGCTGTAACTTAATAGAACATGATAGGAAACTAAGTTGTGTAAAAGATTCTGAGGGCTTAGGAGGATATTGATTGGCAGAGAACCAAACAGAGCCATCCTCGGAGTCGGTCAGATGTTGAGATTTCCAGTAAAGGTCCCACAAACAGCTACTCCAAGTGCATTGACAGTCAACTGCCAAAACAACAGCTTCTCTGTTTTCCAAAGCAGTACTTGTGTACAATCCATAAACAAACTGTCAAAGACGTTGTACATCTGGACAACACAGTTGCAAAGTTAATTTTGGTTGGGGAAAAAAATTACACCCCTGGTTTTAATTTGGGTGGAATTTTGATCAGGGAAAGAATCCTATTCTGGGCACTTCTAACGTTTCTATGGACATGTGCAACAATGCTATGAGCTGCCAAACGAAGGAGATTCGGATAAATGAAATGACGCTTCGAGTGAAGTCAGGGAGAGACTGAAGGCTTTGCTTCGTGGGCCGTTGAGCAACACGGACCAGCAACCTGCACATTCATTATCACATTATAGACTTGGGATTTTAAGATTCCTGTTCTAGAAATAACTTTCTTCTTCTTATGTGTGCTCCTAAAATTTAGGGCACCAAGGAGGTAATGCTGCCTAGACCATGAAAACCACTGAGCTGTTCCTCCTGCCTTATAGAACAGTGCTGAGTTTCCCACTGTTAGAAAGGAGTAACCACCGTTATCAAAGAAGTCGAGGTCCTCTAGCACCTTCACTAATTCAGAGCATTAAAACTGCCTACCTAATCCTTCTCTTATTCCTGATAATATTGAGGTCCATTTAAATCTAGTGTCTTCAAGGCAATGATATCAGAGAACCAAATATCTCTTTCCATCCCAATCCTTTTTAAGTGAAAAAAATAAGCATATTCATAATGACAGGACTCACTGGAGAATATCTGTAATTGAGGAGAAAAAAGAAAGTGAATAACTTTCATGATGTTGCATAAATGAACCCATATAAAAATCAGATTCTTTCTTCCATGCGCTTCATCTTTCCCACTGCTCCCCTGAGTAGGCTCCGGTCAGCTACAGCTGCCTTCTGTTCTGCTGATGCAATGGACTCTTGATAGTTTCCATCTGCAGTAAGGACCACCTCCAAAGTCGTAATTTCAGATTATTGTCCAAGGAAGAATGAGAGGAGCCTTCGATGCTCAGCATTAGGTGTTACCCCTGAACACCTATCTTAGCAGCTTTCATCACCATTCTGACAGAGGTGCCGTCCACTTACATGTGGCTGAGCTAAAATGTTTCAGTAACGTGGGCTCAAGATGTTGGCTTTTTAAATTTGAGTAAAGCCAACACCCCAAATTCAAAGTTATAAATAGATGCACTTGAGAAACTATTTATTTTTACAAGAGTTGAAATTTTGGCCAAAGAATTACCACCATTTTCCTAGATAATGACATGTCCCAGTATTTAATGTACTGTTTTTAAAAAAAATTTACCTGCAACTGTATAGGAAGACAAAAAATATCACCTTTTATATTACATCAGTATCTCATACTCTTTAGATATATTGATTCTGATTATCTTAACAATTTTATAAACAATATAGAACAAGACTGGTGCCAATTTCATACTTGTAGAATCTGAGAGAAATTAAATGACTAGTGTAAGGTCTCCTTGATTGGGAATTAAAATCAAAACTCGGATTTTAATTTCAAGATCTGTGTGCTTTCTACTATACAGTGTCTACCTCTGAAACTTTCCACCAAATAACATATGGTATCCATGGTTATTTAAAGATTAAGGATCAGGAATCCTAAGTATTAAGGATTATGAATACTAACTCATAACCAAAAATAATGGTGTATCTCTGACATACATACTTTAAAATATCATCATAACTGTCTGTTGTTGTTTTTTTACCTCTACATTATCTTAAAGTATAAGCACTGGCTCCATCCCCATATGGGAAACATGAAGACCTATAGATTTTCTGGTGAAATAGAAGGCAAAATTTGCTGTTAATCTCATATCAACCAGTAGCCCATTTCTAATAACTGGGCTTCTTAATAAGCTACAGTCTTAAACCCATGTTCCAAATCTCTTCCCTCTTGTCCAAGTTTCTGTTTTACTTTAATGCCAGGAATTTTAGTTCTAATAGTCTGAGAGATTTTTCTTGTCCTAATAGGCCCTGTATCTTCTAACAACATCTATAACCTCATACCCAAGCACCTTCCCTGCTCCGGCAAGACATCCTTGATGCAGATGTTAGTCTGCCTGCTGGGATCAGGAGGGTTGCTTCGTGAAAATACCATGGATTTGGGAGTCTGGCCATCACAGGTTTGAATGACTTGCACTTCACTTTTAGCCATTAGCTTTAATCTCTGAAAAATTCCATGGGGTAGGTTTTTTATTCCCAGTTTACAAATTATGAAACTAAGGTAAGTCACATAACTTCCTGAAGTCTGTTTCATAATTCGTAAAATACTACCATTACTATTATTACTTAACCGAGGCTACTCCAATGTTGGCCAGAAATTGATGTGCCCTCCACCATTGCTTTATAGGCTTTGTAGATTCCCTACAGGTCCTGCAGCATGTATCAAGTCTCCAGGTCCCCTTTCTTCTTGGTTAGCTCTACTTTATGACAATCTGGACTTCCAGATACCCTAGAGACAAATACAAATTGACAAAGCAAAGTATAGAAGTTTAGATGAGCACTTTCAATGAACAAGTCTAAAACAGCAAGCACACATGATATACTGAAATCTGAAACAACTATCCACTTACATTCAGTTCAGATTTCCATATATCATTGCCTCCTCTCTGTACTTGAAATGATCACATGTTTGCTTTACCTTGCCCTGTTTTCTGGCACAGTGCTTATCAGTCACTGCTCTCTAGCATTATGTTGTAGATCTGTTTGTTTATTGTCCGATTCCTCCTCATAAACAAAGGCTCTTCCTCCTGTTTTGTTCACCTCTTTCTCCCCAGCAAAATAGAGAAGTACTTAGACCACAGTAATACCTCGATAAAGTCTGTGAATGAAGAAGGAAGAAAGGAAAGAAGGGAGGAGAGAGGGAGAGAGGAAAGGAGGGAGAGGGAGCATGTTTAGGGTAAGGTTGGAAAGATAAAAATTTTAATAATTTTGCTAATAATGATATCTAAGACTTACTGAGTGCTACTCTGTTCTAACCTAAAATTGATATGTGTTAATTAATCTAACGATGCAAATACAAATTAAGAGTTAGGTCAGATTGGGACACTGAGACACAAAAAGGTTAAGTAACCTGTTCATGGCCACACAACTCTTTACTAGTGGGCTTAACATTCAAACCCAGGGAATTTAATGCCAGGTTCTGCGCTCTTAACCTCCACAGTGTGTTGTTTCTTTTTAGTAGTATAAAATTAATTCACAGAATATTGCTATTGCTATTAAAGCAAGTGACTCTAAGAAGTTTTCAGTATTGTTACTGAATTCCGTAAACTCAAAAAATCCTCTTTCTTTCCGGCAATTTCCAGTGAAACACTTGAGATAAGAGAACATGGAGAGAGAGAAAAAGATCAGGCTGAATCACACATTTCTTGTTCAGACCCGATATAAACTAATAAATCACAAACAATTCAGAGGACATCCTCATGCAACTCTGAGGGTATTTCAAGGAACCTTCCCATCTGGAATCTGTGCTGATTCTTTTCATATTGTGTTTCCCCAAGGATGACTCACAGGAAATTGAGGTTTCAGAAATATGTTGTGTTTTTTATGGCATGTTTCTACCTTCACTGCAGAAGTTTTAAAGATAGTGATTTTGTGGTTGCATTTTCCCCCATTAAGTTTAAAGAAAGAAATTCACTTTTTCAACTATTTTTTACAACTTATGTAATCATAAAAATAATAATGATGATGGTGATGATAATCCCGTTGATTGTGGTAAAAATATTCTAATATGTGAGGGTAAAAAGAAGGTAAAACAAAAACCCCAATAACTCCTGGATAATAGATAAAATTGCAGTAAAAAAAACAAAAAACAGATGTTGGATATCTGTTTTGTATTGATCTATGCTACATATTGTGAGGAGTATAAAGATATATGGTCTGCTGGAAGAGTTGGAGGTAGACCAGTTGTCTCCAGCAGGATGTGAAGGTGGTAGGTGCAAAAATAGATAAAAAATGCAGTGATCACATATCCACTAGGAAATTATTCATTTCAACTGCATGTTCACTAGAGCCTTGTGGAAAGGTGGCATTTGAAATAGGTCTTAAGAGAATATATAAACTTAAAAAAAATACCATGGAGAATAAAGAAGAAATTTGCAAAGGTGGAGATGGTGAAGGAAGGTGCGTGGAGAAAGCAGCCAGCTCAGAGGTCTTTCTTTTCTCCCTCCCTCCTTCCCTCTCTCTGTCCTTCTCTTCCTTCCTTCCTTCCTTCCTTCCTTCCTTCCTCCCTTCCCTTCTTCCACACCTTATATATCACTAAATATGTAAAGAGCCAAAGCAGAGGTTCACAAATCTCCCCTTGGTAACTAGGGTGATGCCTGATGTGTGTGATACTCAATAAATATTAGTGAAAAAATTGAGTATATTGTGTACAAATGGGAATTGAGATAGGTAAACAATTCTCAATTGTGAACTAAGGGGGCAAAACGTGCTATATCACTTACCACATGGAAGTCAGTTAAAAAAACATTTATGAGCCACCCTTGTGTAACTGCAAGAGATAAAAGGAGGACTAAAAATTTACAGAGTAAGGTTAGTTTCATGACTCTCACTCTTAATAGGCCCTGAGACATCTAGCACAGGAACCATATTTTTATTCACTTATTTAGTACCTATCATGTGTCAGATGCTGTATTAAGGATCGTGGCACACAAATGAAAGATACAGTCCCTGCCAAGGCTGTGCTTACAACCGATGGGGAAGAAAGATAGATAACACAAGGTGTATGCTGCGGCTGGTTATTAGATGACATCTACTGCCAGGCGCTATGCTGGGCAGTGCAAATACGTTCTTTACTTGGTGTGCCGCCCTCTGAGGCAGACACTACCACCATTTTAGAGGAGGGTTTGAAGCTTAGGTGGGCAAAGCAACTTGCCCACGGCCAGATGGATAGCTTTTATAAATGGTGAAAACTTTAGACTCCCCAACCTGTGCTCTTAGCTGTTCCTTACACAGCTTCGGTGGTTGGGGACAGTCCCTTCCCAGGTTGGTGCCTATGTTGAGCCTTAAAGAATGATGAAGAATTTATAAGGAAAAGAAAGAGTGGCTAAGACATTCGAGGCAAGAAAACAAGTGGTGTGTGAAGACTAGGACACGTGATGATTTGGGGAAAAGCTCTGAAGATGTGGTTAGAGAAGCAGAAGTGAGGCAGCGTGGAAAGAGCACTGGATACATAGACTCAAATTCACCAATTTTGCTGAACATTAGAATCAACTGGGAAATGTTTAAAAAATATAAAAGACTGGGCACCTGTCCAGACAAGGCGAAATGAAGTCTGTAGTGGCAGGGTCAGCATCTGTGTTTCTGAAAGGTCCTCTGGCAGTTCTAGTGCCGTGCTGGGGGACAACCACTGAGCTGAAGTGGGAGGAACCACTGCAGGAGTTTAAGCGGGGACGTGTGGTGGGAGGGTTAGAAGGGCCTAGAGTAGAGGCAGGGGGGTCCGTTAGAAGGGGCCTGATGAGTAATGATGAGGGCGAGTTAGGGGCAAAATGGAAGGGAGTGGGAGAGGGTATGTGACGGGTGACTAGGGAGTAAGCAGAACGCTCCGGTCTGGGTATCTATCCATCGAAATGCCCAGGCCGGATAAGGTAGGAAAGTGACTCTTCAATTTCTGGCTTGGATGTCTATGTGAAAATTAATGTCATTTGTTGAAATGGCAAATACAGGAGGAAGGGTAGGTTTTGGGGAAAAGATAGCGAAGCCAAAAGCCTGTGAATGAGACTAACAGGTAACAGTCAGAAAAGTTACAGAAAAGCCAGGGGACAGTGGTACCACAAAGGCCAAGAGAAGGGGCCCAAGTTGCCAATAGTGCCAAATGCCTTGGGGACAGGGAACAACATAATTTTATTGAATTAATTGAACATAGAATATTGTCTATCTTTTAAACAGATTCCTGCTTTGGATTCATAAAACTCATGGAGATAAGGGCAGAATTAGAAGAAGGGCCCGTTATTCAGTCGTTGGGGACAGTTATTCAGTCCCCAGCTCCAGGCTCACCTTTCTATACTCTGCTTTGTGACTCCAGGCCTGAGCTCTGCAAACCACACTGGCTTTGCCAGCTACTCCCTGTGAGGCTCTACCAACAAGGGGCGCTAGAGGGAGACCGCAAGGCTGCAGGAGGAACAATCACACTATTTCTTCCAAGGGCCGTCACTCTGAGCATCACTTCAGAATTGTTTCTTCACCTCCCATAACAACAGCTCTTTTTCCCCCATTGCAGCAGCTGAAATTTGTTTCTAGATTTTTCTACACTTGCAGAATTATTAGACTCATCCTGTCCTCCTCCCAGAAACACCAGGGAGAATGGTCTGATGCCCCCTCTCCAGAGGCTTGGGTCCCACGCCCACAGGGCCCTTCCTTTGGGCTCAGATACACCAGCACTGGCTAAGCAGCATCTTCTTCTCTATTGTCTGCAGTTCAGCTCCCTAGAGTCCCTAAATCTTAATAATTCCAATCTCTTCCCTTTGTTACCTCAGCCCTAGGGGCAGTAGCTACATTCTGTAATAGATATCTTAGATATCTTAGTGTCCTATTGCCAGGCCTTCCTTTACTAATGTAAGAACTTTATAACTAGTTAACAATACTTTGTATGTAATTTTCTTGGTTCAAATAGGCAGTGTTGTGTCTGTCTCCTGAGTGAGCCCTTGCATAGAAATTGGTTCTAGGAGTCAATTTAGGAATCCAATCCTTGAAGTTATTTTGGGATTAGTTGGTCATGTTCTTGAGCTTAAATGCAGTATTGAGCTCCTTGCCAGTGGGAAATGGGATTCTGATAGCCCATGGCACGTAGTCTCATTACAGTTAATCAAGCTGCTACCTGTGATTGATTGTGACGAGGTATTTACCGAAGCAAGTGCCTTGGGAAATAGACTGAAGTCATTACTGCTCTTGACTGTTATGGGGTAAGGACACGTATAAGGACTGTGGAATGGGATGGATTTTTGTGAACCCATTGTTGTGCTTACAGAATGGAAATGATAAACACAGGTCTTTAAACCTTCAGCTCAAGTCATGGTCAGAGAACCACATTACATGCAAACTGTACACAAATATGCTAACTCCCCCCGCTCAAGAGGGCCCAGAAGACAATCCCTTCACGAAGCTATTGAGAAACACATACATATGAAAAGTACCTGCAGCTTTGTACAGCTCTGTGATGACTATCTTCTGTAAGAGGATGCCTAAACTGCCAAAAGCAGAGAGCAACACTCAGGATCATTAAACCGTCATCCCCCAGAGGGACTCCCCAGCTACAGGACAATGCTCATGACATTGAACTCCTTCCCACATGGCCACAGATTTGTCCTCACTGGAATAGACACACATTTTGGACATGGATTTTCTTCGCTGCACAACCTGCTTTCCCTAGAACCACCACTCATGGACTTACAGAAGGGTTTTTTTTTTTTAATTTGTTTTTCATTTACCATGGTATTCCGCACAGCATTTCTACAAAAAAAAAAACTCATTTTTTTTAGCCAAAAAGACATCAAGGAACTCATACCTATTGGATTCATTGATTTCACAACAGTCCCTCATCACCTTGAAACACTGGCTTAATATAATGTTGGAATAGCCTACGGAAGACTTGGCGGTGGCATCAGCTGGAAGACTCTGCTTTGAAAGGGATGGGGTTTTATCTTACAGGATACAGTATATGATTTGTGTCAGTCACTTTATGGTGCCATTCCTCCCATAGCCAGAATATACAGATCCAGGCAGCAAGGGGTGGAAGTGGGAGTGACTCCTCTTATTGTTGCACCGAGTAAGCCACTCACAGAATTTTTCATTCTTGCCCGGCCGGGTGTGGCTCAGCGGTTGGGCATTGACCTAGGATCCAGGCAATCGGGGTTCGATTCCCGGTCAGGGCACATGCCCGGGTTGTGGGCTCGATCAATGACTTTCTCATCATTGATGTTTCTATCTCTCTCTCCCTCTCCTTTCCTTTCTCTGAAATCAATAAAGATATATTAAAAAAAAAAAAAAAAGAATTTTTCATTCTTATTCCTGCAACTTTGAGCACTGATGCTGATGATTTAGGAATTTGTTCCTAAGCGAGATATTCTTCCTCCAGAGCAACAACAATGGTTCCACTGAAGTGGAAGGTGAGCCTGTCACCTCACCATATAAGGCTCCTTGTGCCACTAAATCGACAGACAAAAATGGGCATTACTCTGTTGGCTGCGGTGACTGAACCCAGTTTCTGTGATGAAATCAGCTTGATGATCTACAAAGGAGGCAGGAAGGATTATGTCTGGGGCTTAGAAAATTCTTGGAACACCTCTTAGTACTTTTATGTCCAATCATGAAAGTCAACGGAAAACTACAACAATGGAAGACAAACTCACTAAGGACTCAGATTCTTCGGGAATGAATTTGATCCCTTAACCAGGGAAAGAACCTTGACCAGCTGAGCTGAATCAATGGAATTATGGAATGGGTCTTAGAAGAAGGAAGAAGAGAATATTTGGATGGGACTGGGACTGAAGTCAAGGGGTAATATGTAGAGCCCCCAAATAAGTACACTAGTTATTAGACTTTGTATCTTTTCATGTTGAGGAGAGGATGATAATGTCTCCAAGAGCAAGAAAGATAGTTGTGTGGACTTAGAAGATAGGGCATATTTATATGTATATATGTGAAAATATGTGTAGAAAGTTGAGTGGATGCTAAGTGGCCATAGGGGTGGAATGTGCCAGTTATTGCGTTACTGCCCCTCAATTCCAAATCCACACTTGCACAGTGTGAACCCCATTTCTGCTTTGTCATGGAGCTCTAGGTTAGTCTGTGCTAATAGAGGGTGCTAGGGGTAAATTATAAAATCGTATAGACATGGAAGAGAGTTGCTCTTCCTGTCGGCTTCCTGTGGGCTGTTCATCTGCTTGCCATTTCTGTGAGAGTTACCCCAGCAAAACTTCTTTATCCCAGACTGGGAGTTCCTTCAGAGAGCAGTAGCTGAACTCAGTTTGCCATCATTTTCAGACCTTTCATCCAAGGTGCAGTAAAGATTTTATTACAGTTCATTTTGGCCATTTGGTTATGTATGTCTTCTGAATACAACACTTAGCTGAGACTGAACAGAAGGCACAGCTTTACAATAGTTATGTTTTGGTGTTACTATGTGAAAACTGGACCCCAAGTCTAGTATCTGCAATATCCCAGGCACAATAATGACCCCAGAACTGAGCCAAGAGGAAACTTCCACTGTTACTCTCTGGCTCCTCCACTTTTGGTGCAAGGGAGAAGGAATGGACTCAGCCAATAACACTAAATTTTTACCATTGTCTACTGAGTCAATCTGCGGTCTCCCCACCATGAAGGAGTCTTTGACAAAGTCTTTCAGTTCCTCAGAAACTATTCTTCTATGTAGGGACTCTAGGATGATTTCTATTTATTCTTTTTTTATATACTTACTGATTTTTAGAGAGAAAGGAAGGGAGAGGGAGATGAGAGAGAGAGAGAGAGAGAGAGAGAGAGAGAGAGAGAGAAACATCGATCGGTTGCCTTCTGCACACACCCCTGTCCAGGAATTGAACAGGTGACCTTTAGGTGCACAGGACAGTGCTCAACCAACCGAGCCACACTGGCAGGGAAATTGCTATTTATTCTTAATTCATCCTCTTATATAAAGTTTGCAGTATATTCTTCCTTAACTGAATCCATTATGTGTAAAGAGCAAAAAGGGTCATGAGAAAGTGAGCTCCTATCTTCTGCATCTGTTACCTACCCAGAACATACCACCCAGAACTTGTCCAACAACTTGCACGTCACGCAGGGTTGCTACTGTTGCCACGTCTGGTGGTCGCTAAGTGCAATCCAGGGAATAAAACGATGACCTCCCGTTACAGACTCACAGACATTGATGAGATTTCCCCAATGCCATTGCCAGTGGTGGCTCGTAGTAACCCCAGCGTGGAGCACTTGGGAGTATCTGCAGCTCCGTCTCCCCAAAAGTCGCATCTAGTTTGGTTCACAAAATCTGCCTTGCCTCTAGGTGAGTCAAGGCATTTGGATATGCAAAAATAGATTGACTCGAGGATGTTCAGACTGGTGAATCTGAAGTCACATGCATCAGTGTAAGAAGGAAAAATTGAGGACTGCCTATGGCAGGATCAGTTACCAAACCTGGAAAATGGACATTTTAGTAGAACCAGGGAAGGACCGGACCTTAAAAAACAAAATCTCGTTAATGCTTCATTCTCCATCTCTTCTTACGCATTGCAATACTTAAAAGTGTACATTTCAGATAAATCTATAAATGATATATGCACAATTCACCAGGAATAAAAACTGAGAAATACAATTCTGATTGGCCTGTGAGTAGTTAGCTTGCACAAAGTTGATTCTTATCGCAACCAGTGTTCAAATTGTCTTCTATTTGGAGCACAAGCAGTAGTGAAAGCATCCATCTTAGAGTCCAAGGACACTGGGGTAGACTATCAGTTCTCTGTTTATGCCGTGTATTGTCTTAAGTAAATTATTTGGTGTAACTAAGAGACACAGACAGTTCCCCTACGTGTAAAAGGAGAGGAATAAGGTCCACTTTCTAAGATTCTTGGAATCATTCAATGTCAATATTTATAAAGTTCCTAATGATGCCTAAAAATAGGATGTGCCCATTCAAACTTAATGCCTCCCTCTGGGTACAGAAGGAAGCAAACAAATCCCAACCTCTCCAGGCAGCCGATTCACAAATTTTTACAGTTGGTCAAAGGAGAAAGATTGTATATGTCTAAGCCTTGGTATGAAAACTCGAATTTAAGTCTCAGCTATAATCTTATTTTTCATTACATGTGTCTTTTACTCTGAGCTTTCTCAATATTTTTGGAGTGTAATTTGAATTTGGAATGTAAATGAAGACACTGGGAAAATGACAGTCAAAATGCATTTTCTACAAAGATGTTAACCCACGTCAGCGTAATCGCTGACACTGTTCTCTGCTGGAAATACAAGCAGCTTTCACAGAATTCAAGCAACTTTCACACAATAATTACTGTAAGACAAGCAAGTGACTCACTGTAGAGATTAAACAACATGTAGCTATAATACGTATCCTCTGCAAAAAATTGTATTTTAATAATTAACAGCTAATTAGCCATTCCATCTTTATTCAGTAGATGTTAATGTCTCTCGTCTGTTTTGCTCTTGTTCATATTGATGCCTGACACCCAGTCGATCACTTGGGTCCAGCAGGGACTGGAGTCTTTCTTGACTCTAAATTTCTAATCTGCTTCTGAGACATCGCAGTTGGAATTGCCTTGGAGACGGATAAATAGCTTCTGTATGGGAAATTAGAGGAGCAGATATTCCACTTGGTGGCATGCCAGCGTGCTTTCTAAAGACCTTCCCTAGGAAAGTGACAACGGAGACATGCCAAACATGTTTATGGTCTCCACTGAATGAAACGCCGCTCACAAGGGAACAAGCATCGTGGCACCCTTTGTTCCAAATATTAATGACCAGAGGGCCCTGGGTTTTTCTCTCACAGCCTTGAGTGGATCTCGGTAGCCTGAAATAAGGTTGAAAATGAAAGTAGCTGAATTCTTCTCATGTCAGCATAAACGAAGCACTTGTTCCTTCCACTGGCGATATGAGTCTGTGCTGCTTTTCATCTCTCAGTGGCTGAATTGGCCTGTCCTTAGTCTTTTTCCATTTCCATTTCTATTTCTCCTCGTAGCAGATTGATTTTAATGGCTCAGGAGATTACAAAAGAAGGCTCCGTGGTCTTGAAGGCAGAATGCTATCAGAAATTTTTATCTTAAAGGGATATTCAGTTGCAGCCCTGAATTTGCAATATGGGGAAACTGAGGCTCACTTTGCTTGCTGTTGTCACCAGGCTGTCATCCAAAAGACCCTACCATTTCTCAATGCCTAACCTATATCAGGTGCTGTGCTTGCTCACAGGAACTGAAAAGGATTCCCCAACCCAAAGACCAAGGTGCCAAGTGCAAAGACCAAGATGCCGATGGACTATCCATCGTGTGCAAAAGGGATGATATGCCAAAGGGCAGAATGCAACAAAAGAGTAACTAACATGCCCAAAAGAATTAGTCACTCCAGCCACAGCCCATAAATACAGAAGGCTCCTCCCATTCACGAGGAGGTCACCATTAGTGCATGAGCTCACCCTTCTCCATTCGTTCCTTGATCAAGAATAAAGTTTCTGCTCTGCTTTACTGAAGTCAGTCTTGTTCTGTTGGTGAGAATGGCACTGAGCAGAAGGACACTGGTTTGGGTCCCCAACCCAGAAGGGCTGGTAAAATCACACAGTAGTGTGATCATTAGGTAGTAGCAGGATTAGGACTAGAACCAAGACTAGGACACAGATGTGACGGGAGGAGTGTTTCCCTTAATGAGAGATGGTGATGCCTAGTGAGAGACACAAAGCAAAGAAGAGGCTCACCGGGACACTTGTTTGTGGGCCCGTGGGAGACGCCCCTGGGAATAGCATTGACCAGAAGGCGAGGAAAAGACCCCAAGAATTTCCAGTTCTTCTTAATGATGCGGCCCCATTAGCTCCTGTGACCTAATGACGACTGGGGCATCTGGTTACATAAACCACACTCCTAAAACATCATTGCATTCACAGATTTTTTTTCCTCCCTAAAATTATTTCTTAGAGCTAATATCCCAGAAGTGAGAGGAATGTGTCGACACTGGGGTAACATTATGTCTCTTTTGCAAATACATTCACTTCTGGGGTTTTCAAAAGACAGTTCCTTTAGGAGACGAGTGGGAAATGTATTTGGGGGCAAATGAGACTTCTGAAACCACGAATATTCCAGGCTCTATCAATCTTCGTAGTCTTCATTCTCAGAGGGCTGGCACTAATTAAAGTCTCCCCTTACTAACTTTAATGGATCAAAGAAAGAAATATGGCTTCTGAATAGATGTAATCGGATAGGCTGTAATTACACACTTATTTGAGATGATTGCATCTAATTTGGTTTCAGAGTCATTAGACATATAGATCCATTTAAAAGGTAGAGTCCTGGTACATTTTATTTATGGTCGGCATCACCCTCGGGCTATTCCAGAACCTTCCCTGCCTCTGGGTCAATCCTGACTTGTTCAGTTTTTTGTTTTTGTTTTCTTATCTAATAATATAGTCCCTTAGGATCGGAAAAGAAACTAATTCCTTTCTTATAACTGGCAGTGAGATTGAGTAGAACATGTTTACCTGCAGAAGTGATTCTTAGCAGCCGAAGCAAAACTCCACAAATACAGAGATTTTCACCCAGGTGAACTTTTAGAAAGCAGTAAGTAATGAAAAGATGCATATTTTCTTTCATATTTAATAGTGTGTTAAAAATAAGAGACGTCATTTTGTTAACGTAAGAAATCATTCAAACCCGTGAAGAATTTTTGTGAGTTTATTTGAGCCAAACTGTGGACAATTGCCAGAAAGCCAAAACCTCCCCGGACTGAGATAATGCTCCGGAGAATGGCAGTTTTGCACCTTGCTTTATAGATTACAATCAAAGGGGAGCCGTAAGTGGGTGACATGAAATGCATTGGTGATAGATAAGGGAGGTGGGGGAAAGCAAAGCGGCATGGGGGGGTGGGGGGAGGACCGCTGGGATTGGATAAAAAGTAAAATGATAGACACAGAACTTCTTTTACCTAGGTGGAGACAGAATAGTTAACAGTTAACAAAATATCAGTAACAATGAGAAGATTCCTGGTCCCTGCCCTGGTGCGTTGAGGGCCTGGAAAAAGGGGAAATCACTTTGTTTTGCAAAGGCATGTTAATCAGTTATGTTATCTCAGTTGCAAAAGACAAAGGACCAGCTTAGTTGAGGTGAAAATTAACCTTTGTGAAGGAAAAATACTGCCTTAGGTCATGACTACCCACCATAGACTGACTTTAGTTAAAAAGTTTTAATTTCAGGCCATCCTTTGTGGTTATTTTAGGTCTCTGAGTTTGCAAGGCCACCACGCAGGCCTTACCTGAGCTTGTCAGGTTTAGCATGTGGCCCCTTTTCCTCCACAATTTTTACTTTTATTTCCATGGTGAGGTGCAGATAGGATTTCTTGCCCGTGGTACAATGCTTCTTTTTCACTGAAACCATAATTAATATTCCATGAAAATTTGTAAATAGAATGAAAGTCAAAGAAACACAGCCTCAGGGTGTCCATGATGTAGCCACAAATTACTGGAAAATATTGAAAAGCACACAGTCCAGGCACCAGCTTGGAAGCCACAGACTTCAAGGAGGAGGTACTGTCTTTCAGGAGGTAGCATATTCATTAAATCAAGACCTTTGCATGTCACGGCGCCCTCTCTACAAAGGGTACAAGGGCCTGGGAACCAAGGGGTGGAATCCTTCGCAGTGATTCACTGGGAAACTTCCTGCCTCTGCTCTCTGAGCTTCGCAAGGCCGCCCATTCTGGTCCCCATAGAAGGCACGCCCTTGTGAGGTACACAGTGAGGATCCCATTGAAAGACCAGCTTTGGCTGCTGCCAGGCACTCCTTGTGCCCATGGTTCATCAGCTGAGAAGCAGCACTGTCTTGGTAAGAGTAATTATAATTAGCCCCAGTGAGCAGGAAGGCATAGGACAGTTTTTATACAACTGAGGCATAGAGGAGTATGTGAAACCAATTGCAATTCACTTTTGTGTCTCCAGGTACTCAGTTACCCAACTGTGACTCGAAATGAACATGAGCAACGACACAACCTGAGGTGGCTATAATTACCAGGGATTCAGAGCCTTCAAAAATTAAGGTTTGGGTCACGCCATCAGGTAAGTCACCAAGACCTGCTGAAAGCGAGGGAAATGTAATAGTGGGTTAAAAGAACAGGTGCCAATTGCAACCCCAAGACCAGTTGCAGAAATGAGAGCTATAGGTCTCCCTAGTACCCTCCCTCTGGTAAGTTCTGTATCCAAAAAACCAGCTCAAAATGCTCCTATCCTGTTAAACGAGATACTGAATTGCTTTTCAGAGACGACAGACCAGAACTGCAAGCCATGCAGCTGAAGCATGCTCAGAGGAGAGGCCTTTGATCTCTAGCTGCACCCAGAACCGAAGTCTTGCTGCTCCCCACAGACACACGGATCCAAAGGACCAGGACGTAACCAGAACTTGAACATTGGGACCCTTTCAGAACAGAGAGGCTGTTGTCCAGGATGATCCCGTGTTGACACCCTTTTGCCATAAATGGCCAAGCTCCAAGGTCATCCAATTAAGACTTGTCCCACCAGTGCTTCCACATACCTGTTCCCCTCTATACCTATAAAAACCCTCCCTGGACCCTGGATCAGGAGTTCCAGCTTTTGAGCATTAGCTTCCTGTCCTGCTGGGTGGTGTCATTCATAATAAAATAGCCAATCTTCCTCCACGGCAATTCTCAGCGTTTAGTGTTTGGCTGTGTTAGTGCCAGGTGGACTAACTCTTTCTGCTCTGTAACAGTTTCGTCTCAGGAAGAGAAGCTCACAGGAACTATGGAGGAGGTACTCTCCAAATAGGTATGGAAAAATGGACGGTGGCCATGGCAGTGCCCTGCTCAGATTGCCCTTCATGGAAACTGAGGTAGGGCGCATTGCTGGTTGCCTCTAACTGCAAAATCTGGGGTTCCATTCACACCAGGGCACATTTCTACCGGGCTGTTCCCAGCCAATATCTGAATATAGTGTGGATATTAGAAAAAGGTTATTTCTGCTTGAGGTAGAATTTTTTAAAAGCCAAACTATACCTGGGGATTCTACATCAGCAGGGCCAGAATTTAAAAACCTGTATTGTGATCTGAGGTTCCTCTTGTCCAATCTGTTTTCCCTTCCTTCCTTTCATAGATAACAGACTAGCACTGCAGTCAGTAGATGCTCTTTGAATACACCAGCTCCCTCCCCATGTACACTTCACAGGTGTCAATCCCCCAAAAAGAAGATACCTATGAAGAAGGGCTGCTGGTGGCAAACTGGTCTCAAATTAAAAAACAGCCTAGCAGCCCTGGCCAGTGTGGCTCAGTGGTTAGAGTGTTGGCCTGAGCACCAAAGGGTCTTGGGTTCCATTCCCGGTCAAGGGTACATAACTGGGTTGCAAGTTCGATCCCTGACTGGCCTGGGTCAGGGTGTATGTATGGGAGGCAACCAGTTGATGTGTGTCTCTCACATCAATGTTTCTCTCTCTCTTTCCCCTGCCTCCCTCCCTCTCTTCCGTCCATCTTCCCTAAAAATCAATGGAAAAAATATCCTCGCCTAAGGATTAACCAAAAAAAAAATAATACCAGCCTAGCAGCCATTTCTAACCAGGGCCCTCGCATACAAACTGGCCGTCAGGAAGACGTCTGCACCAAGCCGCTTGCCTTCTGCACTGAGCTGCCTGCCTGCACTGCGCCCCTGCAGGATACAGCCAACCCTTACAAAGGAGTTTCTGAAACTGTATTTCAACCAGTAAGACTGATACTTTCCCTCTCCAATAAGAGCAATGCAGCTGTAAACCCCGCTCTTCTTAGCATTTTCACTCCCCCAATCAGAGCAGTTTCATTCTGGTCAATCAGGACAGTGCTTTTTGGACCAACAAAGTTACAAGGATTTGGAGTCCTCATTTGCTTAAGCACAACCCAATCAGGGACCAGGGGCAGTGACTTCTCTCTATAAGTTAGCTCCCCTCTGGGTCAGGGAGCACATTTTACTTTTCCACCGAAGACTGAAGGCTGTGATTCTGGGCTAGAACATCGAAGACATCTCAGCCGAGCTGTCTAGCAGGAGAGGGCCCTTGCCACAGGGCTCCCTGGTCCCAGAGCCACCCCACAGCTACGCTGTTCCACAACCCTTCTGTTTCTAATTGAGCTGTCACACTGTTTAGCATCCCACAGGCATGCTGGTATCACAGCCACACTGTTTTGCAAGTAAGCCTTTAGCTTACTGATGTTAGTTGTGGCCCTTCAAGGGAGTTGAATATACTGTATGGTACTGTACACCCCCCCCCCCTTTTTTTTTTACCACAAAACATTCTTTTTCCTCCCAAAGAATCCTGAAGGTAGTTTTCACTCAATATTTTCGGGAAAGACTGATATAGAGCTTCGGTTCTTCACAGTCCTGGTAACAAAGAGGTCAGATTCACTTGGTTAAGTAACAATTTCAGAGCAGTCAATTTAGAGGAATTTGGAAAGGCCCAGATGCACTAGGCTAAGTAGTGCACTGAAGTGAAACGCATCCAAATCTTTGATCTTCGGTGCACTTTTCTGCACTGTGCAGAGGGCATTGCTACACCTAATTGGCAGAAAATTATCAAGATCTGATTAAATAGATACTTTTCTGCAGAGAGCCACTGCCAAAAGAATTCAGGGAACTTAGAGTCCCTCATTGTAATGTGGGTCATGTTCCACAGCCCATTGTAAGAAATTTTCAAACTGCAAATGGTAAGCCTTTAAAATTCAGCCTTGCCATGCGGAGGGCATTCACAAATTAATAGGAAGTGTACTTAATTCCTCCGTGGAAACGCAGTCTCCTTTTACTGCAGGAAATTGCTATTTAGATTCAGATGAGAATAAGACCTTTTTAAGGGAGACTACCCTATTGCAGGAGGCTTCTTCAGGGAACCAGGGGGAGAAAGGCTCCAAGAGGATTTACAGGAACCTCAGGGCAAAGGGTTCTCAGAAAGGCTTGTTCTTAGGCCACTGACCTGCGAAATGCAGACCTCGCTAATGCAGGTTGTGGCAAGCACAGCAGATGGAACTCTTTACTTTCTGACCACTTCCCTTGGTTATGATGGTTGCCCACGGATGGCCACGTAAGAATTTCAGACCACAACGTCAAAAATGGCTTCGAGTCCACTTAATCTAATCATGAGAGCTCTCTGTTTAGCGCTTGAATTAAGTCAAGCCCATTCAGAAGGCACTGCAGGCAACTTACCTACCTCTCCTCATTCATTGGTTTCATTCCCTTGATTTGAACAAATTTGGGGGCTGAACTGAAAATGTTTCATTTTTCACTTTGGCTGCCTAGACACTAGGAGCCATATAAATGGCTCAGTCATGGCCTCTGTGTGTGTGTGTGTGTGTGTGTGTGTGTGTGTGTGTGTGTGTGAGAGAGAGAGAGAGAGAGAGAGAGAAAGTGTGTGTATTCCCAAAAAAATGTATATAGCCTTTAACAGCCAATAGCTCTAGATTCTATTACATTTTCAAAATGAAATGTATTTTAATAAACACTGCCTTTATAATGTTCATTCTTTTTTGGGACACTGTGTGTGTGTGTGTGTGTATGTGTATATATATATAATTTATTTTAGAGAGAGGGAGAGAGAGAGAAACTTTGATGTGAGAGAGAAACAGTGATCAGTTGCCTCCCACATGTGCCCTAACTGGAGTTGAACACGCAGCTGGGGTATGTGCCCTGACTGGGAATCGAACCCGCCACCCTTTGGTGTATGGAACAATGCTGCAACTAATTGAGCCACCCCAGCCAGGCGTCACCTCTGTTTATAAAAATGTATTAATTTTATTTCTCTCCGCCATGGACCCAACTTTCTACTCCAGTATATAATGTCTATAGTTGCCTTCAACACAGAGCCTCAGTCAGCAATTCTGGTGTCTTAAATTCAAAACATCAGTCTCTCCTTCAAACTTTCTCCCCTTTTCCTGTAGCCCATGCCCCTAATGCTAGCACGAGGCACCGGCATCTCCCCAGTGCCCTGCTATGGTTCAGACCCAAATCCCTCTCTCAGGGACCCCACAGGTCCTCTGACTTTCTGCCATGCATCTCATCTTTTCCCTCAGCATCTATTGCACACTTTCACCAGTGGTTATTCTAAAAGCACAGATCTGTTCACATTACTGCCTCTTTTAAAGTTTGAGATCACTCCAGGCCAAGATCCAATGGGTGATCTTTCAGGCCCAACCATAGGCATTTCATGGGGGAAACTGGCGTCATGGGGGAAACTGTCCTTCCCACAGGCAACACACTGGGATTTTCTGGACCGAGCTGCAGGCCAGAGCTCAGACACAGGGGCCTCCATTCGGAAGCCTCCTTACTGGGGCTCAGTTGAGGCACTTTCCCCCACCCTGACTCAGTAACTTTCTACTGCTAGCCCTTCCCCGTTTCCTTCTGCCTCAGTCTCCCCATCCATACAAAGGCAAGAGCCTTTTGTTCAGGGCTCCTCAGCACTGAGCAGAATCTTCATTGGTGCCGCATGTCACTGTCCCACCCCTGCCTGCTGTCTCCTAGACAGCAGATGCTTATTTGGCTTCTTAGTATTTCCAGTGACTGACACATTAAAGGCTCTCGAAAAATATTGACTTGGTGAACCATTTGTTTGTACATGCAGCGTAATCATGGAAGAGACTCATACACTGGGCGAATCTGCTTGTACATATCGAGACCTTGGCGATATTAGAGTCGCCTTCCTCAGTGCACGTGTCAACTCTGAACTGGGCACCTGACTGAGAAACAGGATGGGTTAGTTACATGTCTTGACAATATCTTGGTGCTATTACCCTTCAGCTCTGAACTACTTGGGTGTGGTAAAATTTGAGTCTGGTCCAGTCATTGCCACTTACTGGTGCTTGTTTTAATTTTTTTTTCTTTAGAGGTTTAAAAAATGTATTGTCTCACCGTTGTGTAGGTCAGAAATCTAAAATCAAGGTGTTAGCAAGGATGCTTTCCTTCTGGAGGCTTTAAAGGAGAATTCATCTTCTTATCTTTTTCTAGAGCCATCTACATTCCTTAGCTTGAGATCCCTTCCTCCCATCACTCCAACCTCTTGTTTTTATTGTCACATCTACTACTACTGACCGATTCTCCGCCTGCTCTCTTAAAAGGCCCTTGTGATTACATTGGGCCCACCCAGGAAATCCAGGATAACCTCAAAACCATTAACTTAATCATATAAACAAAGTCCCTTTTATCATATATAGTAGCGCATTCACAGAGTTCCAGGGGACGGGCATTATTCAGCCTACTATTGTTCCATTCTAACATTCTGTTATCCATGTTTTGATTTTATTTCAAAATGTTTAATATGATTATTAATCTGTCTCTGAATTTTACTTATTTTTTTCATTATATATTTATTGATAAATGTAATTTGCTCTTTTTCAAGTTAAAAAGATTTGAAGGCAGTTATCAACTTTATACTCAGGCACATTTAAATATATTTACAGTTTTAGAAATTAGTATTTTATAAAGTTAGATGTGATTTTCTTTTTTCTTTCTAATTTGATAGCTTCCAGTGGAAAATACTTTTTTTTTAAGTGTCTTTATCTTTATTGTTGCCACTTACTGATGCTTGTTTAAAATTTTTAATAAAAATACAGAAATATACAATCTAATGAAATAATATTTAAAAATCTAAAATGTTTTTAAAACAAAAGAGATGGTATGACAAAAATCATCTACAGATTGTTCTGTATTAATGGGACAGTGTGAAAAGGGATACATCTACAATGTCAGGCATAAACTGAATGAAAACCAATGTTTATTCTATGAGTTAATTTCAAAATTATACCATGTAAATGACTAACATTCTCTGTTGGATACAGTTCAAAATGTGCCTAATAATGGATTTCTTCCCAGACTGCTTATAAATTTAAGCGTGAAAAAGCTACATTTTATTTGGCAAGGATAATAAATGTGCATTTTGCTTCCTTCTAATAAAAGGCATCCACTTACTACTATTAGCAAATTTGTTTTGCAATTGATTTCTAAACAAATTTTCAAGATTAGATTATACTCAAAAAGCTCTGATAGTATCTGTCAAAATTTGAGAAACAAAAATAATGAAACCCTTGCTTATAAGGAGTAGGAGTGACAAATAAACTGCAAGTCTGTCTAGTGAAAGACTTGGCTCACTTTTTTGTCAGCTAATAGGAGAAATAATTGCTGCTTGTATCCTATTTACTATAAGCCAGCAGAAGGGGACAGATACATGTTTGTGGGACTGAGATAATTTGGGATATGCATACGCAAAGGTCCTTCGGATGGCTACAGTAATTAAACCCGTTTTCTTTTTCATTCATTTGTTCACCAAGTATTTTTTGAGCATCTAACTATATGCATTTTGCTGGTATCTGGAAATAACATAGTAAGTTAAAACCAATGAATTACATTCTACTGGAAAGACAGATAATCACATAAGAAGAGTGATGAACAGCTCTCTAATCATGACCTAAGGGAAAGAAACAAGGTTTTATAAAGTATATTATAAAGGTAGCTGATTTTATATCCTTTTTGCCCTGGCCTGTGCAGCTCAGTTGGTTGAGCATATTCCCATGCACCAAAAAGTCTCCAGTTCCATTCCGGTCAAGGCACATGCCCGGGTTTGGGGTTCGATCCCCAGTAGGGTGCATGCAGGAGGCAGCTGATAGATATTTCTCTCTCTCCCTCTCCCTTCCTCTTTCTCTCTCAAAAAAAAAAAAGAGCAATAAAACGTATATTTTTTAAGAAGTAATCATGCTGGTCCATGCGATCTTGGAACCAACACATGAGCATGTGCAAGGTCAGTAAGTTTCACTATAAAAGGACATTTACAGTAAACTCACTGAAGGCAAATTCATATATTAATTTTAATGGAGTTATGAGTATTCAAATAGAGACATTTCTTACTTCACACAAAAGCAAATTTATACTCACACATTAATAAGGAATGCAAACCACAAATAAGTTCTGATTTTACTAGAACAGCAAACATATTTTTAAAAAGGAAAACAAAATAGTTGATCTGGGCCTCCAGTTCTTAGGCATAAATACTTATCTCACATCTTCAGAATGTCTAAATTTTTTTTAGTATTCCTCCTAAAATTTCCTTTACTCTGTTTGAACTTCTAACCTTAAGAATCAAAGAATTCTACAGATTTTTTACACAAACTGAGGTGGGAGTTGGTCTTTTCTATGTGTCACATGTTCCTTAGAATTTGAGAAAGAAACAAAGCCCTACCCACTCCTCCCTTGTTTTTGTTTTTCATGTTTTTTGAAGGCCAAGACACAAATTATTCAATTCCCTCTTGGTGTTAGAAGTTTCAGTCTTTTCTGTATTGCGAGAGTGAAATATTATTGAAAAACAGAGTGTGTGACATGAACTATGTAGCAAAGTATATAGATTTATGTAATAAATGGGAAGAACTCCAAAATAACCACTTTTAAGGTTTAGTAGTTGTAAGGTGGGTGGAGCCTTGTCTAGAATCCATGTCTGAGGCTTCAGATCAGAGAGTTCCTACTTTTGCTGATTCTAGTACTTAACTTTTTTTTCAAACATCCTTTGGGGCAAAAGTACTCACTCTTAAACTGGTCCAGTAAAAAAAAAACAAGCTCACTAGAAAACTCCAGACTGTGTCAAAATCATTATCAGTGTTCTCTACAAGAAGTAAACAAAATAAAGCATGAAAACAATATTCATGCATTTTTAGATTTTCCCCCAACCTGAGGATAACGCTGAGGACCAGTTTTAAGATATTTACTGAGCATCGAATTGCTTGCGAATGAATAAGTAAATGTACATAAGATATCGACAAGGTATGTAGTCCAAATATTTGGGGTATGAAGTCTAGGAGATGGATTGGCAAGGACCTTCTTTAAGCTTCAGCGCTACCAGGATGTTAGTGTCTTTCTTACGAAAAGCATTCAGGTGCCTGTGAGCGGCATTCAGATTATTTCGGTGTCAAGACAAGGTCTAACAACAATAAAATAAGATACTGATATGTCATAATTTAAAAACAATCTGGAACTTAGATGCTATTTAAAATACTTCAAAAATGAAATTTCAGGGTTTTTACTTGTGAGGAATAGCCATCAAGAAGAACATTCGGCACGTATTTAACCAGGGTAGTGATACTGCTTCAAAAATATTTATTGAAATTTTTCAATGAAGGAGCCACAGAAAACTCAGCATGGAAAGCGACATCCCGCGGTTCTCCTTAGTCAGAAGCAGGCTTCAATTCTCAGCAGTAAGCAGGAGACTCAGAAAACGCTGACTTTAATTACAAACTTTATTTGTCAATACAATTCACAGTTTATACATGGTGCAGTCCACCATATCAACGTTCAGAACAGTTACTGAGGAAATGGGTGTAGCTTTCTTTCTCAAAGAGCCTGACCTTCTAAAATTTCAGTTAGAATTTTTTTAAAGTTTATAAAAGTACCTTTAACAAGTTAACTGAATATTTACATTTTTAGCTTAAATTTAAATTTTGGAAAATAAGCATCTATTAAGTTTCTTTTTTTTAAGATCCTGGGTTTATTATTAAGACTCTAATATGAATACCACTTATTTAGATATGCCCCGCAACAGTAAAAGAAATGTTTTGCAATTATATTTAGTGACATCATTTTCTTTCTGCATTTTCAAAAATTATATATACAATGTACAGCAGATCTGAGTATGAAAATAAAAGAAAGAGTAGCAATCTATTGGGTGCCTTTACTGAATTTCTTCTGAATTTTGGAAACATCCAAAGAGTTACACGCTATAAAATTAAACTAATAAGGATTACCGGCCTTTTCTATCTAAACAAACAAACAAACAAAAAAGCTCTCAAGATTTAAATTGTGCTATAACAGCTTTTCCTCTAACGTCAGAGATGAATTATGCCTGCAATCTGCATTCTCCTTGCGCAAAATCACAGTGATCCCAGTTTCAACTTCAGTCACAGCTCCAGAGGTACACCCACGGGAGGCTAGGCCTGCGCCCAGCCCAGCCCTGCCTGCTTGGTCGCCTCCCCTCGACTGGCAAAAGTCACCCAAAGAAAGAAAATCACATAAGCCTTTTTTATACACCAAAAAGCAAATCGATGCTGGCAGTGTAACGTTTATTAGCAAATGCTCATAACACATTGTTTGGCTACCTTCTTTTCATCAGAATGGTAATTCACACCAATTGTCTCGAATTGCCTCCAATAATATCTATTTTTAACAGTTTTCTTCTGTCAGATCATATATATATTTTCTTCTTCCACCTTTAAAAATGTAGTTATTAATAAATGATAAATTCCAAATACTGCCAGGAAAAAACTGGAGACAGCCAATTTCACCGGCCTGGTAATAATTACACTGTATATATATGTACCATTGGTACCTGAGACAAATAAATACTCAGAGGGGCCATCGGTGCACCTCATTTCTATGCAGTGCCTTTTACACTAGGGTTTCTGAGTGTTGCTTCAATGTCCATCTAATTTGGCATCTATTCCTTCTTCGGGCATCACCACTTCAGTCAGTTTACACACAGTTTCCAGCAAGGTATGGTATTCAAATGGGAGTCGTGGGTAAAGGACTGCAGGTGAGCCTAGGGGTGGGGCGGGGAAGGAGAAACCACATATTAACTAGAGAGGTTCTGTTTCTTCATAAGTTAAGGCACTGACAGAAAATTTCTTAGGTAAAAGGCTGCATAAGATTCTCTTGCCATTTACAAAAAGAAATGTTGTCATCCATAAGTGGTCCATATCTAGGCTCAGTTAGGTAGACCCTGAAAAGTTAAGGACTCATCCCTCAAAGCTACATTCCTACCAGAAACAATGATAATTCATTCTGAAGCCTCATGGCACATTAGGAGAAAGGAAGAAAAACAGTCTGGGCACAGAAAGGCATCAGACACTGCTTGTTGTATTCCACTGGTCAAAGAAAGTGGACCATTCAACAAGCATCATCAAGAAGATAGTGCTGGCTCAGAATTCCAAATCCTCTGGATGGCAGATGACCGTGATGGGTGTCTCTATTTCCCCCCCCTTTGGAGTTCATGCACAATTTAAAAAAATGCTACCAGCAACAGTCTTAAAGAGCATCTAGGAGTCCTCACCTATGGCTATGCCTAAGGCTCTCCAAAGAGAGGGCTATTTAATATTTTCAATGACAGCAATTTCCTCCCCTGCACAGTGTGGCGTCAATCCGTTCAAATAGATGCTTTCAGTTTTCAGTAAGGGAGGCAGGACGTCCCTCTCGCTGGCGAGGTGGTTCACAGACAGGGTCCTCCTGCAAGGGGTCAGCTCCTGGCTGTGGTTCCCGGCCAGTTCTGCGGACAGCTTCCGCTTAATGGAGGTGGCGCGCTGGAACTTGTCATAGATCTCCACGCTCAGCCGCCTCCTGGTTTCCTTGAACTCAGCCGTGACGTTGGCCGTCCACTCAGCAGCATGGGCTCTGAACTCTCCCACCTGGAGCACACAGACACCAATATGACAGTCAAACATTTTATCTTCCTCTGGTTGGGGTGGGGGTAGGGGTTAAACAAAAGACCAGCCTGTGGTAATACTGGAGGCCTCAGAGAGCTGACGTCGTAAGGCAAGATATGCAGAGCCAAGTTGCATTTTATAAAGTGACGGCTCTAAAAAGGAATCTATGAACGTAAACTCAATCAAATTATATCAGAGGTAGGACATGTGCTTGTTTACTGTGCATGGATCCTGTCTTTGAAACTTGAGATGCTGTAAATAAAAGCAGTCTAACCTTTTCAAACATGGTGAGGTGTTTGTTTTTTTGATCTGTAATTTCAAGAAGTATTTGGGTGTAGAAAAGGCAGTAGGAGCAGCAGGGCAGAATAAAAGCCCAGACTGTGAACCCAGGTGACCACAGCACCACAGCTGTTGACACAGGATATAAATTCAGGTTTTAGAGATCAGAAGTGGTGTGTGCAAAAACTCCGTATCTACCTCATACTGCTCGTTTAGGAAATCTCTATTTACTAAATAAGCAATGGAGTGTCTTGTTTTTGCCTCTGAAGGAAGTAAATGAGAACTGGCAAGTCCATTTTGAGGTGAAGGCCATTTAAGAGAGAAAGTGAGTCCAAGGAATCGTTTCTCAGTGAATGCTTGTGGAACTGGTGAAGCTGCTCGGCCTGTCTGAGCTCTCATCTCCTCAGCTGTAGAACAGGCAGCTTCATGGTCCATTCCTACCAGGGTGGTTGGGCTAATGGACTTGGCCCCTGTAAGAATCTGTGGAGTTATCATTGTGCACTTCTCTTTTAAGGGGTAAAGAAAAAAAAAGTTGCCCTGGCCGGTGTGGCTCAGTTGTTTGGAGCGTCGCCCTGTGCACTGAAAGTTTGCTGATTAAATTCCTGATTCAATCCCCAGGCAAGAGGCAACTGATCAATGTTCCTCTCATACTGAAGATTTGAATTATAAGAGGGGATATCCATGCGCCCTGGCTGTTGTGGCTTGGTTGGTTGGCTGGCTGGGCACCGAGGGTTGCAGGTTCAATTCCACATCAGGGCACATAGGGGAGTTGTGGGATCAATCCCCTATAGGGAGGCATGCAGGAGGCAGCCGATCCATGTTTTGGTCTCATATCAATGTTTCTCTCTCTCCCTCTCCCTTCCTCTCTCTCTAAAAATCAATAAAAATATTTTTTTAAAAGAGAGGGGATACCCATGTACATATATTTCAATATGATGTGTACATATACTTGGATAGTCGTGTGCGTGTGTGTGTGTGTACAAAAACAAAACAGAAACTGTTCAAATATCCTCAGAAGGTGGCACACAGCAGATCAGCTCTTCCTCATTCATCCATAATCACATATACACACCTCCCTGATGATCCACTTTTTTATTTTAAAGAGGCCTTTTATTTCCTACTTGTATTCTCCTAACAAGAAATAACTGCTCGTTATCTGCATCTGGTTCTGAGAAAAGCAAAGCTGGAAAAATGAGAACTTCGTGGCACACATAATTGGCAAGATCAAGCATTTCTTAATCACTGAGGCAACTTCGAGGGAGCCTGAAGAGAAAGAGGTGCTGAATTTGCAGCAATTTAGCCTGAAGATTCTCACTGCTCCTGTAAGGGACCCTGTCCCACTATACTTCAGTATAGAAGAGATTACTGACTGTTTAATTCTGCTTTTCAGGGACTCCTTGGTTAGATAAGTACAGGCCATATCCATCAGTGGTAAGAAACACTGAATCACTCCATACACATTTATAAATAACACCCCCAAACACTTGTATTGTTTTCCTGTTTACCTCACTGTGTGTCTGTTTAGATTAAGAGTTTTTGAGTGCAGAGTCTATACCATATTCATTGATATGTCAAGTACAGAGAAGGCCCTCAGTAGAAACTTATTGAATTTTACTGAATAAACACTATGTATAAAATTTTGAAATAATACTTTTAATATAAAAAGTTAAGAGATTCAGTTGCTTCTCTGCCAGTTTCAATTGAATTTTAAAGACATAATTGCAGCATGTTAAAGATTGTGCTCAAATACCAAAAGAAACCCTGATCGGTAAGGTCTTGAACAAAAGTTATTTCTGAGCATGTTACTAAATTCTCCCAGACAATTCTGAACAGTGTGAAATTTGCAGTTTATACTAAAACAATTATTATTAATGAAAACTGAAAAATTCCAACTGACCTTTATTAGCACCTTACCAATGATTTTATTAAAAAGGAATTAACCTGTTTCATTTGAGAATTCAGAATTTTCTCAATGTAAAAAGAACAAATACTAATATAATTTTTTCTATGATGAGTTTTTCATAGTAGTAAGGTTAATATAATAAAGGGAACAGGAAAGAATATACATTTTTGTTTAAATAAGTGTCTGTGAAAAGTACAAGAACCAGTTACAATATTCAATTTCCACCCACAAACAAGTGATCAACCAAAAATAATATCTGGCCTAGAAGACAAGCCCCTACATCATGGCTCAAATCCTGGGGACTGTTAGACTGACAGACCTAAAATTAGGTCTACTCCATTGGTTTTATTTGGTTACCAGCCTTTTACCTCCATGATAGGAAAGCCCACTGACATACCCAGGCTCTGCCTCCCCTTTTCTTTGGTCATGGTCTCCTATCTTTTTACCTTAAATATATCTCATTATTCATAATAATAGACTTGGTTTATTCAAAATTCAAATGTGAATCTACTTATTTGAAGATTTTTTTGTCGTCTCTAAGTTTTATGTGGATCCTCAGCACCTGAAATACAGCTGGTATGAAGCAGACGTCTAATACAGTATCTGTGAAATGAATAAATACATCACTGAAAGTGCATGTTCTCTGTAATCTCACACCTCAACGAAAAATGAGCAATGGTGCTGCACACAGACCACCAACTGGTTTTCTTCTCTGTATACAAGCCTCACTTTCTTCTTCTTCCATTTTGAGTATCATTAATATTTTTGCAAATGTGGTCTCATAATAAACATTGTCTTGCAAATGCTCTCCCCAACCAATTTTAGTCTTTTCCCCGTTATTAACCGTTATTCTACCTCCTAGTTCATGTCAGCTGCCTCGCATTGCACAGGATGATGGACATGGTATGCTACTATGGATGAACTTTACGGTGGTTTTTGTTGTTGTTGTCATTGGGTTTTTGTTTTCTGCTATTGATAGTAAAACTTCAGGGAATATTCTTGCACCCATATTTTTGCCAGTATGTTCAGGTAATACTAGAGGTAAAAATGCTGGTTCAAAAAGATAAGAATATTTTCAGATTTCGAGGACACTGAAATTTCCATCTAATCATCATTGTTTTTAGATTCAGTGTTTGCAGTTGCCCCAATATTTCCTTTTTCTGGACACTTGGGTAACCTCTGTTCACAGCAAAAAAAAGCCATTTGATGATTGGCACCTGCATAGAAAATTCTTTAAATGTTTCAATAACTGCAATTTGAAATTTAAGTGGTCATGATAAATTGGACAAAGAATAAAAACCTTCCTTAGATATGATCTGAATTTTCTCGAGAAGCAGGTTTCACAAAGTCCCCGTGATCTCTTAGGCGGCACTAATGACACACACAAAGCTTTCTGGAGGGGCAAGTGCTTCTACAAGTTAATGATTCCTGCAAATTAGGAAATGGCTAAATGCAAGGAAAGCTCAGACTTGTCTGAGTCCGCAAACTTCTTTAATTTCTTATCTTTAATTGCACTCACTCTCTGGAAGAGGCTGGTATTTCTTACTCACTTTGGAGGACATGTTTTTTCTAATTTCTCTAGCATTCCCAAGGGTGGGAAGATAATCTGTGGAAGTCATGAGGGCTGTAGCTGAAAAAGTCAGAAAACGGGGGGGGGGGGGGGGTGTCAGCAGAAGTGGCAGGAGGGATGAGAGCCTCTAGCTCTAGCTCTAGCATTCCCATTCTAGGGGACCACAGGCAAGCAACTGCACCTTTTTTGAGCTTCCCACTTCTTATCTATAAAATAAGGAATATAATAATCTATTTCACAGGACAAAAAAGCAATGAGTATGTATTCTTAACATGTAAAGGACTATACAGTTACTAATTATGATGATGAGGTTGGTGATGATGATATGGCTTGCCAAGGGTACCTTAAGAGCTTAAAGGAGAGTGCCAGATACAGAACTGAAAAAAATGGGACGCTTCCCCCTGGAATATAATTCACAGGTTCTAAGAATCCAGTGGCAGCATGGCCTGAGATTCTTTGCATGTCTCACCAGAAATGCGATGGATTGCCTAAACCCTGAGTTATGCAGACTTTTAAGTCATGAGGTGCTTTGAGCATGTTGAAGGCATATGTGAAAAAATACAACTTGCCCAGCTAAGCGTGGCTAAGCAGTTGAGCATCGGCTAATATGTAAGAGGCTGTACAATTTTAAACCATGTCGTCACACGTGTCCTGTTTTCTACAAAATCCAGCAAACACCCACCAAGAGTTTGAATATTATACCATCTTAAATCTGCTACCTAATTTATCTAGATAAGTGTGAAATCCCTCAAATTTAGAATAATTCTCACTTGAAGTTTTTCTTTTGATCATTAACAGATGAGTAATAATCACAATTTGCTAATATTCTAAATTGTCTGTTGCCAAAGATGACAATCCCAGCAACATTTTCCCAATTGTTTGCAGGCAGCTACCTAACAGTGCAAATTTGTGGTCTGATTTGGAAATCTGGCAACAGCAACTCTGCCTATTCTCCGTGGCAAGATAGCGATTCTAATTTTCTTTCTCTCAAAGCCCCTTCACCCATCATTCCCCTGAATCACTCCCTTCCCATTCTCACTTCATGTCCAAGGCCATTTTGGGGGCAGTCCTACAATCTTTAATAGTCATTTTCTCCTTATAGATCTTACCCAGCCTTATCTGTATTTCCTACTCTAACTGGCTTTAATTTCCCTTCTCATGTAATTCTCCATTAACTACGAATAATCATCACTTGCTACAGGTAAGCCAGTCCCTTTCATGCAGTCATAACTGGATGAGGAATTCTTTCTGAAACTCTGAAACTTTCTAAAAGTTCTTCCCATGACCAATGGGTAAAGTTCTTCCCATTACCAAGTCAACTCAAGCACAGTAGTCCCCGCTTATCTGCGGTTTCAATTTCCTTGGTTCCAGTTTTCCAGTTAACCGTGGTCTGAAAATATTAAGTGGAAAACTCCAGAAAGAAAAAACTCACAAATACAAAATTGGGCACCATTCTGAGTAGTGCAGTGAAAACTCCCGCTAGCCCAAGGGGGGCGTGAATCATCCCTTTGGTCCACGCTAGAGATGCTTCTCACCCATTAGGCACTTAGCAGCCGTCTCGGTTATCAGATGTCGTGGTAACACAGTGCCTGTGTTCAAATAACCCTTATTTTACTTAATAATGGCTCCAGAGCACATGAATAGTTTAAACTATACCATAGGTATGTACATACAGGAAAAAGCAGAATATATAGGAATCCACTGGGGGTCTGAGGACATCCCCGTGGATAAGGGGGGAGCAGGAGGCTGCTGTGCTTGCATAATACTTGGAAGAGCTTCAACTTCTCTTTAAGAAAATACTCTATTTCTGCGCAGATCTCATCACTGTTTTTGATTTGGGCAGAATAACTCAGTCTTTTCCCTCGGGGACATTTTCAAGAGAATCTGAAGCAAAGCTGAGCCTTTGGGATTTCATGGCCACTTAGTAATTTTCTTCACCAGAAATAAAACTGAGGAGGATTTCCTCGCCTTTGACCAACGCTGCCTCCTGCCCCTCTGACAGTGGAATATTCATTTACTTTTCTCAGATGCTTCTATACCTTAACGACCTGAGGAAAGTTGATTATTAAAAGCAGGCCATAAGTTGAAAACAATGTGTAAAAATAATTTGAAGCCTACTTTGCATTCTACTTTTAGCGGCTGCCTAGACTATAATTCCTGGTAATTACCATTAATTCATTTTCTGAAGTATTGACAGTTCATTGTACTGTTGAACTGTACTGTTAAAAAGAACAATCCAAATGATTCTCTTTACTGATCAGGTTAAAAAAAAACACACTAAAATAATTACTAAGTGCCACATTGTCTTGACAGAACAGTACATGATGTTTTACTTTGGTTTTCAGGAATATGTAATATTCATAAGGTCTCTTTAATCTAAACTGCTTTTTTTAGTTAGCAATTTCTCTGCTTCTTAATGCCATACATATTAGCATAACTGTATAAAGATTAAGCCCAATAGTTTTACTAAAAAATGATGTCAAGAAAAGGAATAATACTAATATTAATACCATGATTTTAAATAATATCTTCTAAAAATTTGAAAGTATTATATATCATGTATATACACATAATGATGAAGTGGGGCTGCAATATCAAACATTCACTTGGAGAATAAACTCAGCTTCTTAACTTTTGTCATTGTAGTAACACATTGTCACTGTGTCACTGAACATCCTCGAAATTCTCCCCCCTGGTTGGGTATTGGGGTTACTTTAACAATCCATTTGATGGAGCTCATCTAACTTACATAACAGCTAACTGTACTGTAAAGGTGGGGATATTAAAATTCATAAAACAATATAAAATAATTTATGTGCTTTTTCTGAAATTCCACATACTCTTATTGACTGAGTTATAGTAACTAGGTATTTGCTTGTCAGCACAATGGAAACTCTATGATTGGGGGTGGGCTGCGAGGGGGAATCATGTATTGTTTAAGTTCTTAAAGGAGTATAGTTATGAGAAATACCCCAAGTCAAAAGTAACAGCTGAAGGAAGGGGTCGGCTGACACCTTAGAACATTCTCCACAAAATATATTCGTTATATATTTAATAAAATCCAAACATTTAATGATGTTTCCAAACTTATTCAGGAAACCTAGATTTAACAGTAGTTTACCTATAACAAAAGGGCATTTTATGTTCGCTATAGAAATACAAGACCTGGCCACTAAAAAAATAGTTTTGTTTCCTTTCCTTTCCTTTTCCATTTTCCTTCCTAAACAAGTCAGCCCCAAGGCAGTCAGGGGGAAGCAGAACAAGGGAGGCAGGGCAGCGGGGCTGGGGGAGGGCTGTAGTGCCAGAGCTACAGAGGGCCACGAGGGGACTCCACGCGAGGGTGGCAGCCCAGGGTCGGGGATCAGCCTGAGAAAAGGAAAGAGGGCGACCCTCCCAAGGGAGGCCCAGCATACAGCTCTGGGGACCAAGCATGGTGGGGAGGGCATCTCTACAGGGTGGGGGTGGTGGCAGAAGTGACAATTCCAGCCAGGCTACATACAAGGAGACTAAAAAATATATATATAATGAGAACAGCAATTACTATAAGGGAAAGGAATTATAAATATAGATGCAGAAAACTAAAAGGAACTCATTCATATGCTAGACTGGAATTAGGGATATGGATATGAACTCATGACTTTCAAGGTATTTAGATATAAAATAAATATAGATGGGAATATGTATGTGCACGAATATAAAATATATTCCTTAGCTCTGTTTACTTGGAGTACTAGGGGGCAGGGACAGCCCCATTAGCAACCAGGGCCCGTATCTTCATTACTAAATACCATCATCCACTGAAAGAAATCACGGCTCCTTGGAGAAATGAATGATTCCAGGGAGGGACAGAGAAATTGTTTAGGTTGAACCCAGAACCTCTTCTTGTGCCAGAAAGTAAAAAAACTGCCCCCTTCCAAATTATGGGGATATACCAAAAGACCCAAAAGACAGCTTGAAGTTTCTCCCACTGGCCAAGACTGGGGCAACTTGAAGATCAATATAAATGATGATTTTAACAGATTATAACCCATAGATTACATCCGAAACCCATGAGTCCATACTGATGTAAATAAATAAATAATAGAGAGTTCAAGGGGGAAAGGAACATCCATAAAAATCTCCAAGCACCTCCCCACAAAATGTGTTAATTTTACAAAGTAACTTTACAGTGAATAAAATTAACTGCTTTTTCTTTTAAGCTATTTACCCTAAATTTATAATAATATTTAAATCACACACATTAATGCATAAAAATCGAATTCAATAAGGTAAACTAAAGGTGATTGTTTTCTAATTTAAAGCCATTAAGTCCAGTTTTTATTCATGAAATGTAAGCACATTGGGAATTCCATTGCAAGCGGTGCCCGATATATATTCTTTTATTCTATGAAAGTCAAAGGAAAAAGTCATTTCGGCACCTAAGGCTAAACCAGCCTCTGAGCAGGTGCATGCCCAGCATGGGTGTCAGGACAAGTTACAGATGAGCAGCTGGAGAGTTCAGGAGTGAGAAGAGAAAGGTGAGACGTGACTACTAAGGGTGCGAGAAAAGAACTGGCCTTGACTTTGCTGTTCTTTGTTGCCATTATTTTCAGATAACGTTATTTTCTAGCTCTGAATATATGCTCTATCGGTTTAAAAATATCTTTATCGTATTTCAACTCTGCAAATGGACTGTGGGAGAAAATATGCAATACGGTCTAAGCAGATCCAGGAAAATTATATTTCCAACTTCTTTTTCAAAGGGGAAATTGCTTCCTGAAGGTTCTCTCACAGTTAACTCTCCCATGTAGAACTGCATGGGTGTGGGGGGTCGACGTTTACAGAAAGCCTCTGAAATAATTGAAGATCCACGTATAGCTGTGCTCTTTGACAACAATGAAATGCAGGAAGGAACAACAGCAATATAAGGAGCAAAGATATTCTCTAAGAGCTGCTTCAGATGGGGAAGGAGGAAGTAATGCGAACTTACACATTTATTTCACTGCCTCTGCAATTAGCTTGTACGGGTCTCCTTTCTAACTCTTTGAAATAGTATTAATTAAGGACAATAAAATTCCAAGAGGAAAAACACAATCTATGGCATTAGCACAGAAGCAGCAGCTTTGTTTTTTTTGTTTTGTTTTATTTATTTTTAAAATTTATCTTTATTGTTGAAGGTATTACAGGTATCCCCCCCTTTGTCCCATTGATCCCTCCACCCTGCATCCGCTCCCCACCCCCACCCAGGCCTTCTCCACACTATTGTCTGTGTCCATGGGTTATGCATATAGGCATACAAGTTCCTTGATTAATCTCTCCCCACTTACTGCCAAAGATCCTTCATCTACATTCTATAATATACTATAATCCGTATTATCATATTAGTCTATAGCTGTGCTGGCCACTTCAGTGGCCACTGCCATTCTGGCTAATTGGAGACTTCAAATGTGGCCAGTCCCTGATTTGAGATGTTTTATAAGTGTAAAATACATACCAGATATTCACATTTTATTACAAAAACAGAATGCAAAATATTCAATCATAAATTTTATATTACTTAGAATGACAGTAGTTTAGATAGATGGGATTAAGTAAAGTATGTTATTAAAATTAATTTCATCTATTTCTTTTCTTTTTTTAATGAGGCTAATAAGAAAAATTAAAGTTACATATGTGGCTTGCATTTGTGTTTTGCATCATATTTCTATTGGACAGCCTGGTCCATAGGATGCCTTTCTGTTGCACCATCTTTATTTTTATTTTTATTTATTTATTTGTTTATTAATCCACACCCAAAGTTATGTTTTTATTGTTGCTTTTCTTTTAGAGAGAGGGAAAGGGAGAGAGAGAGAAACATCAATCTGTTGCCTCTGGTAAGCACCCTGACTGGAGGTCCAACCCACAGCCTAGGTATGTGCCCTGACCGGGAATCGAACCCACAACCTCCTGGCGTACGATGCACCAACCAACTGAGCCACCTGACCAGGGCGTTTGTGCCATCTTTAAATCGAACCACACAGAATCACGCTTTTATTCTTTTATAAATGTGTAAAAAAAAACTTTCAGGAAAGAAAAAGCAAAAGGGATCACATATTTTTTGAAAATAATGCAAAACCAAATATTTCCCCCCACTCGATTCAACAAGTCCAAGCAGCAGAGAGGGTCCAACACCGCACGCCACGTGTCCCCGCACACGAAGCACGTGACCATGGCACCTCTGCCAGGCCCAGGAGAGCTCTGCCCATCGGCTCTACAGAAATGGGGCCCGCCCTATCTTACCAGCGTGCCCCTGCACTTCCAGTAACGTCACCAAACGGCAGAGGTGCCGCAGAGACAGGAGGAAATACAGCAAAGAAAAGAGGGGACGTGGAAGTACCACGAAAAAGTGACAGCAGGGCAGGCCAGCTGTCAGCCTGGAAGGGCGCGGGGGCTTACCCCGGGTGCACCCTGGGTGTCATACAAGGGGGCTCAGACATGCCCTGCACCTGTCTCCTGCCTCTGCCCACCGATGGCTTACAGATTTAGAATTTAGGGAAAAACAACTCTCTAAATGTAAGCATAAGACATAGGGAGCCCCCATTGTGACAGCAAAGGCAAAGAGCTGTATTTTAACATTCCCTCAACAAATGCTTCTGCCAGCGTGTGGAAAGGCGGCGTGACGGGCACACATGCTCCACGCTCACCTGTGGCAGTCGGAGCTGTGCAGAGCATCTGCTCAGGCGACACAAACACTCAAGCACTCCATCAGAAACAGGTCCGACGGAATGGAACCCCTTCCCTTCCTCTGCTAGTCTCCTCGGGAGGGCTGAGTTTCTCACACGGCCCTTAGGGTATCACTAGATGCTTCAGAGAACACAATTTGGCCTATTTTTGTCTGCATATAGTTAACAGACAGCTGTGCTATACTGGGTTTCTATTATACCTTGGTCTGGTTATTTTTTGAAGCCTGTTAGCACTGAGTACTGAAGCAGTAAGGAATATTCAGGAAGGTGAGAAAAGGCAGGGAGAAGCAATGACAAGTCCAAATACCTCTCCAGGCATCTTTCCAGAGTTACTTATTATTTCTGCAAACTCAGCTGCAAACCCAGAAAACCCAGCTGCAAACCCAGCTTCATTACTGGTCATATTAAACCAGTGCCCGGAGTGGGGCGTGAAGTGGAACCTCTGCCCAGGTCTGATCATAACACCTTCAGGGCTCATGACAAGACTCTCAAAGGCTTTAACTATCCCCAAGGTACCCCCCACCAGCCTCCTTATTTTCTTTTCCTTCAGATGTCAATGTTGGTTGCTTGTACATTTTGAATAATGGAAGGTGGAAAATTCCACGGAAAAAACAGCCAATTAACCAACTCATTTTTCTCTGGTTTAAAAATCTCTTCAAACTGCTAGATTGTCCAATAGGGGACAAGCCGCAGACATAATTTCTTTGTGGGACAAAATACCTAGCCACCTGAGAGCTTTAGAAAATACGAGAATATCATACTATTCATGGATGACAAATGTGGACAAATGCAACGTATTTTTAATAGTGAACAGGTTCAAAGAGGCAATGATAGGTTATATATATCTGAAGTTGTTTCTGGCTCAACTAGAAGTGTTAAGTGAGGGAAGCTTGCAAAGATTCACAAGTAGACAACAGGAGAAATGGGTTAAACATAGGATATTTTTCAAATATTAAATTCTAGAACTCACATTTCCCAAGAACTTTTGCAGCACCATTTTTAAGTTATGTGCTTTCTACTTAAGTAACTTCTAATCAAGAGAACCTACAGTTTATTTGGTAAGGTGAGGGTCCTAGAGGCAACTTCAAGTTGTATTTCTAACACTTCCTCTATTTATGTTAAGGAAGTGCTGCTTTATGAGATTCAGCTTTAGCATATTACTATATAACAAGAACCATCATTTCTAATAATTTCATACCTACGATGCTTATAAAATTAGAACTTTTTGGTAAGGTTGACTCTGCTTATTTAAAATAAGAAGAGTGCTCTGACTTGGTCAGTTTTCATCAGTCTTCTTCACCAAACCATTGGTGATGGTATCACCTTCCCACTGCATGAAAAGGACTGCTTGAAGCCCGTGAGCTTTCCCACTGGTTGTACGTAGCATGAGAAAACCTTTGTCTCTCTTGGATATAAAACTATCTAATACATTTTCATTTTTGATAGGCTTTAAACTACGTAACATCCCAAAGCCAGGAAAACTTTCATTCCAGTCAAACATAAGCATCACACAAGAGGGGTGGGCCTTGAGGGCATTGTGCTAAGTGAAATAAGTCAGACAGAGAAAGACAAATACTATATGATCTCATTTATATGTGGAATCCTGGGGGGCGGGGGGGAGAAGCTCATAGATACTGGGAACAGACTGATGATTCCCAGAGGTGGGGCAGGGGAGCAAAACAAGGGGAAAAGGGAGTCAAAAGGTACAAACCTGCAGTTATAAAATCGGTAAGTCCTGGGACGTACTGTACAGCATGGAAACTATAGTTAATTAAAAATTTATTGCACATTTAAGCTTCCTAAGAGAGTAGATCTTAAAAGTACTCATCACAAGAAAAAATTTTGTTAACTATGTATGTATGGTGACAGATGTAAACTAGAGTTATTGTGGCGATCATTTCACAATATATACAAATATCAAATTATGTTGTTGTATACCTGAAATTAACATGTATTTAAAAATATTAAAACTTATAAAAAATTAAAGTTTAAAAAAAAAAAGATCTGGAGATATTAGGAAGTGAGCTAGGTAGGTATCCAGGAAAAGAACATTCCCAATGGGAGGAACAGTCAGTGCAAAGGCACTGAGGCAGGGGCGTGCCTGGTGCAGGAGGAACACTGAGGGGTCGGAAGGGTAGTGAGGCTGGGGGAGCAGGGACAAGAATAGTAAGAGAAGAGGCTAGGGTAATGGGGGCTAGATCATATAGAACCTTGAATGCTATTTTAAAGACTTTAACTTTTACTCTGCGAACAATGGGAGGTTATCAGGAAGCTTCTATGCAGAGAAATTGTATGATAGGACTTGTTTCAGAGGATTATTCTGGCATCTTGGTTGAGATAAGACTTTATATAGAACAAAGGGGGCAGCAGGGGACCAGTTAGGAGGCTTTTGAATAATCTGGGTGGAAACTAACGGTTGCACAGAAAGAGATGATGAATAAGAGAGAAGCAATTGGATTCTGGATACATCTGCAGATCAATACTATAAGAATGGGTATTTTTCTCAGATCAATGCCATTGGATTAAATGTAAAATGGGAAAGAAAGTCAGGGATGTCGCCTTCTCTACGCAGTTTCCCCCAGGTCACCCAATTAGATTTAGTAATTCCCTTTCAGTGTATCAAGGCTCAAAATGTACCTTCTTTATAGCTCTATCATGGTATCTATCCTGTAGTAATTATTAGTACATGTTTCTATATCCCCACTGCCTATAAATTTCTCCTCGAGGGCAAATGCAGTGACTGTTTTTCTACCTTTATTCCCAATACCTAGTGCCTGACACACCATCACAATCAAAACATGTTTGATGAACAAGCCAATCAATGCTGCAATGAAGCCACCCGAGCCATGCACCTTTTGCAAGAGGCATAAACAGTCCCCAACGTGCGTATCAGAAACACTGCTCAGCAAAACTCTTATTTCTTCTAATGTCAAGCTTAGACTATACTTACTGCCTTGTGGTCAACTCACATTTATGACAAAGTTTTCATGTTGCAATTCACGTGGCTTCAAAACAGGAAATCAGTTTTTATCCTGCCCTGCTTATATATGTGTCCTCTCGGTCTTTATTGCTCATTCAGAAACATGTATTGAACACAAAACACTAGTCCCTAAACCAAACTTATATTTAGGCTAAATCTGTCCAACAGGCTCTCAAAGTGTGGTAGAAATGGCACAGATAGGAATAAAGATGAATATGTATGTATATATTTATATACATTAATATATTTATGTATAAAGATGAATATATATGCACATATATACAAACACTAGATGGCATAAAAATAGCCTCACTAAAAGGAGTATCTCAGCTCTGCTCATTGCAGTCACTCAGGGACCCAGGCACCCTGATCTCCTATGGTCACTGGGCCAGAGGCAAGGAAGCTCTTGAGGGGCTCAAGTTCAATCTCCTTCCTATCTTCCCCCTTCACTCTACCCGCATTCATTGGCCAGAACTGTTCGGATGGCTCACCAACCACCAGAGAAAGAAGACATGCAATGTGCACGTGTGTCTGGAAGGCGAGAGACATGGAAATAGTTCACGAGGGAGAGCAGGGGTTCTTCTTTGTCCTGAAGAGAGGAGATTTTATATCTGTGCGTGTGTGTGTGTGTGTCCATATATTCACATACACACACACACACATGTATTATTAATTGGAAGCTGTTCTTTGGTTCAAATCAGTTTAAGGCAGAAAGAACTAAATTCCCTTATTACAGACCGGGTGCCATCCACTGCACACTAAAGAAATCACTGTACTTTGTTGTAAAAGATGATCCAATAATCCCTGGTTAAATGTCAATATTTCCCTCCTACTCTCAGCTCTAACCAACCACAAACAAACTAATATTCTTTTAGAAATAACCCTCTATGAAGAGGAACTAAAAACAAATTCATTTTGTTGACCCATCTTTGTAAACACCCTTTCTTGTGTTCTCATCAAACACAGGCTTTATTTTTTTGTAAAATGTGATTGATTTTAGCTCTGGATATAAGCAAGCACAATAGTTCGGCTTGATGCAGAAAGTCCAAAAACAATTTTAAAAGCAAAGTTCAGAGTGGCTGCTTTTTCTAACACAAATTCTCAGAACAGATGACAGTCTCAAAACAGTCAAAAGAGAAAGATAACATTATATCTTGATGCATTAACTCCCTATAATGTGCTCTCTAGCTAGAGAAAATGAAATTACTTGAAAAGTGCTTTGAGGCAAAAACTATTAACTTACTTTCCTATTATGAACAAATGAATAGAAAAAATGACTCTGAATGGCCATTACTAGATATTGCAGTCTGTGAAATACTTGAAGCAAAAAGAAGATACAATTTATAAATAGTGAGGGTTCAACCTAAAATCTAAAAAAAAATAAAAAAATGGAATCTTCCCGCATGTGTATTTCTTGGCTTCATAAAAGGAAAATACAACTGGACTCTACCTCAGTCACATCAGGACACCAGGAAATCTGTGGCTCTAATTCAAGAAAAGAATTAAGATAATAGTAATGGGTAGATTTAAGAAACACTTAATGTAGAAACTAGTTTTCAAGCCCACCAAATATCCAACATATTTAAAATTCCTATGCGTAGGCCATGCTGGACCCTCTGGGTTTGCGATGAACTTTCAGCAATAACGTACGTACCCTAATGTTTTATTGTTTAACTTTTTGTTTACATTTCCTTATAATTTCAACCAGATAAGATGTCAGACATGTAAGCACTCACAGCATTTGATGCTTGTACAGAACAATATATGATGATAGAGCGATGAGAATCTTAGAACTTTACAGGGTTGTCTGATTAAGGACAATATTTGATACTAATTTCTTCCGAAACCCATGAAGAAAAAAACAAGCCTTTAGTAAGCACTTAACGCATCCCACGCTCTACCCACTGAATCTCCACATAGCCTCATAAGGGAGGTTCGATCTCATTTCATAGGAAAATTGAGACTCAGAAAGATGAAATATTTTGGTGAAGTTTGCAGAGCTAGTAAATAATTAATACAGAAATACATCTTATTTCTACGGGCTTCAAAGCCCATGCATTTTCAGAAATCATTTCTATTCATTTGAAAGAATGTTAAAACTTTAGGTTTTAAGATTCACTGATGTATATGGTAACACAATTAGTGACGAAACTATATTCACAAAGCTCTTCTTTGTAGCTGTATAGTAACAGATGGGTGGGATTCAGGCACTTACTTCTAATGCATTGGTATTACTTATATATAAAATAGAAAGAAGAAAAGAATGACAATAACAACCACACATGACCAGCTTCCTGAGCCCTTGGCAGGCAGCACAGCAATAAGGCGAGAAGGCTGGGCCAAGGAGTCAAGCCATCTGGGATGATCACCGATTTACTAGCTGTGAAAACTTAAGCAAATCACCTTACTTACCTCCCTGTGCAATTATTATTTGACAATTATTAGCAATTATTAGCAATTATTAGCAATTATTATTTGACAGCTGTGGACTTTATATCATTATCTCATTTAATATTTTAAAAGGAAATAAAGTATATTCCAAAAGAAAAGTATTTCCATTTTACCACTCTCAAATCTTATTTTTGGCATATATTTTGACCTGCCTAACATTTGACCCTCAATGGTTCATATGCAACATAATACTGGAACTACACAAAGACTAACCTGGGGTCTTGGCTCTACAGAAATGACTGCTCATAAAATTCACTTGGACATTAAGACATGCACTTACATGTGAGAGTCACTGTTGCCTCAAAGCATAATTTAAGTGTTATATTATTATTTGTTCTTTCATTTGTAGTCTCCTTTCCAATTGCCTACTTACTAAACAAGTAATAACCTGCTGAGCAGAGTCTGGGACTGGAAAGAGAAGGAGCCTTCTCGTTGGCCTGACCAGGCAGAAGCAAATGCAGGCCACTAGATGAACCTCAAAGTCTGACTGCTCTGATCTGTTCCCCAGAGTAGAAAACAGACTCTTTATATGTGCCTTACTTTTAATGGCCCACTGTGTTACTGCTCGCCTCTATTTTATTTTATTCTTACCTGTTGGCCAAAAAAGAGTTATATGCATTAAAATAGAAACCTGTGAAGCCTTATGATCACTGTATACTGTGCCCATAGTCCAACTCCAAAGAGTCACTCGTAATTACTTTAGTATCTCAACAAGAGAACAACAAAAACATTAATACCAAGGAAAAACTGGAACTAAATAGTAATTCTCCCTCTCTCAAACATGTTAGAAATCAAAGCAACACAACTACAAAGTCTGATGTGCTCTCTGAAGATTAAAGAAAGGAAGGGGGGGGGAGTAAAAGCTGGCTATTTTAAGAACTAATCAAAGACTAAGTGGCTTCTTATTCAAAACTCCTTTTTCCATCTCTAAAAGAAAAGTAAAAGCAAACACTATAAAGATCAACAAGCATCTCCCATGTCATTCTTCTAATACAGAGATCGGCCTCAAACTACCACAGGTGAAGACTTACTCCCAGAACCTAACAGAGCGCTAATCATAGTCCTCAGTAAATACCTTTTTAATGAACGAATAATTGCATGATTTAGGAATAAATGGGACCTTAGATAATCTCCTAACTGGTCTCCATGCCGCTACACTTCTCCCTTTCCTGCTGTTTTGACACTGCCGTTCCACAGCTTACCCCTCCACCTCCACCCCCCACCATCTATTTTTACCATGTACTTGTCCCAACAGAGCCCAGATCAGGGCGGCTACGCTGCTCATCTCCAGGGGGCACTATTCACAGCTTTTTATTTGTGCTCCAAAGGCTCCCATTTCCAAAAATTACACCATAAAAGCTGCCCTTTGGGATTGTGCTTGATGTGCCTGCCCAAAGAAGTATCTTAGGCTGTGCCCACTCCACTGCACAACTGCAGGGGGCAACATTTACAAGTTTTTCTACAGAGGTGGCATCCCCGGAGCACAACCTCACTGAAAAGTCTAATTCCTTTATTTCTCTATTTTATGTTATTGGGTCGGCCTTTCCTTGAATTCCATTTCTTCTCCACGGTCTTTAGCCATTCGGATCCATTACTTTAACCACCTTTTCTTCAAGACCTCATCTGTGATACTGTCAACAATAAAATTAAAATAAAAAAAAAAAGACCCAACTCCTTTGACCTTCTAACAGACCCTTACTGTGAATCCGCTTATTTGGCTATGTTTTGCTAAACAGTCCTTTATAGTCTCTCCATTCACCCTCTTAAATGAAGGTGCTACTCCAGGTTCCATTTTTATTTTTATTTTACTTTATTTTTAGAAAAGCAAGCAAGAATTTATTGGCTGCAGCAAAAATATACTTAGGAAAATGAAACAAGGAAGGGCATACAAGCAGCAACAGGGGAGCCTAGGCTGGGTGGCTTTACTTTACAAATCTTCATTAGGTAAATTCACCTGTACTCACAACTTCCATCGTCATATATGTCATGATCACCCCGGGCCCCCAAACTATCTCTCCAGCTCCCATCCTTCAGACATTCCAGGCATGCATACCCAATCATCTACACTTAAAATTAGCCACTTGCGTGGCCAACATATCCATCAATCAAAACATGTTCCAAATCTTTCATTTTCCAGTGTTTTGTAATACCACCCAAAGCTAGAATCGCAAATGTCACTCTCCCTTTCTCTTTTCTGCCCACAGCTAATGAATTACCAAATCCTACTCCTTCTGTCCCTTAAATACTTTTGAAATCCCCGATTCATCTCTGTGCCTTTGTCATAAGGTAATAGACCTTTATTCTAAGCAATAATCTCTCCCAACTGATTCCCTGCATCCAGCTTTGTTTCTAAGCCATCTTCCTCCCTGTTGACAAGATCATTCATTCCCCTTATTTAAAATCCTTCAGTGGCTCCCTAAGGTTTTCAGAATAAAGCCTTATTTCAAATGGCATCTAGAGCCTTTCATATTAAAAGCACTTCTCCCATAAAACACAATGATAAAGTGCTTTATAGCAACCTTTCCAGGGGCCAGGCTGCAACTGCTCTTCAACTGCCCATCTCCAAACAAGATAAAGAGCCACCAAGTCCTAGCTTTGTCACTGAAGGGATTGATGACATTCAGAAAAGACCAAATGTTCTCTCACCAGGTAACCAGCAGGGGAAAAACTATAGCCCTCCATATTTTCAGGTTCCTTCATAGTGCTGGGGCCAAATATAAGTTCTGGAAAGAGTCTTTCAAAGTTTCTTGGCACTAGAGCTTCCCAAGCAAAGGGAGTTTTCTTAATATTATGTAAGGTCAACCTCCTAACGTGAGCATCTCCATGTGCAGGAACACCTGCCGACTACTGGATGAGAAATAATGTTTGGCTGTCCACCCGCTGTGGCCAGCTGCAGTGCCAGGACACCAGCATGCTGTGGTAGGGGCTGTGGTGGTGTTTGTCTCACAAATGGACAGTAATATTCTAAACACTGTGGTACATCTACATCAATACAAGAACTGAACAAAAATCCAGGCCTTTCCCACTCAAGGAATATAAACAGTAGTAAACTGAACTGGTTATGCATAATACGGCTGCACTATGCCCTGCTTGCTTAGGAATTTACCTTCTGAGTTTTGTGATCACATCTTATTTTTATTACACCTGCCTCAGGTATCAGTATCAATGTATTACCCAGAAAACCTAAATGATCTTTATTTTCTCAATGGAAACATTAGTTCGTCAGAAGAGGGCACACGGCTTTAGAAAAAGATCATTAGTCATATCAATTCTTAGTGTTGAACATAGACCTATTCTCCATCAGAGATTTAAAAATAATGAAACAAACACTTCTACAGAAAGTCGTATTTCTCCATGGAAAAATGACTGAGGTCATTACTATTTTCCTTGAGGGATGCACATCAACTTACATGTGACACTTCTGTGTTGTTCCAACTAACCACCTCCTCTTCCACTATGTCAGAGGGATTAGCCATACCAACATGTTTCCTTTCAGCATGTTCATCAAAAGCTACTCCTCCTTAATTCTAAACATAATATTTTAATTAAAATTAGTCTTCATTGGAAACAGAATATATTTTAACATAAAAACAGAAATAAGAGCACATCTGATTAGCGCTAAATGTTTATACTTAAGCAATATATCATATTGTTTGTTTTTTTAACTATAAATAACCATATTATTTGTTATGAGATTACTTGTTTTTTAAAAAATCATGTAAGGTTGGAGTTTATTATTTGTCAAAATCTTTTCATTCAAAGAAGCATGTGTTTTAGTCTTTTCAACTGGAGATTTGATGCTATATATGACTTTGTATTTTTTACATTCTGTACTAGTTACATTTTTTTAATAGGGAGGATTCCAAGTTATCAAAATTATTTAGCATTTTCATACATCAAAATTGAAAACTAGAAATACCTTTGTTGCTTCTGAACACTTAGGAAGTGTTTAAAAGTTGGAGTATCTGGAGTGATTTAGGTTAGGAGGTAAGGCATAGAGAGTGAACAGTCACATGGCCAGGTTCACCTATGTAAAGATAACAACTAGAGTGCATTTGTTGGTTTCTATTTAATTATGCCCATTAGTGAGTTATTTCAAAATGAAAATGATCTAATAACCTTTTTTCCAGAGCTGTAGAAATTCTAGTAGTGTTTTACTTATGAAGAATTTGGTCCCAATAATCTATAAATAAATTATAAATTGTCTTTCCCTTCCTTTCTTCACATTTTCTGCTGAATTTCTGACCTGATTTTGTCACGTCCCTAAACTGCATTTTAAATTAGAAAACACACATCTGCTGAAATCGACAGTTCCATTTCAACTGGCTCAACTGTCTGCAGCAGCTGCAGCTCGCAGGGTTCACATGAGCTTGCTCATGGCCTTGACTCACATGAGCTTCCTACAGGTGCAGCCACCAGAAAGGATGTTACTCACAAGGCTAGGGAGAAGCCAACAGAAAAAAACATTAGCGTCCTACTTTTCAGTGTTTAATTGCATGAAAACACAATGATACATTACATACTTTTGGTTCAGAATCATGAAGATCACTCACATGGAGGCACACAGACTTGTTTTGCATATAAAACAAACCAATTAATGTAAAAATTTAAGTGTATTCCAAAGAATGGTGTTGTGGTCTGAACTGTATTCTCCACAAATTCATATGTTGAAGCCCTAACCCCCCAGTGTGACTGTATTTGGAGGTAAGGACTTAAAGGAGGTGGGTAAGGTTAAATGAGGTCATAAGGATGGAACTCTAATCCAATAGCACTGGTGTCCTTATAAGAAGTGGAAAGCCACCCAAGCTCTCTCCATGCATGTGCACAGAGGAAAGGCCATGTGAGGACACGGCAAGAAGGCACCATCTGCAAGCCGAGGAGAGAGACCTCCCAGAAACCAAACCTGCTGGCACCTCCAGCCTCCTGAATTGTGAGAAAATCGATGTCTGTGAGTTAAGCCACCCAGCCTGTGGTGTTTCGCTATGGCAGCTGGAGCACTAGTACAGATGGTCATCTCATTACTCCGCAGAAGTGTGCTCAGGCTTTGCACCAGTTAGTTCTATCCCCAAAGCACTGGCTTTTAACATACAGCTTTTAAAACTGTAATCAAATATTCCTTTAATTCCTTTAATATTTAATTAAATAGACCAATGTAATAAGGATAAAATTCCCCCCTGTTCTATATGTTCCTCAGTGGCTTTTAAACTATGATTCACAAAAATATTAGTATGTACACAGGCATGCGTGTATATAATACATAGTATGTTTATAATATGTGTGTAATGTATATTTCACAAAATAATACTTTTTTTAAACTATCTAACTGTAAGAGATATATTCTGTTCAGTTCTGTTTTATTTAAAAGATAAGTGTATGTGAGTGTTTCTAAAAAAAAAACAGTTGAAAGAAAACCAGTTTATGGCTAGATGTTTGAGAAGTTCTCTTTTTAGCTGGCATCTAAAATAGTTCTTAGTTACAATTTCTTTCTTTCCTTAGCATCCCAAGATCCTTAAAAGTACATTGAAAATTCTCTTTCCCTACTCTCTTCTCCCTCCCTCCCTCCCCCCCTCCCCCCACACAATCAGCCTGTCTAAAATTAGGGCAAATAAGCTGGGGTCCTCTACAAAGCAGAACTTGTCACATGACTTAAAGTAGAATGTCAAGCATATTGTCTTGCTGATTTGTTTATAATAAAAAGATTTTGGTTTTATGGTGCAACTAAGGTATAGATGAATGCTATACAGACAGAACATGTGGCTTCCCAACTGAGATATACAGTATCCATGAAGGGAATTACTGGATAACTTACACTCCTTCTAGTCACCATAGGTACCTTCAGTATTCATAAGAAATTATATGACTTGAGGAATTTGAAATAAAATTATTTGTAGAGAGAAATTAATTTTATCATTCCTATTTTAGTCTATTTCTTTTGGGTATATATTTAAAGAACAGTGCTTGTATCAATCAAAGATTTTGGCACTGGTGTCTCTTAGCCTATGAACAGCAGATAATGAATTAAAGGGTGTAGTTAAAGGGAGACAATGAGTTCTACAGGTGCAGGTTTTATAGACTTGTTCTCTGAAAAAAATTAGTAAAGTTGGCTAAGACCCAGAAGCAAAAACCCACAACATTCATAATAAAACACTACTCTGTCACACTCAAATTAATAGTACTTCTGGACCTGAAAATATGAAATCAAAATTTAATCTCCAAACTCTAAAATTTCAAAATCAGATTTAAAATTTAAATTTTCCAAAATGTCATGAGCCAACACTCTAATGTTCATTTCTATATATATAATTGTTCAAAATAGGTAAAAGGATATCTTTCTGAGCAGCTGAAATCTGTATATAAGGAAACTGGCCATAACGCATACAGCTGTTGGGCATATATGTGTGTGTACACCTGGACTAGCACACATCTATGTAGACATAACAAAAAAGGAAATAATTGACTACATTCAATATTACATAATACATTCACTTTTTCATGCTACTGATATCTTGACATAAATATTTTCTATTGTACTTTTCTTTAAGGATAAAGTTTACTTTGTTTCTTTGAGAGAAAATAAAGAACTGAAACAAAAGAAAAAGAAATAATAAAAAAAAACATTTTAATTATATCTTTTCTATTACAAAATACCCTAAGCACCTAGATAGCATCAGGAACGTAGAAGTGTTTAGTATTTGGTGAGTGAATGAATTACAACTCATGTGATAGCCTTGTACAACAAATTCACATCAAACATAAAATTTAAAATTAAATAATATTGAAATACTATACATCAATAATAACCTTAAATGTAAATGGAATAAATGCTCCAATCAAAAGCAGCATGGAACAGACTGAGGAATCTCAGAGGGAAGGAGAGGATGGGGGGGGGGGGGATTAACCAAAGAATTTATATGCATAAATGCATTGACACAGAAAATAGTGTGGTGAAGGCCTGGGGCGGGGGTGGGTGTGGGGTAAAAGGGGTCAATGGGGGGAACAAGGGGACAGCTGTAATTTTTCAACAATAGATAAATTATTTTAAAAATTTAAAAGACATAATAAATTTTTTTTAACTTTTACTAAATTAGTTAAAGAGAAGTGTTTTTGCAAACTTCTTATGCTCACCTCTTCCTTTGTCTTTTTTGATATCACCCGGAGCCAGTCTCCAATCATGCTCAGGACAGCAGCGAAGTAAGCGAGTCCTACAAGGATCCAAAACCACACGACAGGCTTATAGAAGTCCAGATATTCAATATCTGATCCACCTGTGAGAAAGAAAGTAGAACTAAATAACTTCCAAATCATAAACATCAACAATACAGACATTTCCTAAAATTACCAAGGGAGTTTTGGCTTGCAAATCATAGCAACCTTCTTGTCAATCGATCCACGTTATTTCCTTCATATGGAATTCTTCCTTGGCCCCCACGTAATTCTTCTCTATTTTTCAAAAACCAGTTAAATAAGTTTTTCTTAATGAGGCAACTTCATTAACCCTCCAGGTCATAATGTGTTTTTTCTTGTCCCACGTTTCTTTTTTTACTTATTACAGTGTGTCTTATAATTAAGTCTAGCACTTTACTCCAAGTTCTCTCTCCACCTTTGTTTTGACAAGTAAAAGACAGAGACGCCACTTTCTTGGTAGGCATGTAACTGAGTAAATTTACCTTATTGCCAACCAATCATACTAACCAATCAATACATGCTAACCCATCAGTTCCATGCCAACCTGCACAGAGAGTGGTTCTTAGTTTAAAAACCATCAAAACAACAGATTGGTAACAAATGCCAGAGACATAAACAATGATTTGCAGGTGGATACAGCCATTCTCTGGTCTCTGACTTTTTGGAAGACACAGAAGGAAGGATTTTTTCCCCCCTGGAAGGGAGAGGATGGTAAGACAGAAAAAGAGTCTCCCATGACAACAATAAACACAGAGAAAAGGTTAGCCTGGCCGGGCGTGGCTCAGCGGTTGAGCATCGACCTAGGATCCAGGAGATCGGGGTTCGATTCCCCGTCAGGGCACATGCCCAGGTTGTGGGCTAGGCAGCCGATCAGTGACTCTCTCATCATTGATGTTTCTCTCTCTCTCTCTCCCTCCTTTCCTCTCTCTGAAATCAATAAAGATATGTTAAAAAAGAAAAAAAAAGAGAGAAAAGGTTAGGTGGAAATGTGTGGCACAGTCAAAGGACTTTTAGGAGTGGCTAAAGCTATATATGGATGAGCACCGGGGGTAGGCGGGTGGAAGAGAAGAATCTAGAGAAAGTAAGTTGTGTCGGGCTACAAGGACTGGCTCCTGGCATGGTGGGGAGCAGGGAAAAGCAGACAGACAGCTAAGTCCTCCATTCCTGTTTGACCACATGCACAGAGAGTCCTAGTGGCAGAAAGGAAGGACCGACAGGGAAGCCCATTGGAAGCTTTCGTCGTAGACAGGCCAAGAAATTGTTGTGCCTGAGTTGGGGCTGGAATGGAAGAAAGAGGCATTTCAGAGGCAGAATCACTAGGCGTTCACGACCAGTTGGTCAGTGCGATAAGTGAAAGGAAGGCCCTAGAATGACCAGAGACCCTCACGGGGGACGTGGTGCTAGCGACTGAACAGGGATCACAGGGGAAGGAAGAGTGACTGAAAACAGAGAGAAGTAATTTAAACTGGGACGTGACAGGATTGTGCTTGAGGTACAAAACAGGTGGAGACGCCCAGTAGGATCCTTAAATACAGATTTATTGTTAACAGGGCAGAGCAGGAGATAACGATTTTAGGATCAATAGTAAAGAGACTGGGATGTTTAAATAGGGCCATGGATGTTCTCAGTTCTCAAAATTCAATTCATACAATCGTAAGAACAGCTAATAAGTAGCCTCTATACATTAAAAATCAAATATAATGCCCTGGCCAGTGTGGTCCAGTTGGTTGGAGTGTCATCCCATGCACCAAAGGGTCAAGGGTTTGATTTCAGGGGAGGGCACATGCCCAGGTTGTGGGTTCAATCCCCGGTATGAGAGACAACTGATCGATATTTCTCTCACATAGATGTTTCTCTCTCTCTCTCTCTCTCTCTCTCCCCTTCCTTCTCTCTCTAAAAGTCAATAAAAACATATCCTTGGGAGAGGATTTTAAAAAAATCAAGTACAAAATTCTGACTGTAACATTCCTCTATATAAATTAGACTTTGAGTTGCCTGCAATGACGTTTTCAAGTATTAAAGGGTCAGAGTAAAAAGAGACCATTTTTCTATCAGGCAAATAATGTTCACTTCGGCTTTCATTTCAGACAAGAAGCTTTAAGAATAGTTTCAAAGTAAAGAATGTTACCTTCAAAATATTGTGAAAATGTTTTTACCTTGTGCAATGCTTTTTAAAAAGCATCATTTCTGGAAAGGATTATGGAGGTTAAATGCATCTCATGATGGCTGAGACTTGACCCGTGAGGGCTGCAGCTCTACAGATTCACAGAAGTGACTGAAGAAATGTGTGTGGAAACTTGTTATACGATAGGCTCACTAGCGAGTTCTATTTTTCAAATGTTTCCATTTCAATAAAACCAAAATGACATTTTTTCCGAGCACTTTCTCTTTCAAAACCAGAAAATCTTCATCCAAATAGTTGTGACTCACTTAACACTTAAATTCACCAAGATGTTGATTTTAGAAGTTAGTTCAAGCCCAATGTGACTTTTTATAAGTCTTCCATCTTATAAACAGGATGTCACAGTTTGAAAAGAGTGAATTAGCTTAATCACTAAAAGGTTTATATTTGGGTAAAATGTTTACCCCACCAGTTTCAGTGGGTTCTAAGCCACGGTTGAGGGGGCTGGAGGGCAATGTTTTCCCATTCTTAATTGCCACTCTTAAGATGAAACACCGGCAGTCCAAAGATCTAGGAAAAACGAATGTATGTGGGAGTATTGTCAAACAACTCACAAATCCTGGTCACTTTCTGATGGCTAAGATTTATGAATTAAGTTCCTCCTCAATCAATTCACTTGACCCAAGAATCTTACCCAAATTAAATGATCTGTAGATAAGTTGCTAAAAACGAGCTATTGGATTTGTTTTTAAATTAGAAAACATTCAGAAAATGTCTTGGCTGTTACAAGCATTCATTTTCATCTGGCTACATTCAGGAAACCTGTCCCTGGGTCGCTTGCTTGGTAAGGACGCAGGGCCATTTCTCTGTCCTGGGTTCCCTTCCTGCATGCCCCCTGCCCCCGGGTCCCCCTGCCACTCCATCACTTCTCCTCTCTCCACAGGCTCCTGAGACGCGGCCTGCAGAGCGCTACAGCCCACTGTCCGCTCTTGGGTTCCTCACCCACTTGGCAGGAACAGTTACCTCACTGCTGTTTTCTTTTTTGCCACCAAAAATATGCACACAGATCCTTTCCATTTTAAGAGCTTTTGGCTAATCATTATAGGAGAGCAGACAGATGGCAATAAAAATAGCAAAGACGGGTGGAAGTACACAGGTTTCAGGAATCTTATAAACTTTTCCAAGTAGTGAAAATAACTCCTCTCCCTGACTCTCACATGTGACGGCCTCTTTTAAACGGTGCGGTTGCTCTCTGGACGTCTTCTGGTGCTTCGATAACGAAATCAGCCAGAGCCTAATCAAATCTAGCAGGTTAAACTACAGGCACCAAAATGCAGCCCGGGGAAGGCTCGGGCTGGCGTTCATGCTCGGAACTCAATCTCTCCCCAGATGGGCTTCCTAAAAATTGGAGAGGAGCTGCATTCCCACTCGTGAAATTTCCACTAACTTAGAGCAGGGCGCTTAGGAAGGCCATTTGTCCATAGATTTCAGCTGTAACTCCAGCTGCCCTGATCAGTCGTTAAGCTAATAATTCAATCACCATCACTCTCCCAGGCTGTTCAGAACTCAGCAGTGAAAGGTGGGTTTGTGTTGACTCCTTGAAATTGCAACAGTTAAGTGTCCCCACTTTTCAATAGAGAAGGCATAATGTCAGTAGGTAAAATGACATGTGAGGTCTCACGGGAAAGGGGGCAGCAGAGCTGGGTTCAAACGCAGGCCCGCCTGCTCCACGTCACAGGCTTTCTTCACCGACCTGGCCGCCCACGGTCCCATCATGTATCCGCCAGCCGGGCTGGCCCGCCCCGAGCCGCAGCACCCAGTGGGGCTGGAAACGCTAAGCAATGAAACAAGCCGCGCCTCTTCTCTTCAAGGTCTTACCTAGAAACCAGGGGAGTCTAAAGGTAAGTATTATTTTATCAGGAGCCTCCTTACCTTGTTCCTGCCCTCACTCCAGCAGGTTCTAGCAGCTGGCCCTATTCTTCCCTAAAGAACTTGCGTATACAACGCCCTCTCCCCTTAAATTTAATTTCCTTTCCCTGTGATGCTCCTGAATCACAGAATACATATAAAGAAAAAAAAATGGTGATGGAAGGACACTTGACTTGGGGTGGTGACCACATAATACAATGTATTAACAGAGTTATACACCTGAAACTTATATAATTTTATTAACCAATGTCACCCCAATATATTCAATAAAAATTAAAAGAATAAGATCTATTCTGGGAATCATCTAGCCACTCTGGGCTAAGTTATCGACTCTATGGCCCCTCCTCTGGATTTCTAAAATGATATATGTATTATAAAATAGAGATACAGACATATAACTTTGTTCTAAAGAAAATGGGGACCATTTCTTACACTGGTCTATCAAATATTAATGTCGATTTTCTTGCCTGTTTGACTTTATTTTTGTTAATCAAAGCCATCCTGCCTTCATACGAAGTGAGAAAAGAAACGTTCTGCTTTAGTCTATTTTTTTCCTTTTTTATAGTAAAGCAATTTAACTGAATGGAATGTTCTCCCCGTGCTTCAGGGACTAAGAGGCTCTTTCAGAAATGTTACAAATACTGTTTTCCTTTTTTACAAATGGAAATATGACTTCAATATTAAACAATAGCTCACCCACTAAACCCAGGTTCTCATAAGCGACTGAGTCAGAAAAACAGAGATCAAAAAAGGTAAACCTCTCTAGCCTCTGACCCTATATTTTGGGAATTTCAATTTCAGCATTCAAGACACTGTCCGTTTCCTGTCAGGCACGTGGTCGAAAACTGTCATTAGTACATCTCGTGATCACGAGGAAAGGAAGCTCAGCACATTGTCTCACTCACTCATCCTTTATGGGGATGGAAATCTACAGTATATGAGAGGTACACAATTGTTATCCCTAGAAATTACCGGTAAGTCTCAATATAGAGCAATTTGGATTTTTTTTGTCAAATTGAGTACAATTCACTGCCAATCTCCCTAAGCCACAGCTATTAATCACGGAATGATTTACTTGTTTTTTTGTCCCTATGTTTCTACAATGCTTCTATGCATCCATTCTGAATTCTAGAAGATACATAACTTCTTGGTTTGTCTACAGTGTCTAGGGCTTTTGAGCCATTTGGGTCAAATCCCATTTAATTAATCACCTGGATAGCTACCAGTTCTCTTGTGAGTTCTCTGAAAGTCCTTTGCTGAATCAGGGGTGGACCAGACTCCCTGGAGAATTTCCCTGCACTATCAAACAGAGTAACTACCAGGATTAGTACCTGGTCCCGGATTTCAAACAGTCTGCCCCATAGGAACAGACAATCATCATCACTAAGTGCCAAGCACTGTGTGGACTATACAACATGTGTTCCCTAAATATCCGAATGAATGAATGATATACTACATCTCTCTGGCAGTCACATAAACCCTCTCTTTCCAATCAAAGCCATTTTTCTGAGCCCTTGTGGTGGTGATGGTAGTACTGAGTGTTCTTTATCAGGCCTCCTTTCTCATCAGGTACTTTCCTTGTTATCTCCTGAATTCCTGGCAAACTTTTATTCTGTGATTATCTCCATAATAGCAGTTTTAATAACTGGCCTCTGACATAGTTGCAAAGCTTTTAGGGCAACATCAGGAACTGTTTTCTGCAGGTCTCTATTAGAACAAACTGTCTTAAACAAACTAAAAAAAAATCTTGCCATGGTTTCTCAATAGAGATTTATATGTTTTCATGATAAAAATCCCTGTCTATTAATTAAGCAAGCTCTGAGCACTCCACTCAATGAGTCATGTTTTTGGTTATAAGGGGAAGAGAGAGTGTGGTTACTAAAAACTACATTTCCAATAATGACTTTGAAAACATAGTCCAAGAAAACTTAATTCTTAATATGAGATAAACATATTTTTCCAAGTAAAAAAAAAACGTGATGCCAAATGACTATATAACTGTGAAAATTTGTAAAAATTAATAAAAGTAAATGCACCAGAAGAAGAATCTTATGTGGGAAAGACCCAAATTATATTGCTTTACAGGGGAACATAAGTGCTGTAAACACAAAGCCCGATTTACCCAGCGAGCATTCAATAACTACATGTGAGATGAAGAAAATTTCACTATTAATGAAATATACTAAATTTTATTGACCAAAATTCCAAAAGGATTTATTTGAATAGGTAAATAAATTTATGTTTAGATGAAAAAATGTGTGTTTATAATATCAACCATGAAGATGTCTTAGAACATGTATATTTTTGGCTAAAACTTTTGGTTTTTATTAGTAAAGTAAGTAATAGAAGCTCACTGCTTTGCGAAACTATAAATTTGCATCTTGGTTTCACTCATTCATATTATCTCTTACGAATCTGCCTAGTTAATGAAACGAAGTACTTCAAAGGATTTCTTAGGACAGCCTCTAAACAATATGTGGAAATATGTTTCTTGTTTTGCATGATCCACTCTAACCCTAACAGTATATATTAAAGAAGAAACTAGGTTTGAAAAATATTTTAAATTGCATTGTCAGGTAATTAATTTGACTTTTCTCCAATTTTAAGGAATCACCAACTTTTTTTTTTTTTTAAATCATAGACTTAGGAGATTAGCTGTAAAAGCAAGCCTGAATAAATAGAATTCAATTTTTCACACATTTCCATAAAACTAGCTCTCAGTCTATAAGGCAAGCATGATTTAACAACTTATTAACTCCAGGTTCTCTTCAAATAAAAAATAAAATGACAAAAGTTAAGAAACAGAACACTGGAAATCAACAATTAGTTCTCAAACATAATTTTGCCATTAACTTTAACTTATCTCTATAAATTTGACTATGTCATTACAGGCACTGCTAAAATCAAGTATATGACACTTTGCTAAATAATTTACTTTCTTCTTGCCTTTTAGGAAGGCTTACTCTGCATGCACTACTCTTAGCAATAGGGGTCTGTTTATTTATATGTAAAATAAAGGTGCTGGAGTGGCCCTCAGATCCTTTTTTAGCCCTAAAACATTGAGCTCTAGAACAATGGGCCATCAGGAGGAGGCAAACACCAATCTCTAAGGTAGCCAACCAGCCACTAAAACACATCCCTTGCATAAATATAAATATAAATATAAATATAAATATAAATATAAATATAAATATAAATATAAATATAAATATAAATATAAATATAAATATAAATATAAATATAAATATAAATATAAATATAAATATAAATATAAAATTAATATTTGCTGGGAGCACCCTGGCAAGTGTGGCTTAGTTGGTTGGGTGTCATCCCTTGCACCGAAAGGTTGCAGGTTTGACTCCCAGTCAGGGCCCATGCCCAGGTTGTGGGCTCCATCTCTGGTAGGGATCACATCAATGTTTCTCTCTCTCCCTCTCCCTTCCTCCTTCTCTAAAAATCAATAAAAAATACTTTTTAAAAAATTTTCTGGGAGAGCTCTTCCTGCAGAAATATTACTAAATGTTGACTTCCTCCGTTCAGTCACATACACAGAGAAACCTGAACGCTAGGACGTTTGTCTTGACTAGTGGTCTCTAAATTCATTACCATCAGCAATGAAAAGTTCTTTTCACATGCAAATTTAAATATAATCTCTTATACACTAATTTATATCATGCTATTATGACATGTAAGGAAGGGGGTTTAAGAATACATAGAAGGAGTCGTCCTGTTTTCTTCCCATGGTAGACAGTCTATCGCACAGACTTCCTTGCTCCTTCCCTGGGGATGAGACTCAGCTTCCGAGCTCTGGTCTAAAACACTACATCTCACCTGCTGCTCTTGAGATGTTTCTAGTAGTTACACCAAGGTTGCAACCTGTATCCTAAACATGCATACGTCACTCTGCAAAATGTACTTCTTTTCTTTTCATGGCACCACAGTTTGAAGACTCTCATTCTTGAACTTGTTATCCAAGAAATTCAACACGACAGTGTAGCTGAACCCTAATCCCTGACAAAGCAGGGTTTGCAGGCTTGAGAAGGGCATTAGCCCATGAGTGTGCATCACGAGAGGTTCAATGTTGGTTTTTTTTTCGGAGATTTACAGCCCAATAGAAAGATGAGAAGGTTTTAGTTACAGCAATGCCTCTTGTGTTTCCCCAGCAAAAATTTCAAAATGAAGTGAAAACGCAGGTGACATCTAACAGCGAGAGGGAAGGTTCTAAAAAAGTAAATAATCGGTATTTCCCAGGTGGGGTACTTGCCTTAACTCAACGACTAATTTTACTTTATAGTCACAAAGCACCCATAAGCAAACACAATTTTTATATCGAACTGTATGAGGCAATTCTTTCCCAAGATCCTTTTGAAAAAAAACCCTCATAACTTTTGTTTTTCCAAAGACTTTTGCAAAGGGCACACATTTCCTACCCAGCCTCTGCCATGCACCTGCCCCCCCCACCCACATTCTCATTCCAGAAACACTCCCTGGGCAAAGAGACCTGGCATATAAAGACTACAATCCTAGAAGCAGGGCACTACAGTCTCACAAAGACCAAAATAGCTACAAAATACATAAATAAGGAGACAGAGATAAGTCAGCGAAACTAGTATCAATCTGCCTCTTCTCTAACTTACCTTTCTCAGCATTTGCCACTATAATCATAGCAAATTCCTTTGCTAATGATTAGCAAAGTGAATTTCTACCATTTTTCATTATTTCCTCTGTAAAATTAAAATAATCAATTTAAAGACTGTTACAAAAGATCCTAGTAATAATAAAAATGGTTATTAGTCCAAACTCAAAGCCACACAAATACCATTTTGTTACTGTTCCCCTACAATACTGTGCCATGGCTCTAAACTTCAGGGTCCCCACTGAAACACACAGATGATTTCACTGACCTGCACTCCGTCACTAACAGACCCACGTGATCTAGCCAGTTTCAGAGTGTTGATCTCTTAAAGTAAGTTTTAAAAAAAGGTGTTTTTCATCTTCTACAAAACCACAAAATAAAAATATTTGTCCTTTTTTTTTTTTTTTCTGGTACTCTGGTCACAAATATACAACACTATATTAGGATTCCACCCACATTTCTTTTATTTATAATTTTTGGGTATTTAGAGTCTCAGACCACGTGGGCCAATTGTGGAAAATAACACATACACTGGAATATCATTGGAATTTGCTAAGAGAATGGAACTTAACTGCTCTCACTGAAAAAACGGATAAATATGTGAGGTGATGGGTGTGCTAATTAACTAGATGGCAGGAATCCTTCTACAACCTATATGTGTACGAAACACCACTTTGAATATCTTACAATTTTATTTATCAATTGCACGCCATAAAGCTGCAAAATAAATAAAACTATGCAAAACTATAAAAATAAGTGTTAAAAATTAAATAAGATAATAAAAGCACTACAATGCTGTCAGCCTACAAATAGAAGATGCACCACTGAATACCTATATATTCTAGCTATTATGAGACCTTGTTAATTATATTACAAAGTGGAACAAGAGCCTAAGATTAACATTCCACAAGTGTAAGTGTACATTAATACACTTTCCGCTTGTACTTAAGCCAAGTGTACAGCTTTGATGAGACGTAGAAAAGTGGGTGTTTTAGGGCAGAGGCACGTATATGGAGGTACAAATGTCTGAGCTTCTTCTCTCCACACTGTGCTAGTTGGAAAACTAAAGGATCCCAGCACAGCGGTGCGCCCGCCTGTCCCGGGGCCTCCATCCGGCACACAGACGTGTACATAGTATTTCTGACCAAAGCGAAGCTTCACTCGTGAAAACATCCTCAACATCAAAAATATTATACATTCCCCAGGAAGGGAGGCTTGGTCAAGCTAAAATGTAATTAACCAATCAATAAAAACATACAAACCAGCAGCCTTCTGTGAGATTTTATAGAATTACGCCACATGTTCCCTTTCTGAAAATATTTAAGTGAGAAGTTTGGGTCAAAAAAGAACAGTAAATAGCCAGAAAGTATAAAACTCTCCTAAAACTAAATTAGGCTGGTGAGTTTATTCTGGAAAATTCAATGGTACATCCCTGCTATAATGTTCAGCAGGTTTTTCTAAGACTTCAAATTGATTTTTTTCTTTTTTTCTTTTTAAAGAATGGTTTAGATTTTCAGGAACTGGTCAAAATGATCCATGATCATCATTATCTTACTTTTACCACAATTATAATTTATTTAAAACTGGAATTAGAATAATAGTTAAATAATATAACGGGAAAAAGAGAGTCGAAATGACAGAAATGTACGCTCTAAGAGCTACAACAATTAAGCAAACAATTGAAGTAACATCTATAGAAAAGAAAAAAAAAATTTTAATGAATTTAAAGAAGTGGACACTTTAGCAAAGGCCAAAAATACTGTCCTGAGAATTGAAAATTAAAGAAGGTAAATATCTTAGAGAAAAGAAGCTTTTAAGTAACTAAGAACATCTTCTAAAGTTTACAGGTGTTTTTTTAAACTAAGACATGAAAAGGCCTACGTAAAAAGAGCAAAGTAAGTTAAACTCAAAATTCTTGTATCACTAAAAATAAAACATTAAGAGGCAGATATTTGGTTTATGAAAATAGGGTCGGAATACAAAATTCTCAACACCCAACAATTTTATTTCTTTCATGGAATAAAAAATAAAGGTCCAACTGCACCAATACGCTTACCTCCCCCTCACGGAATGACTTTTTTTGGCTTTGTCACTGCTATGGATTAAAATGTGTCTTCCAGAAATATATGTTGAAGTCCTAACCGTCAGTACTTTGGAACTCGGCCTGATTTAGAAATATGGCCCTTACAGATGTAACTAGTTATGATGCACTCAGACTGGACCAGAGCTGCCTTTTTTTTTTTTTTTTAAATATATCTTTATTGATTTCAGAGAGAACAAAGGCGAGGGAGAGAGACAGAAACATCAATGATGAGAGAGTCATTGATCGGCTGCAGCCCACAACCCGGGCATGTGCCCTGACCGGGAATCGAACCCTGATCGCCTGGGCCCTAGGTGGACACTCAACCGCTGAGCCACACCCAGCCGGGCCAGAGTAGCCTTTTAATCCAACATGACTGGTATCCTTTGGACACGGTGGCAGGGACACAGGGAGAAAGCCACGGGATGCTGGAAGCACAGCTGGGTGACGCGGGTGGAGGACCGACGGCCTCCACCAGTAGCTGGACGGAGGTGAGGACGGGGCCTGCCCGAATCTCAGAGCCCCATGCCCTGCTGGCCCCTTGACTTTGAACTTCTAAGAGAGGCTGAATTTCTTCTGTTTAAAGCCACCCGGTTTGTGTGCTTGGCTGCGGCGGCCTTGGCCAACCAACGCCGTCCCCGCTGCGCTGCAAGCCCAAGCGAAGAGCCTACCGAGGGGACACGGGTCAGGAGGGCAGCGGCCGGGCCAGGGACAACTTACCAGCAACGTAGTCTCCAAAGCCGATGGTTGTCAGGGTGATGACCACGAAATAAATGGCGTCCAGAGCACTCCAGCCTTCTATGTGCTTGAATATGACGGCGGGCAGAGCCACGAAGAGCACGCAGCCGAACAGTATAAATATGATGGTGGAGATGATGCGGATCTTGGTCTGGCTAACGTTCCACTTCTGGGGGGGGAGAGAAGCTGACTGAGATGACTGACCACTGGCCCGGGCGCAGAGTAACCTATGTACACTGTTAACAGCAAGTTAGCAGGCGGGAATGTTATCTTGTTCCCTTTTCGATTGCCTTTATAAGTAAAAACAAAGTTGGGTCTAACCGAAACAGCCCGAAACACCCAATGCTAATAATGATGCCAACTTAGTCTTCCACAGCTTTACAACGTACTCTCCAAAGTACAATACTCTCCGAAATAAAGGACATTTGCGTTGAGGACATCATTTCCAATTTACATCATTCTTTTGTTTACCTGAACTACTCTTAAAATATTTCTGTGCTGTTAGGCATACAATTGATTGAGGGGTAAATGCCATCTAGAAATATATGAAAATGGAAAGAACCGAACCATGAGTTGAATGTTTACTACCGATAATTGGTAAAATGACACATTCTCACTCCTATCACATTTTCCAACCAATATTCAGTTGATTAAAGTGCAGTATTAAGAGGCTTAAAGCTCACATTTGGTTCCCAAGTGAACCAGGGGAACTGTCTCCCTGTTCTACGGCCTTGAACCGTAAGACTGACTGTATCAAAGATGATCCGTAAGCAGGGCTCAGTCTTCCACTCCCCTGAGCTGCAGCCATCGGAGAACCCGTGTGCCGTCACCTTCTCTTATCAGGAGCCTCCCCAGTGTGGCATTAAATGAAGGTGCTGCAGACCCCAGTTTATCTCCAGATCTCCTCTTGGGATTGATCACCGCCCGGGTTTCATCTCTGACCGGATCTGTCCCGTCTACTGTGAAAACTACAGGCTGCAGCCCCACCATGGAAGAACCGTGACATTTAGGGCCTGAAATGTTTCTAGAAATAAAGGTCCAGGAAACCACAGAACAAAAAGTGAGAAGGTGCTCTAGTCCACCATCCTCATCGCGTATCTGGGAGCGAGATGAAGTCACACGTGCCGAGGTCCCAGAAGTGTCCACGCTCAACGCTGAGCCAGGGCCGCTGGGGTGTGTCCCTAACCAGACACAGCGTGAGCGACACTGCCCAGCACCCAGCACGCGCTCGAAGCTGAATAAATGAGCCACTCAGTCCTCCCGAGTTCACGCCCCTAAGCCCATTTCTCAGTCAATATAAACACAAGGGATTTTAATATCAACATAAGTATAATGCCCAGACGATAAAACTTCTGCTCTGGCACAACCACACCTACTCCTTTCTAACAGGAAAAACATCTGAGAGTGAATTTCGAACTTTAGTATGAAAGGTAGCGAATGCCAAAAACTGGAACTATGATTTAAACTGAAAAACTTCACTTATTCATTCAGGTAAGTATAAAAATAACTATACAGTGAGTGACATGCTGATAGGAGCACATATAAATGCACCGAGGTAATAGAAAAAGTGTAATATTTTAATGCATTAAACAATAACTGCGTGTAGTTAAAAGGCTATCATACTTACAATAAACGTATCTTCCACTTTTGCAATTCCTTTTCCAAATATGGTCCCTAGCTGATCTCCAACTCCAGCCAACAGAAAACCAAAGAGGGGAATTCCCAGTAAGGCATAGATGATACAGAAGATCTTCCCTCCTTCTGTGCGTGGTGAAATGTTTCCAAACCCTAGGTATATTAAAAAAAAAAAAAGAATTCAGTTGTTTATAAATGAGTAATGGTTTAAAGCACATGACTCCAAGGTTGATTCAAAAATTTCTAAATATTATAAGGTATCAATCACAGATTTCAACTAGTTAAGAATCCCTTTATATTACATAAACTTTTAATATATTTTAATATAAAATACTCATAAGCAAACATTTAAAAAAATCTACAAAGTAGAGCCATTGTTCCAGTTACACTAGATAATGCAAACTGAAGGGGTACCACATGTAATAAAGCAAATATTTTCATTAAATGTACTTCGGTCTCTCTATACTTATAATCCTGTTGACTACAGTACAAGGCTTTCATTGCCATTTGCTGAGAAGAGTGTGTTGTCTTAATGGGCTGGTATTTGATCATGTTAACCATATTTTTTCCCCCCCATAATATCTCCATCTTTCCCTTCCTCCTACTCAGTCAGTTTGGTGTTCATTGCTAGTCAACTCACTTCCTAAGATTTTTGTTTTTGTTTTTAATGTATCTAACTTCCAAGAACTTTGCCTTTTTTCATTAGCCTGTTGTTATGCCATGAAAATAATAATTATATTCATTTCTCTGTTTTTTGGTCTTGTACCCTGTCTTAATTCAATTCCGTGCGAGAAGTCCCACGGAATAAGTTCCTTTATTTAGGTGAATTTCTTTGAGTGTTTGCGAGCCCCTGGACCTATTTTCCTACTCGTAAGCACAGTACAACACTAGCTTGGTTGGTGTTTGCGGCTGAAATGTATTCCCAGCCTCAGTGGGAATCACGGTGCATGCAAGATTCTGGGAGGAGCCCTGGTTGAAGCGGCGGTTGGGCGGGCCAGAGAGAAGGGGGCTGGCGTCTGACCGGGCTTTCCTCTGAGCGTGCACCTCACATAAGGCCCGAGAGAAGGGTCCCCTGGTTCCTCACGGTGGCCGCCAGCTCCCAGACACCGACCGCGTCTCAGGCCCTCTGCCTGCTCTGGGAATATCTGTAATTTAACTCTGAAATGCTTGTAGTCACATCTTTATGCTGGAGGTGAAGACTGGAGACCGCTACAGAATTCCACAAATTTTGATTAATTTATAGGCTACTGACCACAGGCTCCCTTCTGCTTCTAATTTTGGTGACTTCAGAAAAACTTCTCTTTGGAATCCTCTATTTTGCTTCTATGGGAGATGTGGGCTCCTCGGTTCAAAAAGAGTTCACTGTCAACCTGAATCTATATGTTTCATATCATCCCCCAAATCCATTCCTGTGGGGTTCCCTCACCCCACCTCCCCTGCCTTCAACCTCACTGTGGAACTTGTCCCCATTATTTTTACATGTTTTCTGTCATCTCGGTGTAACGTTTTGGGGATACGAGGTAAATGCATGTTTATATCAAACAGCTTGTAAAGTAAATTCGTGTTTGTAGCAGATAGGGAATTAGATGTGAGAATTTAACGATGTCTCTTAAGACGGTCACTACTGATCATCTTATAAAAAGTCCACAGATTTACAGTAAGATATACAAACATCATGGCTTTTAGAAGCATTTTACTCAAAAGTCTAAAATTATCTGATTGAGAGAGAAATCAGGATTAATAGCCTTTAAAAGTTTCACACTATATTACAGCCATTTCTGGATCCGTTGCTCACTAGATACGTGACCCTGGGCAGATTATTTCCTCGTTTGGTAAAAGGGTGTGACTGTTACTATTATCTACTTCATCGAGGTGTAAGAACTAAGTAAGCTGCTACATGAAGAGAGCTTAGCAAATTCTATTATACTATCTGTGTTCAATAGACAGGGTGGGGCAAAAGTAGGTTTACAATTGTGAGTACACAAAACAGTTTACTCTCGTATTATTATTAATAAATTATTTTATTATTTTCCATATGAACAACTAAACCTACTTTTGCCCCACCCTGTATGTTAGGCACTATGATAATTATTATTATAATTTACCATTGTAATAGCATTGGTAGAAGCAAAGAGTAGCCAATCACGTACTTAGCCCTATCAGTATACGAACTATGTAAGAGCCAGATGGGTAGGGTCGCGATCACACAAAGCTCTCCACTATGTTCCGAAATGTTCTGTCGAATGCAGGTGCCATTCTTTGGAAGGAGCCCTGGAAAACAGCGCGCAGAGGGCAAGGCAATTTGTCACTATAACGGTTGAAAGGATCAGGATGTTTAGGCTGAAGAAAAGAAGCTGAGAATGGAAGAAGGCAGAGACCTGCTTTCAACTATCTATCGGAATGATTAAAACACAGAAGAGGAAATGGGCCTGCTGAGGCGCGTGAGGCAAAGAACAAGAGCGACGGGTCCAAGCTACGGAACGTGAGCTCATGCTGGGGTAACCACAGCCGAAGTGGCGTAAGTGGCTATAAGAAGCACCTGCAGCCTGTGACATTTTGGACCGAGCAACACCATCATCTAACCTACAATCTATATTCAAATCTTGCCACTGTCCTATTAAAGTCCTTTAGGACATTGTTTTCCCTGTTCCAGGATCCAATCCAAGATTACGCAGTACATTTAATTAGAACATCTCTTCAGGTTCCTTTCATCTTCTGGAATAGTTCCTAAGCTTTTCTTTGTCTTTCATGACTTTGAGGCTGTTTAAAAAATACAAACGAGTTATTGTTATTTAAATGTGTCTAGTACCTCCTCAGAGACAGATTCTAGTGATACATTTTTTGGCAGGAGTATCACATAAGTGATACTGGGTCCTTCTCAGTGAATCACAGCCAGAGGCCCATGATGCTGTGTCTTAGGTGGCAATGTTGACTTTGCGTAGTCGGCTAAAAGTGCGTCCACTAGATTGTCCCATTGAAAAGTTACTATTTTGTCCTTTGCAATTAGTAAGTCATTTAGGAGGAAACACTTTGAGAGTATATAAATATTCTGTTCCTAAAACTTTCGCCAACTAGCTACAGTATCTGGAAATAAACACATAAACAGCGCCAGAAAAGAAAACATGAAGGCAGATGAAGCAATAGGACAGTAAAGGAGGTAATAGTCATTTCATATAGAAGAAACAAGCCTAGAATTACTAGCAGATCCCCGTGTGGGGAAGAAGGAATGAGAGGAGGGAGCGAGGTTCTTGTCCATCCACTGTCTTGTTCTGACGTGGCTTCCGAAATCTCTGTGGGTTGTAATGGACCCTATATCAGCATGAGGGAGGGCTGAGAGCCCTTGAGATGGATGAAGAACCTGCCGTGGCTGGCACTCAGGACCTAGGGAAAACTGGCAAGACCACAGGCCCTGATGTAAGGAGTCCACACATTTAACGCATTTACCTCCCATCTGTTCTTATCTGCTAAGGCCTTTATAACGGTCTATACCAGAGCAATATGTGCAAAGGATCCACCCAGGGCACACGTGATAAGGGCCCAGAAACCTTGTACTGAGGCAGGTTAGCAAAGAGCTAGGAAAATTCGTTGGCAAGTGGAATGGGGAAACTGAGACAGATAACTAAACAGACGGCCGAGCAATTTACAGCTAGCTAATAAATCGCAAGATTTCGTCTTCCCTAACCGAGGACACTTAGAAGCAAATGGTTTACACATTCCAGACCTTGCTGGGGCAGACCCACCTCGGTCACACTCCCTTTCTGGTGACATTTTTTGAAGGTGAAACTTACCAGAGAATGACCCTGATCCCTCTATATGCTCATTTTGATGCATCAGAGTATTAAAGGACACACCTGGAAAGCTGATGAATGTTCTGATTGAGACCTCCCCCCAAATTCCCCATCTTTAGAAAACTGATAAAACCCCTTAAGACAAAGGACCCAGGGCACGCCGTCCCTTTCTTCCGCTTCTTCCCTCTGGTGTGTATCTTTGCTTCCTTTCTCCTAAGCTCTATAGCTCCCTGGAGGCTTGCAACCAGGGGAGCAGTGGGCAGCGGCAGCCTGTCCCAGGCTATCCCCTGAACCTGTCTCCAAGGGCCCTCCTTTTGCCTGTGTAGCTTGTTTGCTGAGTCCATGCAGCCCAGCTGGCTCACTTCTTCTGCCTCTGTGACTTTCTTTCCAAAGGGCCAGGCAGCTCTGCCTAGGCTCACTCTCGCTGCTACGATCTTGCCCTTCTATCTTAAGCCCTTCTTTTGTTACACTTGTCCCCAACTTTAATAAATATACTCTCAAAACCAGGTGGACTCTTGTATTTATCCTTCCTGCATGAAGTCAAGAACCCACACATTCCAGACCGTGCCAGGGCAGACCCACCTGGGTCCCGGTCCCTGTCCCGTAACAGTATCAGGGTTATCTGAAGGAGACAAAGGCCATCGCAAAGGTTAAAAAGTCAGGGAATGTTTGACCACAACTATCTGCAACAGTGCACCATTTCTGTACACTATCCAAGAATGGAACTCAACCACCTCAACCCTGTCCTGTAGTCTAACATCAGTAAGCGAGGCCTGGTCAACTTGGCAGGGTGGACTGTTCTGACATGAGTCCTCTGGTTATTCCAGAGAGCCCTGCTAAGATCCAACACTGTTCTTTACTGTTTCTCCAGATGAATGACTATGTGGCCTGAGGTACGGCAGGCGTCTGCGTGATACCCTAGTCCATCCCATTTTCTCTTTTTGCACAAGAGCACAAATGTCTTCAGTTACAGCCATTAGAAGTAACCTACCTGCCGGAAGCATCCAGATAAAAAATAAAGAAATAACTTTTTTTTTTTTTTTATTGTTCTGACTGTGGAATTGCTAGAAATAGATCCTATTGTTTAAAAAAGAAAAGCCTAGCTGTTAGAGGGCTCCATTTGATCTGCACCATGCAAGTTAAAAGGGCGTAAGGAACAACAGCTCCAAGTTCTCATCTACCACTGGCTCAGATTCGGCCTGGAGGCAGCTAGAACATCCTCAGATAAGCTGACAGGATTTCCTCAGGAAGCCTCTTTGCATCACCAATAAAAGGGCCCAAAATCCAAAGAGAATTCTGGATATAAGGAAATCTGCCTTTCATTGATCAAAAAATTGAGACCAATCCCATGTGGCACCTCCGTGCTGGATTTTTCATGACCTCCATAACAAAGTTAGCAGAAGGAAACTAGAAGGGAGTCGAGTAGGACGGCGGGGGCCTGATATGGCTCTTCTCTGAGCGTCTTCTGCTCCACCTTTCCAATGGTTCTCTGGCCACCATCATGCTGAGCTCTACGGCCGAACCCGTGCCTCGGGGGCAGCGCCCCTCACTCAGCCACCTCTCCCCAGGGCACACACACAGAGTGACCCAGCGCTTTCCTGACGGGAAGGGCGCTCCTGCAGACCCCCACATAGCTCCCTGGGTGACAGAATCAAGTGGCTATTTGGGGGGATGGCTCCTCATGTTTTCTCCCCCGCCCTCCCTGTATAAAGTAAGAGGAGACTTCCCTCCGCAGATTTACCAAGTGTTCTACCCAGTGAATGGAAAGACGCTGGTTAACCGACTTGATACTATGCACGGATTTATGAGCCCAGATGAAAGGTATCCATGAACGCTAAGCCATAGTTTGTCAGCTTTTAAGATATTAATCTTTGTGACTGTCTGGACTTTCCAACTCTCTCCCTGGCCAGTTGGCAGCCTCTTCATTGCCTTGAGGTATGACTGTTATAGCAAGGTGAAAAGGAAGCAGAATTAAGCTGTGGTTTCCTTTAACTCCTAAATGAATGTTGTCCACACTCAAAATGCTCCCCCTTGAGAAAACAGCCCTCGGGTTTTGGCATCTCATATGCATAACAAGAGAGTGACAGGTGTGTCAGTCAGGGGGCGTCCAAAGAACTCGAGGGAACAGGGCAGATGGAGGAGAGATGGGACCATGGGACGTGGCCTTGGAGGAGGTGGGGTGGAGCAGAGGCCAGAGGGTGAGACCTGGGGGGCAAGGAGAGGGGTTCGATGGTATTCCAGAGCTGGCTTGAAGATCAACTGTTAAATTCTCAGCAATTCTGCAAGTCAGCTGACTTCACGTTAGTAGCTTGGAATCAGTTGTAGTAGGAATATTTTATGCCGCAGAGATTGGCAAGCACTACAAGTTAGGGCTTTCCCCCTCTCTGCCACCTACTTTTATCAGTACATTACACAATAAAACAGTCAAATTTAAGAGACCGTAAGTAGTCTGTGCCATGGACTTGGACAGAAGAAAAGCCAACACCGATAAGCCAACTCTTGGCATTTATATGAGTACATCACCCAGAATAACTATCATCTCTTCTTCCTATCACTTTCAGGGAAGGGCCTTCTATAGACAGCTGCTGTTCACTGGAAGTGGAGCATCTAGCAGGAGGCTGTGTAAGCCACCCCGTCTGAACAGTCCCAAGTGGACAGCTCATTTTTCTCACAGAATCTATTAATATCATAGATAAATAATGTCCTCCTTCAAACACTGTAGGAATTTGTAATTTTTAAATTATCTGTCTCAATTTAATTAAACTAGGGAGCCATTTAGACTGAGGTGGTTCCAATACCTTCTCAGCCTACTTAAGCAAACCCAAACCTAACCTAGTAAATGCTCCAAGGTTAAGAAACCAAAACCTAAGGACAACCCTTCACCAACAGCCAAGTGGGCTTTCCCAAATAAGGCAGCTCGGCAAGCTACAGCCAATCAGAGAACTTCCTTGCTTTGTTTCCACCTATTCTCTACGAAAGTCTTTCTTTGGCTCCTGTCAGTTGAGCCTTTCTAAACACTTCTGGTTTGGCCCAGAAGCCACCTGACACAGTATTTCACCAGACAGCTCCCTTGCTATCTTTGGTTGCAACTTACGTAACAAAATTCTACATCACACTTGTAAATTTGCAGTTCTTTAAGAGGTTACAAGTTCCTTATGTTGTTCATTGAATGAGCCCCTAGCAAACATTTTTTGCTAACAAGGCACCACTGCAGCTAAAGGTGGAGAGGAAATTCCCCCGCAAAGGAATTTTGCCGGAAGAGCAACAATAATGATGAATCTACATGTTGTTTTCTAACTTACCCAGCTTTTTCTTCAACACATTGGTTTGCATCCTATCAAATTCACCGATGCAAGTATGTGCTTGGTAAGTGGGGGAGCAGAGGGGGAGAAATCATGAGGGGAGCAGGGGTAACAGCGCATTAAAATAGTGCTAGACCATCACCCACTGTTCTGCCGGTGACAAAAGCCTCCAGTGAACATGACACGGGAGAAGTGAAACAGCTCATCTCAAGGTCCTTCTCGGGCCCCACAGGCCATTTACTGTGAGAGCATCTCACTTTGTGGATTTAATTGTGTTGAAAGATGTGCATTTTAAATAAAATGTGACCACTAAATGTTGGCCAGCTATTTTATGTGAAGCTCAAGCCAATAAACAGATCTGTTCAAAGTGTAATGAAATAATTCTTGTAGAAATGGCTGTGAATTCACATGCTATTTAACTGCCTTTTATTATCTGATTCTGCTCTTATCCCAAGATAACCAAGCTTTCCCAGATATGGACAGATTGTAGGTCTGGAATCTGGACATTTATGATAATGCATCTCCTGAGCTCTCCTTTTCACCAAGTCTTGTAATCCCTTGGCCTTTCTCATAATGTCCACATCTAGCAAGAATCCTGCTAAATCAGTTTTGTTTGTTGTTGTTTTTAAATATGTCTTTATTGATTTCAGAGAGAGGAAAGGAGAGGGAGAGAGAGATAGAAACATCAATGATGAGAGAGAGTCATTGGTCGGCTGCCTCCTGCACTCCCCCTACTGGGGATCGAGCCCACATGTGCCCTGACTGGGAATCGAACCGCAATCTCCGGGATCACAGTTAGATGCTCAACCCCTGAGCCACACGGGCTATGCCTGCTAATTCAGTTTTGGCAGAATTCCCCATCCTCAATATCTGATCACCCTTGATATCTACTCAGGTTTCTCATCTGCCACCACCACCCAGGCGATATTTGATCAGCTTTATGGGCCTTTAGCAAGAATCCTATTAGGTTATTTTAAGCAAAATCCACAATCTTCACATTGTTTTCTAACTTACCCAGCTTTTTCTTCAATACAAGAAAAAGGTTTCCCCTTGTAATTTTCAATCTTCTGGCCCTACTTCCTACTTCTTGGTTATATGTTTCCACTTTGCCTTGTTGGAGAGCTAAGCCCAACCCCTCTCCCCTTTAACAAAATCCCATTGCAGCAGTCCCTATATCTTTCATGGTAGTCCTGAAAAAGGCCTGCCTTACTGTTCTTTAACCATGTCACTGAATACTTCTTTCTTTAACACTATGAGCGGTAAAATGATAAAACTATGCAATTCTCCCATCGCCAAATTGCCCTAATAGTAGTATAATTGATACAATAAATGCAAAATATTTTCTTTTCATTTTAGAAAGCTGGATCTTGGTGGATATTAATCTGAATTGTCAAGAAAGCTATGCCGTCTTTGATTTATAATAAATTTCCTCAATTGCAATCAGACTCACTCAAATTTATTTTCAAGTACAGTGAGGGCAATACACCACAGTGGTTAAGACTGTAGGTTCTTGAGCCCCAAATCTGGGTTTGAATCTTCGCCTTGCCATTCTGTCACTGAGAAAGTTACTTTAAAAAAAACCCAAAAAACTCTTGGTGCCTCAGTTTCCCCATTTGGAAAATGAGGATTATGTGAAATAACACACCTAAAGGAATTAGTACAGTGCTTGGCACATGGTAAATCAGTGAGTACTAGCCAGTTAAGGTCTCTTTCTTGGCCGTAAATAAAGCATGGCTCAGTTACCGCCACTGATGCTCAGAATGTGTCTGCTGTTGATAAAATGATACTGGTATAGGGGCTGGTGCTGTTTGCTGCTCCTTTTGTCCCTGAAGCATCTTTAAAGTAAGGAGGAGCTGAGCCAACCTCCTTTGTCATGCTTTTTACTTTGCAGATTATACAAGGAACAAAAACAGCTATTACTTGATACCAATCAAATAATCCATAATGCAAGTGCTCTAAGTTGTTACTGTAATTCACCGTTCATTGTCACAGCCAAGCAGACATTGGCTTCCATCAGAGTATTATACCCTTGATCAGCAAGTGGTAAACATGATGACTGCACCACAGCAAAGCTTGTTATTTTGGAGGAATTGCTTTGACATCTCTCATAAGATTGCTAGACAGTATCTTATCTGAGATGACCTATTATTTTTCTATATTCACAATACAAACTATCAAGAATTGAGGGGGAAAAAGCACCTCAATTTTTTAAACAAAACTGTAAAATGTAAAAGTTGAAATGGCCAATGGAATTCTATCCCCATCATAACACATTCATGGAAAACTGAGGCTAAGAAAAACAGAAGTATTGGTGAAAATTATGTAGCATAGGTTGAAGAGATAACATGCAAGGTTTTCAATTGTTGCGTGTCTATATTTAATAAAATTTAACTTGAAATCAAGGTGTAAGGAACTATGCTTGCCCTGTTATCTTGGGGCAGTGATTCAAAACTCATCAACTGCTGTCAGCGTCAGACAGGAGTGAAGAGAGTGGGACAGCCAGCCTACCTGAAAGATGCATAATTATGCAGATACTGAACTTGAGTGATGACAGCTGAGGCTGGGTCACCAAAACCATTAAGGGTCATCAATGAAACTCAGTTTAAATTCAACATCCATTAGCATCTTTCTGATTCATCTTTAGTCTGAGATTAGATTCCCAGGCATTCTTTGATTTTGACAAATTAAATATCTTTGAACTAATTTACTTGTGTATCTTAATTTTTATAAGATATACTATAGAAAAAAATTAAGAATGTACATTTACATGTTTAAAAACTATATCCTCAAGATCAAAAGAGTGAGGCCATGTAGTCTCAATATCATATAAGGTTTTCTCACACGATGTAAAAGCAGATATACTTTGCTTAATTCAATATTTACAAGTAAAAGGAGTGTTGGGGGACACATCAGAATCCAGTGCTTTTCAATCCAATTTTGTGCATTTTCCAAAGGTAACAATGACATAGCCCCTTTTCTTAGAAAGGTGGAGTCTTTGCAGTAAATCTCTAACCATGAGGAGAGAAAGATGAATAGATTCATTTCTCACTTAGAATTTATGGTAAAACACATAATACCTCACTTTTCTCAACATATGATGCAATGCAGGTCAGAGGTTACGAGCGTCAACATTGCAGCCAAAATCTATGGGTTTAAAACCCTATTAATGCCATGTACTCACTGCATAACTGAGATACATTATTTAATCTCTCAATTGCCTTTATTTACTCATCCGAAAATGGGAGTAAAGACAGCAACAATCTTACAGAGGTTATTGCAAGGTTGACAGTTTTTAATATATAGAAAGCACTTAAAAGAGTACCTGGAACACACTAAGTGCTATATTTGTTTGCTATTAAGCCTGTCCACATTGAATTAAGTAGAAATAACTTTTGTGGCCCCCATCCCCACTCTATGTCCACAGATTAGAAAAACAAATCCAAAATGAAAAAAAAAGTAATGTAGAAAACTCGAAAAGAAATGTATTTTAAATTCCCAACTGCCACTCCCAGCCTATTTTCCTGGTCTACTTTTCCCTAACAGGTAACATGCTATATAACTTGCTTCCTTATTAAGTCTCTCATTAGGTTTGGTTTTTTTTTGGTCTATTTGATGTACTCCAACCACCAAGAAACTACTCAATAGTCACTCAAAAAATATTTGCCAAGTAAATGACTAAATGATTAGGAAAAGAATGTCTCTGAACATGCAAGACCCAGAATATGTTTGCGAGCCACAAAGGAGAGAATAAAAGATCATATCAATAATTGGGAGCCTAAAACCAACAAAACAAAAATGAATTCACTGGGATCTAAAGACAAAATTAAGTAATGAAAAAGAGAGGGTCTGATAACATAATATGAAAGGAAGCTAAATGTCCAACTGCAAAATTAAACTCTGTATTCTAGGTAAGTAAGTAGCAGAACTGAAATTGAAAGTCTAATCAGTGCTGCAGCTTATAGAATATAAATGATTTTCTAGAATTACAGAAAAAAAAGGTAGAAAGAATTTTAGGAGGCAAATGATATAGAAAGAAAACAGAGAAATGACATAAAAATTGTCAGTGTCCCTAAAGGTGGAAAAACAAAATCATTAGAATAGAATAATCAGAACTATAAATAAACAAAGGTTGTTCTGAAACAAAACAAAACAAAAGACTAACAAAGTAAATGAAACCAGTACAAGATTAAGAGAAAATCTCTAATCTAAAAAAAGTGGGGGGACAGTTAAGGAAAACAGGTTACCCATAAAAGCAGAAAACTCAGGCCAGTATCAAACTCCTCCTGTGTAACAGCAAATGACAAAAGAACATCTACAGTTGTGATAGGAAAAAGTTGCAATCCAAGAATTTTATACCTGGCCATGTGTGCAAAAGAAAGCCATTTGCAAATATGCAAATATTTATTCCACTCAAATTGAAAAAATTGGCCGAGGGACACTATAAGCCAATTGTGAGATAAATCCTCATACTAACAAGGTATTTATAGGGCACGCTGCATTCTTTTTCTCCTAGTTTAAGTGACACATTTTAGATCTTACATTGGATGACACAACAATTTAGATGACTGGGTCATGCTGTCTAGAAAATAAGTGAACAAAACTTTTTGTTTTCCTTTACAAAAGTAGAGCAGCATGGTGTAACTACTGGCCGTTATAAACCACCATATTAAGTAACGACTCTCTGTATCTTTGAAATTAAAGTTAAAAGATCTGAATTTTAGTTTTAGTTTTTTTTTAATTTGAAAGACTAATAAGCCATTCAAGGACAGCTATCATATGCCAACCAAGCTCAAATTTATAACATTCATAAGGATCACGGGTAATAGCATATTAATGTTTCTAAAAATCAGTAATCATATGATACCAACTATGTCAAGCATATATAGGAAAGTTACTATAAGAAAACTTGGTCATATCTACTTATATTCTTTTTTATATATTTCTGCACTCTCCTATTAATCACATATTACAATATATAAAAGACCAATCTATATATGATAAATTTTTGATAAATAAAATAGTTACAATTTTTTTTAAAAAAGCATAGAAAAAAGACTATGAAAAAGTGGTACTGGGCCTGGGCAGGTAGTTCAGTTCGTTAGAGCATTGTCCCCATGCACCAAGGCTGCAGGTTTGATCCCTGGTCAGGGCACGTATCAGTATCAACCAATGAAGCATGAATAAGTGGAACAACAAATTGGTGTTTCTCTTGTGTGCGTTCTCTCTCTCCCTTCCTCTCTCCCTCTCTCTAAAAAACAAAAAAATCAATAAAAAGTAGTACTGGATAAAGGAAAGTAAGTAAATATAAGTATATTTATTATATATGTTATATAACAGTTAAATATCCAATGAGCATTATAGTGACAACTAATGGTCATCAAAGAATAAAGATATGACATGTCCTTTTCTTTCTCTCTTTTTATTGGATTTATTGGGGTGACATTGTTAATAAAATTATATAGGTTTCAGGTGTACAATTCTAAACATCATCTATGTATTGTATTGTTTGTTCACCACCCCAAGAAGATATGACATGCTCTTAAGTTAGAATAATATGCGGCTGCTCAAACAGTGAAGCAAATCTTCAGGAAGTGGTAAGAAAACAGATTCAAAATATATTATTATGTGGAGATAGTAAGGTAGGGCAGCTTTCACTTGTATGAGGAAGGACCATGTATATATTAATTACACACACACATGTATATACATGCCAATGATTTCTAGAATAATAGCAAGAAATGGCAACAGTGGTTGACTCTGGGTCAGCAGCAGGTGGCTCACCTGTCACTGCATATTTTTTATATGGCTTGTTTCTCATTTGTTTGTTTAATTATGTAAATATACATTTTTAAGTAAAATTACACACCACTTGATTTTAAGTAAGCAAATCATTAATTCCTCACGATTGGCATGCCCACTGTTGCCATATAAAATAATATGATTTATTTTCTGTATTGACATAAGGAAAACACTATCTAAAGCTGCCTTGATTTATCTTTCCCAGAGTTTCTGTGGCTTTTGAAAGGCAACTAGCACTGCACATCTTCAGACTTCCAGCAAACACTTATAAACGCGAACCAGGAAACATTGTAGGGAGACAAAGAGTTTATTAAATATGATTTACTATCAGACCTATGCTAATTTTTCTCCCTATAATTACCCATAATTAAGAAAATCTTTATCATAATAACTTCCTTTCTACTACCATAAATCCATAATTTCCACTCTCTAATTTATCCCCCAAAGACTATGTTGACTTTTCTGGCACTTAAATTTCATTTTCTTAAAATTTTCCCCGAAGTTTGAATTTTTTAAACCCAGAGTGTCATGGATGGAGACTGGGCTTCAGTGTTCTAAATTATAACGTTTCCCATCATGTTTACAGAAAACAACTCAGAATCGGTAGCAGCTTGGGAGAACTGAAAATATTTGACACTATAATATCACTCAGAGCTCAGCAATAGAATAAGACTTTTTATTTTTAGAAACAGTTTCACATGGTTTTCTTCTGAGCTCTACCCTCAGTTCTCTAAGCCGTTATTTAATCGCTAGCATCTACATGAGCATATTGTTTCTGTTTCTAAAGTGGTATTTTCTCTCAATTTCTGAAGTGCCACAAAAATTACATTTTTCATCACCTTGAAAAGTAGAATTATTCAAGCCAATGGTTTAAACTCCTTTGAGGATTGTGGGCTCCTTTGAGAATCTGATACATACTGTGGGCCCTCTCTCCAGAAGACATGATCATAAACTTAAAGTTTATCCTATAGCTTCCAGGGTTTACAGAAATTAAGTCACAAAGCTTATTTCCACCTTTACTGAACAATGAAGACAAATGGAGAAATACAGCATATTCTTAAAAAGACACACAAAAAACACAATGCTATGTAGATAGTAGTTAATTAACCATTATTAAGTATATTATCCTTTGAGTTTTCATAAAATCAATCATTTATTATTATTCACCTATTAGGGAGCTATTTAGACTATCCACAGGAAGGAAACAACTCAGAAATCTAGTTCAATGATGTAGTCAAAATCACACAGTGAATAACTACTGGAATCAAGACTCCAATCCAGGTCTTCTATTTACAAATTGCATTTTCTTTCCTTGCTTTACACTTTTTTCTTTAGTCCCTGGTTGGCAAACTTTTCCTGTAAACGGCCAAACAGTAAATATTTTCAGCTTTGCAGGCCATATGGCCTCTGTTGTAACTACTGAACTCTGCCATCATAGCCAAGACGGCAGCCAAAGACGACAGACACTAACATCCCTGGGTGTGGCTGTGCTCTGATAATGACAAATGACACACCAAGTGGCAGGCTGGATCTGGCCCACGGGCCATACGTGGTTTGTGGACCCCTGCAGTATTTTGCCTCTACATCAAAAATAAATCCAGTCTTTTAACTAATTTTCCTAAATGGCCTGAATGTTTTTATCATCATGACTTTGACCTTATTAAGTGATCTTTACTGAAATGCTAATAGAATCCCTAAATAATACCATCAATAACTGCAAAATCTCTGCAAAAAAAAAGCTAAGATTATAATTTTACATGTTTATTTTTATTTTGAGATATTTTCCCTTCTATAAGAAGGTAGTTCAGGAACACAATCTCCTTCAATAATACAGTAGGAGCCAACAATACATATGAAAAGAGAAAAAAAAAAAATCCCATTGCAGTGATGGGGTTAAGGAAACAAAGTTTGGAAAGCAAATTAAATATTTTCTTATAATGTTTAATTAGTTTGAATATCAAGTAGCTTTGAAGGAGGGTATAGGGTATTCAAAGCTTTAAGAAAGAACGTATTTTCTTTTTTTATCAATATTAGTAACATAAATGAATGCGCAAAAGATAATGCTGGCTTATTTTAACAAAATAAAAATTACTACAATAATAAAACCAGCTTACTGTAAATTAGTACACTGTCATTCAGTGCACAAGCTGTTTTCACATACAGAATCTTATTTAACCTTCTCAGCAGCTAGGATTGGGAGAAACACTAGTCCCATTTGACAAATGACAAAATTAAAGATAATGGAACTATGATTTGCTCAAGAATACAACCCTAGCTCATAGCAAAGACACAAATCTAAGCTTACAATGAAATATGACATTCCTTAAAAAAAACAAAAAAACGGGAAAAGATTTTCATTCTAAGCTGTATTATGTAAGTAGTACTAGGTTAAGTTTCTGCATGAACACATATAACTCATCATTTAGTTGTAATATGGTATTTATTAGATCGTGTCTATATCTATTTTTATGCATCAAATTAAGTTACAGCATAGTTTCCATTAGGGTACCTACAGACACCACTGAAATTGCCTATATTGCCCATTAAAACATGCTATTTAGGCACATTATGGCTTATTTCAAACCCTTTCTTTTCACTTTTTCTTCCCTTGCTGCTTGCCTGTGGGACTTAGAGAGGACAGGTATACCGTTCAACCAAACTTGCCCACGTTTGCTGTTTCTGTTTTAAAATGAAGTTGGAAGGGGTAGAGTTTAATATTTGTAATTAACGGGCATTTTTTGATGACCTGTGACTTTCAATTATTCATATTGTCAATACAGGGTGGGGCAAATGTAGATGTACAGTTGTGAGTACATGAAACATAGTTTATTCTTGTATTATTAGTTATTAATTATAGTATTATTTTCCATACAGACAACTGTAAACTTCCATTTGACCACCCTGTATTCCCTGCAATGGGACATCAGAATCAAGAGCTGGCTGCATGGAATTCCTTTCCACTTGGAGTTAGTCGTGTCTGCATTATACGTTAGGTGCACACAAACCACACCACTTACACATGACCCTCCTTTGGCACGGGTACTTCTTTTGTAAACATCATTCTGTATTTATAGTACCACATATATAACAATGTCAATTTTCCAAGAGTAAGATTGCACAAGTCTAAAAAATTTATTTAAAAAAGGATTGGGGAGAAAATAAATATGTAGCATCGTGACTAGCTGAAAGCAGGCAGGCCCACACCAATGTTATTGCATTCCTTCCTTATCAAATGAAATACTTGAGACAGTTGCAAAAAATATTTTTTTCTGATAATCATCTGACCTAGTTTTAATCACATCCAGAGCCATACCTGCATAGCCGGTGGTCAGTCAGATGCTCTATAAAATCTATAATTTATGACAAAACAGTGCTGGCTTTCAGTGCTTAGGAAGGGGGAGAAGACAAGCAAAAATAGATTCTGTATTTATTCAGGGCATGAACTTCATGACAATTCTTTGCTCCCAATTTGGGGGTAATTTCTTGATCACAAAATCTGACAGTGATTAACTTTCCAGAAGATTAAAAATACGTTAGTGCAAACTTTTCAGAAGTATGCAGGAATAGAGTAAAGTGTGTTTTGTTTCAGAATACAAGCGATTCCTGACCTTGAACACACCCAAGATGTGATTGACTGCTATGCTGATACCATAGCCAGCCCTCCTCTCCCTGGGAGTTCCAGGGTCTGTTAGATCTATACTCTCTTGCTCTGTGTTCTTCTGCTACAAAAAGGGGGGGCAGGCAGAGGGGAAGAAGAGAGAAGGCGAGGGAGCAGCAACTTCCTTAGCCCTGGGAAGATCCTGTCTCTAATCCTTCCGACCAGCACTAGGTGCTCCGAATTGAAGCCCTTTTGACTGATGCGACATACATACGTAATGAGAAGAGAATTCGTCTATTTCATTATTGCTTTGGAGTCTACAACACTATTAATACAATAATTCAGCGTTATTGCCTATCAAATATAATTTTGAACTCTGCAAACTTAACTACCACTCATAAGACACAGTCTCTGAGAAATGCATTTTAACTTAGAAAGTAAGTAAACCTATGTGAATGGCAGGAACATATGTTTTTAATATCCTGAGATAGGTTTTTATTTCCATTAACTTAAGTGGATGGGAAGAGAAACAGAGAATGAAAAACCCAAAACCTTTTCTTAATTTCCACTGCCCAACACCAGAACTACATATTTTGGAGAAAATAAACACACACTTCAACAAACGGGTAGGAAGAAAAACACAATGAGATTGTAGAGTCAGACCTGGAAGTCACCTTGCAAGATTATGTGCCTTTTAAGCCACCTCAAAGAACCTTAACTTCTCCTCTAACATGGGTTTCCAAAATCCAATATGCAGTTTTCTGAGAATAGCCAAGAGACCAGTGAAATGTCACAGAGTTACAGGTGCACTAAATTAATAAGATAACACCCACCCACGAAAGTTGCAGTGATACCATCCCCTGGGAAAATGCTGCCAAATTCTACACCACTGCTTCAAGGGCATTCCTTTCCAAGTTCAGATAGCAGCTCCTTGAGATCACAAAATTGAACAATTTTTCCCTCACCCTTGAAGTTGTAGTTTACCACCATGTCCAACGGAAAGGTCCTAGACTCCTTGCTGAAGAATGTACAAGGCTCTACAGCTTGCAATACACCCTCTGCATTTCCAAAACTGACCTCTTCTAAGAAGAAGATAAAAATCCAGATAAACTGTTTATTAAAGTTATTCCAAACTTCATTTTTTCCTGTTTTTTTTGCCCCCACTTTGTTTTGTTTTTCTAATCATTAAGCATTTGCAGTAAATCTGTGATCATCTTTAGCAATTCAACCTGGGTAAAAGCAAATTAAAAGTCCCCTTGTCTGGTTCAAAATATAGAAAAACTAAATATAGAAACTACATAACTGAATTCAATCTCTATACCCAAGTGGCACAAAACAAGAGTGCTTTGTAACTATGAGGACAGCTACTCCAAGGGAAAGCTTCCCCTAAGACTTAAGGTCATGCTTTGGGATCTTAAAGCTGCTGCAGACCATGGTGGTAGCCTTGCGCATTCTCACACTCGCAGATCATGATGACTGAGTGATCAGCTTGGGCACATCTCAGCAACCAGCATTCCAGTTTACTTTCCACTGGGGAAAATGCTATTATATTGAATGCCTTCAGGTAAAAAAACCATCTTACAATTTTATTCCTATCTTTAAATGGACCTCAAAATAGAATGCAGTTGTCCATTACATCAAGTTGTCAATAGTCTCTCCTATAGTGTAAGTGATTTCCTATTGGCTTTCAAATAACACAGTTTAAAACACGAATACCCCTATGGCAGTATTCTCAGAGATAAAGCATATCTCCATCAGTATGCTTTCTTTTTTTTTAATCGTGTATCTGTCCACTTTGGGCCCCCCTTAGTTCAATTCAGCATCTTCTCGCCTACGGGTGAATGCACCAGCCTTCTCTCTGGCCTCCGCGCTTCGCCCTCTGCCTGAACTAGTCTTTGTGCTCCCCTTTCCCTAGCCGCTTTCTTCCCATCCTCCAGGTGTCAGCCTAAATGTCCCCTGCTTGGAGGTCTTCCACAGTGGCCCCTAGAACCCCTCCCACTCGCTACCTACTGGCTGCTTAGGACCATGGACAACGGTCTTGTTTTCTAAGGTGCTGATAATTGACTGTTGGTCCCTTCAACCCCAACGTGGGCTCCAGGAGGGAGCCTGACCACCTGTATTCCTAGTCTGTCTGAATTAAATAAGAAACAAATAAAAATGGAGGGGGGGGACTACTAAAAGGAAGCTTCTGGATATAACATGACATGTAAAATCTTGATAGTTTTCCCCCCTCCTTTCTTTTTACAGGATCCACTAGCGCTCTCCATGAATTGCAGGTTTGCTGCCTAAATATACACTTCGTTATTCAACATCTTGACCCCTTCTCTCTTCATTGTATTAGCTGCCAAGACCTCTTGATTCTTGCATCTAATTATTTTAACATTTTTCTCTTACTCTCATCTTTCCAAAGCCACTCCAAGCATCCAGTCAATACTTTCATGCTCTTTCCATGGGCCACTGACATGACCTCCTAACTGCCCTCTCAGCTGTCGGTCTCCGGGGGTCCTCTTCCTCACAGATGCATCTTCTAATGTCACTTTTAACCTGTCCTTTCATTTGCCAAAAAAGAAAAAAAAATCCACGTTCTGTCTTATAGTAGGTCCAAAATTCACAAAAATCAAATTATATTCAACTGTATTTTTCCCATCTGAATCAGTCAACAATATCTCCCACTATTCCTTTAAACAATTCCTCTGATCTACTCAAATACTGGCTTTTCTGTCCTCAAAATGAATCAAGTTCACCCCACTCCTTGTTATTTTTGCTTAACTATGTCACAGACTGGGAGGCTCTTTCCCCTTCATCAATCAAAACCAAAACTTTTTTCTTCAAAGCATCATTCAAATTCAACCTATCTAAGTTAAGTCTTTCCTCCCAGTTCCAGCCCACATGATCTTTCCTTTTTCTCCATTTTTATAGCACTTAAACCATGGTTCCACGTACCATGTGTTTATACTTGTTTCTCTCATTCTTCGATTATATCATATGTGTAAATTTTATCTTGCAAATTGGACCATGCCCTTTATACCCCTGGCAGTGGCAGAAGTAGCACTGATCCAACAGGAGCCACTCACACTGACTTACTAATTTGCATGGTCCTGAGCATGAGTCCCTTCAATGACAAGCAACAATTCCAGATAACTTGCAATTCCCAAACAGAACATTCTGTCTCTGACCCTTGGTCTTACCACATGAACTCCCAATGCCTCAAATGTTTCCTTTCCACCTTTATTCACCTGGAAAATTCCTAACTCTCTTTCCAGTCTCAACTAGGACACTTACTAAGGAAATATTCCTTGCCCTTTTCCTTACGCACCCACCTGCCCCAATATTTATGTGAAGTGTTACTCCATTCTATTTCCATTAAATGCTCTTAAATGTACCTGTCACTATATGGTAAATGACTATTGGCCCATTGGCTTCTCAACTGGTCTGTGTACAACTTAAGCTCAAATACTTTATCTTTTATTATTACAGTAGCAGAGTGATACTGTTTTATTATTTGTTGAATCAACAACTGAACAAATAAAAAATTAGTAATGAAATCTATTGAAAGAGCTAAGAATTTAGTATAATAGGTATCAACTTAGCATTATGTCACGTCTAGTAAGCCACAGTCCATACCATTTAGAATGCCTATTTGTTTTCTATTCTAAAAATAATCATTAAGCACCCACTATGTGTCAAGCATTGGGAATGCAGAAAAGACTCAAACACATAAAAATCCCTAAACTTCACAGAACTTGTATCTATGGTGAGAAAGGCAATGAAGTATGGTTTTTGTTCTGATGGAGTTAGAAACCACAGAAGGGTCTGAGCAGAAGGTTCCTTTCTGTAAGGATGCTAACACTGAGATGATGCTGGCTGGGACCAAGATGCTGGCAGTTTGAATGGTGAGCAATAGTTAGATTACGGATCCCCTTTAAAGGCCAAGCCAACAGAATCGGCTGATGGACTGAAAGTAAGGTGTGAGAGAGAGGAGTCAATAATGGGTGTTAGTCTATACTACTGTGGAATGGAATTTGTTAAGGGTTTGGAAGGATTTTGGAAAGAGTATATAGACATATAAAGAGATTCTCTAAAATTATTCCTTAAATTTTAACGTTCCATTTTGTGTAATTGAACTCCCCTTGGGCATATTTCCAATGAATAGTAAAGGTCACATTGGCCTCCAAGGCAAATTGATAACACTGAATAGAAAAATCTTGGGCAACTACAGCCAGTGCCGCTCCCTGAAGCACTGCTTGTACCAAGCACCTTATAAAACCTACTGTAATTTCTTCTCCAAAACTGTCTCAAGTCCTATTTTGAAATGACTGATTCAAAATAGTGCGGGATGTTACAATTTCCAGGACTGCTAAAAGCCACTTCAAGGCTCACACAATTATGATCGTTAGCAGTATTAGCAATTATACTTTAAATTTTCAAATGCACACCTATGAAAGAGGCCAGAATGTTCACCCAGCCTTAAATCATAATGTAGTCCAAGGAGGTGGCCTTGACCTAGGAGTAAAAGACCATGAAATACATTTGGATGACCTAGAATGACTTAATTCACCTACTGCTACAGCCTGAGATAGAACAGTAGGAGATCTGGGCTGTCAGGCAGCTACCTAAACAACCTAAATAATCAGTTACTGTGCTTAATGGCTATAATTTGGGGTGAGGCTGGTAATAATGGTTTATTTTTTCATGTGTTGAAGGATATGTCTGCAAAACTTACTGAATCTGGGATTTGAAAAATGAGACTGTTTATAAACATATGATGCAGCAGCAAGTCTGTATAATGAGTAAGTCTCCTGTGGAATAATTTCGCGGTGGTCATGATGAGTTATACCTTGGATTTCTGAGCTTTCATTGGGCAGAAACAAACCATTCTCGCTCAGTCTGTGAGCTTTTTTCCCTTCCAGACTCTAAGCAGTTTACACAATAAACAGTCATTTCCATAATCGAAATGACCAAGATGTCTAAGCTGCAAAGTTAACCTGCTATTATGGTTAGAAATCAAGGTTGCCATTCTTCCAGATTTTCACAGCCACACAACTTCTTGACCTAGCTAATGGAAATGGAAGAGTAAACATAGTTCCCTGACCTCTGAACAAAGGCAAAAATCAACATGCTAAGGTATTTATTTCACTGGCAAGTGACCCAGCACCAAGAGGCACTGCAGTGAATTCACATAATGACAGGTCACTACAAATTCCTCTCAAAGGGAAATGTTAAGCGAGAGTTCATCCATAAATTGCCCATGCTTTCTTCATTAGGACTTTGATATAAAGTACTGATTTGAAAACCTTATACGCTTCATTTGGCTTTTGTCAATGGCATCAAGGAATAAAATGAAAATTTTTAGAATCTTAATTCACACCCCAAAATCAGAGATCAGGTCCAGGAGTGGCATTCTCATCACAAGCATATGTGGAGGGGCAGAACTCAGTTGTGCACATGTATTTTCTTCCACTTAAAACCCCTGCATAACTGTAATGAGTCAGTTTCCTTCCCTATCTTAAATCTTAGGCTTTAAACTGACCTCTTGCCATTAAACCAGACAGCTATAATTCCTCCTGGTCCCCAAAGCATGGCAAGCGTGGCCTTCACTGTGGGGTCTGGATATTTCTTGGGTACTGAATGACTAACAGTAGAGAAATCATCTACATGTACCCATTCTGCTGCCAGAAGGTGCTGAGTGTGTGCACACTCAAGCCTGAAAGAGATCACGTTCCACTACGTGACCCTTCTAACATTATAACAAACAACATGATTAAAAGGTAAAACAGCAAGGATTTCAACTTTAATTCTTTTTTGTAATCCTCATAAATCAGTGTTAATTTTTTATATATGTGCTATTGGAAACACATAATGTATAAAAATAAAGTCCTGAAGTAATTATAATAGACAGGAATTATATAAGGACAGGAATAACCTGTTGAAATATAGTTAAAATTTATAAATTGAAAAAGTTGATATCAGATCATGAAAAAAAGTCAAAATTGTACTCCAATCCTTTCTTTCTACAATCAAAGAATCAAAGGTGCAGGAAAATTTAAAACTACTTGCCCCACCCTCTCCACACACACACAAATCATAATTTCAAGCCATTTCACGAAGTTCCTGTCCATTAGTCAAACGACAACTGCGCTGCTCTTGAATTTCATGTGTATTTTTTAAACAACTCAGTATTCTGAAACGATAACTAATTCATTTCCATTATCCCCTTGTTCAAACCTTTAAACCCTTTTTCCAAAATTAATTCACTAAAATCTAATTTTCTACCTTACAAAGACCATTTTGACCAACTGTAAAAAAATAATTCAAACAAATGAAGTTTAGCTCACAAGCTGTACCAAAATTAAAAAACAAAATAAGTTGTCTCCTACCTATGGTGGTAATAACAGTGCCAGCAAAGAAGAAGGAACTTCCCAAGTCCCAGTGACTGATTTGATTGGAGGTGTTTCCTAACGGTATAATCCCTGCATTTATTGCTGCCACTATTTGCTGCAAGTTTAAAAAGAAATTCATCAGTACACATGAATCACATGGAGGCATCAAACAGCATACATCCCACCCCAGATGACTACTTACACAAAGAGACTCAATTCTAAGGTTTGCTTTTCTATTTACAGTATACAATATAGATTATACTTTTATACTAAAGAATTTAGTAAGTTCAATTATATTTGCTATCAATTTAATGGATATGCATGAAGCTTATCATATTGTACCAATATGCATTCATATCATCCATTAACATATATAGTGACTTATTTATGATAACAACTAAATGAAGCAATGCATTTTTAGTAAACATCACATAATTAAAATATCAGATGGAAAGCTACAATTTAAATAATATAGCTTCATCAAAACCACAACAATTTCCAAACTCCTAATCATTTTGAATGTTAAACACAAGTAGCCAAACCTGGGATGTGTGTTAACTGTAGAGGGTATATATCAATGAGGTCCAACAAAACAGGCTCAGATGAGATGGAAAAGACACAGCAATTCCCTATGTAACTTAATGAAGTCCATCTATATCTAGAATCTCAGAATCTCTCCCGGTTTCTATACATTCTATGACAATATCACCAAAGACCCGTAGATGACAATTAGTCAACAATATTCACATATGGGCACTAGGATCTGGATGCTGCCTTGAACAGCACTGACAGACAGACAGACGGTGACATTTTAATCCCTTCTTCAATCATCAGATGTTGGGGAGGAAAAGAAGAGCTCCACAAGCACTAAACATAGAAGGGAATATGTTAGGAGGAAATGTGTAGTGAAAGAGAGACATAGAGATTGTTCAGACAAGACAGGTCTGTTGGAAATAGAGTTTTAGAAATCTTCATCGCTTAACTTACAGATTTTAAAATGAGAGGAAACGTCATCATAGGCAAAGAAACTAAAGACCAAAGGAGCTTGTTTAAGGCTATACAGTGTACTGGCGAATGGACAAATGCTACACTGTGTTAATACAGGAGGCATGACCTAAGGGGTTACTGTCAGGTAATCCAGAGCTGGAATGCAGTAGAAATCTCATTGGTTTCATTTATTTTAAACTATAAATTAAAACTTCAACAGCTGTGTGTAAAGTTAATTGAACTGTAGTTATTTACTTGAACAGTGGCATATGTTCATTGCAAAAAGTTAGAAAAGTACAGAAAGGCATAAAGAGGATAATAAAAAACTTCATAATTCCAGAATCCAGAGATAACCACCATTCATGTATTAAGGTATCTACTCCTGGTACTTTGCTACCCTTTTTACAAAGTTGGATTTATGAAATATATGAAATGTATTTTCTATTTTAATTATTATTCTATACCCAGTTTTCCCTTGTTGTTACCATATTTGTTGAATCATTGCCCAATATGTACACATAATGTTATCTGACTCTCTACTGCAACTTTAACATCAAATCAGACAAGTCTATTATTTTTAAATGTTTTTGCCGTTACTATCTATTATTCTTGTACAAACTTTAGAATCCCTTAGTTAAATTTTATAGAAATTTTCATTTCCACAGGTTTAACATATCTGTTGCTTGGATATATGTGAAATCTATAAAATAATTAAGGAGATTGAACACTAGTGTAATAGTGACACTTCCCCTCAATGAACATGGTATGAATCTCCATTTATTGAGTCCCCTTTAATATCTTGAAATAGAGTCTTTTTACATATTTCACATAGGTCTGTAAGGTTATTCTTAGGTCTTTTATTTTTTCTTCCATTTTAAAATTATAACTGGTTATTGCTGTATATTGCCATTCTCTGCACCTGCAATTCTCAATTTTTTAAATCTCAAAACCACTACAGTCTCAAAAAACTATTGAGGACATCAATGGGCTTTTGTACATGTGAGTTATAACTTGATATTTACTAAATTTGTTTGAATTCCTAATTTTCAAAATGTTTTGATCAATTCATGGAAGATAACAATAATCCCATTATATGTTAGCATAAGTAAGCTACTTTTACGAAAAATAATTCTGTTTTCCGAAATGAACAAATATTTAGTGAGAAGGGGGTGCTGTTCTATACTTTTATAACAGAAAACAGGTTCTAATATATGCTTCTGCTTTCAACATGTTGGGAGTGAACCACACACAGCCTGTGGAAAGCTCCACTGTACACACATGAGACAATGAGACTGGAAAGGCAAAAAATATCTTAGCATTACTAAAAAAATAGCTTTGACCTCATCAAATCTCTGAGATGGTCTTGGGACCACATCTTGAGAAGCACTGCCCTAGACTATTTAAAATCTCTGCTCTTATTATTATTTGTTGTTTTGTTGATTTTGTTTTCTACCTGAAAAACGAGAGTAAGCAAACTTATAGTTTACAAATAATGACATTTTATCTCCGCATCTTTTGATAGCTTTGTTTTATTACTTTTCATCTCTTTTACATTGCCCAGTATTTTGAAAGCAATGTTAAATAAAAATGAGAACAGATTGGGGCTTTTTTTGTCACATAAAATCCTCAGTGACTTCAGTGTTTTATCATTAAATGTATTGACCACTGGAAGAAAATGGTACTTAGTTAAATAATTATGAGCGCAAAAATTAAAAAGAACAGATAAATAAAACCTAACAATTTAAAAATGTCTTTGAAAATATCTTAAGATAGGAACACATACATTTACAGGCTCGTGATCTCTAGCCTTGTAACTCAAAGGAGAAACTAATGCTTCCAGGAAAAATCAAAGAAGAGGAGGTAGGATTTAGACAGATTTTCATTGCATCCAAAGTATGTTTTTATATTTTACAGGCATTTCTTCAACACATTCATTTATTAAAAAAGATGAACAATTGCTTCAGGTGTCAGGCACAGGGAAGCAAGAGAGGTAACAACATGGGTGATACAGATAAGAAAAGATAAGGCATATCTTTAGACTCTACCCCATTAAGCAAAATTATTTTATTGACTGGAAACAAGCTAATTCCTCCAACTTTTGACTTACTATAGCTTTCATGATCAGTACCATCCCTTTTTAGCCTGTTCTTTTGCTTGCCCGTGATGAGGTGCAACATTACGCAGACACTTGGATAAGGTCCACAAATTATTTAAATGCAAAATAAGCAAATGTAGACTTATAAACAGTATGTCTGGCAATGTGTGGGCTGTAAATAGTTATCACAGAGCTGTGATTATTGCAACAGAAGCCTGAGATGGGACTGAGAATATGTGAAATCACTATGAGAATGAATCTACCATAAGGTCTTCTTTCTGGATTATTCTTGTAAATTTATTTTATATCTTTGTACAAGTTCTCTTGGTCAACATCCACAGGAAATTGAATGCCCTTCGCAAGTGCACTGTCATAGATCTAAGAGTCTCTGCAACTTCGATATCAATTCAGGCCATCAGATCATTCAACAAATACCTTCATGAGCACCGTTTCTGTATATGCCATATTATGTGACTGAACAATCACTTCATCAATAATAAAAATTCACTTTTCCATTAAAGGCAACTTTTGTGGAAAATCAAGTCATGTTGACAACTGATTAAGGTGAATTACTTAGGTTAGGGTGAGTAAATGTTGGGTCCTATGCATTTAATCCTAATGTATTATTATTATCAGAAGGATTAAGGAAAGGCTTCCAAACTTAAAATCTACAATAAATGTAGTAGATCTTGGCTGAGGCTTCACTCAGTTTTGCTCTTTAGTTTATAGTCAATAATAGAACATGCATAAGGAAAGGAAGTTGAATACATACTTATAGTCAAGAGTATAAGCTCATACTTAAGAAATAGAACTCTAAGAGGCTTATACTCATAGAGATGATAAAGGTAATTACTCATATAATTATGAAAATCTTGTTTCCATGACAACAATGGCTTTAGAATCAAAGTTCACAGCATTCTACTATGAATTTGTGCATTCTTGAATTATTAAAAGTTGATGTCTCAGTGTTATCTAGCCTTCTAGAACTATCATCAGCTTTAACACCAAACATTGTTAAGACACTTGCTTGTAATCATATGAAACTAGCACAGCCTTGGAGCTCAAGGCAGGTACTGACAGTCATAAAAACATTTCTGTGAGTTCAATGCATGAGATAATATTTCTGGGGCCTTTGATAATCCAACAAGGGAACAAACAACTTTTTGAAAGCCACACCGTATTAGCATATTATTCCACAAGTATACTCCAGTGCCGCTCTCAGCTAACGATAATACTGGGTTGAAGCATATAATATTGCCAATACCAAGCACTTTTCGGCCTACAAAATGACAACTTCATATTAACATGCAAAAGAATGGTACTTAGGTTTTGATAAATAGCGTGTTAAACGTGCTAAATTTCATTGCAGTGTGATATTTACTACTGCAGCATTAAAGCTAATTCCTATTAGCAAAAAACTTCAGAGCAAATCTATTATGGTCTTATAGTTCTGCTATGAAGAATATATACTTGTCAGTTTAAGTAAAACCCTCTATGTCTGAGAATGCTATTCTGGGAAAGCATGGACTAATTGTTGAATCCTTATTGAATATTCATGTTGTGTCCGACTTGGCATGTATCTGAGAAATCAAGGGATATTATCTAATATTTCAGATTATAGACATAACTTTGTATATTCATCTTTTGATATCAAATATTCTATACTAATGTACCTTCTAGGCTCCAATTTGATAAATGAACTTGAGACACATTCCATGTAACTTAGTTTTTCAGAAATTCTATAGTTATATGGAGATGGCATTTGTTTTTGTTTTTGGAGGGGTTTTTTTGGGAGGGGGGTTGGTGTCTGTTTATTTGTTTTGGTCTAGAAAAAATAGAGGCATCTACATAAATCCAAAAAAGAAAAATTCCACAGTTACATCAATCACCTTTTCTAAATCTAACATCAATAACCTTTTTCTTTCTAAAATACGTGTTTCTCATTTCATGCACAAAAATGGGTGAAGTAGTACATTTGCATATTTTATACAGAACACTGGTGATTAAATATGCTATATTTAGAGTCCGGTAAAGAAGCAAGTTTTCAAGGTTTCCCCAGAGTACATCTTTTAAGTGAGCAAGGCAATATACAATAATGTTTTTAATCTATTGTTTTTGTTGGAAACAATTTGAATCAGAATCTATTTCGTGGTTTCTTAAAAAGGCTTTCAAAGTTCTTGAATGCATTTCCAAGTAATGGATGACCTACGTTTAACCACACATTAATTAGAAATTCTTATAAAGCACCCTTTTTAAAAAAACACACAAAAGACTTAATCCTTATAACTTAAAAGGATAGCATTTCCTACAGGAAGCACTATCTGCACTCCAGATTTTAGAAAACACCTCTAAAAGTCAACACTTTGCTTACCTGCCCATGTCCCTCCTTCTATTTGGGGATTACACCATTGCACGGCAAAGCTATTTTTATACAGACTAGTAAAGTGCATACACCTTTTTTCTTGCTCTTTTGAAAGTGCAAACTGATTTCCTATTAGTAGAAACAAAAGTTTAAAATCCTAAATAGGGAACAGCGGAGTTAGCTAGAGGCCGGAAGCAAGAGGAGTACTGCTGGGTGTAGGGTTTATCCCCTCGTTATATCCACTTTGGAAGACTTTTTTTAATCATAAAAGTAATATACATAGTATTGGACATTTGGAAAAATAAGAATTAAAAAAAATCACTCAGGGTCCTTAAAAGAGTTTTTTTTGCAACATGCATGTATTCAAATTTTTGTTTCGTTAAACGTTATAATCATTAAACCTGCTTTCAACTATTTCCATATAACATAAGCATGTTCCAAGGCATTCTGAAGTCATCAATATCTCACTTCATAGACATCAATATCTCACTGAGTAGCTACATGTAACACGGTTTACATAACCACTCTATCACTAATGAATTTGTGTAACGGCATCCAAGTTCAGTGACCATTTTCCAAGTGGCTGTAGAGATGATTTATATACCAGACAAGCAAACACTGGAAGTCCTGTTATTCTTTGAGCCCTGCGTGAAATGACACTGTGGTGCAGGAAAGCTAAAACACTGTCAAGCCCCCTGAGTCCCTACAACACAGAAGGATCCAGAAAAAGACAAGTGAAGCCAGCACACTGAGACCTGCTTGGTGTGTTTTCATGAGTTTTCGCAGATTCTGATTTATTGTATGGACTATTAATATTCTATGAGAATATCAATCTGTCTATATTTCTGGCCCCTTCTTTCTCAGCATAAGTGGAGGGACAAGATTAATAAAGGAAAAGAAAAGTAGGGAGAGAGGAGGTTGAGTTAAGAGGTCGGAAAGAAATAAAAAGGCATACAGAAGTGAAAGGATAAAGGTTGCTGAGATAACAAAGAAGAGCTAGTTCTACAAGAATAAGCTAGGAACTTAATACTACTTACAGTCACTCTATCTAGGAAGTTCTTTTAAAAGAAATTGTCCTTAAAATAGGATTTGTGTGGGCAGAAGACTGAGATCAAGGAGACACAGCAACAAAGACAAAATTTTTATACCATTTTGCCTAAGGCTGACCACACTAACCAGCATTTACTTATGTAGTTTCTAAGGACTGATGTTGTAAACTAATGGGAAAAAGAAATAGCCCCAAATGGAATGAAGGGAGTTTTACTCTGTCAATTACATGCATCCATAGAATCCCTAAATTTGGAGATTTTATTGGCTTTTTCAATAGAATGTCACTGATCTCTGCTCCTTTGATTTTTCCAGTACACTTAAGCCTATACAACTGCTGCAAGTTTAAACAGGTTTTATGGATTTTTAAAAAAAGGTTTCAAAAACAAATGATTTTTTCCTGCCCCTCCCAAGTATGTAACTAAAAGATCATAACGAGGATTGAAAATCTCAGCAGCTGTGCACATGCACAGCCAACAAGGAGACCAGTTAATCCAATCTGTATTTGAGTAAATCAAACTTTTCACAACCCAAATTAGTCACCAGTAAAGGCCAGCTATCACAATACTAAAATATTCCAATAATATTCTGATAGTTCCTCTGTTTCAGGACCTGCATAAAATTTATGTATTTCTCACTTCCACTGAGTTGACTCATCGCCATTAATATCTGTGCTTTCAGGTTCCAGGTAAAATTTCTTCATACACTGCAGATTAACTTTACTGATGGCTGGCTAACATCATGCACAGAAAAGGAAGTCTTGCTAAACTGTTTAATGTGTTTATATTTCTTGGTTCAATGTCACCAAATCAAGACAGCAAAAATAGTATATGAATGACTTCCTAAAATGCAGTGATTCATGCTCTTCCTGTCTCAGCTTCTTAACTTTCCTCCAAGTTTCCCCGTCTTTCTCAATTACACACCCATGCACTCCCCAGTTAAAGTAAATACTGAATTAGCTGAAATCTATTTTGTTGAGAAACAGGGATGAGATAGAATTTCTTATACTTTTTCAAGCTGACTGGAATGACAGAGCTACCCTTTGACAAGTGTCCAATACTTATTGCACAAAAATGCAATTAAACCCTTCCCTCGGGCACCTCTCAGACCAACTTAAGAGTGTCACACCGCAACCATCAGCACCAAAAACGAGCCTGGCATCCCTCCCCATGTTTTCTACATTAGTCATTCACAGATGCTGCATTGTTCATCTCCATTCACACAAGGATACCAGTCCCAAGAGCATTTCAGAGCACAGCGACCTATGAAGATGCCATTGCTAGAGCAATCTTTTTATTTATTTAATTTTTTTATTGATTTTAGAGAGAGGGGAAGGGAGAGGGAGAGGGAGACAGAAACGTCTATGTTAGTGAGAAATATTGATCAGTTGCCTCCCATACGTGTCCTAACTGGGGATTGAAAGGGCAACCTGGGTATGTCCCCTGACTGGGAATCAAACCCGTGACCTTTTGGTGTATGGACAATGCTCCAATCAGCTGAGCCACAAGGCCAGGGCACTAGAGCGATCTTTAAGGAACAATGGGTCTCACGCCCAAAGCAGTATCAAGTTGGGCCAAACATCCTTAGTGATCTCCACTTCTGCCCTCAAACCCTCTCAAACCAAGAAAGTGTTTATGCTGGTGGAATGAGCAGGATGCATTTAAACTTGGCAGTGAGAAAGGGGAATGAAAAGTCACAGTAAAGCAACGTGGGGTTTCTTGAGGGTCCAGAGGACACATGAGGAGGAAGAGTGCGGCCATCAGGAGGTGACAATGCATTTGAACTTCACTCACTCTTTCATTTTAAATCACCTACTGTGCATCTATTGGGCGTCCTCTAGGCAGTTACCTCTCCTTAAATAACTATTTGGCACCAGCACTGTAAGACTGAGGTGTTTCACCACCTCATAAAAATAACCCTGTGACCATTATCAATATGGTATCACATAACACAAATCAGATACATGTTACTTATCTTCCACAGAAGCTGAGATATAGAGAGGTTAAATGAATCACTAGTTCCAAATAAATAAAAACAAAAAACAACAACAAAATAAGTAAAAACAATAAAATGGGTTTTTTAAAATTTTTTTAGATTTTATTGTTTCAGTCTCAGGTCTTGGTGTTACAATTTAGCTCTATGATAGCTTTGGTTGCCTAGCTTTGGGTACAGCTCTCCTTTATAATTTATTTCTATGTGAAAACACTTGAAAGGTTCCAAGCAATAAATAAATTTATAATTGAATTTTTAAAAAGAATCCATTCATAAGTTTGAAACTGGGCGAACATTCTGTTTATTTTACCTGCATGTGCATAATGTATCCCAAATGGTCACAGGACTCAACTTTTACGACTGTGTCATATACAGCCTATGTGTTCAGTGTAAAGCTAACTGCTCAGAAATTATTAGTGTCATGTTTTGGGCTTAATGATTTCTAAGTATACATAAAATCACTATCGTGAATGTATAGACTAGAGTACCAATTGCATATTACAGATCATGGTAAAGACAGTAAGAACTGGCAGGAGCATTTGACAGTGCTAGTCTTTCCCACTTTGTAACATGTCCTCACTTGGCTCACAGAACACCATGCTCTCTGCTTTCCTCCAGTCTCCCTGATCTCTGTCTTACCTGCCTTACCTCTGAACCTTTGGTTCTGTTCCTCTCTCTCCATCCACACTCCTAGGTGATTTCATGTAGCCTCAAGGCTCTAAATATCACCAAGATGCTGATGACTCTCAAATGTATTCTTCACCCTGGACCGCTCCCCTGACTGGGTGTCTAAAGGACAACTCAAGCCAATCATATGCCAAATCAGACTCCTGAGCTCCCCCCTAAAACCTGCTCCATCTGAGTTTTTCCCATCTCATTAACTGGCAACTTCACTTTTCCAGTTCTTCAGGCCCAAAACCTATGAATCATCCTTTACTGCTTTCTCTCACATCTCACATCAAACCCTGTCAAGATTATTTCTGAAATATCCCAATCTAATCACAACTCATGGCTTCCATGGCGTCTGTCTTCACCAAGACCACCACCATCTCCCCCCTGGGTTCATGCAGTGGATCCACAACTTTGACCACCTGCATTTTATTCCTTATGGGACAGCCACAGTGATCCTTTTAAGTTATAAGTCAGATCATGTCCCCGCTCTGCTCAAAGTTCTCCCAAGTTCCCGTAACTTACTCCCAGTAAAATCCAAGATCCCTTACACTGATTTACAAAGCCCTATAGGATTTAAGTCCCTGTTACTTCTCTAGCCCTTCTTCATATAAATTCCCCCTTCATTCATGCCTTCTAACCACGTGGCATCTCTACCAAGAATGTGCCTGCTTCTGGGCCTTTGCTCTCACTTTCCTCTCTACCTGGAACACCTTCCCCCAGATGTCCACATATCTGTCCATAGTTGACCATTTACAGCAGGAGTGGGGAACCTTCTTTCTGCAAAAGACCATTTGGATATTTAGAACATCATTTGTGGGCCATACAAAATTACCAACTTTAAAATTAGCTATGCAAAAAGCTCCTAGATTGATTGAATTTCGAGCCCTGCCTGCGGTTGCCCTGGCAGGGCCAGAAGCTTACAGGTATACCTGTTTCACTGCACTTCACTTTACTGCACTCTGCAGATATTGTGTTTTTTACAAACTGAAGGTTTGTGGCAACCATGGGTCAACCAAGTCTGTGGGCACCATTTTTCCAACAGCATTTGCTCACTTAGTGTCCCTATGTCACATATTGGTAATTCTCACAAAACTTTTAACTTTTTCATTATTATTATATTTGTTATGGTGATATGTGGTCAGTGATCTTTGATGGTACCATTGTAATTATTTAGGGGTGCAACCAGGTGCACCCATATAAGACAACAGACAATGGGTAAATGTCGTGTGTGTTCTGACTGCTCCGGTGACCAGCGGTTCCCATCTCTCTCCCTTCTCCTTGGACCTCCCTGTTCCCTGAGAAACAACAATACTGAAATCAGACCAATTAAGAAGCCCACAGTGGCCTAACTGTTCAAGTGAAAGGGAGAGTCACGTATTTCTCACTTTAGACCAAAAGCAGAAATTATTAAGCTCAGTGAGGAAGGCAGGTTGAAAGCCAAGATCGGCTGAAAGATGGGTCTTTTGCACCAATTAGCCAAGTTGTGAACACAAAGGAAAAGCTCTTGAAGGCTAGTAAAAGTGCTGCTCCAGTGAGTACATGAATGATAAGATGATGAAAGGACCCTCTTGTTGATGTGGAGCAAGTCTTAGTGGTCTGCAGAGAAGATCATACCAGCCACAACATTCCTTTCAGCTAAAGCCTAATCCAGAGCAAGGCTCTAACTCTGCTCAATTCTATGAAAGCCGAGAGAGGTGAGGAAGCAGCAGAAGAAAAGTTTGAAGCTAGCAGAGGTTAATTCGTGAGGTTTAAGGAAAGAAGCTGTCTCCACAACATAAAAGTGTAAGGTTAAGTCAAGTAATGCTCACACAGAAGCTGCAGTAAATTAGCCGGAAGATCCTGCTAAGATAATTCATGAAGGTGGTTACCCTAAACAACAGATTTTCAGTGTAGACAACACAGCTTTCTATTTGAAAAAGATGCCATCTAGTACTTTCACAACTAAATGAAAGAAATCAATGCCTGGTTTCAAAGCTTCAAAGGGTAGGCTGACCCTCTTGTTAGAGGCTAGTGCAGCTGGGGACTTTAAGTTGAAGCCAATGCTCATTTCCCATTCCAAAAGTCCTAGGGCCCTTAAGAATTATGCTAAATCTACTCTGCCTGTGCTCTATAAATGGAACAACAAAGCCTTGATTATAGCACATCTGTTTACAACATGATTTACAGAATATTTTAAGCTCACTGTTGAGACCTACTGCTCAAAAAAACAGATTCCTTTCAAAATATCACTGCTCATTGACAATTTACCTGGTCACCCAAGAGCTCTGATGGAGATGTAAGATGAGATGAATGTTGTTTTCATTCCTGCTAACCCAACATCCATTCTGCAGCCCAAGGAGTAATTTCAAGTCTTATTATTTAAGAAATACATTCTGTAAAGCTATTGCTGCTGCCATAGATATTGATTCCTCTGATGGATCTGAGCAAAGTAAATTAAAAGCTTTTGGAAAGGATCCACCATTCTAGATGCCATTAAGAACACTCATTCGTGGTTCATGAGGAGAGGTCAAAATACCAACATTAATAGGAATTTGGAAGAAATTGATTCCAACCCTCATGGATGACTTTGAGGGGTTAGAGACTTCAGTGAAGGAAGTAACTACAGATGTGCTGGAAATATTAAGAGAACTAGAATTAGAAGTGGAGCCTGAAGATGTGACTGAACCACTGCAGTCTCATGATCAAACTTGAATGAATGAGAAGTTGCTTTTTCTGGATGAGCAAAGAGTGGTTTCTGGAGACAGAACAAATTCCTGGTGAAGACGCTGTGAAGACTGTTGAAATGACGACAAAAGGTTTATATTACATGAACTTAGTTGAAACAGCAGCAGCAGGTTTTGAGAAGATTGATTCCAATTCTGAAAGAATTTCTACTGTGGATAAAATGCTATCAAACAGCATCACGTGCTACAGAGAAAGCAGTCGTGAAAGGGAGAGTCAACTGATGTGGCAACCTTCAGAAACCACCACCCTGAGCAGTCAGCAGCCGGCAAGGCCCACTGAAGGCCCAGAAGATGGTTAGCATTTTTAGCAATAAGATATTTTTAAATGATGATATTTACAATGTTTTGAGACGTAATGCTATTGTACACTTAACAGATTATAGTATAGTGTAAACATATCTTTTATATGCACTGGAAAACCAAAATAATTGCAACTTGTTTTATTGTAATATTAGCTTTATTGTGGTGGTCTAGAACCAAAGCCACAATATCTCCATGATATGCTTATATTATCTTTCAGATCACCTTAGTCTTTCCCCCAGTTTAGCGCAGCATGACCAGAAGAAAACTCCCAGGCCCTGGCTTCAACCTGGGAAAAAAAGAGTTGGAACGTGCATCTAATGTTCTGGGTTTTGAGGGTGCTGCCCAACGGACTGGTTTCCATCTTGCCCATCTTGGAGCACTGATGAGACCCGGCACACTGTAGATGCCTGGGGGACACTGAGAGCAAAAATGAGCTGGTACAGCAGACAGAGGGCAACACGGCTTGGCGACCTCTCCATCATGGGTCAAGAAAAGAGTGGAGCATGCGTCCAACACCCTGGCTTTTTGGGAGCTACCCAGAGGAATGGTTTCTGTCTTGTCCAACACAGAGTACTGATGGGATGCTGAATACTCTAGAAACCTGGGGACCTCTGAGAGTAAGAGACTTGAATGGCTTCCAGCAGCTCCAGAAAACTTGCAGTTCTACAGACAGACACCAGAGGTAGCAAGAGATTACAAGCTCATAAAAAAAAGAAACTGGAAAACCCATCTAACTGGGAATTTACACCCACAAGTCCAGAGAAAATGAATCCACGGCCAAGGTTTGATTGGTGAAAGTCTTTCCCTGTACACAGCCAACCTGTAAAGACTGAGAGAGGTGGCTGTTTCCTCAAATGGATAGACCACGACCCAGTTACAAGGCATACCATAAAACAGGGAAGCATGGCTCCATCAGAGACACAGAATAAATCTCCAGAAACAAAGTTATAGCAATATATGTATTAATAAGGTTATAAAGGATGAGTAAATGGGAAAATAAATATGGAAAACACTTTGAAATTTATGAGAATCATAAGAATGAAATGTGATTCTAATAAACGATTACTGGCTCATTTATTTGCCTTCCTCCTAATTTAAATGCTGATCTTGGTCCTTGAGGCCATGCCATTATAAAGATTTCTTTTATCAGAAGAAATTCTATTCAAAGAGAAACAAAGTAATTTATTAAAGCCATAGGGTTATAAAGGTGGGTGATATGACAATAAATAATGGGCATCTTCTGCACTGAAAAGGACTGGATAAGCACAAAAATACTCAACCAGCAGTGAATATTAATGAAGCTAAAGTGGATTGCCTCTGTGGGGCAGAAAGAAAAAAATTAGGTCATATATTGAGCCCTGTTTGTTGCCATTCCAAAAACAACATAGCAAAAATGATGTCTCCACCTCCAGACTGCCTCCACCTGCCATGACCTTCCAGTTATGTTCACAATTCTAAATGAATCTGGGTGGTGCTGAACGGTGGGACCATTTTCGAATTCACACAGTTTCCTCCAGCGCTGCCCTGAAATTCCAGGCTTCTCTTTCCCCTATCCACGACCAAAGACATCTCAGTTCAGATGATAAGAATCACATGTTTCAACCCGAAAAAAGGGATGGGGTGGGGGGGTGCGGGTAAGGGGGTAAAACAGCAAACAAACCTAACGCTTTTTAAGCACTTAAACGCTTTCCCTGGATTATCTCTTTACTCGTCACAGCGGCCCTACTTTATCAGTGTTCTTCCCTCAGTCCGGACAGATCACTGAAAGCTGAGAAAGCAAGATTACTTGTTCAAGACGGCACCTCTAGACCAGGACTCAGCTGGAGCTTAAAATACAGCTATCCGATCCCCAAGTTTAGGCTACCCCCAAGACAACCCAGAGCTCTTCTTCTAAAACCCAAGCGACGGAAGGGTTCTTCAAAGGTTTCTGGTACCTCTTAGAATTATGAGGCACAAAGAGAGTGAAGTGATCGCGATCTTAGGTAGGAACACGCAGTGGGATGGGTGGGACAGGGATATTAGCCGTCAGGTTCACACTCAATACTGAAAATGTCGCTATCACCTAAAAACAGTAGAGAATTCATCCTATAAGCATACGAGGAATTTAAGCCAAGTAAGTGAGATGCAGAGGTGTCTGAATGCGGTAGGAGCTAAGCAAGGGTCAAAGAATATTAGGTTTGATAATTTTGAATAAAACTTGAATAGTAACTTGTAAGTGTATTCTACAAATACATGGGGCTATGAAGGGCAGAGGGAGTATTTGGAAATCCGTGACCAGAGGAAATAAAAGAGGAAAGGTCTTAGAAAAAATAACTGGATTAAAATCAATAATAATTTCTTCCCCTCAATCTACTCTTTCAACTCATTCAAATGATGTAAAACCAACTATAAGATAAGAAAGCACGTTTTCAACAACCGGTCAAGTCCCTCCTTAAAAGGAAGTTCCAGGGCTTTCTTCTTGACCAAGAGTCTTGGTTTGACTTACATTTTATGCAAAAATCTACAACAAAAATATAACTATCTCCAAGGAGACTAACTGAAACTTTCAAGTCATTTTGGAATGAAGACAAAATGTTTTTCCATAAAGATACTATTCTGCTATTAGAGAGTAAATTAAAACTAAATTAGTTTTTATTCGAAAACTCTGTTTTCCTATACAGTGTACACTGCCTTTAGTTGGGTTGTAGAGAAGCAATGCTTAATCACTTCTCCCTAGGTACTTAGAAAAGGCAGTTATCAGAGTTACACTTGGGCTGGATTAAAGAGGGGAGCTACAACTTGTTAACGATGAGGAGAGCCTATCTCAGGAGGATCACACCACTAACTCAACTTTCCTGCCCTACAATGGTCACTGCCACAATTAACACACTTTTCTGCCTTAGGCCTTCCTCTTATTTGCCACAGCCAAGTTTCTCAGTCAGCCAGGAGGGCCTCCGGAAAGGTAACCCCAAGTCCATGAGTGGCCACTGGCAGTTCTAAGGCAGGGTAAAGGGAAAGAAAGGACAGAAATATAGAAGAGCAGGAACAATGAGAGGAAGAAATAAAAGGAAAGGAAAAGATGGCAAAAGAAAAGAGAGGAGAAGTGTAGAAAGGAGACACTGCGGGGAAGTCTATGCTAAGGAGGAAAGTGGTCTAGGGCCCCCACAGGCACATCAGGATGGCTTTGTGCTCTGAGTCCTCTCCTCTGTCGCTTACTCTTGCTTTCCCCATAGAGGAAATGGAGTGACAACTCCTCTGTGCCGTTACCTGGATCAGCTCGTCCAGCTCAGTCGAATTGACACAGGAGTGTTGGGAAATGAACGTTTGTTTCTGGATCACGATGGTGGTTCTCTGCGAAATCTCGTGAGGCTGCTCCAGCGCTTTGAACACGGTGGCTCCGATGATCAGATAGAGGACAACCACCAGGAAAATCGTGGAGACCGTCTTCCATTTCATAACATTAATTGTCGTGTCACTCTCCACGCGAGAAGCAAGCACTGTGGGTTTCGTGGAAAACGAGAGCCTCGGTTTGGAGTTCTGAGCGGCAGATTTTGGATCCAGCAAGTCAGGTGCCGCCACTGACAACAACAGAGAAGCAGGGTTAGGTTGGAGGAGATCACAGGGACAATGGCTGGGCTCGTTTAAGGGGTTGCGAAGGTTGCCTGGACTCTGCTCCCCTGGTGGAAGCTCTGGAACCAAACCCAGAAGTGCACCCAGGGCTGTATATATGGGTTCAAGGAAAAGGGGCAGGGTCTTAGCTCTCTGCTACTATTGGGGATCCAGATGGGAGGGAGAAACAAACAAACAGGAGGTGGGCCAAGAAACTTAAAAAAATAAAAGCATGCTTAAGGTCTTTCTAATTAATTTCAAAATTTATATCTGTCCACCATGCTAGTCCACAAAAACTTCCTGAACTCCTAAGAGTTGATGACACTAAAGTAGATATTTGAATACTTGTAAAGAAGGTTCATGGATCACTTCCCTCCTCAAGCACTGAACAGTCTCTACCACAGCAATGAATGTAACTAACATTCTCTATTTTTATGTAAAAATTCATTATAATAAAGGAACTGTGTTATAAGTGACTCTGTGACCCACACATTATTGCTCAAAGTAAAATATTAGTAATTTTCTGGTAATAGATGATGGTAAGTAAACCACCATAGCCCAATCATTTTTTTTTGTTTATCCTATTAAGTGGGATCGTGATTAAGCATCCTGTACGTTTCGTTATTTGATCTCTGACATGTTTATAAAAACAGAAGTACTGCTTCCCACTGTGGCAAAATCTGTGGTGGGGCCAAGACATGACAAGTTCCTTCCATTTCAACAGTGAACATTATCAAGAAAAAAAATTAAAACCTGTCTCACACCTTGGACCCTACATGCTCTCTGTACAAAGCTAATTGCTCCATTAGAATGAATTCCTGTGTTCTCTTACAAATTCCCATATACTCTGAGGTGACTCTAAATCCATTTATTATTCATCTGAGCTGTTCAAAAATATCATTAATGGATTCCTTTTTGGCAAATACAAGAGATACTAGACTTCCACTTGCTAAGGCGAAAATCAGCCATCTACTGCAATATATTTGATTGGAAAAGCAATATTGAACCAAAAGGGGTAATAGAATGGCCAAAAAAAATGGGGGATTTTTAAAAAGCCACCAACTCAACTAGAATAATCAATTTAATGTCCATAATTGTTATAGATATAAGTAAAATTAGTGTGTATAATACAGGTTTAATAAAATGATAACCTAATCTAAAAGACACTTTTGGGTAAGTATATGAGAACCCCTATGGAATTGCCTCCAAATACACTACTGGAACCTGAAATTACTTGAGGGAACAGAGGGTGTCAGTTTTCACATACCTTGCCCTCTTGACTACCACTGAGTTAAATGTAGAACTACCACAGTTTGAGTTCATAAAATAAATCTTCAGTTGCCCATCAAAAAGCAGCTTTGCAAATGAGCTATCTGAAGCACCAGAGCTAAGCAGTGTTGTGAAACGATGGCAGACAACGGTGGGATCCTCAATCGGCAGAGCTCTGAACCGTTCTGACTTTGAAGAGATGAAGTCAGGGCTCTGATGAGGTAACTGTACCTGTACGTACATTACAGCAATTTCTTATGATCCAACCTGTTAAGTACAGGCATGTACACGTTTCTCTCCTGAGACACTCACCTGCTCGGAATAAAGCCCCAAACTAGGAGACACGTTTGACATCTAATGTTTATAAACGCAACTTCACTCAAAATTAGCACTGGCTCCGTGTTTAGTATTTTAATAATTTTTAAAAAACAAAACTTTTTACTAGAAATGCGGATAATAGCTAAAATCACTCATCCGCTGTCTATAGCCACCCCATCTGACCTCCAAGCTGCTTTACAAATCTGAGTGAAAAATAAAGGTCATAACCTAAAATTAAGCTATTTTTGGAACAAAAATAACAAAATCACATAGAAGCTCAACATTCTCTCTCTGAAGGAGGCTTCCCAAGCCTTCCTCTCCAGTTCTCTGTTCTCCCCTATTTCTGATTTTTCGTATCAGTGGTTTCCAGTCTGCAGAACTGGAAAACACCAGGACTATTTACCTGGATGCTCCCCAGATCCCAGTCCTAATTCCCAGCGCCAAACTAACACATTATCATTATACGCTTCTGGAAGAAGGGGACAGATCATTTTTAAAAGGGGTGTGTGTGTGTGTGTGTGTGTGTTAAGCTAATGCATTTCCTTATTTTAAGCTACTGCTGTATTTTTTAATTAGCAGAAACACATACAATGCACATTTGGCACACAGAATGGGCAGAAACTGGTGCTAGAGCAAAATAAAAAAGCAACAGCCATTCCTCCCCGCCTGACGTGGGGAACCCTCTGGGTTTCCATCTCCAGTCGTTCGGTGTATGATCCGGAGGAGAAGCTGCTCGGCACAAGGAGTCAGCCTGGCCCCTGCGCGCTGGGCACCAGCCCTGCCTCCCTCCCCTGCCTCCCAGGCCAGGTCTCCCACCCTCACCCGGGCACGTCTCCCTCGCTCGGCTCCCGGCTCCCACGGACGACTCAGCACCAGGAGAAACGAGCTTTTTTCAGCACCACTGCCTGTCCCACCACGCGCCGGGCAACAAGTGTGACCAGGGTCACCGCGCGTCCTGCCTGTCGGCTACTCCCAAAGGGCTGACCTTCCTCCTTCTTCGGAAACTGCACACACACCCCCGCCCCCAAGGTGTCTCAAACCCTTTCCCAAGGCAGATGCAAAACCCCCAGGCACCTGCGGGAGCGGGGAGACACAGCCAGGAGAGGGCCGGGGGGAGGTCTGCCTCCAGCCCGGTTCTGAGCCAACACCTTGGACGGGAAACGAAGGTGGAAACGACCGCCTGCAGCCCGCGGCGCTTCTGCAGCCCTCCCCGGACGGGCTGGCGCGGGAAGGCGCGGGGGGAGGCGCAGGGGGTCCCCGGGGTCTCACCTCCCGCTCCGGAGCCGGGTCTCTCCGGCGCGGCGCCGGGAAGCATGAGGCATGCAGCATGCAAAATGCTTGTGAGCCAGACGGACTTGAACCTTTTACAAACACGCCATTGTACTCACTTCTTATTCAGAGACGGGCTGCGCGCTCCGAGCTGCACGGGCAGGCATTTTCCCCGGCTTTGTTTTACAAGGTGGGGAGCGCGGGGCTGGACGCGGGAGGGGGTGGGGGGGGAGCGTGAGAAGAAACGAAATCGCGGGAAGGAGGGGACACCGGCGGGCTGGGCAGAGGGCGAGGCCGAGGCCAAGTTGGGCTCCGGCGCCGCCGCCCCCGCGCGCGCCTGCGGCCGGGCCCGGGTCACCCGGAGAGCGCGGGCGACCCGGGTCCCGCGCCGGCCCGCAGCCGCCGCCGCCGCCGCCGCGCGCTCCGCCCCGGGCTCGGCGCTGGCCCGGCCCCGGCGCGGCGCGGGGGCGGGCGGTGCAGCCCCAGCGGCCGTGCGCCCCGGCGTCTTTGTGCGCGCGCCTCGCTCAGCCCCTCTCCGCATGTCTTTGTCCCCCCCCCCCGCCCCGGCCGAGCCCCCTCTGCCCCGCGAGCTGTGGCCCCGCGCGGCGCGCCCGCCCTCCGCGGCTCCCCTTCCAGGCTCGCGCTCTCGCCCTCGGCCGGCTCCGCTCCCCCCTTTCCCAACTCCCTCCCCTCGCCTCTTCCGCGCTCCCCCTCCACTGCCGGGGCTAGCCTCCCCGCACCCCTCCTAGCCCAACCCTCGCCTGCACCGCCCGGGCCCCGCGCTCCCTTCCCAAGCCCCGCTGGGCCCGCCTCCCCTCCGAGGGACGCGGTCCCCGGACTCACCTGCCGCCTCCCGTCCTCTCGGCCCCTTCCACTAACCCTGCCCCCAGCCCCCAGCCCCACTCCCGCCCCTCGCACGCCGGGCTCCGACCGCTCTCCTTCCCGGTTGGGCTGCGGGGTGTAGAACCCATTTCTGGGGCGAGGGTCCCTGGACCCCTTGGTCGTCGTGCCCCCCCCCCCAGGGGTATACAGAGAAGTGCCCCCTTTGGCGCTGAGACCCTTGGAGTGGGGCGGCAGTGAGGGTGCTGGCTTCCGCTGGTCTACGCCTGGGGAAGGGTTAAGTCACCAGCGCCCCCCCCCCATCTCCAAGGGCTCGACCTGGGCTCGGAGCTGTGAGCGGAATGTTCGGGACCAAACGGACGGGGGACGCCCCGGGAGCCAGGGTGAAGACATGGAGGGATGCGGGGGGAACGGAAGGGAAATCGGCTAGGCTCGGCGAGGGCGAGAGCCCTCTGCTTGGGGACAGGGGTTGCGACTGTCCTCGGCGGCGGAGCAGCGGGGGCGGGAGGCCTGGGCGCGCCCCGCACGCCTCCCCGTCCAGACCCCAGCTTGGCAGGGAGCGGACCCCGCCCAGACCCGCAGACGGCCGCGCGGGGGCAGCGGAACCCCGGGGGCGCGAGCGGGAACCGAACCTGCGGGGCGCGGCCGCGGTGGGCGTGTCCTCGTCCCTCCCCGGCGGCCGCGGAACTTCGGCGGCTTTGGGAACTCTCCTTCCCTTCCACTTTGGCAGCGGGAACCCCCAGCCGCCCTCCCCACCCCCTCCCCCGCCGTGTGAGACGGCGTCTCTTCCAGAAAGGCTGCTTGGCCGACCGGAGTCTTCGCCCGGTGACAGCTGCAGACACGAGAGGCCAGTGAAAGCCACCAGCCCTGAAGGGGCTTCGGGAGAGCAGAGAGACTCTTGATTCTAACAAGAACCTTGTCACCCTTCTGCAAGACCGTGGCCGCCGGCGATTAAAAATGTCACATTATTTTTTAAATTCCCGAATAGTTTCAGCACCCCTTTCTCCTATTAAAAAAAAACTAAATGACTTCTTTGTTAGGAATCCCTTGCTGCTTGGGATTGAAATATGTTTTTCCTGACTTCTGCTCTCAATAGTAATATAATCGGGTGTGCTGTCTAAAATGTGCATCTGATGCTCTCGCTCCCAGACTCAAAACCGGTTCAGACTCTCAGGGTGGCCTGCAAATAAGGTGCTTCCTTAATAGTTTCTCTTCAACCGCAGGCCTTCCTGGGTACTGTCACTCCTTCCCACACCTTCCGCAGTCCTTCGCCCGGCCTGACATGACTAAGACACTGTATCAGTAGAGTTCTCCAGAGGAGCAGACCCACAGTGTGTGTGTGTAAAAGATTTATTTTAAGGAATTGGCTCTCAGGATCCTGGGGGCTGGCAAATCCATCGCAAACCCCTAGGGTAACTCTGGCAGACTGGAAACTCTGTTGAGCTGATAACTTCACTCCTGAATTCCTTCTTTTGTGGGAAACCTCAATTTTTGCTCTCAAGACCTTCAACTGATTATATGAGGTCTACCCACATGGTCTTGGGTAACCTTTCTTTAAAGTCAACTGATGGGAGATGTCAGCCACATCTACAAAGTTACTTTTACAGCAACACCTAGATAGGTGTTCGATTAAATAACTGGGTCCTATAGCCTAGTCTAGGGGACCCATAAAAGTAACCATCGCCGGTATTATCCTTCAGATTCCTCGTTGTCTGGAAATGTATCCTGAATCCTGGCTCTTTGCTTCCCAGGGCAATTTGTGCTTCTATCTTTGCACCTGTCACATTGTGCTGTGCTTCTGTAGACGGTAAGCTCGGGGAGGGCATTAACCGCGTCTCTGTGTTCCCCAGGGTATGCACAATAACCAGTGACTGGTGCTAAACAGGTGTTGGATAGACGGCTCACTGAAAACGGATGGCTGACATCACACCGGGCTTCCCCCCAGCGTTTGGAACCAGAGTATCCTACGTGGATAGGACATGAGATGAATTCACCACCCTCAGCATCGTTTTCTACCCTGTCACAGGCTTTTTGTTCTCTAGATGAAATGATCCCAAACACTTTGGGCATTCTGTTTTGGGGTGTTTTTTGTTTTCACTTTTTCCCCCTTTTGTTCGACAACTTGGTGATTCTTTTTTGTTCCCTCTGGGTCTTTTGCAGACTTAACCACACCTTGCCAAGCACTGGTCCTCTGTCAAACTGGCTAGTGCTCTCTGCAGTGGGGAATTAACTCTTGAGTATAATATGCCTGTATAGTGTTTCCCTCTTCCCAGGCTCATGGGATGTGGGGCTCACCACCAATCCCGATGCTGAAATGCCATGTCCCCTCCTTCTCTTCATTGATTCACAGGTAGCACTTTTCCTCCATGTTCCCTTTTGCATTCGTCTCACATTAAGCACCTGTGTATGTAGTGTGGGGAAGGGTGGATTTTCTTTACAGAGACATTAAAACAAGATTTTAGAAATGAAAGCAAATTTCAAAGTGTATCATTAGCAGGAATCACTCAGCCAAGCCAGCCTCAGCCTCACAAATAATTTGAAAGAAGCAAGAACCCAGTCCTGCTCTCCACTGCACCCCCTTCGCAGCCCGCCGAGGTAAGTACTCCTACCCCTTTAAGAGCCCTCTGTGCCAAACACATATTTACTTACAGTCTTTGAAGTAAAAGTCAAAAAAGGAAATGGAATAGTTTGCGTATCATTGTAACTGGAGAAACAAGGAAATGGGATGGTTTATCCTGTTTAATGTTATGCCTGCATTACTCAATACATATAAATCCCATTAAAAGTGGAACAGAAGGACTAGGTAGACTCGGTTTCTTTTATGTTGCAGGACACTCGACACTCCTGAATTTTATTGTAATGGGTAGGAATACCTGAAATGTGTAATCAAAAGATTTACCTGCCTCAAATTCTACACTGCTCTCAGTCCAGTGCTCTCAGGGCTGTTGTTCTGCTCTAACTGGCAGCATGGAATCTACGGGACTTCACTTTCATGTTCATTTTGATTTCTGACTTTGGCCTCTCAAAAATTCATAGTTTAAAATATGAGCATACCACAGGTTTTTCCGTAATTCCAATCAGACCTGGAATTTTGACCTCGGAGTGACTTCCGTGGTATCCTAACTCTACCCTTTCTGAACTGTGTGAGTCTGAGGGAGTCCCTTTAGCTCTCTGGCCTTCAGTTTCCTCATCTACAAAATACACGGTACTCACAAGAGATTGTTGTGAAAATTAAAGTGAAACTGGGTGTTTGTGTGTGTTAAATATTATAGGCTCTCAAAAGCATTTTGCTCTCTCCCGTGCTTGACCTAATCCCATGAACCAAGGGGTTCCTGGCCAAACAAGACCACCAACAAATTCCAACTCTATAAGGAATCTTTTCTTTTATTTAATCTTCTAGATAACACAATTGCACAGGTCTAAGATGACAGAGAATAAATCACATTTATCAAATATTTGTTGAAAGCCAACTTGGTGCCAAGCAGGAGCTCTGAGGATATAACAAGGTTGCTGCCTTAAGAGGGAAGGTGCTAAATATATATAAAATTCAAACTCAGATAGGTCAATAAAGGATACAGGGTACTGTGATGGACTCTAATGCTGGAGGGTCAGGGAAGACCTCGCTAAAGAAGTGACACTGACGTTGGACCCTGGAGATGAGCAAGGGCAGAGAGGGAGAGGCTGAATGGAAAGAGCTTCCTCAAAGGATGGGACAGCATGCAGAAGGACCGTGGCAGGACGAAGCCTGGAGGATTGGGGGAGCTCAGAGAGTGAGGATTGGTGGTGGAGAGTGAACAAGCTGGAGAGGCAGGCAAAGACCAGGTCATGTGGCACCTGGATTTTAATGAATGGGACTTTGATGAATTTCCAGCAGAGGACTAACCTCATCAAATGGCATTTTTTAAAAAAAATCACTTTGGTTTCTATGTGAACAGACAGAAGGTCAACAAAAATGTAAGGATGTAGGCAGCGAACTTAGGCATTATTGCTTTGGACCAGGTGAGAGGTTCATGGTGGCTTGGGCGGGGGTGGAACAGAGGACGTGAGAGGTGGCAGTGGATCCACAGGTCTCCGTCATCCTTTGGGTGTGAGGTGGGTGGTAAGGGAGAGGGTAGGGCGTTTTCCAAGAAGTTTTAGTTGACTGCAAGCTCGGGGAGACAACAGGACAGGCAGGACTTCAGTGAAATGCTTGCCTGATGTGGGCCTTCTAAGGGTACTTGCCTTCCCCTCTCACAGCTTGTGGGACCCATCCCTGATTGTGGGTGCAGTGTGTGTCCTGGGCCTCAGCCACACAGCCATGATTCTTCAGTTTGTTTAGGCATTGGCTTGTGAACCATTCAGCCAATGCAATTTATGCCAGAGTTTCTGGGAAAAGAGATTTTCACGCTGTGCCACTGACCTTCAATCTGAGAGCTTTGGAGGCTTTTATGCCAATAACACAGGACAAGCTACCTGAGAATGGAGCAGAACCAAGATGACCAGATCCAGGTGACAATGTTTGCTCAGTCCCCCATATCACACCCCACTGTAAGCTGCACACATTTTCTTTTTGGATAAGCCATCCTGTGTTGAGATTTCTGACCCTAGAAATCAAGAGTCTTATTTGAAAGAAACGTTGCAATACAAAGAATTGGACAAAGTGAGAATTAATTTTCCTGTAAATTGACCTGCAATGATTCCTGCCTCCTGGTATGCATGCCGTTGGGTTACACCCTCCTCTTGAATGTGGGCGGCTGATGAACAGAATACAGCACCAGTGAGGGGTATATCCATCCCTTCCATGATTCGGCTATGAGAAGACCTTGGCTCCCCTCTTGACTGCTCTCCCACTCCCTCTTGGATGCATACTTCTGATGGATGCCAGCTGCCATGTCATAAGGCAGCCCTGAGGAGAGGCTCACATGAGTAAGCCTAAAAGTGGATCTCCTGAGGGTTTCCAATAGTCTATGCAAGAGAGCATGGAAGCGGATACCCCCCTCAGCCAAGCCATGAAATGACTGTAGTCTTAGACAACACCTCGAATGCAACCCCTGAGCCAGAACCACCCAACTAAGCCTCAAAAACCATGAGATCATAGATGGTTATTGTTTTCAGCTGTTGAGTCTTGGGGTCCTTTGCTGTGTAGCAATAGGTAATAACACAAGTTCTAAGAGTTAAATCCCAAGCAAGCTTATAAAGTGTCAGTAGGACCTGAGCTATGCAAATTACTTTAAGAAGGCAATTTCTCAAAGGACAAAATTTATTCATTTTGAAATATTTGTGTCCCTAAAATTAGAATGTGCCTACTAGAAGGGAAGTTGGACATCATTGGAAGAACACAAAGGGAAGAGAAGAGGCCCATAAGAGTATAGTCTACAGCAGTGGGTCGCAAACTTGAGAGTGCATCGGAATCATCTGGAGGGTTTGTGGGACACAGATTGCTGAGCCCACCCCCAGAGTTTTTGATGGGTCATGTCTTGTTGGGGGGTTGCTGAGAATTGGCATGGATAGCAAGTTCCCACATGATGCTGATGCCAGTGTGCAGGGAGCACACTCAGAGGATCCTGGATGGAAAATAGGGTTTGGGTTCATTGTGCTCTGATAGCTCACAGTTACAGAGACTGGTTAGGCGCTGGTGAAAAATTGGGCTACTGGGCAACTCAGGTCCCCTGCCCACTAGTTTGGCAGATCATGCCAGGCACTGGCCCATTTCACCATTCACTCTCTGTCTCAGAGCTAAACAGTTCAAAAGCTCTCTCCATTAACAGTATCACCTACATGCAGTAAGTCATTGATGGTACAAGAGATATATTTCCTCACTTATTCAACTAGTAATTATTAGGCACGTTCTGTGTACCAGGAAGGCACTTTTCTAGCACTTGAGGACATACAGTAGCAAAGACGATACATGAAGTTTCTGTAATCATACAAGGAAAGAATGACACTGGTAAAATTATGTCTATGTCTATTTAGTAAACATCATTGAGCTGCTGAGAAGATTTCTGATTAAAGCACCTCGCCTTGAAATATGAAAAAATGCCATTTGCCGTAAAACTTTGCAAAACTCATCATAGTCGGGCAGTTCATTTTGTAAAAAATAAAATTAAAGTCACCCTAAAATATGTAACACTCGGCAATGTCTTTTTTAATGGTTTTGTGTATTGCTCACTTTAAAATAAAATACATATACAGAAAAAAAATGTGAAGAAAGATAAGGTTTTTCAATGCAAACAAGAATCTCTTTCATAATGGTATTTCTTAGTCCCGTGTGATTTCTTTTTAGTTTTGAAAATTCATGTAAGCCAAAACACCAGCCTTTTGCATATAAACATGAGTGCTTTAATCAGTGCACACACAAGGATTTATTAAAAATAAGCTAATAGCCATACATAATTTTGTTCCACAGGGAGTAAGATCATGAATAAGGGCATTGTAAAAAAAAAAAAAAAAGAAGAAAGAAAGAAATCCTTATAAAATGGTACTCTGTTACAATAAATTCAGAAAACATTGGGATTTTCTTAAGTTACAGAGAGGAAATTCTGCCCCAGATTGCCTTTCCCTTTTCAAAGCTGAGTATCATAAACTGTCACTAGGAAATGAACACTTTGCTGATATGTCTCTAGACTAACATTTTCCACCTCTGGCATCACAGGTAAATCCTTTACTGACAATGAATTCGTTAATTTTTTCAGTCTGGCAATATTAGGCAAACAAATTGTATCAAATATAATGCTTTGTATTAAAGTCAACCATAAATCCAGAGAGAATTAGAGCATTTTCCATTTTTCTTGATTGCTTTCATTACCTAATGAGTTTTCAGCACATCCAGTACTTTATTTAAAACTTATATTCGTTTTAAATTTGCCAGTCCAGCATTTTGCCTTCACCTGAGGCCACAAATTCTGATAGCAATGAATGTGGCTTTGTAAAGAGCAAATCAATTCCATTTTTCTTCAAAGATGAAGTCACAAGTCATAAAAGCAATGCAAAAACAAATAGAGAATGAGAGTATTTGGAATCTCCAAAGGACCCTAATTCCACTATGTATTAATCTAGCTTTCCTTCATATCTATTTTGTATCTATAATTAAATGAGCACTTGCAAGGCTTGCTCAAGGCCATCTGCTAAGTTTATGGAAGAATTGAAATAAAATCCATGCATCGCTCAGGGCGTATTTATTCTAGAAGAAAACCCTAAAACATCCAAGAAAGCAGAATTTTGTGGAACTTCAAAATTTATGTAAGCCAAAACACAAATTACCTCTGTAAAGACCCAATAAGGTCACATTCTGAAGTACTGGGGTTAGGATTTCAGTATTTCTTTTGGGGGAGATATAACATAAACTATAACATTGCCCAAGAGATTAAAACAAGTTCCAAGAGGGGAAGGTACCACGTCATCTTTTTCTTCAGCCACATCTTATACAATAGGCACAAAAGTCAATATTTATTAAATGAATGAAAGCTCATATTTGAGAGGTATTATTGAAAGAATCCTGCAGTTAATCAGGGCTCAGAATCTCAATGGCTACAGCCCCAGGCAGTAACATGACGATATGAGATGGGCCCAATGAACTTGAGGAGATAGTCTAGGCAGTGTTGGTTGATTACTGCCATGAAAAAGCATAGATCCAAATTTTCATGAGAAAGCAGATATCCACATTGTTTTAGAAGGCACCTTTCCATTTCAAAATGAAGGCAGTGTGATTTTAAAAAATACACAATGTTGGCAGCAATAATACAGGCCTACAGGCTGAACACCGACCCAAAGGCCCCTGATGGCAGCCTCTGGGTTAAGGTAACATCAGAAACTCTGTGAGGTCATGGCTGCAATACAGCACAGTGACTCTCTTTACTGGACAATAGTAACTGGAAGCATCTCACCTCCAGTACAATCATGCAGCTCACAGCACTGGGCGAGGAGGGTAAAGCATTCCCCTCCGCACAAAATCTAAGAAGGTGTCAAAAATATAATAACCAAGAAAAATATTTTAATACAATGTTTTAAAAATTGATATAATGTAAAAAAAAAAAAAAAATCCATGATGAACAAAAATTCAAAATGTGAAATAAAGATAAGATCCCACCCTGCACTGGCACGTGTTGGTCTCACTTGCTTTGCCCACTCCTCACCCTGCTGCCCTGTTTCTTGCATACTTACCTCCCTTGCTCGATCACACAGTGGACCCTCTTACTGCATCGGCTCCCCTTCCCTGGAGCTCCAGGTACTGTGCTACACCACGTAATAAGCAGCCCTTCACCACCTAACATTCTGTGCCCAAACATGCCCTGCACTGCAAATTTGATGAATTAACTTACACTTCCTGTGGATTCTCCAGGATTACAGAGAGCACTTGAGACCTTTCCTAAGCAGCTACTGAAAGTACAGACCTTCTCATTCATCATCACCACGAACCCCTCCATGCGATGATTAATGTGCATGATTAGGTAATAACAGAGGGCAAAATGTTAACTCATGCTTGTCACAATCTCAACAAGCTTCTCTCAGACCTTGAGAGTCACAAGACTTGTCAACATCACACCAGGACTAACATAACCAATTATGCAAATATTTCTATGAACTGTCAAAGCAGCCATTGGGAAAACAATTAAAACCAGCATAGAAACTTAGTAGTACATAATCCCAAATCAGCAGATGAGACTCAGGAAGGAATCAGGTAGTAATCGGGGCTGCAAAAAAAAATGGAATCAAATTCCAGCCTTTCTGTTCTAGAAAGAAAAGGACTCTGCAACTCAGGTCACTTCTTTCTAGGGCAGGGAGTTTTGTTCATAGTCCCTGGTGTAGAAAAAGTGTGTACCAGGATGCAGCCACCAAAAGATGGATAAGTGGGATCCAGTTAGGTTAGAAAAGGAGACAAGTGGGTTCCCAAGGCTACAGTGGGAGACCACAAACAGACTTAAAGGCCCATTCTCACCATTATAGTTGCTGTGTTGCCACTTTCTCTACCAGTCACATACTTAGATCTCCCTTTAGCTGTGGCCCCAATATTTTGGACTGTTGCTCTCTGAAACTGTTCCTTAAATTCTATCTCCTTAGCAACCATGATTGCTTTAAATGCTCCCGGGTTTGCTTGCTTTTCCCCTCCTTTTATTATTATCAATGTTTTCTATGCACATGTAAAAACTCTCCGTTTAAACAAACATATTTTTGATTAAAGTAAAACTTTTGTAACCCAAGTTGTTGGTTACAACTGCAGGTGTCTCCCTGCTGTCTTTGGCCCCAAATACTGATATAGAAACCAATGTATATAAATAACATATAAACACAATAAGAGCCCCAGGAACAAAGTTTTCTATTGAGCTAAGAGGTATAATGTGTATTTACTACTGTGACTTAGATATTCTACCTGTTCCCTCTTTGCTCATTTATCAAAGATCTCTTATTACTATCACCCCAGTATCACATTATGCTCATTTTAATTAAAACTGAGATGTCAAATATTTACTGTTCTATTTTTAACAATTATTGATGAAAATCTGTTAACATTTATAGCTGACCAAATACAGCTATAAACAGAACAAACTGGCTTTTCTCCTGTTTTTATATCTGACCCCACAGTGGAAGGTTAAGGGTTTGTGGTGGTTTTACTTTGGATGAAAGGTAGGTAGAAAAAAAACTTTAGTGTTTTTCATTAATATTTTCTCAAGCAGGGAACCAATAGTGTATTGTTTACACTTCAACATGCCTTGCCAACCTTCTTGGTAATTAACTGTAGTTTCTTTTGCCTGAAATGATGGGTGTCTTCTGCTCCAGTTTCACCCATGGCATTACATTCTTCGTATACCGTATCTGTATAACCGCAGGTGCCTCCCTGCTGTCCTTGGCTCCAAATACTGAGTTTGGGATTAAATACCCCTTTACTATGATTCCGTAACACATAGTAGATGTTCGATAAAAATTGAACTATCATTATTGTTTATATAGAAATATACTAAAAACTCCAGAGGTTGGGCGATAAAAAAAATATGAAAACAAGACAGCCCTTCCTGTAAAGATTTGATTGTCTATCTGGGAGGACAATATTTCTATGGGAAAAAAAAGAGATTATAATGACAGACTTGGAAAGGACCACAAAGGAAACATCTGCTAAGGTAAATAATAAATATTTATTTCAATAAATTACGTGGGAGCATTTGCCAGTAATATTTTGCAGACCTCTAGCTGAGAGTACTTTGTTAACAATTCATGTGAAATATTAAATAAGAAAGCAAGTTATTTTTTAGTTCAACTCATGTCGATTTCTTTGTCATTAATCTGGTCTAGATTTCTTCAAATTGTCTTGTAAAGTCATCATCACTGAGTCAATCATTCTGCTCAGACACCATTATGTGTAATGATTGTGGTCACCACACTTTATTGTGGATGTTTGTTAGTCTGTTTCCCTCTTGCTGAAGTTCCTTGGGATAGGCACCATGTCACCTTCATGTCTGTGTCCCCAATGCCTAATAAAGGCTTGTTGAAATGAATGCAAGTATTTCAGCAACCTCAGAGGCTTTTTTATATAAATGTAAATTTTTCATTATTAAACATTCTAAAATAACAGAAAATAGCATAAGATGCCATATTTGCTTCAGACATAGTTTTCCTCATTTTTAAGGAAAACAGATTTTAACCACAGTCCCAACTCACTCAGCCCACCCCCTTCCTTTCTTCTGTTTCCCTCCCCCAAAATAACCATCTCTGGAGCAGGTGTTTATCATTGTTGTAAATGTAAATATATCTTTCCAGTGTATGTATGTCATCATAAAAACATAAAGTATTTTAAAACTTAAGCAAATGGTGTCATGTTGTGCGAATTCTTTTCAATTGGCTCCCCCCTCCCTTAAAATTTATGTTGTCAGGATTTATCCATGTTGAGATAGCAGGGCTTTCTCAGAGTGACCTACTTTCCTGGTCAAATTTAGAGTAAACATCTTTATCATCTGAAATCTAATACTTGGCCTTAATTAATAAAATGAAAGAAGTTCCTATAAATATGAGGCAAAGACTGAGGAGCAAAGAGTCTCCTTCACGCCTTTGCCCTATCTGACTACCGTGGCCAGGCTTCTCTGCAGACTACTGTATTGGGGCAAAAAACCCTGAGTTAAGAGCCAGGGTTTAGAAAGGACAGGCAAGGTATATGATCTGTGCATACTGGCCCAGAGATCCATGCCAAAAACGATCCAGTCATCACCAAATTCACACACAGTTTAGAGCATTTGGCAAGGAAAGAAGATGGGAATTTCTCCTTTAAAATTTCAGAAGAGACATCTTCCCCCTCAACTTTCCTTCAGAAGATGCATAACTTGTTAATAGCCAGACCACTTCAGTGCATGGGTTGCTGATGCAAATTTTCCAAAATTTCCCATCAAATAAAGATGTACAATATTTGTGAAAACGAAGTAGTGACTTAGAAGAAGACACTTGCTAGTTAATTGCATGCAAAATTTCCTAAAAGCATTTGCCTAGAAAAAGTACCTTTCATCATTTGACTCCTGGGTACCTGATTTCTCACTTGATGTGAAACTGAAACATTGTCATAATTTACCTCTAGTCAGTAGCTGTATGACTACTGCTAAGGAAAGAGCTTTGGTTCTGAGGTCCTAAATGTTCCAATAAATGTATTTCATATATCTCAATTTATGAATTTGGTGCATAAGTCAACTTCTTGCTTTATATATATATATTTTTTTTCTGAAAATATGGCTAAGACTAAGGACCAATAAGAAGTCTTTTAGGAAAAAATTAAGGAACATATAAGTTTCTCTGCAATAACTGGTTCGCAGGAATATATAGTTGAAGATACCCATGTACAAAATCCATACTTTGAAAACAGGCCCTGGCTTTGTAGAAGGATTTATCTCATGACTTCAACCAATTAGGAGTGCCTTTAAAACTCTTTTTTTTCCACTTTTAAAGTTCTGTTTATACAAAATTTTGAAAATGTTTGCTTGAAGTATTTAGATATCTAAATCTCTATGGGTAAGAAAGCAAAGCCTTGATAATATAATATCTAATTCTCCAATTTTAAACCACTTTAAATAAGGGCTATATTATAATACCTCCAAATTTATAATCCCTAACCACCTTTTATTTTCAAAGTTTCCCCAAATCAAATAATAACCCAATCCGTTTGATAAAATACAGCTGATATTTAAACTGTACCACAACACTGCACAACCCACAAACAAAATAAATAAGGAGGGCACATGGAGGGCACAGAGCAAGAAGAGGGAGTTAGATGTTTCTATCAGAAACTGCAAAGGAATTTAAATATAAGTAATACAATTACCAGAGGTGGACTTCAGCTTGGGCCCTTGAATATTAAACAACCCTGCCCTCAATGAAGCTGAAGCTTGGCCTTGATGTTGAAGAAAAGCAGAGTGGCCTCTGTTTCCCAGCCTCCTGGAAGAGTGGGCTCAACAGTAGTCTGGAACCCTTCTCCCCTGACCCAGTTTCCAGCTGTACCTGCAGCAAGCCCTGGTTTTCTGGGTAAACTGCGTCCCTGTATGGAGCTGCTGGGTGTCCAAACCATGCACTCCCTAGAAAGTACTGAGCAAGTCCAAGCCTGTTGGAATCACCCAGGGAAGCAAACGCTGTTCTAGACGTTGGATTCTGCAGCTTCATCATCGAGGAGATGCAGCCAAACATCCTGTGTCTAGGACCTGGCTAGTTTCTGAATTTTCTGATCTATGTGAAATCCAATTCTTTATTTTCTTTGGTTGGATCCATATTAAATACACACACACACACACACACACACACACACACACACACACATACCCCTGAGGCAATTATCCATAGCACAAAAGCTTTTAAAATGCAAAACTGACATACTTTTGTCTCACTCTTCAGAATATTTCAGCTATTTCTGGTAAAGGTGAAATTTTAGCTTGAAAGATTCAAGTAGAACCTCATTTCACTGATTCCCTTTGCAGGAGCACATGTGAACCAAATAGATTACTTTACAACGAAAAATGCTAATAACCTGATAGATAACAATGATTTTTTTTCTCAGTCCTGTCACTCCCCCCAATGATTTTTTTTCTCAGTCATGGCACTCAAGGAGGTTCATCCATAAAACCTTCCTAGGTACCTTCTACGTGCCTCTGTCCTCTCTGGTTACCCTTAAGCTCTCACCTTTACAGAACTCATCAGTTGTTAATTTGGATTTTCCTCTGAAAATATTGTGAAGGGGAAATTTTTCTCATGGCTCTGTTTTTTGGGGTGGTTCTTTCTCCATTTCCATTTAGCATCCTATCCCCCAGGTTCCTAATGCACCCCAGGACCCTTGGTTACAATACTCAACTGGGGAAATAAAGGCTAGTGTATGGAGCATTGTATGTTTACTCTAATCCCCTCCCAGTCAAAAGGGAGCTGGTCTGCATGCCATTCTTTCCGTTGATCCTGAGTAAGAGATGACTAGCTAATACAGTGTGTTAACTCATGATGGGTACTTCTTTCAGGCAGCAGAGGTGCATTGAAAGGAAGCTTTCTTCACAGAGTTTAAAGGTAAATTTTTCAACCATTATGGTAGGTTGATAAAGTGATTTAATCACCTGCAAGGATGGTTTTTAGAGTCTTTCAAACCTTAAAGCATATAGTGACAGTCATAGCTGATAGGAATGGTCCAAATAATTGTTCATGAAGAAAAGTCTCACTAATACCAACAAGTTGGAGGAAATACAGCTCAAATTAAAGAAGAATCTGTCTATTTTTAAGGTAGTCCAAAGAAATACTCCCTTCCCTTACTTGGGTCCCTGAATGCTGACAGCAGGCTTAAGTCACTTCCCTAGGGTGAGAATTAGGGAATTCCTCTATGGAGAAGCTGACAGTCCAAGAAGAGAGAAGTCTGTAGCTCACTGTCTGCCTGATCCCTACTGTAAGGGGAAACTCACCATTCCACAAGATCTCCCCACCAGGCACACACGTTTCTATGGTTCTCATAGAAATGGACCCCCAGGTATTATCCAACAGAAGAGGGAATCCTTTAACACAAACAAGACTGGAACAATAGAAAACCAAAAATCTCAGACAGAGACAATCCAGAGACCAAAAGAAATTTTCAGAGAAAACCATAACTATTATTCTGAGAGCTAAGAGAAGTACCTAGGTGAGGCAATTGATATGTTCATGAGCTTGATGGTGGTAATTATTTCACAATACATACATATATAAAACCATCACTTGTATACTCAAATATGTATAATTTTTTGTCATTTACACTGCAACAAATCTGGGGAAAAAAGAAATAAATCTATCTTCTTAAGTGAAAATTCAATAACAGAAATTCAAAATAAAAAAATAAGAAGATAGTCTTGGTCCTTGGGCCTGGGTCTGTGGGGTGCAGTAGTCATGGATAGTCACATCATGCTCTCCAACGGCGACAAAAAGCCCATCGTGGGGCTGGGCACCTGGAAGTCCCCTCTGGGCAAAATGATATCCAAAGGAAAATTCTATACCTAGCCAAATTAGTCATATGCCAGTATAGAACAATTATTTTCAGACATGCAAATTCTCAAAATATTTACCTCCTGTGCTGAGGTGACATTCAAAACATTTAAAAGCCAGCAGGGCATGACACTTGCCATCCGGTCAGAAGCCTTACATAAGAATGCATGTCCATCATCAATATGTGGACATAAAGTGGATTCTGCCCAGTTTCCATGAGCTGTTTCTCAGCAGCCGTGGGAGAATATGCTCCAGCAAAGCTAAGAAATAGAACAAGAAATTGGAAGACATGGGGTGCAGGGTATAGAAGTGAGGCAAAAAACAATTCCTAGAAAGGTGGTAAAGGAAAGCCCCAGGACTTCAGATATCAGACAGCGTCAAAGAGCAAATGCTGTGATTCGGAGCCAATGCAAGAAAGGCTGAAGAAATGTCTGCAAATAAAAAATAAACTTGACAGATTCCCTCATGGGTGGTGCACTGAGAAATGATGTATACTTCAGTCAAAAGAACAACACGGTGATAGGTACATGGGAAACTAAGCAAATAAAAAATAAACAAGGAGCACTAGAAAGGGAATATAGTCACAGGTCCTTATATGGTGCTCAGTGAATAACATTTTTAATCATAATAATGAAAACACTGGCTGTTGACTTAACCAATAATTGTGGTATAACATCCTTGTACCTGTTCTCTCCCTAACCAATACATGCATTTAGTCAACAAATCCCACAAATTCTAACTCATAAATAGTTTTAAAAATCACCTTTCTTTTCCATTCCACTGCTTAGGCTGTCAAGTCTTAACTGGAGGCAGATGACTCCAGCTGAGAGTTCAGCCCAGGGCCCTGCCGGGGTCAAGTCCAGGGACAGAAACTTGGACACTGGTGTGTGTGAGTGACTGACAACTCATTAAGCCAAAACAAACTCAGAATGGAGCTGGGGAGAGTAATCAGGGCAAAGGAGAGAAGTTACTCAGAGTGATGTTACTAAAGACAGTAATGCCAGCAAGGAGACGGTATAGCAAATTGGTCAAAACAGACTGAATCAAATTTCTGTCCCTTATCCGCTTTGTGATCTCTTTGTTCCTTCCTTTTTCCCCCTCTAAAATAGAGACAATAATAGTACTTTCCTCATACTTTCCTCACAGGGATGTGATGCAAATGGCATAATTGATGGCATGTAAAGGGTTTAGAATTGTGTCTGCATATGGTAAGAGCTCAATAGATAAGAATTATTATTATCAGCACAGTTGCTCTCTGAAGACGTAGGAAAAGTAGCTTTCAAATGCTCATGACATGTTGACTAGAAAACTCACCAGGCCAGCGTGCATGGGCATGTGGACCGGGGCTGGCTAAGCAAGACGAACATGTTACATCATCCTTTTCCCCCGACTCGCTGCAGTAGCCTCCGAGTTGGTGCCCTTGCCTCTGCCATATATCTTTTTAATTTTTTCTCCCTGCTGTGGTCAGAATACCATCTCGCTGAAAACCTTCCAGGGGCTTCCCACATCCTTTGGATAAAACTTAAGCTACTGGCAAGAAATAAAGTCTCTTCAATTGCATGTTTCTCCAGTTTCATGTTCTAGCTCGCTGCCACGTTATGACCTTCATCCTTGACCTTATTACTGCTAAGTTCCTCCAAGCAGGCCAAGGTCTCCGGTGCTTCCACTCATTTGCCTGAGATCCTCTCGCTCTTTGACCCAAATCCATCTGGCTGACTTCCACTCAACTCTCAGAACTCCTTCCAAGATTCAGCATTACCTTCTCCCAGGAAACTTGCTGGACTTCGTCTCTTCTAGTATCGAGTTTAACCTTTTGTTCGTTGGGAGGTTTTTGATTATTGATCCAATCTCCCTACTAGTAGTTAATCTATTTAGATTTTCTGTTTCTTCATGATTCCGTCTTGGTAGGTTGTATGTTTCTAGGACTTTATCAGTTTCTTCTACTTTGTCCAATTTGTTGCTGTACCCTTTAAAATTCTTATCTGACTACATAATATTCACTGTTTTTCTGGTGTGTTCAAGATGATCTTTTGAAATCAGGGACTATATCTTTCACTTCTGATGTCCTAAACTTTCTGATCAGTGCCCAACATAAACTGAATGTCGTCATAAATATTTGAAGAGCGAATACATGCATTTAAGATCAGCAAAATTGGCTTTAAAATACCAAAATATTTTAAAATTGATCTTTGCTTTAAACAAGCCTCCTATGATCTTCATTGCCTAACCAACAATCACTTAACAGTGCTGAATGTGGGATCAGCCCATCCCACATCTAATTATTATGAATACTGGCTTAAGGATTTTATTATGTATTTCTGACTTAAGGCTCTTATAGAGTCTCTGTTTGTCCTACCTACCTCCTTAGAATTGCTCTTTTTGAAGCTTAATACCATATTCATTTTCCCCAGTGCATTCTACCTACACATAAATGTTGTAGAATGACTAAGGTATTATTCACACTATTCAACGAATTTGGCTCATGAGCTGATCACGTCTCATGTTTATATCTCAAGGTGTTTCAACTGATTTGAGCTGATACTTTTTTAAAAAAAGTTATAGCTATTCAAACACTACCATTTCTCTTTGTTTATTGCCCAGAACTCACCTCTTCTCTTTAAATTCAAGTTCCACACTCGTATCTGTGTCTTTGGTTTTCCAGCATAATGCTTTGATTCCCTGAGAGTAATTTCTGTCCTTCGGAACAGGCTTAGACAATTAACTCTGTCAGAGACCTGTGTAGTATTTAATGAAATCCAGAGCAAAAAAAAGAGGATGTTACCATTAAAATCATAATATTGTCCTGAAGATTGTTAGCATCTATTATTATACTATAAAGTTACTCCAAACTGTCTTATAATTTTTGGAGTTAAAAATTAGTGTTTAATTAAATCTTCTAAAACTTCAAGAATTATTTCCTTTTAAAAATAAAACAAATACTACTAATTCCTTCTTTATCTCACCTACCCCTTGCCTATTTCCTAAATAATCTGTTCCCAAGGAAACAGCCTGAGCCAGTGTCTCGGGTTTAACCTCAAGAATTAAAACTAATTACAAGGACAACCTATTATTATTATTATTCATATTATTATAGGAAAAAATACTTCTGGGATATTTTTAAAGAAATTCACATCCCTTTTAAATCCATTCAGTTATCCAAACTAACTCTTAAAATATTTTTACAGAAGACCCCAAGAGTTAGCGCTTTGTGAATTGACTAATTTTTAACCCACAAGACTGTTTGCATGTTTGACAGACTATCATAATTTTTAAAAGCTCCATAAATAATTTTTGTATCATAAAAATACCATACCAAAAAAAGGGGGAAAACTCATTCTTTGGAGATTTTTTTAAATACTTTTAAACATAGAAACATGTGATGTCATATTTCTGAATTTAAAAAAGCAAAAATATAAAAGAACTTTTAACAAGAACATTGAAACTTAATTTGAAAAATAAACCATATAAATGCTGGAGAGACCACACTTATATCTAATTTTAAAGTTTAAAGTCTGTCCAATCTCATTTCTTTTATGTGGAAGCTTAAAACAGATGCTTCAAAACATTCTGGGAAGAGGCAAAGGCCGTTTTGTTTGGAGGTGATAATAGATGATAACAGATGAATCCATAATACTAAACTTCCAGTCTCATATAAGCTAGTTGACAAGTTACCGTATCTTGACTGATGGGGTATTATGCTCAAAGTTTTATGTATAAACACAATATTTCTAACAGAAAAAAATGTTCTAAGAAATTTATTGTCCATCATTAGATCTGTGGTCAAATAAACATAAAACATATGTATTGTTGAATGTCACATAAACCTTAAAAGTGTTTCTGAAGATATTTTAATGGCATGGGGAAATGTTCCCAAATGATTAAATAAATATTTAAAGTGCTTATAAATTGACCATAGTACATATTACAATATACATATTAGGTACTATAACATCAACTTAAAAAAGAAAGTTAAAAAAAAAGAATATACAAAGTGCTAACAATTTTGTATTAGATCTATTTGTATTAATATATGGTTGTATGTAAATCAACTTTTTCTAATGTATATCTTTTGTAATCAGAAAACCTGTACAGAAATTAAAATACCTGTATATAGTCTTCCAGCTGTATAATCACATATCCTTAAACTGAATATTTAACTTAAACAGCTAAATGTCTTCCTAAATTTATTCTTTCATATTTTTATATGCACAGAAATCATGTTTTGTGCTAATATTGTTACTCTCATATTTTCTGGAGAAGGTAATTTGTATTCAGTGAACACCTAAAGGCATCAGAATGAGGGATGAATTTCAGTTCAACATTGCAGAATGGGCTACGGCGGCAACTCACATTACACTCAGGTCTGTAGAGAAAATGTAGGTTCATCATTTTCTCTAAGGCTGCTCTGGGTTCCTCAAATCCCTTACCTGCTACATAGCATGAGAAACAGAGGGAGAGAAAGAAAGAAGGGGAGAGGGGGAGGGAGGGAGGGAGGGAGGGAGGGAGGGAGGGAGGGAGGGAGGGAGGGAGGGAAAAGAAAGGGGCAAATCATTCTGCTGGTATCAACTCTTGACCCCTCCAGTTCATACACCTAGAATCCTTTTCCTGTGTTCAGTTGGGGCCAGGCCCTGCCTGCTTACTCAGCACCCCCACAGCTCTTGCTGGCTGGCACTGCAGACCTCCTGAATCTTGCCAAGTCTGCAAGGCCCCAGGCTACAGAAAGACTGAAGCCAGGCTGCACACTGCAATCTGGAGCCCTTTCTAAACCCAGATTGCAATATCCCAAGGCCTGCTGACTGCGTTGGTTTGTCCTGTCAACTGTGTTGGAGGCTCAAGCCCACCTCTCTGTGTTGCATTAGCACCTCCTTGTGGGGGATCACCTCCCTGTGGGGGAATCTCATCACAAACGGGGAACAGGACCTGAGAAATCTGCCCTGGGCTTCCTGGGCTTCTGTAATGCACCCCTCTGTAACCCTGGTGTTCAGATTGAAAGGGGGAATAAAGGATGCATTTCTGACCTTCTACCTCCCACACCTTCTTTCTATCTTTCTCCTTCTTCAGGGCTAGAGTAGATAGGCTTTTCTTTTACTTCCCCTTTTTGTCTATCACAGTTACCTGTATATAAGATTCTGTGATCTAATTTGGCCAGGTTCAGCATTTTAAACTATTAGATATTTTAAAAATTCCTTCCCTTTCAACAATCTCTACCTTTTAATGCCACTGATTTGCAGCAAGATTCTGTTTTAAAAGTTGTAGTATATGAGCTATACATTGAAAGTCTATATATATGTATATAATTTTTTCTAAATAGTATTTTGTTATTTTTATTACTACTGACAGGATATTTTCTCATTATGAACTTAGCAGATTAAGAGAGGGATGGGAAGACTTTCTGAATGAATGCCTTGAACAAAATGCTGGTTACCTATAAAGAATTTTGTGATTTTTTTCCTCATTTATTAATTTGAGAGAGAGAGAGGAAGAAAGGGAGAGAGAGGAACATGGATTTGTTGTTCCACTTATTTATGCATTCATTGGTTGATTCTTGTATGTCCCTGACAAGGATCGTCGAACCCACAACCTTGGCATATTGGGAAGATGCTCCAACCAACTAGGAACCAGGCCAGGGTCTACCAGAATTTTAGATACTGGCAAGAATTCTGTATTCAGAGACTGAATCATGAACTTAGCAGATTTCTCGTTGAATTTCTATTATATACTGGACACACTCTTGGCCCTGGGAAAAGACTGTGAAATAAGAAAGGCAAGGCCTCTGCTCTCTTAGAGCTGAAATTCTGGGAATAAAGAGATAAACATACGTGTCTGTCCATGCGTACCCCCCCCTTCCCCCACACACCAGATAAAACAAAAGGGAGAACGTGCTCTGTGATCCAGGAGGCTGGGTGACTTTTGCACGGAGTGGCACTCTAAAGCTGCTCAGGGAGGGACTTGAAGCTAAAATCTCAGTGAGGAGAAGGAGTCTGGCACATGAAGATAAGAAAAGAAATAGCCATTCAAAAGGCCCTAAAGGTTGGAAAGAAACCAAAACCTGGCAACTTCAAAAAACAGGGAGACAAACATGAAGTGTGGCTTGAGGGTAAATGGCAAGGAGAAAAGTGGAATCAAATTGGAAAGGTCCCTGGGGTGATTAGGTGCAGCTTTGTAAATGAGCAGAAAGGGTTTGGGTTTCATACTAGGGTGAAGGGAGCCATTAGACAGTTTTAATGGGGGGAGTGATTTTCTCTTTGGAGAAAGATTGAAGGAAGCAAAGTGGAAGCAAAGATTATTATAGAAATCTTGGTGATCACCAATGGAGGCTTGGGCTGCTGAGACCATAGGATAAAAAATGCAGATTTCCATGCATTATTTTGGAGGTAAAATGAACAAGATGTAACGATGGGTGAGGGAAAGAGAAGTCAAGAATAATTTCTTTGCTTTGGGCATTTTCTGGAAAGATATGTAGAGCTAGAGTGAGCATACGTGCATCTCGGGCCTGCATAACCAATGGTCCTGGATTCTGTCCTCAATTCAGCTTCAGCTCCTGGTCCTAAAAGGCACCAGCGTAAGATGCAATTCTGTCCCTACTAGAAGCAAAAAGGAGACAAATATCATGAATGTGAGGGGTGAGCGCCTCTGCCGGCCAGTGAACAGGTAAATGAAAAGTCTTTATCTGGTGCGGGACGTGGCCACAGGAAAGAGAGAGATGGTATTCCTTGAAGAGGGCTGGCATTTGGGGGGGGGAAAAATCAGTTTTGTTCATACTTTCCCCCCTTATATTCTACTTTCCCATCCTCAGGCTTCTTCTTCAGCAACTTTTTTTTTTTTTTTACTTTTTGAACTTACTAATTTTTCCCTTAATCATCACATCATAATCATCATTATTAAGCCAGCACACCTTTATGGTCTGAATTACTCCTTGCAGCCCCCTCGGGGAGACGTGATTAGCCCCTTGAAAGGCTCCCTGGGGCTTGGAGATGAAGCGGCTTGCCCGGGTTACCAGGCTGCCGCGTGGGGAGCCAAGTGCAAGGCAGGTTTGTCTGGCCCCGAAGCCTGTGCTCTCAGCCTGTTCTCTGTGCTCCTGGCTTATTTCTCCTTCCTCTGCGCCCACTGCCCTTCTCCTCTCTCCTCTGCCCCCTCCCCTTCCTCTTGTCACCCCCCAGCCTTCTCCTGGCCTATCTGCCTCCACCTCGTAGCTCTTCTCCTTCCTTCTACTGTAGTCAGACTGCCTGGCCTGGTCCCTCGCCCCTCTCTTGCTATTCCTAATCTGAAATTTGATATTATTAGAAATAGAAAAATGCAAGTCATAGGCTATTAGGGCTGAAAAAAACCTCAGTGGGAGAGTCAAGACTTAAAAGCAGGTCCACGCAGCTTTTTTATTCCACAAAGTCCTATCCTGTAAATACACACCAAGGCAGGAACCATCGTTTTTCATTGTCACCCGTGGGTCCTGCCTGGGCTCTCACACCCAGAGCTGTGCCATTTGTGCAGACTACTCCCCCTGCCCTGACCTCCAGTCCAGCCACTCTACTCTTGTGGAAACTTTGTCACACCCCCCGCCAGGGTCATAAGTGCTCAAAAGATCATCGTCTGTCTCCCCACATTACCCGCCATGTATAATTCAAAATGAAGATAACACTGAGTCCAAAAGTAAGACCAATCCATGTTCAAAAAATTATGATTACCCTGTTATACGTCTGTGCTTCAACACGCAAAGCTCAAGTTCATTCTAAAAAATGTTTGTACCTCTGGCTTGCTATTGCTGCAAGCACAGGCTTAATCCGACGATTGGGTAATTCAACTGCATCATAAAGATAGCTGGGAAATGGCTAAGGGCAAGTTCGGAAATGAGCAGCAGTGTGTAAATCTAAAAAGGGGTGATATAGCTAAGTAACAAACATACATCACTCACTCTGAGCTAGACAAGTGATAAGCCATTTACATTTAGTAAATCTGGTTCTGTTGTCTCCACAGCCTGAGTGAGCTTTTAAGCACATCCTGCAGTACAAACATGGTGTGAACGCTACTTGTTCACAAGGGTTTTATACATTAAAACATATAGGTAACCATGGTATTATTGTCTTCATTTGTTTCTCTTTTCCTAAACAAGCTTTCAGAAAGTCATAATGCCAGAACTTCATCTTTAGTCAGCACTTTTGATAAACACTAGTAATAAATATAGTTGCCAGGGAAGAAACTATTTTAGGTATCCTTATGCTCTTGCTTTCCCATGGTTTTTAGTCTTCAGGTAACATGACACATTTTAAGAAATTAAACACAGAATGATTTCGCTTTGAGGTGGCCTTAAGCTTTAAATGTATGCTTTAGGATTTGCAACTGGTAAGCTATTGTACATAAGAGAATTTTCCAGTAATTTGCTGAGCTGCCAAACAGGAATCCTTCAACGACAATGCAATATATGATCACTGAGTTTAGATTTCCATGTGACTTGATCATAGCCATTGCTCAGGTGGACCAGAAGGTCAATGGCAGGTGAAAAGAGTTCCTGCTATAGGCCCAATGAACATTCCTACCAGATGCAGAAATCCAACCAGAAGATAAAAGGTTTAAACAGCAATGCATGGAGGGTAGGAGGGAAATTTGGAGAAAGGAAAGGCTAGAAATCTTGTCTTTCTTCAAGTGGGGAAAAGTAAGACCCAAAAGAAGATAGGAAAGACTGCCCAGGGCGTTCTCGGACCTATTTTACTTCCTCCTTAATAAAATCAAAGCTGTTCAAACAGCTACTAGATGAATACATCCTTTCCTCTGCTAGACCTCCCAAGCTCCTGAGAATACACCTGTACCTACGGGAGCAGTGCTTTGGGATGCCTTACCATGTCGTGTTTAAACCAAAGAGCAGTACAGTCAATATTCATTTATTAGTCCTTTCTCATAGCTTGAGGAACTGATATATGTCTTTGTCTCCCTGAAATGGGAAGACATTCTGAACATGTGGTGAAGACTTCTTTTTTATTGATTGATTGATTGATTGATTGATTTTATTGATTTGACAAAGAGAGGAAGGGAGAGAAACAGAGAGAAACATTGATGTGAGAGACAAACATTGATTGGTTGCCTCCCATATACCCTGACCAGGGACACACCCTGACCAAGGGACACACCCTTACTGGGGTCCGAACCTGCCATCTGGGCTTGTGCCCTGACCAGGAATTGAACCGCTGACTTTTTGGTGCACTGGACAATGCTCAGCCAACTAATCCACACCAGCCAGGGCCAGTAATGTTTCTAATCACAGACAGTGATTGGAAAACATACAACAGTTGTCTGAAGGTGGTAAAAAGACATCCAGACACTGATCAATCTTAAGTATAGCTCTGTTGTTATAGTACAAATAACAGTAATGTACTTTAAGAGACAGGTGCCATACACATTTCATAACATACTATCAATAAATTATTCCTGGCCACACTTTTGGAATTCTGATGTGTTTTAGATTTAATGATAAATTATGATATTCATATAATATACTTAAATAAGCAATTCATCCAATTCAATTACCTTGAAATTTTAATTCCATGTTTATTATTCAAATGAGTGATCTAACACTTGAATCGTGTGCTCAACATTCAAATTAGCGATTTCAAGAAATGGTTTCTTGAACATTCACAGTATTCAGTAAAGACAAGTAAAAACAAACCTAGTGGAAAGAACATGCTAGGAAAAATGAAAAATGGTTTAAAATACATGTGCACAGAGAATAGTCTTTCTGAACAAGACTTGATTGGTTTGTGTGGAAAAAGACCCAAAAGCCCTCTCTTATAACTTAAAAAATGTCCCCAATCAGATAATAGTTTCCTAGTCTCCACACATTTTTGTGGTTTGCATTACCACTTTGCAGATCACTTTCTATTTATAGAAAGACACACTGGGGACCTTACTCAGAACTTGCAGACTTGCTCGTGCACAGTAACTCACTGTGGGTGCCTTCCTGTCCCTGGCTGTTCTCAAAACACCGGTGGGTGTGCCATGCAGCCCACAGGACAACCTACCATCCCAAACGTGCACTTGGTACATGCCGGGAGACGCTAAGTTACACCACACAGAATCCAGCACATTTCACACTCACGTGATGAAGTGTGTGCTTCTGGTGGAGGGATGGAAGGATGGTGCCGAAAACAGAGCAGCCTGTGAGACCTCGCAAAAGCTTTTCGGGTTGGCTTGGGGGCTTTGTCAGTCAGGGCTAACATTTAAAAGGACTTGGGGGGATAAGATTCAACACCCCCTTTAACAGTTTCCTAACCAACTATCCAATTCCTTCTCCACCAAGGAATGTGACATTGAGCACCTGGAATTAAGGGAAATCTCAGCAACCGTAGATTTCTTTAATCATGGAATTAAAACGAACAGAAATAGCAAAGCTGCAAAAAACATGGCTTCAGCTCAAAAATCACAGGCCTTGTGGTGTCTAAGCTATCATTTTTTAAGGCCGAGGGCCATTTTGATCTACTGAGAAGAAACACCTTTGAAAAGTTATGATAAAGAATAAATGACAATAACATGAAAGCAAAGACCAGCAGTCCACAAATGTGGATCACGTGATTTTTTTTCTACAGTTGTAAGCTAGAAATGCAACACAGACAAGAGGAAGTATTCATTTATTTCTCCACTTCCCATTTCCCAGAATTTCCAGTTAGTTACAATTGTGGTTTGAGTTCCAGCATGAAGCATCACTTTTTTTAGGTGAATTTCCTATTTTAAAAACATACTTTTAACATGTTATAATTTATCTTTCTTTAAAAAAATTTTTTTATTGATTTCAGAGGGAGGAAGGGAGAGGGAGAGAGAGAGATAGAAACATCAGTGATGAGAGGGTCATGGATCGGCTGCCTCCTGCACGCCCCCGACTGGGGATCGAGCCTGCAACCCGGGCATGTGCCCTGACCAGGAATCGAACCGCGATCCCCTGGATCCTAGGTAGGTGCTCAACCGCTGAGCCACCTAATTTGTCTTGTCTCTTTTATCTCTCCCCACCTATGTATGTTCATTTTTATTCGTTTTTTTATTGTTCACTGACTTATTCATTGCTCATTCAACAAGTTTCCCACTGTCTAATCTCATGTCCTCACATATAGTAGGGACTCAAATGTTTTTCAGTTGACTAATTGACTTCTGATACCTCCCTGCAAATCATCCAGAATTCCTAGGAAAAATATGCCGTTGTCAGTATTATCCTAGGAGAATTTCCAGGAGACAGGTAGCGTCCTCCTGCCAGAGAGGAGCTTAGTTTCCCATGTCTCCCCATGGATTTGTTAGTCTTGTCTTCACGTTATGAATGGGAGCCTCAAGTTCATGTTAAATGGCTGGCCCCAGAAATCCAAACACCAAAAAACCCTGCAAGTGAAACCATGAGAAGCTCAAATCCCTCTGGGTTTGGGGGAAACAAGAAAGCTATTGCTTATCTCCTGAATCTACCCAGACAACTTTAACATAACCATTTACAGAGAAGAGAGGAATCTAGCACCATGGCAAGAACTCAAAGAAATACCTACAATTATCCCCATCTACAGCACACTGCTTAATTCTACATAATAGTCATGATGCAAACCTTCGGGAACAGAATATAGCAAGTTTTATACTCATGTGATGAAGTGTGTGTCCTGGTGGAGGGATGGTGCTGAAACAAAGCAGCCTTTGAGGCCTTTCAAAAAATGTTCGGGATGTGGCTAATAAACCCATTCATTGCTGATGTCCGAACGCTGGAAATTATCACTGATTCCTTCCCCACAACATCTAACCCAGGGCTTCTTAGCCTTGAACCCACTGGTGTTTGGGGCTGGGTCATTCTTGCTGGGGCGGGGCCTGTCCTCCTTACTGCAGGGTGTTTAGCAGCATCCCTGTCTCCACATGCTGGTAGCACATCCCAGTCATGACAACCAAAAATGTCCTCAGACATTTTCAAATCCCCTGGGAGGTGAAAATCACTCCCTGTTGAGAACAAATGACTCTAACAGCAAGTCCTGAAAGCTGGAATTCCAAAACCTATCCTGAATCTCAATGTCGCTTCCAAAAGGCCCATCCATCTGCCCCAGACCTGAGCCTTCACCCCTCGCTTGGACCACTGCAGTAGCTCTTCACTGCGCCCCCTTCAGGCCACTTTCTGCTCTATGGTCAACAAGATCTTTCAAAAACCTCAATCAGATTATATCATTCCTCTTCCTAAAACCTTCCAATGGCTTCTCAGTCCCCTGGGAACTGCTAATCATTCACCCCCGGGGCTCCCCCTATTCACGGTTCTCTAGTTTCACTGGCTTGTATACCACCTTTCACAAGTACCAGGTTTCCCCGCTTCAGGATATTTCTTCACACTCTCTTTGGAATGCTGACTCTTTTGTAGTATTCAAGGTTTGTTCAAATATCATTTCTCAGCAAGTTCTTCCCGGACCATCCTATGTAAATAACTCCCCTCTCCCAGACAATATATGCCATTACCCTAGCATTAATTTTTATTGTAGTTACGTCCATCATCTCTACTTGAACTTACCATTGCTTTTCATTTTTTACTTGTTTTACCTACTATAATGTCAGCTCCATCACATGTAGTCCTTTGTCCATCATATTTGCAGCTATGTGACCCATGGCCCAGAGAACTCACTTGGAATGCCGTAGGTGCTTCATAAATATTTGTTGAATGAATAAATGACTGAACATCATAAACAATGATGTGTTTTATGTTTGAAGGTGAGCATATTCTTTATTTAAAAATAGTGAATAACCTTTATATTATTAAATCTACTCAAAGCAATCTAAAGTTTTTTAATTTCACCCAGAGTTAAAGTTAAAGCCCTTTCATTTACCTTCAAGGCCTCACCTGACCTGACCAATTACAGCCTCTCTGACATGATTTCTTAACCCTTGCATCTCTAAAAGCAACAGTTGTTTTTAAAATCCAATTAAAAAATGGCTAAAAGACATGAAGAGACATTTCACAGAAAAAGACCTACAGATGGCAAATATAAGCACACGCAAATGTGGTTCAGCTTGTTGGCTATTAGGAAAATGCAAACTCGAAGCATGGTAACCCAGTGAGACGTCACTGTACACCTTCCAGGGAGCCAGAAGAAAACTTAGAGACAACCCCAAATGCTGGCGGGGACGCAGAGACGCCGGCCGCTCGAGTATTGCAGACGGGGGTGTAAAATGGTGCGGTCACTCCAGAAAACACTTCAGCAGTTTGTTAGGAAACAAAACAAGTAATTATGCTATGACTCAGCAAGTGTGCTCTTCACAGCCACTGAGAAATGAAAACTTCTATGCACAGAACAACCTATACCTCATGTCCACAGCAGCTTTATTATTCATCATAGTCAAACAGTGGAAACAAGCCGGGTGCTCTTAGATGAACAGTTAAACTGAGGTGTACAATACCCGGAGTGCTACTCAGCAAAAGGTACAAACTGCGGATACTTTTGAACTTGGACGCATCTCCAGGCTTGGAGGAATTCCTCCAGGCTGGCACAGCTGAGCCGAAGCATGGGCTCTGCTGAAGCAGCCAAGCAGATTCAGCCTTCCCTACCCTGGGCTGACTGCTCAGTAGTAAGTCCCAGCGTGCAAAAAAAAAAAAAAAAAGAGGGGGGAATACAATTTATTCTGTATATTATCTGTCTAAAACATTAGTGACCCATTCGACTTGAATAAAATTCACATCCAAATAATGCAAGCCTTTAAAAAAAGCAAGAATTTGAAGGACTTTATGTTTTATTTGTTGTTATCGTTTGTTTTGTTCCAAAGCACGATTCTCTGCAGCACGTGAGATCAGCCAGTGTTAGAAATATAATCAGGAAACCACAAAGGCTATGGCAATGTTATATGAAACCTCCCTTTGAATCACTAAGCATGTTAAAAAACCAAAATCCTCACGCCACTGGAGATGCTCGTGAAGGTTGCAGTGTGCATGCTACTCACACTTTGCTTGGAGAGGAAACACAAAGGGCTTTTCGGAATATTTCTTCTTGAGCTCTGGGTTAAGTGTTTAAATTGATCACAGAGTTGCTACTAAATTCACAACTTACAAAAATAAATAAAAGTATCACCCCTTTTTGCAGCTAGTAGTGATGTTGCTATTGCAGAATAGTTGTGCTCAGCTCTTTAGTTGTTAAACTCCCGGTATGGAAGAATACTTACTGTTTTCTCGGGCCAGGAGATCCCCATGAAAGCCCAGCAGTATCTTGGAAGGTTTGCCAAAATTATATAAACTGAGTTGGAAAAGATATTATTGGAATGTTCACTGAGACTCTGGATGTGTGATCGATATTCTTGACACAATTCAATGAAGGAAACTTAATGTTGGGGAGAATTTTCTGGGTTTTTATTTGCAAACACAGTCCTCCTCCTGCCCAGTGCGCTAACATCAGCTTATTTGCCTTCCTTGATACAGATCTGACCCCTGTTCACAAAATGTTCTTGTCAATATAGAGAGAGAATATCATATTGAGATACTGAACTGTGTAGAGATTGTTGAAGGAAAATATTCATCGGATCTGTGACATAAAAGCTATAGTTTCTGCATTGTTAAAGCAAAGGGGGCAAGTTCAATAACTACAAATGTAAAAAAAAAATTGTCAGAAGAGTTTGGAACATTTTCCAGAGATATTTGAAGCTTTAACTCATTAACATAGGGAGCCAACACCCTGTTTTGGCTGGATAGTATTGATTATGTATATTGTGAAGTCATGAACAAGGTCAGGGTCTTAGGAATCAAAGGTCTCTAGGTCTGAATCTAGATTCTGTCATTTGCTAGATGTGTGATCTTGGGCAAGTTACTTAATTTAAGTTTCAATTCCTATCCCTCATTAAACCCATCTCTAAAATGAAGGTAATAATCCAAACTACTTCATTCAGTTGCTTTGAGAATTAAATTGGAAAAATCCAAATCAATCAAAGTCCTGTAGCTGTCAAACTTAGTGAAAAATGCTTAGCACAAAGGCCACATGGTAAGTGTTCAATAAGGTATTGTTTTCATTAATATTGTCCAAACCTACTATTACTAGAGGAACTGATGCCAATGTATCTGTCCGTATTCTGAGAAAAATCTTTTCAAGGAGAGCATTAAGTTATATTGAATTTTTCTGTAAAGTGAACTCAAGCACTATTTTCTTGTCATGAGGCTGAAATTTTCAATTTTGAATCTTACAAGGAACCATATTCTTAGCCATTTTCAATCTCTTCCAGGCGCTAGCTAAGAAGTTTTGAGATGAAGTTTGACTGGATCATCTTAGATAATTGCTAGAAAATCACTATAGAGATAGATATTAGTTTCTCTTTTGCTACAAGCTTAGCATTGAAATTGACCCACATTCTGCTCAAACTTCAATACCTTCTTGGATAAAAAAGCTTGTTGACAAGCAAGCAAAGGCAAGGCTCAAATTTATATCACATGGTGAAGTCAAGAAATGTATCTTTTGATGTAAAATTTACTTTACTGTTGCCTTAATTTTTGTCATGTTATTTATACACTTTAAATTTTTATATAATATAAAACAACATATTTTGTTTATTTGAAAGAATACAGGCTTTAAAGGGCTGAGAAAACTGATCTGAGCCTATATATATGGTACTAATTCAACAAAACCTGTATCTGTTTATTACTCTACGCTCAGCTTCTTCTAACGATGCTATACGTAGTTGTTTGCCTGTGATCTTCCAAAGTTGAGAGTGCAAACATCAGAATGAATATTCAATATCAGGAAATGCAGTCTCCCTAAATTCCATATTTTTATATACTAAGATCAAATTTGACCTTAGTTCAATATAGTTCCCAACCATATCCACAACACCTGGAAAATATTAAAATGATATACATATATTTAATCTTTTAGGGAGTTTTCTTAGATGATGTTTTTTTGGTTTTTTTTTGCCAAGGGCCATCTCTATAAAATATATTGCTGCTATATTTCTTAAACCATATTTTCCAAATCAAACTCATTAGTTAATAGAGATTTCTACTCACCCCAGGGGACAATTCCATTGGGCTCTATTTTCCTGGCTATGACCTAGAATTTACAAGTGTAACCTAAGATCTAAATATTTGTTCATCACTCCTATAGTGTAACCAATTCTTGCTATACTAGAATTTTCCATGACTGTTTGAACTATTAATATGTATAATCCATCACGCAGAAAGCTGTAGAATTCTACTTGTTGCATTTTGGAGCTGTTTTTACAATATGATGGATGTTTGTGTTCTGCCAACGGTGAGTCCTTCAACAAGGTAATTACTACAAATCGAATGCACTGTTATTAGCATCAAGGGGCATATTCGCAGAACACACATCAGCACTCATAAGGCATGCATTTGTTAGCATGGCAAAACCAGGAACAACGGAATTGTAAATTTTATTTATAGGTGAGAGCCCCGGAAAACCTGCTGGGAACACATAGACCACTTTGGATAACTATTCCAGGGCATTTTTAAAATTACACTTATAGGGGTGACATTGGTTAACAGGATTCAAGGGCATTTTTATTTTAAATAATTGTTCAAGGCCAAACTACATATAGATTGTAGAAAAGGACTTTCAGATTATAACTCAAGGGCAGAATTTCAGAGGCTATCTCAATTAAGCAAAGGTTATATGTATATTTTGGGTTATTTTATATGCATTTAGGAAAAGCCTGAGATATGCAGAATCCTTAAAAATTCTTATCTCAAGTATTACTCACAAGGTTATCCTTTGATGCGCAGCAACAAGCAAGATTACAGCTCTCTTTGAATTTCATTTTGCAAAGGAAAATTGTCACTTTCAGAAAGGAGATTAGATCCCTCCAGCAGCTTCTACAGGGACATAATTAATGGTACAAAGACCCAGACAAATTGCTCCCCCAGGCCATTACTGGATTTTATATGAGACCACAAAGGTTTATCCTATTGGTAGCAGTTACTGCATCATAGTTTAGCTAATCCCAAATTTCTCTTTAACTCTGTTCATCTGTTAATAAATTCTTGCCAACTCACCATCAATGCACATGCGCACATGTGCGCACACACATGTTAACTCCCGGTACCTAGTCATAGAACACAACTGTGGCCAGTCAGGATCCCCAACTATGGCTCAGTTTTCACATCTCCCCATCAAATTGTGTTCTTTGGTAGTCCTACTCTTTTATGACATTACTGATTATTCAATGAATTAAATGGACTAATCCATTCCTTTGCCAAGCAACCATTCCGTCTAGTATTCAACCTTATAAGATAAACATTATGATTATTCTCACTTTACAATTTAGAAAATTGAGACTCAGCAAAGTGACATTCACACCTAAGCCTGCCAACTAAAAAATATCATGTACTTTCAATTCTAATATTCTTCCCACAGCATGTTTTAGGATAGTAATAGGTGTTTCATTCAAATAAATGAGGAAAATGCTGGGTTAAATAAAAATTAACAATTTCTTCATGGTAGGAATTCCCAGAGCTAATGAGTTTACAAATCATGAAGAGGGTAATATTTACAAAATTTATTCATATGTAGTCACCCTTTCTCCCTACTCAGATTATCATATAGAACTAGTATTTCTTTTTTTCTTTTTTTAAAATATATCTTTATTGATTTCAGAGAAGAAGGGAGAGAGAGAGAGAGAGAAATACATCCATGATGAGAGTCATTGATCGGCTGCCTCCTGCATGCCCCCTGCTGGGGATCATGGAGCCTGCAACCCGGACATGTGCCCTGACAGGGAATCGAACCGCAATCTCCAGGATCTTAGGTCGATGCTCAACTGCTGAGCCCCCCCCAGGCTGGGCTAGAACTAGTATTTTCTTGAATGTACTTTGGGAAAAACTGCACTATGTGTTTTTCTCTATTCATTAATTTATTGGACTAAAGAGCCTACACATTTTGCAAACTTGAGTTCTTTCTCAGCTCAGCAAGAGCATCTTCTGCTATTGATCATCTTGCCTCATCCTCTTATTCTCTACACATTTTGAGAATTCTTATTATACATCTATCTTTTTTCTCATCTTTTTTATGATATTAATTTTTTTGGCCTCATCTGTGGATTTCTTAAGTTTGTCATCTACCTTGCTAACTCAGTTTTTGTGGGTATCTAACTTGCTCTTTACTACTCAATATTTATTTTATTTTTTTGAAGTTTGTACTTTCTACTCTCCTGCTATTATTTTTAGGCAAATTACCTCCCTTGGTTCATCCATTCTACTTCTGCTGATGTCCTTTCCCAGGGTTATATTTTGGATGGTAATGCTCTCTCTTTTGAGTCCAAAAATTATCAGGGTCCATCCCTGACCCATGTTATAAAACTCTAGCTTCTACAGGAACATTCTCGAGTTTGTTTTCCTCCCCACTGTTTCCTGAACCAGCACCTCCAATAAAATACCCTCTTTGGATCAGTCACGCCCACAATGTAACTATTTCTTCAGTACTTATTTCTTTGTCTTTATGCCTTCTCTATGAATTTCTTCATAAATATGGTTTGTGAAACTGTGAACTCCTACAGAAAATAAGACTATTTTCTTAGTATGTTCCTGAAAAGCCCCAACCCTGATATTCTAAACAAAACCATGTTTAACAGGCTGTGCTCCTTACTGAGAAAGTTACATACCTCAGAATAGACTTGTGAACTCCTTGATTTATCCAAAAATCATCAATGGTGGAAACGATATCTTAATTCTCTGCATCTCCCAGGCACATATAAACTAAATAATTCAGCACACAGTTTCAAGGACAAGTATCTGAGTTTAAAACTCAACATTTTCAGCAAAATAATATCAAAATTTGACTTTATATAATTTTCTTGTGTCCATTTTAATGGTATATAGAAACAACATGAACCACAGAAAGTGTCTAAATCCAACTTTAGGCAAGAAAAAAAAATTGGTCTTCCTATCACCTTGGATCAGTTACTCACAAGAAACAAAATTTATACATTTAAGTTTCATTTCATTTCATATTCTCTGAGCTCTTCTCACCAGCTAACTACCAGTTAGCACATGGTAGGAGCCAAGCACTCTGTTAAGCACTTTGTATGTACTATCATATTGAATTATACCATCATATTTAACTTTTGGAAGTGGTTTTTATTATTTTCAGTTTACTGATAAGAAAACTGAGGCTTAGTGAGGAAAACCACTTACTCAAAGTAAATCCCTAAGAAGTGGCAGAGTCACTTAAGCTCCAAAAATATAACAAGATAGAAAAATGGAATATTTGGTTCCTGAAACATTGACCACTGGTGCTGAACATTTGATAGTTTTTTTTAGTCCATCTAGATAGACAAGGAGGGGAGTAGTAAAACATAAGAATGAAAAAGTATAAAAAGAAGACAAGCCCTGGACAGTGTGGGTCAGTCGGTTAAGCATTGTCCTGAGCACCGAAAGGTCACCGGTTCAATTCCCGGTCAGGGCACATACCCGGGTTGTGGGTTCAATCCCAAGTCAGCGTGCATGTGGGGACAACATATTCATGTTTCTCTCCCTCTTTCACCCCCTTTCTCTAAAATCAATTTTTAAAAAACCAAGAAGACAAGCCCAGGATCAGAGGTCCAGCCTTGTTCAGATCTGTTTGCTTGGCCAGCTCTGAGTCAGGAGGGGGGGCAGAGCTGTCCAAGCAAAAGACAGCCCCTCTTGCCATCAGAGCACAGAACTTGTGCAATGAGCAATTTTGTGTCAAATGTTTCATTTGATCCTTCAACAGCCTCTAGGGGTTGACGTATCTGTGGATATGTCACCTGGTAAAGCATTGGCGACCAATGAAAATGAATAGCTGAATCCTGATTAGACATGAGAAAACTGGTTTGCCCAAGACCTCACAGCTAGCAAGTAGCCGCACTGTATCTAAAACGCCGAGTGGCTGCCTATGACATCATGCGGTTCACTTCTAGTGACAGTGACTCCCTCCTTCCTAAGCACAGCCTTCCACTAAGAGGGTGGGTCTTTTGTTTGCATTAAGCCAGGATCCCCGTTAGCCATACAGCTTTGTAACTGGAGGCCCTGAAGGGTTAACTATCTTTCCTAGTAGCACATTCCTCTTCAAAGCAGAGCCACAGCCGGTAGAATCAGAAAGGATAATATTTTTAAAGTCCAACAGCCCCAGGTTCCGATTCTAATCTTCCCATGGAACCTTGTACCGGCTATGGAACCTAATCACCTGCTTTGTCATCTGTGAGATGGAAGTAAGGATAATGCTTTCTTGATAGGCTTACTTTAAGAATTAAAGGTAGTTGCAAATATTCCATAGTATTGATCATGTGCCTCGCAAGCAGGCCTGTAAGGTGAATAGAGTGCTGTTTTTCTAACAGATAAGAGCAAGAGGCAGATCGGTTAATTAACTCGCTCAGCATTCCATAACAGTAAATGAGTTTATCACCAACCCCAGACTATATGGCTCAAAAGCGTCACACTACTGTAAGATAATGCAAAGTACTTAGCAGAGGAACTGGACTGTATTTTTTAAAATGTATTTTTATTGATTTCAGAGAAAGGAAGAGAGAGAGAGAGAGAAACATCAGTTATGAGAGTCATTGATTGGCTGCCTCCTGCACACCCCCTACTGGGGGATTGAGCCCCAACCTGGGCAGGTGCCCTGACCGGGAATTGAACCCTGAGCTCCTGATTCATAGGTCGGCGCTCAACCACTGAGCAACACTGGCTGGGTGGAACTGGACTGTAAACACTCAATTCAGCTCCTTCCATCACACCATGCTTACCCAAGGAGTGACACTCCATAATATTCTGCAGAGTGGCACAGCCACATAGCTCAGTCCCTAGTTAACTGCAATGTGCTGCAGAAAATCAGTTTTCCTGGGAGGCAATAAACAATGATAGCAAAAGCCATCATTCGTTCTTCCTCTGTCCAAAACACCCCAATCTCAGGAACCTCGGGGTAGATGAGCTCTCCAGAGGATAAATAAAAAATTATTAGAAAGCAAATTGTATGTGATGGCAATAATCCAAGTACTAAATTATTTATAGCCTAAAAAAAGAAAAACACTTGTGGAAAAGGAACTTAAAAGTTCCAGAACAGTCCATTAAGTACAATTGTGTGTGGTTTCTGACAATAATTTCTAAACTATCTTAAAGTCCTAAGTTTTCCCTAAGATGCCTCAATTCCAGATTCCATTTTGTAACTTACCTTTCCATTTAAATTGCATTCTTCTACCAAGTTACCAAATAGCTTACCTTCACCTTACTTCTCTTCAATCTCCAATACTTATTTGAAAATTATTTATTTCTGGTTTGGAAGATAATGGAAACATAACCATGGGTGGGTTTTACTAGGAAACTGGAAAAGAGTCTCCAAAGTGGAGACTCCAGGAAAATTACTATGTAACTCAGTAGCTTTTGTGATAAGTGGCTGATCAAGCTACTCTTCAGCTTTCAAGGTTAATCTTGTTTTTAAGTTTTATGAACAGATAAAATTGTCCCCACCTTGCTGGAAGAGTTACAGTCCATGTTACAGGTTAGCTTGTGAAAACGAGAGTATATTCAAGTTAGAGTAATTTGTGTGCTTGTGACCCGATGCAGTTAATAAAGATTAGAAACACAGTATGACACTATTTTTAGCCTTATTATTTGGGCAAAACTTACACAAATGGCTCCAAGTGTGATTTTAGATTCTTATAGATAGTCTTAAAACAAAATGACTAATTATTATCTCATTTATATCTTGTTTTCCTTCAGAAACAAATAGCAGGCACCTTTTCATTTCTCCTATATTATCTGTTCAACCTAATTTCTACCCCAGCTGAAATCTTATTTCTTTTCTTTGATAGCATAATTGTTTCCATGGCAACAATAAAAGATGTGAGAGTATTCTCTGCTGCAGGTGAAAATAATCATAACATATTGATAAACCATCTTAAGGTACCATTTTCATGTAAATGACCTTATGACAGAGAGAGAGAGAGACAGAGAGACAGAGAGACAGAGAGACAGAGAGGCAAACAAAGTGGCATTCAGAAAGCAGAAGTGCTAGGAATTAAACATTTTTCAATATTTTCAGTGATAAAGAAAACATTCAGGTCAAACTGAGAGAGAATGTCAGACAACCATGCCTCTTGATTAGATATTGTAAATAACAAATATTTCTTTAAAATTTACTGAGGAACAAAGGTAAAAAGCTTCCTATTTCAGGAGTACAATCAATTGATTCAGTGCCTCTGTCCCCACATTCTTTGGGGATAAAGTCAAATACATGGAGATAAAAAATAAATGATTCTGTAGCTTGTCCACGGTACAAAAATGAGAGAATCTATAGGTAGAGGCTTCTAGACAATGTTCACAAATTTAAATTAAAAAAATAAAGTTTGGACACTGAAATGAAAGGGGCTATCACCTTAACACACACCAACTTCATTTACTATCAGCTTTTAAGCAATCATTGTCTCTTGTGGGACTGGTGACTGTTGGTACCAGCAAGTGAAATATGCCGGGGCGGGGGGCCAGGAGGGCGTGAATAAGTGAGCAGTGAATCTGCCCCATTTGGGGCCTGACTGAAGCTCAGAGAACAACACTGATGAGCCCAAAGGCAAGGAACTGAATGAAGTGGGTCCTGGAGAAGGCCTGACCTCTGAGCCCCTTAGGCCCCTGGAAGGGGCGAGTGCATCTGTGATGTCCCAAGTGAGACGCAGAGTCTCTCTGGTTTCTAAGATTTGAAAATGGGCCGATTGCCTTCTCCTCACTTCTCAGGTTAGGAGAAGACAAGGAGAGGGCTTCGAGGTGCCCTCTTATGTCTTGGAAGGGGGTCAACCACCTACCAGCTGCTGCATCATTGAACACACAGCTGCCTCCTGCCACCTTGGCTATCTTTCACGTAAAGGGAGAGAAAACACAAATGACCAATATCTGAAATGAAAGAGATCAATCTAGAGTCTATAAACCTTAAAAAGACAATAAGAGCATATTTTTAAAAATGCAGTGCCAATAAACTTAGACCGAAATTGATAAATACCCTAAATTACGAAAACCTTCAGGAAAAGCAGACCACCATAATATCAATATCTAAATATTAACTGTTAAATAAATAAATTCATAATTTTAAAACTTCCCTCAAAGAAAACTCTAGGCTTGGGTGAAGTCTTCATTGCTGAATTCTATCAAACATTTAAAGAAGAAAGAGTACAACCTCACACGACTTTTTCCAAATATAACAGAGAAGGGAATACATTATAATACATTTTACAAGGTCAGTGTAACTCATATCTAAACCTAACATGAGCAGTACAAAAATCCTAGAGTTACCAGCATAGATAACCAGGAACATCAAATGCTTCGGCCACCTAGGACCAGGAACAAGGTAGTGACACCCATTCTCACCGCTGCTGTTCAGCATTGAACTGAAGTCATATCAAGTGCAGCAAAGCAATAAAAAAATCAAAGGCACAAGGAATTAAAAGGAAGAAAGAAAACAATCTCTAGTCACAGATGACATGATTATCCACTTAGTACATCTTAAGGCAGCTACTAGAACAAATAACGAAATTTATTCAGGTTGCATGATATAAGGTTAGCAGGCCACAAAATCAGTTTGAGTCCTTCAATATTAGCAACAAACAATTGGAAAATAAAATTAAGGAAACAATACCATCAAAAAATTTAAAGACTGAGGGATAAATTTAATGAAAGAGTCACAAGGTCTGTACACTAAACAAAATACTGTTAACAGAAACTAAAGACAACTTAAGTAAACGGAAAGACAGAAATGCAGAAAGAATTGAAAGAATTATAGGGAGATATTACATGCAAATCTATGACAATTGATTTGAAAAGCTGGTGGGAAGGAATCATTGTTAGTGAAATACAAAAGTTATTAGCATCAACCAAATGAAAACTTTTATTGAGGAAAAGGAAACTTTGAGGGGAAAAAAAGAAACTTTTATTGAGCAATTTCTATAGAAGTGAACAGAAAGTAAGATCCATCAAGTATTTTCATACCTGAGGTCTATTCGACCTTTAAAGAATATAATGTATACTATTCCGGACCACAGAAAATATGGAAAGCTCCCCAATTTTATGTAAAGCTGGCATAAATTAAATATCAAATCTTGATTGAAATAGATCAATCTCACTTAGGAAATGCAAAAATTCTATCTAAAATATTAACAAATAGAATCCAACTACATATCAATAAAAGCCCCGAACTAAGTAAGGTTTATTCTAGGCATCCAAGGAGAGGTTTGAGTTAGAAGAACTATCATCATAATTTAGTGTTTCAGCAAATTGAGGGAAAACAACTCCTATGATAGATGCTCAAACAACGCTTGATCATATTAACAGCCAATCTCAATAAAAATCTTTAGGTATGCTAGGAAAAGGTAAGCATTGAAATATTTATAAACCAAAAGTCAAGAGTATTCTCAATGTCAAAATGATAGAAAGAATCCAATAAAACCGAGGAACTAAGTAGAGATCATGGTATCGCTATATAGTCAATATTAGTTTAGAAAGTCTAGTGAAAACAATGAGATAAGAAAATTAGTATTTGGTATAAATATTAAAAATGAGGACATAAAACTACCCCTGTTTTACTGATTATATGATTATGTAATTAAATAGCCTAGAGAGTTTAAACAGAGAAAAAGCTATGAGTATTGATAAGGGAATTTGTGGAATGGCTGGATACCAGGCAAGCGGACTAAAATCAATTCTTCTCAAGTAACATATGCTCTTAGAAAACGAGAGAGGAGAAGACGTTCCTTTTAAAATACCAATATAAACTGAGTTGAACAAGAAAGGCATAGAACCTATGAGATCTATGGATCTTAATCTTCTTAACCTTTGACCAGGATATAGTTTAATTTGGGGGAGAAAAAAATATTTCACAAAATTACTCCCCAAACTGGGTATTCATTCTGAAAAAATTAAAATAAGAATCCTATCTCATGTCATATACAAAATACAGGTAAAGTGTTATATATAAATATAATTTTAATGTTTTATCAAGACTTTCTGGGAAGACCTAGACAGAAGCTGATGAAAAAACTGCTTTGTGGTAGAAGATGCTATAAATAAAGACAGTAAACAAATAATAGATTTAGAAAACATGTTTGTATTACAAATGACAGATGAGGGTTTAAAAGCTATAATTATATGACAAAAGCTTTAAAAATTGACAAGAAACAGACAACAGCTTAAGAGGAAAGTGAGCAACAAATATAAATAAGCAATTCACAGATGAACAGATCCGAACAACAAAGATATATATTTACATTCACTAATGGGGAAATGGAAACTGTTAACAATAGACAGTCTTAAACCTATTAGACTGGCAATAATTTTAAATAGTGGTAATATTGTCAGTGGGGATATGTGGAAAACTTATTTTCTACATTGCTGGTGGAAATGTAAATGGCTACAACTCCTTTAGAAAGCAATCCGGCAACATTTATTAAGATTAAAAATACATAAAATTTTGACCAAGCAATCTCTCTCCTGGGTATACATCCCATAGAAATATAACCATCAGTAAATAAAAATATGTGAGCCCAGATGTTTACTGCAGCACTCCAAGTTGACAAAAATGGGTACACAAAGAGATACATTATATTAATCTATAGGACACAATATTCTTCAGATAATTCAGAAAACTTAGGTAATCCACAGAACACAAATATTATTGTTTATATCTGCTAACCTGGAGGAGTTTCCAAAAGCAATTAGTGAGAAAAGTAAGATGGCCTTCTCCAAAAAAATGTGTATAGTATAGTTTCACTTTTGCAGAGCAAACAGTGACACAAGCATATACATATGTGTGCATATATATTATGTGTACATGTTTACATGTGAGATCTGGTTTGATAATCATCAGGGACATTACAGAACAATACATATAAGACTACACGAGTTAAAGGGGTTTACATCTGCTAATTTTTACACTACTTCAAGTGTTTGGAGTAGGAGAGGCAAATATGGGAGGAAGGAAAAAGACAGTAGGGACCAAAAGAACAAACAAAAAGGGAAATACTATTTTAAAATAAGAACATTATGATCATCTCATCGACATAAATTGATAAGTTTGCATGTATACGCACATTTTCTGGCCCGCATGGGCAATATATAGCTACATGTATTGAGTGTGCTTTTCTACACACTTTGTATGTACTAACTTATTTAACCTTTACAACAACCCCATGAGGTTCAAACTACCACTATCCTCATTTAACAAATGAGAAAACTAAGAGGTTAAATGACTTTCTCAAAGTTGCAGGGCTGTTGAGCTCCAGGGCTTGGATTTGAACTCAAGCAGTGCAACCCTGAAGACTTGCTCTTAACCACTAGATATACTGGCTCCTAACCAATTTATGTCCAGGTCATATCATTAAGCCAAATACACACTCGCAATGTAATGGATATAATATGATTTTATTTCAGTACAAAAAGAAACTCCTATAGATATGTATATTTGTTCGAGCAAGAAGAAAGGTGTAGAAGTCTAGTCTGCAGGCTGTTAACTTATGAGTTCTGCTAGGTGAGAATGGATATTAAAGACAAGAGTGGGACAATTCGCTATATATAATCATCGAGTCTCTTAAATAGTATAAAAATTTATGAATCACTGAGATTTTTTTCTCACTTAGGACTCTTTAATACTTAAGTAACATTTGTTCAGTGGGGATTTCAGGCATGAAAAGCTTTATGAGGCGGTGCAAAGGTAAGATTTTGAGAAGTCAGTAGAATATCGTGAGAAAAAGCTGAGGGCAGAAAACCACAAGTCATCTTCCAGATGTACTTTGCTTGGGAACCTGGCCTAGCACAAGCATTTTTGTATGAAAGCAGTGTTAGTACACCTGAAGTTGCATAGGTTTGTATGGCCTTGAATGCCAGGGTTAGGAGCACTTTATTCTCTGAGCATGTGGACTGTGCACCTGCAACGCTGGGCCTCTTAAAATTGTGAACTAACACTACCAGGAGCTGACAGTGAATGCTGTGCAGACACCTGACACGGCCTCCTAACTTTGGCTCCAACTTGCAAGCCCTCGACCAAATATTGGCCCCATCCAGAGATTGCTTTAGTCCATGTGGCCTGTCCTCTGATTCAAAGAAGGAGCCCACGGGGTGTCAGGGCAGGGCTGTGCCTGCAGAAGTCCTCTCCCATCAAGTGCCTCTACCTGCTTCAGAAAGCTCATGCCACGGCTACTTTGCCACAAAGGGGCCACATTCCCTTTCTCCTGCCCACTCTGACTAGAAAACTCCCCAGAGCTGCATCCAAGGCAGCAGGAGTGGGTATAGTAAATGGGAAATAAAACAAAACCAATAAAACAGAGCATAAAATTTAGAGTCAGCTATCTGGGATCAAGCATAACATCCCTGCCATGAATCAACAACTTCTCTCATCTAAATTTTCTCACCTAGAAAACAGAGTGCCTTGCAAACTAAACACCGTTTTGTTAGATTTATAATTGTTTTCAATCACTCCCATTAGTAAAACAGATGTCGAAACAAATCTAGAAATTTGATGCTTATTAAAATACACTTGCTGGTTGATGGACTTTAGCTGTAATACATACCCTTAGATGCCAAGTCTGTAACACAGACAGGCTCACTGACGAGGGACTCGACTATTGACTGTAAGTGCTGTGGAGTCATTTAACCTAAAATATTGTCATGTCTCTCCATTCTCAAAATGCGTCACTGTAACTGAATTTAAAACTATGAAATAATATTAAAGTGATGTACTGATGGCCAGGGGACAGATATTAAAAGGTGATTCATTGAAGGGTCACTGAACTGACTTGTTCAGCTCTGCACAGCTGGGTAATACAGCAGGAATTCTCTTTGTCAAATAGGGGTACCTAAAAAGATGTCTTTGTAATAGAGGGCTGGCTGGAGTCCAAAGAGCCCACGTATTTCCAAGGATAAATTTTCACCCTAATCTAACTGTAAAGAAAAAAATATATACAACAACAAAAAATACAAACTAAGCCTAAGAAAAAGTTCATACAGTATAAAGTTGATCACTTGAAAGGGATTTTCACAGTTATTTCACAAGGCTCACATTTTAGGGTCACTTCCTTCAGTTTAAAAATCTCTGGGCTGTGGAAAGTCATGTGTAAACAACCATACTATTCATGCCTGAATACTGTGCGACTGAACTCTTTCCTTCCATTCCTAGTAATTCTTGTTTACCCACGGGACTCTACCCCATTGATAAAGCCACTTCCAGACTCACAGCCTCCGGGAAGGAAACAAGGGCAAAGAAGTAAATCACTAATTTTGGAGTTTCAAAAACCAAAGTCTTTATGTAAACATAAAGTTGGGAAAATAGGAATGTATAAAATCCAAGGTGTTTTGTGTTGTTTTTTTTTGGTTTTCTATTGTAGAGCACATAAAGGTTACCTGGGCTGGAAAAGGAGAGAAAAATCAGTGAGGGGAAGAGAGATTAGATGCTCCTAAATCCTTGTGAAGGGGCCCATACCCTCCCTGACCCTAGGCCAAGGCTGGGGGAGGGGGGGTGCATATCCCAGGCAGGTTTGGGGATTCCAGCAAAGCCTGAAACCTGCAACTTGCTTCTCAGACCCCAGTAAGGCAGCAAGCACATTCCTTTAAAATGCACTATGACCCGCTCAGCAAGGTGGTACTTGAGTAGCAATGACTGCATATGATATCCTGCCCAAAGGGGACTGAAAGAGCGTCAGAGACTCTCCTGTGGACCCAGAATGCACAAGGAACACATTTTTGGTGTCTCCTGAGAGGGGCTCAGAAATTGCCAAGCAGACTTGAAGAGGCCTGATGTTTAAGACAAGGAAGACACAATCTGTGAGGTCTCAGTGACCAGAAATGACACAGTAAATGCTACTAAGGCAGATGTCAAAAGATCCATGCCAAGGATATGAACCTCAGAAAGCTCCAGAACCTAGAAGCAAACCTGGGATTTGGGAGGAACCCTGAATTGACTGAAAAGACCCTGAAACAATGGAAGAAAGCCCAAATTGATCAAGATTAAACTTCTATCAAGTAAAATAGGAAACTTGAAACGAAAGTTGAGTTTAAACATTCAGGTTTATAGGCTGAGAATCATAAGCATTTCACATGACTACCTCAAGCATACCTTTTTCACTGTCCAAAGATAGATGACAATTTCTGTAAAGTTAAAAATATGTTCTTAATAGCCAATAACCAACTATCATCTCTCAATGAAAATATACATTCTGTTGTTGTTTTTTAAAAAAAAGGGTCATTTAAAATCATTGAAATGATTAAGTCAAGTCTTTTCATCACTGTCAAAGTGTGTTTCCTTGCCTGGCTTGTGTGGCTCAGTGGTTGAGCATCGACCTATGATCTAGGAGATCGAGGTTCAATTCCCGCTCAGGGCACATGCCCTGGTTGTGGGCTTGATCCTCGGCAGGGGGCATGCAGGAGGCAGCTGATCAATGACTCTCTCATCACTGATGCTTCTATCGCTCTTTCCCTCTTCCTTTCTCTCTCTGAAATCAGTAAAGATATATTTTTTAAAAATGTGTTTGCTTATGGGCAGACTAGGAGACTGATTATAAAATGAAATTAAGAGGTGATGTCCTGTGTATGACATTTTAATTGAGAATTCTTCAATGTCGATTATTTGTTTGAGTGAATGTGATTAGGAACAAAGAATAAAGTAGAAAGCAAACTTTCTGGAATTCACGCATCCGACTAAGTGCATCTTGCAGTAATCACACTGGATAAGCAGCTAAAATCTAAGGGTATTCATCCTGAAAATGTTTTTGGAACCCCTCTTTTGAAGTTGGCTTCTGAGATGGTGTATGAACCCCACAAGAAAGTAAGTGTCTTCACTAGGTCTTAGGCAATTTACAAGCGATTCAAGAAACAGGTCTAAATGCTTTTGTAGTCAGACTTTACCTTTCATTATTAATATTTCAAAGCTTGATACACTTATTCAATAAATTTGATCCCAAACATTATTAATGGTGTGAACAGCACAAAATCATCCTTAAAGGATGTCGTTGAAAATATCCAAAACAACACACTTTTGAAGAAATCACAAACTACCAAAGGATTGGTAGATGGTAGAAAATGCAAACTCATCCAACAAGGGAGAAAAAGACAGTTAATACTGTGAACTTTGACCAACAGGTGACTATTGGACTATGATGGCTCCTGTTGGACAAAATCCTCCGGGCTTCTTTTCTCCCAATTACAAATTGGCAAGAAAATGTGGTCTTCATTAGAAAAAGACAACAATAATATTGTGTCAAAAAAAGGAAGAAAATCATGACAGACAAATCCGTTGATGTGTTCTCCATGGAGATTCACCAAGCATACTGAAAAATAGAGACTGCAAGAAAAATGACCTATAGCATCTCTAAAATAAATCTCTTTAACAATCTTCCTTTCCCATCCCCCCAAAGAACCGCAGGTAGTGTCTGAATGTTGCCTGTTCTCAACTGTTAATGCCAACCGTATGGAAGGTGAATTAATTGAAATGTGTGTCCAAATGATGATTGGAAATGTTATTTTAATTCATATGTGCAGAGTGAGTTTTTAATATTTAACAAACATTAGTGCATTAGCACTGGCCAATCAGAACGAAGGCAACAACTAATGGGCACCAGCCGTTAACAAGTGACACTGTCATATTGAGCATCTCAGCCGAGGATTAGCCCTGCTCATCGGTGACTCTCAAGGGGAGAAAATAGCTCCTTTTTATATAGAAATCATTATTTTTCTTTACATAAAACAAAAAGTCTCTGATTGCAATCCATTTTGGGGGAAGGTATATACATTTCTTCAGAAAAGGCAAAAACAAATGGTAAGATTAAGTCATTTTATCTGTTCAGAAGACTTTAAAAGCAAAGTCATATCACTCTACTAGACAGAAAAGGGCTTCCTAAATTTTTATTATAAATATAAAAATTACATGGTGTCTAGTTTCTACCAGAGAAAACGATGCTATATCTAGTAGTAGAATAAAGAGAAAAGGGCTTTTTTTCATCAGCTACTTAGGACATAGAAGATTATACTCCAGAGAGCAACAAGCCTTTCTTAGATTGCTTTTCTCATGTTGAAAAAGAATGGAATGGAGTTCCACAAGTGCTTCTCAGACCAGGCCAGTTTTATCTCTCACTTACAGTAGTCCCTAACTCTAACTCTAACTCTCTCTCCCTCCCTCCCTCTCTCTAATCTCTCATCTCTCGCCTCCCTCTCTGTCTCTGTCTCTGTCTCTCTATCTATATCTATCTCTATCTCTGCGTCTCTCTGATTTTGCTCTTGACTCCTCCAATCCATTGTCCATACAGCAGTCAGATCTTTTAAATCCACATATCTGATCCCATCCCTTCCCTGCATAAAACTTTTTGAGATGTTTCTATTGCATTTGGACTAAAAGATCAGGTCCTTAGCATGACCACATGGTCCCGAATGACTGGTCCTGTGATTTCTCCTGCCTCGTTTTGACCTCTCTCCCTTCCACCCACTGCCTTCCGGCCACACGAGACAGCTCTTGCTCCCTCTGGCTGTGCGCCTGTACTGTCCCGTTGTCTTCCCGAGCCCTTTCCTACTTAGTCTTCAATTTCAGCTTAACTGCAGCTTTTAAGGAGGCCTTCCCTGAATCTCCAGTTAACTTATTTCTTGTCATTATGAATTCATGGATTGAAACATTTCAAGAATTTCAGTTTATTGCAATTATTATCCTACTCCAAATGTCCCAGTTTTAGCTAAAAGTACCCTTTTAAATTTGTTCCATAGCCATGAATCAATAGCACAGCCCCATTAGTCTGGAGAGCTTCTTCACTCTGTGATACAATAAGATGGTCCACGTTCATCTTCTCATCAATTTTGATACATTTCTCAAAGCACTGAAGAGCTTTATTTTTTAAAGAAGTGTGTGGAAGTGTGAACTTAGGAGTCATTCCATTCTAGATGGGACCCTTAGTTCATTGATTGTGAGAGTTCACCACTGGGTCTAAACCATTGCTCTACCCCTCAGATCTTACCGTGAGCCCCTTGCACTTGACTGCTACCGGACTGGGCGAAACCCCTCCCAGTTTCAGCAGATGTTTTCAAACTGGCCTGCCACTGGCTTTTCAGTAATGACTGTTGAGCACTTTGAGTTTCTGGTTTTCTCCATGCAGACCTTGTCTTTTTAAAACTTCCATGTATACCTAGTACCCAACAGAGATATTAAATAAACAAGAGCAAATCCCATAAAGTTACATAATTATCATGTGTGCTATAAATGAAAAGTACATTATGCTGTGAAAGCAAGTAGTACTTTCAGTATTTTGCTCTTTTTGCACTTTCCCCTGTGTGGAAGAGCTTTCCCTTCTTTTCTCTCCAACTCAAAGGTTGGGGTTCTGTGGCAGATACCCAGACCCATTTCCCCTTCTTCCTGGGACCCCAGGCACACGTATTACCTAAGAAGTTATTGGGGTCTCCTTGAGTGAGCATCCAAGTGTGGGGAAGGACTAGCCTCACAGGACATTTTTTTTAAAAGACCGTGAAATACAAAAATCAAATTGCTTTTAAAACTGGGTCCCATCCAGCCAGGAGCGGCTCAGCTGTTGAGCACAACTTAGGATCCAGGAGATCACAGTTCGATTCCTGGTCAGGGAACATGCCGGGGTTGGGGGCTCGATCCCCAGTAGGGGGCATACAGGAGGTAGCCAATCAACGATGACTCTCTCATCATTGATGTTTCTATCTCTCTCTTCCTTTCCCTTCCTCTCTCTGAAATCAATAAAGATATATTTAAGAAACCAAAAAACAAAAGACATTGGGTCTTATGAATCCTAAGTGCTCAATTTACCATTTATATGTATTATCCCAGAGCCTGAATAGCACCCCTTATTTACACCAAATCTTCTTCTACCATTAGTAAACAACCTTATTTCTACTACTGTCTATTATAGCTTAATGTTTTAAAATGTTTTTTTAATTCTTCTCTTACAGTTGACATTCAACATTATATTAGTTTCAGGTGTACAGCATAGTGGTTAGACATTTATAGAACTTACGAAGTGCACCCCCAATAAGTCTCATACCCCCCTGACACCATACATAGCTTTTACATTATTGACTATATTCCCTATGCTGTACTTTACATCCTCATGACAATTTTGTAACTGCCATTAAATTGTATGGACAGTATTCCAAAAAAAATTAAAAACAGAACTAACATATTACCCAGCAATCCCACTTCTGGGTATTTATCTGAAGAAATCCAAAACACTAATTTAAAAAGACATATGCATCCCTATGTTCACTGGCAGCATTATTTACAATGGCCAAGGTATGGAAGCAACTCATGTGTCCATGGATAGACGGTTGGATAAAAAAGATGTGATATATATATATATATATATCACACAATGATAAAAAAGATGTGATATATATATATATATATCACACAATGATAAAAAAGATGTGATATATATCATTTATCATTGTGTGATATATATATATCACACAATGGGATATTTGGTTAATGCTTTTATCAAACCATTTGTTTCAGAAAGCTAGACTATCTTGTCTGTGCAGGCACAAATCCTTAATTCCTCAATCCATTCACTGTCTTACCAGTTTGATCTCTCCCTCTTTCTGGTTCCCTCTTATCAAGATAAAAATTGAGCTTAAATTTTCTTGTGACTAAAATATAAACTTTCCTATTAAACTCTCTCTCTCTCTCTTTCTCTCTCTCCTATCCCCACCAAACATAAAAAATATTAGTATAATTTTTATTTTTTCCTTTCCTATCAACACCACTTCACTTTCCTCAACACCTCAACCTGCCTTCTGCTGCCAACACTAATTTGAAATTATCATCTTAACTACCAATCCAAAGGACACTTTTTAGCCTTTTTTCTGTTCTTATTTGTACATCACTATGACATTTGGTAACAGCTGCTTGTTCTCTCAAAAATCCCTCTTTGTTCCAAAGACCATTTATTCCTAGATTACCACCTATGGCTCTGCTCGTTCTCAGATTCCTTATTGGCTCTACTTTTTCGATCTGCCCATTACAAACCGATGTCACCCAGTAATAAATCCCCACCTCTTCTAAACCACTTACCTTACCGCATCTATGGATTTCACTGATGATTCTGAATTTTTACCTCCAACTTTAGAGTCATATTTCCAATGACAGAAGGGACACCTTCAACCAACTATCCTTCTGACACCTCAAACTCAATACAATCTGAAGCTTGCTTTCTTCTACTCAGCATATCCATTTAACTCATTCAATAAGCATTTATTAAGCTCTACTATATACCAAGATTGTTATAGGTACAACAGTGAATTAAATAGAAAAAAAATTTCTGCACCTGTGGCGCATTCGGTTCAGTTATAAGGTTACATGCAGAGTTATCTGCCCAAAAGTCCAGAACCTTATAGTTTGTGTATAAGCCTGCATTTTATGTGGCTCAGAAATCTCAAGCTGAAAAGCTTAAATTCTGTAGCACAGGATCTGAAGCCACTGAAAAATCACTCCATAGAGTGGCAGCCACAGCCCAGTTCACACAAAGGTCTACTGCAGGAAGTTAATCCTTGCAAAGTGAATAATTTGAGAATGTAAAATTCAGGAGTCCAGTATACAGAAGACAACCCAGAGACTTAGAGCACCTGGGAAACCAGAGATAAGAGGAAAAATGGAAAGGAACTTTAAACTAGTTCTGTTTAAAATGACCAATGAGAGGTTTAGTAACTTACCTAAGGTACCCAGCTGGCAAGTTCAAACCAGGCAATCTAATTGCAGAGGTCACTTTAATAACCATCGTATTGTGGTACACTGACTGCTCACATTGCTTCTGCAATAAAAAGATTGACATCTACCATACCAGTCTTCCTTGCCCTAATCTCAGAAGTTTAGAACTTTCTTCCCTAAACTGATATCCTTATATTTGGCATCACAGTACCATCAAAGCAACCTACAACCGTAACATAGGAAAATAGAAAGATAAATATAGGTTTCCACTAACTCTGGAAAATTCATCTCTCTGTGGAACATGCCTATTATACTCCTCAGAATAGACATGGAAACGCTAAACACACTCTCATCAGTTTATGGGAAAATTACCAGATGGACTCCTTGTATAAACATAACCTCATGACAGGAAGGTGGGGATGAGAGGAGATCCTGGCTGGATGTGATTTTGTAATTTACATCATATATGGATTATCATGTTAAACAATTTTCTGACACAGCCTCACTGAATTTTATGGAATTATGTGTTTGACTTGTGTGGTTTTTTTTATATAAGCTTTAGATTACCACCCTCTAGATGGAACAGCATTGTGGCAAAGCTGATCGCTAATTTCTCCCTGTTAAAATAACACTTTGTTAACTTCTTTACATTCTGAGAGTCAGGAAGGAGAATTTTTGATATTTTATGAGGCCAGCATTACCCTGACACAAAAGCAATAGAAAGGCAGTACAAGAAAAGGAAATTACAGCCCAATACCTCTCATGCACATATATGTAAAAATCCTCAAGAAGTATTGGCAGATTTAATCTAACAACAAAACAAACAAACGAAACACACACACACACACACACACACACACACAAAACACCCTCACAACCAAGTGGAATTAATCCTGGAAATGTAAGGTTAGTTTAACATTCAAAATGTAATCAGTATGATCCATCATATTAACACACTGTCAGAGAAAACCCACCTGATTATATAAATAGATGCAGAAAAGGGATTTTAAAAAGTTAAAGTCCATTCATAATAAAAACTCTCATTAAACTACATCATATGATTATAACAATTATAGTATAAGGAAACTTTTTTAACCTGATAAAATATGTTTATAAAAATATTTATAGCTAACACCATATTTAATATTGAAGATTAAATCTTTTTCCCTAAAATCAAGAACAAGTCAAAGAGGTTTGCTCTCACCACTCCTATTCAACATAGTACTAAAAGCCCTAGTGAATATAGTGAATAAATAAAGGTAAAAATGAAAAGCACCTATGTAGGAAAGGAAGACATCAAACTGTCTGTTCATAGGCTGTGTGATCTACATAGAAAACCTAAATAATTTCCAGAAAAAAGTCCTAGAACTAAAAGATAAGGTTAGCAAATTTGCAAGACACATGACAATACACAAAAACAACTTAACATGTATCTATATACAAGCAATAAAAACTGGAAACAAATTTTTTAAAATTACCATTGATAATAGCTCCAAAAAATGAAATACTTAGGTATAAATCAAACAAAAAATATGCAGAATATGTATGATAAAAACTACAAAAATAAAACTGTTGGAGGAAAAAATCAAAGAAGAGCTAAATAAGTGGATTGGACAACTTGAATATCATTATGATGTCAACTCTCCCCAAATTGCTTTATAGATTTAACACTTATCCCAATAAAAATCCCAGCAGGCCTTTTGTAGATACTGTCAAGCTGATTTAAAATTTATATGAAAAGGCAAAGGACATAGAAAACAACTCAGAGAGAAGAACAAATTTAGAGGACTCACACTACCTGAAATCATGACTTACTGTGTAGCTATATTAATCAAGACAATATGGTATTAATGAAAGTATACACACATAAATTATTGAGACAAAATAAAGAATTCAGAAATAAGTCTGAAAAAATATAGCCAACTGATTTTTAATACAAGAGCAAAGACAATTTTATGAATAAAACATAATCTTTTCCACAAATGGTGCTGAAACAACTGGGAATTCATATGCAAAAAAGTATATATACTTCAACCCACACCTCATACCTTATGAAAAACATTAACTCAAAGCAGATAATGGACCCAAATGTAAAACATAAAATTATAAATGTTCTGAAAAATAACAAAAGAAAACCCTCATGAGTTTGTGTTAAGAAAAGAATTTTTAGATACAACACTAAGAACTTGACCCGTGTGAGAGAAAAACACATCAATTGTACCTCATAATAACTAAAATCTGTGTCTCTATGAAAGGTAATTAAGAAAATAAAAGAAAAACTCACTAAAATACCTTTTAATCATAAATTAAACAAAGGACTTATACCCATAATTTAAAAAGAATTCTCAAAACCAATAATAAGAAAACAAATATCCAGTAAAAAAAAATGGACAAGTGACTTGAACAGACATTTCACTAAATAAGATATTCAGATTGAAAATTATTACACGAAAAGATACCATTTAAAACCAGAGTGAGCTCTCATTACATGCTTATTACAATGGCTAAGATTTTTTTTTTTAATCTGACAATCACAAGTGCTGACAAGGAGGCAGAGTAACTAGAACTTTCATACATTGCTGGTGGGAATGCAAAATGGTAAAGTCACTCTGGAAAACAGTGTGGCAGTTCCTTATAAAGCTAAATGTACCTTTGCCACATGACCTGGAATCCTACTTGTAGGCATTCATTTACCCTACAAAAATGAAAACTTACATCCACACAGAAAACTAGGTTTAGAGCACATTGTGCTTAGAGCAGCAATGCTAATAATCACCCCAAACTGGAAACAGCCTTAATGTTCTTCATTGGTGAATAGAGTCAACAAACTCTGGTACAATAAAATTCTGCCCAGCGGTATGATAGAAAAGACACCGTGGATGAATTGCAAGTGCATTCCCCGAAGTGAAAGAAAACAGACTCAAAAGGTTGCAAACCGTATAATTTCACTTATATCACATTTTAGAAAAGGCAAAACTATAGAGACAGAAAACAAGTAAGTGGTCCCAGAAGTTAAGAATGGGGGAGGTTTCAACTGCAAAGGGGCAGCATGAGTGAATATTTGGGGACTCAAGGGGCTGTTCTGTATGTTGATTGTGGTGGTGGTTACAAGGCTCTATATATTATGGAAATTCACAGAACGAGGCACACAAAAATTAGTGAATTTTATTTTATATATTTTAAAAATAATTATGTAGATATATATCAAAAATTTGCTTTCTGTGAGCAGACTATATCACCCTGAAGGAGTGGGAATCTTGTATACCTTTTTTTGAAAATAAATCGAAACTTAAAAATATGGAGAAGAAAAACCAAGGATGTTTTCAGGGTCACACTACTCAGAACTCTAAAATCTCAAGGTGTGAAAAGTTGCTGGTTGCTTTTCCACATGAGTGTTCAATTCATCTTGACCTCTGACTTCAGGTTTCAAAAGAACAAAAACAGCGTAATGGAAACAAAACACTTCAGCATCATACTATTTAATGACCTGTAATTACAGCTCTCTTAGCTCAGCTGCACTTAGTCTAAACTTAGAGCCTATTTCTCTCACAGGAGAAAAAAATAATAAGGCTAATATAGCCTGAGCAGTGCTCATACACAAAAAGAACTTCTCTAAGTTTTATTCTATTCAAATCACAATGTATCAAAGCCCTCTATTGCACGATTTCCTCTTTATGCCTACGTTCTCACCAAATGTTACCAACCAAAAGTATTATACAGAACATGCAGCAATGTTAAGGTTTTCAATGAAAAGAATATTAATAACTAAGCTAAAAAATATTGCACAGATAAAGCTACTCGTATGAAAAAATCAACATATTTCATTTTAAAATCACCTAGTGGATAACTTGTGTAAGATATTTGGACTCTGCTACTATATAAATTTCTGTTGGTCTTATACCTGTAAATTGTGGTTCCTGATGGCCAAAATCTTCAGTCACACTAAGGAAGACTTCTGATTATTACACCAAAATCAACCCGTATAACCACACCCTAAGGTTAAAAATCTATGCTTAAGATCTAGTTTATTAGCCTTTGAAGAGACATGGATCAGAGTTTTACTGGTGTCACTTGGTTAAAATGTCATATAATATGACATAATGTTATAGCATAGCATAGCATAGCATAGCATAGCATAGCATAGTATATATTATGTGTATGTGTAAAATATATAAATAATATGGAATATATATAATACAATTGTTCAGAGCCATGTCATTTCAGGCAAGAAAGGTGGCCAAGAGTGCAATGGTGGCCTTGACTCCTTTGTAAAACTAAAAATTTAAATGAATAAATATAAACACCTTTACTCTCTTGAAGTGTCTGGGAGATACTGATAGTAGAGAAGACAGAGAAATCGAGACCCTCAGGTTTTTCTGCACACCTGACTGAGGTTGAAGCTTGTTGCGCTGTATCTTTTGTGTGTGTCTGGTTGGACCTCTGTGGTTGATGGTACAATACAAAGTAAGAGTTAAAGGCGCCTATTAAAACATGAAAGGACGAGGTGAATCATATATTTCTGGATAGAAATCAGAGATGGTCGTAAAATCATTAGACAAATTATACTAGATCAAAGTCTCATTACTTCATATTCAACTTTCTCCTTAGACATTTCTGCTTAAACTCTGGGTTTATTTTTCATATAAGGTAGCAAATGAAGAAAATGCAACATCCTCTCTACTTCAAAGTGAGAAAAAATGAAATAATATATGTGGAAATGTTTTGACACAAAATGGCACTATATACATGCAAGATAATATTTTCTTTAATAGCCACTGAGAGTGTCAATTCTTTTCTTTAATCGACAATCTCCCAAATACATAGCAACTTTCTATATAATAAATTAACAGCTAGATTGTTATTTCCTACCTGTGATGTGTAAACATTTCTTAAACCAGTTTAAGAAGTAGAATGGTGGTTCCTCCAAGTGTTTTGCACTTATACCAAATGGACACAATAAATCAAATCATCGAGAACTCCACCCACATAAATCTTCGGCTTTTGCAAGCACCATAGAAAGATGTCATAGGAAATATTTTGAAGATGAACATTTTCAGTTCCCAAACTCTCAAAAAGCCATTCATTTCTGCTGAGAATTACTTCACTGATTACAGAGGGTTTCTTAAGATGATTAGACACAGGATGAAAGGGGAAATTAATAAGCGATAGCCACTCCAGTGTTTCCACTGCCTTAATCATGGAGGACTGTAAAACAGTCAATCAAACTGATATCATCTCCTAACACATCTAAAACATCTTTAAGGAAACCTCACTTTTTCCAATTCAGGCATTCTGATTGCCTTACAAATTCTTCTACTGCACATATAGTAGCTTTGCTTTACAGTTTTCTTACATTAGGAGCCCACTAGGTGAAGAATAGATATTTCTATTGAGTTACATCTTTGAATAGTGTCTAGCACAATCTAAGAACATAGCTTATGTTAAACAGCTATAATTAATAAAACCAAAAAGTTAGAAAGGTCATGTCATTTAGCCATTTATCAACTACTCTCGATAGGCCAATCTATTGATATAAATTATCTTTTAACCTTTACAATAATTCTATGACAGAAAAATTATTAACCCAGTTTCATACATGAGGAACCAGACACTTGGAGTTTAAGTAATTTGCTCAGGGTCATGCATTTTATAAGTGGGGGACCTGGAATGCCAATTCTGTCTGACTCAAAATATAGGGTGTCCCAAAAATATGTAAACACACACTTTGAATAATTATAAAGGCAATATTTATTAAAATGCATTTCACTTTCAAAATTGAGCTATCAGCTGTTAAGGTGTGTATACGTTACACAGGGGGGATACCCTGTATTTGCTTTTCCCTCTGTGATGAACCTTGTCATCTACCAGTGGTAGGAAGCTCATTCCTCTTGACACAACAAATCTTTGGACAGTTCTGACAGATCTTTCTAATGTTGAACAACTAACTAGAAAAATATTTACAACATGCCATAAAAATTCATGTTATCATTTGTCATCAGTAACCACATCCTGAACCTGCTGGGGGGTCTAAGTCTACATTTTCCTTTGAAGATAATCCTCAAAGTCTTAATCATACTATCATACAATTACTTACTTGGCTTTCATATTATAATCACATGCCTTCCCTTTCCTTAAAAAGAAAAAACCTTAAGACTTTGTTAATGTTGCATCATTTCTTGATTGAGGTCCCAGAGTTTTGCATAATAAATCCAGATGATTTTTGCTTGAAAAAGTGTTCACGCAGGCAATATCAACCAACCTCCTAATTTTGAAAAGAACTTCCAAGTGATTCCTGTAGAATATCTTGTTCTAATTAGATCTACCTAGATAAATTACCTATAAAATATACCTCTAAGTAGGAGACTAAAGTGAACTGTTAAGGGATAAATTAAGCTTATCCATATATTATATGTGATTATCCAAAAGTGTTTTACCTTGGTGATAACTGTTGCTTAGTTACAGCTTCTGTCTGTTCCTACCCAAAGGATCCCACCACCCTTCTACTAAGATGCAACAAAACCACGTGCACAGCATTCTTGCTTCATACTTGTAATAGCCTAAAGACGTGCTCAGTTTAACAAGTATCTATGGCAAGTGATCTAAAAGAAAATTAAAGTATTAGAACGGTGTTATCTGACATTGTAGGAGATGGAGATGGTATCTAATGAATTTACCTTACCTCTTCAGCTCTCTCCCACTCAACACATTTCTCCATATTTTCTGCTTCTCTCCTCCAGAAATACTTGGCTTGACTCCAAGAGTCTCTTCATACACATGCTCTTATTTTATTTTCCTGCCCCTGACACCTAAAAAATGAGCTCCCCCATTTCAGGGTTTGGTCAGTGTCTTGGTTTATCCATCAATCCTCAGCAGAGGGGGCTCCAAAATTGCTAATTCCAAGTCCCAATGCCACAAACTAGTGCCTGGATATTACATGCTGATTAGAAATAAGCTGATATTTTATATACTGAATTGTTCCAGAAACCTTATATCTCTTCAAATAAACAATAAGCTTGACAAACTCTTATTTTATTTCAAAAGAAAAACAACCAAGAATAGAAATCAATTAGAATTTAATACAATATAACCTCATAATTATACAGAATTATTAAACAGAATTCAATCATACGGATAAATTTGCAAAGTAAAATCCTGATATGAAATGATAACTGTACAATCAGGATATTTGTCCTATTACCCACACCAGCATACACTCAACACTCAAAAACTACCTATGAAGTATGTACTCTATGCCAGGCACTGAAGATGGGCTTAGCTAGTTAATATTTACACACGGTTATGCTGCTGATGAGCTCGATTCACATTCTAAGACCACAACAATATTCCTATGACCTACAAGTCTTATAGAGACATCTAAACAATTTTCAAACAAAATGACTTGCTAAATAAATATGAAAATGTAAAAATAAAAAAGGTCTTAGTTCCCAAGTTTTAGTTTAAAGTCGCATACATTTTCCTCCCCATTTCCAAGATTCCAAGCCATCTCTACCCCACTACACAAATACGATTCATTGAGGAAATAGTTAATATTCTCTCTAAGTAAATTGCAAAGAATATGTGTCAATCTATATATGAAAAAAATTACTACAGGATCAAGCATAGCATGAAACCAAAGTAAACATAGTTTAAATGACCAGAATCCAAATGCAATGGAATTTATAGATACTTATGTTGATCCATTTCGCATTGCCAGGGTAATACATCACACAATTAAAGGCTAACATAATATGCCTATGATATAAAATGTGCCCACATCTACATGAAATTTATTTCAGGGTTGCAAGGTCATGGAAAAAAATCATTAACTAACCCTCTGTTGGAACCACCCAATGAGTTTAATTATAGACTTGCCTATAATGAAGACTCCCTGGATCAAGCACTTGCTTGGAGATCTACTTTGCATACTCTAGAAATTGTGAAAACAAATCAGATAGTTGATTATTGCTGAGATACTCACAGTAGAAGTTCCTTTTTGCTCGTGGGTTCATCATTTGGGGATGTTTTCATCAGGAGTCATCATGCCTTTGATCTTTAATGCCGTTCTTCCTCCAAGGTTTCTTGTCCGTAATTCCCCAAACAGAGTCACTTGTACTAACAAGCCATCGTCCCATACTGTTTCCTTGCTTGCGTGAATGTTCCCCTATAGATCGAGTTCCTGTCCAGAAACACTCAAAAATGAACACACGCTGCTGAACGCGAGTGCAATGCGCTCCTCAAAGACTCTGCTTTTGCAGTTGGGTTCCGGGAGAAATTCCCTGGCTGAAATGAGGAACTATATCCCAGGGATCCCAGAGAACTTAAAAGACTGAAGTTCCTTCCTTAGGAATGAGCAGATCAAAACTGCCAGCCTCGTTTATTCTCACTAGTTTACGGGTCAAGTACTATTACCCACGAAGCACCCATGTACTGTGTGCAGCCTGCAGACCCTCCCAATTGCCAGAGTAACAATATCCCGACTACATTTTAAAATCGGGCTTAGTATGCTTTGAAGTACATAATGTTTTCCATTCCTGAAAGGACAAAGAGATCTACATTGTCAAAGTTTATTTTTAAGCTCATGTGCTTGCTAAGTGCAGTGGCGAACAGGCTTTCCGTGCCTGTAGTACCATTGCTGGAACCTATTAATGCGAACAGATGAATCGCTGGCTTGGTTCCACATAGGCTTTTATTCCACCACTACCCCTTTTCCTAACCTTATCTAAATTGCATTGACTATCATTTTTTAAATCAAGAAGGCTATCAGTTTTTCTAAGCTTGCTTGTTTTAATTTTATCAGTACAGAAGCCATGCAAGAAAGGCAAATGAGAGGAAGTTTTCAAGTAGCTTTTGCTGACATAAGAAAGTCAGTAATTAGAGGTAGATTCTGTTTCTGGATGAAGTTTGAGGGATATGTGGAGACAGGAAAAATGGCAAGTTTTAAATAAAAGAGATAAAGATAAAGGATGGAAGAGGGAGTGAGAAAGAGAAGACAGGAAATAAGAAGAGAGAAGGAGAGGGATGTCTTGACTATTGACAATAATTCTTCACATATTTTCTTATTGTTGGGGAAGCAAATTGCTCTGGTTTGTATAACCCCCTACCGGTCTGCTCAGCCCACCAAAATTAGCCCACATGTCATCTGATACCAGACTAAGACTCATGGAAACACATTATTGCTCTATTAAAGCCATAACAAAATACCACTGAGCAGTGAGCATTAGGTGGGAGGGTGGCCCCGAGGTAATACAATCCGTGTTATAGAATTTCTAGCCCAAATTTTAAACATCTGGTTTTGATATGATAATAAATGTGATAATGTACATTAAATGCCGGTATTCAAGTAACATAATCCTTCCGTCTGACTAAAACAATGCATGCTTTTCAAATCACATAAGAGAGAGAGATTAGATGGATAGACACTTGTATTTGTGCATATACCGAAATGACCCTCCTGGGCACAAACATACATGTATACATACCCAGCAATAGCACAGAAACTATCAGTTGCCTTTCTAGAAATAAAGTATGTTTTCACTGAACTCCTCCTGTGCTCCCTTTTCAGGATGTCCTTTTGCACAATTGCACTACTTTGTAGGAGAACTGAGATTGAGGGAAATGGAAAGGGAATGTGAAAAATACTACTAGTAATTGGACCAGACAGAGATGTGAGCCCCTGACCTTTGCTTCATTAGTACCATCTCATGCTTTAATCTGATGAACTACCCTGCCACTGGCGACTGGAAAAATAAATGAAATTGGATTATCCCAATCCTGTTTTAAGTTAGAGTTTCTGTATTTCAAGTCCAAATATTACCATATTATTTGATGTCAAGTAATTCGGTGCTGTAAACAGTGCTAGGGTCCAGAAGTTAAGATCCCTTTAAGTTGGCAGCGTAGAATTAGACCAGTTGATAAAGAAAGAACTAACCCATGAGTGTTTGCTGACCTTTTATATTTACTTACAGGGAGGCTGACAGAGTGACCTGCAGGATGGAGGCGTGTGGATGCTGCTGAGACAAAAGTCATGCTGGGACTGCCAAATAGTTAATGACTATGGGGTTGAGAGCTAAGGATGAGGCTAATGGCGACTGAGCCTCATGTGTTTCAGAAAGGGAACTTTGTACAATGGTGTATTGTGCAAACCATTTCCACTTATCAAACATCTACTATGCCCCAGGTACTCTGCTAAGAACACAGTTTTGTATATTAAATGCAATAATATAAATACATACAAAATAAAAAGGCAGTGAAGATAAGGGAGTAGTTAATTATGTTTGGCAAGATTTAAGTTGACATCTAAGCTGAATTTGGGATAGAAATTGGAATTTTCCAAGCAGACAATTGGTGGTAGGATGTTCCAAGTAGGAGAATCAGCTTATGCAATAGTGAGATGAGTGAAATGGAAAAATTACTCTCAAAAACACAAATAGTATACAATATAGGATTTTAAAATTCTAGTGAAAATTTGGAAAGGGCAAGACAATCCCAGTCTAGGTTTGTCCATTTTACTCATCCATGTGAACCATGTAAAGGGAGACACTAAGTCTTATATACCTTAGGATCACCTATGTGCCTGGCACATAATGAATTGACTGATTAATAAATTGCTTTGTCACTCCACCCTCCAGGAAAAATTATATGAGTACATCTTGTTCCAATGGTAATCTGTATCCTGCTCTTTCTCCCAGCAAGGAGTCTTGCCCAAAGTATCTTTGAACATCAGGAATATTGAAAATTTATTCACTCCCTCGTTTCCTGCTGATGTTCAAAGCTTCATGAGTCAGGTGAATGGTATTTGAAGGAGCTGGCACAAAATAAAAACCCCAAGTGCTCTTTCTTGAGTTGAGCCAAACCCAAACCTTTTGAAAGGCGTGAAAACATGCAGCCACATTCGTTTGGTTTTCCTTTCCTGGGCTGCTCTTCTTCCTGGTGCTGGCCAGCACCACACAGAAGTCTTGCGACATGAGCCATTTCCACGGAATTTTAAATTCTGCCAAAAACAAGAGGGATTGGAAATTTCGTGAGAATGGTTATTCTTAGGAGATTTCCATCCCAGATTCCTAACTTGTGTGGCTCATATAAGCATCTAAAATGCATTGCCAAACCTTCTGAGGTCCCCCAATACACTTATTTCCATTCACATTTCTGCATAGAGACCTCAAAGTAACAGTGAATGCAATGGTTTGTTGGGAAACAAGATCCCCCTACCTATGTGGAAATGGCTCTGGAATGCCATGATAAAACAAACATTGGGTTTCAATGTACCCAGAATATGTTCAGTTTTTAGATGAGACATGTTTACATTCTCCCAAATAAAAACAACCTACCCCAAAGCAACCCTTCAATTTTTATTCTTTTGCTTCTGAGCAACTTTAAAATATAATAAGAATATTGTCTTAGTATATTGTTAAGTGTATAACAGCTCAAGCTCTTCCTTTAGGCTCATTTCTCCTATAGTCTTCCTATGAGAAAACTAGATTATAAACTCACCCCAAAATTCTCACTAATTTGGACACTATATCAGCAATCGCTATGTAACACACCTACTCCAAACTCAGTGGCTTAAAACAATAGGCATTTATTATTGGTGACTCTCTTATGGGTCAACATGACAATTCTGGTCTCCTCTGGGCCTCATTAATGCATCAGCTGCACGTTGGGTAGGTGACTGCTGCTCTTGGCTGGGCTCTTTGACATGTTTTGAGGTCAGCTCCCTGCACGCTGATATAGGATAGTCTACCTGAGATAGCTGAGCTCTTCCCCTCGAGCCCTCACTTGCACATGTCTTTCATATCCCTCCAATGGACTAGCCCAAGTGTGGTCTTCAGCAACCTTGAGTACATTTGCAGGGCAATGAGAGGCAAGAGAGGAAGTGGAAATGTATGAGTGTATTTTAAAAGCTCTGTTTAGGTCAAATTGTTAAGGTCATTTGGGCCAAAGCAAAATACAAGGCAAGCCCAGAGTCTGTGTTAGGAAGGTATCTACTACCAAAAGATGTGAATTCAGAGAAGCATGGAAAATTGGGACCATTCATACACTCTCTCTACCACAGGTGCATAATTTTATATCTGAAGCCAAACAAGCAACACATCTGGAGTCCCTGGTTCCTCTCACCATTCCCAGGCTTCAGTTCCAGAAGCACACACTACACATGGGGTAAGACCTGGCTTCCCCGAAGCTGTCAAGGGCACCAGATGATAGAACTTCTTAAGTGCGGGGGCAGCCAACTACCATGAGGCAAACTTTGACCAACGAACAGCAGAAAATGGGAGAACCGACAGATAAATGTCACCTCACTTCTTTCCTGAAATGCACTGTCCAGATGCAATGCTGGCTGTCCAGACAATGCTACACACAGTGCACAGCTGATGGGGTGGCTGTGCCTCTTCTTGGCCCTTGGTGACCTGTGGTCAGCATGGTGGCGCATCATCCTGCGTTTGCTTCCCGCTGCTCTTTGCCACACTTCCCTTCCCCCGCTCTAGTCACCCTGGAATTCTCTTCCCGATAAAGCATTAGCACTTAAGCCTGTGTCAGCTCAATTTTCAAGAAAAGCCAGGTGAGACATCTGTTTATGTATATGTGCTGTATAATTTGATTTATATATATGTAATGTATATATACATATGTGTACATATATACACATATGTATATCGTATTGTTCTATATAGAGATAGTTATATAATTATATATAGATGTATATGGCATATATATGCAGATATAAATAACCATTTAGTTCCCATTACTCCTCCATACAAAAGCCCATACCACTTAAAATCCTGAAGCCTTAAGCACAGCATGGTGACATTATGGAATAAAATATCAATATAAAGAATTTATAAACCCCAGAGGTTTTGTTTTCTTTTTGGGTTTTTTTTTTTTGTTCTTTGCTGAAAAAACAAAACAAAAAAGCTTTACAGGAATTAATAAATATGAACTTTGTAAAATAGCCATAAACTTCAAAAAATGATCAATAAGAACACTGATCCCTTAGGAAAGTAGGGTTTCAGACTCTAAAAATTAGATATAAATGAGATGAGTACCTTTGAAGATTTTTATCTTATTTTTTAGCTTAACATATTTTTTCTATTACATTTTGTGGGGCCTAAAACCAACGCTCTGCTTTAGTGTCTATGCTCATAACAGAGGCTAAAATAAAATGTCCACTCAATGGTTCTTTATATGTGTGCTATTTTATGTCTTATCAGAGAGATGATAAGGTGAACTCCTAAGGCCGTTTGTCACATATTTCTCTAACAGCGTTCGCAAAACAATGTAGACTTTTTCAATGATTTTATTTTTATTCTTATCACTCAAATCTAAATAAAGGCATGCATATTAATTTGTGGACTAAGAGTTCAGTATTATTGATCCAGATCAGTATCACTAACTTAAATTTTGTTAGACTTATGGATCATTTTTAGAAATCAGACCATTTGTACTTGTTTGATCACTGCTTGTGGGTGAAGAATAATTTAATATCCACTTGTAGCCTAAGTGTCAACATACTTCAAACCTGTGAGTGGCAATCTATGGCCTGCACAGCCTTGAGAAAACTCCTGTAACCCAATTTCAATCACAACTTTTCAGTACTCACCAAGCATAGAGACTAGGGAAGAAAAGCCACCAAGACAGTCTTTTGGAAAAAAGTCTTTTTAGAATTCTCTGTCCTGGGCCCTGCAGCCGAGAGAGCCTCAAGGGTGAAAAATGGAACAAAGGCTGAGATGAAGGCACCCTGAAGTGGGGGGATGAGGGATTGGATCTCTGCCCCCTTAGGGCAAAAGCAGCTCCAAGAAGAAAGCAGCCTGCTCTACTAGCCACCAGTCCGCCCAGAGGCTGGAGCCATCGGATCTCCGTAGGCCCCTCCCTTCTAGATCAGGCTTAAAGCGACCCAAACGGAGAAGAGATTCTACCACGTGGAGAGGGCCAGGGAAAGAGGAACAGCACGTTTCCATGACCAGCCCAGGGCCTGGCGCACAATAAGCATTCCAAGAAGGTCATATTAATTGGAACGAACCAATTCTAGCTCCACGTGGGCAACTTCCATGTGACACTGAGCAAGTTACTGTTCGTGTCTTCACTTTGGGCTAAGTTTCTCCATCTGCACAGTGGGCATAATAATAATTCTTACTCTCAGAATAATTTCAAGGATGAAATGTAATCGCCATAGGATTTGGTGACTCTTACGTGCTAAACAGATTCAGGAGTGGAAAGATAGCTGCATCTATACTCACAGATTTTACAAACCATTTGCCCTCCTTTGGGTTTTCCCTAAAAGCGGGTCCTGAACCAAGGACGTGTATGTAGGTAGTCCATTGAGGAGTAATTCCACCAAGCAGGAAAGAGGGAATGGGAAGAGTCAAGGAAGAGGGGAAAGCTAATATTCAAGGTCATTTCTGTGGCAACTGGGATTTGGTCTTGCAGGAGAACTTACAAGAAGTATATTAACATGTCTTAGAACTGTCTACCTGAGGATAGGCTGGGGATGAATTTCTCCATCTCTTTGCACAGTTCAAAAAGGATACCCTCAGAGGTGTTAATCACATCACGCCCAGGTACAAACAGATGCTTGACAAGAGAGCAGGCTTCCACCAGGGACTGTAGAAAGAAATGTGCACATGAGAGAAGATGCTGTTGTCATGAGGTGAGTTGAAGCTCACATCCAGGTGAGGCTGAGAGGATTCTAGCATAAGCATCAGAGACATCAGATACCATTTGCATACCTAAAAAGCAGAGCCAATTTCCTCTTGAGTACAATTCCATTTAATATAACACACAATTTGAATTGTAGTAATAATTCCGAAGTTTGCTGGTTCACTTGCCCACAGTAATCTTACTGAGCTTAACTTTAAATCCAGTGTCATACCTTTGTGAGAGCCCAAAGACCCAGCCTTGCTTCCTGCAGATTCCTAATAGTTTACATCTTTAAGCATCTGTTTCTTGGCCTCCTGCCTAGAGTTGCAAAGTCCAACCTCTACATAGATTTCCATTGAAGCACTGTGTGAGCTGAGTAGCTTTAACGCTTCAGGGATCGTGAGAAGGGCACACCTCACACTGCCTCACAGCGGTCATCTTGCCCACTCCACCACACACACTCCCTCCCTTCATCCTATGCCTTCAAGCCTGCTCACAAATGCATTGTATTTTCTCTCGCAGACAAGAGATCCATTCATACTTTGATCTTAGAAGCTCAGCTTTTCCAAACAAAATTGGGTTTCTACCTACAAGTTCTCATATAAGTTACTAAAGTTTTTTCTTCATGTTATAAAACAGGATATAAATTTTTTTTCTATGAGCTTCAATACAACTATTTTTGAGTGAAAAAATATGATTATAAACACTTTATTTTTCCTAAACTATCACTTGCACAAAATATAATACTCACGGCGGACTAATTCAATTCCCCCTTTTAAATGTTTGCATACCTCAAAGCATTTCTCCTCTTTAAAGTTATTATATTTATATTTTTTCTCTTATTCTCATGATATTTTATTAATGTATATACTTCCTCCTACTAGACTGTAAACTCCAAGAGTATAACAATTGAGTCTCATCTGACGCTAAATCATGGGCACCAAGTAGATGATTAATATATTTGTTCAATGAACAAATAAGTGAATGAAAATATATGGGCAAACTTATTAATTGCATGGTTAGAGAAAATGAATTATAAAGAAAAACAGAAACAAAACCCAAAACCCAGAAAAATGAAGTGTCTTGTCCAAGGCCACACAACTAGTTGAGAGCAGAGAGATTTTAGCGAGTTTGCCATGCACGCTCCCTCAGCCCGCTTGTAACTTTAGCCTGTAGTTCATTGCGATATTGCCTAACAGAAGCTCTATTACAAATCCAGTGGCTTCTCTCACACCCATTTGTTTGACTAAAGGCACATCAAAGAAGTCTGGTCTCAGAACTCCCTGATTCTTATTTTCCTGTTGAGAGACAGCAAATTCGATTGCACTTTATATTGAAAAAATGGCACTTTGGGCCAATGCCCCTTTTTTTAAATCACTACTTTAAAATGCCTCCATTATCTCCACTGGCGCTTTTAGTGATTTAGGACGGGGGTCATCCCTCACATGCACCAGAAGCCAACGAGAACTGAAGTTTCCACTTCTCAGGAACACACAGGAAGAAATGGTACAGGGGGACAAGCGCTCAGAAGGGCTTGTAAAGGCAAAGAAGCACGTGTCAGTCCCCTCTGGGACTTCAAAGAGTCCCAGAAATCTACATAAAAGTCAAAGGCAGACAAAGAAAATCTGACCGTATTTCAACATAGCTTCAAAGAAGTCAGATTAGAATATATAAAATTCCACTTGTAATCTGAGGATGGATACATTTATTTTTAATTTTTTTTCCCTAGCCTAAATACATTGATAGAGCTGCCAGGGTGTTGGCTTAGGCGCTCAGGTGGGAAAGTCTGTGGCTCCAGGGTCCATGTAAAATCTGCTACTACAGACAAAGTTTGGGAAGAGGAGAGGGTAATCTTAAATTCTCATCTGAGGGCCTGAAATTCAAACCCATGCCACTATCCTAAGTAGTATGCAATTTTTTAAAAAAGAGACTGCAAATAGGAAATCCCTTTCACCTTGTTCAACCTTAACATATTTCCCAAAGACTTCTACATATGTGATGACCAACATTCACGAAACGCAATAAAGCTTCCCTAGTTCACACAAAGCAGGGGAGATCATGCTTCTATACAGGGTAGAGAGGTTACATTCAACTAAATGTGCTAATGCGACTCCCTGAAAAGTTGTTTACATGTTTTAAATGGCAAGTGTTCTTTCCAATGATGAACCTCAACAGAGTCCTTATAGCACAAACTCTAAATTAGAGTGGCTAAGGTCAATGGCATTTGCTATGAATAGACTTGCAAGTGATCCCCACCTGTGATTCCATCCTTTCTACACAACACCATTTAGAGCTTAGTGCATTGCTTGCATACTCAGAAGGATACCATAAATAATTTCTCACTGGGAAAGATCATTTTGAAAAGGGTTATAATGATAAAAGAAATAAAAAACAACAGACCAACCTCTCTCTGCTGCTGCAGAGAATAAGGTAATTTCTTTCTTGCCTTCATTTTTCTTTCTTTTATACTACACCCTGGTTCCTGAAGCCAATGGTAGTTTTTTTTTAAATCTATAATGGCCCTGCTTTGTAACTTGTTCCATATGTTTGACATGCTTCGTAAAATAATTCCACATTAGTTTCCCCAGCCTAGTGTTTGGATCGTGACATCTGTTTTTTCCTATGTTTTCATGATTTATTTTGGTGTCCGTGTGAACTTGCTGTATAATAGTAAAAGGAATTTGCTTAGATTCCCTTTTCCTGGAATGTCTCCTGGTGCCTTGCAAACCCATCAGACCTCCTATCCACAGAAGATCTGACTCAGCCACTATCAAGCTAACTCTGCCACTGACTAGTGTACAAACTCACACAAGTCCCTCCATCTCTCTGGAACTCAATGTCCACGTCTGTAGAATGGGAATGATAACAATAATGGCTATATATAGGATTTGGAGAAAGTTTCAATAAGTTATCATGTAGTATATATAAAGCACTTTGATCAGTACCTGGCACGTAGCAAGTGCTGGTTGCTTTAGTTATTAAAGCCAAGGCACAAGGAAAGATCTTAAAGACCTAGGTTCCTCATAAACCGATGAACCAAATAGATCCAGTGACATAGAAGCATAGAACAGACTGAGGAATCTCAGAGGGGAAGGTGGGGGTGAGTAGGTGGGTGGGGAGAGATTAACCAAAGAACTTATATGCGTATAGGCATAACTCATGGACACAGACAATAGTGTGGTGAAGGCCTGGGGTGGGGGGTGTAGGGTAGAAGGGGTCAGTGGGGAAAAAGGGGGACATCTGTAATACTTTCAACAATAACTTAAATTTAAAAACAAAAAACTGTGTTCCTCTTCCTCTAGCATATCTTTGCTCTCCTTCATTTAGTCACTCACTCAGCAAATGGTTATTAAGTACCGAAAGATAAAATCAACACCGAGTGCAGTCATCATGGAGACTGAAGCTAGAGGAAATCAGGGATACTAATCCTATGTTTATTAAAATCTTGATATGTTATTTATCACAGATTTTTGCTTTAATGCTGGCTTTTTAAAATATTGCATTAGAATATTATTTATCTTGATTACCAATAAAGTATTACTTATCTTGATTACTAGATGTGCAAACCCCCAATTAAAATTGTTTGCCCCAAAGCAGATACCCCATTTGCCACAGCTAGTCCTGGTCCTGGACAACTGTGAGCTATACAGTTCCAGTCCTCATGGTTTGCGAGATTGGCTCAACCAAGTTATCACAAAAATATGTAGATTCTTCCCCATTAAAAATGAAAGTGTGGCCCTGGCCTGGTGGCTCAGTTGCTTGGGGCATTGTCCCATCCACCAAAAGTTTTCAGGTTCAGTTCTCAGTCAGGGCATATACCTAGGTTGCAGGTTCAGTCCCGGGTCAGAGAGTGTATGGGAGGCAACGAATAGATGTGTGTGTTTTTTCTCTCTCTCCCCTCCTCTCTCTCTAAAATCAATAAAACATTATATTCCAGCTTTTAGGTTTTTTTAGTTAACTTATCTGTTTGGCTTTTCTGGAGAATGTTATATAAGGTGAACTTTCTGAGTACCTTCTCACATGTTTGAAAAGGACACCAAATTATTAATTCACCATTCCTGATTTCTCATTTGTATAGGTAATCAAATCTTAAATTTCAAATCATTCTTCAGAACCTGGAGGGTATTGTGCTAAGTGAAATAAGCCAGGTAGAGAAAGACAAGTATTGCATTTGTGTCACTCACCCGTGGAATCTAAAAATGTAAGTCAAACTCCCAGAAACAGAGTGGAAAAGTGGTTGCCCGGGAAGGTTGGGTGCAAGAAGCAGGGAGAGGCTGGGAAAAGGGTACAAACTTCCAGCTATAAGATGAATAAAGCCTGAGGATCTAACTTAAACCGTGGTGGCTAGAGTTGGTGACACTGTATTATGTAACCAGAATTTGCTAAGCTATTACAACTTAAATGTTCTCACCAAAAACAAATAAGTACAGATGTGAGGTAACGGAAGTGTAAATTTACTAGATGGTGGAAATCCTTTTACAACCTTTACCTATATCAGAAATTGTCACAATGTATATGTGATCTAATCACCATGATGTCCACTTTACATAGCTTATAGTTTTGTCAATAATACCTCTGTAAAGCTAGAAAAAACACATATTTTTTACCTGGGTGAAAAAGACATTTACATGTTGGATGGCATGGGAGAGGGGTTGGCTGCCCTGCCACAGACTGTCAAGTACATCCTTCATTTCAGCCCTACGTCTCCCTCCCACCTTCTGCTTAGCCAATGGCCCAGACTCTGGAGCCTCCCCAGGGCTCTGCTAGCTCAGCCTGTGAGTATCTTAGGCTGTGACTTCCCAATCAAAACCTTCTATTCACTTTTAATCTTCTAAATGTCAATGTGTTGAAATTTCACTGTCATTGATGCCTTCTCCTGCTTCCTTTGCTGGTATCAATTTTTTTTTTATAAGGAATTACAAATCGAATGACAACCAGGACAGGGAATAAAACAACGCTGTGTCACAGAGTTTTGAAGATGTGCTCCCCTAAAACGGCAAGCAGGACTTACCCTCAGCCAGTTGCTGGCCTGTGAGAAAAAAACACAAGTGTTGACAAATCTTCGGTTTTTCAAAAGTGGCCAGATATATGAACGTTAATGAAAAACAATCAGTTTTTAAAAGTTGGAAAACAATATTTTTCTAAACACTCTGCAGGCCAATCAAAATATGGCCACTGGCAAGATCCAGCCCTTGGTCTGCCAGTTTTGAGTCTCTGATTTATGCCTTTTTTAAGAAAAATTATTTCTCTGCTCTCATTAGAATGAATTCACAGAAAAGAATGGAAACTAATACAGGTGTTCAGTCTGCCTCCAAATGTAGGACTTCGATTTGATATTACCTATAAAACCTTTGACCAATTCCCCCTGCGTAGTAAATGATAAAGGTTAACTCCAGAATTATTATTGTGATTTATTTAGAGCTTTAGTTATATCATCACACTGCAAAAAACAACAACAGTGGCTTCTGCCGCTGTTGTTCAGAACCAAAAACAGGGACAAGTGGCGTTTTCCGAGGTCAGAGCAAGTGTGTCCCAATCATGCCAGCATGCTAAGGGATGGCAAAGATTGTCACCTTGATGGGGGAAGGACATAAAATACCTATTAAGTAGGTGGTTGCCAAAAATACACTTTAACAAATTCTAATTATACTCTAAATGTTGGCACTCATTTCTCCTTAAAAGAACGTAGGAAAATTCCATGTCAATTTCCATGGTTCCCAGAAAGGTACGTCTCAGAGACAACCTGACACGCCTACGCATCATCCAAAATTGCCTCCCCTAAACATTTGTGGGGATTTTAAAGGGTGCAAAAAATAAATATTAAAACACACACATACATCACAATCACACATGTGCATACACTCACATGCACACATAAGCATGCACACACACACATACATGCACAATCACTCACATGCACACATAAGCATGCACACACACACATACATGCGCACACACATACATGCGCACACACACACATGCACAAGCGCACTTTTTCTCTTTCTGTTGCCACATTAAAGTTTCAATGGAGTTTTCTAGCTTCCTGCAGTCTTTTACATGACTCTGCCTTGGTGCTTTTAGGATAATTATTTGTCAGCGATCTGTCGCATCAGCCAGAGTTTTTGAGTCAGGCGGTGGTCAAGATTCAAATATAGAAGGAGGTGCCTGACTTGTGGACAGAGCCGGTCCCTCCTTGGCTGTCTCAGGCTCCTTTGGGCAGCATCCAGCGAACACCCGCAGCGCTACCTTCGTCTCCAGGGAGCTCTGTGGCCCAGCATCACCAGCCTTCTAAAGTCCTCCCACTGCTGACAGCACCATGCCACTGAGCGTTTGCATTTGTCACAATTCATTTTTTTTAACAGCTTTAGCCTAATTAGCCAGAGTAAGGATTCCGTCTTCTCCCCTCTGTACATTTATAGAGAGAATTGAAAGCAGGGCCCCCTGGGCTGCACATTTTAGTTACTTACAGTGAACAGCTGAAGAGGAAAGAAGCATAATCTGTTTCCTAAGCACATATCAGAGTGGAAGTGCTGGGGCCTGGACAGCCGGACCAGTCCTGTTCAGTACTAAAAACTGAGAACAAATGAGTTTTGTCTTAGTTGTTTTTTAATTTTTAATTATTATTTTTTTCAACTACAGTTTACATTGAATATTATTTTGTGTTAGTTTCAGGTGTAGGGCACAGTGGTTAAACAATCATATATTTTCCAAAGTGTCCTCCCTGATATTTCCAGTACCCACCTGGCACCACACATAGTTATTACAATATTGTTGGCTATGTTCCCTGTGCTGGTCTGTACAACCCCATGACTCCTTTGTAATTACCAATTTGTAGTCTCAATTTCACCCATCCCATCAAACTCCCTTCCCTCTGGCAACCATCAGTCTGTTCTCTGTATCTATGAGTCTGTTTCTGTTTTGTTTGCTCATTTATATTGTGGTTTAGATTCCACATATAAGTGAAATTATACAGTATTTGTCTTTCTCTGTCTGACTTATTTCACTCAGCATGATACCTTCTAGGTCCATCCATGTTGTCGCAAATGGTGTCTTAGTTTTTAAGTGATGGAATCAGAAAGAACCAGGCCCAAGTTCTCTCTCTGCAGGATGGACCATCGTGTCATGTAATTTCTCTGTATCAGTTTCTCACCTAGGAATGGGGAAATAAACCCATGGGCTTGTTTTAAAAGTCCTATTAGCTAGACATAATTACCCCCACTTTACAGATAAGGAAATTAAAGTTTCAGGATATAAAAAGAGCTTTGTGCTTTAAAATGTTATTAATGTGACTATTTATCTGAAAGTACTGAGAAAGTCTCTTCCCTTCCCCCTTTTCTCTTCAACTCTATGTATTAGGAACTTACAGCCTGATAACACAGAAGGACATTTCATATTGCAGTTGGGGACAAAGATGTCACATCCCTGGTCAGGGAAAAATAATTTCCCAGGGAAGAAATAGTCAATGCTCCCATTTTGATGGAAGGATGATTAGAGAATTGAATTTCCCATCATTCAATCTGTGAACCTCCTGATAATTTTTTCATAGTAAAGCAGTTGAAATGTGTTTGAATGAAAGGACAGCAGGACACTAGGGAGGGACGGCCAGATTCAGATGCCAGGGAGTCCTGTGGGCAGAAGTGACTGTGTCAGAATGAAAAAGGGAATTCCCAGAGAATGGAAGACACTATGACTGGAGGCTTGCTAAAACATAGATTGTTATGTCCCACCCCTAGAGTTTCTGATTCAGCAGGTCTGGGGTGAGCCCTGAGAGTTTGCATTTCTAACAAATTCCCAGGTCATCCTGATGCTGGTGGTTTTCCCTCTGTACTTGTCTGTGTCCTAATCTCCTCTTATAAGGACACCAGTCCTATTGTCCTTATAAGTGACCTAGTGACTTAATTTTAACAAAATTACCCCTTTAAAGACCTAATTCCAAACAGCCACCATCTGAGGTGCTGGGGGTCAGGACTTCAACATATGAGTCGGGGGGTTAGGAAGGGACACAATTTAGTCATAACAGCCAGGAAACAGGGGGATGAGCGAGCTCTCCAAAATCACAGCAAGCCAGGAGCCGGAAAGCAGGCTCCACACCTGAGCAGCCCACCTGCACACCATACTTGGAGCGTGTCCAAGGGAGGACTTTGGGAGACTGGGAGAATGGCACAGGTTTCAGAGCTGAAGGACATGGTGGTTCTTTAAGTCACTAAAATATATGTGTGCAGAACATATTAGTTCAACCTACTTTAGTTGATTAAAGCCCAGATACTTTTTAAATGGGGAACAAGGGTCAGATGGTGGGTTTTTACATTGGGGGTTATTTAAATAAGATGAGCCAGCAAAAGTTCTAGAAATTAAAATCATAAGCTTCTGCACAGGGCTACAGCCTTCATGCTGTCCAAGCAGGGGTTCTCGGCCTCCGCACTACTGATATTCTGAGCAAAGAATTCCTTGTTGTGTATGTAAGCGGGGAAGGGAAGGGCTGACCTGTGCATTATAAGATACTGAGCAGCATCCTTTACCTCTAGGTGCTAGATGCCAGTAGCACCTGCCCGCAGCTGTGACAACCAAAACTGTCTCTAGACGTTGCAAAGTGCCCCCCAAGGGAGGGGAATACAAAATTGTTGCAGTTAAGAACAGTTGCTTAATTTGGGCTGCTACAGCAAAAACTAAGATAGACTGGGTGGTTTCAATAAGAAACATTCATTTCTCCATTTCAGGGGCTGGGAAGTCCAAGACCAAGGTACCACCAGATTCAGTATCTGGTGAGGCCTCCCTTCCCGGCTCAAAGATAGCCCATCTTTTTTGCTGTTTCCTCACATGCTGGAAGGGATGAGAGAGCTCTCTGAGCCTGACAGGGCACTAATTCCATCCCCGAGGGCCCCAGCCTCATGACCTACTCACCTCCCATGGGCTCCACCCCCTAATACCATCGCCCTGGAGATGAGGTTCGACATGTGAACCTGGTGGGACATGAGCATGCGCTGCATAGCTGGTTTCATTTCACAGATTCCAGGCACATTATCTCCATTCTCAGAATTCTGCGAAATGAGTATCATACCCACTTCTTATCGATTCTGATTCTCAAATCTCTACCCTTATTAGCAGGCTGTCTCCATGCACTAGAATATAAGGGCAATCGAAGTTCTGGGTCTGACAGTGACTCAAGTTTCCAGAATTGGAATAAAGAAAGAATCTCAGGTCCAGGCCAGGAGAACACTTCACGTAGAGCAGGGGGGAAGAGCGGCCAGTTCTCCTGTCCAGCCACGCGTGCAAACAGCAGCACCGGATGTCCCCAAGACTCATTCTTCTTGCTGCAGCCTGACAGACATCTGTCAGGAGCAGCTTAAACTGTCAGGGTATGGGACACACACCCCGCCCTCTGCGATTCAGCAGGCTGAGCACGCTTGGCAGCCTGGCAGTTACAGTCATGATGGTGCAGACTGATTGGGCTCCTGCATCGTGAAATACGCCGTGTCAGCAGGGAAACCCTTTTGGGAATCCAAGTCCTGCAGCTTCATAGTGTTGTGTGTTTTTCTTTTGTTTATTTTTTAACGTTTCTTCATTATCAGAGGTAATTCATTGCTTTAGAGGAAGTAAAAGAAGAGATTATCTGTCTAAAGAATGTTAAAGGAATGGGCTGAGCACCTGTCTGGCCAAGCAAAAGGGGCGCTTCTTTAGTGATACGGGTCGCAGCTTTCGTGAGACACCGAAAGCGTGCTAGTCTTGGGCTGGCCACAGGCCACAGTCACAGACAGCACACCCCGCACCCGCACGGTTCTCACTGGCTTGCTGCAGAGACGCTGGGCCAATTACCTATAATACAATGGTCTCAGGTCTTTAACGTCAACAAAAAGGCCAAGAAGCCCGAGATAGGGACAAAATGAGCAGGGAATACAAATCCAGGGGCACCTTGCTCAATTAAATCATGATGCGAGCTATTCAATCTGCTAGTAATTCAGAATAAAAGAAACACGCCGGAATGAAATGATAATCCCATCTGAGTCTTCCCCCGACAATCAGTCCTTAGTTTCCAGGGCTTCTGTGCTATTCACTCCAGGCCACTTGCTAAATCCCCCCCCAGTATCTGCACCATTCTTCTTTCGCCAATTCTCTGCAACTTGCATTGTTTGCGAACTGTTAGCCTGTCCCCAATAATTCCTTTGCCTACTTATTGATTTTATTCTTTTCCTTTTACCAAACGCCCTCACTTTCGTCCCAGTTTTCATTGTTTTCATTGTAACCATCCGATGTCCCACTCCCACGGAAAATTCTCTGCTTTCCTCTCCTAGCTTTTCTGGGATGAGCCTGCATTCTTTTTAGCAAAGAGACACTGAGAACTAAACAGAGCCAGACATGTTATTTCTGACTCTGCTAATTTCACCTACCTGTGGCTGCCGCAGCCACTCAGGTGAGGTTTCCACAAGGACTTGTTTTCAAGCCTTGTGTGTGCAGAATCTAAATGGAAGAGAATTGTAAGCGTTGATCTATTTTGCCCTTTGAAGCTGCAGTGTCTAGGGCACCACAATTGATTTTGGGTGTAAAGTAATTAGAAAGGAAACAGATTCGAAGTCAACAGCAGGACTGAGCAAGTTGAATCAGTCAGTGAAGTTTATTTTGCTGCAAATAAAGGGCAAAACAAAATTGGAGCAAATAAAGCCGAGTGTTTAGAAACTGAGGTTTTATGAGAAGATGGAGAAACACATGAGCCCTGTTTATTAAATAGCTTTTTAAATTCAATAAGCCAACTTGATGTTTTGAGATAACAGCGATTGGTCAGATCAGCTCTTACGAGTCTTTCTGCCAGCTTTTCGGGGCAAGGTGAAAGCAACGAGAGAACAGGAGTGTCCTTCCCCAGGCCCCAGCCGGTTCCAGCACGTGTCCTGTGCACAGACAGAATTGGGCTGCGTAATTCAGGTGCTCAGCACATCTGATAAGAGGTTGGAAGAAGTATAAGAAAATAGTCCATTTCCTTCATTTATTTTTCATCTGATTTTTTCTCTCCCTTTGTGGGTAACAAAGCAGAGTGCTCCTCAGTCATTTTCACCCACTCAACAGCCAGGAGTAAACGCCAAAAAAGAATTATCAAAATAAGTACTTCCTTCTCCTACATACATCATCTGCTTCAACCAAATGGCAGGACATGAGCCTTGGGGCTTTACCTACATCTCTATACTTTGTGTTCTTAAATCCATATGAAAACCCATGAAGCAGGTCTTAATATCCTCATTTTACAGATTAAGAAACTGGGGCTCAGAGAAGTTATTTAACTAACCCAAAGTCACATGCATCTGTACTAAGTATTCAAACTGTGATGTGAATCAAGGCCAACGTAACTCCACACTGTCCTGAGCCTTCCTCCTGGCACGCACGTGTGTAAATCTGCACTGCTTCTCTCTTTTTGGACCCACCATATGCATTCCTTCTGGAATCCTATTTCTGTTCATTTCCATTCACCCAGTCCTCACAATCCCTCAGTGTCTCAACTCAACTGCCATCTCTTTCACAAGCCTGGCCCAGCCCTTCTGATAATCCATTGCTCCTCTTAAATCCTCTGGGGCTTCTTTCCTTGGCATTTAACAAATGCAACCTTCTGTTGTTCATCTGTTCTGCAGCAGAGGTTAGAAGCCAACGTAAGCTGTTTATCCACTGACTATTTAGACTGTTTTAGGCTGTAATACTTTATGCCAAGATGCACAATGACAGAAACAGGAATGTTTCAGCAACCACTCTGTCCCCATGGTCTAGCAGAGTAACTGACACATTGTAGGTATCAATATATTTTTATCAGATAAATACATATGTAGAGGGACATTGAGGTTGAGGAAGCATGAAAGTTATATGCCTAAAAAGCAAAGAAGCATCTTGTGATAGTAATTTGTTGTCAACAAGGTCATCCAGGACCATTTGGTCAGTGTGGGAGAGAAGTGGTAGTTTTAAGTGCTACCTAAAGTATGTTTTTACCATTTTCCCCTGGCCATCAATCACCACCCTACCCAATAACTCAAGCAGAACTCAACCAAATTAACTGGGACTTAAAGTTTATAAAATAAAATAAAAGTGCTGCTTTATTAAGACCTCTGTAAGGCACAGAACACACAAAATGCTGTATCTTTTTTGCTCAGACAATAGACTAAAGCAACAAGTGGGCACAGAGGTATCTTCCTCTCTTGAGTAGGGCAGTCACTCTGGAAGGCAGATCTCCATGAGATGAAATAAGGGAGAAGGCCATAGAAGCCTGATTAGGAAGCTGGACTGACCTAGGCATGGAAATATGAGAGGACAACACTACAGATCAGTGCTGGCAAGCGACATCCCTGACGAACCAAAACCAGGAGAGAGAATATGGTAGCCTCTCAGGGTAGCCAAGAGACTTGCCCAGTACTGCATGATGAGAACTCATAGACTCCACCTAACAGACAAGAACCCTGTGTTGGTTAGCACAAGTGAGACACGCCCTCAGAGCTTCCTAAACTAGTTAGGAGAAATTTCAGAAGGGAATGGTAGGCCCAAATATACATAGTAGATGATCCAGAGAAATATTGCTGGGTTTGGTATTTGTTTTTACTATTACTATGAACTTTTTTTTGTATAGCCTAGGAACACCCTGGTTATACCAATATGTGCCCTGACTTCTTTACAAGATTGCAATCTCCTAGAAGTTGAGAAACATATTATATTCATCTTGGTGTCCCTGAGTGTTGGCAAGATGTTTTGCATTAGATTCTACTAAATAAACACTTGACACAAAAATTATAATGGCAATAGGAATCTTAAAGAGAGCATCAAAAGATACCTTAGTTTTCTTACATAGACACTATTATTGAGTTGTTTAAATGTTTTATTTCTGCTCCAAAATGTTCAGGTAATAATATATTCATTCTGATCATCAGTAAAAGACCTTTAATCAAGCAAGGACCCCAAAAAAGACTCTTGTATTTTTAAAAGAGTACTCAGTGCACATTCTGTTGCCTCAGAGAACAACACTTTGAGAAATCCAGGGTCAAGCAAACTTGCCAAAATCCACATGAACACAGTCCCCCTAGACATCACAAAACAAAGTAGAGAGCTCAACCTTTTCCAAAAGAAAACAGATAAAACATGAAAACAATCTGGTCACTGCGGGGGCCCATTTGTCCCTCAGTAGAATCTCAGATGCACCTAAAGCAACAAGAGCCCATTGGACTCTAAGTTGCCAGGAAACAGACTCCCTTTCCTACACTCTAATGCTTTTTCACCAGACTGAGAAAGCTGGAATCATGATATTCAGACCCAGATGGGAGAAGATGACTCTTAATGACCTTCTTTTCCTAGAAGGTGAGGTAGTAGTGTTCTAATCTAGACTATCATAAAAATAGTCCAGCAGAGCGCTGATGATAGTGGAAAGTAAAAATCAGCCCTCCTGAGAGCCTCCTCACAATAACATAAAGTCCCTTTTATGAGTCTGTGGGTCTTAAGTCATTACACTCACCAGATCAGCTTCTGTTGCAAATGCTAGAAACGTAACTTAACCTTGCATGGCAAAGAGGAGATTTGGAGGCCAAAGAATCAGCTGCCAACAGCTCTAGGCTATGGTTGGAGTTAGAGATGACTGGGGTAGGATACTTTCCAACATCTCAAGTCAGCTTCTCTTGGATTCCAACTTCCTTCTTTCAGACGGGCTTTGGGTAGAGGGTCAGCATGGTTATTTACTGCTCTTCACTTCATATCTCAGCTTTACTCATTGCTGAGAGGGATTACTACTCCCTTAGTCAAATTTTAAAAGACCCTGGAATAGACTGGTTCAGCTTGGGTCCCATGCCCACCCCCATGCCCAAACAGGCAGGTTACTATGATGCAAAATTTCCACCAGGATCACATCATACAAGTGGAGATTGGAGACTTTTCCAAAATGAAGTAGGGAGGGCAGAAGTAGGGAGGGCAGTTGGACAGCTATTAATAATGGTCTACTATACCATTATATTCTTTTTAAAAAATATATCTTTATTGATTTCAGATAGAGGAAAGGAGAGGGAGAGAGAGAGAGAAAAACATCAATCATGAGAGTGTCATCATTGATCAGCTGCCTCCTGCACATCTCTGACTGGGGATCGAGCCTGCAACCCGGGCATGTGCCCTGACGGAATCTAACTGCGATCTCCTGGATCCTAGTCGATGCTCGACCCCTGAGCCACGCCCAGTCAGGCTGTACTATTATATTCTAAAATTCTGATTCAAAGAAAGGAATGTGATGTATTTAATATTAATGTATTAACCAGTGGATTCTATCTGGATTTCAATCTTCTTGACTTTTTTAACCTTTCTGCTACTAATCTGAGCAATAAAGAAATTGCTAAGCACCTTATAAGCACAAAATAAAATCTTTAAAAAATAAAAAATAAGTGGGCACACCAAGCACTTTTTTAATGGTAAATGTTCTCTTCACTGTAGTCTAACAAATCCACATCTTATGCCCAGCACATCATTCTCACCTTTACATACAGACTGCTTTCTCTGGAATGTTCTTTCTCTTTGCTTCTATCTGTCTTCAGCTGTCCCTTCTTTCAGATCAGGCTAGAAGCTCACCTTCTCCGTGAAGTTTTCTACGACCAGTCTGACTTCTTTACTCAGCTACTCAGAGCCTTTGTCACAGTATTAGCTCTATTATTTTAAGTTTGTTCTTATAATCAGAAAGCTTTCTCTTCTGTGGATAACAGAATCCCACTCTTGAAAGGGCTGAGTACAGAGTCTAGGTGTTGGGTGTGAGTGAGTACATTACATACAGTTTTCGCCTATGGTTCAAAAACAAAAAGATACTAAGGCAAAAATCTAAGGGCACACTAAGAAGAAATAATAAATATATTCTTTTTCATAAATAATTGTCATTAAAATAAACATCCCTCAACAGCAAACACAGTTCCAAACTTCAGCTTATTTCGGGCAAAATTCAGTGCAATGTCCTAATTCAGCCATGGGTTACTGGGTGCCACGGTGTGCAAGTACTGCATGAGGCAACTCTGGGGAGTCAAAGATGAGTAAAAAGAATCTGCTTACCGAGAAACTCAACCAAGCAGAGTGTAAGATCACCCTTGTGGAACAGCTGAATGAAAGACGTTTTGGAAAGGAATGTGAGTAGTAGTGGAAGATAAGTCTTCCCCAACTTTCCTAGAAGAATTTGGCCAACATTTCCATTACATCTCCTGCATATTCCCTGTGCCAAGGTTTCTCTCCTTGTTTTCCTTCCCTTTTCCTGTTCCTCAATCACACACCCCACTCTTACCTGGGAGAAAATTTTATGTTTGTATATATTTCCATAAAGCAGTCAATAAAAATCGATGGAGTGAGCGAATAAATGCATGTATGTATGCTAACATGGGTTAGATGAAGACAGTCAAGTGCCCTGGGCACCTTGCTCAAGGGTTGGTATTTTATTCTGAAAGCAGTGATAGGCATCACAGCTTCCAAAGTGGGGAGCAGAGATGGGGTTTGTATTGCATGAAGAATACCTGTGCATCAGCAGAGGGTGGACTGGGTGAAACAGGAAAAGTCTAGAGGCTGTTATAATATTCCAGACAAGCGTTAAAAAGGGTTTGCACTAAGGCAGTAATAATGGGGATGGAGGAGCCAGGATAAATATTTGTGAGATAGAATTTGGTTTTTGTTTGGATGTGGCTATGATGGAAGAGCTCAGGATAAAACCATTTTGATGTGAACAAGGGTCTGGACAGTTGCTTAAAGGTTGTTATAAAAGGGCTTTTTCTTGTGCTTACAGGGATGATTGATAATGTAAATTGCACATTCCCCTGTAATCAGCAGCCCTTGGAATGCCAATTTTTTTTTACCCTTGAATTCCCGACACCTGCACTAAGATAGACTTGGCTCAGTTACTTTGTGAACTGCCACAGTACTTGTCAACTTTATAACTTACATAATTATTCCCTTTTATGTGTCTTAAATGTCAAGGTTCCTGAAGTAACAGCAGTGTAGCAAATTGGGTAACCTTTACTGAACTTATAAAGTCCCAAGTATTTAGGTAACCTTTCAACATCAGCAACTTCTACAAAATAAAATTACTAATCCTTGAAATCGCCCCTAAGAAGGATACCTCCAACAAGGTGCAACTATTTTACTGACATTGGAAAATAATATGCAAACAGGAACTGGAATGTGATTCCATCTCAGCCCCCTCACAGAAGTGACCCTCCCCAGCTTAGGCTGAGAGATCAGTGGCCAAATTGCTCTAAGGATGAGTTTCAAAAGGAACAACTGGACAAGCAAACTCAAACACTTCAGATCAACTAATAAGACTGAAGGATTAGGAAGTAGATGTTGTCAGCCTGAATCAGATCTTCACCCACACATCAGTCTAGATAGAGAATGCTGTGGGCTGGGGAAGAAGAGATGTTAGAGACAGAATGGATACAAGCCATGAAAGTTAACCATTAATAAGACAGATGGGGCGGCTGTGTCTTAACCCCTCACTTCAAGTTCAGCCTCCATGGGGAACCAAAAATACCTTAGCCCTCCAATTAAGTTGTTGGAGTCAAAGATGGGAGGACATGGGCCTCAATTTTCAGGTAAAGTCCTTAGTAAGCAGTTGGTTGTGCCAGTGCGGTGTGGTCACCCCAGATTACAAAGGGAGAGTGCTAGGGACAACCCAGGAGTCCTTAGGCCCAAAGGTTGTTGTGGTTCCCCAGACTGGAGGTAGAAGTTGGCCGAAAGACAATGTGCTGTGGGTTACAAAGAAATTACAGCAGGTGGGCTAATACAGAATTAGTCTGTCTAGTAGGGGTTCAGCTGAGAATGTTGTTAAAATGTGATAGGTGCCATTATGGTAGAGACAAGCCAGAGAGTCAAATGAATGGATGACAGCAGGCCACCAAGACAAATCCCAGTCATAAAATAAACATCTCTCCACCTTTCACATAATAGCCTTCTGAGCATAGCATTAACTCCAGGGGAAAGAAGAGCATCGTTGAAGAACCTCAAACCTGAAATGACAGACAACAGACTTGAACGTGACTGAGTTTTCCTGGTAATGACTAAATTAAAATGTTTGCATCAGAAACAATGGGGACTAGAGATAGAAATTAAATTTAAGTAGACAAGTGAAGGAATTTACACATTTGCTCACCTGAGTAAAAGGAACTTTGAAATTTGTTCATAAGTTTATAACATAGAGGTCAAGGACAGAAGCTCTAATATAACAGAGACCTAGATTTGAAGCCAGCTCTGCCACTTATCAGCTCTGTAGCCATTGATAGCTCTCTAAGCCTCAGTTTCCCCATCAGACATCCTCACCTGACTCAGACTTACAATGTTTATTTATTTACCAAACTTAATTCCTTGCCCATGTATCTGACTAGTCCTGGCAAACAAATCCCATCTGTGATCCTGATCCCTTTTTCTATTCCATTTCTGGCTCACCCAAGATCCTTATTTCCAGTTTCAGGCTCTAATTTCCAATTTCTACTCCTTTCTTAGGCTTTCCTAACCCATAGCCTGCCATCGCAACAACTGACCCAGACAGGAAAGTTCAGCCAAATCCTGTATCTGCAAATTTAGCTTCTGACATCGTTGTTGGAGTAACCTTCCTGGAGGAGATGGACTTTAAATGTAGTTGATTCTGCTCTGATTCTGACCGTAGCATCACAGAGATTTTAGGAAGATGGAATCAAGAAATTTAACTAGTGATCAGATTGGATGGCGCTTGCAAAGCATTTGGTGTTAAAAAACTTCAGATGCCAAAGCTGTTAATAGAGCCCTTGTATGTACAGTGGGTTCCCAGAAAATAAGAGAATAAGGGTGGAAAATATTCACACACGTGAGGAACATTAGCACTATTAGAAGGTACCAGCTGAAGCTCAGAGAACCAAGGCACAAGCAACACATGCCGAAGCCAACTGTGCCTTCAAGTTCTCGTCACCGTCGGATCTACCGCCTTCGGCGGAGTAGTCATTCTTTACACCAGCTCTCCCAGGATCACGCAGAGTGGAAATTATGTCATTGAGCAAAAGCTGACACCCTCCTGATTTCCTTCTATCCATCCAAACATCACCAGCATAGCTAGAGCCCTCTGCGTTTGCCTTCCTGAATTCATCTTCCTTCCTCCCAGGGTGAGTCAGCATCACGAATTTGCTATTTTTCATTGACATGAACTTTTCTATCCTTTAATGCCATGAGCATATATTCCTAAAATATGGATATATCCTTTTGTTTTATAAGTATTTCAACCATGTCTATTTCATTTGTTTGTTTATATCCTTACTTCTTATACAAAGCATTTGGGGTGGCTTATAATGAAATCAGGAAACACAAAAGCAACAGTAAAATATAAATGAGAAGTTTAAAATTAGTAACAGAGAAAAATACAAATCAAACTAGCAAATTAAGACTTGGGGTAAAAAGAATATAAGCAAAGCAATTATTACTTATAATGAAGTATAATAAAACTGAATTTCTATTCTATTTATAATTTAGACATCAGGCTATTCAGATTTCAGTTTAAATCAGGAAGAGTTTACTGCAAAATACATAGGTATGAAATACCCCATGTGAAACATTTAGTGGCCAGTCCAGATTTCAAGATTTGTTGGGTTGACTATATCCATTTACAGACAATAAACCACCGTGCCAACCTGCCTAGAATCTTGAATTCACTCCTCCCCCACCTTAGGTGCATCCAGAGCTTCTGTCTCAGCAATCAAAGCCCCAGCATAACCATGATGACATTTTATTAAAGTTTTTTAACGCCAGACTTTTCCAACTTCTGAATGGAACCAGACACCTTGTAAGAGGTGACAATGTGCATTCAGGCTCTCCTGAACCAATCGGTGTCAAAGCCTTGTCAACGGTTTCCATCTGCTTCCCTCAGAGGCCTGAGACAAACTTCCCAGAGGAACACTAGAACCCCTTCTGCAGCTTTAAGACCAATTACATTCGATTTAAGAGACTTTGTCCTGAAGATCGTGGTTGGCTTGGTTCCCAATTGCGGTTACAATCCAACCACTATGCCCCTGTGAACAAAATGTATCTTTTCAAAACTTTTGGGAGATTTTACTTCTTTGTTTAAAAAAAAAAGAGAGAGAGATTGAAAACATTAAGAACTTTTTACTACAAAATAATGAACATTGAAAGTACCTCAAGAAGCACATCTAAAAAACCCAGAAATAGATATTTTACATTTTACATTCAGCTTATTTTACTGTGCTTAATTGATTCCATTATTCATGTTTTCCACACCCAAAATGTACTGACTTTTCCTTAGTGCTTATGCACTTCAAGAATGCATAGTTATTCATCAAAGGATCTGCCCTTCACTCAGCCAAGCTGTCCGTCCATGTGAAATTCTTTTAATCTTCCCCGAAGTCTGTTCTTCCAGCTCCTTCATCATCTTCATTACACATGCCCAAGCTCTTTCCAATTGATCTGAGATGCTCAGGATTTCCCATTGATACAAATCCCACAGAAAGAGATTCTTCCCTTCCCAATCATTATGATTCTCTAATTGAAGTTAAACCAACATGAACATTTTTTGCTGTCCGCTGCTCAACTCAGATTTAATTTGCTACCTTTCAGATTTGGTTTTTTCATCAAGAATCTGTTTCTGGTTACTCGTTGCCTACCTGAATTTGGGGTGAGACCCTAACAAAAACAAGACTCTAGCTGGGTGTTTAAGAGCCAGAGAGGGCTAGAGGTCTGAAATCTTGTTTAAACTAATTCACTAGAGCTCATTTTAATACTATGACTTCCAGATCCCTGCTTTTATATAAATCCATAGACAAGTCAGAAGACTGTTCAGGCTCCATTAATTCAGGCATCTGTATACAGACATATTCTCTATCTCCAAACATTTCCAAAGACACTCTAGGCCCAAATGGCTTTTACAATATTTGAGGGTTAGTGGCAGAAGTATTTTTATGTGAAGCTGGTAGAATCTCCTTGGCAAAATTTTGCTTGGGCATGTATATAATTGCTGGTTAATCCTCTGCTATTTTGACATGGATTGTTCAATGAACATATGGTCCTGTCATTTTCCCTTTTCTCTCCTACTTCCCTTGGCCTGATACATAGGCACTGTTATCTCTACAAAAGGATGGAAGTAAAACATGAAAAGTAGAAAAGCAAGAAATGAAATTAGTCTTAATTAAATTTCTGCTAAGTTTGAGTCCTATGCCAACAAATCAATATTCCTCACTACCAGCTCTTGTCTTCAAATATTGGAGCCAGTACACACACACACACACACACACACACACACACACACACACCCCTCCATAAGTGACAGACAACAAGATATACTTTGATGTCACCTGTGGATTTTATTTACTAAAGCTAGTATTACAGTGGTTAGCTATGGACAATTAAGAATGAGATATATAAGTGAATCATCCTTACCAAGGTGAACCCATGGCAGACTAGATAATTAAGTATTATCTCTTAGGACCAGCCTAATAAAGGAATCACAGTGTATTAGGAATGGGTCTTTTCCAGTGAGACTCCACATACAAGTCTAATTACTATCAAATATGCTAAATCTTCAGTCAGAACTTTGCTCACTTATTAATGACTTGGCCAATCCATTGGAAAGCATCATAGACATATCCCAATGAAATCCTGCCATCTAATATAAGATTTGTGATTAAAATTTATGAATAAGTTGACTCTCTTTCAAATCAAAAATGATAATGTACCAGTGCGCCTTGTCATCAATTACTTTTCTATTCTTTATATTTTATTATAAATTATAAGCAAATCTTTTACATTTAAATCAGAAAGATGCATAGTTTGAGGTATAATGAGGCTAAAATTTCTTATGGGATCTTAGGTGTAATTAGCTATTAATCTCTGATTAGAAGCTTCTGCATGTTTTCTATTATGATCTTGAAATTAATTATCAGAGAGTCAGGATACAGCTCTGGGAACCCATCTCCGTGTGCTAAAATGAAGCAGTGGTTCCTGTCGCTTACTGGATATTTATTTAACAAAACTTTGATCAACTGGAATCTTCTGATCATCACAATCTTCTAGATCACTCAAACATGACCCCTAATAATAAATATAGCAAACATGACCCCTAATAATAAATATAGCATTTCTTTGGTAATTAAGGGTCTAGGTGTATTGAGAGTCAGTATGAAAACATTTCACTGGTGACCCCGGTACAACAATATGCATGTAATTGAGATCATACCACACATCAGCCCTCCCTGTATGCCATGAAATTCTCCCTTTTTATTTCAGCTGATGTGACAATCATGCCCTAAGTTCTGTCACTTATCTTGTTCTGCAAAAGCACAGGAATGGAAAAATTCTAGTTAATTCACAGGTCTCAGTTGCTTTTTAACCAGACAGTGCTGCTGAGTTGTAGTTGTTCTATATATAATTCAGCACCGTTTTCTTTGGCAGGACACATACAGAAAACAGATGGTAGATCATCCCCAAGGATGACAAATTGTGGCAATCATTATAAACATGAAGAGAAGAAAACTTAATGCCTGTGACATGTCAAGTGATTTCTTTTTTAAAATTTTTTTATTTATTGTGAGAGAAAGGGAGAAACATCGATTTGTTGTTCCACTTACTTATGCATTCATGGGACGCTTCTTATATGTGCCCTCATCAGAGATCAAACCCACCACCTTCACTTATCTGGATAATGCTTTAACTAACTAAAATACTGGCCAGGACTCAAGTGATTTCTAACCACTATTTTTTTCATCCTCAAAGAAATCCTGTGAGATAGAAAATATTATCCCCATTTCTGAGATCAGAAAACTGAGGCTTTGCAAAATTAATTCATTCCAAGTCTACATTGCTTGGAATCAAATCAGGCCTGTGAGATTCCAAAGCCTGTGGTCTTCCCCTTTCTTCAAGTTGGTCTCTTTTAGGGGAGCATCAATACAAGTGAAAGGAGAAACAGAAAAGGCCTTACCGGCAGCTAAATTAGAATCCATATCAGCTTGTAAAAATGATTCAAGTGCCCAGTTAAAATTTATAATCCTGTATGGAAGCAGATCTGCTGATCAGGCAAGGGAACCTGGCGAAGGGGAGGAAATACCAGCTGTCCAGGAGGGGCAGAGAAAGAGGGGCAACAGCTCAGTGTCACAGCCATAGAAGAGGAGTCTCTCCTCCTTGAATAAGCCAAGTAGCTGCCTTGGCCCTGCCTGGGCATCCAGATAGTTAGAAGTGTCTGAGCCAAACCAGCAGGGGACTGCAAACCAGAAGCCCTTCTGAGAGCACCTGACATTGGTAAGGGACTCCCAGAAGAGCCACCTCCACAAACAAGTCCACGAGCTGGTCAAGTCGGGGAGCAGCCAATGGTAAACAACACCCTTTGCGACACTCTCACCCACGGTGCTAACTATAGACCTCAAGGTTGGTGCCAGATTCTGCGACAAGACTTCCCTTGATGTTCTTGAACCACTTTGCCTTCATTAGGATTCCAGGCAGGAGATGAAGAACCTCGTTCCCCAGCAGAACAGTCCTGACAAGAGATTGTCAGGAAAATTGAACAGCCTGAGCAAAATTGTGGCAGGCAAAAGGAATGACTTAAAGGTGCCCTGCTGTGAAAAGCTGTCTCAGAACCCTGGGGGACAGCTCTAACCACACCGAGCAGGTGGCAGAGTGGCCGGGAACCAGCCCTTGTCAAGCAAAGGCTCACCAACATTGCACAGTGATAAGCCCTACAAACTGCTCTGGAGTAAAAGGCAGGCACGCTTACTACCCACTAGAAAAGATAGGAGTTTTCTCCCAGCCAGTGTGGCTCAGTGGGTTGGAGGGTTGTCCTGTGCACCAGAAAGTCACAGATTCAATTCCCGGTCAGGGCACGTACCTGGGTTGCAGATTCGATCCCTGGCCCCTGTCAGGGTGCATGGGGGAGGCAACCAATGGATGTTCCCTCTCTCCTTCCCTTCTACCCTCTCTGAAATCAATGGAAAAAAATATCATCGGGGGACGATAAAAAAAAACTAATAATAAAATTAAAAAATTAAAAAAGATTTGTGTTTTCTAAGCTCAGGGTTCTGTCCTAAATGCAACCCACTGCACACACAGGTGTTATCTGGCCCTGTTGGTATCACCCTACAGGAACCGAGGCTTGGAGAAATGGCACAAAAAAATGCTGATGTTCTAGCTACTGCTATTGCTTTGAGAATTCTGTCATCCACCAGGCTCTATGAAGTCATGGCAGGCTGACTATATAGCTTGCACGTAAAGCAAAATCCAGTCCTTCACAGGTCTTAGAGTGCTTTGTTCTAAACAATATGTTGGTCAGTGAGGTTTTATAGTTTCATATTTTGGTTTTTGTTTGGTATAGTTGCCTACACATCCCTAGAGAATAGTGGCAAAATTTGAGAAAACCAGGCCATCGACTCCTTTGGTACATCAAGGAACAAAAATGCTAAAAACTATCACTTGTTTTCAAGACACCCACAGCATTTATTGAAGCTGTAGAGCGATATGATGGAAATCACATGCGTTTGGCCTATTGAAGTCTCAGTCCTGCCCTGTGCTACCTTTAGGAGGCTGAAAAGCCATCTAATTTCATTTACATTTGAATCCATCATTCACTAAACAGTTCACATGAGAGTGAAATGAGATGATAGCATTTGAATAATAGAAATAAATTTTGCTACCAGTTTCTCTAAAACAGACAGCAGTATCTTTCTCTGGAAAACTTAGCTATTGCAGAAACAATAAGACAAATTTTCAAGATGAGTTCCTCTTAACCTAAAACGTTTTGTTGTTGGGTCATTGAACAACCGTTTGTCTATTTGTAACAACCTTCGTTTTAGCTTTCCAAAAGCTTTGCCAGACCAGGGAAAATGCATTCGATATTTGAAAATATGACCCACTTCCCAAGCTCAGGGTCTGATGACTTTCTTTCCCATAACCAATAGAATCATATGTCCTATAGTACTGGTAATCAATACTTTAAAAAAACTATAGCCATAAAGCCACCATGACTATCTATATTCCCAGACAACCCTTAGAGGCGCAGCTGCTGAAATGCTGAAAATGAAGCCATATGTCAATTCCCAAAAATATGTTGAATGCCAGTCTCTTAAAACACAAGTAGCAGGTGAGGTTTTTGTTTCTGCTTTTAAATAGCAGTGAGGCATCCCCGTTCCCAAATCGATGATGCCTAAGTACACAGCAAAGCCAGTTCTAAGCTGCCTTTTTACAGCTTTCAATCTTCTGTGAATTCTGAACAACAGCAGCAACAAATGCCTTTCCATTCTACTGTGACACGTCTTTGGCACTTAATTGGAGATTATCATAGGTCAGCAAAAACCTGGTTAATTAAGGCCTCAAGCTGAAGATAACAAAACACTTTGAAGTGGTGTTTCTTTGCTATTTTATGGACTAGAACAGTTAATCCAAGAGGGGGAGGCGCTTTGTTATGGAGAGCAAGCCTGGCCTGAACTAGCTAGAGCCAGGACTCAATGGGCATTGGGGTTGACCAAGCGGACTTTCAAACTCACCCAAAGGTTATTTCAACCATGGCGTCTGATTCTTCTTCCCTTGACCTTCATTTTATCCCGTAGATATTTTTTTGTCATACCTTTGTATCCCTTTACACCACTTACTAGTTCATCGGTTAGGTTCCTTCCTTAAAATCAGAGACTATAGCTATTTAACTATTCATACGGCTGGGAAGTGGACAAGTGAGGGGAGAGAAATCAGAGCCTCATGACTCTAAGCCTGGGGCTCTAAATAGACAAATTATCTCTCATTTTCTGTAAAAGCAAGTTGTATAGGACATTTTAATAGCTTATTTTTCTTTGTAGTTTTGGGGAATCTAGAAAGTCTTTAAAAGCCAACTCAGCACATAAAGTTTTAATACTTATGATGAGAAAGCCTAAACACGTTCACCAAGAAATCATCTCATTGAAGACTTCTGTTCTAGTCACTAGGATATCCAGAAAGATTATATCGTTTCTACAGCATTTTAAGATAAATAAGGCCAATGATTATCTCTCTTATCTATTGAGGCACGTCCAATGCCTACACATTGGCTTATATGTAAAGATGTTCAACAAACATTGGTTAAATGAATTAATAATCAACAACCTTCCTTTATTAATTTTTATCTGGATTTTTACAACTTTAAAGTTAGAGACATTCTTTAAAATGAATTAAAACCTACAATTTAAATCTATCTCTAATTCATCTGTATTGGAGATGGTGAACACAGGTCATCCCTGAATAATAATCTTTTTATACACCCCTCTCCTTTTCTGTTGTTACATAAGCCTAGGCCTTCAACCTCTTCTTAATAGTCTTGGGACCTTGAGCTTTTGGTTCAGAATCCCCAGGCTCAGATCACTCTCACAGTCTCCTCATTTCACCCTACATGATGTTCTTTACTCTCATTTTATGGTCCTCTCCCTGTAGCCTTTGGTCTAGAAAATAACCACTGCATTAATGTGTTCTTTCCAACCTCACAGTTAAAATTTAATTATTAATAAGAAAATAATAAAGTGGCAAAAGACATTTTCTGCATTACTCCTGAAGACAGTAATTTATATGGACTTGGAGTTCACATAACTAACTTACTGTGTTCTAAATAAATTTATTTTTTATTTTGGTATAAATAAAATCTAAAAATAAAATATACCAGGGATAATGACAAATATATTTAATTAATTTTGTGATTTATTCCATTTCAATGGGTTTGTCAAGATCATTTTTTTTCTCACTAATAGAATTATATGCACTGCCCAAAACATAGCACATGGTAATAATTTCCACAATTTCATTGTCATTATGATTATAATCATCATAATTATTAGATTGGTTATTTTCCTTTCTGCAAAGAAAATTATTTCTTAAATGTGGAAAAAAAATCTACATCCATTGAAATTCTTTCCTATCCTAGTAGCTTAATATACCTACTGGCTCTGTCGTTTCTTGGTACTGTTTTGTAAGAAGTACTATAACCAAGTGGCACAAAGTGACTTCGGGGTACAAAGTGACTGGTCCTGTTCTCTCAAGAGTGGGCTAAAACCTGAGGGGCCTGAGTGGCCTGAGCTCAGCTCCAATCGGTGTGGAAGAGAGACTCTCTCCCAACCTGCCCTATAGAATCTTAGAACCACAGGGCAGAAGCATAGGCTCATTAATTCATCACTGAGTCCCCTGTGGCAATAAGAGGAACTTACCTTGGCCTCCAGTAGTTATCACTATGCCAATTTCAGAGCAGTCCACTATTTTATTCTTTCTCCATTCTTTTTCCATTAACTATAAGCAGTATGAATTGTTAGTAGCATATACATGCACTGAAACAGTTTTGCCCAATTTAAATTGAAAAGTCATCTTAACAATTAGATCTTGGGCCTTAGAGACGGGCAGTCCTGCCTCCCAGGACTGTCGCTGCGACCAGTGGCTGAGGGTGTGCACCGGGCCTACGCCCTCCGCAGGGCTGCTTCTGCTTGCGGGAGCTCACACCCTTGGTGCCTGGGGCAGTCACTTCAGCAAGTGCTCAGCACAGTTCCTGGCAAAGTGTAGAAGCAGTGAAATAGTGTTTTAAAATAGTAATCCGTGTGCTTCTCTTCATATGTAGCTTATTGCTCAATCATTTCCTCCAGGAAAATCAGGGTTGTTCTAGAATGAAGACAAAGAAAAAGAAACAGCAAATGTTCATATTTTTTTACAACTCACAAATAGGCTCTTGAAGTCCAAAGAAACAAGGTATAGAGTATTAAGGGCTGAGTTGTATCACTCCAGAGTCCATATGCTGAAGCAAGCCCTAACCCCCAGAACTCAGAATGCGGCTGTATTTGGAGATAGGGTATTTACAGAGGTAATTAAGGTTAAACAAAGTCATTAATGTAAGTCTTAATACAGTCTGACTGTGTCCTTACAAGAAGAGATTAGGATATGGACAAGCACAGAGGAAAGACCGCATTAAGAAACAGGGAGCTGTTTGCTATCTACAAGCTAAGGAGAAACCTCAGGTATCAACCCTGCTGACACTTTGCTCTCAGATTCTAGCCTCAAAACTGTGAGAAAATTAATTCTGTTGGTTAAGTCACTTAGTACTTTGTTATAGTAGCCCCAGCAAGCTAATCCATAGAATTTATGCCATAATAACAGATCAGGAAGAATGGAGAAGGCCTCACATACCTCTGGCTCCCTGGGGATGGGCTGAGGGCCATTTATTCAGGCAGGGATTAGGAGTATTTAAAAAAAAAATTGATTGGAGTAGAGAAAGAACCCAGAATGAGGAAACCAGATCTAAAGGGGCCACAGGGAAGTAGCCTTTCCACAGAGATACTAAAGAAAGGTTGACCCAATTCACTCACTCTCACCACCATCCCCACCACTGCATCCATTCTTTTCAATGCCAGCAAAGTATGATGTCGATCATGGAAGTTCCATGACTTCAGATTTCACTTTTATCAAAAAATCAAGGCCCTGGCGGTGTGGCTCAGTTGCCCAGGAGTCGACCTTGCACCAAAAGGTTGCTGATTCGATTCCAGGTTGGGGCATGAGTTTCGGGCTTGATCCCTGGTGGGGGGAGTGCAGGAGGCAAGCTGATCGATGTTGCACTCTCGCATCAGTGTTTCTCTCTCTCCCTCTCTCTAAAAATCAATGAAAATAATTTTTTAATCAAGAAATGCTTTCGAGTAAAAAATTCAAATAACTATTAATCTAGAAGAGGGAGAAATAAGCACTGTCTAGGCAGATAAATTGTTTAATTAAAAAGGTCCCAGGAGAAAGTGGCAATTTTATTTAAAGACTGAAAAAGAAGTATTTTTAAGGAAAGGAAAATGTGTTAGAGCAGAGACTGCCAGACATACATCTAGAAGAAAGCTCTGGAGATTAGTCCACTCTTCAAATATGGGAGATTTAATGGGCTTTCTGAAAGAAAATCCTGGGAGAGGGCCTATTTGAGATGTAAAATCTCTAGACATTTTAAGGGTTTGCAATATTTTAAAAATGTGAAACAAATGAATTTTAAATGAGAACTTTAAACCTATCTGTAAATCAAAACTCATTTTGTCGGTTGGGAGATATGGAAAGAGACTATGTATTTCTTCACTCCTAATTGGTCATATCAGATATGTTATACTTCAAAGTGTTTTGTTACATTTAAAATCACTCAGATATTTTTTATGTTGATCAGTACTACAAATGTCTATGCACCAAAGGCTTTAGCAATTCTTCAATCTTGCCATTTCATGGGAAAAAGGAAACAAATTGAGAAGCTGTCAATAGTATGGTAAAAGAAAATTTTTTGGTAATTACAAAATAGTCACAGGGATTTAAAGTACAGCTTAAGGAATACAGTCAATAATATTGTAATAACCATGCCTGGTGCCCGGTGGGAACTGGAAATGTTGGGGGAACACTTTGTACTTATGATTGCCTGACCACTATGCTGTACGCCTGGAACTAATACAAAATATTGACTCTAACCTATAATTGAAAAATAAAAATTTTAAAAACATATTTGAAAACTCAAAAAACAAACAACTGCATTTACCATATTTCTTTTTTTTTTTTTCCATTTAACGTGGAATATTTTTATCAATCACTTACTATGTGCTAAGCTCAGGAATACCATAGTGGACAAGACTAGCACTTTCGCTGCTCCCTGGCCGCTTCTTGCAGCCTCCCAGAGAGGTCGCATTAAACAGTTACATGAATGATTATAAAAAAGAAGTTCTAATACTGGGCTGAGGTACAAAAATAGGGCTCAATTTCAGAAGAAAAAAAAATCAGGTGTAAAGAAAAGAAAAAAAAAATCTCCAAACAAATTGTAATTTTTAAAATATAAAAGTAAACCACGTCATTTACCAACTCTCCTTAGCTGCAGTTTCTTTTTAAATCATCTTCATGGACTTCTGAAGAGGGAAGTTTGCCTTAGATTAAACAAGGAGTTCTTGCCTCGTTTATTTCTAAATTTGATATATTTCCGAACATAGATCCTAATCTTGTGCATTTGGCTGGAAAAATGGAGGAGCCGAAACCATTGCAAAGTGAGAGAATTCAGAAACTGGGCCCCCATGTTGCAAAAAAGCTCACAATGACAGGGGTCCACATTTTGAATGGGTCAGGATTCCAAGGAATAGGAGCTGACTCTGTGTGAACACACACAGCAGGAGGGGGGGTGTTTGCTCACGGAATTCCAGGTAATCTTCCAGGAAAAACATCCAAAGTGACACTGCAGAGCTGGTCTGGGGAGGAAATTACTGGTGCTGCCAAGCACTAAGCTGGCTACTCTTGAACCCCAACAACATTACTTGAGTTCCTGCTCTCCTTGAAGTCAGAACCACCCTTGAAATTCCCAGTTAAATAAATTCCCTTTTTTGCTTAAACTAATTTGAGGTGAGTGACTGTCCCTTGAAACAGAGAGTCCTGAAAAATATAACCTAGCAGTACCAGCCAGCAAATATCAAACACCAAAGGATACACACATTCACCATTCTGGAGCGTCATGCAGGATTTAATCTGATTCCCAGGCTCTTTCTGAGCCAGGAGCTTTGTAGAGGAAGTAGTCAGTGGGCAAGTGGAATAATATTACATCTCACTGTCACGAAGAACACTTGTCTTCCTTCATATCATCCAAGTTTCCCCTTCTGTTCTTTTCCAAGTAGCCCCCAAGCCCAAGATTTCCAATTAGTTAATAAACTATCTCCAGCTGTTCCTCTTGTTGTGCAAATTTCCATAGAAGGAGGAAAATCAATTAGCATGCACCTGAATGCATTTAGGCAAGATTTTCAAGTGGCTTTTTACTAGAAAAAATCTGAGCAGCCCTATAAAAATGAAGCAACAAGCTTTGGGAGTAAGAGACTGGAAATGAAGGGCCTTCTCTTTCACCAGGGTTAGCAATATTGGATGGGCTAAGTGATCAGAGTGATGGATTGCTAACTGCTAATGAGAAGGTTCCTATAGAAATCAGTCATAGTATTGTATAGTGTTGATAACCGTTAGTATCCTCTGGAAACACCGAGCATAAAAGGCCTCTTTGCTTCAGGAACATGTGGGCAGAAAATGATTACTTTTAATCCTTTTGAAGAACCAGTTAATTTTCAATGGGTTCTATCTTGTGTTATTGCTAGTACTTTATCCATTTCATGTAGGCAATGTTGGAGGGCGATGTATTTGCTCCTATAGTCTTATCAAAATATAAGACGTCTAGCCCGGCCGGGTGTGGCTCAGTGGTTGAGCGTCGACCTAGGATCCAGGCGATGGGGGTTCGATTCCTGGTCAGGGCACATGCCCGGTTACAGGCTTGATCAATGACTCTCTCATCATTGATGTTTCTCCCTCTCTCCCCCTCTCCTTTCCTCTCTCTGAAATCAATAAAGATATATTTAAATATATATATATATAATGTCTAAACCAAAGTGGAGAATTCAACATTTAATGTCCATGAGTCCTCAGAAACATTACCGTTCCTTATCTGGCCTGAAAATATGCTTTATGATAAATAGGACATTCAAACAGTGATTTGAAGTCCAAACTAGAAACACACTTTCCTCTAAACAAAATGCAAAGGAAATGTGAGACATACGAAACGATTCTCGCCTTAACGCCTCTTCATCCTAACGAACACCACTGCCTTAGAATTTGCCCCCCTGCTCAGATAATAATCCTGGCAGCTAACTTCTACACAGTGCCAGCATGGCTGTGATTGCTGCGCCCATATTAATTCCCTGAATCGTCAGAGTAACCAGTGAGGTCAGCATGACCGTCATCACCATTTCACAGGTGAGGAAACCAGCATAGCCACTTGGCGAGGTGACACGGTGACTAAGCAGCAGAGCTGGGGGTCAAGCTGCGCTGTACCGATCACCTAGCATAGTGTGCTTCACGGCAGAGAACTGTTCCGTCTTTAAGAGAAGACTTGGCAGAGCTGTTACATAACAGATTTACATGAACACAGACAACTGATTCTTCTCACAAAACTCAGTCCCAAAGCCCCCATCCTGATGACCACCCTCAGATTTCCCTCCTCCGTATCCCCAATTCCCACATGGCGATCACCTCTGAAGGCCTACACAACTTTGCACTTTTAAGGGGACTTATCCATGAAGTCCTTGGGTCATCATTGTGTGTATGGCTTATTAACCCAAGAAGCTGCAGGCTCTCGAAACTTAGAACATTTAAAAAGTACTGTTACAAAGCATCTAATGCAGTGTTTTACATGGACTACATGCTTAATAATCACTTGTTAATTGTATTAATTAATATTTAAGGTAAAAATTGACTTCTGCCTGAAGTATAGCATTCAAGCAGTTGTTTCAGAACTTTTGGGAAAAAGACAAGGATGATGATGGGAAGGAAGGAAGGAAGGAAGGAAGGAAGGAAGGAAGGAAGGAAGGAAGGAAGGAAGGAAGGAAGGGAGGGAGGGAGGGAGGGAGGGAGGGAGGGAGGGAGGGAGGGAGGGAGGGAGGGAGGGAGGGAGGGAGGGAGGGAGGAAGGGTTTAGTGCTGGGTAGCTCTGTAGAAAGTAACTGTTTCCCAAATTAATTCTGATAACTAACTCAATTCTCTTGCAAATATCCACTACCAATATCTAGGTAACCACCTCAATATTTTTCATTTACACTATGAGGACAAATGTGGCTTCTTCCAGCCTCTTATTAAGAAAATCAAGGGTAAAATACTGAGATGATACATTTAAAGCCTCCTGAGCTCAGTGGAGAAACAAGGCACCAGTGCCTTCATTCTTACTGTGTATTTCTTACCGCATATTTAGAACAATAACAGCAAGAAGTAACACAATAACGATTTTCTAAACAGCAATAGGTATCTATCTCTGTCATTTTCTAACGCCTTCATATTTAACCTCAGAAAAAATGCCAATGTTATCTTCTGTCGCCTTTCTCCGAGCTGGCACAGTCTCCAGTGTGAAACCTTCGCGCTCAGGTCTTGGCCCTGCTCTTGGGCAGCCTCGGTCGGTCACTTGGTTCTCTGGTGCCTCTCCTGGAAGAGAGTGACGACAGTTTCCAGGTGGCAGAGCTGCTGTGACGTCGAGGTGGTTCGCCGGGCACTGCGAACAGTAGGCCGTATGCAGAAAGCCCTCTGAGCGTGCTGAGCACTGTTTTCCAGGTGTTTACTGGCTGTGTTCATATCTCCCTAACGGTCCGGTTGTCAGGAAAAACCGTTTCAAACCTAATTGTACCGCAGAATTCGCATGGGTGAGTGAAGATGCTGCCTGTTGTTCTCAAAATGACCCCTTAGACCTTAATTTCCCTGGGAAGATGTCTGAGAGGAAATGGCAATGATAATTATTTACTTTTTGATGTAATTATTCTGCTCTGAGTTCATATTTTTTATGCATATTGTTATTTGCCTCATCAGGTCTTTCGTCAATGTGACTATCATGTGTAATATCCTATTAGTATCCTAACGTAATGCATTTAAGACAGTCCTGGTCATCTGTCTTGGCTCTTCTAGGCAAGGACATAATAAAATGAGCCATAGAAGAAAAATCACATGGAATTTGAAAATCTGTGACAGTAAAACAATACATTTTTTTAATTTCTGAAAGGCTGTATATTTTCAATTTAACTCATTTCTCCCGAGACTCTTAATGTGGTACAATTTGCATGTTAATTATTGCATCTCAAAGGATTAATTGGTTACTTCAAATAAATCTGATGTATTTTCTAGAGAATTGTCCTAAGTGGTGGCAAAAAAAACACAGGAATGAAAATGAGCTACAGCCCACACAAAGAGTTTCTAAAAGAACTCTTGCATGCTTAATGGAAAGGAATCCATGGTTTTCAAAGAAATGGGCCTTATTTTGGAGCAGACTCCCCACACAGTCCTGGGATATTCAATGCTTCTCTGTGTCAATTTGGATACTGAGGGAAAGTCTCAAAGCCAGCAGGGCTTCTCAAAAGGTCTGGATCAAGCTGTTGAACACTTCAGATCCTGACCTTAGTTGCCAACTTGTTAAACACATTTATAATTTGGATTAGAGCCAAATACAAAGCTATATTCCAAAACCATGTGAAGGATTTCTAACTTGGATCCCTTCTCCCCCATAGTTTCCTGTGTCCTCATACAGCAACATTTTCCTTCTTGGAAACTATTTTTCGTTTGCATTTCATTGAATGAATTACCAACAAAGCTTAAATTTATCTTTCCTCAACACGGAGAAAGTTTAAGCTTCCATACGCACTCTGCAACATGATTTTAAGAATGCCCAATCACCTTGTCTTCATCAAGAAAACAAGTGCACATTTGAATTGAGACTCTTCGTAATTCTGTTAATTAACGGGTAATACTCATTCTTTCTTCTTAATCAAGAAACCAAACGTAATTGCTTTCGCTGCAATTATCAATGTGCCATATTTCCAAGCTTTTGACAAATGATTCTATAATGTATAAATTGATTTTGCCATCATAATGAGTAACATAAATGCTTGATCAAAATAATTGCCTCTATATTTCTGGCGTTTTCATGTTCCTTCCATGGGGGGGAAAAAAAAAAATACTAAAATCTTTCCTGGTTATGTCCTTCCCAAAAATGTGGAACCACTAAGTGAACAGATTTCTGCTCTAAAACACCTGCAAAAGTAGTTATGCTCCCAGCCTTCCAAAGAATTTTCATCCTGTGCAGCCCTACGTAGCATGTCACACATCAATGTCACGTCAAATTTTCCAACCTTCCACTTGTCGTTTTACCAGAGGTAGGTGGGGTACTGAGTGGCATCATTACGGTTCTTTCCTAAATTGGAGGCACTAAGATCTGCAAAAGCCCTGCATGTGTAATGCCTCTCTTTCACCCTTGTCTTCAATAAAAAGCTAAAATCACACCTGCACAGGCAAGTTAAGTCTCAAAAGGAGGGAAAAAAATTTTTTTAAAGCTGCATGTGGGATGCTAACATCATGATCTTTGGAACCAGATAGGCCAGCGAACCTTGTCACAAGTCATAGCTTAACTCTGAGCCTCCGACTCTTTACCTACGAAATGTGAAAAAATAATAGGAAATAGTATCTAGCTTCCAGAGCTATACTGTGAGAATTAACTGAGCTAACCCACAATAGGAGATGGGTAGCTAATAGACATTTTACAAATGGCAGCTATTTTTATTAAATTGTGTCATGGACAGAATTGATCAGTTCCACCAAGGCCATTTAATTGGACTTGTATAGACAAAAACAGGAGTTTAAGTGACAAAATACAATGCAGTCTCAGCTGGACCAGATCTCACACAAAACAGGAAAGGACTGTTCAGAGGAAGGAAATGGGGAGTTGAGCTGATTACTTTTCAAATTGAATCCCACAGAGAGTCATTTGGATAATTATTTGTTTCATTCAGACATGACAGAATTAGCAATTCAGCCATTCCACTTAGCCACTCTCCTTTCTTCCACCTTTTTCTATATTTTCCAACTTCATAGGTATGTTTACATCAAAGCCAATCAACACTGTAGGAAACATTTTCTGATGCAATGTAAGTGGTTTTGAGTTAGGATGGTTTGAAATCAGGACTGAATTCTGATTTACCTAGATTGCCTGCTTACAGTCTCTACCTAAGCCAATGCCAAACACTTGCTGAAATACTTAATTAGTACAAAGCTATTTTCTATTTGATCACAAAACTCTTTTGCTAGAGACAAAAGGTGATTTATTAATCTTCTTGTCTCAAGTGAATAGTGTGTTGTATATTTTGCCCATTTATCTGTTGGAGTCATAGTGGTTTTCTTATCACTTTATACAAATCTGTATATTTTAAAGGCATTAGCACTATTTCTATCATATATTCTTAAATTATTTTCCCCCAAGGTGTGCTTGGTGCTTTTTTTACACTTGGTTACACTTGGTTTTGTGCTTCAAGTTCTAGACATAAATGAACAAATATTAATTGAGAGCTATGTCAGGCATTTATAAGATGCTGGGACCACAAGATAGACATGTTTGCTGTTCTCATACAGTTGCTTTCAGGAGAGTAATGTAACTATGAGCAATGAAGCAGACAGTCAACTTACAGAAAACTAGAATCAAAGCTTAAACATATGGGGTTTAACAAAAAATTCCAAGTTAGTTCAAGCCTGGTACAGCTGATGGCTCTAAGGTTGCTGTTGTCAAGGACCCCAGACTTGTCTCTTTCTGTTCCATCAACCTTAGTTCATACTCATGATTTCAAAATTGCTGCTCAGTCTCCATATATAAAATCCACACTTCATGTAGGAATCACAGAGGAGTTCTGGAAGTACAAGGCTATTTGTGTCAGGCAAGGAAGCGCTTTCCCAGAAACCAGCAGCTTAGGACTACCTGTATCACAGCACCACTCCTGGTGGCAAGGGAGCTCAGGGAAGTGAGTATTTACATTCACCTGGACACCATGGTACTGTGAATAATATCAAGAGTTTCTTAACAAGGAAGAAGTAGTAACGTACATTAGGTGGCATCTAACAGCATCAGCCTTGGGAAGACTGTCTACAAAAAAATTAAAATAATTATAAGTTGTAATTAGTGTAATAAAAAGAGTAAGGAATGCTTCCCTATTAAGACTATAAGGAATAGAGCTGTTAGATGGGATGCTCCAGGAAGGCCCCTTAAAGAGGGAACCAAGTGTGATGGGAAGGATGAATCAGTCTTAGAAACAATGAAAGAAAAAATGATCCCGGCAGAAGGAATTAAAAATGCAAAGGCTCTGAGGCAGGAAAAAACTTGGATTATCCACAGAACTAAAAGAAGACTAGTGGAACCATGAGCGCCGGGGAAAGGGCCAGGAGAAATAGCCACCAGTTACTTGAGCCAATCTCTTTAATTCAACAAATAAGGAACCCCAGAACAAGAGTGGTTAAACCATTTGCCATAGTCCTTCTGTTCATTATTGGCCCCTTACAAGGAGGCCTGAAACTAAAATTCATGCCATCAGTTTCCAATCGAATGTATCTTTTCCTACAGCATGCAATAGATTTATCACCACTCTGTTGTCTGTCTTTGTGATATATATATAATAACCATTAAATATATGGTTTTTGCTTATCCCCTTCACCTTCTTTAATCCAGTCCCCCAGCCAAATCTTTTCTTTCTTATAGGTGAAAGAAAGCTTCCTATAGCTAAACCAAAGCTTTAGGTTCAAAGTAGAAGGCATATAGAGAGAAAATATTGACAGTGAGCATGTCCAAATTAAATCCATACAGATATAACTACATATCTTTCCATATGAATTACTCAATGACAATGATTGGGGGAAAAGGGAGACAGAGATAGAGAGACAGAGGAGAGAGAGAAATATAGTTTTTCTTTCAGTTAGAATGTCTAGTAAATTAAACAACTTATCAGTTTGCTTGCTTCCTGTGCAACCTAACCCAGTTCAAGAACCATCTAAAGCTGAAGACTTTAGCAAGAGAACGTATCTCCATGTAATTTCACACATCCCTGCTACCAGTCATTAAAGACACTGAAGAAGAGATTGTTGACAAGTTAATGCAGGACTATGTGAAACACATACCCCACTAATAGTTTGTGATATCAACTCTCTATATAAAACAGCTGATCATTGTTTTTCACTGATATTTCAATCACTGATCTAAAATGGTAACTGTTTAAGACCAAGTGCAATATTTATTATAATCTTAATTTTTACTGGCTCCTAATCCTTCATCATGTAATCTAATGCCATGTTCCCTCTAGATAGTAAATCAAATTGACAATTCATTGTATATATTTAATAAATCTTTAATGAATCATATAATAAATTCTTAGATTTTTTTTCTTAATGAAGTCTCTTTACAAGAGGTTAATGCCTTTATCTGATTTTTTTCACTAGGGTGTACATTCCTAAGAAGTTATTGAAAAATATGTTCCATAATTGTGTATAGTGTTACATAATTGGACTATAAATTGTACTGCAAAATCTATATTAGTTCTAAAATTTTCTCATTACTCAGTAATTAAATAAATTAAAATGCTAAAGCATGCCCTTCTCTGCTGCTGGAGATACAAAGGGGCAGATGGTTCTGGAGTAATTATTATGATTCCTTTAGTTAGACACATTTTAAACTTATGTAAACAGAACCAACTAGAGTGATTAATCAAAGTGGGGATTAACAATGCATAAGTGCAGAATATCATGAAGATGTTTTTTAAAAGTTTGTATTCTTATGTCTAGCTACCTTTGTTCCATTTCTGCCTAGTGAACACCTCTTGAACATGCTTTCACTGGTTACTTCTTGAATGACTTCCACTTTGAGAAAGACAGCTGATGCATAATTTCGTAGCTTTTCCAGTGGATTGTGTTGTCACAGAGAGTTCAATAACCTTAACAGAACTGGATGACTCCTGTATTATAACCACAAAAGATGAACTTACCAGAATAATGTCTTGAAGGAAGAACACAATATAGATAACAAAATGTGCAGCACAGTGGACCCAGGCAATACCAGTACACTCACCAAATCTAGTCCTTAGTTAAAGAGAACTTTATCCATGGAGAGGAAACTCTTCAGTACTACGCCTCTCCAAAGGAATAGCTGCAGTCATACTCCAGCATCCTCCGTGGGTAGAGATGGACCATTGCCTTCTTCACTGACTCCACAAGAGACTGAGCTAAAATGTTCCCTTAAATAGCTCTAGACTCTAGAGTAGCGACATATAATGACTTAACTGTCATCAATTGTTGCTAGGAGGAGTGATCCACATGTCCCTCCCTGCCACTCCAGACTGTTGGTACCAGGCATGCCATATAACAGAGGTTCTGAAATCTCCAGTAAGTAATCTCCTATATTTGTGGCAAAGGCCAAGTATGCTGCAATAATGACTGGGCAGTAACATGAAGAAAACAGCATCTGTACTACTTTCTCTTCTGTCTCAAAAATCTTTAGATCGCCTACATAAAGAAAAGTGAATCATGGATATTTTTATATTTTCCCCCAATTATATCCAAGGCCCTCCAGGAAAGAGGAAGTCAATCCTTTGAGCAAATGGTGAAGGACCAGGTCATGATCCTCTATGCAAGTCAGTTCCACAGTATATTGTATATAAAATCCACAAAATCATAATATTAAGAGAAATGAGATACCTCTAAGACAGGCTCAGGAATATTCTCACCAGACTAAGGGTCTTGATATTGACATTTAAATCTTTGGACAGTGACAGCAATGAGGTATTTTTCAACAACTGTGATGTTCTCAGACTTTTCATTCTTAGGTGGATGGTATTCTAGTGGCTTTATGCACCTGCTGTAGAGTCAGTCTGCCTGTGCTCAAATCCTGGCTCTACAGCATTGCTCCATAAAGAGGTGACTTTGGTCAAGTTCTCAAGCTCTGGGAATCTTAGTTTCTTTATCTGCAAAATGGGTCTTAATTTGTAGGCTCATTAGGAGAATTTGAAGCAAAAACATCAGGAAAGTATTTGGTACAATGCTTAGTACATTCAGAAAAAAGATATGAGTAGAGATGAAAGAAAGAGTCAATTGTTACACATGTTTGGGCTCCATGGATAGTTAGGAGCAGAGCGTGTCTCCGTTGAGTGTTCTCTTTTTTGCTTGATTCCCTATAGAGTGGAAAGTTGAGAAGCAGCCGATTGACATGATGAAATCCTTCAGTGTGCATCAGAACAGCAGGACAAGAATAGTATCAATATAATTTCATGTTTGGGAAAGATTCAATTACTATAAAAGTTCATAAGATCAGAAGTTACAATTCTTGCTATTGTCTAACTTTCTGTTTATCCTACTACACTTCATCCTTATGGTCAGAAAATGTAATGTTTAAGGTTAAGTAACAAAAAGAAATATGGTTTTAACATTTTTCAATTCTTTTAATACCCCAAGACCCCCATTTACTTTCCATGGTTATGTAAGTGCAAATATCCAAAAAGCACACAGTCTAAAGCACTTCATATAAACCGAAGCTGAAACACAACAGCCAATGTATAGAGAACAATCATGTCCTTTAAGTATGACTTAACAGCACATGCATATACCTTACAAAGGCATGTTATACAATTAAAACTATTTAAAATGTTGCATGCATATAGATAAGGAGAAGAAAGCAGATAATATAAAAATAGTTTGATTTGTTGAAGAGAGGAGATTTCAGGTAAATAAAGTGATTAAAAAATTTTTACTATTATGTTTACATGATATTTTAAACTACACAGAACCATAGCTACTAAAACAATTCTGAAAAACTAGCTATTTGTGAGAAATCGCTAATTATGTTTTGTGATACAAGTAAAAAATAGATAACTAATCTCATTTGCCAAAGGATTACTGTGTAATAGTTTACAAAACCCTGTTCATAATGAATTCTCAAATAGCTGAAAATGCCTATTAGTAGGATTCCTAATAGCAGATAATTGATTATGAAGTGTTGTAAAGATTTAATAAAAAAGTAATATAAAACTAAGCCAAATAGAATGCTGATTTTTTTCTAAAGTTGGGTCTCCAGACATACACATACAGATTATCAGTTTTTAGTAATATTAAGTTATACAAGCCTTTAATCTAGAAATTAGATTGATCTATCTATTTATCTACCTATTAGTTGGATCTCAAATCTAGTAAAAGTAATAGTCTTATTGAGAAATTATTTTTATGTAACTATTTTTACTGATAGTTTGTAATATCGGTTAGATTTTTATAAATGCACATTAAATGTATTTGAGAAATTATTTACCTCACTATTACAATTCATTCAACTTTTTATATGTACTTAAAATTATTTATTTATAAAAATAAAGTTAAAAGCATCTTCAGCATGGCAACTACAGTTAAATACAACATTTAGCCCTAACAAAGACATGTGTAAAGAGATATTCGAATACAGTTTCAAATTAACATCAGCCACCCAATAATGTAAATGCTGCTCATTAGGAACACATAGAGAGTTTTGTTTTTATATCTAAAAGTTGTCCCCATCCCAACTCTGTAATGAGCTTCTTCATGTGTAAGCAAATTTACATGAAGAGAAGAGTATGGAAAGGACTGGTCAAAAAGGAACTGAGCCAATGGTCCTGTCTTCTGCTTGGTAAGATGTGGGAGACTCAGCATTTAATAGGGGCCTGGAGTCTGTCCTGTGACTCTCAGAACAGCTACATTTGCACAGATGTTGCCATTCGGTGAAGAAAATTACACCGTAAAATCAAGGAACAAAAATCATTCTCAGTCCATTTCCTGACTAGTTTATGTGAAAGTGTTTTAGAACATCAGAATAACATCTCACATCTCCACTTGACTTTGCGTATTTAGCTCACATAACATCCCAAGCTAAGACTCTATCGCACCTTTGTACAAAACACGGTTCAGGAAGGGACCCTGAATGTTGGCATGTAAGATGTTCTCTAAGCCAAGCATGTATCTAGTACCTACTTGCACCTAACAAGGGAGCGCAGCATATATGCTGGGTCAACCAGAAGTTCAACAAGCAATACTGTAAAGGAAAAGCAAGTAGGACATTATAGTATTTTGACAGTTGAACATGTTCACATATGTGATGCATCAAAATGAAGACTAGCTAAGAGAAAGTCTCTGAATAACCCAAAAGCTTTATCAAGGGCCACTCTGAACCATGCTCTGCTTGTTGCTCTTGTTGAAAACATTCCTCAACGTTGGTCTGTTTGTTCTTTTAGAATGTTGAGAGGAGGGGAAAAACTCAAGCTGATTAATCATGTTTTTCTTTGAATTTGTTTTTTTGAGTCCAACAGCTCAGTATTTACATAAAGGGGTGCCCTGCTGCTGTTTAATCCTTCATCTATGTTTGTCTAGAAACTGTTCCTTATAAAGCTAAGCCCATATGTTTTGTAAGATTTTATTGCCCTCTTAAAAAGAAACCTGAGTTTCTCTTTTCTACTACCGTTGACCAGTATTCTAGAATTGATTTTTATAGTTTCCCCCAAAGAGGATTAGAAATTGTGTTTTAATATAAAACCAGTCCAACATGCCTCCACAGCCAGTTTATTACCAGGTTCTAATTCTTCTTAAATTTCTTGAAGGTTCATTGGCTTATGAGGAAAGAAAAAAATCCTCAGTAACTTGGCTACAAGAAAAAAAAATACATGGTTATTATAGTTAGAGTTTTGACCATAAAATTGCAACTAGTCTCCTTTTTTCCAAGTATCATAGATGCTTAAGTTTTATTTTTCCTAGTTTTGAGAAGTATGAGGCAGGCACTTTTCTAAACAACAAAATTCTTTTCAAAGCCATGATCATAAATTTGTAAGGTTGAAGCCCAAATTACTGAACTCATTCAAAAAAAAAATCATAGTACAGTCATTTCAATCTTGCCAAAAGAAAGAAAAAAATACTGACTTGTGAAAGTATCATTAATTTTAAGGACTTTTTCAGGACATCAATAATACCATCTCCCAAATAAAACCTCAAAGGGGTTAACCTTCCAATAATAAAGGAGTTTAGGTTTTGCTGGTGAAGGAAATTTCAAGATCAGACACAGATACACTTTATAGATCCCTACAATTAATATGAGCAGCAGGTGGGAGGCACAGGGCTAATGGCTTAAAGACTTTAGTTTCTTTTCTACCCTCCCAACTCATTACCCTTTAAGCTATTTGATTTAAAAACAAGCTGTGTTTTTATTCAATTCTTTTCCGTCCCAAGCTTGGACGATGGGAACAGATCTCTATTTTGTCCTGCTTTACTCCCTGCCTTTTCCCTACTTTTCTTTACAAAGGAGATAAACACGTTCCTGTCATCCACAGCTGTTCCTCCAGATGTTCCTGAACCAGGACCAAAATCAGCTCATCTGTGCCTTCGATGTGGTCTTCTTGGGAATTCTTGTGGGTTTGCTGTCTTCTCTAGGTGAGATCTTTCACAACTCCAGTGCACAGCAGGACAGAGACCTTTTCTTCTAAAGAACATCTGCTCTCCAAGAGCAGGAGGAGGCTCCCTGAACAATCAGCTAGGGAACAGGCAGCTCCAGGATCAAATGAAGACGGGAGAAGGCAAGAACAACAGCCATCAGCTGGGAGCCATGCAGCGACCAACCACAGTGAGAGGTCCTGTTGTGGAGGAAATCTGAGAGCTTGTCTGCCATTGAGTTCATCTACTGAGGATGTAACATGTGCCACGTGGTCGACATATATCGTTTTAATTTAATCTTACTTTCTGATGTAGTGAACCCCATCACCATTTCACAAATTAGAAAAACCAAGGCTTAGGGAGAATACGAATAGGGATTTGGGGGGGATGAAATTGCCAGAAATCCAATTCAAACTATTTCAAATAAGAGAGAACTTAGTTGGCTCAAACGAATGGAACATCTAGAGTGTTGTCTTCAGGCCTGGCTGAGTGCACAGGTTTAAAGTTTATCATCATATTTCTGACACCTCATTTCTCAGCTCTGCTTCCCTCTGTGTTGGCTTCATTCTCTGAGAGGCTCCCTTCATGTGGATGAAGAATGACCATGAGCGGTCCAGGCCAACGTCATCTTAGAGCTAACAGTCCAGCAGGGAGAAAGAGCTCCCTTTCCCTAACAACTCTAGAAAAAAAGTCCTGAGGAAGACCCTGGATTTTTGGCTTGGATCATATCCCCATACCTGAACCAATGACCAGAACAGTGTGCTCTGGCCAGACCTGGGTCACGGGCCTACCTCTCTGGTGAGGGAGTGTGGTCAGACTCAACCAAACCACATGAAGAAGGTCTCCACAGAAGAGTTCAGTGATCACAAATGAGAAAAAAAACAACAAAGCACTCTTCGCAAGAAAACGTAGCTACCACATTCTCATAAAGGAGGTACAAGTCCTGCCCGAGGCCACAGTCCTGGGATTTGTTCTCACCTGAACTGACTGTGAGCCCCAGACACACACACCCTAGAGAAGAAAGAGAGTAACATGCAGTAGTCCTCCCTTACCCATGGTTTTGCTTTTCATGGCTCATTACCTGTGGTCAGCCATGGTCTGAAAACATTAAATGAATAATTCATAAGTATTCAATTGTGCATTGTTCTGAGTAGCTTGATGAAATCTCGCACAGTCCTGTCCAGGCTGTGAATCATCCCTTTGTCCAATATACCTGTGTCTGCTCCCTGCCCATTAACCACTTAGCTCCATTCGCGGCTATCTGATCAACTGTCATGGTTGATCAGTAGCCCTTATTTTACTTAATAATGGTCCCAAAGCACAAGAGTACAGATGCTGGCGCCACAGATGTGCCAAAGTGAAGCCATTAGGTGCTTCCTTTAAGTGAAAGGTGTGTGTGTATAGAAACCATAGCATGCATAGGGTTTGGTACTATCCATGGTCTCTGGCATCCACCAGGGGTCTTGAACATATCCCTCGTGGATCAGGGATGACTACTGTATAGTCAGACTAGCTAAGGGGAGAAGACTGATGTTCTAGCCACCACACAACTCCAAAACACTTCGGAAGTAAATTAAATGGTAGACTCAATTGTTCGTGGGTTTAAAGCCCTCTACCATAAACGTGGAGTTCCCCTGGCAAATGTGTGTTTCTGAATGATGGATTTCTAATTTAGAGTTTACCTTCAGAGTCATGAAAATTGTTTACTGTTCAATCTTACTTGTAATCGAAGCACTCTAAAATATATTTAAAGTGTTCTGACCATTTTAAGAGAGTATTTGTGTGGAATGATGGCTCAGAATCAACACAAACATCAGCCATTCTAATGCACTATCATAGAATTACACTCTAGGGTCTCCTGAGGTTAGTGGAAATAATTTACCCATATCTTAAATTTAAGTTTCCATATCAGCTTTTGTTATTTTTCTGTCACCTCTCTCATTAGTCAGGAAAACCTAAAACTAAAATAAAACTATAGCCTTGGTCAGGTGGCTCAGTTCGTGGGTGTGTCTTCCTGTATATCAAGAGGTTAAGGGTTTGATTCCCAGTCAGGACACATACCCAGGTTGCAGGTTCGATCCTTGGTGGGGGCACATGCGGGAGGCGACCAGTTAATGTTTCTCTCTCATCGATGTTTCTCTCTCACCCTAAAAAAAACAACAACAACTATGTGTTGAGTATGATAAAAGAGTGGTTCTCTACCACATGTAGCCTCTATCTATCAATGTGTCTGCCATCTTCTTGTTTGAAGCTTCAAAGGTACAGTGAATGTAGAAATCGGAAAAATAGTGGTATTAGAAAGGTATAGGTATGTTAAATTTATATTCCAGGAATGTCTTTGTAAGGAACTTATAAATAAATGTATTACTGATAATGAGGCTTTTATGGCTAAAGTATTAAGAAACAACATTTCTAAGAAAAAAACATTTGATCAGTAACTGCATGGACAATGTCTCATATATTTAAAGAAAAATAAAATATAAGTTTCTTTATATAAAGTAGGCTTCGCGAAGTATTGGGGACAAAGAGGCATAACTAGAGATTGGGGTGAGGTGGCAGACCTGGGTATCCCTCTCACTTCTAGAGCAGAAAGGTGGTTGAGAATCATTTTTTTAGAGCTTAAGACTTGTCCAAGTAAGACATATTTGGGTTGATTCAAAGATCTATCATCTTTTTGCTATGTATCCACAAACAAGTCCCTTAGCCTCTCTGGGCATCAATTTACTCACTTATAAACACAAATAGCAATAGCTTCCTCAGAAGGTACTTATGAAAATTAAATAAGATAATATTTTGAAGTGCTGGTCACAATTACTTGGAAAGTGGTGTTCAAATTAAAATTATGGTTGTCATTGTTTCTGCTGCTTTGATCCAACAGACTCCATCCACATGGCAGATATAAAAAGTTCTGGATTTCAGTGATATAGCAGCATAAGCAGAAGAGCGCTTGCTAGAGACTGAAAAACTGAGGTTTTGGGGTTTGGTCTTATATCTCCCTTACCTCTCAAACTCTGTTTGAAAAGATAAAGAAGGCAATTGGAGAAATTTTCATCTTCAAAATAAAAAGAAATAAAGATTTTAAATGCAGAAAATGTATTTATACTTACTATTCCATCTATTATGATTTTAGTGGGATGGGGCGGAGAGATGATGGGAAGTTAATTCAATGGAGTTGTGTCTTAGAAAGAATGGAAGACCCTAAGTCAATGGGTATCACACAAACCAGTACAAACAGTCCATCATCACATATCCCAGACCTGCCTGGGCTGTGCACAGCAGGCCTGTATTGCATATTTTAAGGGAGGGTCCCCAACTCTTGTGCTCTAGGGCTCTTACGTTGCATGATTATGGAAACATGGTGCCTCCCCTGGCTGATCAGGGGCCAAGATACAATAGCAGTACTTGTTGACAGAACCTTGGCTCCAGTCCTATCTTTCCACCTTCAGCATTCATTGTTGACGGTAATCCCAGCCCCTCCCTGCCATGATGATGTGGGAATAGGAGGTTGGTGTCCAAACTTGCAGTTGACTAGGATTAACTGTTAAGCGCTGACCCAAAACTAATTTGCATGGAGGTTGAATGCAAACCAGTTCTTTTCCTGGGAGGCCAGCTAATCGGAGTTGGGCAAGTTAATCCTTATGTCTCAGGAGGTAAAGCCATGCTTGTATATAATCAAAACCACTTTGAAAAATCCCTTTATATTTACCTAAAGCATGGTTTATATACAGAATGCTGCACAGTAATCTTATGTACAATAAAATAGAAAACTACTGAGCTAGGTTGGGGGGGGAGAAGGAAAGTCTGTAGGCAAATACCAGGGCATTCAAATCATTTCGATTCTAAAACAACACTGAAATCTCCAGGTGAATGAGAGCCTGGGAAAGAATTCTAGAACATTCGTACTCATGTACAGAGCTTACTCAATTCTCTTTTACTAGAAAATCTCTATAGCATTAATATTTATTAATAGGCTTGTTTTTTGTTCAAAAAATTATATCAGTTCTTAAATGGGATACTCTTAAGTTATTCAGTTTCCACAGGTAACGGTTGTTGATATACTGAAAAGTACTGAATTATTTTTGTTTTTATATGGTGTTTGAGCTTTGTTTTGTTTTTGGTTTCTTAGTGGAGATATACTTTGTGGTCAATGGAAAACAACAACATTTAAAATATTACAGAAAAGGGACATCTGTAATACTTTAAACAAAAATAAAAATTTAAAAAAAATAAAAATAAAAATAAAATAAAAAATAAAAAAATAAAAAAAAAAAAATAAAATAAAATATTACAGAATATTAAGAAGAAAATTATTAGTAAGAAATGTATATTAAAGAGTCCAATGCACCGTTGTTCCTCGACATTTTATTAGACACAAACTACTACGGGCCAAGAACATTCCTATCCACTGTGTGACTTAATTCCTGTAATAGTTCTATGATACTTATCTTAGTGTTATCAATGAGAAAACTCAGGCTTCAAGCGATGAAGTGACTTTCCTTAAGTTCATGCAGTTTGTTACAATACCAGAAGTAAATCACTGCTCTTTTGAATTTAGGACCCTTTGTCCTTGCCTTGCCTTTATATCCTATCTTTAAAATTTAAGCTGCTATTTAGACATGCATCATAATTAAACCTTAAATACAACAGAAATCCACTTGCTTCCTCAGTTAGACACACATGGTAAAAACAGGCATGAAATCAGCCTATCAAATATTTAGCTAACAAGTATTTCTATGCATGTGGAATCATTGGTATGACCTGGTTCTAGATGTTAAATTTAGTTTGGATCACTATCTGTCTCAAGAAACAATACTAGAAATATTGTGACATTTCAGGATTCTAGATATTACTAGAAATATTTGGAATCTTACTAGGTTTACTCATATGCTTTGGAAATTGCAATTGCTTAAATCTGACACAGAGTTCCCCAGGCAAGTGTATGCATTCTTGGCTTTCCTCCTTAACAGCCCTGGAAATAAGTCTAACTGTTCACTGCTACAACATTTTAAAGACTTTTTATTACTTTTCAGCTGCTATTTAATCATTTAACATTACCAAGGATGGCATCTTAATGTAAGAAATTGCAACATTTAGGAATTATACTTACTGTGGGATACTCTAAAAATGTTAATTTAAGGTTATTTATTGAGCCCCTTTGATGCGGCAGAATCCCCTCTCTGTGCTGGAGATGCAGCAGTGAGCATGACAGACAAGGTCCCTGGCTTTATGAATCACGTCCTGAGAGTAGGACACAAACAGTAAGGAAGTAAACAAAATGACAATGAGTATGGATAATAGACTGTAATGTACTCTTTGAAGGAAACGAACGGGGAGACATGAGAGGAGGTAACATGGGTGATGGGAGGACAGGGGAAGCTTCTTTAGCAGAGGAGTCAGAGGCGGCTTTCCAGAGGGGGGAGTTGAACTTCTGCCTGAATGTAAGAGCCCATCACCTTAGGAGCAGGGAAAAGGCTTTTCAAGTACAGAAAATGGCAGAGTCCTAAGACAGGAAAAAAATGTGGCTGTTAGAGCAACAGAAACTTGTCCATTGAAGCCGAGAGTGAAATAGGACGAGAGTCGAGGGTGGGCAGTGGCTGGATCATACAGGGACTTGGGGGCCACAGAAGGGGTTGGGATGTCATTCCAAGGCCAGTAAGGGAAGGTTCGAGCCTGGTTCGTGATTAGTGTGCCTGCCAGTGAGCAGTGCTTACTCTGTACCAAACACTGTGCTCAGACCTCTCTTTTTTACCCCCCTTGGTGGTCTTACCCTTATTGGGATTAAAGAAAACAGCCACAGAAAGGTAGTTATTGATCATCACTTAGCTGATAGACTTGAAGCTCATACATCTGACTTCCAAGATAGAGTACTTAATCACCAGGCCCGCTCTGGTAATTACTAAATGGCCTAATCAATGACACATTCCACATTGCTGATATGTTCAGCATTTGATTTTCCCATTTCTTGAGACAGATAGTGATCCAAACTAAATTTAATAACATTTTGAGGGTTAATGGTGGTATTAGTTTAAAACTAAGATCAAAGATGGGATAAAAATGAATGAAGTAATTAGAACTCAAGTATATATATGTGTGTATATGTGTATACACATATATATATAAAGATATGTGGTTGGTACTGACCAGGAGCTGTTTATTTTCACAGAGGACTACCCAAGGAAGCATTGAAAGGCCTAGAACATCCTTAACAGCAAATGTCTCTGCTTTTATTTTTTGCCTGACACCCTTTCCTTCCCCAGCGGGGGTTCCTCTGAATTGATTTCAACAGGAAGAACTCCCATTGTCACAAATGAAAGCTGCCCTGCAATCTAAGGAGAGGCGAATGGAGCTCACCAGGAGGATAATGAAGCAGGTAGACTTTGCTTACTTCTGAGTACTGGGACATAGCTAAGTATCAACCTGAAATTATACTTTATCACAGCAGTTAAAGTAGCGGTCTAAGGAGTAGGCATTGTCCGTAGAGAAATGGACAGATATTTGTGTCTGAGAAAAAGATCTAGTGAAAGAAGGGGGCTAGAAGGAAGAGTGGGCATTTATAAAGAGGGATAACACGGCAGCTGAGCATGGTGAGAGCAGAATCACACAACAAAATGTTGAGAAGAGGTTTATCTTAATGCAGTCAAGCTACCGTAATGAAATGCTCAAAAACAACAGAAATTTATTTCTCACTGTTCTGGAGAATAGAAATCCGAGATCAAGGTACCAGCAGATTCAGTGCCTGGTGAGAACCCACTTCCTTATGGACTGTTTTCTCACTGTAGCTTCAGATGGCAGAAGGGGCAAGGGAGCTTTCTCTGGCTGCTTTTATAAGGGCACTAATTTCACTCATGAGGACTCCACCCTCATGACCTAATCAACTCCCAAAGACTCATCTCCTACTATCATCACTTTGGGGGTTAGCATTTCAACATATGAATTTTTCAGGGACACAGACATTCACTCCATGGGAAGGCCCAACTGTATCAGGGTGGGACAAAAGTAGGCTTACAGTTGCTTGTATGGAAAAGAATACAATAATAAATAAGAATATAAGAATAAACTCTGTGCTTTGTGTACTCACAACTGTAAACCTACTTTTGCCCCACCCTGTATATGAGACTTTACCTACATTAATTTAAAACAACCAAGTAAAATAGGTATTAGAATCCTGCTACATAGAAGAAGAAAGCAAAGCCTGGGAGAGACAAATTGCTCAGGTCATGCAGGTGGTAAGTGGGAGCTCACTTTTCAATGTTAACCCCCAAACACTCAGAGTTATCAGATCCCCTTCTCTACATTTCTATATTTATCACTGACGTCTCTGTTTTGGCTGCAGTGAGGAGAACAGAATGTGGCCTGTCCTGCACACAAGCGAGGGGTCACATTATGTCGATGTTGGTGTGGCCATCACAGCTGGAGGTGCAGAACGCAGAGTCACCAACCCCAAAGATGGTTAACTTTCATCTGTCTTAGTGGTGGCACTTATGGGTGTTAAGCCAAGCAGTCAAATCTCTTCTTTTTGCATTCTCTTGCAGCTGGACCATACTGTCAAGATAACCAGCTCCACAGCGGAAACAGGACAGGTCCCCCTTGAGTTGCTGCTCAGGGTGATGGAAAGAAGGTTATTGCGTGGGTTAGGATTAGACGGGTCATGAATGGGGGACTTGCTTGTGCAGTTTTGTGTCACTCACTGCTCAGGCGTGAGCCAAACATAAAAGGACCAAATCCAAAAGGAGAGGCAAAGGCCAGCTGATATTTGCAAATTACTGTCAAATCAACCAATGCTACCTTTTTCTGGTTTTCAAGGTACAAAATACACTTTAAGTATAATTTTCCTTAGTTTTCCTACCACCAAAAAAGCCTTTTCTTCTATTTCCCATGTTTTGAGATCTTTATCTACCAAACTTTATTTATTAAGTAAATTAATACATTTGCTGAGTTTCATTCATCAAAGACATAACGGCCCATCAAAGCTTCTAATCAGCCTGGGATTATAATTTTTGCAGTGTGCTAGTTATAATTCCAGACCAAATCAAAGAAAGTTGACATTTTAATTAGCAAGGGCAAGTCTGCCATAGTACATGACTCACTTCTACTGGCTTTTTGTAGATACTGAAAATAACTTCCAGTTGTCCTATAGATCCAGGCGCCTTGGATTCAAAATCAATTGAGGTAAGATGTCTGTGGAACATGCTACAGAGTTTTCCAGCAACCACTGGATTTACTGGTCTGGAACTCTGGACAAAAATATTTAAACATAGCCAGAATGTCAGTAGGTTTGAAGCCATACAATAGATTGCACCACCCTGGGCCAGTGTAATAATATGAGTGAAGAGAAACATCTACACATAAGTAGCAGAGAAAGGAAAAGAGTCCCCATAGAGCCTGGGGAGCTGCCAGAATGGAGTTACTTAATAATCAGAAAGAAATAATGTCTTAAAATATATATGTTTTTATTGATTTTAGAGAGAGGGAGGGAGAGGGAGGCAGAAATAGAAACATCAATGATGAGAGTCATTGATCGGCTGCCTCCTGCATGCCCCCGACTGGGGATGGATCCCACAACCCGACATCTGCCCTGACCGGGAATCGAACTGTGACCTCCTGGTTCATAGGTTGATGCTCAATCATTGAGCCACTCCAGCCGGGGGGAACTAATGTCTTGACAGCCAAGGGAGGACAGTCTCCAGAAGGAGAGAGACTGGCCACAGTGTTGATGTTGTACAGAAATCATGTAACATGGGACCACAATCATACACTGGGTTTTCTCCTGTTTTGTTGAGGGAAGAAAACCAGTAGGAGATATGGCAGATTTAGAATTAAATAGCTGTTTTAATTTCTCCTTAGCTCTAATCGTTTATTTGTCTTTAACCCACCTCTCATCACCAACAGAGTAATATGTTCAAAATGTTCCAGAATATGACTTTAATTTCACAGCTATGGAACCATGGTTATCATAGGTGTACCTGAGGGGCCATGTAGCACCTCAGTTTTAACTGATAAAGCTGAGAGTCCCAAGAAAACCAATCTGACATTAGCATGGCAATTATCAAGCGTCAGCCATTGCCTAGTGAAAATGAGGCATATTCAGCAGCTGCATTAAATCTTTCAGGTCACTGGGTCAGATGTTATAGTAAATTGTATAAGAGAATAAACACAGATTATTAAATGTCCAGAAACGTGTCTATTAGGAGAATCTGCCCTAGGACGGGGGTAATTTGATTTTTTTTTAATCTTATTTTCTTCTTCTAGATACTATTCTCAGGCAACCCTAACAAGATCTTCAATATAAGCCTGCCTGGTGCCTAATGTTAACAGATACTGTTCTTTGGGGGAAAAGAATAGCATCAGGAAGTACTGTCCTACCTGAGAGAGAATATTTCATAGAAACTGCTGTGGTGGGTGCTGTGCTATGCACCAGAGTCCCCTTGAACCCACTTCCTTTGCCAGCAGCTCCCTACGGCCCCTGCTTTGTAGCAAAATTCATCCAAAATGCCTTTTGCACCCCTCGTGTCCAATCCGTCTCCTGCTACCCTCTCCTAACCCCACCCGAGCAGGATTTTCTCCGCCAGGGCGCTGGCACCGCCCTTGGAAAGGTCCCTGCTGACAACCGCGGGGACAGGCCGGGGGCGCAGTCCCAGCCCGGGCCTAGCTGAGTGCACGGCGGTGTTTGAGACAGGGGACAGCTCTGCTGGTCATCGCCCTGCGTATCGTGATTCCCCCTGGGATTCCCAGGACGCCACCCTTCCCGATGCACGTGCCACCCCAGGTCGCCCTCCTGGTGTCCTGGGAGGGCGCCTCTTTCTCCCCCAGCGCCCGGCCGCAGTGCTCTCCTCTCGTGTCCACGCTCAGCCCCTGTGGCAAACTCCTCCGGCCTCCCGACTTTAAATACCATTTCTATTCCAGCAGCTCACATGCTTGTCCGTCCGAGCTCCGATTTCTCTCTCAAGCTCCCACCTCATACATCCGACAACCTCTATGACACCTTCCTTTGCTTTTTAAAATTTTGTTTTTCGACTACAGTTTACATTTAATATCATTTTGTATTCGTTCCAGGTATACAGCGTGGTGGTAAGACATGACGTACTTGACAAAGTGACCCTCCGGATATTTCCACCACCCACGTGCCACCACACACAGTGATACAATATTACCGACTCTGTTCCCCATGCTGTGCTTCACACCCCCATGGCTATCCTGTAACGACCAGTTCGTTCCTCTCATTCCCTCACAGAGGCCCCCCGGACCCCTCCCCACTGGCAACCATCTGTCTGTTCTCTGCCACTAGAAGCCTGTTTCTATTTGTTTATTTTGTTCTTTAGACTCCACATATAAGTGAAATCATATGGTATTTGTTTGACATCTCCCTTTAACTATTTAAAGGAGATCTTCCACCTAACGTGCCCAAAACCCTACCCCTGACCTTCCTCCTGGAACCTAGTCCATCCATGGTCTTCCCGTATTAGTTCATGTTCACTCCATCTTTCCAGTTTTCAGGTCAGCACTTCAGAGTCATCCTTACCTTGTTTCTTTCTCTCACAAAGAATTGGCAACCCAGCAAGCCAATCGTGTCCGTACACCCTTGGACATATAGAACCTGACTACTTTTCCCCCCCATACTGCTACTGTTCTGGTCCTACCCACCCTCATCTCTCACCAGGGCGACAGGAAGAGACAGCAAAGCCATCGCCCTGCTTCCATCTGTGCCTCTCTTTAGTCTGTTCTCAATTTGGTGCCTAGAGTAATCATTATAAAATATAAAGTCAGGTTATCCATTCTTATGCTCAAAACACAACTTCCATGCTGTATATAGTGACAGTCCAAATCCTACAATGGCCTGTAGGACATTGAGCTCCCTGTTACTTTTCTAAGTATCCTTCCTACTCCGTTCTATCCACTTTGCTTTTCTAAGACACCAAGCCTATTCTTTCGGTTTGGAAGAATCCACATGGCTAGCTTCATCACCTCTTTCACATCTTTGCTCAAATGTCATTTTGCTCAATGAGACTTACTCAGATCACACTGTTTTAAATTGAAAAAAAACAAAACACTTCAGCACTCCTGATCCCCCCACCTTACTATAGGTTTTTTACTTTTTATAGTACTTACACCTTTGACCATTCTATATAAAATGTCTTTTATTTATTATGTGTCCCCCCAGTTGAAACACAGATTCCATGAGAGGAGGAACTTTGCTTGCTTTTTATCCACTGATGTATCCCAAGTACATAGAATAGAGCCTGGCACATAGTAGTTGCTCGATAAATACCTATTAAAAGAACGGCTTTCTAACCTGAGCACACGGGTGCTTGTTCTGACTGCCTTTGGTGGCTGACTGCTCCCGAGAGATGAATGTGTTTCCGTGTATTTTGCCAAGAATAGAATTTTCTGTTGCCATTTTTATCGAGATGAGATTCACATACCATAAAATTAAACGTTTTAAAATGAACAACGGGGGGTATACATTGGCTCAATTCTCTGATATAATCTTATATCTGTAATAAAGTTGTTTTTATTGTCGCATGCCTTTCCTAGTTATTCATTCACCCATTGACAAATAATTATTGAAAGCCTGTTATAAACCAGGTCCTATCTCACATGCTGAGGATACAGCTGTGCACAAAATAGTCCAAAACTCCTGTGTTCATGGAGCTATGCCGCTAACATTACGGCTGGGTGAGATAAACAAAATAAATAAGTAAAATCATATTGGTCAAGAACTTAGGTTAAGAAATACAACGGTGCTACTTATCGGCCCCCCATCGCCCAACCTGACCAATGCCATGGTTTTCAACCCCATAACTCGAAAAGGTGATCCTTTACTCCCACCTGCATGCTTGCTTGCAAGCAGTAGAAGAGAACTCTGGTCCTTTTATGTATAGATGGGATTAATAAAATAGTAGAGGCGGTCACTAAGTGGAGGTGCAGGTCTGAAGTGTAAACAACAGACAATGGGGGTGGGGGCCCTGGAAGCCCAGAGCAGGGTGGAATCACCCGTCACCCACAGCTGCAGCCATCACCAGATCTTCCCAGCGCCACAGCTCCTTCTGCAGGGTCAGGTTCCCAGGCAGAAGAATCTTCACCGTGGACCTGAAATCCTGTGCTCTGGCTGCCAGAGACAGAGCGAGGGGCTAACCAGCTTTTATCAGTCTCCATGGTGAAAGGTAAGAATCTGCTTGCTTCTCCCTGAGGCCCACCTAACGAGATCATTTAAAAAAATCACACTGGCTGGGTATGGAGCTGTCTGCCTCTCGGAAAGAGACACACATCCATTGTATTAACAACAACGTTATTTCATGCCCCTTAAATCCTGCTAATCTTACTTTTCTACTTCCTTTTTTTTTTTTTTATAAGGAATGCTTAGCTTGATTTTTTTTTATTTTCTTTTCATCTCAGGGCTAGAAACAGGGTGGGGTTGGAGGTGGGGAGGCCCTTTTAAAACTGCAAGCACTGTTTGTCTCCTTACAGATGGAGAATCGAATTAACCTTTGAGGCAAATTGCTCCTTCATTGTCTGGGGGGAAAAACACAACTCACCTCTGTTCAACAACCCAGCATCCATTCTGAGATTCTGAGTACAGATGTTTCTAGCAGAGCTATGCCCGAAGATTTAGTCAGCTTGCAGAGATCAATGTTTCTTGTTTTCTGTAAGAAAAAGAACTGGGCTATGTGTTTATAATACCGTTCGTTTTGTGGAGGGGGGTGTGTGTGTGAGTGTAAGTTCAAGCACTTTCTCAGAGGAAATCTTGGAGCAAAGACTCTAAAAACAGAAGAAATATGATATATACTGTGAGCAGACAAGAAACTGTAAAAGGGAACTGGAACTATAAAGTTCAATGCGTGGTATTGTTCAAAAGGGAATAACATGGAATTTGGAAACATAGTATATTTGGACAATGTTGGGTGTGATCATCTGGGTTGTGAGTAGGCTTCGCCCAGGAGAGGGGACGTCCCACCTGCACCAATTCCACAACCACTTCACTTTGCTGTGCCCGCTCCACTTCTGCCTTCAGGAGCCCAAACTTACAGCCCTGCTATGTCTTCTGTGACTAAAGAAAGGGCTGCCCCTCCTTCCTCCTCCTGTCACTGGCCCTGAGACAACATCTGCATGAGGGGTGCTGAGTGGCGGGGCCTGGGTGACCGGCCTGTGCTCTAACTGCAGGGCGGACGGAGCAGGCCGGCCGGGGGCACCTGCAGAGGGCCAAGGTCTTCGCCAACGCTCCCCTCCCTCGCCAGGGCAGGGGATTCCCAAACATGGGAAAGAGCGTGACTAGACAGGACAATGGCAAATGCCCACTACACATCCTAACATCATTTTAAATATGGTGTTTATAACGCAATCGGTGTTAATTAACCTTGCTATCATCACCTTCATTTTCTATCTTGGAACCAAATATACAGCAATATAATGGCCTAATAAATAGGAAGTGAAATTTGCTGGGTATTAAAAATTCTTTTAAATTTATTAATTCAATCCATTCAACAAGTACCTACTATGTGCCAAATCTTAACTTGTAGTATTTAGCAATAATTTAGAATTAGGAGAGCTGGGAAGTAATGTAAAATGCCTTACATTAATATTTAATTAAGTATCCTGAAACTATTCAAATTATTAAGTTTTTTGAGAAAAATAAATAAATTTTTACAATTCTACTACCTCCTTGGGTTTTTCTGTAGTTATCTTCTTCCCCAAGTTTTTTCACATCTCTGATACTTTTTTACCTTAAATTCTTAAGAAATTGTACTTGAAATATCAAAAATTTTTAGATAAAGGTAGTAGGGAAATAATAACAATATTACTTTTTTTTTTTTTTTTTGCAAAGAGCTCTAGAGACACAAAGACATCTCTGCATCTCAAAACACATTTTCAAATGTTATGTAATAAGCACATACTATGTGACAGAAAACACAGTCTGCTATTGAGACAGATTTGTCACGCTTAAACACCCTACTTTAAACTAAAGGTTGCTTTTGGTGTAAAGTATAATTTTAATTTCCTTCAATATGAAAATTTATATTTTAATCTCCTTCAATATGAAAAATTGTCCCAGAACCATTCATGACATCCTATGTCCCTTCCTCGCTGACCCGCTCAGCCCCACCACACTGCGTGACTGTCCTTGCATTAATGCCAGGCTCCCCAAGCATGGTAGAATGCTCCATGGCAGTTTATTTATTTGGAGGAATTAAGATGGGCTCAGACACTGGTTCCTGTGATGTAAGCAGGAGAGCATCTGAAAGGTATCCTCAGAGAATGAGCCTGTTTCAGGGTTCATGAATTCTAAAAGTGACCACATCTAACATCAATTATAAATTCCTCTGTGTGTTGTGCTTTCTTCCTACCATCCCCAAATTTCCATTAAAATTGTGCTAAATTGTGTACTCTAGTTTCATCTTTCACCCGTGGAAATAAGAGGAGGTACAAGGAAGTAATGGTATGAAACGACAAGTCAGGGCACCCATTGGGAGACAACGCTCCATGAACACATTCAGGTTTCTGCAGCCAGGGCTTTCTGAGCAAAGAGCACAGGCTCCTGTGTTAAAGGGTAACTGCAGAGCATCCCTCAAGGCAGGCATCTGGAGAGAGATGGAGGTCTATCTCCCTGGAACCATCTGTTTGTATCACAGAGTGGTAGAGAGATTTCCTTCCTCCCCCCAGAGAGTGCTTCTCTCCCCACCCTTTCCATTCCACCCCCTTTCCTGCAAGTCCCAGAAGAAAAGATAGGCAGATGTGTCAGCAAATCCTTTATAAAGTCCAAGTTTTATAAGTTGAAGATTGCTCCCCTGGTGGGCAAACATGTGCCGGTATATATGGTGTTCGCTGTGCCATCTCATAGAGAACTAGGGCTTGGGAGCTGAAGCAAGCTGGTCTGTGAGAAAGGCCTGTTCCCTGACCCAGAGGTCTCATGCTTGTAGACAGATGCAGGCGATGCTGACATAAATATAGGTACAGATATAGAATGGATATGGGTATGGGGACAGACATACCCATAGAAAACTGTGGCAGGTGAACTTGGTATCGTTTCACAGCTTCAGATTTAACAGCAGCTATAGTCCAAGCAAAACTAATTTGTAGATCATTGAAAGCGATCTTGAGTGGACTAACCAGCGCCCACAGGCAGCTTGGGGATCTGGGGGTAGATGACGTTAAGTCTGCAAAAGGCAACCAGGAAAGATCTATTCTCAAAGTTTCCAGTAACTCTTTGGAGCAAAAAAATTGATAATGGACTGAACTTTCTGTAGTCAAGGGTGTTGGGAGATGAGCTTGCAGGGGTAGGCTGGAACATGACCGAAGTTAGCAATGACACATTGAAGAATCTGAACTTCATTCTGTAGGTAAGGAACACTTTTAAGCAATAATCAGATTTGAGGTGGTTTTTGTTTGTTTTTGTTTTTTACAGTAACTCTGATAGCAGTGTCTAGCAGAAATGATAGGAAGTGACTAGCAGTAGAAAGAAAAAAAATAGGGACTATTACACTAGTCTGAGTGACAGATGATGAAGCCTTCAGCTAAGGTCTAAAGATGCGAGTCCTGTCTCTCTTCAATTGATGCTAAAATTAGATTTAGCCTTTCTGGTGATTAAAAATGCATTTGTTCCTAACTCCAGAATTTAGATTACAGCAAATATGCTTCTTGTGCTCATTCAAATTAAGTATATAATCAGTTCCCCACGGCATATTCTCTTGCTACGCCGCGCCTTATAACTAAATGTTCAGCAGATTCAGGAGCCACATCTTTCCAGGGAAGGGTCTCCCTCCAAAAAGTCCTCCTGTCACTCCATCCCTGAAAGCTCCCACTTGCACCTAATACCTGACACTGACAATGACCCCAGCGAAAGCCAAGGGGACATGCCCGCAGCCCCAGCCCCCACTGCTGTTGACCTTGCTGTGTTTTTCTCCAGCAAGTTCTGAATAATTTCAACCCATGCCTTCAGCTTATCCTGACTCTTGGTCCCCGTTGGAGTCCCTGCAAACTCTCCGCCCATTCATGCTGCTTTATTCCAGGAAGCACTTGACCCTCAGAGAGGAGCTTAACTTACACTCATCATAACCCTAAAAAAATAGGCATAAAATAGAGATTATCTCCCTTTTACAGATGGAAAAACTAAGTCACAGAGACATGAGGTGACTTACTCCATAGTCACCTGCTTAATTAGTGTCAGTGCCCAGACAAACAGCCTGGCTGCCTTATTCCTTGTGTACTGCGAGGACTACCTCCTAACCAGTTAGGAACATTTTTTTCAAACCAAAGGCTTCCATTCATATCCAAGGATTTAGTTGAAGCTTTCCACAATATTCATAGAAAAAAAAAAGGAAAAGTTTAGAATAGCCTATAATGTCATCATACAGACTGCTTTTCTCTTAAAAAAAAAAAATCAGGCCTAAAGCTTTGTCAGAACACTTGAGCTAGACCCAAACCAGAGAATTTAAATAGTTATCTGGAATTCAAGAAAAAGCCTTTTAAATTTATTTCCAACTGTCCAACTAATAGAGGGTAAGTATTTGATGATTTTATTACTCTAACCAAAATTGAACTGTTTCCATCCCATTTTACATGTACAACAACTGAGGAAAAATGAAATCTAAAGACTGTTTAAATTATATCATTATACGATTATACTATTTACTCCCATAAATATAAACGCTTGGATCAGTAGTTTAAGAGATAGGCAGATACCTAATAGATAAATTTTGATTTTCCCAAAGACACTATTTATGATGAAATTTCAAAAAAAAATTCCTTGAATTTACATTAAAGGTTACAATCTCTCACACTATCTCAATAAATAAAATGAGATGGCTTCCTTTGTACATCTGCCATAGGAATATTTCAGCTAGGTTCACAAAGTAAACATTTTGTTTTAAAATTATATATGTATGTATATTGAAATAAGAAATAGAATTTAAAAGGTTCAGTAAGCTTCTAAGATATAATTTCAATATTTAGTGACTATATAAATTCTACATGTTTAAAGATATTAATTGGCTCCATATACCTTAAAGACAATTATCAATTTTTTTGAGTATTTTTCTTCTTTTTCCTCCAGCTTTATTGAGTTAGAATTGAATATAATATTGTGTAAGTTTAAGGTGTACAATGTGACAACTTGATATATGTATATATTGTGAAACGATTACCACAATAAGTTTAGATAACACATCCATCCCCTTGCAGTTACCCTTCTTTAAAAAAAAAAAAATTAAAGAGGAGGAAGCATTCTAAACTCATTTTGCAATGGCAGCATTACCCTAACACCAAAGCCAGATAAAGGACACTGCCAGAAAAGGAAACTACAGGCCAATATTCATGATGAATGTAGATGCAAAATTTCTCAGCACTAGCAAACCAACTTATACAACCCATGAAGGGAATCGTAGACCGTGATCAAATGGGAGTCATCCTTGGGATGCAAAGATGGTTTGACACTGCTCAGCTCTGGCCTTCTGGGTTGGATGGGGGTCCCACAGGCCGACGCCTCTGCTTGGGCACTGCTGCAAGCAGAAATGTGGTCCTCGGAGATTGGAGCCCAGGTTGTTGTAAACACCACCCGCTTCCTCTCTCTCTGATTCCCAGTAGTCAACCCCTAAGGTTCTTCCATTGATCCCCATGAAATAGGACCTGAGTGGGCCTCCTGGAAAGCGTCCTGCAGTGCTGCGGGAGCTGGATGCTCACCTTGGGCTCTTTTCCCGCTGGAGAAAGCATAGGCCCAGGGGCCCCTCTCAGTGCAGTGCTATGCCAGCCTGGGGAGAGGTGATGCAGTCAAAGTGAAACTACTCCTCTTACCCTTCTAATTTGGTTCTTTGTGGTCTCTATGATCAGCCTCACCCCCCAGTTCTGGGATTTTCACAATAGTGTCTTGTCAATGGAGAGTTGCTAGTTGGTCTTCATGTGAGTGTCTTTAGAGTGTTTTTAATTCAAGAGCATATCTGAGGATTAAATTGTTCACTCTTACTTCCCTACTGCATACATGTATCCATTGGATTATGCAAAACTGAATTTTTAAGTGATGTCAGCAAATTGAAAGTCAGTCTGATCTTTGGTCTGTAGTGGTTTCCATATTTATTGCTTTACTTTCTGCTGTACTTGACGTCACTCTCAAGTATCTGTTGGATACTGCTTCTCAGAGCAAGCTAGAGAGGTGCCCCTCCCAGAGGTTGTCTACACAGACTGCCAGCTCTGGGTTACAGGGATCAATCCTCCAGCATCCATGAGCCACAACCAACAGCAGCTCTCACCTCCTGAGGAGCTATGCGAATCTGTGTCATCCAGAGAGCCTATTTCTCATCTACTCTGCCCAGCTCAGTGAACCCCACCTCAGGCCACTGCCTTCTTCTTTCCAGCCATCAGCCTCTCTCCCCTCATTTTCCTCTCTGCTGGGCATCACTCCATCCCGACTTCCTCAACAAAGGCTATGTGACTGAATGTGACCATGATACAAAGGGAAGAGAGGGGCCCCTTGATCAATCATTCCCAAAGCTCTGTGTGCATGAGAGTCACTTGAAGTACCTTTTAAACACATACATCTTGGTCAGTTTTGAGTGGATCTCAGAAATTTGCAGGGAAGACCCTGGATAGATTGGAAACAGGTGGTTCTAGGGCTTGGCAAAATATTGGTCTAGGTCCTACAATATAAATGCTTGGCTGACCCTTCAGGAGGGACAGGAATGGAAAATGTCTCTCAGCTTGTTATGATGAACCCACAATTAGCCTTCAGTCTGGAAAATGAGAGAGTTGATTTCTCAACTCAAGTTAACTTGCTTCATATGTTTTATAAATTTTTCTTAAGAAATAAAGATTCTGGGTGTCAGAATAAGACTGATAAAAAAAGCAAACTGCAAAAAAGCAAACAAGGTATTAACATGACATATATTGAAATATTTTACGTGTCTATGTGAACTACAGGCACATGATTTCAGAATTTTCTATTGTGTTCTCATTGCCAGCTTATTTTGTAAGCTTATAGGTTATACATCCACATCTATTTATGCCTTATAGGGAAAAAAAGTATTTTTACTTTTCTCATCAAGAATTTTTTCTTATTTTGCTTTCACCTCACAGTCTATGTCATCTTGTAATCATAACAATTTCTAGCTAAGAAAGGGAATATGTGGAAAGTACAAAGCGTAGTAATGAAACAACTTTCAAAGTTGCACATTTCAAAGTGAATGTTTATTTGCCCTCCCAATAAGTACTTCAAGACATCCATCAGCAGTTCCAAGGGAAAGAATTACCTTTTTGAAATATCAAAGATTGAAAGCTAGAAAATGTAAACTAATAATGATAAAAATGTAAACAGTGGCCTCTTGGGGGAAAGGTGCACCCAATACTTCCATTGTTATTCTACTATCATTACACATAAGAAGCAGGCCCTGGTAGGAAGGATATGCCTATGATTCTGGTTAGATAAACTTTCTCCTTGAATACCCACCCTAAGAATTTTCATGTTATTATGCCATTTACAAAAATGGGGGTGAAATCATTGTGAATTAAATGTAAAATACAATTGCTTGTGAAGTCACTTTCAGATTGTGGTTTTTTTTCCTTTGTGGTAGACTACCTTCATGCTATTATTTACCAGATAAGAACTCAATGTACCCTTGCCTTACTAAGGTGCCTCTCTGAACTGGGCAGGAGAGTACTTTGAGTCTTTTAATTGCAGTGAGAGAGAAATTTCAGGGCACCAAGAAGCAAAGAGTTGCCCTTTACTCCCTACTAGGCTGTGCGCTATGAGAGGCACAGAGGAAACAGGCATGGTATCCACCCCTTTGGGGGCCTGTGTGGTTGAGAATACAAATTCTAATGCATCCACAAGAGGATGAAGGTGGTATCATGGGGGATAAAGTTCACCCTGCAGGAAGCCTATTGGGTAGACGGGTCATTTATTTCCGTGTGCCCAGGAAAGTTGCATTTACACCACTCTGCAGCCATAATTATTAATAGCACTCCATCTCACTCAGAAAAGTGCCTCTGTTTTGACAATAAATTATATAGTCATCCTACTTGTAAGAAAGCATTTTGAGGGACGTTCACAGAAATGAAGCTGAAAACGAGCACCTGTCTGTTGTCACAGTCTTTGGTCTTCACCCATTTTTTATAAGAACCTCTCTTCCAAGACATCATACCCTATCCCGGCTCCTCCACAGGCACTTCTCATTTCCTTCCTTTCTCCCTGTTTCTCCAACAATAGAAATAGCACCATCACTATCTTCATTCCAAAAGAATGGAAATCTCTTTTGGTAGAGTGATTCATTGAATCATAAGAATTATAAGAATCCCCAAATTATAGGAATCAAATGGAGAGGCAAGAGGAGATAAATGGGACTGTGGGGTAAATTAAAATCTGAAAATTCCTGTTCTATATATGTCTTGATTTTCGTTGTTGTCCTTTCTTTAGTAATAAAATACCTGCTCCAAAATCAGTAGATGCAATTTTTAAAGTGTTAAACATCTGCATTTTCCTCAGTAGAGTGTATTAAAGTACATCTTCAATCCAGTGACTTCCATTTCATTTGCTTGTGTTTACTTTCATTTCCCCGTGTGCTGGGATGTTTTCAGCAGCAAGATGTTTTGTCTTTTCTTTCCTAATTTGGAGATTATCAGGTTCTCCAAGTACAAAATTTATATAGTTACTACTGAAGATGATTGACAAATTCAGTTGTCATTGTATAGAACCGAAAATATCTAAAGTGCATTAAAATAATCTCCTCGATCTCAGCTTTCCTTCCTTAATTTCCATTCTTATGTGATTTTCACACTAGGCTTCTAAAAGCTCCTGTTTGTGTTTTTTGAAAAAAAAGGTGAGAACTCTACCATCTGTCTTTACAATAATCAATTCCCCCCCCCCCAAAATGAATATAGTACAGAGCTCTCAATTTCTAAGTTAAAATTTTAGTCTTATTAAGGTAGTTGACATTTTATAATTCAAGCAGAGGCCAATTTATTTGGGACAGATGTTCTAGAAGAGAAACAAAGCTGATGTGAGCTATCAATTCTTTAACAAACATTTATGGAGTAAATACAATGAACCATAAGAGATTATGAGCCTAGTTTTATAGCTGTCAAAGGAAGAAAAACCAATGATACCGGAATGCGCCTATCACTCCCTGCTACTCATGTCCCCTCCCTAAAGGATTTCAAATTAGCAATCCTATGTCCAAGGAGCAGTACCAGATCAGAAATCAAAATATCAACTCATTGATTGTTCAGTACTCTTCATAGACAAAAGTTCAAAGCTCTTTAGACTCAACCCTAATCTTAAGATCTAACTGAGACATTTTATTTTCCATTCCCAAGCCTATTCCTAATATAGACTTAGGGTCCAGCATGTATTGGTTGTCTTCAGAAAAAAAGAGATGATCAGGTTATAATAGGGACCATAAATCCATTCAACCACCCAGTCACAATGAACAAAAAATGGAGAAATTTCACCTACTGTCATGATTTTCCTAGGAAAGAAACCGAAGGATATATAAATACATAGATGTAGACATAGATGTATAAAGGTATAGATATATATAAAAGACACTATGAGTGAGTTCTGGGGTTTAATGCCCTTTAACGTAATCAAGTAATACAATGTGGCTTTAACCAGTTGAGTTACCAATTCTTCCTCTACTTTTGAAGCCAGAGGAGACTGAATTGAGGAAGTTCCCTCCCCAAGAAGTACCAGGTATTACACTGGTGTTAGTGATACAACAACCAGCATTACAACTCTCCAACTGTTAGAGAAAATGGCAAATGAATCAACTATCAGGCTCCTTCCAAGGCTGCAACTACATAATTCTACTAAATAAGCCTTAACTTAATCAATAAGTCAAGAAGTGTTTATAAATTTTGATCCATGTAATCACAGTGCTCTATAAGACAACTCTAGAAATTATTAAATTAAATGTCTTATTTAACTTGTTTGATCCTAATATTTTCAGAGTACATGCAATGCCCACACAAGGGTAGATTTGGACTTCTAATCAATGAAAAACAACACATAAAAGAACCAAGATTTCAACAAAGTGGTAGAAACACTTAGATTCCCATTCATTCAATAAATACGATTGAGCACCAAATATATGCAGGCACTGGGGGTGCAGCAGTGAACAAGAAAGCCAAGGACCTTTTCTCAAGAAATTTATTTTTATAACACAAATACATGCACACACAAAAAGTATGCATAAGTCACAAAATTATTCGTTTGAAACAAGTATGAATTTCTTATAGTTTCTTGGAATTTAATGAATGTATGCCATAAATTAAAAAGCACAAGAAAGAAAGACTGCTTTAAAAATCATACGTTAGATTTAAAAGCAAAAATTAAACTATACACATGATTACACTCTTCATTAGTATGAACATGTGGCTTCTTCTGCTCACATACAGATATCATGCATCAGTTATCACACGCTTTCTATCTGAGCCCAGATGTAATCTCAGGATCTTCCTCCCAGTGCTCTAGGCAGCCTTTACTAATGAACTGTGGCAGACACTCAGGGTGAAACGGTTGTCCTCACTTACGTAGAACATCCATCACCAAGTGAGTACTTACCGTGACCTCCAACTGCTGCTAACGGCTGCAAAGAAAAATTAGGACTAGAAGACATGGACGGACACTTTGGTTTCCTATTATCCCAATAATGCCTGATGGATGAATCAGTAAGATTTGCAAACAGAACCCACCCTGGCTAGTTTACAAGAAAAGCAATTCTTCCAAGACTATCAAAATATTTGGGGGAGTGGGAAAGAGTACCAGAAACCAGATTTAGAGGTTATGCCATGAGCAAAATGCCCCAGTTATACCATAGACCTGTCTCAGTCAAGATGACACCCCCTGGCAGGGAGTCCACGGTTTGCACTGCTGGTGCTATTACTGGACCAGGCTGAATGCCCATACACCTTCTCCTCTTAAAGCCATTTGTTTCTGAGTTGAAGTCTTTCATGAGGGAGCCAAATTGGCGGAGGCTAAGTCACACACCTGTCCTTCACCCACAAGGAGAAATGGAAAGACCATCATAAGCTGTGGAATTTCCCAAATTGTCAAAAGGTATTCAAAGTTGCAAGAAGCCATAGCATTTCAAATGGACACCACATCAGGTATGCGCTATAGTTCCCCAGGACCTGGCACAGTACTGCCTGACAATTTGTGAGGGGACCCACGGAGACACAGTTTTCCATTTGGTCAGACCAAACTCTCCTAAGTAGTGATGAATCGTGTACCTGCATTTTTTTTAAAAGAGGAACTACTATGAGACAATAGTGAGTAAACAGAGAAGTTCTTGTCCAGTCTCAAATGATCAGCCTCTTGCTGTAGAAAACACCTCATCAAGAGCCTAAGCTTAGGCACAAGATCAGAACAAAGCTTACGTAATTCTGTAGAACTGGGTAGAATGAGATAAGCAGACATTTTTACTTAATAAAGCTGCAGTTTTAACCCCTCAAGTTGAGGCAACCTCATGGTGCTACAATTTTTCCTCACTGTATAGGTAAATATCCAGCTACACACATGTAAGTATAAAAATAAAGTTATAGTCCTAAATTAGATTCAACAAGCAATCATAGAGTCCTGGGTAGTTTCTCAGTCTGACATTTATTGGGTGAAAAACTGTTATGTCTTTAAGATAGGTCCCAAGGATTTGGGCTTTTGTGATGGTAAAATAAATACTTCCGTCTTCTTCTCTCAGAAATTATCTGAAAATGGTAGGAAGTATTAAGAATCAAAGTACAAGCTTCATCTTTAGTGAAATCAGGAGACATTTAAACTACAATCAATGAAAATGGAAATAAAATGGAAAGGAGGGGTAAACAACCCAAAATCGAGGAGAATGAGACGTGAGTGCCTACAGATTCGTGACATTATTTTTTAGATATTTGAAATACAATATGCTACAACAGGCAGAAGTGAAGTGTAGGGGTGGAAACTCCAGAAAATGAATGAGGGTTGTAAAAGAAACAGTTGGACTGTATCCCTCCCCCCCAAGCCACCATTAATAGACAAAGAACAGAGGGAAGCATTCTTGGAAATTAAGGGTACAACAGCTAAAATAACTCAGTATTTTAGTTAGAAAACAAAGCCAAGAAATCTCCTAGAGCAGAGTAAGAGGACTGAACACTGGACAAAAGCAGAAGAGATAAGGGAATTAGAAGATAAATTCAAGAGGTCCAACGTTCTATTAATGGAAGTTCCAGAGAGGAAACAAGAAAAGAGTGGGGAGGAAATTATCAAAGAAAGGCTACCAGAAATTTTCACTTAATTGAACACAGAAGTCTCCAGATTGAAAGGACCCACCAGCTATCTAGCTCATTGAATAAAAACAGGGCCACATCAAAGTACATCATTTTGAAATGTGAAATAATGAAATCATAAAAGCTTCCAGAGAGGAAAAAATAAATCACATGCAAAGGATTAGAAAGAAAAAAAATGACATTGAACCAGTTGTCAACAACATTTGAAGTTAGAAGGCAATGGAACAAATCCTTCCAATATGTGAAGAAAAAGTATTTTAAATCCTAAATTCTAGCCCAAATCAAATTTTAAATTAGATGTGAAGGTAGAATGAACACATTTTCACACATGCAATGCCTCATAACTTTATTTCCCATGTGCTTTTCTCAAAAACCACTGAAAGCTGGGGTTCTCCTGAAATAGGCAAAAAAGAAAAAGACACAGAATGTAGGAAACAAGGAACCCAGCAAGGACACTCCAAGATTAACCCAAGGGTACCAGCTACCACACAAGCCAGAGAACTCCATCCAAACTGAAGCTCTAGCAGGGGCATCTTCATGGAAAAACAAGAATCTGATGGATGACCTCATTCATTTCAAATATGTAAAATTGTATTTAGACACCATGGAAGGTTATGAAAATATTTAGCAATAGGTACAAAGAAAACTCAAACAAATGAAAAAAAAAAAAAAAATGAGGCAATGATGAACTCCGGGGGGTGGGGTGTATTTGTTCAAGAAAAGAAATGAAATTTTGCAATGCTATTTGGCTCAGCAGTGTACAATACTTCTATAGTCATAAAAATGCAAACCCTAAATCTTTTACCCCAAGTTATGATATAACTATATTGAAAAGATGGGGTGTGAGGACTCAGAGTATATGTAGAAAGTGGGGAGACTGGGCAGCAAATCTGTGTAAGGGAGCTAAATCTTAATCTTCCTTAGTCAAAAGTTATAAGGCAATGTCTAAAACTGATGAATCTAGAAATAGTGTAAACAATATTTAGAAACATGAAGATAAATACAAAAGGAAGTTACTAAGACTGTAAAGAATTTACCTTTGGAGAGCAAACCAAAGATGAGGAATTAAGGGGAGGGATTCATATTTTTCATAAGCCTTTTAGCACTCTTGCAGTGTTTGATTTTTTTTTTAATTTCTTGGATTAAATTTTAAATTAATTTTAGAAGAATATAGTCCCAGAGCTGGAGCTACCACAGCCTTGCAACCCTGAGCCACTGGAAAAGATCTTAAAGAGCAACAAGGCCTTTTGCAAAAAAACTAGCAGGTTCAAATCTGGGCTTAATCAGCCCTGGCTCAAATTTCTATCCCCAGCCTAGCCCCACCCCTGTCCTTGGTGTGCTTTTAGGAACTACATGTGGCTTGGCCTCACGCAGACTCCTTTCACAGACCCGCTGCTTGCCCCAACTCTCACATGGAGCTATGGATTGACCCTGGTGCACTGTCGCATGCTCCCACCTCCATGGCCCGCGGTTTTCAGCATCACTGGAAGACACTGAATGCTAAGGAAGGCGGCAGTGTAAAGCCAACCGTCAGATCTGTGTGGCAGACAGGAATAGATAGCCTACGGCTGAAGAGGGGGAGATAAGCTCAGAAGTCCAACCAAAATGCGCAACAGCGTATTCCTCGCTTAAAGCTTTTTAGGAATCACTAACATTTTGTGTGCTAACTCCTCTATCATGGCTCAAAGGCTCCCCCCGGGGTGTTTACTGAGTAGCCGGTCCCCATCTCCCCATTTCAATAAATCTCAAATAGCATTAAATTACATGCAAGGAAGAATATTCTGATCTATGCAACAAGAAGGTGATTTTTGTTTATCTTATTCTTAAAAAATTTTGTCTATCTTATTTTAATGAAAATATTCTAGAAAGAAGAGACAGAATGTGGAAAGGCAAAAAGGGCAGGGGATTGCGGCCAGTTGGAAGATCTGAGAGCAATCCGGGTTGTCCAGAGCATGCAGACCCCTGCTGGGAGAGAAAAGATTTAGGGCATGAAAAGCCTTTGTATGCCATGCTACACATTTGGGCTTTATCCTGTTGGAAATGGGGAGTCACATTAAGAAATTCAGAGCTGCGTCATAGAAAGATGACTGTTGCATCGGTGTGAGAGAGAAACTTTAGAGAGGGATGGAAGGAGAGGCAAGCAGGGAGATGAACCAGGAGGTTCCATGGGGGACACAGAGCAAGTTCTAAGACAATGACAGAGAGAAGTCAACTTATATTGCCCCTGCCTCCTCTGCTGTCTTGCTGGGGAAGCCATAATTGTCTCTTGATTGAATTCTCACGAAAACCTCCCAACTGGCCTCCCCATTCCTCCTCACTTCCCCTGCAGGCCATTCTCACTCAGCAATCGGAGGGACTGTGTTAAAACTTAGATCTGATTATATGACCCCTGTTCAAAGCCCTTCGAAGGCCTCCAATCATACCATGAACACAAACCAAAGCCCTTTCAGTGATCCACAAGGCCACACAGCCTTGTCCCGTCACCACTCTGATCTCTTCTCCTACTACTCGCCCCCAACACATCAGGCTCACTCCTAAGAGACATTTCCTTAGTTACTCCCTTTTTCTGCAATGCCCTTCCCGCACATATTTTTCCCTCACACCCATCAAATCTTTACTCAAATGCCACCCTCTTCCCTGAGCACCCTATAGAAAAATGCAACTCCCAATGCTTCCTATTCCCTTTCCCCATTTAATTTTATTTATGACTCTTGTTATCTATGAATATGCTGTATAATATTTTACTCATTTCTTTGTTCTTCCTCTATGCCCCACCCTTCAATCCTAGACTGTAAGTTCCATGTGGGTAGTGATTTTTATCTGCTTCTGGTCACTGCTGTATATCTCCAGTGCCTAGAAAGGTGCCTGGTACAGTAGGTGCTCAATAGACATTTAGTATATGAACAAACCTCTCGGAAGTAAAATCAACAGGACTTGATTGATCAAGCATAGGTGTTAGGGAGAGGAAAGAGTCTAGCATGCCTTACAGCCTTCTAGCTGGTATGACTGGGGAGATGGTGATACCATTTAGTGAGAAGAACCAGAGGGAAATGGAATTAGTTCTATTGTTGACAGGTTGACTTGGAGCTACAAGTGGACCATTTCTGCCAGTTAACAATTTTTGTCTCTAAGCCCCTGAAGCCACCTTTCTTTCTTTGGATACTGGACCCTGTACACATTTCTCCTTTGCCAACTGGTTCAATGTTAGGCTTTGTCAACAGAGAGCACTGAAGGGACTCTGTGAGGCCTTTGCAGTAGGAAGCGAAACCACAGGTAGAAGGCCCAGAGGCACTCACCTGAGAAACCTCCTGGGGCCAGCTCCAGCCCTGTGCCCTCCGGCAAGGTTCTCCACCATTCTAGTTCATGTTCCTCTGCAGCCAGACCCTCTCCAAAAAGATCTGAACTTCAGCCCCTTTCATAGTTAATCACCTTTGACTAATTAACAATTCTTTATATTAAACATTTTCTATTTAAATTTACTGGGGTATCGTCTCTCTCCTAACTGGACCCTGATCAATATACCATCCAAGTAGAGATGCCTCTTAAGGAACTGTAGATGAAGCTTTAAAGAGAGACTTAAACAACAGATTCGTATTTAGAAGCTTCCAGAATGTTGCTGGTATTTAAACCATGATTAATCATGGAGACTATAAATAGTAAAAACATTAGAGGGTTAAGGACAGAGTCCCAGGACACCATCACAGAGGGGGCAGTCAGGAAAAGAGAGAAACTGTAAATTGAGGATATGAGGGGAGTGGGGAGAGTCCAGTGGGAAATTAAGAAGCTGAGAAGGATTTGTCTTAGAGGTAAAAATAAAATCAAGAGAGGCCAGAGGCAGAGAGAGTTTTGAGTAGAGTTTGATCAATAATGCAAATGTTCCAGGAAACTCAATTAAGTTAACTGGAAACGTAAAATGAAGTTAGGAGTAATCTTTTCAAGAACAATTTCAGTCCTGTGGTTTGAGAAGTCAATAAGAAGAGAGGAAGTAGGCATGGCCAATGTAAACGACTCTTGCTAAACTTGAGAGATGAGACTGCTGGAGAGGTAGCTGCAGGCACAGTGGCTCCATAAAATCATCAGTGCCCCATAGCTCTTCTGGCTCTCTGCTTCCCTGCCCCTCGAATGTTGCTTTATACATCATGGTTATAACCTGCCTGCACACCTAGATTTCACATTCATTTTCCAGGAAGGAAGGGGAAGAGGGGGGAAAAGAGCACCCAAAGACTCCAGCTTGAGCTTAGCTGGGAAAAATTATATCACTTGGCCACTTAGCTATAAGGGAGCCTGGAAAATCAAGTTTTTATCTTTGGATAGTTGAGTCAGGCAAGAGCAACGGGAGTTGAAAACGGAGATTGACATAGCTAACCTCAAGGGCCCTAAGGAAGCGAGAGAGATCCAAAAGAGGGAAGAATTTAGTTCAGTTACTTTCACAAAGGAAAGCCATGAGGATTTAACTCTGGGGGGCAAGGAAGATGCAGCTGAGATAAGAGGTTTTGAATTCATAGGGACACTTATCCTCAACTTGGGGGCAATTTTCACAGAGAATTACAGAAATAAGGTGATTAATTTCAACAAAGTGGAAAGAATTATACAGAGAGTGCGCCAAAGACAAGTGTGAAAAGCACCTCACAAATATGTGTGAAACTGTGTTATGACAGACAACTAGCTCTTTCTAAGGAAGGAAGGGAAGCCAGAGTGGGCTGGTAATTTGAGACTGAGAAGAGGGACATAGCAACTGTAGAATCTGATGGGGTGACAAACCTCATAAGCACAGTAAGGGACAGAAAAACCTGGGAAGGTGAGATGGAGATGGGGATTGGAGATGTCAGGGGTAAGGCAGCTCTGAATGATGACAGAGGGATCGAAGTCCCATATCAATGACGGCCTTGGCAGTCAATCGAGAACTCTGAGAGTGCAAACTGGCAGGACATCTGCATGAGCACTACCCAGTAAGACACAAGAATTAGGGTACTTAGGTCAAGAGCCAAACTCATAGATATTTTAGGGGTTTGTGGCCAGGATATGAATGGATGACAGCCCAGATGGTAGTAAAGAGGGATATGTGTAGACTGTGTCTCCTGAAGGGAGACTTTAGCCAAAGAGCTAAAGCTAGTGAAAGGCTAACAATGAAATGTGGCTAAAATTTTTTAACCCTCATATAAAGAAAAATGTTTAAGTATTTGTACAAAAACTATATTGTAGTCCATTTACTTCTGTCTTATACTTACAATCACCTAAATGCTACCTGCACAAATATAAAGTCAATTCTCAATGTCTCCTTCATTTATCAAACCCACTTGAGTAAGTATCTACTACATAGAAGGTTCTACAGCAGAACAAGGCTCGAGAGGAAAGGTCGCAGAGATGACCTTTCCGAGGCCTGGGCTTCAGAACTGGCCTGCTTTTAACGAGGCATATTTCAGTTTCTTTGGGCCTCAGCTTATATTTATTGGCAGTAAATTGAGCTTGTTTACGTTCCATTATCTCTAGGGTCCTTTTGCTCTGGCATTCTCTCCAGATGCTTGTTTTATATCTATTTTTTGGCTCATTTTTGGTGTCTTCACTGCTCATTTAAATCATCATTAGAGAGTAAACAATAAAAATGGAAAGTATGAGAAGTCAAGGGCAAATTTTGTTTTAATTTACCAGCTCTAGGAGATAACACCGGCTAAGCTTCATTGTTTTGCATTAGACCATCTCAAAAACTTTTGGGTTCAGTATAAAATAGATTTCTCTCTAAGCTGCACTGAGCTGTTCCACGTGCATCTAACATCCTTAAGAGCCTCCCAGTTACTTCATTTACCATCCAGCATAGTTACTACAGAGGTGCTTCAGCAGATACTTAATAAATCCTGTGGACAAGTGAGAGTTGTTCGTATGTGCTGTTTAAATTAGCAAAACACTCGTTGCAGTATGAATTTGATGGTGAAGTATACAAAATGGTTTCAATTATAATTCCATGTTCGCATGTTCATAACTTGATGAAAAAAAAAGTCTTTGGGGCTAAAACTTTCCATTGCATGTTCTATCTCCACCCAAATATAGTTATTTTTCCTCTTCTGGAAAGTTTGAGGAAATTGTATGATCACTTATGAATGTGGAAAAAAATGCATCTTTCAAATGTTTAATTAAATGAAAGGAGCAACGGTTACAAAATCTTTAATATAAACCTCCCATACATATGTATGAAAATCAAAATATAAATATAGCCAGCCTCGGAAAAGAGAGCAGGTTTTTTACTCATTTAGAGAAAATCCCAATTCTGAATGCTTGCTAATTTGAAGCTTGAAAAAAGCTGTATTATGCAAGCACAATAATAGTTTTCATGTTAAATGTGATACATCCAATATGCCTTTATGATATTACTTTATTAATTTTTGCTAAATGACACATGATGGCTCAAGAAATGGAACTGAGAGTAGAGATTGTTTTTTGAATTTTCAATGCTCTATACACAGTATGTGCTCAATAAATGTTTATCCAAAAAATGTGTGAAATATGTCAAATAATTTTTAGTGCTTCAAGTTAGCATCAGAAGTTACTTAAAAGAATAGAAAATGCTCTTCATACCTTTCTTATACTTAATAGTAATAACACTAATAGTATTATAATAACTACTGCCTTTTGACCTCTCACTGGGCCAAGCATTCTGCTAAGCACTTTGCATAAATTATCATCACAGTAGTAGTCATTATTTCCATTTTATAAATGAGGAAAATGAAAGCCAGTGAGTCACACAGCTAGAAAGGGTCCAGGCTAAGATTCAGACCAAAGTCTGGCTGACTCCAAAGCTGGTCCTATTCCCTACAGGATATGGATCCACAGTCCTGCATGTGTAACTCGGACACCCAAGGGCCCTGGAAGTCCAAAGTCATTACTCTGGAGTCAGGGTATTTTCATCCAGTAGCTAAATCTGACCTAAACTGACTTGAAGCTCCTTAGAATTTTTAGCTCACTTAAAGTAATATTTACACTTTTCATTGCAAAAATATGAATGCGTTTGACCACAGGTTGCTCTCTGAGACATCGCTAGGGACACTGTGTGGTGTATAGAACTATATGCAAAATATTACTTCCCTTAACCTAAAATATTCCAAATTCAAAAAACACCTGGCTGTAAGGGTTTCAGAGAAAAGGTTGTGGAACTGTATATGCAAATGTTAATCTTTTAAAAATATTTCAGAAGTCACTGGATCAACCTTGGGAAGACAAATATTTATAGATAAAGAAAATAAAAAGGATTGGACAAAATCTATATGGACCTTCATAATCTAGAAATATATATATATATTTAAAAGAGCTGTCAAATTTTTTGGTTTTCATTTATCTCTTTCACATAAAACTTGATCTGTGAATATAAAAAATATATATGTATATATATTTTAATATTCTGATAGTTTGGATGCAATTAATTGAAAAAAACGTTGCAAGTATTTTATTTGTGAACTTTGGAAAAGTGAAAATCTGTCTTTTCCCAAAGTTCAGAGGAGAGAGAACAAGTGACTACGACCGTCCTCAGGTGTGAAAGTGCCAAGCTTATTTTGCTCAAGCCAGGGAGTGTTTATGTTTTGAATTATCCAATAAAACAAAAAATGCTAAAAATAAATGTGGCGCTACAACACATTAAAACAATTAGACAAGCCTTATTCCTAGTAAACAGACTTAGATGATATTATTGCCTTTCTGCGTTTTCTTCCCAAAAAGCCCTAACACATGAAAAGTAAACAGTGCGATTTTGTGGCTGAAAATGACACTTCCATGTAAATTGCTTGGTGCTATTACGCTGTTTCTCTGTGCCCACCACGCTCACTTGTCACATGTTGACATTGGCATTACCTCTGGGCTCCTGTGAACTTAAGTGAACTGATTTTTTTTTTTTTAATTTTATTATGAAACTGTTTGAATCTGTACCACGTAGAGAGAATAGCACAATGAACCACCATCTATGCATCACCCACAATCAGCAGTTGTCAGCATTTTGCACTCACTTTATTTATCCCATCTCTCCCTCTCTCCCCCCTCTCTCTCCCTCTCTCTCTTTCTCTCCCCTCATCCCTCTCTCCCCCCCTCTCTTTCTCACTCTCACGCCTTGTTTTTTTTCCTCCTGAGACATTTAAAAGCAAATCTAAAGTGCCATGGCATTTCACTTGAAAATGCTTCGGTGTAAATTTCTAAAAAAAAAATAAGGACTTTTTCTCACATAACAATACATTAAAACACTGAACAAAACTAACCCTAACCCTGCCCTGCCCAAGGCCGCTCGGCCGGTTGGCCCTTGCTCCGTGCGCTGAAAGGTTGCTGGTTTGATTCCCTGTGAGGGCACATTCCCCGGTTTGGGGGCTCAATCCCTGGTCAGGGGGTGCAGGAGGCAGCTGATTGATCTCATAGGGACGGGTACAAAACTTTTTGTGAGAAGAGCTCTTAGGATCTACTCTCTTAACAACTTCCACATGTACCAGGCAGCAGCAGCAGCAGCTCAAGTCACCATGTCGTGCATCACCCCCCCCCCCAGTCCTTAGCAGCATTAGCTCAAGTCACCATGTCGTGCATCACCCCCCCCCCCAGTACTTAGCAGCATTAGCTCAAGTCACCACGTTGGGCATCACCCCCCCAGTCCTTAGCAGTCTTATAACTGTAAGTTCGTAGCTCTTGACCACCTTCATCCAATTTGGTTTTGGTAACCAACTACCAGATCTCTTTCTCTATAAGTTTGGGTTTGTTCCACCCATAAGTGAGATCATCCATTATTTGTCTAGAGTTTCCTTTTAACTGCTGGTAAAAAAAAAAAAAAAAAAAACTTTGAAAAAATATTGCACCCTTTAGAAAACCTTTCCTGATTTAGACAGATTTTGCCACTCCAAATTCCGTCTCAGAAGCAGGTTTTAAAAGAAGCTGTTGCCGAAGCAATGGTGGGGCTCTGCTGCAGCTGACACGGGGCTGGGCGAGGCAGGGAAAGCCAGGGACAGGCATAAAATAACCGGTTTGTGTGCGATCATCTCTGCTCCTGCGAGAGGCAGACGAAAGAGAGAGCAGGGGCTGTGGGAAACAAATGAAATTCCTACCCTGATGATTAATAAGGAGCCCTCCCAGTCACCTTGAATAAATAAGGGACTCAGTCGAGAAAAGCTGCCCACGGGGAATTCACTGTGGCCAGCCCTGAATCTATAACAGTCCCCTAGAATGGACTTCTTGACTGTCAGTTAATAAAAGAAGGGTATATGCCCCCAAAATAATAGTAAAGATACATTTTTTATAATTTCAATGACTTATTAGAGATTAATGCAATATACACTGTTACCGAATGATGAGAAATGTATTTAATTAGGATAAATAGCGTTTTATACTATGCTGGTTCTCACACCGAAGTTATCCTTAGAAGAATCTTTGTACATTATGTAAATCCTTTAAATAATGCCTTCTCTAGTTGCCCTTTATTAAAAAATATCCCCAGTGGGAAAGTTTGAAAAAGAGTTATAGAAATTGGCCAAATATTTATGATATTAATATATATTGAGCATTAAACTCAGATTTTTTTCATTCTATTCTCAAGCGTAGGGGAGCTCAAGGCACAGTAAATGATAGTAGAGGATAATCTTGTTTGTAATGGCAAAAACTCTGATGGTGCCATATTTTTTTTTTAAATTGAAGCAAATATACAGAAGAAAAGGAAATGAGAAAGGAAACAATTTGAACTCGAGCCGAAAGAGAGCAGCTATGGGAGGAGAATGGGAATGGAAGTGCGATTTTAAAAGAGAGCAAATACTAGTTTCACGATTGTTTAATAAGTACTTATTTGTTAAAAATACCACAGTGCTCCGCAAACCATAGAACCAGACAAAATCCTTGCCCAGGAAAATGAATCAAAGACCCAAGAGTGCTGCCTGGCTGGGCGTGGCTCAGCTGCTGAGCATTGACCTGGGATCCAGGAGACTGAGGTTCGATTCCCGGTCAGGGCACATGCCCGGGTCTTGGGCTCCATCCCCAGCAGGGGGCGTGCAGGAAGCAGCCGATCGATCGCTCTCATCATTGATGTTTCTCCCTCTCTCTTTCCCCGTTCCTCTCTCCGAAATCAATAATAGTAAAATAAAAAGATATATTTAAAGACCCAAGAGTGTTAATATGTAGAAACTCATTACCTTGACTATATTCATTCCTTACACAGGAATTAGTGGGGAACTCATGTTCATTTGTATCCTCTCAGTGTATTTCGATGGTGTTTTGTTTTTTAGCTTTAATCATGCTGTATGGTCTGAATAAGTGTGTACTCCCCAAAAGACCTATGTTGGAATCCTGATGCCCAATGTGATGGTACTAGGAGGTGGGGCCTTTGGGAGCTGCTTAGGTCAAGAGGGTGGATTAGTGTTCTTATAAAACAGACCCCAGGAGTTGGTGAATGGGGTAGTAAATGGTAAAAGGAGTCAAGTACATGGTGGCAGAAGATTTGACTTTGAGTGGTGGGCACACAATGCAAGGTAGAGATGATGTATGATAGCATTGTACACTTGAAACCGGTATAATTTTTATTAACCAATGTCATCCCAATAAATTTAATATAAATAAATAAATAGATATTTAAAATGATGACAATTTCTACTGCCAATAAATTTTCTTAGGAAATTAAAAAAAAAAAAAAAAAGACAGAGAGAGACCCCACAGAGCTCCTGGGCCCCTTCCACCCTGTGGGGACACAATGAGACCCACAACTCAACAGAGGGTCCTCACCAGAACATGCTGGCACCCTAACCTCACACTTGTAGACTCAAGACCTATGAGAAATAATTTATGTTTATAAGACACCCAGCCTTTGATATTTTGTTATGGCAGCCCAAATGCACTAAGAAACAATTGCTCTATTGAAACAATTTGCTCACATCCTGCCACCTCCCCTAGGTTATGCCCTCCTTCAAGGTGGGAATTACATTTCACTTGCTTCTGCCCCCTTGCCCCCAGCAGTGCCCCCACATCCGTGTTCCCCTCACAGAGAGGGCTCCACCTGCTCCCCTTATTCTGCTCCCTTTCCTGTTTTCTCTCCCTAAATTAATGGTGTCCCACTTGGGTGGCTCTCAACATAACTGGCTTCTAAGGCACACATTTCCCCCTGACTTTTATGCATCTCTCACCAGAAAGATAAACTTGAAAAATTCAGATTATGTTGTTAAATAAGTAAATATTACAATTCAGAGGTTTCCCATCACCAATGAGAAAATTCAGTCTTTTCTGCAAGACACATGAGTGCCCCAAGCTCATTCCCCACCCTCTCCCTGTACCCACATTCCCACTCTCCCAGTGCCGAATTTCTTCCTCTCTCTCTCAATAAACAACACCTCCAGTCCTTTATACCTGCTATTGCTTCCTCCTCGAATGCATCCCTTTTTTATTCAAGGCAAAGTTCTCTTTATTCTTCAAGACTTGCTGTCAATATCATCTCCTCTGAAAAAATGTTCTTAACCTCCAGACAGACAGAGCTTGCAGCTCCAACTTCATGTTCTCACAACGTATCGGTCATATTTATATTGGAGCATTATTTATACGGTGCTGTTGCTGCTTAGTCTTACTCATGTGGCGATCTCCCCGCTAGATTCTGAGCTCCTGAGGGTCAGGAAGCTCAGAGGGGGGGTGTCTTCAGTTCCAGCAGGGGAGGCATTGTGATGAAAGGCAGAGAAGCATGACACAGCCTGGCCCCACCACGGGCCTGAAGATCATTCAAGATGCTAAGAAGGAAAGTCATAGCCAGAGGCTCAATTAAGAGCCACACCTTGGAAGAATTTATTAGTAGCGATGCTAAGAAGTTTGGACTTTAGATAATAGGGAGGCATCAAATGGTTGGAAGTGGGAATTGGCAGAATCAGCCTTGAATAATTAAAAGATCATTTGCCTGACCCTGAGGCCTGGATTCGAGGCGGAAACACAGGGGACAAGGAGACATTGCAGTAGCCTAGACAAGCAATGATGCAGGGCCAAGCCAACACAGGAGCTGAGGACACAGGGATAGGACACGGCAAAGGCAACAAGTAGATGTGGGGCAAGAGAACTGACTGGAGGAAAAGAGGCAAAGTCTCAGATTTCTAACCTAGATAACTGGAAAGATAACTGGGCTTCCATTCATGACAGGCAAAACAAAAAGAAGTTCTTCAAAAAGGAAACAATCTGAAGGTTCCAGGAAAGCAGTCTTATAGGGAATGCTTCTCTACAGTAAGTCTGCATTGGTCAAGTTCAGTGTTACAGGACTTGACCAGTTTGTCCTTTTATGAAAAGCTAAGTGGAAGAAATAGATATCTTCGTAATGCTCTATGTGAGTTTCCACCCTATGTTGGAACAATCATACCAGTGTATTGTTTGATGCTTATTTTCTGACTGAACATCTTGAGTTCATAACCTAATGTTCCTGAATCAACCACAAATTCCCTACAGAAAAATAATTTGCCTGGACTGCAAACTCCATGCTCTTTTTTGATGCTTCGATGATGAGAATATATTGAGTTTCTCTTCACCTCAATCAGTCACTAGTTGTTATCTGGTCAGTCCTTCTGACCTTCACCATCCTGATTCACGGTCTTTCAAGGCAACTGCAAGCATTATGTCCACTCTTAACTTTATTCAAGGCAGGCAGGAAGGGGCAGGACTTCTCATCGCAACAGCTCTTTTTATTAGGGAGCAAAATCCTTCCCAGAAAATCTCCCCGCTCAGCAGCCTTCCCTTTGTGAATCACTGGGTCACATGTCCACTGCTAACCCATGAGCAACAAAGGCCAATAGATTACCACGCCCTGGCTTAGACCAACTGTGGTTCGTCCCAAAGGACTCTGGGGGTGGGGTCATCTCTCATTTTCCTGTGCCACTAAAATGATAATCAGTGTATTCACTTCCTATTACTGCTGTAACAAATTACCACACGTTTAGTGCCTTAAAACAATACAAATTTATTATCTTACAGTTTGGGGCTCAGAAGTCCAAAATGGATTTCACTGGGCTGAAATCAAGAAATCGGGGCTGCATACCCTCTGAAGGCTCTAGGAGAGAATCTGTTTTCTTGTCTCTTCCAGCTTCTAGAAGCTGCCTGCATTCCTTGGCTTATTGCCTCACCCTCCATCACCAAAGCCAGTAGTGTAGCATCTTCCTTTGTCAAATTGACTTTCCTAAGCTTCCTACATTTCTCTTATAAGGACTCTTGTGAACACATTGGGCGCACCCAAATAATCCAGGGTGATCTCCCTACCGCAAGATCCTTAACTTAATCACATTTGCAAAATCCCTTTTGCCATTTAACATAACATATTTCCAGTTTCCAAGAAGTCACATATTGAGCCCTGTACTGGGCACTTTACAAATGTTACCCAATGCAAGACTGACACTAACGTTTTGAGAGAAGCAACGACCCCACGGTCATGAGGCAAGGAATCAGCCTCGATTCAAAACCAAGCCTACCTCCTAACCTGTGCTAACCCACGCTCTCTTCCGCTTGTAAAAATCTATTGGAAGCCACTAAGTAAAGTCTTTTGAATCCCCAAAATTATACAATCTCTTCAAGTGCATATCTTGACAATGGCAAATGTATACCTGGACCTCATTTCTCTGAATTCCCAGTAAAACACAGAATGTTGCCTTTTTTTTATTTTTAAAGAAAGCGAATAACAATTTCAATTTACTTCTGAGGAATCAGTCCTATAGAAATAATCAACCTCGCCCTGGCCGATTTGGCTCAGAGGTTCGAGGATCAGCCTGTGGACTGAAGGGTCCCAGGTTCGATTCTGGCCACGGGCACATACCTTGGTTGCAGGCTCGATCCCCAGCCCAGTTGGGGCACATGCTGGAGGCAACCAATCGACGTGTCTCTCTCACATTAATGTTTCTCTCTCTCTTCCTCCTTCTACTCTATCTGAAAAACAATGGAAAAAATATCCTCAGGTCAGGATTAAATAAAATAAAATAAAAAAAGAAATAATCAACCTCTACCTACCCATTTCCATTTCCTGCCTATGCCTTTCAAGGTCATTAAAGCAAACATTTTAGAAAATTAATGTTTTAAAATAAGGTTGGTAATATCTAATGGGTTTATTGTTTTATTTTCTTTTGCTTTAAAGTACCAGGGTAGTTTATAGTTGAGTTTTGATAATTCTAATAAGTTATCTCCCAGGAAGAATCCCCCTATCTATTTAAAGGGGAAAAAAATAAAAATAATAGTTGTCAACAACTTGCTAAAATGAGTTTTAATAGTTTTGAAATTTGGCAAGATGGATGCATGGAGTTTAACACATATAATGTTAAGTAGCTGTATTGGTATATTAAGAAACAAAGGGGGGTATCCCTTTGTAGAAAGACAATTTTTAATTTTTACACATGATGAATTCCAAAGAAGACACTAAAGCCAAGTACAGAAAAGTTGAACCACAGCCTCACATATTACAAGGAGAAGTCCTAATCTAAAAAAGCTACGAAATAAAGTAAAATCCTTAATTACACGGCCTTTTAAACCATCTTCAACGGCACATTGCCAGCCTATTCTTTATGTTTCTCTTCCTTTATAATTGAATGCTGCAAACAACTCTTCAGTCTGACGAGTTCCCAACTAAAGCTAAAAAATTAAACACTCTGGGGGGCCAATTCTTTGTCTCAATAGTTTCAACACTAGTGTCAACACTTTGGCTTTCCTCTTTTCCACTCATGTTTAAATATTAAGGATGAAATGTAATAAAATATTTATTCAAATAATTACAGAAACAAATACTACTATACGGCCAGCGCTGAGCTACTGGCTGGCAAGCAGTAGCGGTAGCCAGTAGACATCGCTTCAAATTCAGCTAAGAAAGGCATTTTGGGTGAATTATTGTATAGTGGATGAAAATACCAAACAGAAGGGAAGGAATGTCTATAGTCCTGTTCGCAAATGTTAAGCCCCCAATATCCTAACTGGAACCTACACTGGTGTCACGTGGGGAGCGGGGTGAAGTGGAGGGCCTGTCTGTGTATCTTGCCCTCTCTGTCTGTCTGGGAAGCAAGTTTGGCTTTTTTACTGAAGTTCAGACAATTTTTTCAATTAAAATGCTTCCAGAACAATGCAGGCCCAGCAACCCAGTACCTTCTCTGATGTCCCCACAAGTCCATGTCCCTTTGTTCTTCCACCATAGTCAGAACTCAGGGCCCAGCCAGTTTCAGGTGCATGGGACTGGCATCCAGTGTAAGCCTTCCCGGCAGCTAGCTGCACAGCTGTCTTTCCAGATGTGCACCCATTCTCTGCGTGCCAGTGTTGCTGATGCAAATTTAGACGTTTACAAGTGAGTCATGAAGCAAAAAGGGCTAGGAAGCTCCGGGATAAATCGTGCCATAAAAGCTGAAATTTGGACCATCCACTGATTTCTCTCCCTTTGAAACGTGTTGATAGAGAGAACTGTTTGACCACAGAGACACATTCAATATTCGGCAGAAACCTATGGCTAGTTTTTCTCAGGCCCTTGGGGACATCAGAAGGTTCTTATTAAAAGGAACACTGAGTAATAAACTTTAATAGTCTCCAGAGGTACGTAATGCCAGAGAATAGTACATTAAAAATGCTGATTTAATAAGAATCTTTATAAACCCCTCATAAATCACTTACTGCAAAGCATAATTTTGAATTACTCAAAAGATGCTAAAAGATAAATTATAACTCATGCTGAACTAAGCCTTATGTTTCCAGTATCAAACAAATAGATAAATTAATGTCCTTAATTAGCAGCTGATGAGGAGAAATCATGCGTAGCTTTAAAAGAATCCTATAACGTCTGTGAAATTTCCACGTCTGTTGGCTAAAATAAGCTCTTCCCTTTCACAGCCCCCCCCCCCATCTCCCCACAAGCTGTCAACCCGATACATCATGCGGGATTATAAGGCTGCCCATCACAGGAAATTGCTGTCTGACAAAGGTATTTCCCATCTGTAATGATGACTGTATCTGTCAAGCAGATAGTTAAAGTAATATAATAAAAGCGAGAAAATCCGATGCCTCCCCATATGGCTGGGTAACCAGTACACTTCTCTCACACAGGCACATAGCAGATGCACTGTATTTGTTAGCAGAATACAAAATAAAACTCAACAAAGCCCATTTGCTCCCATTTGCATAGCAGTGCCAAGGTGGGAGGGGAGTCGGAATTAGACCAGGCTTCTTTCGCTGGTGTCTCCCAGTTTTCAAAATCTGAAAAGGTATAATCACCCTGGCAAGAAGGGAGTCGGCGGTTTCTATGGCAATGTTGAGAGGGGAACGCGAAAGCGCAGCCACGGGAGGGAGGAAAGGGGTCAGGATTATTGCTACAACCTCTTTCCTCTCTGAATCTTGCTATTTTTGACATTTTGACTGGGGGAAAAATCCAATTTGAGTGACTTTTTTGATGTTTCATGGGTAAGTGTGAACTGCAAGTTATGTCTGAGGGGAAGGGGGTGAGAAGGGGATTCTCATAGTAAAATCAAACCTCTGAGACCTGAGCTGATAGCAGAGCCTCAGGAGTTTCACTGGCATCTTCAATGTTAGGCAGACCTGGCACCTAAAATCGAGGCCTCCCGAGAAAAATGAATGGGAAGGCTGACGGAGCACTGCATCTTTTGAGACTCATTTTTCAAGCATGGGCAAGATATAGTGGCAATCTACCTACCGAGACCCTGAATATCACATCTTATCCCTGATAACGTACCTATTTGCCATTAGTTTGTTATGGAGTTACAGCTTTTGGAAATTAGGAGTTTGGAAAAGTTCCTGACACGTGAGCTACCAATAGCCTAAGACTCCACGATCAGAATGGCTACCTAGAGGCAACTACTTCATCTTTGTGCTCCGGTTTGCTTATATTCAATGATGCCTATGAAAAATGCCTGTTTTCTCTCCAGTCGCTGCTATAGCTAAAGAAACAACTGAGCAGGGATGGGTGGGTTGGGGCATGCTGGAAGAGCTGGCCTAAAACTGAACCTGGCTCCTGGGGGCAAAGGGGCAGACACCAGAGGAGCCAGGATCTTAGTATACTGGCGGGGGGGGGGGGTTACCCAGGGTGTGAGGACAACAGACAGGGTGCAGTCAAACAGAGGGAAGGCCAAGAGTGAGCATCAGGATCGAACAGCACGGAGAAACATGGTCTCGCAACAACCGCCACTGAATGTATGGAAGGAGAGTCCAGGGATATTCACCCGTCAACACACTTTTATTAAGCACCTGTTATCTTTTAGCTAAACCATCATCAAAAATTTTCTAAGATGACAAACAAAATATCAGAAAAACTGTGGGTCCTTTAGTCATTCATTTGTTTATTCCACTAATATTTACTGACTTACTCAACAAATATTTTTTAAAAGTTCCTTTCAACATTCCAGCCTGCGTTAGGCACTAAATAAGACACGTCACCTACCCTCATAGTGTGTATATTCTTGTATGGAAGGCAGTTAAACAAATAAGTACCTATTCTGGGAAGTGCTACAAAGAAAGTAAATGGGGTGATGTGCGGGGACTACCCGAGGAAGGCCAGTTGAGATGGAGTGGTCATGGAAGGCTTGAGCTTTTATCCAAGAATGGGGCCAGCCATGCAGAGAGCTGAAGAAACAACGTTCCAGACAGAACAGCCAGGGCAAAGGTTGGGAATGAAGAGCGTTTTGCATGTTGAAGAACAGAAGTGTTGCCCAGGAATGTCATGAATAAGTTGGTAAGTGTTCCAGATTGAAGGTGGAGGTGTGAGCAGAAGCCCTGCGAGTTCAAGGCCTTGTAAGCTAGCTACGATGAGAATGTTGAGTTTTATTCTAAGAGAAAAGGAAATCTCTGGATGTTTTCAACAGGGAGTGACAAAATCAGGTGTATAAGTTCTAAGAAGATCACTCTGGATGCACTGTGGAAACAAGATATGCAGAAGCAAGACATTACAGTCAACAGGTGACTATGGGAGTCTGGGCGAGAAATGGAAAATAGGGCCATGACACAAGGGAGATGAAAAAGGCTCTGAAGGAGGTAGGCGCAGGGGGTGGAGGTTGGGGACAGGGGAGAATTTCTACTCTGTGCAAGGCAAACACTTTCTCTTTTCTCTTCTGTAGACACTTCCAATTTCACCTCTGCTGATGGTTTGTGGAATGTTCCTATGTGGAATCACAGTTTAGCAAGTGTCATTGGGTTAGCTCTACTTAAGTCTAATGTTCATGTCCTGGCCTACGTGTCAGGTGTGTTTCAGGTCACAAAGGAAGGGTTTTGTGCACAGCAATGGGTACGTTTCTCATCACTTGGCCCATCCTACCTTCTTCTTTCCTCAACCTCACCCTTCCAGACAGCACTACACTTACACAGCTGGAAAAGATGACTATTGGGGCTGGGAGCCAATACTGCCCAGAGGACCAAGAAATGGCTTTCAAAATAGAATACTGAACCATTTAGCAGTCTACTGAAGAGCCAGATGACATTAGGCCGGGGCTCTGGCTGGCTTAAAAATAATCAGGAGGGCTTTGGGTGCCCTTCCAGAAGGGGACTTCCCTGTTTCTCCTACATTTCCAGCTCGGGTTGCACTCATAAAGACAGCTCGCTCACATTGCCTTCTGAACACTAACTTTGAATGCCACGACGACATTTCTACATGAGGGCATCATCACTAATTTTACAGGCTCCTCTACATGGATAACACACAGTGTCTATCTTAGCCTCTAAGCAAGCTCTTTTAGAAAGCTCCCCATATAGATCTACTTTATTCCCTATAAGATTTGCACCACATGAGGGCACGTTGTCTGCTGAGGGTCATTCCTGCTTTTGTGTTCCTTGCCAGTTACACCAGAACTGCTCTCACCTGCCTCCTGGGGAGAGACCCAGAACAGCTTAGGGCAAGGAAGGGAATTACTTGAGGCTTTTCCACGTGTGTATTCAAAGGTAGAACTTTCCTAGCATGTCCCTGGAAAGAAAACTGATGCGGAGTAATCGGTGATGGGGAAAGAGACCTGCGGCCGTCTCCACCTGGTGAGCTGAGCAGACCGTGGCTTTCTTTTGTTCAGACGCCGCTTCTCTCCAACCTTTTGCAGGATTTCAGTTGTCTCTTCAGATTGCTCCTCAGCGCTAAAGAGTTCTTCCAGGTCATTTTCATTTCTAACAACAAAAATAGCCCAGTATTTCTAAATCATTTACATATAAAAACTTTTTACATTATGTTTCTCAGTTGAGGGAGGTTTCTGGAAAATAAAAGTTGATATCTCTATGTTATCCCCACAACTGTCACAGTGAAATCTGCTTGGCATATTAACTTTATGTACCAGAGAGGAAAGAAGCTAAAGATATAGTTTATCTGTCAGTTCTGACTGACTCTCTCCAAATGTTTTTAGCAGTAGATAGTATGATAGGAAAAATACAACAAAATCCAACTTCTCAGACTCTTCTGTTCCATGTTGCCTTCCTAACACACGTATGTATGTATGTATGTATGTATTTATTTATTAAATATATCTTTATTGATTTCAGGGAGAGGAAAAGAGAGGGAGAGAGATAGAAACATCAATGATGAGAGAGTCATCATTGATCAGCTGCCTCTTGCACGCCCCCACTGGGGATCGAGCCCGCTACCCAAAGAAAATGCCCCGACAGGGAACTGAACCTCCATCCCCTGGATCCCAGGTCAATGCTCAGTTGCTGAGCCACACCTGGCAGGGCCACATGTATTTATTTTTTAAACGGGAACAAGACTACTCCATGGGGAGAAACTAAGTCATCTGTTATCTGAACCACAGCACTGAATTTCAGGACTCACAATGATTTTATTTTCCCACATTTGGTTGTTTTTCTAATAGAAGGGACAGATTTATACTGATAATTTTCCAGACCATTTTTCCCATTTTTAACACATATATTTCTTCCTTTGCATTCTGTAAAATTTACTCTGCGATGTACAGTTCTACACGTTCTGACGAATGTGGAGAGTTGTGTATCTACCACAATCATGGTACAGAACAGTTCCTTTGCCCCATACAATTTTCTCATGCTCTCCCTTTGTAAACAACCCATCCCTCACCTTTATCTCCATTCTTTCTCTTCCATCCCCACTATTTTGTCTTTTCTAGAATGTCATATAAATGAACTCATGTAATATATACCCCTTGGGTCTGTTTTTTTCACTTAGAAAAACGCATTTGAGATTCACACAAGCTGTTGCATGTATCGATAGTTCATTTTCCTGTGGGTTTTGGCTAGTATTACATTGTATGAACATACCACAGTTTGTTTCTCCATTCACTCACTGAAGGACAATTGAATTGATTTCAATTTGGGGAGATTAGTATAAAGCTTCTATAAACATTTGTGTACAGACTTGTAGATGAACTTAAGTTTTTATTTCTCTTGGGTAAATACCTAGGATTGAGATAGCTAGATCGTATAGTAAGGATAGGTTAAAATGTCTAAGAAAGTTTTTAACATTTTCAATGGAGTCGTGTTTTGTATTTCTCATCTGCAGTGTATAAGAGTTTCAGTCGCTCCACATCCTCACCAGCACTTAGTACTATCATTTTCCTTAAACTTTAACCATTCTAGTAAGTAGGAGGAGGTATCAGATTGTGCTTTTAAATTGCATTTTTCTAAGGATGGCCCCTTCAGCTCCATCCTCATACCCATACTTTAGGAAGAAGGGAAAGACATCAGGCAAAAAGCACATGCTCTCAGAGGCAGCAGCCTTTTTAAGGGGCGTTCCTCGAAGCCCCTCCGAACAAATCATGGTTGCATATCATTGGCCAAACTAGTCACAGGGCCTCCCCTATGTGCAAGAAAGACTGAAAAATGCAGCTGGGGTTTTTATTTTATTCTTATTTTGTTGTTGTTGTTTGCTTGTTTGCTTGTTTGTTTGTTTTTATCTGAGTGTATTACCACCTCCGTGAAATCCGGAATTTCTAAGTGAGAGAGGAGAGTGGACCTTGAGTAGGCAGCTCACAGGCTCTCCTCGCCCCGATCTCCCTTCTTCTTTATAATGCCTCTGAACAGTCTGTTTTTCACCTGCAGCCAGAGGAATTCTCATTAAAATTCAGATCATGTCACTCTTGTGCTCAAAATAACTCAGTGCCTCCCATCTCCCTCAGAGTAAAACCCTAAGTTCCTGCAATGGTTGATCAGCCCTCTCCGGATCTGCAGCCACCCCCCCTTTCAAACTCATCTCCGGCCGGGGTTCCCCTGGTCACAGGGCTGCAGCCTCACTGCTGTCGCTCCTCTTCCGGGAACAAACCAGGCCCACTGTCCCTTCTGAGCCTTTGTACCTGCTGCTCCTTCAGCGTGGACAGTTCATCCTTCAAATAGCCTGACTCCTTTACTCTCAATTCCCACAAGTGCACGCACAAATGTTTATATAAGAGGCCTTTCCTCTTATATAAAATCACCTTAGATACAAGAGAACTACCAACCTTCCCATAGTCTGTTTTATTGTTCTTTGCCCCTAACATCATCTGACATAGCACATATCTTGTATATTTGTTAATAGTTTCTGTCCTCACCTTAATACTACAAGGGAGCAGGAAACATTTCTGCTTACTCCTATGTCTGGATTGGGGCCTGACACTCAACAAATATTTGCCAATGGGACGAATGGAGAGAAGGGTGAATAAATACCAATGAATGAGTGGAGTTGTGTGGAACTCACAGAGAGAGTGCTGTGGCATTTCCTCTTTGCTTATGTAGCTTTGTCTCCACTTCCCTGGTAGATGAGAAGGACCTCAAGCGAGCTTGGGGTTTTACAAAGGAGAGCCTGACATCACACCCCTGGCTGCCTATTTGCTGAAATAGAGAATTCTGAGGAGAGGAGTGACAAGGCAAGGCTTGGAAATAGAAGGAGGGATTGGGAGTTCAGAAGAAAAGAAAGGCATGAATCTTTCTGTTGTCCAAGTAGACACCATGAAGGCCACCAGCTTGGGCACATATTGAAAGAGTCCCACCCATGCGTCTCCCAAGGTGTATTAGTTTGCTAGAGCTGCCATAATTTTTATGTAAGTGCCGAAGACTGGGTGGCTTAAACAATAGAAATTTTTTTTTCTCAAGATTCTTGGAGGCTGAATGTTCAAGACCAAGATGTTGGTGGGGTTGGTTTCTTCTGAGATTTCTCTCCTTGGCATGTAGAGGGTCGCCTTCTCCCTATGTCTTTACATCATCTTTCTTCTGTGTGTGTCTGTATCCTAATTTCCTCTTCTTATAAGGACATCAGTCATATTGGATTTAGGCCCATCATAATGATCTCATTTTAACTCACTTACTTCCTTAAAGACCCGGTCTCCAAATAGAGCCATTTTCTGATGTGCAGGGGTTTAGGACTTCAACACAGGAATTTGGGGACAACACAATTCACCCCATTCCCAGCCCAGGTTGAAGGATTCCAGGCAGAAAGAGCCCCTGTAGCATGTCCTCCAGAACACAGGATCTGGGAGCATACTGAGACCTGCAGGAAAGAACATCACTGAGCTAGGAGATTGTACAGTGCAGAGGTCCCCATAGGGAGGCCCAGAAGAACCCACAAGAGTAGCCTCATGAGAGAAGAATTTTCAGTTGGACACCTGACATTATCAGCCAAGAGAACTATAATAAGCAAGAGGACCTATTCCCTTCTCCTCTCTTTTGCCTCCTATGTGCTCGAATACTGACCCTCCAGGGTGAGCAAGAAGGTGAAGGGAGGGGAGTGAAAGCACAAGCCACTGGCCTCTTTGCCTGCTGGATGCAGAGCTGTGGGTCACGCCCAATCTAAGGAGAGGAGAAAAGGTTGAATTGGATGAAAGATGAAAGCTTGATTTCTGAATTTGGCCTGCTGTGGACCAGGGATGCTGGGGAGCAAGGCGGGTCAGAAATGTGAAGACAGTGGGGTTCCCCCAGCAGGAGATAGAAGCTTGCTTTGAAAAAGTATCAACTCAGACTCTCCTGAAGAAACCATGACTTTCTGGGAGGAGAAGCATTTCCTGCACCATCAAAATTGTCCTCAAGAGTCAAGTGCATTAGTCAGTAATTAGGGATAAATCCTTCACTTCCCAGCCTTTTCACAATGATTTTGTCAAGAAAGATAATTTCCCGGTAGCCACTCACAAGGCCTTTGTTCTGTGGTGGCCTTGAGTCTGTGGCCTTCTCATTCTCTATGATTCACTCTCCAATTTTCCCTAATTACTTCTTGTGGACATATCAGGCCCCAAAGCACACGTTCAGGCCTGATTCCAGCATCCAATATCACAAAAACCCAGAATCCCAGAGAACCCATCTTCCCTGTGGACCAACACCTTAGGGATGGAGGGGGTTGTTGTTCAAGGCACAAAAGGTCTTGTGCATCTTTGCTCTAGGACAATTCCAGGTTTACTTATCCTAAAAGCACCCTACCAAAGGAGGCCGTATTCAGCAACTCCAAGATGATAGCCTATCTCCACCTATATATGCTATAGCTGGAAAGGTCCCTGTATTAGTCTTCTGGGGCTGCCACAGCAAAGTACCATAGCCTGGTGGCTTAAGCTACACAAATTTATTGTCTTAGAGTTCTGGAAGCTCTAAATCAAGATGTCAGCAGGACGTTGGCCAGTGTGGCTTAATTGGTTGAGTGTCAAAGTGTTGCCAGTTCAATTCCTTGTCAGGGCACATGCCCAGGTTGCAGGTTCGATCCCCAGTCAAGGCGCATTCGGGTGGCAGCCAATCTGTGTTTCTCTCTTCTCTCTCTCTCCTTCTCCTTTCCTCTCTCTCTAAAAATCAATAAAAAAACATTTTAAAAACCTTGAACAACATCAACAAAAGATGTCAGCAGGGTTGGGTTCTTTCTGAACACTACAAGGAAGTATTTGTTTCATGAATCTCTTCTAGCTTCTGCTAGTTTGCTGGCAATCTTTGGCATTTCTCAGCTTGTCGAAGCATCACCTCAATCTCTGCTGTTATCTTCATAAGGTGTGCCCTGAGTGCCAACCTTTGCTAATCAAATGTCATTTCCACTAGTTGAGAAAAAAATGTATGCCTTAAAGTTGAGTTCTCTGAATGGGATATGAAGGCTCATATTGAGATATGAGGCTTCATGTTTTATCTGTTACTTTAGCTGATGTTGACTCATCTGTACCCAAGAGTTTACACGCCAGGATTAAATGTGAGTAGAGCTTTGCTTTGAAGTCAAAAGTATGTCGGGGGCTTTTATTTGCTTTGTTTGGAAATATTTTTCTTGGACTGTCTTATTTGACTTTTTATTATTTATCCAGGGAATTTAGGGAAGGCAGAAGTACATCAAAAGTTTCGTTAGTGCCCTCTATCATCAAGGGGCATTAGAATGGTCTTAAAAGAATGGTCCTTGAGGGCATGTGGTAATTTTATTCAAGATCTCAGTGTCTTTTACAACAGGTATTATTTTCTAATTTAATTATTTTTATTTTAAAAGTTATTGGAGGCTAGTCCAAGGCCTGTGGGTACATCTAGGAGGGGAAAGCTCAAAGAATAAAGTATTATAGTTGAATTCCTAGCCCATGGACTCTACCTAGAAAAACGACTCCCTTTATATAACACAGTAATCACCAGCTGTCATATATCTGGGCATCTACCATCTAAATGAAATCTAGCATAACCAACCAAAAGTACTGTTTATTTAACAAACATTACTAAGTTCTACGGTGTCTCAGACTCTTCTATGCATGAGGAATGCAGTGATGAGCAAAGTTCTCATGATTTTACATTTTAGTGAGGAATACAGACAATAAGCAAGGTAAATACTGACAATAAGCAACTCATACTGAGTTGAAAGTGTCCCCTCCCCTTAAGATTTGTGTCTGTCAGAGACCTGTGAATAGGACCTATTTAAAAATATAGTCTTGTCAGAGGGGAGCATGTGGGAGGGACTGGATGAAAGAAGGTGACGAGACTAGCACATGACTATACCTGGAAAAAGTGTTCCAGGCAGGAGAAAGAGCAGGTGCAAAGGCCCTGGAGGCATCCAGGTGTTTAGAGAACAGCAAGGGACCACTGTGAGTGGAATGAGAGCTGAGAAGAGTAGGAGAAAATGCGCTCAGGGAGGTGATGGGGAGGCAGATCATATAAATGCTATAGGCTGTTATCAAGACTCTGGCTTTTACTCTAAATCAGACTGAAAGAAAGCTCTTGGAGAGCTTGGAACAGGGGATGAAGCAGAGGAGTGACCTATGTTTTAATAAGATCTTTGACTTATTGAGATTATTCTGAAAAGAACAGGACAGAAGTTAGAAAACCACCTTAAGGAACTAGGTGGCAAACGACAATGACTTGGATCATGGCTGTAGCAGTAAAATTGATTGCACAGGGTCAGTTTCAGGATAGAATTTGCAGGTGTGGTAGGTGAGACTTATGTGGATCAGGTAAGAGTCATGAGTAAAAGAGAAGAATTTGAAATGACTCCAAAGTGCTTCACCAGAGAAATGGCCTTGCCGTTTATTGAAAGGAGAAGGTCATGGGAGAGTAAGACATGCTCGGGAAGATCAGGAATCGCTTGGGACGTTAACCTTGAGAAGCCATTTAGATATACGTGAGAACATTGCCTAGCAGCTGGGTATACAAGACGGAGCCAAGGAGAAGCCTGGCAGGAGATACAAATTCAGAAGTTGTTGGAACAGAGATAGAATCACATGTCTACGTACTCATTACATTTCTCCACAATACTTCTTGTTTCCCTACAGAAATACTACATAATTTGACACTGCAGGAAGGGTGGCCCTGCCTCTGACTTGTGGCATCTTATGGGAAGAACTATAAAAATGACTTACAACAATCTGTTCAATGTTTGGATAGTTATATATCTATTTTATAATCCTTCTAGGAAAAAATAATATATATATGAGGCAGCCCACAATGTTAGCAGACATCAAATAAGAAAAACACTATTTAAAAAGTAAAAAAGGTGATTAGAAAAGTTAAGTAAACCAAGCACCTTAACTTCTTAAACTTCTTTTTATGATCTTCATACTTTGCGGGAACAAGAAAAGAAAGTACAGCCTCCATGGGAAATTTTTTTTAAATCTTTTTATTATCATCTTACTTTTGGGGAAAAAATTCATGGGTTATTTTAAATCAGTGAATGTAAGGTTTGTACTGATCAGTGAGACCAAACCATAGATTTGTTTTGATTCCTAGAATTTATTAAACATTGTCTCTTAAAAAGTTTTAATAACTAAAAGATGACCAAAAAAAGCATTTGACAAAATTCACCATTTATTCGTGATTTTTAAAAAGAACACCTAACAAATAAGGAATAGAAGAAAACCTCCATATAATAAAGGGAATATAAAAAAGACTAACAGCTAATTTAACACTTACGGTGTGAAGCACTGAAAGCTTTCTCCCTAAGATTGGGAACAAGCCCAGGATGTTCACTCTTACTATTTATAGTCATCACTCTCTTCTAGTACATTAGTGATATTGTACTAGAAGCGATAGGGTGATAGGGCAAGAAAAAGAAAAACAAGTCATGTAGTTTTAATAGGAAGAAGTAAAACTGTCATTATTTGCAGATAATATGATTTGTATCCAGAAATCCTCATGGAATGTGCTAACACAAATCCTATTAAAACTGAGAAGTGAATTTGGAAAGGTTAGAAAACAGTAGGGCAGTATGCAAAACTCGATTCTATTTCTATATACTACAAAAATAATTGTAATGTGCAATCTTAATACTATTCACAGTAACAACACAAAATATCAGATACCTAGGAACAATTCTAACAAAAGATGTGCAAAGTCTCTATACTAAGATCTATAAAAGTTTCCGAGAAAATTTAAAGAAGATGGAAAGATATACCATGTTCATAGTTTGAAGAACTCAGTGCTATTAAGATGTCTGTTTTACCCAACTTGGTCTCTTTAATACAATCTTAAAATCCTAGCAGACTCTTTTGAAGAAATGGACAGGATGATTCTAAAATGTTTATGGAAAATTGAAAAATCTGAAGCAGTTTTCTTCTTTGAAAAAGAACAAAGTTGAAGATGTACATGGCCTGATTTCAAAACTACCATAAAAATGTTAATCAAAACAGTGTGCTGTTGCTACAAAAATAAACAAATAGATCAATGGGACAAAATGAAGATTCCAGAAACAGAACCACACATAGATGATCAGTTGGTTTTCCCCCAATATACCAAGGAAGTTCAATGAGGGGGAAAAAATCTTTTGTACAAAGGTAGTAGAAAAATTGGAATCTATATAGACAAAAGTAAATACATAAACCTCAACTGTTATCTTGAGGTATCAAGATGATGCTCTAACCAACTGAGCTACCCAGCCACGGCCAAGATTTTTCTTTTTGAACCATTAAATATGCTTAAGCACCTGGACACTTAGTCACAACTGCATAGATGTACATCAATTAACAGTAATTTTCCAAAATACTCTTAAGGAACAGAATCTTACTTGGGAGCCAAATAATTTTAAAGGAAAATAAAATAAATTGGTGGTTCTGATCAACCCCCTCCTGATCCCTAAGTCAGGCTGTCCCTGCCCCTTCATTAAGAAAGCCACGTGATGTTCGGAAGAGTTTGAGGGTTTCTAACAAATAGCAAATACAGGTCAGTGTGTGGCTTTAAACATTTTAAAAGACCGTGTGCTACAATCTCTTTATTAATGAGTTGCAATGCCAAATGGTGTTTTTCCCCTTTGTTTTTTTGCTACATTCTGTTGAGAGGTGGTTGTAGGGCTTCATTACATTTACATTTGGAGAAATTTCTAACCAAGACTGTAATTTCAGCTTTCATTAGCTCCTGTTAAGTCAATCTTATTGACAATAATGAGCCCACAGGCTCACTTATTTTTAAGGCCATATTTTGTTCCTAATAATAAACCCTGAGGTCAACATAGAAGAGGTTACAAGAGGGCACATACCCAATTATTTGAATAGTCTTGCCATGTTATTTAAAATTATGCCAGTAAGAAAAAAGGAACTGACAAGCTCCGGTTTGCAGCATTTAGAAATGAAGTCTCTTTTATGAGAAGACAATTCTTACCCTCCATAATCCAGTAGCATTAACACAGTAGAGGTTTTGGAAAAGTGTTATAAGTGTTAGAACATGTTGTAGAGAATATTCTTTTCTATTTCACTGAAGGCCATCAAGAAATGAGAGCAAAAAGCACTACCTTCTCTTTTCCTCCGTATTTTATTCTTGTCTATGAACGTGGGCAGTGAAGTAGAGGACATCAGTTACCGATAGTGGAATAGTTACGCCAAAACCTGCCTGTGTCCTCACGCATGGCACTGGTCAAGTAACTAATCTACACCATTAGGATTTTGTTTTTCTTTTTCTTTCTTTTTCAGAGAAACTTGTCCAGAAAGACTTATTAAGGATCCAGAGAAGATGTGAGATTTGAGCTGAGTTTTGAAGGTAGTTTTTTCCAAAGCAGTCAAGGGGGGTGCAGAGTCTTTTAAAACTCTTTTAAAAAAAAAAATCTTGTTTACAGTTCTGCAGAAATTCAAAAATACAAGGCATTATTAAGTCTGTAAATTGGGACAAACTAAAAAGGTGTTTTTTTGTGAAAACTAGGTTTATAACACTTCAAATCCACTCTGCTATAGTTGTGCAGAGGAACTATTTAAGGTAAAGTTTCAAAGAAACAGTGATCCTGCCCCCTGCTTTCAGTTCTGGCAGGGAGGGAAAGAAAACAACAACTTATTTTACTACATTCCCAGTTTTAAATATTCACAGGTGTTGTAATATGGCGAAGGAAACAATTGATAAAGTTAATAATAACAGAATTTAAAATTCTGCACGGCAAAACTCACCATAAGCAAAGTCAAAATACACGTGAAAAGTCAAGGGAAAACGTATTTGAAATTCATATCCTAGACAAAGAGATAATTTCCTTCACAATGACCTCAGGAAAATCAATAGAAGAATGGAAAAGAGACAAGAACATATGAACTACAAAAGCTATAAATAGCTCTTTTGTACATGAAAAGACGCCCAATCTCAGTCAGAAAAAAATAAAATGAAATTTTAAACTAAAATGAGGTACAATTTTTTATCTATCAGATTGTCAAATATCAAAAGTTTGATAGGTCTCAGTGTTGGTGAAATTGTAGGGAAACAGTAATCTCATAAAACTTTTATAAGAGTTTAGAGACAATGGACAGTCCAGACAATGTAGAGAGCAGTTTGGAAGTCCTACAAATGTGCCAGGCTATTCACCACACAGTGTTTGAGGTAGCAAAGGATATCTACCAGTGGGATTCAGCTTAAAGAATTAATGGACTATGCAGCTGGGTCAGTGTGGCCCAGCGGTTGAGCATCGACCTAGGATCCAGGAGATCACGGTTCGATTCCCAGTCAGGGCACATGCCCGGGTTGTGGGCTCGATCCCCAGTGGGAGGCATGCAGGAGGCAGCCGATCAATGACTCCCTCATCATTGATGTTTCTGTCTCTCTCTCTCCCTCTCCCTCCCTCTCTCTGAAGTCAATAAAGACATTAAAACATTTTTTTAAATGAACTATACATAGAGCAGAAATGTGACATTGGAAAGAATAAGGAAGTTTCATGTGTGATGGTCTGGAATTAACCAGGTAAATGTACTACTACCAGGAAAAAATAAAGCTCAAAGTAGGAATCAGGTTAAATTACAGAAAAATAAAGTCACATTTCCAGCCCCCCTCCTCCTGGCTTGAAAATACTGCTCTTGCTACTTATATATTCGCTGATTCAGTGACAGCAATATCAAGGCTCAGAGATGTTCAAATTGGTCTTTAAAAATCTGCCTCAGAAGTGGAGTTTGCAAAGAAATACTGACTGATAATTGATCAATAGGGCTGGTCCCTTGATGTGAACATCTCTTACCACCTCCAGCTACGTGAGAAACAGGATTCAAAAGAGAGCTCTGCAGATAAAGAGGTTCCAAAATAACAAAGCAAAAGGAACTACGAAAGCAAAAATTGACCTAAAACACATGGAAGACATAATTTAACTCCTGTATTTTCAAACAAACAAAGAAAAACAAAACAAAGAAAGCCTCCTACCCCTAACCCAGCGGCCAGCTTGCATCCCTAATCCTGATCAGAAAGCCCTGCTCTGAGGGGTGGCGAGGAGGAGAGAAATAATGGTTTCTGGAGATCAAAGAACATGCCTTTGATATCTGGCCACTAGATTGTTGTGAGGATTAATGAGAAGTGTGTACAAAAGAGCCCGACTTGGTGGTTGATAAATAAGGGGCGCTCAATAAAAGTTAGTTTCTGAAAAGGAAGAGCTAGGTTAGTGTTTATCCCCTGCCCCACGTGTCCACAGGGAGAGGGGACGCTGGCTGCACTGGGCAGGGAGGAGCAGTGGGAATACAATGTCCAATCTCTCATCTCACCCCTTCCTTAGGAGGAAGGATATGGTCTCTCAGTGTTGAAGTCACAGGACTAACGAGACTGGGTCCTATAACCAGTAAGCTGCTCAAAATCAAGACAGGCTCCTCCATGCCTCACTCCCTGTGGGCTACCTGCCTCAGATGCCTGGGGGGAAAAAACAAAACACACCACACACACACACCACCACACACACACAAAACCTGGCTTCCTCCTCCATGCAGCAAGCAGAGAGAGCTGCTTCAGCAAGCTCGCCCCCCTGCAGCTTTCTGTCTTCAGGTGAGTGGGCGAGCCAGGATAGCATGGGCCCCAGGATCATTTCTCAGGGGGCACTCTCAGCTCGGTCCTTTCTAAGGAGCACTGTTTTTAGTAACAGGTTAAAGGACTGTTGTGTGGTCCTGGAAAACATATATGGTCTCGTCTTTATGGACGCACTCTATGGACTTGGGAAGCAAAGAGGAGTGATGGAATCTAGGCCTAACTTTGAACTTCCTATCACGCTATTATTTTATCTTTATAAGAGACTTGAATTTAGTGCAATTATGATGTTATGTGATCTTTGTCCATAAAGGATTCCTGAATTCTAACCATGCCTGTTTCATGAAGAGAACAATACAGTCCAAGGGCAGGGACTCTGCTATGTCTGAAAGACCTTGCTGGAATGATTTAAATTCTAATAATTTCTGGCTGCTGGAGTAAGAGACGGGAGATAGAGAGCATATTGGAAGAATGCCTTGGCATCTCTGCTTTAGTGATAGGCAGCTCGCTGAAGTAACTGTCACCCGCAGAAGAGATCCTCTTCTAGGCTTTATTTCCCCCCAAAGCCTGCTCCTTATATAACTACTTTAACCTGCCTGACTTAATTGATAAGGCCTCCTGGAAGGTCAGTGGTCTGCATGCTAAAGCTTCAGGGAGAAAGGTTTGCACTGGGACCTGGTGCCACCTGTTGGTTAATCCATGAAACTGGGGATGTAGGTGGTTGGTTTCATCCCCACATCCCCACACTGGAAATCAACTAACCAAGAATTCTTTAAAAGGAAAAGCCATATCAAGAACTTGTCCCTCAGTCCCATTCTATCCCCCCTCCAGCCTCCAACATCTGTATCCCGCCAGTCGATGCCATGAAAAAGTCGCTGAGCTTACAAATCAGTCCCCAATGCCCCACCCACTACTGTAGACTCTGGGGAAGCGAGTTAACTTCCCCGAGCTTGGGTTTCTCACCCATAAACTAAGATGATACCTTCCTACATCCCACTTCTGTTGTGAGAATCAAATAAGATCAGGTAAAAGAAAGTGGGGTGCGAGTAGAATAGCGCTCTGTGGGCATTATGTTCAGGCTGCACTTTGGGGGAACCTGTCACTGCTTCTCACTGAACGTTAGACTTAGGTGAGAGTTACCTGTGTGCAGGATAGAGATGTTGAATGACTTATCCAGAAGTCAGAGTGTACAACTCGGGACAGAAACGTGTGTTTCTTGATTTCCTGCCTGGCGTTCTTTCCACTATATCATAATATCACCTCACCACATGGGTAAAACTCAGATTATCATGATGCACATGCACATACATATTTTATTTGTTGAACTCCTATTCACACTTCAAAACCCAGCTCAAATGTCACCTTTTTAGGAAGCCTTTTATGTGCCCTCAAGTAGAGTTCATAGCATCATCTTCTGTAAGGATATGATATGGAGCAACCCACTTCTATTTACAGGACTTCCTCCCCTCACCCACCCCCACTAAATTGGTGGTACACTATCCCACCATTTAGCGTGATGCTTGGCACATATTGGATAATCAATAATCATGAATGCACACTCATACCATATTGTTCTGGGCAATAGCTGTTCTGGGAATGCACTGTTGATAGATATAAGGCAGGATGGTCCCTTTAACTATTCATATCTAGAGTAGTAGAAGCAAAGAAACATGGCAAAGATGTAAATCTCATGGTTTAAAAGATTAACCAAGAGGTGGAACAGCATTTAGAAATTGCTCATTTTTTTAATGTTAAATATCAGTCAACTGTGAAGAACCCTGATAGGAGCACTGAGCATACAATGTTAGCTGATGGGTGAATATTTGAGTCAAGGGCTCAGACTTTGGAACATTGGGTTCAAATCCAAGTTTATTTTCTCTGAATTTGCACAAGTGACTTCAATTGTCTAAGCCAAAATTTATTGTCTTTAATCTCTCTCTTTTTAAAAAAATCTTATTGCAAAACTATATTCAGTGTCCTTTCTTCGGCTTTTGCCTCTATACAGCATATTCTCAACACAGTACTCACTCAATAACTTTTAAATTTTTTCATTTTTTTAATTGATTTTGAGAGAGTAAGGGAGAGGGAGAGAGATAGAAACAGCGATGAGAGAGAAACCTCAATCAGCTGCCTCCTGCACACCCCCTGCTGGGGATTGAGCCTGAAACCTGGGCATTTGCCCTGACAGGGACTCGAACCGGTGACCTCTTTTGCATGGGTCAACGCTCAACCACTGAGCCACACTGGGCTCAATAACTCCTTTAAAATGTAAGATCTTCTGCTCAGAGCCCCCAGTTGCGGGGATGGGACTCCTGTAGACACGGCTCCAGGAGAAAGCAAAGCTTTACCATTACACCCAAATACCTGAGCTGAAAAAGACTCAATTCAAACCTATCCGTTTTCACACAAAATTTACCACTGATTCTTTCAACATTACAAAAGAAATCCTCAGATTTATTAAGTATAATTCAGCTACTGTAAATGACCATTAAAATGAATTCAAATGTTTTCACCTTTTTGTAAGATGTTTCCAAGTGATGATAGCTATCAAGAATTTGAAGCAATTGTCATTAAAAAAATCTGGTCAGAAATCGTTTCATCGTTTGAAGCCTAAAACCTGATACCAAAAATTAATGGTCATGGAAGTGAGTTTATGTCTCTTATCTAAACTGTGACGAGATTTCATTTATAAGTTTTATAAAAAGTGAAAGTTTAATATTTTTCTCATTCTTGTATTTTTTTATTGTAGTTTATATATAACATGGGGAAAACATAATAATTTGTTCGCACCAAGCCCCAGGATAAATCTTCCCAATCCCCTTCAGTTTTCCTAGTCTGCACACCAATATTGTCACTGCCTAGGAGTGCTATTACATGAATAGTTGTTGGAAATTATTGAAATAATGGTGAATAGTTTGAGGCAGCAAGCTGGCTCAGATCCACATTCAGGTGCTCACTAGCTATAGGGACTCTTGGTAAAATCTTTCTGGGATGTAGTTTCCTTATCTATAAAGTGGGACTAACAATACCTACTTCATCCCACCCCTGAGCAGACTCTGTGAGCTGATGCATGTAAAACACTCGACACAGTGCCCAGCACTTAGCAATTGCTCAGTAAACAATAATCGTGTCCTGATGGTGGTGACAACAAAGCTGTTGGTTGATGCGAATGAAAAAATTATGAAACTGATTTTACAGGGCTGTTCCTGGAACATTCTCAGATAACCAGAACTCGGACTTCCCCATATCTGGAGTTTTACGAAATATAGTAAGAATCGCACACACATTACAAGAGTTAAGAACCTTATTTCCCATGCACTGTGCTGAAAGCTTTTTTAAGTTTATTAAATTGGGCTTGGTACACACATGGTTTCAGCACATTACCCAAATTTCAGGGCACTAAATAAGAATTTCTTTAATTCAACCCTGAAACCATGAAATGTAGCCTAAAGAAAATGTTTCATTTTGTTCTGTCATTTTGTTCACTTTTCTTGGGGTGAGATATAGATAAGAAATAAAAATGGCATCATCACTCTAAGAAAGAATCTCATGCATTTTTCGTACATGTATGAGATTAATATACCTTGAGTATGCTGAGCCTATTACTATTTTTTCACTTATATTTATGACATTCTACTATTTGCAAGTGAGATTCCAACTAGAAGGAAATATTTATGTACACCAGGGAGTCATACATAATTTAATGCTGGAGCGGGAAAGAAGAAAGTGTTCCAGCATGTAATACAACATCCCTTTCAAGGATACATATATCCGAGTAGAGTTAAAAATCAAAGGAGTTTCTTCTTGAGCAACACCAGGTATTGAGAATAAGAACAAATTTACTTTGGATTTTTTCATCGACTGTTCCCTAGAAAACAAGGGCTTTCTTTCTTTATCTCTGAATTAAGGGATAAAACTGAAATTTTCCTTAGAATATTTAGGGATAGAATTTTTATCTCTGATTTTTTATCAGCTCTAAGAAAGCCTAGTAACAGAACGGATTGGTACGTGTTATCTACCTGATAATAAACTCAGTCACGTTCTGGCGATAATCTGACTTTCTAAACCTTAGCATCAGGTACATTCCTTGCAATACTGGATAATGCGTTTACCCTTTGGGTACCTCAGAATTATTGATTTATTGGAAATTGATGTTAACTGAAAATTTTATTTATTTATTTACTTTAATCGTCACCCAAGGATATGTTTCTTTTCATTGCTTTTCAGAGAGAGTGGAAGGGGAGAGAGAAAGAGGGAGAGAAACATCGACATGAAAGAGACACATCGGTTGGTGCCTCCCACACACGCCCCAACTGGGACCGGGGACTGAGCCTGCAACAGAGGTAGATGCCATTGGCAGGAATCAAACCCAGGACTCTACAGTCCACGGGCCAACGCTCTAACCACTGACCGAAACCAGGTAAGGCAACTGAAAACTTTATAGTCTTTTCTAAATGTTTGATTTTGCAATTCATACTACTTGTTAACAGCACAAAAGTCGTCAATTAAAGACTTGAGACTACATAATGCAGCAATTTAATAATGAAAATAAGATGTCAGTATAAAAACACAAAGACATGTTAAATAATGCTGAGTGAAGAAATTTTTCTATAAACTTGAATTAAAACTAGTAAAATTATGTATATTTTCCATAAATTAAGACATCAGGATGGTCATTCATGCTGTTCACAAATTTCCGAACTTCCCCCTTCTTCTGGATACAGTCAGTGTATTAGTTTGCTGGGGCTACTGTGCCATAAACTCAGTGGCTTAAGAAACAGAAATTTATTTTCCCACAGTTCTGGAGGCTGGAAGTCCAAAGTCGAGGTGTCAGCAGGGCTGATTCCTTCTGAGGGCCTCTCTCCTGGCTTCTGCTGGCCTCAGGCTTTCCTTGCCTTATAAATCAGGTTCTCCCCGTGTTTTCACATCTTCTTCCTTCTATGCATGTTTGCTTCTGTCCAAATTTCCCCTGTTGATAAGGACACCAGGCATATTGGATGAGGGCTCACCCTGATGACTTCATTTTAATTTTATTATCTTTGTGAAGATCCTGCTTCAAAATAGGGTCCCTTTCCCCAGGTACTGGGGATTAAGACTTCCACGTTTGGGGAGGGGGTGAGACTGCACATTGAAGTTGGGTCTGACCATGTAATTTATCATAACCAGTGACATGAGCAGCACGAATGTGTGTCACTTCAGCCCGTGACCCTGCACATCCCCTTCCTCCTGCCTCGGCAACCACCCATGGACGTGCTCGGGTGGTTCTCCATCAGCCTGATGCCGTCGCCACGATGAGCCAGCCGTCTCTGAGCATCATGGCAAGAAGTAAATGTTCCCCATGTTAAGTCATCGAGATTTTAGAGGTGTTCGTTGCTACACCAGAACCGAGTTGTTCAGACAGATATAAAAACTGGTACCTACCAGCGGAGTGCAACCCTAATAAAAGCCTAAACTTAGCAGTCCATTGGCAGACAGCCAGAAGACTGTTAACAGACGTTGGAAAGGTGGTAATTGGTGTTATACAGGGGCAAACACTTGCAAAAATCTGTCACAGGTGGTAACGTGGGGAGCAGGTCATACACCTACTGAACTTACAGCTCTGGGGGAAGCAATGAGGAAATGCTGTTAATACTGTGTGCTCCTGCTGTTGCTGCATTTGGCCACGTTTGCAGCAGGGAGAGGAGCTCAGAAACTAATTGGCCCAGTTTGAAAGCAAGAAAGGAAGATAACAGAGTCCATGAATTTGAAGAGCCCCTAATAGTAAAGTGTAACATTTAGAAATGCTTTGAGTAACAAGGCTGATTAAAACCCAGCCTTGAAGCCGGGATCAAGTCAGAAGGCTTGATCTCTGAATGGATTAGAGTAGCAGGGAGTAACGGTCAGCTAAGGGTGCAGGGTCCAAGAAAGCCTTTTCATGGGACAAGAGAGAGACACACACAGAGGGAGAGAGAGAGCTGTGAAAGGTTGGGCAGAGCCTACTGTTAATCCTCCTTGGACATGTAGTACTGACATTTTTTTTTTTTTTTTTGGCAGATTAGCAATTTAGTCAAGAGAGAGAAGCAAGGGGAGCAGAGAGAGTTGGGGAGGGTATAAAAGTATGGGAATCTAGAAAGAAACTGTGGTATGGTTATTGACACATGAAACTGATTCGAATCAAATAGATGAAAAGCTTACGAAGTACCCAAGAAAGGTGAGCTGCCCAAGAGCCCTAAGGGTGGCCTGACTGATTCAGAAATGAAGGGAACACAAGTGAATGAAAACAACTGCTCTTGCAGGGAGTTAAAATTGGAGATTTATTTCCTTTCCCAATGTTTTATAGTTGTTTTGATAATACCTTTATAAAAATAAAGAAATAATATATAAAAATGTAAACTCGAGTGGCTACTTTATTCTTTCCTAGGTAAATAGCATTCTCCCAAGAGCATCAGCCCAAGGTCAGGGATGTGAGCTGGGACTTGGCATCATGAGAATCTCAGCAGGAATCAAAGGAACTTGGCTCTGCCACCAGTTTCCACAGATCCCCAGGCAAGTGAGTACAAATGGTATTTGGGGAAAAGAAAGTCTACTTGGTAAAATTTGGGTAGGATACATTCATGTCTGAATTCTTTAATTGTTTATTGTAATTGTTACTGAAGAAATGTCTCTGATTTATTATACTCTCTTATGGTTCAGTTGACTATTTTTGTACAAAAATAAGCGTCATCATAAATGATGTATAAGGGCTTCTGTTTCTACTTTTAAACATGTTCATTAAATTCCTTATTGATTCGCATTTGCAGTTACATGCTTGTATGCCCAAGAGAATATATGAAAATCAAGTTCTTGTTTAAATCTAATATGTTATTATCTATGATAAACGACTTCATCTGATCTTCTCAGGGAAAGCTGAATGCTTCAGTGCAAGAAAAAGGAAAGAAGAAAACACTGAGATTACAGAGAGCAGAAGGGAATCTTTGCTCCCAAGGACTATTAGATCGAGACAAGGTCTCAGTGGAATTATTTGCATCTTGATTTTGATTTAGAATGCAAGAGACCAGTTCTATTCCAGCCAAATATAACCCCTTTGACCCAGGGAAATCCACCTTCGTCTGGAAAAGAGATGTTATGATAATGAACCCTTTGGGAAATTAGATTTCAACAATTTGGCAATGTTTTCTGAATGGTTTTTATACTATGTCTCTACAGTTTATGTATCTATGTGGAATAAAATTTTAAGGTATCTTTTTTTGGCTCAGAGAATTACCTATAAAGATGAAGCCAATTCTCCTTATGCTCCACCCCCAACATGGATGTGAATACAGACAGACACACACACACACACACACACGCACACCCACCTTATTATCACCAGTGCTATAACTACAGCCAGATCCAAACATGCCCCAAGGGGCCAATAAGAAAATCAAGCCCCAAAATAAAGAATTATAATACACCAAAAACAATTCAGAATGTTGCTTGCTTATGTTGGCCAAACTCTAGGGAATAAATGTAAGAATGTATTTTAAGGTGTTTGGCAGAAGAAAAGAATGTAGCTTTATATTGGCGCTGAATTTATCAACACGAGCACACTTAGCAGAAATTCGGGATCTGATGTCCCTGCTCAATAGCTGGGTGTGGTTCTAACAGAGCACTCAGCTGGTTCACAAAACTCTCCGCTTGCTGTCGGACCACACTGAGCACAGTTGAAGTGCCAGGACTTCCTCAGTGTAACGTGGTAAATGGACCCTGAAGACTCTGGAAGACAGCAAAGCTGAAGTGTATCTATCATATGACCCGTGCCCACTCACTCTCAGACTATGTGCCCCAAAGTGATCCAGAAGGCACGCCCTTCACTGAGTCCTTTGAGGACAGTGCCAATATCTATGAAAAGCTCTTTGAGTCACTGATCTGCATAAGCTAGGGATTCCATTGCAAGATACTATACTGAAATGGGCCTTCTGATTTTAATTGGATTTGAAGGATCCTGGAGTAGCAGACGCCTTAATCTCCAGCAGCCCAGTAAGGTGGCTTCCCTAATAGGTATCGAGGCAAGCAATCAAATGACCAAGTTCTTCAGCAGTGACCTGGGGGTCCAAAGGACAGATTATATGGGTAGCTCACTGAGATACTACTTGTGGGTTTTTTTAAAAGAAAAAATGTTCCAAACCTAATAAATAGAGGCTTGATGTGACAAACAACAAATGCAGTTCAGACCTGGTAATAGAGTCCAGACATGGTAATCTCAGTAAATCTTCCAACACATTTATGGTTTTTTCCCCCAGTTTCTGAGCCAAGAGCTGAAATAGATATCTTCAGGAACTGGAAGCCTCCCTGTACTGGCTCACTAGACCATGAAAATAAGAAACAAGATGGAAAAAAGAGAAGTAGAAGTTTGTTCCTCCCCCTCCTCCTCACCAAAATGGTAAATCCAAAACTTAAACAACCAAGTGCTAACTGCTTCCCTGGGGGATATTGTAGAAAAATGTCATCATCAAAGATTTAAAAGATTCAGGAGTGGTGACCCAATACACCCCATTTAACTCTTACAGCATGGCCAGTGCAAAACATAGACAGGTCTTCAAAACAAGTGGATTCTGAGAAGCTGAATCACATGACAGGAAAAGAGGACTTGTTTTGGAAGTTGTCTCCTCATAGGAGTAAAGTAATAGAGGTCTGGCATTTGGAATGCAGCTCTTAATCTGGCAAGTGCTTCTGTTGTATCCCAGTATAGAGATTATGTCAGAAGTCAATGTCTGTCATTTAGCAAGAGAGCAGTGCCCCTTAACATTCTTGCCCCAGGGTTAGGTCAACCCTCTGATCTGTGCCATGATTGAGTCTACAGAACATTGGCCACTACTACTTTGATGACATCATCTCATGCTGGCAGGACCTGGAGAGCAGGAAATAGCAGGTATTCAATGCCTTAGAAAGAGATATGGGTGCTAGAGAGCAGGGGATAGATCCTATAGGATTAAGGAAGCCTGATAACTCAGTAAAGAAGACAAGTCAGGGTTAGTGGTTTTAGGTGTCTTGGATAGCCCTTCTAAAGGAAAAGACAAGTTCCTCACCCCACCAATAAAAAAAGAGGCACAGTACACTGTGTGTCTCTTCAAATACAGAAGGCAAATAAGTCACATTTGGGGAAATTCTCTGATGTGTTTACCAAGTGACCTGACAGCCAGTGGTTCCCTACATTGGAAGCTGACAGTTTCAGGCATCTCCTGAAAATGGGTAAAAATGAGGGAAAGGATGCTATGGTAGTAGTGATTATTTCTGACTAGCAGATACTTCCTGGGGGACAGGAAAAGAGGGTGGCTGGAACCCAGATCACCATCTGTGGAATCCCCCTGTACAGTCACATACAGGGGTCATGTTGATTAACTAACCTACTCTGTACCAGGCACTATAATAGGCATTTTAATAGAGAAAAAATTTTCAAAGACAAGATTAAGATTATCCTGGCCCCCTGAACACTTGAGGCAATGGGTTATCAAAAGGGTCGTGAAAAAGCCATGTCATTAATTCTAATTACAGCCTCTCAACCAGGTGCACAAACTTTTCCCTTTCTTTTCCTCGCCCTTTGTCCCACTATTGTATACAAGTTTTACTGGTGATGCTCAACTTAAAAAATTAGTTCAGAGACAGCAGAGTACCCAGATGGGATAAGGTACACCTAGAAGAAAGCTGGGCATTTCTCAGAGACATCTAACCAGGGGTAGAATACGACGAGGCTTTGAGTGACTTCCCACTGAAGAGCGTGAATAGCTTGTTGGGTGCTTGAGCAATATCACTTGGTTGTTGTTGTTTTTCCAGTGTAAGTGCAGGGGAAGGACACATCTCTTAAGCAGCCAGAGAGGTAGAACCCAGTGAACACCGACTTGTTCTCTTTTTGGCCTCCCAGTAACCAACCGCCCCCTTCAGCGTGCGCAGGACCGAGGAGGTACAGTGCCCCGCATCCCATTCTGGAAGCCAAAACAGAGGCGCCTCCCTTCCAGCCCCTGCACCTGAGGACAGTCAGATTCTCCTCCCTGGGCCTATGAAACTTAATGTGATGTAAACATGCAGGAACACTTTAGAAAGTATGCACAACAGCAAACTCATCCATAAGCCAATAACATATTCACCAACAAGGGCCAGCAGCAGGACTCCAACCAGCCAGGCTACCCACGCGGGTTCACCTTGGCAGTGGTTCCAGCTCCCTTCCCTCCTCTGCATCCTGTTTCCTGTGCTCGTTTCTCCAGCCACCCCATCGGCCTTTCCAGTACACTGCCTTTCAGCCGAGGCCAAGGAGAGATGTTTCTATTGCTCACAGCTGGGATCCTGAATGTGTACACACCGCCTTCCCCCCTTCCCCATGTCCTTTGTGGTCCCACCTTCAGCCTCCCTCTATTGTAAGCAACCCAAGATATCCAAGCCAGAGCATTCTAACCATGTGTAGACTCGAATCATGTCATTTCACCGCTCAAATCTTAATACCCATCTCCCGTCGCTCCACCTCTATCATTCCCCTAACAAATTAAGTGATATCCTCTTGTCGTGGATGAATTTTCTGGCGCTATGCTCACTACTTCTCTCTGTTTCTATAGGACTTTGTGACTTTCTGTTCTCCGAACATATACGGTGATTTTATGATACTGTACCTTTGCTTGTCGTGTTCTCTCCACCTATAGAGTCACATCTTCATCTGTCAAAGTTACATCCATCTGTCAAGGAGCATCTCAAATGCCACCTCCTACGCGATACCTTTCAAATCTTTACCAAAAAAGGAACCATAATCTTTCCTTCTCTTGAATTTTTCAGAGCACTCCCTCTTTGTTCTCTGACATCACTCACGGCACTCTGCATTATAGTTACGTGTGGACTTTCTTCTCATTTTATTTAAAAATAAGTAGTTTAAATATTTTCTTTGTGGATACCGAAGCTCCAGGCAGGTAGCCCCAAATATGATGGAATTCGAATGGTTCATAAAGTCAACACATCAACCTCCAACCCGTAAGTTGACGTGGGTTCTGTGTAAAGAGAAGAACCTGAGTGTCCTGAGCCCAACCTGGCAAAAGCGCCTACTCGAGACCGACTCCGCCGCCTTCTCCCGCTGCTCCCTGGACTGGGGGGGCTGGGGGGCTGCACCTGTGGACACCGACTCAGCCTGAGTTTCTGTGTTTCCAGATCCTCTTAGAGCCAGGGCTCCTCATGTGGACGCCACGAAAGCAAAGTCAGCCGCCTGAGAGTCGGGAGTGGACGTGAGCCCTGGAGACGGTGCCTCGCTCGGGGAAAGGGGCCAGAGGCCTGTCGCCTTGGTTATAACATAACAAGGCCCCACGTGGTCCCCGGGCTGTAGGACCCCAGATGCAGCAGGTGCGCCTTTTCTTTCTTCCAGTTCAATGTTACACCGTCTACCTTAGGCTGGTGCCTTATGTTTGCGATTGCTCACTCTGTATTTCCTAGAATAGGCCCATGAGCCAGTTACTGAAAGAAGTCATTTCTTGTTGTCGTGGAATCTGAAATGAAATTTTTGATTAAATTTCTTTGATTTATTTGTAACACGTCACACTAAAGTATCTTCCCTAGACGCTAAGGCTTTAATGAATTTTAAATTACGGGCTTCATAAGAGATGTTAAATATCCACAACCATCAGATGTGTTATAAGTTAAATCCTTTTTGTGTATCGTGTAGAAATTCAGTCATTATTAAAGATTAATTGGTTTAATTGCTCAGCAATATGGAACAGCTCTTTTGTTCTTTATTTTTCCTAATCATATTTCATAGTAAACACAGCAGGATAGAAAATAAGCACGCTGTCAGATTTACTGGCATAAAACCGTGGTAATGCATTCACGCCTGACTAGAAACTCCCGGCTGTTACCATTCATTCGTCACAGCCAAAGGACATTAATACTTCATTGCAGACGCTGAACGTGAAGGGAGCTTGAACTCTTGTGCCACCAAATTCTCTCAGCTTCCCAAAAGATACCCAAACCTTTAAAATTCCATCTCAAATGTCTTTCAGTGTCAAGTCATACATCACATACTCCGCCTAAGTAGCAAGATTCGGTGACAGCTCGCAGGCTTTTGATGTCAGTAAATAGATTTTGGACACTTATTCTCCTAGGCTGCGGCCAGGTGGCCTTATCCTGACAACTGTGTCAGGCAGGCAGGCCTCTGTACGTCTCTCCAAACAGTCTGCAGTTCCTGATGGCTCTCTCTAGGGTGTGAGTAGTCTTTATTTACAGTGCTTTTCATTCAAGAAATGCAAAGGCCTTTCCTCGATCATCAACTGTCATTTCCTTCCTTAAAATAACATTATTACAATATTTCTATAGAATAGCTTGACAATGTATATGTGAAAGCCTCAAAAAAATTCTATATACCCTTTTACCCAAATTACCACTTCCAAGTTTATAATAATCTATTTAGTAGTCACCTGGTATATGGTAGCCAGGCAGAGTTTGGGGGGACAAGGAACAGTTTGAAAAGGATTTATTTTCCACAAGCCCATAAGGGACCCTATTAAACGTGTTTCCAAAAATTATGGCAGATAATTCATCTCCATTTAGAAGGAAAACATTTGTTCTCTGGTTGGGAATTTCGGGAGATGATACGATAATACTAGAAAATTTCAGCAAAGAAGGAATTTGTGGCTCAGAAACCAGAACTTTAAAAAAATAGCTTGGGTCCTCACTCTGGTTCATATGCGTAGATGCAGACTTCAACCCACGTACCTACTTGTCCATATCAAACAGTGTGAATCTCTCATCGATTTTTGAAGACCACCCTAAGAAAATGAAAATATGATATATGTGGAAAATAGAAATAAAAGTATGAAAATGACCAACAGAATCCTTAGATTCTCTTGTTCCTAAATTAAGAAAAATTCCTCATTAGATCGAATAGCTCAATAAGCACAGCACTGGCATATTGAGAGTATAGACCCTCTTATCTAAATTTCTCACTAACAGGTTTATCAACATCCGGTTGTGTGACCCAGATCTCCCTGACTAGAGGACACAAAAAAGTGACAATGACCTAACAGACCTCCAGGTTCACTGTAATTCTGGCACCAGACCAGCTCCTCTAGGCCCAGGGACATTCAAGGGCCTCTCCCGCAGGCACACAGAGGGCCCTGGCTGACCCCACCCTTCCCCTGACGCTCCCATTCTCAGGTTCAGGTGTCAAGCCGACGGCCTCAGCCATAATTCTCACCCTCCTTGGGCTCACCTGGAGGAGATCCACTGGTGACACATCCTATTGACCAACTCGGCATATTCACTCAGTTTCTTCAAGAGATACTTAACGGTGCATATTTTACTTTATTTCATTTCATTTTATTTTAACTTCTTTTTCAGCCCCTCCCCCTAGGGCATTGGCAAAGGTCTCTTGGGAGAGGGGACCAAATGCTAACCTGAGTTTCATCATTAACCAGGCAGGTATGGCTGGCTGAGCTGGGGTCCAAACATGAGGAGCAGGCAGGCATCGCCTCTCTGCCCCAGCCTCAACTACACACCTTACCCCTACTCGGGGATTTATTCGCAAGGGTAACAGGGTACTTTTACTTTACAGGCAAGAGCTGAGGGTTAAGGAAAGGGGAGAGGAGAGATCGAGGTGGGAGGGGGGATGGAGAGGAAAGCACGGCTCTGTTCCCCAGTGATTCTCTTAGACTCTGCTCACAGCTGGCAGGGGCACTGGATGGAGACCATAAGAACCAGGCTCTGAGGACCACTGCCCGGGGGACATCAGGCTTTTCAATTTTCTCAAATGTAAGAAGGGATTGTTGTGCTGATTAGATCATTATTTTGAAGTCTGGCAAAGGGTAAATTCTCAATAAATGTTGTTAATGGTAGAAAAATTAAGTCTTGAGAAAGAATTTTATTCTTTGTTTTGCCTACGTTATAAGTAAATGTGAAAATTGAAAAAATGTCTATAGACCTTATGATATAGAATGTTGCCTTTCTAAGTTACATACATAATATTAAAATGTGTGTGGACAATGTCACAGAAGATCCTCAGCTCCTGACTCCCCAGGACTGTTTTATAAAAGAGAAATATTAATGGTTTCTGCCTCAGGAAGGAAAAGTGCATTGCAAAGTCAAGAAGTTTTTGCTTAAAAAAAGAAAATGAAAGAGAAAATATAGAGAAAATATAAAGAAAAAGGGGATATTAATGTTGGGGCTACTGTTTCCAATATCTCAGATTATTGCATGGAGCGTCCAAGCAAAACATTTTAGGGAGAGCTCAACATTTCAACATCAGCTCTTGGAAATCGTTAAAAAGTAAACTGCAATAATAAAAGATGTTGATTTAGGACAATATCCACAAAGTGTTATTTAATGCTTCCAACAGATATTCACAGCCGTGACATGTGGGGGAAAAAACCTCTCAGCTTCATCAAAGAATTTCAAAACTTTGAAAATGGCAACCAGGCCTCAACTTGCAATATAGAATATCCAATAAATAGAAGTTTTGTCATTTTCTGGCCCCTATAAGGAGTCAAAAATAAAATACCCTGGCTATGGGATGCAAGATGTTATATTATATCTAGTTCCACTTGTAGGGTTCTACTCGTGTTATGCTTAAATTTCTCTTCTAAGAGGCATGCATTTAGAATGAAAACAAGCTTTCTGTTTCTCTCCAGCACACCAATTAAAACTTCCACACATGCCCAGCTGGCGTGGCTCAGCGGCTGAGCATCAACCTATAATCCAGGCGATCAGGGTTCGATTCCCAGTCAGGGCACATGCCCAGGTTGTGGGCTCGATCCCCAGGGGTGGGCGTGCAGGAGGCAGCTGATCAATGACTCTCTCATCATTGATGTTTCTCTTTCTCTCTCTTCCCCCTCCCTCTCTCTGAAATCAATAAAAAATAAAAAATAAAAAAAAACAACTTCCACACTTAGTGATCTGAGCCTCTTAAGGGTTGCAGGGAGATTAAGGCAAATTTTTCACATTTGCCTTTTTATCTAAGCATCACATTGGTTAGTCACCTGTTGTTTTAGTAACCATTGTTCTCACAAAGCACAAATTTTAGGAATATGTCACACTTATCCATAAATCTATTCTCACCCCTTCTTCTATATTCTAAAGAAGAGCATCTTGTCCACTGGATGGGCTACTTTCATAGCACATTGTCACAAGACTAGAAACTAACCGTCCTAGATTTTTTCAAGGATAGTCTGAGAAACTCTCACTAATCAATCCTACAGGATGCAAGCAAAGAAAAAAGGATTTGGTGGTCAAATAAGGATGGAAAATGCTACAAGTTATACCATACTCATGGCATACTAAAAGTACGAGAATTACTCCTTAAAGAACACTTAATTTAGCTCTTGTAAATTTTTCTTTACTACAAAACCCTTTGCACATAAAACATCTATAAACATTCTAAAGGTCAATCGTTCGGGCCTGCCCGTCGGGCGATGCGGGAGTAGAGCAGTGAGGCAGAAGCTGTGTGGGTGATGTGTCGGCGTCCTCCTAGGATATGACCCAGGATCCTCTGACTCGTGATGTCCTAGGACTTCTCAGGAAGGGGAGCACTTTTATGTTATTCTCTAGTGAACGTTCTGGATCATGAAGGAATTCACGGTAACAGTTCATTTGTATTCCATATCTATTTCGAGCAAACCATTTATTAAGCTCATCCTAAGTGCTAAATTATTACAACAATCATGTGTGGGCAGCACTATTATTATTTCATTTACAAATGAGCAAACTGGGTTCAAAGAGGTTAATTAACTTGTATGAGATCCTGTTGCTATTAAGGGGCAGAATCAAAGTCTGTTTCAAAAGTTGGTGCCTTTTCTAATACCTTAGAATGCAGAATGAATATGGATATTAATATTAATAGATAGGAAAATTCAGTGTTGCAGAGATGCCCATTTTCCCTACACAAGTATATATTTGTTATTATTATAATTAAAATAAAACAGGAGGTGTGTATTTTTTTTAAAAATAGGCAAGCTGATTCTAAACTTCCCATGGAAAAAATATATACATAGGAAAAGCCTGGGGAAAAAATAAAGAGAAATGATGACTAGGCCAACCAGATATTGAAATCTATTTCAAAGTTACCTTAATTAAAACAGTGTGACAGCAATAAAGTAGTGAAGACATACTAAATCGCTGGATCAGAAGGAAGAATCCAGAGATTGGGACAAATACATCGAAGTCTTTAGAATTTGATGGAAGTGTCATTCCATCCCAAAAGTTAAAGACGGATTCTTGGATGAATGTATTACTCACCAAATAACGCTATCTCGATAGGGTAGCCACATGAGGAATAATTACTTCATTCCTATTTTAATCTTTATATCCAGATAAATATCAGATGGAGCAAAACTTTAACACATTTTTAAATAAACCAAGGAGAAAAATGATAAAGCATTAGCAAACACCAATGGGAAAAAAAAATTATTCTTTAATTTCAGGGTAAAAAGGGTCTTCTTAAGCATGACACGAAATCCAAGAGATAAACATTAACATATTCAAACGTATAGAAAAAAAAATCCATTTCTTCATGGCATAAAACAAATAGGAATATACATCTGCAGCGCCGTGTCCTTGTCCATTCATACGTAATGTCATTCCCAAGAAGGCCAACAGACCGAGGGGGGGAAAATGGACAGAGGATGTGAACAGATAAATCATAATGTAATAGAAGTGGCTCAAGCATTTAAAAGATACTGAACTCCACTCATAATAAAAGAAATTCTACATAAAACTATGAAGTCATTTATTACCTTATTTATTAACTTACTAAATCAGAACTCCAAAAAACAAGACATTTGACACTTTTTGGGTGAGAGTAGGGCTAAACAGGCCCTTATTCTCTTGGCCTGTGTAAAACTAGAGCGACTTTTATGTCCGTAGTCTGTCAATGTCCACCGAACTTTAAAAGGCACGGTCTCTTTGTGCCAACTTGACATGTACAAATGTGTCCTTAGACATACTCTAAAATGAACTCAGCGTTGTAGGTGCAAAGCTATTTGTTGAGCATGAACAAAAGATTAGGAAAGAGGCTGAGACAACCCATTGGCAGGGGACTGGTTACATGCCTCTTGGCAGGTGCCTGGAACAGACAATAAACAGTCACTAAAAAGCACAACTCCACAGGTTCGGAAACTGAACAACCCCCTGTAAATGCTGTTAAGTGGAAATGATGGAGGACTGTGCTGGACACTATCTGAGTGAAAAACAGAATATGTATATACAGTGGTGCCTCGGTTTTCAAATGTGATCTGTCCTGGAAGCCTGTTCAAGTTCTGAAATATTCTAAAACCGAGGGATCCACAGCCCACAGCTGGGACTCAGGACCTTGCCCTCAGCGGAAGCTGTGGGGCATGTTCGACTTCCGAGGCGTGTTCGAAAACCGAAGCATTTCCTTCCAGGTTTACGGCGTTCGGAAAACAAAATGCTGGAAAACTGAGGCAGCACTGTATTTAAATATCTGCAAGCACAGGCTCTTTGGAAGGACATACAATAAACTGATTGCTGAAAATTGAGTTGCTGGTAGACAGGGGTAAGTTGAAAATTTGTTTTACCTTATATCTCTTTTTGAAACACTTGAATTATGTACCTAATATGTGCATGAATTATTCAAAACTTAATTTTTTAAAAATCCTACACACAGTGGCCACCCTCTCAAAAAGATCAAGTTTACTGTGCCACGTCAGCCTGGTAACATGTACAATTTGAAGAACCATGTGAAGGGGTTGTGAGTATTATTGTTTTTTCCCAAAATACAAGTATTACACCCTCTTTTAACAAAAGAAGAGGTCTAGCTTTGCCCACAAGAGTGTTAAAAGTAGCGTTACCAACATAAGCAGAATCTGAAGAGTAAATGCTACGTGAAGGAAAATAAATTAATCTGCTCTGTTGTTAAAACTACATTGGTAACTTGAGTATAATGTTGCAACAATTGTTCTAATAAGATTCTTAAGAAGAATTTAGCAAATCACATAAAAAAGCAAAATTGTTTTAATTTGGTTGCTTTTAAAAAAAATCTTTCAGTTCTTTAGAAAGCACACATGAAAAGAGAAATATGGATTATTCCATCCAACTTCCAATGAAGATGTTTCATATTTACTGGGATGTGATACATCTACACTCATTAATAAAAATTCCTATAAATCTGTTTTAGTCATTCAGATGCGAACAATTTTCTGAGTTGATCATAATCATCTACCTAGTGATGAGCATTTTAGTGGCAAAAGTTTGATTTTTTTAAACATAAGTGCCTAAGGAAATGGGATGGCAATTACTTTTAATATGTGATAATCTTCGAAGCTCACTACATAAAGAGTAAACATTAAAATATAATGAACCCTGTTGCGATAATATTCAGGAGGTCTACTAATGAAAATATAAAATTTCCTAGAGAGAAAAACACAGCTATGTGACTATTCACCTAAAATTACAAAAACATCATATGGGAAAGCTTTATTAAAAATGCTATAAATAGATTTTATTATTAAATGTTTCACTAGACTTATTTCTAGGATTTCATTCTCTTATTTCCTATTTCAGTTTTTGCTGTGAAAGACCTAAAAAATGGGGGGGAGAGGGGAATAAAAACTCTGGTGGATATAGCAACTTCTTCCCCAGCCCTAACTTCTAAAAACATATTTTAGTAAACAATCCTCAAGAATGTCAATGTAAATAACCAAAAAACACACCAAAAATTGAGAAATATCCACCCAATGACTTAACTGATATATGCACATGAGCATCGCCTGTGGGTTCCATATTACATCATGGTCACTGCTATAAAAAAAAATATTGTAACCAAGCGTGAGACACACAAACACACACCCAAAAATATACGTAATATAAGACAGCGTCTGAGTAAGGATTCAATGGGATGCTACAGATTCAAGGTGTCATGAGTCCAGAGAAGAGGGACATTAAAGAGGCCCAGATAACCTGCAAAGGCCTCAAGCCTTTGTCAAGATGTTACAAACAGGAGGGCATTTTTTTAATTAAAAGTTCCACCTGAGCGTAAAGACCCAAAAGTAGAAGTGTGTGGGTTGAGGCAGAAATCAGCCGGATGCGTGTGAAAGGTGTGTGCTGGCAAACAGGAGGAAGCAAAGCAAGGTAAGTGGAAAGAAGAGAGGCCAGGAGGCTCCGCAGGAGAAGAAACCTTCCCAAGGCCACACAGCCCGGGGGAGCCCGCCAGGAGGCAGGCCACCAGAACGGTTGCCTTATTTATTCATAACCCCGTCCTCGGATGTGTGTTCCCAAGTTGGCATGACAGAAAACAATTATTTCCAGAACCACCAGCTATTTGGGGGGCTAGGGGGTCCTATCATCATGAGAAAGCATCTTCTTCAACTCTACTCCCATGCGACGGCTCTCCTTCAATCAGAACTTCCTCCAGTAGGTTCCCACGGGGCAAAAGCACTCCTTTGTCACCTCCTCATGTTTGCTGGCTGCTGCTCCCTCTGGGGAGCACCTACTCCTCCCTCCCGGCTTCGGAACAAATTCCACCTCCCCTTCGATAACAAAGCCCCAGGACGGTCTGCTGGCTGCCTCGCGTCCCCTAAACCCACACTAATGTCTCCTTTCTTCGAATCTTGTTAGCATTTACAATTTATGCCACATGATTTGAGCTCTTAATTACACACTGTCTTCTTTGTTCTATAATTTTTATGTCACTCTGAAATACAGTATCTTTTTTAAAGCACCGTATGTACAGGAATCGCCTCATATTTTATTCGGCCTGCCCTAGCTCTAGATACATATTATCTTTATTGCTCTCTTTCAATCAGAACTTCCTACTCCTTTATTACTCTCTTCCTATCTCCTTGAGTACAGCTTTACTTAAATGGCTCCACAGGTCAGAAATACTGATGACTAACATGGGCAGTGTCTTCAACATCCTCTCCTGGGAGAACTGAATAGGACATGAAATTAAGGACATCTTGTAAATTTCCAAGTCACTTAACCTTTTCGAAATGATCTCACTGAACACAAAGTCAGATGATACCGAGCTAAAATAATAAAGATGGGTTTTTTCCTCTGCTCGTTTTTCCATTTGAAAAACATAGAGGAATGAATTATGGGTTCGAAAATCTGAAATGCTCAATTCACCCGCCTCAGAAAAATAAGCATATTAAAATGCAATGTTTACTTTAAGGTTTTCTCCTAGCAGCATCCAAAATTTAAAACCCAGATGAGTCACGAGTTTATCTTTATGTTTAATTCAGGGACCAGAACTAGTCAAAGGTCAGCTAAGAGCTGAGTTGCTACAAATTGAGATGCAAAACTGTGTCCCTCTGACGGTTTGTAATGCTCCTCCGAGTGAAAAAGTCTCAAGGTTACTCAGTTAGCAATGGATTGATCTGGTAGTCGGATAGTAAGAATTTAAAATATTTCATTAGGGAAAGTGTTAATTATTGCCATTCTTGCTAAATTATTTGCAAAGTACCTTCCTGTTTTATCCTGCAATGACTCTGGCACGTACACATGGATGGGGTAAGATTTGGATTCTTGCACATACACATGGATTTAAAACAGGGAATTGTAATGCAAACAGGGGCTTCCTTAAAACTCTTCCATTTGAGAATGACGTTTCAGACATTCTTAGGGGGCCAGAAATTCTCCATTTTACTCCCAGGTGACAATTTGACATGTCAGGAGTTACAGAAAGGTTGTGATATATAAGAGCACTTCTCCTCCTCACCTCCCAGAGTCATCCAGTGCCTTCAGGCCACTGCAAAGAGGGTGCTCTCTGGGGAACCTGATCACATGGCGCTAAAAAGGCTACACCCCGAATTAACCTGGTCCCAGCACCTAATTATTGATTAGGGCATTCTCAGGGTGTGATTAGGGGTTGGGCAGAAGAAGAGGTGTTGAAAGAAAGAGAGAACACAAGAAAAATAAATAATAAATTAATAAATAATAAATAAACAAACATGATTTCTCTCTTCAAAGGAGCTTACACTCTAGACAAGAAAAAGAGTTCATCAATCCTATGATCGGAATTGTGCCCCTGCCCTCCAAATTCATATGTTGAATCCCTAACCTTCCCCCCAGTGTGCCTGTTGTGAAGTTAGGGCCTCTAAGGAAGTAAGATTAAATGAGGTCATATAGGTAGAGCCTTGATCTGATAGAATTAGTGCCCTTGTAAGAGGAGATACCATAGAGAGTGCCTTCTCTCTCCCTCTTTCTCTCTCTCTGTCTGCCACGTAAGGTATCTGTCTACAAGCCAGGAAGAGGGCTCTCACCAAAAACCAAATTAGCCAGCACCTTGATCTTGGATTTCCAGCCTCTAGAACTGTGGGAAATAAATTCCTGTTGTTTAAGCAGCCCAGTCCATGGTATTTTGTAATGGCAGCCCAGGCTGACTACGACAATCATCCTTTCACAGTAAAGTACGAATCTACATAAAACAAAGTACTTTTGTGCTTGTGCAGCTTATAATTTAACATATACAAGAAAGTCCATTTCTTCCCATCAGCTTTCCCTTATAAATTCTACTGGCCACTACGAGTTCAAGGATGTAAGTACACTGCTTAATTCTAAACCACGTATGTTAGAACTTAATTAAAGATCAATCTTAGTTATTAAAAAGCTCTAAAATTGCCCAGCTAGTGTGGCTCAGTAGTTGAGCATTGACTCATGAACCAGGAGGTCACAGTTTGATTCCTGGTCAGGGCACATGCCCGGGTTGCGGGCTCCATCCCCAGTCGGGGGCGTGCAGGAGGCAGCCGATCAATGACTCTCTCTCTCATCATTGATGTTTCTCTCTCTCTCCCTCTCCCTTCCTCTCTCTGTAAAATCAATAAAAATCTATTTTAAAAAACAAAACAAAAAACACCCTTCTCCCAGTTTTTCCTTGGAAGGGATTTGAGTACAGACCTTACTAACTGCTATTGAAAGTCTGGCTTCTAAGCAGCCAGTATAACTGGGATCCTCAACTGGGAAGCCCAAAAGAGCGATTAAGTAAGAAAAATAAATAAATAAATAATAAATTAATTAATAAATAAACCGTATTGAATACTTGAAATCCGCTAAGACAATAGACCATAAGGGTTCTCGCAGACACACAAAAAGGTAAATATACGCGGCGATGGAGGTGATGGAGGTGTTAACTCAATTGTGGAAATCCTTTTACAATGTGTATGAATATGGAATCATCACGTTGTACACTTTAAATATAATTTTATTTGTCGGTTACACCTCAGTAAAGCTGGAAGAAGATGGAATGAAGTACTGACACAGGCTGCAATGTGGAAGAACCTCAAATACATTATGCCGAGTGAAATCAGCCAGAAACACAAGGTCAGATGTTATATGATTCCATTTACGTGAACTACACAGAAAAGATAAATCCCGCGACGGCTGCCAGGGGCTGGGGAGAGGAAGGGTGTGGAGAAACTGCTTGATGGATGGGGGTCTGCTTAGGAGCCGGGGACAGGTTTGGGACTACGCCGAGGTGGCACCGCACACATTGTGAATGTGCTAAATGCCACTGAATTGTTCACTTTAAAAGAATTCGTTTTCGATGATGCGAATACCACTCTAAATTAAGACACTATTTTTAAACACTCGTTACACAAAAACCAGTAGATTCCATATGTAATTAAGCTTTAGGCGTGAATTGCCAATTAGTTGAGCTGTAATTAAGCTTTGTAATAACCAACACAATTTATGTTCTTCAAAAATCTTGACAGAAAGACTTCCAAAAGATCAGATCCACAGTGAAGGACAGTCAGCATTGCCAAAGCACCACTGTCATTAACATAACAAGCAAAGTGGCAAATTTGTTTTGTAGTCTACTGGAGAAACAGCATTGTCCAGAGAATGGGGGAGGATTTGTTGAGGCCGAATCCCTGCCACATTTGCACAGGGAAGCTTTGCGGCGCCTTCATCTTTTAACAAAAAACAAATTGCTTTTTGATTCAACACCGCTCCCATAACAAGTGGAAATGTCCCCTCCTTTCACCTCAGCTGAAGACGAGAATTCTATCTAAGTGAAGAATGGATGAGAGCTATTTAGAAACGTGAATGAGAATGTCTGTGGCTTGGGTCCGGCCTTTGTTTTCAGCAGCTTATGCACTTGGCTGCTCTAGCTTGTATTCTGATTTGGAAGATGGCACCTATCTCTGTTTCACATATTGCAGTGCCCGTAGATATTGGAAAGGCTGGAAGATGTGACTACTTTGGGTTTAGTTTTCTTTTTGTTCGAATGCAAATCACAAGCATTTTTGAAATCTGCATTTTCCTTTATTTTTAACAATAAGAAAAAAAAAATCAAACACCAGTTTCTCCCCTTGGATTTTTTTTTTTTTAATATTTCTTTATTGATTTCAGAGAGAGGAAGGGAGAGGGGGAGATAGAAACATCAATGATGAGAGAGTCATGGATCGGCTGCCTCCTGCACGCCCCCTGCTGGGGATCGAGCCCTCAACCCAGGCATGTGCCCTGACCAGGAATCGAACTGTGATCTCCTGGATCCTAGGTCGATGCTCAGCCACTGAGCCACACTAGCTGGGCTCCCCTTGGGTTTCAATAGGGAGAAACGAGGAGGGTTTGGGAGTCCGAGGACCTGCGCTGGATCCTGGTTCAGCCCCTTATGAACTTACACTGCAGTGCACATGGGAGCTGGTTCTAATTAGTATCATTATCAAAACAAAAAAAAGATCAGAGGTTTGAAAGAGGAGAGGAGAATATGAGAAAGAAAAGGGAAAGGGGAAAATGGAAAAAGGAAAGAAGCACGTGAGGAAAGACAGAAGGATATCAAGAGAATCGCTGGCGGACTGTGAAACGTAAAGCAAGATTCTGCACCTTTGCCCCGGTTGTCCCCCTATTTTCCTGTAATGTGCCGTCTCTTTGCTGCTTTCTCTCTTTGGGGATGTTATTTAAGTGTCTCATCTCTTCCTGAGTAGTACTATAGGGATACACGGCATTCATTAATGGAATAAAGAAACAGAAAGCCAGTGAGGGAAACAAGATTTCTGAGTCAAATTCAACTAGATCTGAATATAATGGAAATCTTGTCCAAGCCCAAAAATCAGGAAATAATGATTTCTCCTGGCAAATCTCTTCTCTGACTACTAAAGTAATAATACATGGTCACCACAGAGAATTTAGAAACACAGGAAAGTACTAGAAAAAAATTAAGGTCGTAGTAAGCATCCCCACCCAGAGGTAACAGTCAGTATTTGATGTTTTACCTTCCAGTCTTTCTACTAGGCCTGTGGTCTCAATCCGTAGTATGATATTGTCTTCTGATTTTTTTAGTTTTCATTACTTCATGAGCATTTTCCACGTCATTATTTTTCCAGGATGCCCTTTCAGTTGCGTAGCTGTACCTTAACTTAGTTCATTTGACATTAATAAAACATTAATGATAAACCCTCTTCCCCAGCCAGTACCCCCACCCCAAACACCTCCCCTCGCAGTCAGACCGCAGCTGTAAAAGACACGGGGGATGTAAAGGTCAGAGGGGCCTTAAGATTAAGTGTTGTCTTATGTCTTAGTTTTACAAATAAAAATTTTTTTAAAAAATCAAAGAAATTGGAAAAGATCACAAATAATACTACCCCGATCCCAAGTATTTTTTACTCTTTATAAAAATACACCAGTCGTTTTCGCATCGGTTTCATACCACCACAAGCACGAAGAAAGCTCTGCCGCCTCGAGCCCTTCTTCGACTTGAGCCTGTTCCTCGCTTTAGCGTGGGCAAGGCCGTGTCCTCCAGGATACGGAGATCGTTCCGGCCACAGGCACGATCAGGCCTTGACTTTTCCTTAGTCAAGGAGGCAATTTGCCAACAAAATTAACTAAGTCATGTCTCAGCAACTGCAAGTCCACGGTTTTCCCTGAAATTGGACCCAACTTATGCCAGAGCTGAAATAAAAATGGTAAAAATTAAAATGAAAGCTGAGACAGGTGCTCCCTGGAGATTTCGTTGTTTTGTTTATTTCAAACAAGAAATGTGGGAAATGCACATTTTCTTGTTAAATTCCTGGAGACAGGGGTTAGAGAGAAGCATCTTAAATATGTCAACTACCTTAAATAGTTTAACCTTCCTTGTAAACTACCAGGCACTGAATAGATATTTGTTGACCAATGAGCAAAGAAACAGATAAATTTTAGCATCTAATAACGTAGAGATCAGAAACCAGGGACTAGGAACTGATTCTTTAAGATTCTGTGCTGCAGAAAGAGGTGGCCCACGAATCCCCACTGAGCCTGCCCCCTCCGTTCACTAGTTTTGTTTTTCTGCAAGTCACTATGACCTTTTTTTCTCCATGGAAAAAAATAAATCTCTGAGTCTTAGTTTCCCCATCTATAGAATTACATCGTAACAGTTTGTCTGCACAGACTGGGGGTGATCAGTTGAGGTAACAGAGATTGTTCATATATGTTGCAAACGACATAGTGAATGGACTTGGGAGACCAACAGAATTCATACCATGCTCAGCTCCTCATTTTAGGACATGCCACCTTGAGCAAGTGACTCTAATTCGAAAAGCCTGTTTCCTCACCAATGAAATGGGGTAACACGAATTTACCTCATTTTGTTTTAATAAGTATAACATGAGTAACAGAGGCCTAGCTTCTAAGGTGATGCTCAGGTGAAAATAACATACTCATCTCTCATAAATGCATCTATTTATCATAGTTTAGCACTGTAATATTTATGCTTTTGCATGTCCTTTGTATTGAATTCGTACAGCCCTTGTTGGAGACTATAAATTAGAAATTAAAAGACATTGAGTTTTAGACTTTTTCCAGCATGACATGTCATTGATTAATGTAACTATCTAGAGTTTAGAAAGCTCTAGAAAATTGCAATTTCATTTAGAAAACAAGGGAACCTGCTACATAGTTATGATTTGTACTTGTTAGAACTATTTTATCACAGTCAGTTATCCAATCAATATTTTTACTTTTTTTTTTAAGGGAACTAGATATTGTGGTTTTATTGTACTTTTATAATAATCTTTTTATATTGTTTTATTCTGTTTCAAAGGTCATTTGACCTCATTTTAAACACATTAAACATAGATAAGCCTGAGCTCAATGAGATGGTTTAGTTTAAATATCTCAAATTTGGCCATGGCTGGTGTGGCTCAGTTGGCTGAGCATTGCCCCATGCACTGAGAGGTCGCCGGTACGATTCCCGGTCAGGGCACATGCCTGGGTTGTGGGCTCGATCCCTAGTAGGGGGCATACAGGAGGCAGCCGACCAATGTTTCTCTCGCCCTCTCCCTTCCTCTCGCTCTAAAAATCAATTTAAAAAAAAACATTTTAAAATATGTGTAGAGAGAAATATCTTAAATTTGCATTTTTCTAGTCATCTCACAGTCATTTTTACATCTTTCAAACCAAGCTTGAATATTAAACAGTTGTTTTAACCCAGTGTTCACAGATAGTAAAGAGGGCCTCCAGCCTTACTTCACCTCCAAAATCTCAGGTTAAACCATTTGGATACTTGTGCGTCTTGGTTTAAATTCTTTGGGCCTTGGTTGAGGTGTTATTTATGCCTACAAATTTCTTCTCTCTCAAGCGTGAAGCACAAGAGAAAATAAGCATATCAGCCTCTTGTTTTAAAAATCGGTCTCGGGTAGATCCACTTCAAAAGCTTGGGATTCAACTTTGAAGTTTCCTCCACTTCAAAAGCTTTGCCTTGAAGTGTGTTGTGTGGAGAGAAACACACACCAAGACACCCTGAATTTTATGGTTTATTGAGAATTACTTCCTGGGGGGGAAAAGAAAAGCCAAATAATAAGTGAGGGAAAGTCAGTCTAAAAGGAAACTTGCAGAGATACAGAAATCAGATTTTCTTTTATCAAAAAAAATGCTTATTTTGCAAGAGTTTTAGCACTCTTTTTTTTTTTTTCATGGTTTATCCTATTAATAACTTTCAACCAAAAGATGGAAGTTGATCGTTCTAAAAAAGGTACTATTACAAACAGTTTGAGTATTCTTAAAACTCCCAATAAAATAAAACAGCATTAAATAAAGACCACCACATAGAGCCAAGGGTAAGCTAGAGTAGGGCTAGTGGTCTTTGTCATGTAAAAATAATTTAAAGTGTTATTTTGTGAAGTTAGGAACAGAAGAAAGACTGTATAAAAGACAATGCCATTTGTTTTTTATTTAGAAGTGATACTTAAACTCTGGTATTTCCTTAAGGACTGGGGTATTTGTCTATTTTGTTCACTGATAAGTCTCTTTCACTAGAGTAATGCCAGCCACACTGTAGGTGCTGAAAAAACATTTGCTAAATAAGTGATTGAATCCCTAATAAACCAGAGAGGATGCAGAGAAGAGACAGTGGAGTGTTTGCAGGAATAAAACATGACAGTTTCTAGACCATTAAACTGTCATTAAAATCTAGATCATTAAAATCTAGAGCTGCAAGAAACCCACGGAAATTACCTAGACCTTTGTTCTGCAGAGTGTGGTCCACAGGCCAGCAGCGTGGGCATCCCCTGAGCCTTCATTACACATGCAGAGTCTCAGAACCCACCCGGAGGTACTGAGTCAGAAGCTGAATTTAAAAAGACCCCCGGTGCCCAGCCGGGCGTGGCTCAGCGGTTGAGCATCGACCAAGGATCCAGGAGATTGGGGTTTGATTCCCGGTCAGGGCACATGCCCGGGTTGCAGGCTGCAGTCGATCAATGACTTTCTCATCATTGATGTTTCTATCTCTCTCTCTCCCCCTCCTTTCCTCTCTCTGGAATCAATAAAGATATGTTTAAATAAATAAATAAATAAATAAATAAATAAATAAATAAATAAATAAATAAATAGACCCCGGGTGATTCACAACCTATTGGTTCCTCGGACAACAGCTACAAGTCGCAGTGTTTTAAGCTCAGCCATGATTCCCTGTAGGCACAATATTACAAACTGAGTTTTCCTGTCTAGAAACATATTTCATACCCAAAGAATTAAAAATAAAGCACAAACATATGTGCTTTACAAACAACTAAGTACTACATATAAATGTGCCTTTCGCTGGAGTGGAGGGAGGGGAGGTCAGGGAGGGTGGAGGTCCTCTAACTGATCTGGACTTGGTGGGGCTCTTTCAAATGTACTATGCCCAAGGATGTGTCTCCCAATCCATCTCCTTACATCAAACAAAGACATTTTTCTTTCCCCCAAGGAACCTGGATCTGCATTCAAAATTAAGGTCATCTGCCTCACAATCCCACTGCCCGGTGGTGGGCATGAATGCATCCAGAAGCTCTTGAATAGTAAATGGGAAGAGGGTGGGAAAGCGGAGGGGAAAAGAGATCACAGTTTCCATAGTGATTTCTTCACCAACAGATGCCGCAGAGCAGTCGTGCATCCTGGGTCACTGTCTGTAGGCTGTCATCCATAAATAATAGTTAGAGTCCGGATAATAAATAGCACAGAAGCAGCAGTGGAGGGATAGTTAGATCAAACTATTTATGAATGCCTTGTGCCAGTAAGTGATTTAAGATATGCTTGTTATTCATATCCTAGTCTCTGCATTTTAAAATTAACTGAGAAAATTTTTAATGGAAATTTATACATATTTATGCCTTTCGGGGACCCACAAATAATGGCTCTTAGTTCATCATATCTAGCAAAGTGATAAACCCCCAACAATCTATTTAAAGTGGAGAGGAATTTCAAATATCTTCAACAGACAGTGAAATAGCCATACATGTGAAGCTATGGGATATTAAAACAAGAAGTGGTAGCATCTATAGTTCTGTATAAGTCATTTGGTTTCATTGAGTTGGGCAAACAAATAGATATGGACCTGGAATCAGCACTGTCATTATTTTTCCAGCCCTTCATAGCCTTGTGGCTTGCTTCCCCCATAACAAAAGGAGGGAGAAAGTTGCTCAATGACTAGGTTGATATATGAGCTTCATCAAAAGTAAGAATATAATCATCTACTTGCAATTCTTAAGCTTTTTTTTTTGTTCAATGGACCTCTTCAGCTGGGAGATTTATAGGGTATGACTTTCTTGAGAGGATAATTCTTTACAGTCTGACACAAAGAAAATCAATCATCATAGCCTACAATGACAACGATGCTATGTAAACATCAATTTTGTAATTTTCTACTGAGAACCACCAGTTCCATCATAAAAGCGCAAAACCCCTTATAGAGGTATAAAATATCTGTGGCGGGTATTGTAAGGAAAGACAGTCTCAGTGAACTTACAGACAGGTCCAGAGGTGATAACACAAAGCTATGACAACGGACGTATCCGGAAACAAAAAGATATTTTAAGAAATAACACCCAGGCTAAAGAAGAAATGACAAGGTACATCATTATATGCAGAAAGTAACAATGATTTTAAACAACTTCGAAGGAAAGTGAAAGTATAAAGTGCCAAAAAGACTGCATTTGAACATCAAGAAGTCAAAAATCTTGACTAGGGAAGGAATATACAACTTTAACGTAGACAATGAAGACATTGACATTGTTAAAGATTTTGCTTACTTTAGTTCAGTCATCAATTCAAATGGAGACTGCAGCCAAGAAATCTACAGAAAGCTGAGATTCAGAAGGGCAGAAATGGAAGATTCAGGAAAGATCACCAAGAGCAAAGATGTATCAGTAGAGACCAAGGCTAAGATTGTTCACACCCATAGATTCTGGGTTACTACGTATGGTTGTGAAAGTTGGACAGTGAAGAAGGCTGATAGGAAAAAATTTGATTTATTTGAAATACAGAGTCCGAGGAGGGCTCCATCTATACTCTTGACTATCAGAAAGATGAAAAAATGGGTCCTAGAGCAAATTAAGCTTGAAACACACAAGAACTAAAAACAATGTGGGCACTGCTTGTCAACATTGGTGGGACACCACTAAAGCAATATTCAAAAGAAATTTTATAGTTGAAATACAAAAAAAAAAAAAGAACATAAGTAAGGATCCATCTTGTTTTTCAGGAAAGCAAAATTTTTTCACAGGAACGCTCTCCACAACGGACTCCAGCTTACATTTCATTGGCAAACTGTTATTACAAGACCATCCCTAGCTAGGAAATCAGAATATTGCATTAGAGAATCCTCGGCAGCTCAAAAAGCAGCTGGAAATAATGTTTGGGGTCATTCAAGCAACAATGTCTGACACAGATAATGTTCACAGTTCTCAAGAACTTTATGTCCTCGAGAATAATAAATAAAAATAATTAAGATGATTTTGCAAAAGAACAACAGGTACAGAGGAGATGAAGGGACCCTCTTTACCAAGCGCTAAGACAAACTACAAAGCCGTAGTAATAACAGCACGGTATTGGCACACACACACTCACGCACACACCCAACGCACCAAGAAGGAGAGAATAAAACGTGTTTGGAAGCTTGGTATATAATTAGTGGCATCAAAAATCTATGGAGATACCAGTAAGTGAAGGAGTACTCAAAAAAAAAAAAAAAAAAAAAGATGGGACATGTCAAAGGGACACAGGAGCCGACCTGAAAGAACTCCCATTGACCAAAATTTAAGAAAAATATACATAAGCCCAAAATGATATAAATGAATAATTGTATAAATAAATGGGGGAAAAATAGACAAATCTTTCTTACAGAGAAATGCCAAGTAATATATGTCAATACTCCTCACTTCAAAATGTGGAGCTTAATCTCCTTGCCCTGTGAGTGTGGCCTGGACTTAGCGACTTGCTTCCATACGGTGAGGGTGGAAAGGGAAAACCAGAAACTTTGCAGTCGAGACAGCTGACAAATACAACTGCAAGCAAACTGGATTCGTTTCTTGGGGCTGCTGTAACAGGCCAGCAGAAACTTGGTAGCTTACTAAAATAGAAATGTATTCTCTAACCATGCCAGAGGCTAGAGTCCAAAATCAAAGTGTTGGCAGGGCCACCTATCCTCTGAGGCTCGGGGGAGAATCTTCGTTCAGCTTCTGGTAGCTCTAGGTTTCCTTGGCTTATGACAGCTTAACTCCAATCTCCGACTCTGTGTTCACATGGCCTTCTCTCCTGTATTTCTGTGTCTAAATCTCCTGCCCATTTCTCTTATAATGACACCAGTCATTGGATTTAGTGGCTATACATAGGGATTTTAGAGGTGACAAGAAGGAAAATTAAAACATGCATGTAATGTGGAGCTCAGTCTTGTCTATAAAATTAAAGCCAAGGTTGTTTGTCAAGAGATAGACAGAGATTAGTTGAAAACATGAAAAAACCAGAAATGTTTTGAAATCTTATCATCTACAAGGTTTCATCTCCCCTAAGACATTTTTAAATAAATATTTTATATAGGAAAACATCAAGTGGGAGAATGGAATCCCTCCACGTGGTTAATATGTTGTAATTTGTTAATCTGATGTTTCAAATAACAGCTTTCTTCATTCAGTTCTGCAGCATTTTGGACACTGCAGTTTTCGTACCTGCTATCTGGCCAGCCCACGTCAGTCTGCGTTGCCTAGGGAGAGGAATGATTAGTAAAATACAGTAGGGTGATAAACATTTGCACTTCTTTTGACCACAAGGGTGTGCCATCTAAGAAATAAACCAGAAATCTGTCCTCAGAAAAAACATGTTTTCAGCCAATTTCATGTTATCTAATATTATAATAATATATTCCAATCTTAGTAGCTATGACTTCCTCAGAATTTTCTAATGATATTCACGTGAGTTTAAGTATTTTCCGGTAACCAAATCAGAAGCAGAGGACATCTCTGAAATGAATGTGGTATGGTTTTGAAGTGATTCAAACTGTGCAAGAATCCGGTTAACGCTCCTTTTTTGAAGATTTGCCACAACTTTTTCTTCTTGCGTTACCCTTTTATGTGCAATGTCAGCAGCGTGATGCCTGGTTTTACACTCTAGTACATGATAGATGTGTGGGAGTGAAGTGTGCACTGCGCGTGAACACTGAGTTACAATCTACACGTGTTGAAAGTGCGCTAAATGCAAAAATAATTTGGATTCTTCACGAGGACTCAGTTAGTATGGAACTGATGTTTTCGGTGGTTGTTTCCATTTTAATTTGAGTGACATATTGTAGGCAGTAAACAGCCTCTTAAGGAGAAATAGCTGAAATCTTTGAAAGCTCAGTTCATCTTTTTAACAGAAAGAAGCTTTGTAGAAAGCAACGAGCGCCTGTACTAATCCCAGCTTTCCCCTCCCCTTCCGAGTCTCACTTCAGAATTGTCCCCCTTTTTAAAAGCTTCTCTCCACGAGTGTAGATTTTCAGCTGGTCGCTGTCTGAGCCTTCTCTTAAAAGGCAGAACCAGGCAATACCTCCCAGTCACTCAGAGTCAGACAAGGATAGAAACGTGGCCCCTTTCTACAGGATTTATAACGGTGTGTTAAATTTTTATTTTATTTACTCTGTGCAGTGGTTTTTCTAGTGCACAAGGAAGAAGTCCAAAACTCTGTCTGGCTTCATGTCTTCTTTGTTTTCCCTCTTCAGCTAGAGTGAACATAGACAATTACTGAGCCCTGCAAAAGAAACAAAGTGGCTGCTTTCCTTTTATTCCTCTTGCATGCAGCCAGTGCTCCACATTCGGGAGTATTTTGTAGTCTCCAATGTACATCTTAATAACACACCAAAGATTGTGTGCTGGGCAAAGAACAGCTAACAGAAATTTAGATCCAGGAGGTTGTATGATTTTTAAAATGGACATGGGCTGCTTGTGCCAACGACCAGAACAACTCATTCTGGAAACCCAGCTCCCTTTCAAACAGGGAACCATGGCTTTGTTCCTCCCTGGAGCATGCGAGTTCATAAACCCAACGCCGTTCTCAAGTGACCCAAGGACAGCCCACAGATCTGGGTGGGGGTTGGGGGTTGCAGACAGGAATTATTTTATAAAGCGGCAAATAAATATAACATGTCACACGCCAGGATAGAAATAAATCGGAGGCACTGCTCCTATTACTGTACTTCCATATCTTCCCATGATTGCTTTTTTGGGGGTTCCATATTTGTTTGTTTCATGCTGTTTTAGCATCAGCTGCAGGTCCCTCTCATGCTGGGGCTGGCGGGTTCCTCATGCTCTCGACTGATCTCAGTGCACCTTTGAACACCTCTGCACAGAGGTGCCGGCGAGGGTAAGGGTTTGACGGTGCTCAACATTTTTAAAATTGCTCATCCTCTGCACAGAAGAGTTGGCTTCCTTGTTCCCTGCGCCGTGTGATCCAGCCGCTACACCTTCCCTCCCAATCTCATCCCTACTCACCCGCCACAGTGAGAGCGGCCTGTGATTTTGCTCTTTAGAAGTGTCTTGTCCAATGTGTGGTCTCTATAGATTGAACCACATAAAACTGTCAGTATTTGACCTACAAGAATGGCAATTTCATATGGCTCCAACCTAAAAGCTCTGTTCAAACACCACCTTTCAGTACAGAGAATACACTGATAGATTAAGAAATGTTCTTTTTTCAGGCTGTCAAATATTGCATGACCATCGCTTTTCCACAATTCATTAATTAATCACGTATCGTTACTTTTATTTTATGCTTACATCATGACATGAAGACATTTGTTAATTCAGAATCTATCATTTGAGAAGAGAATTTTCCAGCCAACCGTGGCTCATCAAGTCATTTTGTTATTATTTCTAGCCAGGATTGCATTAGCAACTGTCTCAGGAAATAGACAGGTAGAAGCAAGTGTAAATCAAACTAGATTTCCTGATAGTTTATAGTTGAGTAGCTTTTTATTATGAACAAAGCTGAAATGAAGTTTAGAGATTAATCCTGTGCCTGTGCCCCCTTCCTTGGAGAAAACTGAATGTCACTTGCAGATATGATGTTGAAATAGAGATCTACATTATCATCCGTAAAATTTCCCAAACCTTCCAAGGCAGTTCTCATCCAGTCAAACAAAACTTATGGGATTATGTGGGGCCGGTAACACAAAACCAAGCAATGTAATCCTCTAAAATACTTTTCTGAGGAAACAAGATGTGCCGTGAATTCTCAAGAGCATTGTGTTGAGAAACTAAAACTGCATATAAAAAGCACATAAGAGCTGCAGGCATCTTGGGAAACAGGAAAAGTAAGCCCTTACCTTAAAAGGAAACTTATATTTAGACAATGTTTTTTTCTTTACGTGGGGCCCAGTCATTTGATGCATTTAGTAAATTATAGCATGTTTCTGTTATACCCTAAAAAGATCATTTAACTCTCACCGAGACAATTTATCTCACCTAAATTACCAAGAATTCTACACCTTTGGAAGGAATTCTTATCTGAGTACTTCCAGTGCTTTAATTTTATTTCTCCTTTGTGAATTTCACAAAAATAACAAAAAATAGAACATTCTCTACATCTCTAATTTTACCAGAATCTCCCGTAGCTCTGTGACAGTCATGTAAACTGTTAATTGTCATTTTGGTTTATAAACATTTTCTTTTTTTAACCACTAGAGACATCGCAGTAGGATGAAAATGTTTCCAGAGTTATGTACTTTTTAAAGTTTCTTATACCTATAGGAAACCATAAATTGACTGATGTTTTACTACATTTTTTTCATCAAGGCTTTTATTTTTTGAACCATAAAATTTGCAACACTTCTCTAATGTTATCATTTTGCTTTAAATTGAATTTGATGTCACATTTCATATACTAGTTTTAGCCAGTCATATTTCTATTTTAATTATCTTATGTTTGGTTTTTATAACAACACAAATGTCCTCCAAGGAGTGAATGAGTAAACAGGCTGTGGCACATCCAGGCCATGAAATACTACTCAGCGATGGAAAGGAACAAGCTATTAATACACACAACGGCCTAGGTGCATATCCAGAGAATATGCTGAGGTTCTTTTTTAATCCCAAAAGATTACATGCCATATGATTTCATTTCTGTAATATCCTTGAAATAACAAAATTATAGAAATAGAAAAAATTCATGGTTGTAGGAGGTTAAGAAGGGGTTGGGGGTTACATGGAAGGTAGGTGTGGTTATAAAAGGTAACCTGGAAGTTTCTTGCGATGATGGAAATATTATGCATCTTGACTATCAATATCTGTTCTATATTTTACTGCATTATTGTACTATAGTTTTGCAATATGTTCTTATTGGGAGAAAGCGGGTGACAGTGTATCATATTTCTCTGTATTATTTGTTACAACTGCAAGTGGGTCTACAATTATCTCAAAATAGAAAGTTTAAAAAGAAAAAAGCAATGAGAAATTAACTTTTAGAATCAGTTCTGATCATTTTTTCTTTATAATTCTGATGTTGTATCTGCTTGGGAAAGCCTCTCCCCTCTTCCCCTGTCAAGAGTAGAAAAATGTCTTCCTCTATCTAATACTGTGATTGTTTTATTTTTAAAATACAGAGCTTTTCTGTGTTTGGATGTTCTAAAATCTAGTAATCCATGTCCTTCCTCATTCTGAATCATACCACAGGTTTCTCCATAAAATGCTAGATGCACATAAGCTCCCTTCACACCACCTTGCACCTGACCTGCACTCTCTGAGACCAGGGACGATATTGGCACGTCTGTATTGTTTCTTAAATACCATAAACAATGCTTTTGACAACTACGATGGATTTTCTAAGTCCTCAAAGAAAATTGCTATTAAAATACTTCATGTTTCCAATGTACTTATGGTGTTTTCATAAGCAAAACTTAAACACTTGATTAGGAAGTTAGTTGCCAATACTAAAAGTAGACCAGTCATCCTTTAAGCTAAAGTTCTGTTGCTCTGTTATTCTGGTTAAGGGGGCCCCAGGCGTGGTGCAGATACACCCAACTCCAGGTAGCACCAGGAATGTGGACCACAAACTGCACAATTTAGGTGACAGCACTTTGAACTCAGCAGGGTCACCCTTGGGTCCATTCCCCCTCTGCCAGTTACAGTATCCAGGAGCTACACACCATGGCTCTGCGGCAGAAGGAAAGCCTTTGGGTGCGAGGAGGAAGGTTTACTGGGAAAGCAACAAGGAAGGCTTGTTGCGAGGAGTGTGGTTAAGTGAGCCTCCTTCCAAACGCATCCTGAGCAAGGCCTTGCACTGTCCTGAGGGAGGGAAAGAAGGACCATCTCCAAGTTCTTACTCTCTGAATCGAGAGTAGGACCCCAGATGACCGAATGCAGAAAAAGAGAAAGGGTAGGACAGGCCAGGCCCAGGGCAGAAAGGCAAGCCCCAGGGCTCGTCCTGCCTGACCACGGGCTCCCTGACATTTGGAACACAGAAGGGCAGCCTGGGAAGATCAAAGCAAATCCAGTAACCCCAGGCTCCTGGGGAGCTGCAGAAACCCGTGATTGTCATGAGCACAGCAGTGACCACAGATCTGGAGTCCTGCTAAATATATTACTTCAATTTCCATAAGCAAAGGCAAAGAAAACTACACTGAGCTTAATTATTTAGTTACCCTGAGGAAACAAAGACCAAGGCATTGCATCAAAGATACATTGTCAAAGAGAGTAAGTATCTTCAAAAAATGGACCTAGAGAAATGTTTAATTATGAAGAATGGTAATAATGGGAACTGCCGAGAGCTCCTAGGACACAGCCTTTCCAGGCTGTTTTACGTAGAGACACAATCCGGTGGGCAGGATGGCTTTTATCAACATCATTTGCCTCCTGCTAAAAATGAATGGGTACCCAATGTAAACAAAGAAATAAATGTCAATGAAAGAAATTCTTAATGAAAATCTAGCTTCTTCATCCAGGTTATCATAGAACAAATGAGACATATGCATTTCTAAAGTAATCCAAACATATCTTTCCCAATAAACCAGACACTGAGAATCCTATGTTAGCATTTTGCAGATTCAAAACTAAGATTTATTTGAGCAAGGAAAGAGTATTCCAGGAGTTGTTAGGTTGAAATCCCACCCGCAACTTTGATTTGGAGGCTACCTTCAGCGCCAAGAGAGCCTTCCCGCCAGGTGCTTCACATGCCTGGGAATCCAGACTGTTGGGACTCAAACCATTCCTCGTGCTTGCAGTCTCATTTATGGTCTATACTAGAAACTATTCGCAGTGACTGTTATTAGAAATAAGCAGGAAATGGAAATATTTTAAAATTTTTATACTGAGATTTTGGGGGGGGGTTGGGGGTGGGGGCTTCGGTTTCCCCTTAGGGAGATTCCACCCAATAGTCGCATACTGGTCCCAAGACTGATCGCAAAAGCCATGCTCTCTCTGTGTCATTTCTCACAGTTGACCTCTAGAGTAGAGTCTTTGTCCCCTGTTCTTCTCTGGCTTTAGTTACTGTTATAGAAACAATAACAACAGCTGCCTTTTTTGAGCATTTATGATACGCCAAACACTATCACAAATACAAAACCACGGAATCCTCACCACAGCCCTGAGAGGTTGGGTACTATTATTATAGCATTTCAAATGTAAAGAAATTGAGCCTTGGAGAAACTGAACAACTCCCCAGGATCACAGAGTTTATATGTGAAAGAGGCCAGAGCGGATTCTGATCGCAGCCTCCAAAGCCTGAGCTGGAAGACTAAGCTGGGCGGCTCTTCCAAACGTTCTCCCCCAAGATCTGTGTAATTCAGATAATATCATCCAAGAATTGATACCACCATTGTCCCAACTTTACAGCTGAGGAAAAGAACTGCCCTGGGAGCCATGGCTAGTAAGGAGCAGAGCCAATAGTCACACAAGGCAGTGTGGCATTCAACTGCGCTGTAGGCCCCTAATGTTTCTGAGCAGGAGCCACTTGCTAGATTCTGTGCTCGGCCCCAAGGAGGTTGCTGTGAGCCAAGGCAACTGAGCCTCTGTCCTGGAGCCAAGAGTCTGGTGTGGGAGACAGAAATTAATCACATTAATATGTGTATGCTACAAACTGTCATAACGTAGGAAGGAAAGGGAGAGGGAGCTGAGACTGTGACAGGAACTGTGGGAAGCTATGTCTAAGTGGAGACCTGACATGAGGAGGAACTGGGCACATGAAGGCTCTGAGCCGGGAAGGAGGCAGCAGGTGGGAGCAAGGGAGGGTAGGGGACATCCTGACAGCCCCAAGTAATTTCTTGTTATTTTAAAGTTGTGGAACATGCTAAACTATGGCTCATTCTATGTTTGTTCTCTCCATAGGCTCACAACAAAATAATAGATCCCACATGCCCCACAGGTCTGGCGAGGAGGGCACCCAGACCCCATTTGTCAATCCCTGACCTATCACCCATCTTGAGGGTACAATAGGGTGGGAGTTGAAAGAAGCCGAGAGCAAGAATTTCTCTGGAGAAGCTGTCACTGGGCTTTGCACCCACTCCCTTGCCCAGTCTCTCTCACAAAAGGAAGAAGAGGGGTGTCTTACCCCACACCTCGAGATCTAGTGTGGGGCTCCAGGGGACGACTCAGTGGACTGGTGTCTGACTCAGCTGAAATACCTAAAGGCGAGAGGCCAGGGCTCAGCCGTGCTAAGGAGCGATGTTCAGGGGGAGTGAGGAGCACTGGAAGTGAGCAGCGTTGGAAGTGAGCTGTGCTTTCACATAGGCGAGGATGTGGGAGAGGTTCTTACCACCACACATGGGCCTTGTGGGAGCCAGACTGGAGCCATCTGCAAAGAGACCTTGCTCAAGAGGTTGACCAGAGAGTCTTGTGGGGTGGAAGGCCCTGTGCCAGGGACTAAGAGTTTGTGCTGCTGAGTGGCCAGCCGCATCCCACATCATAGGACGGGTCACTGGGGGTTTCCACTGGGGGAGTTTCCTAGAAACCACAAAATGCATCCCAAGAGGAAGACCTATGTCTAGCTTCATGAACATCAAGGGCTGATCATAAAAATATGCCAATCTCTGAATACTGTGTGTTTTCTTAATTTCTTCTTCCTAATTCAGAAGGAGTCAGAAGCCTGGGATCGTGAACAGGGCCTGGAAAAAGTAGGAGGTGGGGGTATGGACAGAAGCATCCATTTTCCCTCCCCAGTGCAGGATGCAGAAAGTGGGGACAGGAATCACTTTAAATCTGACTGAAGGTCTGAATTCTAATCATACATTGAACTGGGTCATTTAAAGCACTGAAATAAGTCTGTCCCTGTGACAGTGTCCCTAAGTGGGAGATCGTGGTGGCGAATGGTAGCAGTGGGGGAGGTGAGAAGTGGTCAGATTCTGCAGATATTTTAAAAGAGAATTTTCTAACTGGTAGATGTGGGATGTGGGAGAAAAAAGAAGGTCGAATCCAAGAGGGAGGGGGGGTTGGATTTAAGCAGGTGAATTTTTGGAATTACTAAAAACTGACATGGGAAGACTTTTGGTAGAAAGATTTGGGGCTGAAGGACAGGTTTGGACACTGTTAACTCTGAGATGTCCATGGGATCAAGTGGAAAACCTGCCACCAAGATGACTGGGTAGATAGATCCGGAGTCCAAGAAGGTCTGGGCTGGAGCTACAGATTTGGGAGTAGAAACCAAGAACTGTCTGTCTATACCTTGTAATAAGGGCCCTGATATAAGAGAAAAAGCATCTCATTACCAACCAGTATGAATGAATCATGAAGTATCTAGAAGCCAAGCAGAAAAGAAAAAAATTAATGAATTTGCATAAAACCAGAACAGAGATTTCTGCAGAATCTCATTATTCAAAGAAATCCTTCATATATATATATATATATTCATTCTTTGGTAATTTGGAAAGGTTGTGTGTTTTTTTTTCAATAATAGCTACTTTTCAAAAGATGTTCTGGGTCCTTTGGTCTGGGTTTCTGTTTGTTGAATTTCTTAGAGTGAGAAACGCCATGTATCTTCCATACTCAGGGGCAGGACAGACAGCCTAGGGTGAGGGGTGGCTCGAAAAAGTGGTAGGACCTCTCTACTCCCGACATAAAAATGTTCTCTTGTTTTACCAGTTCATCCTTCCTCTTGGGTGACATCATAATCTGTCAATTAGGTCCTCAGATGGCTGGCCTTGGAGAGGTAAGCAGCCTGTTGGCCGGGTGTCCTCCTGGAGCACCCAGGGCACCAGTGGACACCGAGCCTGTTGCACCAGGAGCTCCGTCATCCCACGCTAACAGGCCTTCGTGAGAGCCAGTCAGTTCTGTAGCTCTTGGCAACATAACCAGCACAACATTTTTCTGGTGGGGAAAGAGAAATAAATGTCCAAATCACTGTTATCAGTGAAGTCGAATATAGTGACTTTTCTCCCTCAGGACCTGGGGTGAAGTCCTTCTCTGGCAATATATTTCAAACTTCAGCACCACGCATCTCTTGAATACAGATAAAATTATTCTTTAGAGAAGAGCATTAATTTCTTCAAGCCAACCAGTCAGCTAAGACAATCTGTGGAGTCCCCTCTGCCTGTGAAGTGTTGTTTAGTTATCTGTGATTTAAGAATTCAGAGTTGCATTCTTGCCGTTGTTCCTTGGTGAACCCTCTAACCACAATAAAAAGGGAAATTTAGTCTCCCTCCCTGTAGCCCAGACAAAGAAAATTGCAGCTAGAGGTCAGGGGGGCAAATTAAATGTCACTCTGACCCAAAGGTTTGGAAAGAATGTAAAAATTCCATTATGAAAAAATGAGGGGTGAAGCTGCTAGGTCTGCTCCAGGGCTGATGATGTTCCCATGAGGGATTGGGGCCCAGAACTCAGGAGGTATAGACCATCTGTTCAGCTGAAATCCAGGCTGGAGGCAAAGAGACAAGCTAGGCCATTCAGTCCTTAGCAGTCCTATAGCTTCTAGACAGTGAGCAATTAGGGTACGGAAAACGATGGAACAAACACTGAAAAAAACATAGGCATGAGGATCGGCATAGCCAAACAAAGAAAAACATTTGTAATATATTTAAACTCAGAGGGTTTAGCTTTGACTGAGAAGGTGGTGGAAGATTGGTTCCAAGTCAGGCTGGGAGGGTTGTTTATTTTGTCTTGCTCGAGTCAGAGCTAATGAATCTAATGACTTTAAATGTTCTTAAATTATTCCCCAGGCTTGGTTAGGCTTTATATTTGGGCCATAGTTTAGACAGCAAACGCTGATTTATTTAGCATCCAATCAACCCAACTCTCAACTCACCAGCATCATGGCCCTCCGTCAGTACAGTGAGTGGTGAAATTTATACTCCGTCTATAAAATACTTCAAGATTATAACAACATTTTAGAATTATCAAAGTCCAGTTTCAGTGTTAACTGTATTGGCTTCTTTTTTCTTTTCTTTGGTTTCTTTCTTTTTTTTAATATACTTATTTTCTTAGGCACATGTAGTATCTCTCTGTTGACCAGAACTTTCAACTGGCTAGAATAGCCCCTTCTCTAGAACAGTGCTGTCCAGAAAAACTCTCTGCATTGATGGACACCTCTGTATCTGTATTGTCCAACATAGTAGCTACCAGCCACGTGGGACTATTGACCACCTAGTATATGGCCAGTGTGTCTAAGGAACTGAATTTTCAATTTAATAATTTTAATTAATTTAATTTAAACTTGGTGGGGTTTTTAGGACTTTCTAATTTATTATTTTTTCTAGATAATTTTTTCAATAACAGTTGACATAAAATATTATATTACTTTCACATGTACAACCTAGTGATTAGACATTTATATAACTTGGGAAATGATCATCCCAATAAATCTAGTACCCATCTGATGTGATACATAGTTATTACAATATTATTGACTACATTCCCTGTGCTGTACTTTACATCCCCATGACTGCTTTGTAACTATCAATTTGTACTTCTTAATCCCTTCACCTTTCTCACCGAGTCCCCCAACCCCTCTCATCTGGCAAAGGTAAGAATGTTCTTTGTATGTATGAGTCTGTTTCTATTCTGCTTATTCATTTATTTTGTTTTTTAGATTCCACATATAAGTGAAATCAAAGAGCCACCTGTGACGATGGCTACTGTATTACTGGACAGGGCTACTCTAGAATAACTGAGAAGGTGCTGTATGTTGTTAGCCTATAGAAAAATGCTTCCTTTGTGTGCAAATGTGTCTGCAGAACACAGTGGTTCTCTCTATACTGCAAGCAGAAGAAACTTACCTTTTCTTATATGGCTTGTGGTGGCCATAGGTAGGCCTGCTGTGGGAATGGTGACAAAGTAAGAGGGAGTATGAGTTTCTTAAGGCTGCCATGCCAAAAAATGGGTGGCTTGAAACAATGGAAACGTATCGTCTCAGCGTTTGGGAGGCTAGAAGTTCAAAGTCAAGATGTGGGCAAGGCCCTCTCCCTGACAGCTCTAGAGGAGAATCCTCTCTGGCTCGCCTAGCACCTGGTGTTTGCCAGAGATCTTTGGGATTCTTTGGCATATGGATGCATCTCTCGAGTTTTAGGGCTGTCTTTTCCCTGTGTGTCTTCACATTGTTTTCCTCTGTGTCTGTCTGTCTGTCCAAATTTCCACTTCATAGAAGGACACTAATTATATGGATTAGGGCAACCCAAATGACCTCATTTTCACTTAACCGGCCTCTGTAAAGGCCGATTGCTAAGTAGTCACATTCAGAAGTACCAGGGGTTGGGACTTTTTGGAGAAACATAGTTCAACATATAGCATTCCATTTAGCAAAATTTCCTTGCATGGAAGTAGGCAGATCTCTGGAAGCTGATATGGCTGATGTCTCCCGTTCTAATCCTTAAAAGACAGCAGGACCAGGTCAGAGGTCCACGTGAACAGCGGTGACCATACAACTCTGAGCAGCAGATATGGAGAAGCCTCATCCACTCGTGATTAGCCCTCCCTAGTATCTCCTCTGCTTGAGTTGGCACAGGTTTGGCAGTAAAATGAGGAGCAAGCAACTTTGAACAGAACCCAAGGAATGGAACCAGACCAGCCTCTATGGTCTGGCCTGCATGGCTCTGCTTTCAGAACTCACAGCCTCTCATTTATATGAAGCAAGTTTAGATCAAGGAAACCTTTTTTTAAAAAAAAAAAAAAATTAAAAAATGCATTTGCCCTTCTCTCTTTTTGTCTTCCCCCCATTTCCCTCTGCTAAGTTAGTCTGAGTGTGTACATCAAGTAGCATCCTTCCACTACAGGACGAGGTATTTCACATTCAGCTGAACTTTGGGAAACTCGTTAACATTATGTACCAGCCAAGGGCACCAGTCTCCCCCAGGCAAAGTGTGATCTCGGTAGCAGCTCAGAGAAAGCTGTTGGCCTGGATGAGCTGGGTGCTGCAAGTTTTCCCGGTGAAGTGGGAGCCCTGAGGCTGCTAGGAGGGCTGAGGAGGGGAAAGGGGATTGGCATTGAGCAAACAAGTCTGAAGGCCACAAGGGAAAGGAAGAAGGATGTGAAGGGACTGCAGAGCTGAGGTTCGCCAAGGTAGCTCGATAAAAACTTTGAAACACAAAACAAGAATGAGACCCTAAGATGAGAGGAGATGCTGCAGAAACTACTGTGGTAGCATGAGGAGAAGGGAGTGGGAGACAGGAAAGAGGGAAGGCCATACAGTCAGCACCTCGAAGGAATGATGATGTCAACCAGAATCTCAACAATACTCGGGCAGTGGACAGCTGGGCTGAGTTAGACAGCGAGCGCCTGAGAGCAGTAAGAAGAGACTGTCTTAAAGCCTTTCTGTATCAGAACTTAGTGTGGGTGCCTAGTGCATGGATGCTCTCCAATAGATGTTAAATAGATAAACAAAAAAGCAAATGCATTTGTGAATTCCTATATGATGTCAAGGTGCAGGAAAAACAGGCTCAGGTACTAATCCAGGAAGTTGGTTGGGAGATGGAGATGAATAGCCAAGACACTGACTAGTGAGTAAGTGACAAAGCATGAGGAACAAAAATAATCCTCAGTAGTGTTGAGTCAGTAAGTGAAGAAATGGGGAAATGAATGAACAAAGAGGTTGAAAAGAACTGAGGTTTCTTACCTGAAACATTGGTGCTGTAATACATCAGCTATTAAGATAGAACCTGCTTATAGAGTCCCACATGATGACGTATGCCCACGATCACCCCATAGATGTGTCCTGTTTTACCCATGGAGAGTTAAAGAATAGTTTTTATAAAGGACATTTCCAATGAACATAAAACCTATTGGACTGCAGTTAATAGAGACTCAAGCTTACCACAGTCTGCACCAGTCTCTACTGTCTCTTCATAGAGTCCACCTTACCCCTGTGGGAAGAGCTGATAATCCATCAGTACAGTTTATCCAAAGGAGTTGTTAGACTATTGAGGGACTTTATGTTGTTTGATAAGACAACACTATCCTGTACCTTCCAAATGTATCCCTGACTCTCCAGCTGTCCCAGGCCCTCCCCTGAGGATCCTCCAGATCTCCCCAAGATCCAGGAAATAAAGGATATGGACAGCTTCTGCTCTGATTGATAAGTGTTGCTACGATATCAGTTGTTTAATGTTATTAATAGCATCCTTGCATGTAGGTCACCTGCCTACACCCTGCAGGCATCTGAGTTTGCCACCTCTGCTCAAATCTCAGCTGCCTCTCCACCTCATCCACAGGTGCTCATCTCAAATTCCTCTCTTTCTTCTGCTCCCTCATATATCTCAAAATATTTGGCTTATGTAACTTTTAGATCATGGCTTTGTTATAGCTCCAGTCCCATGGAAGGCCCCAACAACTTCTATGCACAACCTCTCAGCATATCTAACCTTCTGCATTGTTGGTTGTCAATTTGCTTGTCTTTCCCCAAAAGAAAAACCCCCTTGCTCTCTTCCCTGGGCCTCCACTCACCCCTTGGTTGCTGTTTATTACTGGATTTGGGGTACTTTTTTGTTTACCTCAAACTTAGGCAAAATAAAGAGGAGGAAGGCTTTATTACAGAATAAGTTCCATAGATGATAGGGTTACTGTCACTTTCCTAATAAAACTTGAATAATCAGCAGATAAAAAATAAAATCAGAAATGTCATTTTTCTGCCCAATTTTCTGCTTAAGCAAAGGAAATATCTAGAGGACTAGGCTCTCCATCTTAATACTGGACTCCTGTGGTGGCCAGAATTTGGCTGCATTTCAAAATGCATTCAGTTCAGAAGGCTGTTTAAAGGAAATAAGAAGGCATAAAATCTCAATCACCCAATATGGTTTGTATTAGAATAAATTGATTACTCAAAGCCTAACGTGATCAGAGCTCTGCCAAGAGGCTGGCAAGCAACAACTGTTGACATGGTCCAACTCCTAATCAGTTATTTGTAACAAGTGATTCTTTAATAACTATTCCTATTTATCTTTGCTCCTTCAGCCTAGCGGAGGAGGAAGGGAAGAAACCTCAGAGGGAATAAAAAGAGTTCCACTCTTGTTTTTTTTCTTTGTGAGCACAAGAAAATGTAGCCATATGCAAAGAAAAATTCTATGCTATTAGTCAGACCCTGAACAGTGAACATTAAGTCACTTTTTCCATCCCTGAAACTAATTTTATTATTATTTTTTAATCTTCACCAGAGGACATGCTTAGAGAGAGAGAGAACTATCGATGTGTGAGAGAAACATTGACTGGTTGCCTCCCCTATGTGCCCCAACTGAGGATCGAACCCACAACCCAGGTATGTGCCCTGACCGGGAATCAAACCAGCAACCTTTCAGTGCTCGGGGTGACGCTCAGCCAACTGAGCCACTCTGGCCGGGCTGAACCTGACTTTAAAGAGCAGTTGACTTACTGACATGGTCGTAGAATGGAAATATTGAGTGAGAAGATTTGGTGTCACAATACTTTTTTTAAAGAGAAAACTTTTTTCTCTTATAACAGGAATAAAAGTATAAAATTACAAGGCAACACGTCAATTTAAAAACTGTTTCGTTCTTACGGTGGCAGGTGGATACTTGAAGTATTGTGGGGAACACTTTGTGAAGTATATGATTGCCTGAACTCTGTGCTATACAATACAAAATAATAGTGAGTGTAAAATAAATAAACAAACAAACAAAAGAAAGCAGAACTGGAAATTGTAGATAATGAAAAAAAATGTTCCGTTCTTTCTTGGGTGTACTTTGTTGAATGAGGAATCCAGGTCAAGCTTCTAACTTTCCAAAAAGCAAACTTTCAATCAAGTACACTGACTAATGATAAACATGGCAAATTTAAAGAGAAAACTCTGAACATATCTAAAACGCATTATGATTTACTGACGGACAATAAACTAAAAGAAAAAAAAGTACAGCAGTCTTGAGCAAAAAAGCAGCATTTTTTACTCTGTGGTATCCCAAAAGGATTCTCTCTCCTCATTTCTCCCTAGATCAGTTTTGGTTAAAAAAACATTTGAAGTTAGCTGTTTGCCTTTCTAATCTTTTGCATTCCTCATAAGACAGCTCTCAACTTTCCAAGTTACTCCTGACACTCCATGAGGAAAAATATCTTTTGTAACTGTCTAAAAATATAATAGGATTGTCAGAGCCATATGGAATCAGTTACATAAATCTGGAAATACAAGTTAGCATTATTTGTTCTCTAATGGTATAAGTTTTCAGTAAAACAGGTCATACAAACCAAGGAAAGCTATAAACACCATTTGATGGAGGGGCGGGACACAACCACACCCAATACCAAGCACCAAGGAGAGCGTGGGGGATAGCATTGCAGCCCTTCAAGGGCCACTCGATTTTGAGCTGAACTCAGAGTGAGGTATTGATGCAGACGGTTCCCATGCCCTGGACGTACCTCTATGCTGGAGAATCTGAGAGCAGGGTCAACTACACTCACCCCTTTTTTACGTTTTCCCTGAAGGCCTGTGCTGGGATGGGGATCTCTAGCTGGGGTCCAAGAGAGACGCTGCGAGCGGGGTGCTGATGAAGATCACTTTCCGCAGGTCATCTCCGGTGTTCCCCGAGACAAACCCAGGTCTGAGAAACTTGTGTCTGCCTCTGAGATGCCTCGGGTGTTCCTAACCCTCCAGCATTCTGCCTTTTGATGGAAATGAAAGAAGGCCTCGCTGGGAGGTTAGATCCATTCAGCTCCTTCCTTCCATGGCCTCTGTTAGCTGGTAAAACAAAGGTCGCCAGACTGCCTGTCCAGGCTGCTGGTAGGACCCTCTGGTGCACGCTCCTGCATTCAGACATCTCAGCCAAGATGCAGAATTGGGGAGGGAGAAGAACCCTTTTCCCTGGTCTTTTAATTGAGGCTGTCTTCCTTCAAAGTCCTACTGAGAAATCTTCTAACCCACGAAGCCTCCTCCTGGCTTCTTGCTTTAGTGATTATAGCTTTATAATGACGAAATGGGGGAAAAAGACAATATCTCCACAGTATCAAATGTCACGTCTGCCACTACTGGGGTGCATGATTGTAGGAAACCATTTAAGGTTTTGTGTTCTCAACTGTAAAGCGGGTATTTGAGTATATATATATTTTTATTCATTCATTTATTCAGCATTTATTTCATGCCCAGGCCCTGGGGACCGGTGATGGTTTTTATAAGCTCCTCTTTCCTTGAGACCCTGATAGTTTACTGGGATTCCCCCAAAGTGTCCCTATTTCCTTTCCATGCTTTCACCTCATAAATATTTGATGAGTTCATACTATATTCCAGGCATTATTCTAAGCACCTCGGGTGGAGGGGAAAAGAGGAGGGGGCGGAGGAAGCTCCCAAGAGGAGAGACAAGGTTCCATAACCTCATGAGACTCCCTGGAGAGAGAGGTGGGGAGGAGAGAAAGACAGAGAGAGAGAAAGAGTTTTTAAAAAATATATTGAGCCGGTAATGGATGGTTCTCATGTAGAGTATCAAGATCTCTAGAAATTGTGGGGAGGAAGACATGCAGTTACCAGGGGAGTTACCCCTGGCAGGGCACCAAACACCCGCAAAGCCCTGAAACCAGGCTGCCTGGCACCTCTGAGGACTAGCAAGGAGGCCGGAGAGGCCAGAAGAGAATGATGGGGGTGACACTAGAGGAAGAGTCAGGAACACGGTGGGATCAGCCGTGAAGGCTCACATGCGGACACTGACTCACTGGGAGGTAGAAGGGAGTCCCGTGCAGATTCTCAGCAGAGGAGGACGTAATTCCACTTCCTTGCCATGGAAAGGCAAGCACAGGATCAGAGGACCTAGTTAGAAGACTATAAAAACCCAGGTAGAAGATGACAGTGCTTTGGACCCTGATGGAAACAGTCGTGAGAGAGGTGGGAAGAGATGGTTGGATGCTTTGCATGTTCGTGTTCTGGTAACTCTTGGTCCCCTGTGCATGTATCCATGTAACGGTTACCCAGCTCACTGTGAGCTCTTGCTTTGGTTAGGAGGAGCCAGAGCTACCTAAGGGCAGTGACGCTGTCTTTCCTCTTTGTGCGTAAGCAGATGCCCCCCCACCCCTGTAGTAGGTGCTTAATAAACATTATCGGAAATGAATGAATCTGGACTAGAATAGGGAGCTCAGAAATAGACCCAACAAATATAGTCAACTGCTCTTTGAAAAAGTAGCGAAGGCAATTCAATAGCTAAAGGATAATCCTTTTCACAAATGCTGCTGGAAGAATTGCACGTTCATTTGCAAAAAAAAAAAAAATCCAGACACCTTACATATGCCACAAAAATCAACTCGAAATGGATCATAGACCTAAAGATAAAACACAAAACTGTAACTTCTAGAGGAAAGCACAGGAGAAAGTGCTTTTGGGTTGGTGATGAGTTGGATCCAACACCAAAAGCATGATCCATGGAAGAAAAAAATCGTTAAATTAGACCTCATTAAAATTAAAAACTTCAACTCTGCCAAAATACCATTTTCTAATGACAAAAAAACCTCATATGATAGAAAAACAGAAGTAGCTATCAAATGAGTAATGGCAAATAGCACCACCTCTGGGCACAGAATTTCTCAAGGGAGACATTTCCTGTGACCTCAGAGCAGCCAACTCCAAACCACAGCATCTGCCCCTGAGATCCATGCAATCATGCTGAGCAATGTTGAAAGGAACATTTAAATCAATTCAGTTGCTCCCACTGGGGCTTCTCCTCAGCCTGTGTTGCTCCCTCCTGGGATTTGCAAGATGTCACAAGAGCTGGCTGACTTGGACACGCCCCTCTCTCTGAGATCTGGAGGGACAGGACAACACAGAACAACATCAACTCTCACTTGCTGGAAATGGAGATTTGTAGATTTTTTTTTTTAAGTCTTGAAGTATGAGCATCAAGCCTGGTCAATGGGTTATGGTGGAAAGAAAAATGGTTTCTAGAACATGTCACGCATTCAGACACACTTGGTGGAAATTTTAAAAGTTGAAAAATATGAGTTAAAGAATTTATTTAAAATAGTTGTATTACCTCCAAGCACATAAGACCACCTCTGTCATCTGTGCCAGTTAGGGTCCAATCAAGGGACAGAAATGACACCAGTTATTTAAACAGAGTGAATTTAATAAAGTATTGTTAGTTAAGTATCCTAGAACTGAAAGAGAATTTAAAAAAACACACAAAAGAACACAAGGATTCACAGAGGCTGTGACTGCAATAAGCAGCTACCAAGCTTGAGACCAAAGGAACAGAGGGAAGGGGTGAAAATTACTCAAATGAAAGAAGGCCCCTGGGGGAGGCCTGGCGGGGGCTGGTGCTCTAAGGGCATGTGAGGAGGCTGATGAGTGTTGGGAAAACGGGAAACTGAATCCAGATGCTGCTACTGAAGTCAAGTGCCAGGGCCAGAGCGGAGAGGGAGCCTGAGGGTGACGCCGAGAGGAGGCCCACAGGGAGGATGGAGTCCCTTCCTTCTGCAGCTCCCCAGGTGCCTCTGGCCCCCACGACCCGGGAAAGCCGTCAGTGAGTCACATAGAGAAGCAGAGACGTGGCTCACAGGGTGCCCGCGGAGGCCTAGGCCTCACAGAGCACACAGAGGGTAGGTTCAAGGCCAAGAGAAAATCACCATCGGTGAAATGAAGGAAAGGTTTTGTAGGCCAAAAAAGGAGTATTAAACAATAAACTTCGAGCCCGGCCGGGTGTGGCTCAGTGGTTGAGCGTCGACCTAGGATCCAGGCGATCAGGGTTCGATTCCCGGTCAGGGCACATGCCCGGGTTGTGGGCTTGATCAATGACCCTCTCATCATTGATGTTTCTACCTCTTTCTCTCCCTCTCCTTTCCTCTCTCTGAACAGTCAATAAAGATATATTTAAAAAAAAAAAAAAGAATAAACTTCGAAAGTTAAGTAGGTGAAGCATTCCTCCTGAGATCTGACAAACCTTTTAAAATTCCTTTGGAAGCCTGTTCCTCCCTGATAAGGCAGACAGACGGCCGTCTGAAGCACATGAGACGTTCTCCCCAATTCCAAACGTAAGAGGAATGGACACGGCGGGTTCTACTGTACTTGGGGAGCCACAGAAGGTCACCCTGTTAAAACGGAAAACATGAAGTACATGCAAACCTCCTGAGCTTTGATTTCTTGGCCTTTCTGTGATTAGATCCTTGAACTATAGGCCATCTTTCTTTATCTCAAAGATGCAAAATTAGCTGTACCGGGAGTAAGTGGTAAGGAAACCGTGGGAAGAAAGTGCCTGCTGTCTGTGTACCATTCTCTTGGACTAGCTCTGTGGACTCTGAGACAGAGATTAATCACGTGGGAAGTTCCCATAAGACGCTCAGCCAGTCCATCAGTGGAAACAGCTGTAGGCAAAGATCCACTTGGTCTTATTTTATCCAAAAGAAGCCCAAGAGGATGGCTCTTCGTACCAGCCAGAGATAAGGCTGGGAAGTCAGTACACCTCTGTCAATTCCCCACCCTTCCAGGTCCTGATAAAAGAGAGAAGGTAACTGTCATCCAGGTGATAATCCTCAGTAAGTACTTCTGGGCAGGGCTCCTGCTTGAGCTGGGAGAGTGAAAGGCATAGGACACTCTACTGTCCCCAGGGAGTCCCTGGATTCAGATGAGGAAGTAGGACTATCCATAAAAACAAGCATATGTTACTTCGTTGTTGTTGATGTGCTAACCGGAGAGGCCACCCAGTCACTCCCAGGAGGAGGTGATGACATAGGAGCATGGTCAGGGAAGACTGCACAGAAAGGGTGAGGCTTACCTGGGCCTGGAGGATTTGGTAGAACTAGGGGTCAGGGAGTCAGGAACAACCCCAAGGAATGGTGAAAAACAGTTTGGGAGGAGAAATAGGAATGGTGGGTTAAGGTCCCATAAACCACTTAATCTGGATGGACTCAATGTGTTAGTCTAAGGTATAGTGAAAAAATGCTTGGGAGAGGTGAGTGTGGCTACTGCAGCCTTAGAAACAAAACTCATTTAACTCAGGGGTTTTCTTCTTTTTAGAAAAGTCCAAGACCACAATTACAATCTTGATTTTTCCAACTGGGGGAAAAAAAAAAAATCTATGAGCAATTAGAGTTCTGCTTCTTTTTAAATCATTCAGCTACAGATGGATCAATAAGTACTTACTGAAGCTTTCTCCACGCAGGGCACTGTGGTAGGGACTCCCAAGTTTACAGAGAATTTTAGGATAAGTGCTATTTGGAGAGAGTGGACGTGAGAAAGATAAGCGATAAAAATGTAAAGCAATGTGTGGTGACTAGGAAATGAGCGTTTCAAGCAGTGGTGCCTACTGGGTTCTGCAGGCTGAAACGCAGGGGAAATATTTTTAATAATGGCAGTTATGTGCCCAGCCCCCAAACTGGAGTTCTGTAATTTTAAAAAAAAGCAGCAGCAATGAAGAAGAATGGATATTGGGGACAACTAACAGTCATTAACAAAAGCTTTTACACAACAGGCCTCTTTAAACATTTTAGCAAGGTACTCCAGGAAGCAGAAAAGGGGGGGGTGAAGGACTGAGGGGGGGTTAAAGGTGGTTCAGGGGAATTCTGCCCAGAGGAGTAACGCAGGAATGAAGCAATGGATGGAAATACAGAAATGACAGGTAGAACCACTGGAAGTAAAGAGGAAATAGTAAATTTTATTTTAAGGTGACAAAGTCCCTTTTCTCTGTCATTTGGGGATTATTTACATCTTATGACTTTCATCCTGTCTCCTAGCCTATGGGAGATTGGACAGAATAAAGAATGACTTTTAAAAGATTACGTAGGACTAGGGTGTAGGAATGCCAACCACTGCAAGTCAAAGCTGGAGAGCATCCCTGGCCCAAGCTGAAGCTAAAACTATTGATAAGAGTTGGAGTAATCTGACTTGAGGCCTGTACTAAGCTGAGGCTTGTTGGCCATGCCTGCTTGTAAACAAGCAGGTGGGGTGGTGAAGGAGCGAGGAGAGCACTGGAGTGGCCTCCTTGAGTCTATCGTAAAGCAAGGACCGTTGCAGGGAACAGCTGTGAGACCCAGGTCCGGGGGCTTCCCGGCCTGGAATTAGGGGTCCTCCACAAGACCGCTGAACCTCCAATTCTTGAGCTGAAACTGTAAGACAGCAGATGCCTCCTGGGGGTGTTCTGATCCCAACCTTGCAGTCCTTTCCCACCCCCAGCGCTTCTCGACTGCCCACCTGGCTCCTCCCTGGGCTTCTTTAGCCCTCGCTGTCCATCTCTCAGCGTCTCCTGACCCATCACCATCCGTAATGTGCTCATGAAATCACTGTGCGATGATGATGGTGTCTAGACCAGCCAATCTTAAAAGGCCCCAGGGCTCATTTACCTCAATAATTTAAAAAACTATGAAGACTAGAAACCACTTAAAGTGGGAGTATATGAAACCAGAAAACAAGACTTTTTAATTTTTTTTTTATCTTTTTCAAACTTAAAAATAATAGATAATAAACAAAGCACCAAGTGCAGAGGAAACCCTGGCAAACGCCCACCTTAATAGACGGCATGCGTGGTTAATAACTCCTCTCTGTGGGAAAATCACATGAGAAAAAAAGTTCTCTCAATATGTCTATTATAGATAAAAATAATTTTTGAGTTAGGGTGAGTTTCTAAAAAACATTTCTTTTTTCTAAATTCTCTATTATTATATTGACTTAAAAGACATTTTGCTTTTCCAGTGACCACTGCAGATTCTTAGTCTGTACTTTTACTGGATGGTCAGTGGCCATGACCTTCTACCTCACCCTACTACTAATTTTCTCTCTAAAACTCAGTCCTTCTGCCAAGTGGTGAATTGTCTCTAACGTAACGTGGCCCAGCTCCCATCCGCTGTTATTTAAAGAAAATATTTGGGAGCCCAGCCGGCATGGCTCAGTGGTTGAGCATGGACCTAGGATCCAGGAGATCGAGGTTCGATTCCCGGTTGGGGCACGTGCCTGGGTTGCAGGCTCGATCCCCAGCAGGGGGCATGCAGGAGGCAGCCGATCAATGACTCTCATCATTGATGTTTCTCTCTCTCTCTCTCTCCCTCTCTTTTCCTCTCTCTGAAATCAATAAAAATATATTTTTTTTAAATTAGGGAGTGATTAGGAAAGGTGATATCCTTCAATTTTATGGTTTTCACACATCAAATAGAATTCAAATAGGTTGTACATATGAAGGGAAGGAATCTGGGAGAAAAAAAGAGGAAGTCTTAAAATTCTGACAGATTATTACCATCAGATTAATACTGTCATATTATTCCGACGGTATTTCTTTTTTTAATTGAAAGTCGAAGTTGTGTAAAAGGCACACACTTCCATGTTTAAGAGCTGCTGACAACAGAGAAGCCCCCGAGGACACACAGAGGCAGTTGGGGGGCCGTGAGCGTGGGGAGGAGTCTGGCGAGGGAGATGGAGAGACTCTGTGATCCTGCCACCAGCAACACTGGGAGGCCATGCTCCATGTGTCTGTCCCCATGACTGTTCCACTAACATGCACACACACACCGCTCTGAGGCTGCTGGCACCGTAACCATGGCCTCCCTACTGGTTTTGCCAAGTAGCAGCCCTGGTCTTTAAGGCAAGGGCAGAGAGAGAAGGGAGAGTCCCTCTGCACAGAACTCAACACCCAATTTCCTTAATGTGGTCCAAACTTGCTGCTCCTTCCATGATCATTTCTAGAAAAAAAATGTGTAAATAATTATTCACACTGACTGGCCAAATGCTCTATTTTCTAAAAGCACCATTCTGAGTAGCTGGGATCTAGGTTTTAGGACATAGTGTGGGATGCAGAGAAAGCTGTATCTTATCCAGGACCTCAATTTCTTCATCTTCAAAGTGATAAAACCTAGATAATTAAACTGTATTGTTGCAATAGAAAATATAGATACTCCAAAAGCCATTTGATTTTGGACTTGTAGCTATTATAAGTTAAATTACCTGATGTTTAGGAAAATTATAATAGGCAGATAATGAATGGCTTTAAATATGCGCATCAGGAGGCATTAGAAAATTATGTACCTTCTTCACGTCTTCCTAGTGTAACTTAGGTTTCAGATGGGTGCCCTGTACCAGTTTAAGCAGAATGGCTTTTCACGACAGAGAAAGGGAGATCATTAAGCAAATGGGTTTCAAAGGGCTCTCTTGCTCAAACAATAATGATATATTTTCTGGCAAGACAAGAAGTCCAAGGTTTGTCCAGAGGCTTAATAAAGACCCATGTTTCTGATCAGGCACCCTATGTTTTGAAAATGCTTTCTCTCTGTTCTCAGAATTGGTTGCTGCAGGTAGTCATCGTAACCAGAGAATGGCGTGACCATAACTGGCTTATGCTACCTACATTCCGTCCCTGGTGACGGGGCCCTGTTTCTTGAGCAAACGTTGCCCAACAACTGGACAAAAGTGGGTTCTAATTGCAAGAAAGTAGGAGTGACAGATGGGCAGGTAACCAAGTATCTCAACCACAGCAACCAAACTTTCCTGTCTGGGGATAATTGTAAAAACTGCCTGAGTTTGGTTGAAGAGTAGGTCGTCATTGACTATTGCCACATTCGGGAAATCAGTGTGACCCTTACAAAGCAACATATTCTCTCCTTAAATGAATTGATGACAACCTCAAGGGAGAAAAAAAGAATCTAATTTTGCTCTACATGTTGGACAAGACTTAGGATGCTAATTTGGGCTTCTGGTTTTCATGACAACAGATTGGTAAGTGGAGTGAGAAGTAAATCTTCTCAGTAAGGACTTGTTTTAAACTCTAGGAACAATGGGTCTCCTCCATTTGTTAGTTCTTCCATTAAAATGTTAGATGAAGTCTGTAATCATCTGGTCTCTCCACATGGAGGGGAGACATTGGAACCCTATTGTCCCCTAGGTGAATGCCCGCCTCTGAAAACACCGAAGCAGCTCACCTGTCTGCTCCGAACAAGGCTGCTTCGGAAGGAAAGTCTCTGCACTCGCTGCTCTTGGGTACAAATCGCAGCAGGGCTCGTCTTTCCTTCCCCACGTGTCTGTGAGTCTAAGGAGTGTCCACAGCCCGTGTGTAGGCGTGTGAGATAGGCCGTCCAGAAATAGCACAGAGACTGAGCACTGTGGGCTAACACAGGGCACCGTCATGACCCTCTGCTGGCCTAAGGCCAAGAAGATGACCCTTCGAGCAACCAGCAGATGGTATCCAGGACAAGTAACACCCTCGCGGGGACTGCCCATGGCCCAGCAGGAAGGGGTGGGCGCCCAGCCAGCAAATGCTGTTAGATAACACAGCTGTGATTTCAACAGCAAGAGGATCCGCTCGCATTTACAACTCAGGAATATTCCAGTGTTTCGCTAACACGTCTGTAACTGTGGAAAGCTGCTATTTTCCAATCTCTTTGCAAAAGAGAAAAACCGGAGAAAAACAAAAGTGAAATTCCCTATTATGACAACAGAGGAGCTTTTGCTGGGAACCAAATCTGTGACTACATCAAAGGATTAAGCAAAGCACATTTTCCTTAGGTGTAGAGTTGTCCTAAGCCCTGAAAGAAGGAAACTTCGGCCCTCCCATTGGGTTCAGAATGGATCCTAGAACTTTCCAAGCTGCTGTCTGGCTTCCTGGGCCCCTGGATCCCTTTACTCTCAACTGAAGGGTGTATGGTAACAGTGGAGGAGACGTGGACTGGGGATCAAGACTAGAGCCTCAGTTTTGTTTTGCCACACACTTAATGACCTCTTTGGGTCTATTTTTGAGTGGTAAAATAGGACGCATCTCACAAGATTATTAAATATCAAATGAGATAAAGCATTTGAAATGGCTTTGGATTGGGTTTGGCAAATGTATTTTATACAGGTCAACACTACCCTCCGATCATCCTCAAGGTAAAGTAGAACAGGGTACAGCGAAGTCCAGTGATCCCACTCATCTACCACACCCATTGCATTGAGGGGTGGAAGCTGGTGGGAATCTGTGGGCTGGACTCCATCTGCAAGTCAACAAAAATGTGTGAAGTTTGGGGATGTGTGTGTGCTTGTGATTTCCTAAAACATCAGTAGAACAAACCACTTACATTTGCACAACAAACACATCAAAGGTACACAGGGCGGACCTTACCTGCAGCTTCAGAACCTACGCAGAAGCCACCACGCTCCCTTTCACGCTGGGAGCAGCTGCTGTTAAAAGGTGGCGGCCAGGAGTCCACACTTACCATGACTCTCCCAAGACCACTAGACAACTCCTGTCCAACACCCCACTGGAAAAATGGTTCAGGGGCAGAAAAATGAGTTTCTAATAACCCAGTGCTTGAAACAGATTTTTCTAGACGAACAGTGCTATGAGTGGAAGTTCTGTAGAATGGAACCAACCCCCATTGCCATTTTAACATATTATAACTAAATTGACTTTCCGGGCTTGAATTTACAATGTTGTCTCTATAAGAAAATGTATTCTGAGTTCCAAATGACCAATTTATACATGAACTTCAGCAATACAATTCATCCATAATCACTCTAGTAACTGTTTACTTTGGGTATTTTTAAAAAGCCAAACAAAAAACTGAAAATCTGTGGATGGTTCACTTGCATTAGTAACTTAATGATTTATACGAGTCTATGATGAATGAACTCACATAATAAGAATGAATGGTACTGAGAATGGTGAGAATTTGGACAGAACTTAATCTGAAATTAATGTCGTGTGAGATGAACACGTTTATCTAACAATTTTAAGCTGCAAAATTTAAAATTATGTAATTATCTGTATACACACTTACCAACAATATATTGAGTGAAAATCAGACATATAGTTAAATATTAACTAATTTAATCAATATGACAACTTCAGGAAATTACTCCCAATTTTACCAGAGGAAACTGAGGCACAGTGAATTAACTTGCCCAGTCGCATGGGCAGCTCAGGCATTTTAACATCTGACTTTCACTTGTAATATTGACATTTATACTAAACTTTTGTATTCAAAACCTTAAAAATCTTAGATTTTGCAAGGTTTTCCAAAATACTCTTTAAAAGGATTTACTTAAATAATGCTTATGCATTAAGTTAGTAGTTATAATTTTCAGAAGTTGACATTTATAGCTAATCTCACTTTATGTGTTTGAAAATTTAATATATGGTAACAAGTCACATGCCATCGGCCTAGACTTAAGGACATCTGCATTGCACAGGGAAACGAGGAATGCGTCTGTCACCTGAATACATCTGCACTGTGAGGATTACTCTGAATAGCCTGCCTTAGAGAGTGGGCACAAGATAGTGGGCTCTTATTCACAGAACTGAGGTTGAAAACAACTCTGACCCTGTTTTATCTCTTACCCAATGAAGATAATCTCCATTTTGCACAAATGTTGAGATATATTATTATAATTATTAACAAGGTGTCCCCAGACGTATGTATGGGTCAGTTCTATCTCTTAATTCCAGCCTATAAAATGGAGATCCTAATGTCTCCATTAGACCCAAAGGTGTAAGGTTTGAGCAACATGCGAAAACACTTTGTAGTATGTATGTAACTTTGCCCAGTGTTTTTCGTTGAGCCATAGCTCAGATGAGTGTTGGCATTAGATAGATACCTGGCTCTTCCAGGAGGTAGGTATTAGAATGGCCTGGTTGTCCCGGGTCACTCCAAGTTCTATTCTCTCTAGTCAGTGGACCCAGCCCCTTCCTCTATTCTATGACATGAATAGAAGTGGGAGAGAGAGCAGAGCTCAGCTCTCAACTACCAACTCCAGTACTTGGTGTCCTCTAAGAAATCATTGTTTCCCTTTCTCAACCGCAAGAGAAATAGGACATGCAGGCCACTGATTAGTACACTCTTAAATAGTTGACCATAATTTATCTCCCAAGATATTACTGACACAGCCTGAATGACTTTAAAGAACTTGGAAATGCTCAGATCAATGTGAGTCACATTGAGAGCAGTCAGGCATCTTTGTGGACTCAAAACCGTTGGGGAGTGAATACGTCTCCCCTCCTAGAGTGAGGGGACTCTGGAAAGATGTGCCCTGGCTTCTCTCCAGGTCCAAACAAACTTGTGAAAATGATACTGTAGGTCCAACAAAATAGATTGGCTTCAAATGAGAAAAACAACAAATAAATCTCTAGTGTGTGTGCAGCGGTGGAGGGTGACTCTTCGGAAATCAGGCTCCATTAAAACATTGGGTTCACCCCCTTCTCATTGAAGATACAGTCCCTTTGGACTCTCGATAATTCCCCCAAACCCAGAGCCATCTCTGTTCCTACAGAATATTCAAGATGGAAGAATCGTCTCGGTCAACCCCCCCATTATACAGACAATGGCCCGATTCCTAGGCCTCTGGACTTGGTCCCTTTCCCTCGGGTTTGTCAGCTGAGACCTTCTTTGCGCCGAGGCTGCGCATCAGGTATTCAGAGCTGGGGCCGTAGCACACTTACTCTTCATCTTGGACGCAGCTCGGCCCCCAGCCCGAGTGCTGCTGGCTACGGGAACGCCACGTCCTGGCTGTTCATTCCCGAGGCTGTGGGCATGAAAGGGGAAAGCACGCCGAGCACTCCCTGCAGCAGGCCAAGTGCCCCCGTCACGGGGCAGGGGCAGCAGCGGTCCACAGAACAGAGGCTTTCAAGGACCCACAGGACTACTCAGCCAGACCTACCGGTGGAATCTTCCAGTAACTGGGGATGGCCAACAAAGCCGATGGCCCAGTCCCAGGGAGGTCTGCTCGGGACCATGCCCTTGAGCACATGGCAGCCTTGGGATGATTTGTGATAAGGACACTGACCAGACAAAACCCCGAGCTACCAGAGAAACAGGAGGCGAGTCCGGATATCAGCTTTCAGTACAGGAGTACCAAGCAGCTTAGTATCCCTGAAGCATTATGCAACAGCGGCCACCCTGCAAAGGACAGTGTTAAAATGCAAATGAGGGTGCTGGTCAAGATTTTCCCATCAATCTGGACAGAAAGCCAAGAGCAAATGATCTTTTCCTAACTCGTATCCTGGAAAACTTTTTTACCCTGATTCAAGGCCACAAGGACACGTTCCAAAGTGTTTAGATTTGATATGGCTCATAATGCCTGCATATTTTCAAAGCCCTGTCATCCAAATGAGTTGGAAAATACCACATACTTGTGTCCTTGCTGATACGATTTAATGGGGACACTCAATATGGTAGACACTGGCTAGACGTAGTGTATTCCCATATAATCTTCATGGCCCATATTCTGAATCGTCTTTCAGTGTAACTGAGTATGTTCACTCACTACGTACACTAGTGTCACTTGCTGAACAGTTTTGCTTTTGTAAGAGATTGCTGAAGTTGGCAGGAAGTGGTCTCAATGTTCATAATGCATTTATACTTAGGAGTCATTTTTACAGAAAGAAAAGTGATTTTTTTAGTAGGAAAAAATGCCTTATTTTAATACAACATCACTATTTGTGAGCACGCATGACAAATTTTTTTAAAAAAATGAGTATCACAATGACAGAAAATTTGATATATTACACCTTCAAGGAGACTGCAACCAGGCTACTTGGAAGTAAATACACAATTCCCACCACCGCCACATACAAATATGTACACATTATATAAACAAAGATTTAGAAGACACGTTGGAAGAGAAGGGTGGACATGGCCATATGTGTATATGTGAGCATATTTTCCTTAGAAACATATAACATGGTTTTCCTTCATTTTAACTCAGCTCAAAGAAATTCTCAATCTAAAACTAAACACAGGAAATAGCATAAGGCAAGTTTACATTTTCCTGGGAGCTATTAATTGGAAGTATACAATGTTTTGCATTTTTTTTAGTATAAAATCCACACACAAACAGAAGTTATAATATAGTGCTTGCCACTCAAGTGCAATATTACCAAAAGGCTTTCTACACTACAATTTACAACACTGAAAAGGAGTATCCATGCGGAATAGGTGATCAGGGCTTCCAAACACTTCTAATGGAGGATCCAAAGAGTACAATGCAGTTAGATTGATAAGGGATTGTCTTCTTCCCACTGACAATATGTCCCTGCCTAAAGACAAGCCCTTGCCGGCACGCTGCTGTGTAGTCACTACAGCCACCTGCCGGGGGTCCCAACACGCAGGCTCGTCTCCTCTACTGGACCCGACAGTTCTCACTGGGCTTGGTGGCGGCCTCCGGGCCGGGGCTGAGCCGGCCTCGCTTGGGCCTCAGGCCTTCCCGGGGGCTGCCCGCCGAGCGCCTCTCAGGAAGGTTACTGACCGAGAGCGGCCTCGCGGTGGGTTCTCGGAGGGTGGCGCCCCGCTCCGCTGGGCTCTGATGGGCGACCTTGACCTGCAACACAAGCACCTTTGTTAGAGGTTTTGACCACATCCCACTTCTGCAGCATCAAAAACGCTGTCACCAAATGTTAAGTTAAACCCTTCTTCCCAGGGAGTTGTACAGCTTCACCCCGTCCTCTCGCCTAAGAACAGGCCCCATCGAACAACTAGGGAGATGTCGGGCCCAACCTCTGACGAGTCACCTTGCAAACCTTGACACCTCTGACGGCCAGGCGGGCTCCCAAGGCCAGTGTGACACCATCAGACCACAGGGCAGCTCTTTGTAGGCGAAGACTATGTCCCCTTTACCTTTGCACCCCTTGTGCCCACAATACGCTTGACTACCTGGCAACCGTTCCATACACACCCAAGAGAGAATCCAGGCCAGCTTCTATCTATCCTAATTGAGTAATGCGACCTCCACAGGGTGTAGGCTTTATCTACATTTAAAAGACCTACCACCTGTTTCTCACGCAAGGGCATTTTAACCCTCCCTACATGGCTGTTTTGCTCCCATATGGGATTTGGATCACAGAAGGGCAGCTATGTAATAAGTCTGCTGGTAGGAAATCCCCCTTCTGATGTCCTGCCTTTTAAGAGCAGGAAGGATCTCAGAAAATGTGAGACTATAAGAAGCAGAGGAGAGTCAGGACTTCTGAGGTTTACACGTAGTGAAAGAAGAAGGGGGTTGAAGAGAAAATGGAGCAAGACAGGTGAAGTGCACAACAGCTTCATTTAACCAAAGTTAAAGGCCAGAGTGGGAGAGTCAGGGAGGAAGACCTTTACGTAAAACTGGAGGACGGGCCCTTGACAAGGGTGATGTGTGCCCAGCACCGACACTGAGAAGCAGCCAACTGCCGGTGACCTCCTTCTGAAGCAGTAAGAAGAATGGAAATTATTTCCCCACTTATATTCTTTCCATAGGAAGTGCGTTGCTTTAAAAGGCAGCTAAATACTTTTCATTACAGAAACCATAGCAAATCTGGCCAACAGATCAAATCCCTGGGAAGCCCTCCTCCACCTCCGATTATGTGCAGGACATGTAAAAGGAGCAGCAGCCTTGCAGGCCCAGGACCAGGACTCAGTGGAAAATCACAGTCATGGAAAGTTGAAGGAAAAAAACAGAGTTTTATGGTACTCTTTTTTTTTTTTAAGTAGAAAGTGATATAAAAGGCAGGCATTTCCCTTGAACCCATCAGATGCAGGAGAATCAAATTTCTAGGTTCACCATAAAAAAAGAGAAAGCTCACATTGGGAAAAGAGAATCTGAGCTAGTAAAACTCTTTCTTAACCCCAATTAAACAGCCAAAGTCCATCCCTGCACTTCCCCCACCTCTAGATTCAATTTTTCTGAGTTGGGGAAATTATAGTCTGTGATCAGAGTTTAAACTATGCTTTGATCCTCATGTTGGTCAGTTAGCCTCAGATTTATCAATAATGAGGTCAAATTCACCAAGTACTTACACTCTTAAGTGCATCCGAAACCTAACTGTCTTACCAACTGTCGGCAGCCACATGAGGAGAGGGCAAGTGTGCGGACAGCTCAGTGAAAATGGACCTCATGAGCAGGGGAAAAAACAGCAAGCCCCCCCATACTGTGACTGACTGATGCTGCAGTGACAGCACCATCCTCCTCCACAATTCAGTGGTCGATCCACCAGCACCAACCAACCCCAGGTTCAGGTCAAGTCCACACACAACATACTCCTTTGTCCCCAGCAAGCTAGGGGCTCCTAGACTTATTCACCCCAGAGACATAAGAGAATGACCCTCACCTTGCCTGTGTTTCACCCACTTTTCCCCCTGAACTTGTCAGATGTCACCAACGGTCCTGCTACATGACCCAGGGAATCATCTCACTCAAAACTCAAGCCATTCCCTTCAGGTAAAGGCTCATAATCCAGACTTTCTAAGTAGCTGCCTTAGAAAAGTGATGCCCTGCTCTATATTTTTCAAACTGAATGATGAAATATGCTTAACAGATGAGGCAAGCATTTTATAAGGCGACTCAGAAAATGCTGAATTAAATTAAAATTCAATAGGCTGGGTTTTGAAGTTTGCATCTAATCACGAAGTCTCCTATAACCTCCTCTCAAGAGGGAACCCCCCATTCACTTGCACACGTGCACGAATTGCTTAGCAATTTATAACCGTTGCTGCCTCCTGCCGCCTGTAGCTAGCACACCGATCGCCGATCTGCAGGAAACCATGGTTACAACTCTGCACTGGACATTCAACAGCAGTGTGGCGAGCAGGCCCCCTAGTGTGCAAAGCCTGTTTTCTTAGAGGTTAAGTCTCAACTCCACATGTAAACTGCTTTACTATCACTTCCTGATCACAGAAGGGGAAAATGACCCGTGTGATTTTATGAGATGATTTCCTAGCACACCTTTAAACATCTATTCATTATTGCAGTCACTTCAGGACAACATCAACAGCTCCATTCATTCAACAAACATCTGTTGAATGTAAGACGTGTATCAGACATGGGGACACTGGTAAACCATAATCAGGAACCTCACAGAATTCACCCTGCAATTCAGAAGGCAGACTTTTAAGAAAGTAATTACAATAAAGTGAACTGGCATAAAATAATGGAAGTGCAGGGTACTTCTACCTAGTCATGATTTTCTGTTTAAGGAGCCAGGCAAATACTTCGCTTCATCCCCACAAGTGGGAGACCAGCAGGAGGGCTACTCGTGTGCACTGAGGAGGAGGGAGCAGCTCCCAGGCAGCCAGCTAAGGAAATGGCCCGGCCCCACCAGGATCTAAACCTGACCCCTGGATTGCAGGTCTGGGACTAGCTTATGGGTAACAACTTTGGTCAAGCTTGGAGGCTTCACCATGTAGAGGCACTGGTTGCTTTATGGAAAAGAAGCTGTTGTTATGGCCACTGGAAAGTCAGGACCTATTCAATAAACTCTCTTCAGTGTTTTGTTGTTACCAGATCCAAACGTTAAATCTAAATGTGTGTGTGTGTGTGTGTGTGTGTGTGTGTGTTGGGGGGGGAGAAATGGGGTAATTGATGGAGGAAGGAAAAACATTGCACAAAATAGTAGAATATTTCTAATATAAGTAATGGATGGTCGACTTTAATGAGTGAAAGAAAATTTCAGACCTTTCCTCCTCAGCCGAGTTTAAAAAAAAATTTACTATAATATAAATTATGAATAAACTTAATACTAGATATAAATTCCTCAATACTTAGACCTCTTATACATCAACAAACAAATTTGCAAATATGCTCATTCTGATGCAGCTAATCGGTGATGTCACTGTTTTGGTACCCAAAACCCCAATGAGAAGCACACCCGCTGACTTCAGAGTCATTACATTATACTAAGAGGGGTGACGACACTTTCAAAGCTTCATTTGCTGGTTCAAGTTAATCAGATTGCACACTTCAACTCTGACAAGCAAGCAAAAATCAACCAAGTTTTAATATTCTTGAAGCTATTCCAGCAACTTCCAACAATATTCCTGTAATCCGTAGCTGACGAAACGCTGGGAGAAAAGACCATGGCACTGAGGGAGAGAGCAGGCTTGAACTCTGGGCGTTAAACCTTTGACTCTCACTTTCCTCCTCCTTCCACGATACTACTTGCAGTGAGAGGTCAATAAAGAGAGAACACGAAATGTGAGCATTCAATAGGATGCACACACTTGTGTCCCCCAACGGCAGCTGCAGGTGTGGATTACAGTGATGCAACCAACATTTGTTAAGCAAACATTCCCTATGCTTTAAATAACATTTACTGGGCTGTTTGCAAGGGACAGAGATCACTATGGTCCTAGCTCTCAACAAGCAAAATTGTATCCATAAACAGAGCTCCTTACTTTACACATCTCATAAAATACGTGCTTTATGTAGAAAGTAAAGGAGTAATAAAAAGTGAAGAATCGGTGTGGCTGGGTGAGAAGAAAAAGCATGAAACTATTATGACCGATGCCTGTGCCAAAAGAAAAACTAGCTCTTCAAATCCTTCAAGGGTAACATCTGACATGTTCTTACAAGTCTTCTGAGGTCTAACAATGCCACTTGCCATCAAACTCCATACCTGGCCTGCTGGGTCAACGAGACTAGAGAGCACAACAGTGATATTTATCCCCAGGGCTGCTCACTGACCCACTTACACCTCAGGCAGAGAGGAAGGACAGGCTTTGAAGGGCTCCCAAGTCCGAGCGCAGTGTCAAACCCTCACCCAGGGAACACTCATTTCCTGGATTTCAAACTGCAGATACTGTTCAGAGGAATTTACCTTTTGTGATCTGCTGCCACCCACTGTTGGTTTGGAGGTCTCGGCGTGATTTTCTTTGTGGGTACTTGGTGGGGATGGTGTTAACTTCTGGGCAGCAAGGCGGGGGCTGGTCCTCGTTGCCATGGTTGTTCTTCGCAGGACATAAGGGCTTGTCTTTCCCGTTGGGATATCAGCAAACCCTGAGGACAGAAAAGGCTGCCTGTCAACACTGCTAGGTCCAATTCCATGCATAATGGAAAAGACACGCATTCGAGATAAACCGAGATAAGTGGAACTCCAAAAACGCTTTCTCCTAGCCACAGTGGACAGAGATTAACTTCACAGCTACCCTGGGAGCCGTCAAACTGAATAACTAACTAACTAACTAAAAGGTTTTCTCTTATTAAAAATGTAAAAAAAAACACACAATGGGAAAATACCAAGATTTCCCTGCTTCTTCTATGAGGATGTCTTAACTTGTGTTTTTCTAACATCTGAAGAACACACCAGACAGGCCCTTCTGTAAAACCTGGATTAGAGAGAGGGGGAAAAAGAGGGGAAAATGGAAAGAAAAAATAAAAACGAAAGGCCAGTTCTTGTTTACAGGGGGGAAATGTAAAATGCTAGCAGCTTCTTCAGGTGACTCCTCTCAGAGGCGAGATCTGACCTTGCTGAGAGTGATTTCAGTCTCACTGGCTGCATACATCACCTCCTTCCACAGAAGGCCCTGACGTGATTTGTGATGACCAAGAGGAGAAAGTCAGCCCCAGGGACACTAAATGACAGGATTATCACACACACACTCCAGAGTGGCATTAGCAGGTTACCAAAGCAACATTTGGTTTGTTTTTGTTTTTAACCCTTTAACTACAAATAAAAAACAGTAAGGAGAAAACAAAAGCTCACTCTCTGGGGCTGGATTTCCTAAGGGCTAGAGTGACTCAGAACAGTGCTTCTCAACCCATCTATGGCTAAGAATCAGTTTTGATAATTTTAGGGGGGGAGGGGGATAATTTCTAATCTTCTATGGAATAATACTTTTGTACAATACAGCAAGAACAAATCATAAAGAAATGATTATGTTCTTGGATGTTGTGACAATGTCAAATTGCTATGAAAATTTTAAGCTCTTACTCTTGATTTCTATACTTTTTTTTTGGTGATAAACCAGTAACAAGTTCCCTGTCCCTAGGACGCACTTGGAGGATCACTGAGGTTTAAAGAAAAAAGGGGGGGTCCCATGGCTCCAGCCAGAGGGCCAGCATCATCGGGCCCATCATCCAGGGCCTGACTATGGACAGGAAAGCTTGAAGAGTACCCAGAAGAGCCATGTTTACAACACTCGCCATCAGCTTTCCACACGGCAAGATGGGGATTTTTCAACACAGGAATATCAGATTCTAAACAGGTTTTTAAGTCATTTTGCAAATGTACTAGCACTTTCTGTAGTGGGATATGAGCAACTATATCCTATTTGGTCTCATGAAAGAGAGAAAAATATACACCTTAAAAGCAGGCGATCGCTTCTGAATGTTAGTTCGCCTAATTGCACAATAACCTAAAACTCAACGCTTCTGTCTTTTCACATGGGAAATTCCATGTGGGTTTTCAAAAGGACATAGATAATTCTGTTTTACTACCATGCCATACCTTTCTTTACAACTTCTGGAAGCCCCTCAAGCTCAAACTCAGTGTCTTCTGCACCCTCTGCAGGGTGAACACTTCTGGCCACCTTCCGGCTTCTCTTAGGAACAGTGTCTGGGGTAGAAGGCGCTGTTCCTCCCCCACTCTCCCGAATCCCACTGGGCCTTTGCCTTTTGCCTGGAGCTTTACTCTGGCCAGATGATTCCTGCTTTTCAGTAACAGAGGAGACTGGAGATGGTCCCGGAACAACAGAGTTGGGCGAAGAACTTTGGGCATTAGGTTGAGATTGTTGTGAACGCAGACAAGTGACTTGTGTCTCTAACACCTCTTTGGCCCTCTCCAACTTCTCGTGGCTTATGAGCAGCGAACAGTACTTATCCAGGTATTCGTCAGCCTCCTTGCTTTTCTCTTCAAGGGTTTCTTTCAGTTCTTTCACCTCAGTCATTAGTTCATCGACGCTGGCATCCACAACAGGACCTGTCAGAAGTCACATCATGTCACTTGACACTCCTCTAGCTGACACTGGACATCATTAAGCAAAAACCTTAGACTTGTTTTTCTATGCTTTTGTAGAAGTGGGGGAGATGTATCTATGCATGTTCTTAAGAGTTCAAACAATCCTTTGTTGGGAGGGATCACATCAAGGTAAGTAGTCTAGTAGATTACATAAGTCTTAATAGGCCAGCCTAAGTAAAACCCACCAAACTCTCAACCTCGTATGTCAGCCAGCACATCAAACTTTCCTGTAGTTGCTCCTATGAGATCAAATGGATTAATTTAACACATCCCCCATGTTCCCTGTCCAATCTTTCCACCATATGGGAATGAACAACAATGTAAGTTGGTAAAGAATATGAAGTCTTGGTTGTGATGGTTTTGGGAGGCAGAAGGGGAACAGTGACAAGACAGGTCCAAAAAGCCCTGAAAACCATTTGTAATCATTGGAGAGTCCAATGGACAAAAGCTTGGGGGATGCTATAAAGGTAGGAGTCTTGGTCAACTTGTAGCTGCCATGTGGCGTAAAATCCATTAGAAAAACTCCCCGGAGCCCAGTACACTCTGAAGACTCTTCTGGGCAGGAAAGATCATTGGCCCACCCTGCTGAGCTTTGATCCAGCACCCTGCCGAGCTACGGTCCAGAAGAGCCACGTCTACAATGTTCGCCACCATCTTTCCACATGGCAAGCAGCATTCCACTCAAGCCTAAGTGGAGAAAGGTTGTCTTTTCTTTTTTATTTTACCTCCATATCCAAAACTATAGCTCCCCACCCCTCCCGTGTGGCTGGTCCACGATGATGGGCCAGGGCAACCAGAATCAGCTATTTGAAAGTTGCCAGCGCCAGCTCAAAGGCCAATCTGCCAGTGACGTAGGAGCTACAGAGATGGACGTCACATGAAAAAAACTTCCTGGAATGGCCCATCAGCAAAAAGATTTTTATACGTTTCATAGAACAGAAGATGTGATAATCCTATTTCAAAATGTAGGCTCCATTCAGAATCCTATGAATGACCCCAAGCTGAGCACAAAATTCAGAAACTGGAAAATGGACAACTGCGGAGAATCGGCGCGCAGGACTAACAGAGCACTAAACCCACGCCCATGCACACACCAGGACTCGCGAGTGCTGGCTCCTGGCTGTGCCCAGCTGGCCCCACCTGATTTCTGTTTCTCTCGCGTGGCGTCTTCAAGGCGAGACAGCTCTTTCTGAAGCAGCTCCTTCTCCTCTTCCAGCTGCTTACAGGATTTGATCAACAACTTTATTTTCCCCTGGGCACGCTCCTTTTCCTTCTTCAGCTGACTTGCATGTTTTAGATTGTCCATCTACAAAACAAACACTTGAATTTAAAGCCTTCAATATTTTTATGAGGACAGAGGAAACTAATTATGAGACACAATTTAAGAATTATTATGTTCAAACTAAAACATCTAAAGATGAACAAAACAATTCACCTTTTCTACTAAGTTTCCCAAGTCTCCCCAGTAGACACTGATTTTGCCACTCCCCTTCTTAGTATCAGCAAGCATAAAGCGTGGTGCTAAGACAAGGTTCTCTTAAGTGGCTCACCACGCCTGTGTTTATCCAACGGGAATCACACCCAGAGGGCAGGAATAGGGATCCACGGACATATTCTTGGTGAGTCCAAAATTCGGAGAGAATTATATTCCCATTTGTAATCTTGTGCTGGTGCAAAATTTCAATACCTAAGATGGCATTTGTTTTAGTCACACCAAATGAAGGCTAAAGAATATTATGGATCACAATACAAATTTAAATTTTATCAGTAGCAACTGGAAAGTGAACAGAATGGTGGGAGAATTAGAGCTTCATGTACTTCTCAGAGAGTTCAAGTTCCTTAACCACAACTGCAACATCCAAAAGAAGCTCTGCAAATGATTTAGAGGCAAAACTTCACCGGATACCAAGGTATTTACAGCTTTTATTGTTCCTACCTTGAGAACAGTCACACATTTTGCTATAGAAATATGGATTGGTATGAAGTATTACCCCAGGTCCCATTAGGATATCATATAATACATGGCATATGCACTGTATTATGTAATATCTCAAAAATGCAGAATTCTAAAACAATTTAGCTCTAAGAGTTACTGATAAGAGATCATGAATATATAAAGGCAAACCAAACTATAAAAAAAACACACCCAAGCACCATTATCCATGCTGCTAGCAATTTAATTATTTGTATATTTCATCTTGAGGTCACTTATTAGCAATGCTGCAGTTCATCTGTACTTGTGAAATTTTCTATTTCTGTTTCCAACCATAACCGGATTAGAGATGGATTAAGTCAATTTCAACAATGCTTATCAACTGATACCTCATTAAAATTATATGTAATCTGAACAGACTCCACAATGCATCATTTTGTACATGGTATGTATACAAATAGACATTCCCACAGTGAAACTGTCAAAGATTAAACAGGCAGAAAGGGAGTAAATAAAAAGGTATACCCAAAACTACTTTCTATTAGTCAACCTAACATCTCTCATTTTGTAAAAGAACATCACTGACCATTGTTATTCTGAATTTCATGTGTGTATTTTATTGGTATACTTCCTTCACCATGATAACTGTATAAGGGCGATAAACCTAAGAAGTTTATACCTAGCTTTCTGTCTGAATATATTCAATATACAAACATCATACTTTTAAAAATTTAAATCATCTTTTACTAAAGACCTTTACAGGAAGATATTTATTTTCCAGGTTCGTTATTATACATTCTGGATGGTATTCATTTTATGAAAAATATCTGTAGGAATCAAAGCCTCCCTTTCCAAGTAGAATTCCTGAAGCACCACCTCCCGTCTAAGAACCCTGAGAGGAGGGTTCACCTCCATGTTCCCTAAAGAAAAGAGCTTTATGGTCCCTCCACAGAGAGGGAGAGGAGAGTGCACACATACCTGTGCCTGACCAAATGCTCTGCCTCATCTTTGCCAGAGGAAAGTGGGTTTGGTGACAGCAGTGAACTTGGAGACCCATCAAGCAAGACCTTGGAATTAGCCACCAAGTTACCTAGGGGCACCCCCTAATCTATTAGTAGTTTGAGCTTCACGTCTATCTCGAGAAGTCTTTAACATACTCTAGTTTGAGAGGGTTCACCGAGCAATGGATAAAGTTCATTCAAGCTATGAGACTGTAGGCCATCCACTGATTTTTAAAAAAACTCAGCAGTGCCCTGGCCAGTGTGGTTCAGTTGGTTGGGCATCAACCCATGCATGGAAAGGTTCAATTCCCAGTCAGGGTACATACCCAGGATTGATCCCCCATCGAGGTGCAGACGGGAGGCAACTAATGGGTGTTTCTCTCTGTTTCTATTTCTCTCTCTCTTTCTCTCTCTCTCTTTCTCCCCTCCTTCCTCTCTAAAAATCAATAAAAACATATTTAAAAAATAAACTCAGCAGAGAACTGATGAGATTATTATTTATAACTATAAAAACCTTTTTCATAAAAATGAAACCTCATCATTCAATACCATTAAAACAACGATTATTCTGTATAAACCATTCGAAGTCATGAAACAATGAGAAGTAAACATACCTTGGTTTTCTTCAATTCTTCTAAAAGCTCAGTGGCTGCTTTCAAGGAATTATTCAGTTCTTCTTTACTGGACTTTAAGAGGTCAATCTCCACCTTCTGAGAGCTGAGACATTCTTCCATAGAAGCCAATTTCTCTTGATATGTCTGGATTTCCATTTCATGCTAGGGCAGAAAATGCTACTTTAGCCAGGAGGTTCAGCTAAAAACATTGTAAACAAAACAAATGAAAAATAAAACTGCTGTTCCAAGGACCATTCCAAATGGTCTTGAAACTCTCCTACTATTCTACTCCAAGGTGGAATCTTTAAAAATTCAGTTATAAAATGAGACACGTGCAGATAATCGGGGGAAAGAGTGACGAAAACATGATGGGACCCGTCCTAAGGTAGTCTAGCATAATAATGCAGAACTTTGACCTTCTTGCAAAAAATGCCTCATTCCCATGGTCAACACACACTTTCCAACCTCCCCCCCACCCCCGCAAGTAACCAAACTCCACACTTCACCTGTTCGTTTGCGTCCAGAAGCAAAGTTTGGTGTTTCTTTTCAGCTTCCTGGAGCTGGAGCTGATACTCAGCTAGTTCTTCTCTCGTTTTCTCTTGCTTTTCCATCTGGTCTTTGTGTATGCAATCCAAGCTGCTTTTCAATGCACTGTTTTCTAACATGAATTCCTTTAATTGACCCTAATGAGAAAAGTTATACAATCATGGGAAAATAACCAAGAACCTTAACATGTCTCTTCAGGAAATACTGAGTACCGAGGGGATAGAAACAAGACAACAATCCGCACAGAAGAGTATATAGCAGTGTATTCGCTGTAACTACAACTTCATCTGCAGTGACAATTTCCTCTTCCAGCCCAGCCACCCCCAAGGTCACATCCACTGAGACCACAGAATCTCTGAAACCTGACTCCACTAAACCACTCCGGGGCTATACCCTCTGAGGCTACAGGGCTCCTTATTTAAGTGTTTCCATTGCAGTAATTCCTTGAACCCGTCAACAGCACCACCATCATGACCTGCACACTCACCAGCTTAGATTCCACGTTCAGTCACTAAGAATGTCCGTCCAAATGCCCTCTCTCTCAGGCATTTGTGCAGGACAGGCAAAACCCGAGCCCTGGGGGCATCTGCCTTGCCTGCGCCTGATCCCAAACAGCTGCCTCATCGTGTCTATATGCATGTCGTGTCCACTGCCTCATGTCCCATTCACTCAACCCTCTCCAACCTGGTTTCAGCTGACTCCTCTGAAGTAGCTTTTCATGGCATCGTCCACCTCGACGCTGCAAATCCAAGGGGCACGCTTCAGTCCTCGCCTCATCTGACTCTCAGCAGGATCTGAGCTGCTGACCACTCCTGCCTTGAGAGAACCTCCACTCTTAGTGGCCAGGACATGATACTCCCCTGGTTGGCCTCCTTCTGCTCCATCTCACCCCGCACGCTGGAGGTCCTCTGGGCTCAGTCTGTGTTTTCTACCACTCCCATAATTTTTAAATACGACCTATATTCTAAACTAGCCAAATGAAGGTACCCACCCCAAAACTTTTCTTCAAACTCCAGCCTGGAGTATTTGGTGGCACTCTGGACATTATTCTACCACTTTACCATAACATGGCCTTCCTTCCTTTCCAATCTTTTTCTATATCATTTTCCATCTGATTCCAGCCACAATGGCTTCCTTTCAATTTCTAAAAAAATACAAAGATCTTTCTAACCTCAAAACATTACCACACTGCTCTCTAGACCCAGAAGGTTCTGTCTTCTAGCGGTTCTTTGCATGTGACATTCTCTTACCAACCAAACTCAACTAGGTTGTTGCCTACCCCCACCCCCCAATCCCAGTTTTTCTGCAATAAAGAATCTCATTTGTTTCCTTTACAGCACTTAGCAGTTTGTGATTACTTCATGTTTCCTACTTAACACTTTATTGTGCCTAGACTATAAGCTCTGAGTAGGAGCTGCACAGGAGACCTACAGTTCAACATTCTGCCCCCTAACCTTAGCAGTGCTTGTTAGTTATAGAATAAATAAATGAGTGAATGAAGCCACTGCAAGCTACCATACTCATATGTATAAATCTAAGGCTAAACACCTAGCTTTTCTTTTCAGTAGAGCCTAAAAGTGAAATACAGATAACAATATACTTGGGATAGTCCCAAGATGCTCAGTGCCAAAGGCAATTTCAGCAGATGCAACACTCAAATTTATCATTGGTACAAACTCCTTCCACAAAGCATTGCCAGAAAACTCCTTAAATCAATAGCTGAAATTAAATGCCAAAACTTTTAAATTTTCATTAGCTTAAAATACAGTAGTTAAAGGAAAGTACAAATTTCCCCAACTTCTTATACAGGCTGTAACAAATGTCATTTCAACTGCGATTATTCGGGGTCATAATCCCAACTCTATTTCGCTATCCTTTTGTAAGTATTCCTCAGGATGAAGCTGCATGAGGACTATATGGATATGGGAATGTTTACCATGTACCTGGGTCTGGCACACAGGTCTCACTGCATCTGCAGCTCTCCATGCACAGTGGCTGCTACCTGGGGCTCAGTGTTAAGAGACTCAGGAGGAATCGAGGCGGTCTGAGTCAGCAGCCTCTGCTATGGGAACAGCAGTGGGGAGGGGCAGCTATAAATCTGCCACAGTAAACCTGCTCTGAAATAGCACCCGAGACTGCTCTCCCTTTCCGTCTTACTGAACTTTCTGTTATTTTGTTAGTTCCTAGCTAGATCAGTGCATCTGTCTCCAGCAACGTTCTGGCTTGTGATCTGCGGCAGGCTAGGAAAGTAGCCTATTGAAAGCTTTGTGAAATCTATTTCTGCTGTGAGTTAATACAGTACAAGGGTTCCCCCATTTATGAAAAAGCATCTGGGCTCCATGACAGGTCTGGGTATGTGTTCAGGGGCCTCTCGTGACTCCTGGGCTCACGGCAGTGCTGGCTGGTGAAGATGTCTGCAAGTCTGACCATGACATAAGCGCGGGGTTCCTTTTCTCCAAAGCTAAGACAGTTTGGGACATGGCAGGTCTTACAAAAACAAACAAGAAGAGTGTGCACAATGAATTATCCATCGGTCACAGAGAAACTTACTTTGCTGCTCTTTACTTCTTCTGACATTAAATTTAATTCTTCAGTTAGCCGATTTTTCTCCCCGCTGAATTCTTCCTCCAACATCGACATTTTCTGCATCATCTCGTGCATTTCTCTCTGCAGCTCAGTCTCCTTCGAAGTCATTGCATTCACCTGAAATTTAATCTTTCATCAGGGCCTGCTTTTGGTTGTCTGTTTTGATCAAATTAATCCCTTCCATACAACATATTCATGACATCACTTCAGGCTTCAACAAGAAAATGGGACCCAGCTAAGCCTCCTTTTACTAATCCACTCAATTAATATGCTCAGATCCTACTGGTGCTCAGATCCTTTCTTCTCAGCAAAGATTTAATAAAAGACAGCAATAAGAAAAGGATTGACAAGGAAAGATAATATTAGTATTAAAGTCCTGCATAAAGGCATTAATTTGAATTAAACTTAAACCTCAGAGATCCTGTATGAGGCAGCGTCTTAGATTTTTATCATTTCTAAGATCTCTATTAATCCTCCAATGCCATACTGAGCTGCAAGAAACACGGCTCTGATCAGCACGGCCAGCTAAGGCTCTCGTTTGCATTTGCTCCCTGACGTTGAAATAGTGTGGTATATTTTTCCTAATCATCTCCACCAGAGCCGCCATCTCTTGCAAGCCACCCGAAAACTTGAAATTCTTGGAAAACACAGTTATGATCGATCTCATTTTCTGGACACGCCCTTGCTCCTTTAATATCTGTCCAGTAAAACTGTGATTTGAAGGAATCACTTTCCTACATCAGTAAGCAAGCACAGAGGGCAAAGAACTTAAATTTTCATTAATAAGTGAGCCTATTGATGGCAGATCTTCCCTTTAATCATCAGCTAACAAAACAGGAGCCTGCAGCACAAGAAGGTACAAAAGAGGGGCATTGAAAGCACAAATTCCCCAGGACACGTACTGGGAGCTGTGAGGGTTCTGTTGGTGACAATATCACCACCCTAATAGCTTTTTCTCCTAAGACAATAAAGGCAAGGCAGGGGCAAAGGGGCTCCCTTCTGATCCTAACTAGTACCCGTTATACCCTCTACAGCAGTGGTTCTCACCTGGGTATGGGAGGTTACTATTCTGATGCATTGTGGGAAAGGGAAATGTAATGAACCAGGAACTGCATATCCCAGAGCTTCTCCCATGTCCAGGTGCCACACTGATAACCTAGGCCAACGCATAGAAGAGTCCCATGCAAATGTGTGCCACAGCAAAGCAAGAGTCACTACTGCTGCAGCCAGCTGAATGTCCCCAAAGGTCAAGACCCCGTAAACTTCAAGCCTTTACCAAGTTTGGTCCAATACTGCAAACACCGTCCAGAAGGAAGTACGACTCACCCAGTGGTTTCCCTCCCTCGTGACAACACATGTAAATGTATATAAAGCCACTTACTTGTTCAACAAAAGATATTTTTTCCATTTTTGTCAATTCAAGTTCTTTCTCCAGGTCCTTGTGAGAAGCCTGCAGCGCTTCGAAGGCGTCCTGCAAAGCGTCATTTTTGGACTGCAGCCCTTGGATCTTCTGCTCCAATTCCACCGTCAGAATCTCCAGGTCTGCTTTTTGCCTCTTCCAAACTTGCTGCTCTCCTTCCACCTGGGACAGTTTAGAGACAAGCTGCTCTCGGTCTTCGATTTGAATTTTTAGTACATTGATTTCTTCGACCTTCTTTTCGAGTTTCTGTTTACCATCTTCTACTTCCTGAATAAGGCCGTTCACAGAAGACTGCAAAATAATGCAATTACTTTTGGCCTCGTCAAGGCCTTGCAGCAACTGAGACTTCTCATGTTCAAGATAATCTACTTGACCACTCAGATCCTGTTCTCTGGCCTTCCAGGCCTCTTGGTCATCGCACAAGGCCGTTACTCTCTCCTGAAGCTCTTTCAATTGTGTTTGAAGCCTCTCCTCAGCAATTTTAGATTCTTCTTTCAGCTGAACTTTCTCTTGCTCTTTTTCTTGCAATAGATTTTCAAACGAAGAATTTAATGTTTCTAATTCAGATACTCGGCCTTGCTCTTTCTGCAGTTCTTCTGTCAGATTTTCTTTCTCTGCCCTTGCATTGACAAGATCTAGTTCCAGATCTCTCAGATTTGGGGCTATCTCCTCTATTTTTGCTTTTAGGGCCTCCACCTCTGCTTTGGAATCCGCCGCTTCCAGAATCACAAGCTCGTGGTTTTTTCTTGACATCTCCAGTTCTTTTTCAAGGTTCTCTACCCTATCCTTAAGCAAATCCGCACGATGCTTAATTTCCTGCTGCTCTTTTTCATCAGCTTCTAGGCGCACTTTCAGCTTCTCGATGCTCTTTCTCAGCTGGTGCACGCCCTGCCCTGGGGAGCCCAGGCTCTGTTCTCTGACCGTCCAGGTTTCTTGGTCATCACACAAGGCTGCCACCTCCTCGCTCAGCTCTTTCAATTCTGCTTGAAGCAATTCCACTGCAGCTTTGGATTCTTCTTTCATCTGTATTTTTTCCTGCTCCTTTTCTTGCAATACAGTTTTAAAGGAAGAGAGTAGTGCATCTAACTCAGACACTTGACCTTGTTTTTCTTGCAGCTGCTTGGTCAGATTTTCTTTTTCGGACCTTATCATGATGAGGTCTAATTCCAAAGCTTTCAGGCGTTCGGTGGTCAATTCTATTTGTGTTTTCAGGGTCTCCACCTCTGCTTTGGAATTCTCAGCATCAAGAATAACTGTCTCTTGGTTTTCCTCTGCCATCTGCAATTCTCTTTCAAGGTTCTCAACTTTATCCTGAAGGGAATCATTCTTGCGCTCACTTTCTTTCAGCTTCTCTAGGACATGGAGCTGCCTCTTTTCGTCGGCCTCGATGCGGACCCTCAGTTTCTCAATGCCACTTCTCAGTTGCTGCACCTCGTCTTGGGTTGAGCACAGCCTCATGGCGACCTCGCCTTTTTCCATTACTGCAGCCTCCAAGGCCTTAGCAACAGTCAGCTTTTCCTGCTCCAGTTCATACAACTTGGTCTGCAGGCTCTCCGATTCCCTTACAAGCGATTCCTTCTCGTTATTCAATTGTCCGATTTGGTTTTCCAGCTCACTTTTTTCTAAAGACAATGCCTGTGAGTCCTCTCCCAAGCGCTGCAGCTGCTCCTGGAGACGGGCGTGATCTGAGGACAAAGTCTGAAGGAGCTCCGTCCTGGCCTTCAGCTCGGCTTCCACCACATCAACGTGCTGTAGGCACTCCCGCTGAGGCTCCAGCTCGTGAAGTTTCTCCTTCATCTTTTCAGACATCAAGTCCAACTCTTTGTTGTCTTTTGACAAAGCATCTAATTCTCCATGAAGCCGGTTTCTCTCACTTGTGACCACAGAGAGCTCTTCCTCAAGACAGCTGATAACTCGCTGCTTGTTTTCACTGTCTTTTTCTAAATGCAGCTTCCCTGCCTGAACTCTCTCTAAGTCAGACTTGATCCTCTGCAGCTCGTTTTCCACGTCGAGGAATCTCTCTCTCCAGGGGTCGGCCACCTTGGTTACACGATCTTCAGTAACTTCATGGGACAATTTAGCTGTGCCCATTTCTAAACTAGAGCTGAGGCCTCCTGAACTTTCTACTCTCTGGTGGAACTCTGGGTTATCACAAGAAAGGATTTTCAATTTTTCCATTAAATCTGACTTTTCTTTCTTAAGTTCTTCAACTGTTTTCCTCAGTTCTCTGCATGTTTCAATCTTGGTAGTTAGTTGCACTTCCTGTAAGTTGAGTTTTGAATTTAACTCTTTTATTTCACTTAACAAAATTTCAACACTTTTGTCACGTTCCTCTATGACATGAAGTAATCGCAAATTCTCATTTGATGTCTCTTTTACCTGCAGCTGGAGATTCTGAGTGGTTACCTGAGTCTCTAGAAAATCCATAGGTACCAAAGCATTAGGACCAGAAAGTGACAACTCAGAAATGCATTCTGGAAAGTCCTGGGTTTTGTCTTCCAGTGGGGAATCAGAACTGGTTTCTGGAGACAGCTCCTGAGGACTTTCTCCTGCCTGCAGAACTGCCACGGTCTTGGTGACTTTCTCCACCTCTACACTGAGGTCCTGCTGAACATCTTTTTCACAAATCAGATGAACGTCCTGCTTTGCTGTTCTCTCTTTAGTTTCCGAAGTACATTCTTCTGATTCTTTTGTGTCACAGCTATCGTTTCCACCCTGAATAGCCTGAGTTGTAAAAGATAACGAGAATGCATTATTTGTTTCAGGAATCATCATAATAGAATAAATTGTCTTCATTGCTACTTTATGGAAAGTGGTTTCTTGCCTCTGCTAAATATGTCTCTTCAAGTGACATATTTCATACATTCTCTTCTCTCCACCCAAATATTCAACACAATTAAACAAACATTCAGTAAGTGTTCTCTCTAGGCAAGGCACCGGGTAAGGTACTTATAATGAAAGCAAACTCTCCAGTTATGTGATCATCTACACTGACATACTTGTAGTTCATAGTTTTTCTGGCTAGGAATAGTGAAGGTAGCCTAAATATAAAATTTCTCTATGATGATCAAACAAGAGGCTAATCAATTCCACATGAAACACTCAGCTTCCATCTTCAGCACTTCTGATAGTCTTCAATAAGAGAAGGCAGTAAGGTTCCTGACCAGATTGCCAGCCCAAGGACTGAAGCACAGAGCCTGCACTTACTATCTATATTCTTAGATAAATCACATGTTCTGGACATCACCTTCCTCTCATCTGTAAAATGGGGATCAGCTGCTGTGACTACCCCTGCTGCCTCCTCACCACCTGTCTTTCCTATCTTACAGAGGCAGACAGAGGGAACAAAGTGACACTCATCAACTGTACAGCATTATTAGTTTAGGTGGCAGACTAGAAGGACAAAGCTGTAAGTAACTAAGCATTTTTGTACTCAGTAAAGAAAGAAATGCCGTTTTAAATGACTAATACCAAATCATAGACTTGTATCATAGCAAACTGTTAGAAAATGGTTCGGTAATATGTAATATACTCATATTAGTTTCACTGACTGTAACTCTATAATGTTAAAAATAGCCTGAAAGTGCAAGAAACGCTAAAATTCATATCTCATTACCATTCCTAAGCTCTAATATAATATACAAGTGTGCTTTATTAACACACAAAGAATGAAAACCTACAACACAGACATCCTGAAGACACCATTCTGACTTCATAATGTAATTTTCTCCAGGAGAATATAAAAAACATCGTAATTTCCCATATAATAGTGTTTAAATGTAATAACTGTAGAAATTTAGCTCCCCAAGGTTTACTCATGTTGCTAAAGTTCTGATTTGTTTTCTTTAAGAACTTTGGGATATTTTCTTATGCCTCTGAACTCTAAAAATATTTTAAGTTAGGTTCAATATTGATTTCAATTCAACAAACATTTATTGACTACTGGACATATAATTAGAGAAACAGCATGTAAACCCATGTACTCACATCTTCAAGGTCAGTGACGAGCAAAGACCGAGTACTCAAGTCCAGGCCTTGTAGCTGGAGTCGTGCTACCTCGAGTTCCAGTGACAGGTGTTCCGTCTGTTTCTTTTCTGCCGCCAACTTGGACTCCATCTCCACCGTCACGCTTGCCAGCTTCTGTTGCCACTGTTCATTTTCTGACAAATGCTGCTTCCTAAGGCAGTCAAGCTCTTCCCTTTCAGAACTTAGTAACTGTTCAAGCTCTTCAATTTCCTTCTTTTTCATGATCTCTTGATTTTCAATTTTCTCTTCTAGCTTCTTGAGGGACTGCAGGTATATCTGGCAGAGGATCTCAAGTTCTTCAACACTCTTCCCTGGGGTGGATGGGACTGCTTTCTGGGGCAGATCCTCCTCCTGCAGACTGCTGTAAGATACCTCCTCTAGGTTAGACTGGTTTGTAGAAACACTCCCTTCTAAACTATTCAAAAGGGATATTTCCCCTGTCTGTTCCAGAAGATCTTTGCAAAATGACAATTCTCCCAGACTTGTAAGACTAGGGATGTCAGCCACACAAGAGAATGACAGTGACAGTGAATGCGCCTCCCCGGGTTCCATCTTCCCCTCCTTCACCAAGTCACCTTGAGAGCTTCTCAAACTCATTGACAAGACCGAATTCTCGGCCTTTAATGTGTCAACATAGGACTGTAGCTCTGACATCTTAGAGCTCATTTGGCTGTGCTGATCGTGTAAAATTTTGTGTTCGTTTTGTAAAGATGACAATTTCTCCTGCAACTCAGCAAGGTGCATTTGAACTTCTTTGTTCAACAATGTCAAGTGTTCATAGACGTGACTGTGGTCCAAAGGATTTAAGGACACCGACGTCTCTGCATTTTGTTGTTTGCCAAGCTCACCTTCTGGCATTTCCTCCACTAAGTCACCTTGGCAATGACCATTTTCATCATTTAGTATTTTAACTTCACTGACTAGGTTCTCAACGTCTTCTGCCACTTGCCTAGTTGCTGTGATACATTCTGATCTTGAGTCACTCAGCTCAGATACTGATCCAAACTTTTTACCGCGCAGCATTTCACACATGGTCTCGAGCTCATTCAGTTTGTTCATGGCCGTTTCTACAGAGCACTGTAGATGCGAGCTGTTGTTTTGACTTGTTGACAACTCATGGAGCATGGACATATAATTTTCTTCTGTATCTACTTTGTGGTCTTTAAGGCCACTGATCTCCTGTGACTGAGTGTCTTGCTGCAAATTTCCAGATCCAAATTCTCTTTGAATTGTCTGCAATTCGTGCTGTAGGTGCTTCTTCTCCTTCTCACTTTCCTCAAGTTGTACTTCCATGTGTCTTATCTTAGCTTCTAATTGTTCCAACTGTGCATCATAATTGTCTAGAAGAGTTTCTTTAACTTCAAGCTCCATCGGCAGCTGAACATGACATTTATGCATCTTATTGTCTCTTTCTGGCACAGAGTCACTAATTGGGTCCGATTCTGGATTCTGATGCTCACGTTTCGTCTTCATTAACTTCCTCAGCTGCTCAGTCTCTTGTAATAAGGCGTTCATTTCCTTTTGCATTTTGCCGCGTTCTTCTTTTAAGGCCACAATCTCTTGCTTTAAACCATCAGCCTCTCTCTTGGAATTGCTTTGAATCTCTGTGATCTCAGCTCTCAGATCTCCTTGCAATGACCCCAGCTCTTGTATTAGATTCTGGTTTCTTTCTTCGGCTAAAGCTAATTTTGCTACAAATGCTTGGTGTTCCCTTGCAAATGTTTCCTTTAGCTGTTCCAAATCATTTTTTCTGTCTTCACTAACACTAGTGCATTCGTTTAGCATGCTTTCTAATTTGGAGTTTGTTTCTTGGGCTGCTTTGTACTTCTCGCTAAGATCCTCAAATGCATTTCCTGTATCTTCACATCTCTGTAGTAAAATAAGTCTGTCTTGCTCGTACTGATTAGTTAACTCTGAAATGCTTTTTTCCCTTTCAACTAAACACTGTGAAAAATTCTCACTTTTTTGGAGTAAATCCATCTTCTCTTGATTTAAGGTTGCGTGAAGTTCCTTGAGAGTCCCATTCTCTTGGGTCAGCTCTTCAATTTCCTTTTTATTTAGAGAAAGGATGGAACTCATTTCCTTTTTCTCCGAGCTCAGAGTTTCGGACAAAAGTTGTAGCTCCTTTAGAGATTCCTGAAGCAAGTGGTTGCTCTTTTTTAATTCTTGAATCTCTGCTTGCTCACTTTCTAATCTTTCATTCAAAAGCTGCAACTCTTTGTCCTTGCTCTCCAGGGCAACTAAAGTTTCTGCAACAACATTCTGATGGACAGAAGTGTCTTCCTGTAACTTGCTAATGCGTTGGCTTGTTTCTGCCACAAAACTTTGATGCATCTGTTCTGCTTTGACGAGGTTTTCTTCTATTTCTCCTCGGATTTGTGCCAACTCTTCACACTGCTTTTGTAGATCTGAGTTCATCTGCTTTTGAGACTCCAATGAAAACTCAAGAGAAACGACTCTATTTTGTAAGATGGCTGAATTTTTTGGACTTTGGCCTGCTTCTACATGGCCGTCACTCCTTTCTGAAGGCATGTTTCCTTGTTCCTCAAGAACATTTGCAAAGGAATTATTCACTGCAGACTGCTGCTCAAGAGCCAAAAGGCTTCTGGGATGAGCCTCATTTGCCACCAAAGAATCACTGGATTTCAGCAGATCCCTGAGGCTCTCATATTCTGCTTGCAAGTCTTGGTAACGTCGGTCTCTGTCCACTATTTCACCTGACAGTAATTGAAGCTTGTGCTTTAGATCTTCAACTTGCCCAGTAAGCTCAGAAACTTTCAAACACATATTTTCCATTTCCTTCTTATGTTTCTGATCTGAGAACTCAGCTTTCTGCTGTAGCTCTGTGTAAGCTTGTTTCTGTGCCTCTACCTCCACAGTCCTGCTATCAATCACATTGTGAAGGTTTCTCACCTCGACGTTTAGGTTTTCTCTTTCCATCTCCAATGTGCATACTCTTTCGTTGTATTCATTGCTTTTTATTTTTTGTGTCTTAAGACAAGTTTCCAATTGATTAATTTTACTCTGCAAGCTCTCCTTTTCTGATTCCATCTGCTTTATAAGTTGTTCATTTTCACTTTTCCAACGAGAAAACAGAGTTTTCTCTTCTTTCAATTGTTCAAATTCTTTCTTTTTTATCTCCAAAGCACTCAATAAAGCTTCAGACTCTCTCTCTGTTTTGCTTAACTTTTCACTCAGTTGTTCAATGTGATGTTCCCTTTTCTTCAAAAGGTCTTGAGAACAGTCACGCTGCTTTTCCAGGTCAGCCAAGACAAGCTTCAGTTTCTCTAAAGTCAAGGAATTCTCTTGCTGATTTATTTTTTCTTGAAGATCTTTTAACATGGATTCCTGAGAAGTATTCTTAGCTATTAAAAATAAAATATAAAAAGCCCTGTCAATGTTTTTGGTATTTATTTTATAAGAATTTGAAACTGAAAAAAAAAAAAATCCAAACAAACCAACAACTTCTCATCTCTATAAAAACTGGCTTTATTGCCCAGTACCTCCTGCAAAGTAGATAACCTGACAATCACCTAAGCTTATATGAAGACAATGAGAGACAAGGTCCTTTTAGGGATGGTAATACATTTGTTCAGCTTCTTTCTAATAGCTTAATAAAGTGTTGTTGTATAAAATACCAAGAGATTATTTTCCTAAGCACTTGAAACTTTTTTTCCTTTTTTCTTTGTATGTGTTTATGTGTGTGTGTATGGGAATACTCACTTTATTGTGCCTCAAAGATGTTGCATGTTTTAGAAACTGAAGGCAAGACCCTCCACCAGCAAAGAGATCACGACTCACTTTACTGTGATACTCGTTTTTTGCAGTGGATGCCATCAAACCCACCATATCTCCAAGGTATGCCTGTATCTTTCATCTCTTTTGAAATACTTACTGAAAGAATGAAAACTGTGACAAAAGTAGGACTGAAAATGGAAATGTCCACTTCACTATAGAGTAATTCTGATTTCCCAGAAAAATAAGTAACAACTCTACCATTTTAGCCAAAATCCATAGGATTAAGTACAAAAGAGTAAAATGTCCTATAATCAGTAACTCTTGAGGCCTATATATGAGTATTATTGAGGAGCAATGTCACCCATATCCCAGCCCCTCATAATAAGGGTGGTGTCTATGAATTCAAGAATCATCTGGAAGCTTTTTCAAACTCCATTACAACCTTGTTTTCTGCCCCAAAACACACCTCTTGCCACTGGTCCCATCCTGTTGAGAATAACCTCATTGCTTTTATTCAACAGTGATGGGAAGGCTTCATATTCCCCGAGTCCAATGTGCGAGAATTTAAGTTGAGAATCTCCATAGTAGGTGATAAAAGCAGCATGTATTCCAAATTCAGACATTACAATAAGTGGAAAACAGATCCAATTTTTAACCTGCTAATCTCAGCCTACCTACTGAGTGATGGCTGTCAGTCGGCCACAAGGGCTATTAATCATCTCTGTTCATGAGGACCTGAGACAATGACCCTGGTGACCAACACTGGAAAACCCCCAACCCTTCACTTTTCCCATAGTTTTCTTTCAAGAAAGACTGACATTTCTACCTACTGCTATGGAAAAATTGAAAGCTGTCTTGGAAAGAGAATTTAAAAAAGAAAACAGTCACAGACAAGTGTGACATAATCCACAGACCAAGTTAAAAGAAATCCTAGATGTGCAAATACCCCAGAATAAATGTAAGTAGAAGACATATGGTACACAGATAAAAAGGAAACTAATGGTGGATTCATTTGATGTGTAAGCATAATTCTGTAGCTATAAAGTAAGAAAATAAAACCATTCAGTCAAGTAAATCATCAAAAACCAATGGTCATTAAGGGCTAGGACAACATGCACTTCATACAGAGATTTTCCATGATAAGGGAAATAGTAATGAGAGAGGAGATGAGCTGTCTGAATGTAACTAACAAACACACTTGAGACCATCAATAGCACTCTGGGGCGACAGGCAGCACTGACAATTTACTTTTGTGTGGAAAATATTTACCCCTCTGGTCTCAGAGTGCTGAAAAAACAGGCATTTGGGGACTCGATGTGTTCCATTAAAAAATTTCCAGCTATCACTCTGGAAACTAAGAAGTGGGAGGGAGAAAACATTCTCCGCATCCAACGCAGACGTCCTTCGAGAATATACGGAAAAATTCCATTTCTAATGCCATCCATCCGCCCTCACAGGAACATTAGCTTAAAGAAATGACCCTAAAACACCCAGTTTTACTTACCCCGCATTTCTTCTGCAAAATTCTGGCTCTGACTCAGACACTGCTTGGTCTTCTTCAGTTCCTCCTGCAGGTGGCAGACTTCTCTGGCGCTTTGCTCTGACTGGCTCTTAAGGAAGCTGTTTTCCTTCTTCGTTTCCTAAAGTGCACATTTACTTGGTTATAATCAAACAAAAGCTCGGGCAAACTACGACTTCTGCCTTAGTAAAGGGCCTAATGGAAGTGACTATGTATCTCACTAGGGGAAGGAATCACACTTTCCCTCTGAGTAATAAAGTCAGACATTCTTGCTTAAACCAAATGAGTTTATGAACAGAAGTTAAAACTAACACACAAAACCCAAATCTGATGATAATCCTTTTCCTTTGAGAAATATATTTCTTTGAGCTTTCTAGTTTGTCCCTAAACTTGTTAAAGAGTTAGCTCCTCAGGAAAATCCTATTTAAAAGATCCTCAAAGACACAAGCTGAAAGTTCCTATCATACCTGAATGATCAAATATATCTTTGCAAAGATCTAATGTGCTAAAAAAAATTCACATGACAAATTTTTACTTTACACTGTAAAGCCATCTTAAGGTTCACTGTTACAGGGATGTCTTTATGAGTAAATTATCTTTGATACTTTTATCAAAAAAATCTACAAGGGGCCACATGCTAGAATGGGCATTATAAAAGATGTAAATGTAAGTAAGACAGAGTCTCTACCCTTAGAGCAAGTAACCCAGTGGGGGAAGATGTGATACCAAACACTTGACACTCATGGGGATGTGCTAACTACTAAAGAGAGGTAGAGGGTGCTATGGGAAATCGGGCTGGAGCACAGAAGGAAGAATTCATTCTAGATGGAGGAAGCTGAATTTTCACAGTGAAACAGATTCTTTGGGAACCTGATTAAATGAAGTACCCATGTACCAAAATGTAAATAAAGTAGCAGAGACACAGGTATCCCCATTATATCATCTAGGAAGACATGTATATTTTTTGGCTCTTAAAACCAAGCAATATTTGCATGCTAAATAGAAGTGCTATTCCCTTTAAATATGTTTTTAAGACACACAATAAACATAAGACATACAATATCATAAATCCTCTATTTTCTCAACTTATTTTCCAACCTTCGATGCTTTTATAGCTCAAAAGTATCTCAACCTATATGATATGCCACTCTCTGGACCACAGAGAATTGGCATATACTGACAGAACTAAGGGCCTCGCATCCTTGGGGGGGAAAAATTCATATGGCTAACTTTTTAAAAAACACACTTAAATACCCCTCTGAGAAACGGGGAAATTCCAAATCTTAAAGAAACAATTAAGACCCAGCCTCCAAAACACTACTGCACCGTTAGAAAACAGATGGCCCTGGCAGTGCTGTGTTGGAAAGCTGCCTTCAATTATCAGTCTGGTTACTACCAGCAGATGGGTACCGAGGTAGCAAAGCCAAATTCAAGAAGAGGGGGAATCTGGCTAGGATAAAGGACTTGAAAACTTGCTGGCAGCTGCTGTGTTCCTGTATATATGCTCATTTCATCATCAAGATAAGACAGACCCCATTGTAATTTAAACTCCTGTCTTTGTGCTCATCCTACCTCCCTTCCTTGCTGGTAAATTAAGACATCAATCAGAACTAAAGGGCTGCTCCATCTGATCTCAAGACTGAGGCTGACATTCATACTGGGCAGTGTTAAGTCCACAAAGAAAGATCATTAAGGATCAAGATGCAATGGTGTGCCCTGGCCAGTGTAGCTCAGTCGATTGAGTATCATCCCATGCACTGAGAGGCTGCCGGTTCTATTCCGGGTCAGAGCACATGCCCAGGCTGCAGGCTGGATCCCCAGTAGTGGGGCATGAAGGAGGCAGCCGATCAATGTTTCTCTCTCTCATTCCATCCATGTTTCTATCTCTCTGCACCTCTCTAAAATCAATAAAAACACTTTTTTGTAAAGTAATGATGTTATTGACTTAAACTAACATCAATAAACTACAGACACTATAATCGTCTGTTTGTTCTTCAAGCACAGGATAATTACCATCAAGTGAGATCACAGATGTGAAAGGAGAAATATCTTAAAGCACTTTAACAAGTGTAATGGGGCATTATTAGTATTTCTTCCCAAAAATCTAACAGCAGCCAGATCTGCATGATCAGTGCTAAGATCAGCTGAATGAGTTCAACATCAGACAGGAACTGGAATTTAGCCACCTGGGTTGACTTAGTATGTTTACTTTGCAGCCTATAAAATATTTTCTTACCCTAAAAAATCAATCAAATCAAATGGCATCTACATCTGAAGGTGACAAGAAAGCTGAGAAGACACCATGTACAAAGCTGGGTGCACCCCAGAGAGGGAAGGGGGCAACTTATGTTTATGTGCCTGCTGGTCTCCACCACCTCTGTCCACAACTGGAGACATTTACATAAATAATAAGTCAAATGGAAAGATTAACATGTCTTTCCCTATTCTGGCATTAGCTCTGTAAATATTTGTTTCTAACGAAGAAATGTTCAGCCAATCCTGGGACCCAGCAGGCTTCTAATGCTACAGCTACAACCAACCCAAGGATTTTTAAAAGGCCAGAATTTAGAAAATGAGCATCGGAAAATGGAGCTGTAGGCTGCCATCCATCCGCAATTAGTTTTCTGTGAGGCTACAGCCACTTAAGACTTGATTGGGTAGCTCATTATCAACGATGAGTTAAGCATACAAGTATACATTCTCCTAGGCATCTCCTGCATCCTGACACGATCTGCAAAACTGGGCACAAGTCTGGAAAAAAGCAACAAAAATCCCTATAACCGCAAGCCAGCATCTGAGCTTAGCAAGCTATTCCACCCAGATCAACTCTGGTTTAGGAGCAGCGAGGGAGGCATCCTTTCCTAGGGCCAGACAAAACAAATTTCAGTTACTGTGTGCTATTTCATGATCCCATCCATGAATGAAGCTTAATACGTCCCCTGCTGGGGCGAAGTCTATATCGTGAACAAGGGATGGATGCAAAGAATGCTTTTTTTCCCTTCCACCTCATCATTCCTGCCTGCCAGGCCAAGCCCCTTAGAGGATCTGGTGTAACACAGATCCCCGCACTCGGGAAGGTCCCTAAGCAAGTGTTCCCCCCATCTTGGCTGTCAAATGATGGTACATGATGGCCTAACCCCAATGCTATGGGGCTGGCAGCTGATGCTGGATGAGCAGTTTATCTAAACCCTCCATTCACTTTGATACTAAATGTTAACTTTACCCTTGATTGGACCATTAAATCTCATTTCCACTACTGATAATTTCTCTTTGTGAGTGGCATATTAGTTTGCTAAACACGAGCAAGGAAAATTTCGGTACAACTGTCACATTATTTCGGCATCCAAAACCTATCAGCGCGCTAAACTTGTTTGTACTTACTTATAATTAGACACAGAAAGAGACCACAGTGATAGACCAGAACAGGAAAATTTTAAATGTGTAAAATCTCAAATGCACTGTCCCCTGGCTCATCGCTTTCTGTACCTATGGGTGACAGCAAACAGGTCATAACAGTTGTGAAGACCACAGCAATGAGCAGGTGGACTTTAATCATCTACTGAGCACTTATGTGCTGGCAGGATTTATTTTAATCATTGATACAGCTTTTAAAAGGGAGGCATCTTATTTGTCCCTATATTATGTAGATGAGGAAAATCAGACTCAGAAATGGAAAGTCCTTGTCCCAAGGTCACCCAGTAGGTAGGTGGCAGAAAAGCAATGCAATTTCAGCTCTCGCTCGGTCTAAAGCCACCATTATACCATTAAGTTATATCACCACTCTAACTGCTAAATCACTTTTCTGATCCAATCCCAACTCAAAATGCAAGAGCCAGCTAAACCCTTTGAGTTCTTAATATCTTCTTCAAAAGAAAACACACACTCACACATAAACACACACACAAATTAAGAGAGATACTAAATGAATTCCCTGGTCCTGTGCTAGGCCCTTGCACATGACTACGCTCACTGGACACAGACATCAATGAAATATTAGTGCAACACGGGGGCATTTAACTCAGTATATGCGAATTCACCATGGACAGATCCACAGCTGACACACCAGACCCTGGGGGGGTCACACAAGTCTTCCGGAAACACCTGCAAGACAATGCCTAGCCCACCACTGTGCCCGGGCCAAGCAGACTGTTTTAAAAGTGTTTGAACCCTCTTAACCAGATGACTGCTTTTACAAAATGCTTCCACCAGGCAGCCAGGGGCGTCGCGGGAGAGTTCCTGGCTGAAAGGGAAGCTCACAGAGGGAAGAGCTCGGTGCCAGTCTGCCTGTGGAAATGTTAGCAGAAGCATCTGTTGGTTGGTCCCCACTGGCCAAAAGGCAAACATTTGTTTTGCTGAAACAAAACACTTCCGTTTGAAATCATTCGCTGTTGAAACCATCGTCAGATAAGAAGTTGTCTTCCACGCCGGTGGCTAGAGATGCGGACTCCCGTCTCCAGCTGTGTTACCCCTGAGGCTGGCTGTGCTGCTACTTTGCTACTGACAGATGTTCGGATTTTACAGTCACATTACACTCTTCAAAGCTGGGGGATAAATACACTTTGACTCTCCCCACCTGCATAAATAACGGTTCTTTATAGAGAATGTTGGAAAAAGAACCTTCACAGCCTAGAAAGTGACTGCAGAACATTTAAACAAGTGGGAAAAAGTCTCTCCTGTGACATTGGATGGGGAAGAAACTTCTACTGTTCTGCTGCGCTCCTTCATAATATTGAAATGCTGACATATGGAGCTACTCAAATTGTTTCAGTCTATTGAGTTCTCCCCTAAATGGCTCTGAATTAAGCCCTTTAAAATAAACTCCAGGCCACTAAATAAGTTCCAAGAGGAGCCAAGTTAAAGTAAGTATGGATAAAACCCTATCGGCAGAAGCAACATCTGGGCAGTCCGATACCCACACCACTGGGGATATCACCCAGCACTGAGTAGAAAGACACGAGAGTAGAAAGACACGAATCTACAAAGACACCGTCAGCCATGCTCGACACTGAGGCCAATGCTGACTTCTGAAGCGTCAGTAACATAATTTACAACTACTCAATGTTTTCACAAGAACCTGAAATCTAAAAACTCTTCATTTCTTCATGTCATTACTTTGCTCACTTAAGTCACTAACTTTCCACCAGGTTTTTAATATTTGACGATTCAAAAGCCAACCCTTGGAAAAGGGATTTAAATTATACCCCCTTCACCAATTTTGTTTCTTTCCATTTAGAAAATCCCTGGTTTTCTTCCATTCTTCCACCTCCCAGATGGTTTCAAACAATCTTTCAAAAAAAGTAGTAGCATGTGTTCTTAATAAAGGTCATTTTCCTATAATTGCTACCTACATATTATATAATTATAATTATATCAGAATAGAAAGTGAAGAAAAGCACTATGTTCTATGTCATAGGTTATATACAAGATATTTTGTCATACCTACTTCTGACAAATAAAAGAGAAAATGCCATGGTCGTCATAAGCCACTGAAAAGCAGTGGAACAATTCCCTTTACCCCTCCTCTGCATCCTGAACAAAGGTTGACAAACACTCGTCTCTGCTCCTCTCTCACCTCGAGGTTCCTCTTCAGCTCAGTTTCCTTGCTCTGACTCGCCTGCAATGCCTGTTCGGTTCGGCAGGCATTTTGCTTAAATTCTTCCAATCTTTTCTCTAGCTGGTTCTTTACTGATGTGACCTACAAAGAGAAAATAAGGCCAAGGTTCAGTTTTCTGTTGTTTATGGTTTCAATAATCATTTCTTCTTCAATAATAAAAACGTCATGGAATAAAAGAACTGATGCCATCTATGTTGGTTGAGACCCTCACTCTGAGACAGACGGGGGTGACTGCAGAGTTCTGAGCAGAGTGACGTGATCTGACCAGCACATTAACAGACTCAAGTTCAGAACAGATGTCGAGGATGGAGACATAATTATGGGAGCGACCACCATGCAGATGAAACGTAAAGCCACAAAACTGGACAACATCATTTTTGAAGTGAGTGGTAAGTAAATTGATGATAATTTTCAGTGCTTGGGACAGCTCCCTCCTGGTGACATGACCAAGAACCAGAATATTATTGTGCTACAGACTTTCAGATCTGAGAACCTCAGTCATTCACTCAATCACTGTCGTCTTCTCTAAATGAGAGAACCCGGACCCAGACAGGTTCCATTTGCTCTCCTGTTTGAAAAGAAAGTAAAGTGAGGACAGAGCATTTTTCCCTTCAAAGTATCCTGTCAGCTGCAGTACAGAAATAACAGGTACAAGGAACAGGGAGAGAGGAAGCAGCGCCTACTTTATCCAGCTCGGCCTGCAGGATATTGTGGGCGTTCTTGGCCTGTTGCAGCTCCTGCGTGAGTTTGGCTTTCACCTGAGCGCACTCTTGGTCCAGTGTTTGGAAGGAGCGCTGTTGACGGGACAGCTCCTAAAAAGCAAAAGACACATGCATCGCACTAACAGTGGTACCCAGGCGGATCCAAGGGTGACACACATCCCACAGGAAAAGCAATGACAGAGCTGGAGACAACAGGGAGCCTAGCAGACCATCCACCTGATGATCAATGTGAGCTGGAGCACAGGTCCCCATAATCAAATCCAGGTCTCCGAGGGCCAGGGAAGGAGCCCGCCAGTTGACCACATGGAAGCTCGCCTCTTTCTGCCTCATGCCCACTCTTAAGTCAATCATCTCTGTTTTGAAGTAGCCAGGGGCAAAAGAGAGTAGAGCTGAGCTGCAACCATCCCAATTCAGCTGAGAAATCAAACGAGCTCAAAAATGGGGCTTAAAATTTCAAATACCATACACCACTTACAATTGAGAATGACACAAAGTATATGTCACCAATGAACTTGGAAAACCACATAAGGAGAGTAACATTTGCAGTTCTTTTTTTTTTTTAATGTATGTGTCCTTTGTATGTTTTTTTGTTTGTTTGTTTGTTAGTTTGTTTTTGAGGGGGAGGTCTCTATCACCCTACTGTTGTACCAGGGATTGCCAGCCTTGGCACTACTCATATTCTGGGCTGGGGACAATGCTTTATCTAAGGGACTGTACCATATTATAGAGTGTTTACCAGCAGCCCTGACCCCTAGCCACTAAATGCTGGTAGCTGCCCCCCCACTCCTCTACCCTAGTTGTAACAATAAAAAATATCCCCAGATATTGCTAATATCCCCGGGTGGGGGGGGAATCACCCCTGGTTGAAAACCACTATTCTAGACTATAAAACCCATGGTCTTAGTCACCCTGTTCACTCAGGAACTATCAAAGCACCTGATATCTTATTTGCTCAAGAAATAACAGATACAATATTTAAATACTTATTTTATTGGGGCATCACTTTGTGAGTTTTATAAATGTCTTACCACTATGCTGTGCACCTGAAACTAATAGAATACTATATGTCGACTGGAATTAAAAAATTAAATTAAAAAATATATTTAAATGCACAAATGGTTACAATTCCCCCAGGAGGTGGAATTACTTCCTTCTGGGTAATTGTCTACATCTTGCCCATTGTTTACAAGTAGTCCCGGTAAGATAAAAAATAAAGCAATAACAGTTTAACGAATATGTCAGGCTGTGTCTGACCAGGACGAGCTCCGATCTGCAGCCACTCTTACTGGAAGTCAGTGGACCCTCGATCTGTATGACACACTTTCCAGCTGAACCACCTCGCACTGGCAGCTATACTTACGGAGGGCATCCTTAGCCTTGACTTGGCTGCCAGCGTCTTTCTCCACTTCATCAACTACTGTTCTAATGTATTTGCCAACCCACAGGCTTTAAAGACAGCCAGAAACTGTAACACAATTTCCTTCACAACAGAGAGTGTTTGAAAGGAGAAATATGACCCTGTCCTACCCAGAGAATAATAATCTCAAACAAATCAGAAAACATGGATAAAAAAGAACATTCTGACTACTGAGCTTGTTCTCTGATCAAAAACTGAAAGATTGCAAAGTATGAAGGAAAATATAGCAACCTTTTCCTCCCAGAGCATTTTCCTAGTAGAACATCCCAAATGATGATAAATGCCTCTTTTCCCAGGGTGAAACTGTGACATCCGGACAAACTCCGAATGAATCTATTCACCTTACCTCTTGAAACTCCTTCTCTTTTTCCTTGAGTTTCTGTTCCACAGAACATCTGGCACTTTCTGCATTTTGTCGCTGACAACTCAAATCTTCAGTCAATTTTTTCAGTTTTTGTTCCAATGCAGTACACTAACAACAACAAAAAATGTGCAATACAAAATTATTTAAAGAAAGAATATTTTGAACTTTAGAAACATTAGTCCCAAGCTCTGGTTCAAGTTTACCATTGTGTTTTGACATTTTTATTTCATAAAAAGTTGGGTTTAAAACTATTAGCCATATACAAAACCACTATAATTATTTTAGCACACATAAAATTTATGTTTGGGAAATAACAGCAAGGAGGTAAAGCCTGAGACTGCTTAAAACTTCATAATTTTCACTATGAAAAAGAAATCGATGTGTCTAAATAACGATTCATCTAACATTTTGCTGCATGGATCTGAGGTTAAAATGCAGTGATGTTGACTTGTGCAATTTAGAGGCTGTAAAATAACCAGAGGGTCCCCGTCACTCTCATAGGGGAGTCTGTTTCAAGCATAATAGATTTTGTGGGCAACTGCAGATATTAAAATGCTTCTTTCCACAGTGCTCTCACTATGCCCTTTTAAATGTCTGGAGGTGCACAGCTCTCCAGAGAGTATCACAACTGGTGTTTAGCCAAGCTGCCATGAGCAACACAAAGAACCTTTTGCCTTCTTACATAACAAATTTTCCTTAAAATAATTTTTTAAACATGGACTACACCAAAATTTAGGATGCTCTTCTAAAAGTAAATTGGAACAAAATGATCTTAAATTTTCAAGGGCTGAAACCCATCCCTCTCTCTTCCCCATGGTGTTCACATCCTTAAACTGCCCCCACGTGACAGCTCTGAAAACCCAGGAAAGAATAAGAACATATGTGTGGGGGGAGAGCTCCTCGGTCCAAAAGAAACATGCCCCAATCTGGCAAATCTCTCTGCTAATGTATTTTCCTGAGACTCATCATAGTCTCATTAGAACTATTTAAAATACTAGAAATTTAACAGAGAATTCAGAGGGAAAGAAAAAACTTTGTCAGACGACCAAACACCAATTATTAATGAAGCAAAGGTGAAAAGAGCAATTCTGGTCAGTAATGACTCAAATCAGAACTTTAAAAATATCAAATTCAAAAGGTAAAATATTGAGCCAGTGGTTCAAATTACTCGACTGCCTTGGACCTTAAGACACCTTTGTTATTGTCCTGAAGGTTCCTGAATTGTTAAATTCCCAAGAAAAAGTATTATGGAAATTATTTATAATAAATATAAATTCAATAAATACTTATTGCAAGCCTACGCTATGTCAAGCACTGTGCTAGGTACTGGGGATACAGCAGTGAACAATTCAGACAAAAGTCATTGCCCACACGGTCCAAAATTTTGATGGTTGACAAGCAGGGGGAAAAAAACTCCATACTTGGCAGGTATTGTAGGTGAATGAACCCCTGGCGCCCTCTGCTGGCCCTCCTTCAAACTGTAATTCATTCCATTAAAGGATCTCAGAAGCAACAATTTTTTATTAGAAACAGTAGGTTAACAGGGAGCTTTCAGGAGGTATTTGTATTTTATTTAAATTTTTTTAAATGGCATTCTGATACTGATGATGCACAATCCATGTAAGAGCACTGACCACTAGGTGTCATGAATGTGCCATAAATATTCTAAAAGTGTCCAGAGCTCAAGTCCTTGAAAATATGCAGCACATGACCCTGGCACTCAGTGCTCTGGGCCTGAGTTTTTCATCTGTAAAATGTGGGTGCTGAACTACAGGTTTGCTGCAAGTCCCAACACTTTGTTTCTACATGAGTTCAACAGCTTTGTACCCCTCACTGTTCATAAATACTTGGAAAAGAAGCATACTAGAAACAGTATATGTTCACTAAAGAACATGGTATTGATTTTGGTTAATTAGCTCCACTTTATTTAATACATAGTTCTAATAGTAGATCAGGGAAGAGCATAAACAATGCATAATTTGATTTAAGCAACATGTTCGACAAGGTCATATTGTCCTTAGAGGAAGACAGAGAAAGGCAGACTGAATTTTCAGTTAGGTGGATTACAGCTCATGGAAAAATGGAATCCAGAAAGCACTGAACAAACAAGTCTTAAGAACCTGGAGGGACGACTAATAGAAAGAAAGCCAGAGCTGTGTTCTCAGCACACAGCACTGTTCTCGTCAAATATTTTAATTCATGATCTGGTAAGAAAACACTTCGTCAGATGTGTAACATGGAACAAGGGTTCAGTGATCTTGTCACACCAAAACCAAGAGTACAAAATGTGAAAGGGTAAGTATAATTTTCATATGTAGGAAGGCCGAGGCTGGCAGAAATGCAGCTGAAAATGAGCTTAATCGACAACTCAATGTAACAAAAACTACTAATATTAATATAAGTTCACATGTGACAAGCACAATGCTAAAGCCTTTATGAAAACTACTTCAATAACTACAACAATCCTGACACAGGCCTTATTAACACCATTTTATTGATTAGGCAACTGAGGCACAGAAGTTAATTAAATAGCCCCAAAAGCAATAATTGAGATGTGGCAGAGCGAGAACTCAAACCCAAGTCTTTCTAACCTAAAAAAACAACTCAGACTGCACAAAGAGACTACATATAAGGATCCAGGCAGGCCATGGTCACACTGACCCTCCAGATTACCGTCACACATCTAACAATATTTATCAAGAATTTCTCTGTGCAAAGCACTGCACTAGAAGAATATCTAAAAATGAACCTGAACTACCACTTCCAGGAAGACAGAACAGATGTACATTTCCCTATTCTTCCCATCGAGAACAACTAAAAGACCTGGATATTATAGTAAAACAGACACAAGAAAGCTCTAAAAGGAGAGAAGGCTGACTGGGGACCCAAGGGGAAAACATGATGGTGCAGAGAGAAAATAACTGTCAACCCAGAGTCCTATACCCTGAGGCTGCATCTTCCAGGAATGAAGAGGAAACCAAGACATCCTCAGAGAAAGGAAAACAAAGACAATCCCTAAAAGACTGGTTAAGGGAAGTTCTCTAAGCAAAAAGGAAATCATGAAAGAAGGAAATCTGAAAGGAATCAGGAAAGAGGAGGAAGTGAAGCAACAATATTGGTATATTCCTTCTCTTCTTCAGCTTTCTTTAACAGTTGAAGCAAAAAGTATAACACTGATATGGTTCTAAACATATGTAGAGAAAACACAATTATAAGTGGGGAAAGATAAAAGGATGAAAAGAGAAGTAAATTTTCTGTAATTTATTAGAGTTGGTAAAGTGACAATACCAATAGACTGTGATAAATCATGTGTATATATAATGTAATATCTAGAAAATCACTATTAGGGCTCTACAAAAAAGTACATTAAAAAACGCTACAGATAAATAATAATGGAATTGCAAAAATGTTCAAGTAACCCACAGGAAAAAAGACAGCAATGAAAAATGAAAAGAAATAGAAAACACAAAATATGGTGGCAGACTTAAGCCCTGGCCTATCAATGATTCTACTGAATGCAAATAGTATAAATACACTACTTTAAAAACAGTAAAAGAGTGGATTAAAAAATATACCCAACTATATGCTGCCCACACAAAGCTCACTTCAAGAATAATAGTATAGAAGGATGATAGTAAAAAGTCAGAAAGAAATATACCATGCCAACATTAATGAAAAGCTGAAGTGGCTATATTACTATCAGATAAAGTGGACTTCAGAATACAGAAAATTACCAGACACACTGAGAGATGTTACATAATAACAGTCAATCCACCAAGAGGACATAGCAATCCTGAATGTATATGCACCAAACAACAAAGCTACAAAATATGTGAAGGGAAAACAGAAAGAGGAAAATCTCCAAACACTTGGAAACTAAACAAAATATTTCTAAATAATCCATGGGTCAAAGGGAAAAAAATTTTAAATACATTGAACTGAATAAAAATTAAACTACAATATATCCCAATTTGTAGAACACAGTTAAATCAGTACTGACAGGGAAACTTATAGCTTAAAAATCTACATTAGAAAAGAAGAAAAGTCTCAAATCAATAATCTAAGCTCCCCACCTCAACAACCTAGAAAAAGAGCAAATTAAACCCAAAGCAAGCAGAAGGAAGTAAAAGAGCAAAAAAATTAATGAAATTAAAACAGAAAAATAAAATCAATGAACCAAAAGGCTGATTTGTTGGAAAGATCAATAAAAGAGCAACAAAACTGACAAATCTCTGGCAAGACTGACAATGAGAAAAAAGACACAAGTATCAGAAACAGAGAATATCACTTAACATACAGACTTCAAAGAATAAAATACTACAAACAACTCTACATACATACATTTGACAATTTAGATGAAATGGACTATTTCCTCTAAAAACACAAACTATCCCAACTCATCCAATATGAAATAATTTTAATAGTCATATAACTATTTTTAAAATTGAATTTATAATCTTAAAACTCTCAAAAAAGGAATCTCCAGGTCTAGATGGTTTCATGGAGAATTCTACCAAATGTATTTTTAAAAACCCATGAATTCTACATAATCTCTTCAAAAAATAGAAAAAGAAATGCTTCCCAGTTCATTTTATGAAGCTAATATTAACTATGATACAAATATCAAAGACAGTACAAAAAAAGAAAATAGCTGACCAATATCCCCCATGAATATACACACAAAAATCTTTAACAAATTATTAGCAAATAAAATTCAGAAATATATAAAAAGAATTATGTACCATGCCAATTAGTGTTTATTCCAAAGATTAAAAGTTCATCCAAATATTTAAAAAGCAATCAATGTAATCAACCATATTAACAAGGCAACATTTCATAGAACTACATGTAAATCTACGATTACCTTAAAATAAAAAATGATTAATTTTTTGAAAGACAGATGAAAGGAACCTGCCCCAAGAAGCAAACTGGAGATATAGGTCTATATACTACAGTGGTTTTTACCTACTGCCTTAGAAATTTCTAGAGTTTATTAAAAGTAAATTCCTTAGGCCTAACAGGATTAAGTTTGCAAGGTTCTCTGTGATTCTGACAACAAGCCAAGTGTGGGAATCCCAGGGCTAAAACACAAACAAGGGGGGTACCAGGAGAAAAGACCTCACTGCATTAGGAGATGAGGGAAGGAGCTCACAGGATGAGGAACATGTCAATGGTATTCCAAGAGGAGAGTATGCCAAACAGAAAGACACTGGGCCCACATAAAGATTAGGTCCAGGAGACATCAAACAAGTACGGGTGGTCCTAGAAGATCATTCATTTTTCTCTACACTTGTCCCCATATACCATACTATCTGTGACGTCTACATCGTTGTTACATTCCCCAATAGGATGAAGCTCCACAAGGGCAATGATTTCTGTCTAACTCCATCCCCAGGTCTAGTACAGCGCCTGACATAGTAGGCAGTCTATAAATACTTGTCAAATAAGTCAGTGAATGAATGAATAATAGAAAAAAGAGAAGACTAGAGAGAGAGGTTGGAGCCAGAGCAACAACCCACTCCCACCAAAAAAAACAACCACCCTCAAATAACAGGCCTTAATTGGAGCATTAGGATTAAATGTATACTGAATCCCACGAGTAGATCAATTACATTCTATCATAATTCCTAAATGTCTTTCAAAGCTCCATTACTTTAAGTCTCTTATATGGGCCAGAAACTATGGCAGGTGCTGTGTATACATAATTATTCTTCACCTTCTGGGATATAAGAGATAAAGGACTCGTCAAGTCCCTGGGATGGGAAAATGGGCAGTCCAGAACTGACCCCTGATCTACACAACTCTAAAAGAACTTACCAGTTCAAGGACATCAATATTGCCTAGAATATATTAATAAGGTTCATTACATCATTTATTTTATAAATTTAAGTGTAAAGTACGATTCCCAAAGAACTGCATAGAGTGGAGGTTTTTCAGTAACTCGTGGAAAGTCAAGTACCTTGGCTGATGCTTGGTCATACTGTGCTGTCGTTCTCACTAGTTCATCCCTACTTTTATTCAAAGCTTTCTCTTTTTCATTTAATTCCATCTTTGCTTTCTCCAGTTGGAGCTGTAGTTCTTGCCATTTATTTACTTGGCCTTTCATTTCTTTTTCTTGTCCTTGCAGACGTAATTCCAACTCACCAATCTTGCTCCTTAGCTCTTAAATCACAAACAAAATCCACACTTCAATTAACATATACTTTTCACAAAAAATGTACAACTCAACTCAGAATATATCATTTATGTCACTCTGCTCTGAAATCTTTAGTGAGACAAATGTAAGTCAATTCACATTAAACACAGAAGCAACTTTAATTGGATTTAATTTCAATGTTTAGTTTTTATTGTTATTTATATTCAAATATCCTACAGAAAGCAGGAAAAACAAATTTTCTTGTTATCACAGAAACACTTGGTGAAGAAAATGCTTTTCTAAAATTGGGAGCATTATCTGATCAAGGCTGCAAAAAGTGCATCACTCATAACACCCTTATTTAAATTACCACTTGGTTTTACACACTGGCAGACTAGTATTTGTTTTGTGATCATATCAATGCAAGTCAGTGATAAGCAGTGAAAAATTCACCCTCCCATATCCTTGGGTAGCTTTACCTTCAGCAAAGATCAAGACAGTGTGAACCTCCTATACTGCCAAAATTAACAATAATTTTTTCTCATTTTACCCCCACATACACACAATATTGGTTCCAATGGCATTGGCAGTGTGACAGCTCTCACCAGTGAACACTGACGGTGATTTTCAATATATCATAGCATTGGAAATTATTGTAGTCTGCAGAGTGGATTCCAAAACACCACCTGGTACCCTTGGCTGTCAGCTGCAGCATGGTACAGCAGCCAAGGTTACAGGTTTGCTCCCATATGGACAAGCTGGCAGCCCAGAGCAAAGCTGTTCTGCAGACACATGCCACACCTCTGGCCCACACTGGCCAGAGCACAGGCCTGTTTCAAGGAGCACAAAAGGAGCCAGACGAGAAGTGTGGGGAGTGTCAACTGTAACCAATACACTGGTCTTACTTCTGGAAAGACAAGTCAAAGCCATTCATCCTACTTTTAAAGGCTTTGGCGTCCCAGCTTTTTAGTACAAATAAAGGTACGCTCCAAAATTGTGGTACCTTTACTCATTAATCACAAAGACAGTATTTAACATCACCCAACAGGTAAGCTCGCCACTGATGTGTCTAACAAAACACTAAGCACTTTAAGCACTTTCGAAGACTAAAAATGTCTGGAATCGCCTCTAAAATTATCTCAGGAAAATTTAAACTTGATTCAACTCAAAAAATTACCTTGATTCTGGGCTTTTAATTGATCCAGATGAGAATTGCTAGAATTATCACAGAAGCTGCTATTAGCATCTCTTTTCCCTACTTGTAAAGTTGATCTGCTCGGAGTCACTTCCTGTTCCCCAGAAAAGTGAGATGCAGAGAAATCTCTCCTAACCGGAGTTTGCAGAGCACTAGAAGAAAGACGGCTTGGGGTCTTGTCTTGTTGCCAGGAGAACACAGACGACGAGGCCTGGTGTCGGGCAATGTCCCTGTGATTCATGGTGTTTTGTGGAATAGCCGGGCTCACTTTCTGTTAAGAGAGAAACTCTTTAGAGCCCTGTAGAAATCATAATATTCAAATAGAACATAAAGCCGTGGCAAGAGGTCAGCATCTCCACTGGGTACCAAGAAAGAACATCCATCAAGTCAAGGGAACCATTGAGTCCTGATACCCAGTGAGATTTTCTAATGGTCAGACTTCAGCATTGAAGGGTTAACCAGTGCTACTGAGGCCCAATCTATTCCACATGGGCTCAGTTTTTACATTTCATCTACCTCCCTCAAATGCTCCATTAAACACATGAGTATTCACTGCAATTTTGAATTCTGAAATTTGATTTTTTTGCCTGTCCTTAGTCATACACTGCTTCCCCCCCCGCAATAGTAGCTTTGCACAAAGAGAACTAAAATCAATATTAACCTAAAGAACTCTTTCAAGAATCTCACTCTTCACTCTCCCAAAAATGTCCCAAAAAGGTATTTTATGTTATATAAAATACATCTATGGATTTTTCTAATGCTCTGAATTTTCTTCTTTCCGCCCCCACTCTGACAAATAAAGACATAGCTGTAAATGCTACACTTTCTTTTTTACAGCAAGTGCTTTTCTTGCCACAGGGAGAGGTTTAATGTTTATGGACACGCCCATTCCTCCACAGAATAACTCTGGGAACCAAGGTCAGGGGCAGAATTGGTCCCAATACCTGAACTGGATAATGAAGCATATGGTATTTCTAGGCCAAACCAGAGAATTATTGTTTAATTTTTATTCATCTTGATAAGTAATGCCGTTGTCACATATGAAAATCCTGGTGACTCCGAAACAAGGGTGAAAGACACAAATTAAAATTGTTAAATCCCTAATGCATACTTTTGACCCTCAATATTTAAGTTATCTGCATATAAATTTGGCATTCAACCTCAACTGTTTGAAAAACTGTGGCATCTTATCAAGTTCTTATGGTTAGCGGAAATACAGTACACTATTAAGTGCCAAAACAGACTTTTCTAAGCAAATAGTATCTTGTGAGCAAAAATGGTGAAGGAAAATTCTATAGGTACCAGTATTTTCAGAGTCAGTCCCTAAACTAGAAGCTGGGGTTTCTAAAACATAAATTTTGTTTAATATTTAAGCAAATCTCTTTATCGACCTCTCTCTGCTCATTTACACATATCAAAATGAAGTTTAAAACCCTTGTCAGCAACTTACTTAAAAGAATTGGGGAGATTATTAAAAATTCTCCTCTGAAATAAACATTTTGGAAATAAGGATCCTCAAACCCCACATCCCTGGCAGTAATCACCAGTCCTTCAGAAGAAGGAAATACGAAGCCATTTCCTCCAGGTGACAACACCAGTGTCAGGAATGACTCTGGTCCTACCCTTTCCAAAGATGTTTCTTATCATTAGCTCTTAATAGGGAAATAAATATATTACTAGTTTCCTGGAATCCAGCGAACACTTAATGTTTATGGATACAGTAATCTCCCCACTCTATTCACTCTTCACCTATTTTTAAATTAGGAAATATCACAACCAATGAGCCAGGAACTTTATTTTCTCGATGTAAGAGAAATGCACCAGCTCTCCATGAAGCAGATTTCTATAAACTTGTTCTAGCCTATAGCAAAATATTTCTTCAATTGCATACTCTCTTATAAGGCCCACAATTAACTTACTTTTGCCTGCAGAGCTTTCACCTCTGCCTCTAATCTTTTTCGTTCTTCGACCTCTTTATTATATTTTTCTTTTAGATCTTCATATTTGGAACCTAAACACAGACAAGGAGATAACAGTTTTACTTTGACCACTGTTTTCATGAAGGATTCACAGATCAATAATAATTGCAACAGGTAGTTGAGCAATGAGTATCTCAGTACACCAGAAAGAACACTTTAGTTAGGGTAACAGATACTGATTAAATTACTCAAACATCAAAATCCATGGAAACACAGGTGTTTTGAAAATTCTGAAACTTAATTCTTTTGAAACACACCATAGAAAAATAAAGTGAAAAGTGTAAGCCAGCCAACAAGTCTGCATACCTGACTGTGTTTCTTCAGAAATTTAGAAGCTGGCAAAAGTAAAGACATTGAAGTCTTAAGGTCCTTAAAAATGGCTACAAGAAATTTTAACGATGGGATGCATTATCATAAAAACAAGCTAATTTTTTAAAGCTTCATTATAATTACTGCTAAAACTTGGTGAAATTTCTACATTAGTAAAAAATAAAATAAAATCTTTAAGCCCTGGCCAGCGTGGCTCAGTTGGAGCGTTGTCCTAAACACTGAAAGGTGGCAGGTTTGATTTCCTTTCAGGGCACATACCGGAGCTGTGGATTCAATCCCTGGTGGGGGTGTACAGGAGACAACCAGCTGACGTTTCTCTCTCACATCAGTGTTTCTCTCTCTCTCCCTTCCTCTCTCTAAAATCAATAAAAAGCACATTCTCAAGTAAGGGGAAAAAAATTTTTTTTTTAAGTAAAAAGGCTTATTAACATAATGGCTCAATATAGTGGAACAGATAAACAAATGCATATGTCATAGCAAGTAGCTGCATTTTTTTAATGCCCAGATTAGAAAGTGAATTCAGTGTTGAATTAATTTATTTTTTTGCAGGGTTGAAATCTCAATAAGAGAACTATTTACAATGAAGGGAAAAATCCTTACCGCTATAATAATGGCTCGGTGTTAGTGGAGCTGCAAACATTTTTTGTGGTGTGTTGCATGGATTCAGAGAGACATCTGCAGACTGTGCAGCCTGTTGGCTTCTTTCAAGTTCAGATTTACACCTGTTAGAAAGGGACCCAAGAGGATGCCAAATCAAAGCAAAACCTGCGGAAGACCAACACCACACGTTCCCAGAGAGTAATGACCTTACAAAACCCGCCTCTAAGAATCCTTACCACCTCCTTTACCCAACAGACATTTAGTAAAAACTGGCTTATGTGACAGACATAAACTCAGTCTAGTTAGGGAAACAGAAACCAATAATTAAAATGTCATAAAAGCTATAATGAAGATCTATAATACCTACTATAGTACAAGGAAGAGTTGGGAGGCTGGGGATATACTCCAAGTAAATTTTATATTCTAAGCCAAAGAAAGACACAGGGATATAAAAGAACCCAGAATTTCAGAAACAGGAAAAATTGGTATCCCTGAAGCATGGGCTGACATCACAAAACTGGACAGCATAATTTATATTATCAAGTCGTGACAAAAGCATAGACTTGATATACGTACCATGTACTTTAAGACATTTTTTAAAAAGATATAAAAGTCAAGTTCACATAATGCAGAAACATATGGCTGAAAACAGTTGCAAAGAAATGGGGGGAGTAAGCTACATATTGTATGTATGTACAGAATACCCCTAGCACTTAAGTTCTGAGCAACTTTCAGAATCAAGCAACCTAAGTTAAAAGAGGATTCAGTTCTCGCAAGTCCCTAATGTCTCTGATCTTAGCTTAACAGAGAAATATAATGAACATCATCCTATCAGAACGGCTAATGACAATGCACCAGTCTCTTAGCCAGGGACGCATTCCTCAAAGCAGAGAGTGAAGAAAGTGTCTCAGAGCCCTAGCTCCCCCAGCCCCAGCTTCAATTTGAGAAGAAGCAATGTATGAGCTGAAAATTACTACTCAGCAAATCAGATCATCACATTGGAACTCACAGCAGGTAACAGTGCTATCCAATAGAAATGTTCCATTAACATGAAAAAAGTAGTAAGAAATGTGAATTTCACCTTAATATTTAACTTGATGTTTTCAAAATACTGTCATTTCAACTTGTAATCAATAAAATATTAATAAGATATTTTGTGTTATTTTACTAAATCTTCAGAACTTGGAGCACATCTCAATTTGCAGGAGCCACATTTCAAGTGCTCAAAAGCCACTTGTAGCCAGTGGCTACCATTTTGGACAATGGAGGTCTATCTACAGACTACCAAATGTGTCACAAGGTTAGTAATTCTAGAGATGAATTTTGAAGAACCTTGAAAAATAGGTGTTTCTTTTCCCTCTCAAATTCACATCTTACCCCCTTTTCCCTATCCTTTTATTTAAAAAAAAAAAAAAAGTTCATTTATTTTAAATATTAAATAAAAGTATATCCTGCTATTATTTTCATAAACCTTTGTTTCTCCTTTTCTTAAGGAGAAAAACACGAACCATCACCACACACAAAAAAAGCACAAAATTAAGCTGTTTTCTAAGTTTAACTACACAAGATTGCCGATATTCAAGTTTTTGATCAACATTTCAAATGGTTCAACCTAACTTTGTCAGGACTTTCCTGAAATGTAATCAGTGGCCACTGATGGAGAAAATAAGTTCCTGCCCTGCACTTGACGGTTACCAGTGAGAATTTAAAAACTATATTGAATAGTTTTGTGGTCTAGTTTTTATACTCAACAGTTTTTATACTATAGAAAACTATATTTTTAATAATTGTTATAGTCTAAAGTTTATATAGTTTATAAACTTTTAAAACATCTATATCCACATCACAGAAAAGAATATTTCTAAACTAAATGTGCTATGATGATGATGACAACTAATAACAATTGGTAATAATGATAATAATAATGCTAACATTTAAAAGTTGCTATGTGTCAAGTAAGTACCCTGTGCACTGCATATCTACCAAACTATTGCTACCAAATGGCACTTAGCAATGAAATATAGAATTGTATACAAAAGTATCTGGTCCTAAGTGTTAAAATACAAACATTTCTATGTAAATTATTAAAACCAGTATTTCTAAAACTAGCAGCCAAAATGTGCTTTCCAAAGAAATAATTACTCCAGTATACTGAGGTCAGCCTCCTACTTCCCTAACACCTGCTTTTCAAAACAAATGCCTATCTTTCATTCAACAAATATTTGAAGACCTACAACCGCCATTTGCTAAAGCTACAGTAATAAACAAAACTGACAAGATCCCCATTCGCATGGAGTTTGGGATAACAGGTGAGAAACAAGAAAACAAAAAACTCAACAAGCTCAAAGTTTATCATTCTAACATGCACCTTAAAGATAGGCACTTTCCTACATGGACAGAAAAGAAAATTTAAAAAAAGGTTTCTGAGACTAAAAAAACATCAACTAAATGCAATTTGGGATCCTGGAACAGAAAAAAAGGCATTACTGGAAAAACCATTCAAATTCTAATAAAGTCTGTAGTTAACAGTATTGAGTCAATGTTTATTTCTAGTTTTGTCATTGCACTTTGGTTATATAAGATGTTAACAAGTGTTTCTGTAACTTCAAAATAATTTTGTTTTTAATTTCTGGGTATGCATTTGCAGACTCAACAATGGAACAATTTCCTAAAGTACTTTTTGCTTTTAGCTTTTATCACACCTCGTTACTTTGGCAAAATTCCACTATCAGAACAAGAAGATTCCAATATTCATACACTAGCAGTGTTTAGGTCCCACTAAATTTATTTTGATAATGCCTCGAGTTGTTTGGAGCATTTTTTGAATGGAAAAGTAGTAATAAGCACCTTTTTTTATTGCATAAATCTGACAATGAAATTGGCAAAATGACTAAGTAAGAGTCTGATCCCTCTCAGACGATCTCAGTAGGAACCTCTTTCCTGACTTTGCTTCCCTCCACCGCTTTCCAGCTCCAATTCCACGGCATTTAACCACTCTCTTCCCAATATCCTCAATCATTCCAGGTCTTCCATCCCATTGTCCTAGCCAAAAACAATCCTAAATCAATCCTCCTGTTCACCTTCACAGCATTTACATCCCAAATACTAAAGAAAAAAAAAGAAAGAAATCATACAACTCTATAGATGGGTCCTACTATAAATTCCTGGTCTCCAAACTCCTGGGCCCAACAGTTCTCCTCAGCACAGTTTTGGTACTATTTATTATTGTATCACACAGTAACAGAGTGTCTGGCATATGAAGCTTAATAAAGATATGCTGAATGAATAAATGAAGGGAGCAACCATTTAACGAATTTATATTATACCGAGCTATGCAATGACAGGACTGAAGTATATGAGAATCAATTTTCCTTAGATTATGGTTTTTCCCACTGGAAAAAATACATTGCAATGTATAATTATTACATCATTCGAGGAAAAGAGAAATGCATCTGATGAATACACACAGACATCCATGTAAATACCATTCAAAAAAATTACCTTTTAAGTTCCTGTTCCAGTTTTTCTATCTGTTTCTTGCTTGAACTCAATTGTCCCTCTTGGAAATTCACTTGTGACTCCTTGACTTGAAGTTCGTGGGAAATCTTCTGCTTGGCCTTCTCCAGATTTTCACATATTTCCATCAAGCTTTGATTCTCCCTTTTCAGGTTTGTGCCCTCCGTCTTTTCATTCTCAACCTAACAGGGATTGTTCAAAAGAAAAGGGTCTCTTACTTAGTGAGCTTACCGAGCATGATTTGTAAATCTGAGCTTAGCACTGACGACTAATTTCCTGAGACAGGGCTGTAATAATCCGATGGCAATGCTTGATGAATGCAGATATTTAAATGGCCTCCCTTTAAAGCCTCTAGAGAGAAAAGTTCTACAAGGTCATGCATTACATCACCTTTGGTCAGGGCTACACGTACCATATCCATCCTAGAAAGAGAGGCTTTATAGTATGCTTTCAAGAATCAAAACACCAAAAATAAGCCCTCCAAATCTCCCTTAGCGATTCATTTTCAAGCTTGGCTGCTAAAGCCAGTTATTGTAAGAAACTGGAATATTCTCCCATTGGCAAAAGCATTTTAGAAGCACTAACTGTATCACCACTGTGTTGGTTAGTGAAGAGGTAAGAAAGAAGTGCTGGTCCTGAATAGAGAAGGTTTGGGAATATCACGTTGAAAAGCTCACCCTCAAAGGGTGGTAGCCATTTGGACCACCAAGTGTTCTATACTGGGCCCCTAAATATAAGCAGGTAAGCAGAAACTAGGACAGAGGATGGAGAAAACGAGGTTACTAAAATTAAAATGACTCAAAAAAGGAGAGGGGTCACTACCACCTAAAATAGCAAAATCATTTTTCTCTAAATGGAACAGACCAAGATGATGCAACTCATCCAAAGAACGAGGGTACAGCCGTAAACAGCAGCATTTCAGGGGTACCTTCTGTTTTTGCTTCTGCAGTGCAGCCTCCAGAGTTTCCAGCTGAAACTGCCTTTGCTGCCTTTCTTTCTTTAGCTTATCCAGCTGTCCTTCGAGCTCCTGAATTTTCTGAAGAGCCCTTGTGGGCAGCCCTTCTTTCCATTCTTCCAAAGCCCAGCTCATTTTGCTCCCCTTTCTTTGTTATTTAAACATCTGTAAAGAAACTGAAAAGAATAACCAGACTGTTAGTCTTACTACAGAGTAAAAGGAACAGTCAAATCTCAGAGACTAATGAGTCTACAGAACCACCTCTAAAAAATCAAGTTTGGAAACTCCCCATTTCAAAAGATAACAAAGCGAAACATCTGCCTTCCCCACCCTCTGACAGGTGACTACCAATAACTCCAACTGCGAAGTACATATTATGCTTGTTCGGCGTCCCCTTGCTTTCTGTCTTTATGTCTCCTTTTTGACACAGGTGCCCCCTCACCTTCAATTTGTTGAATTAATGCATGAATGGCAAAGCTATTACTACATATTAGTACTAGAATCACTGCAAAATGCAGTGAAGTCATGCTCTAGATGGACCTTGACCAGGAAACAGTGACCTTGGGCATGCATCATTTAACGGCTCTGGGCCTTGGTTTTCTCCTTTGCAAATGGCGATAATGGTGGCAATTTCCTAAAGCCAGGAACACGTTCTCACGTCTGTGTATCTGCCTATGGTACCAAGAGGGACCTCCTTCTAGGCCACATCTTAGGACTTTTAAATCAGCTGGGGGACAGGGAGAAAAAGCATAAAATTGTTCTTTATTCATTAACCTTTAGCACTTAAGTGAAAGACAAAAACATTCATTTTCCAGTTATTTTGATAACAGAGTGAGGATTTTTCTTACTAAATGAAGTCCAAAGCCATTTTAGTGTTTTATTTCAATCGACTTTATCAACGAAACTTTTTATCAGCGTAACTAACAAATAGCTGATGAAAGTACTAAGAGTGATAAAAAAGATTCTCAATTTAAGAGAGAGAAGCAAAGGGCTGGGAAACCACCGAGATATCAAGCTCTGCAAAGCTGTGTTTTCTCTGCCTGTTTCATACTTTTGCTTCCAGATGTCAGTTCTCTGAACACAGCATCTTAAACTCTACTCCCATTTGCCCCAAAAACTCCTGAAGGGAGTCTCAAGCCACTCCACCAACAAAGGACAACTTAGGGTCCCAATAGGCTGCTCTGTCCCTTCCAATCTAGCTTGCTCATTCTGGGATGCGGGTAGGTACGCTAGAGGCACACACTGTAACTGACTGCCCTCAACAATTCTGCCAGCCCCTGAAATCCTTACATCCAGACGCCATGGGTAACAAAATATAAATAGGAGCAATTTAGAAAGATGACAGAGATGAGGTTATGAAATACTCGAGGAAGGGTGGCCAGCTCAATGCTTTTCTATTTCAAAATCTAAGATACAGCTATAAAGAAGTGGTTAAAGCAACTCCCAGACCCAAGTTCATTTTGATGACAGCAGACTTCGGCTAAGGCACCAAGAATCTGTATGGAGCCATCGGGGAAAAAGAACCAAAAAATATATAAACCTCCAAAGAAAGATGTAAGGGGACAAAGGATGGGCGGAGAGGCGGGGGCGTGGTGAGGAAAGACCCTGGAAGTCACGGTTCCTGCAAAGAGGACTTGCAGGACTACGGTCCTTTGCAGAACATGCTCTTTCTGTCTCAGGTAAGTGGGGGACCCTCTTCATGCCCGAACCACCCAACCCCCTAAAGTGCCCGAGGAAGCTCTTGTTGTGTGACTCGTCCCACCCCAGCTCTGCCCGCCCGTTTGCTTGTTCGCACGCTTTCCCTTTATCAGAATCCCCCATTTCCACCAACAAACCCCAGCTCCCGCCCGCAGCGCCACCGCCGAGCCCCACAATAGAAACTGCCGGCTCCTCCAGACCAAGCTCAAGGACAGGACTCACGACAACTACTTCTGGGTCCTCATAACAGAGCAGGGCCTGGCGCGCGGAAGCGTCCAAATAAAGTGAAAGGCAGCCGAGAAAGGCTCTCGGGACTAACAATGAGCACGTCGACCCGCCGCCGCCCGGCCCCAAACCCAAGCTGGCATCTCCTCCGGGCCACAAAGGACCCGCGCGGCCACAGGTCAAATAGGAGGCACCGGCTCCGGTTACAGCAACTACCTGCTGATCTCCAGTTCTTTTACCTCACAGACCTGGAAAGGGACACCCCACACACAAAGTGCGAGTCCGTGGCCCAGCAGGGTCTCGGGACACTCGTGCGAGCACAGCTTTCCCGGGACCAGATTCTGCAGCCGGGTCGGGGGGGGGGGGGGGGGACCGCGGCACCTTCAGGGCCCCGGAGCGCTAGCCCACGGGCACCCCCGCCCAGGATCCTCGGGCAGAAAGCCAGCCGCTCCCCCACGCCCGCCGCGGGAGCCGGGACCCACGCAGGACGCTCACCTTGCCAGCCGGAAAGGGGGAAAAAAAAAACACTCCTGAGAGAGCAGGTTCCGGCGCAGCCTCCGCGGCTGGGAGCCCAGATCCCGATTCAAACTGCCCGCGGCCGCCGCCCGTTTACGAGTCTCCCGCTTCCGGTCTCGGCCAAACTCTCCTCCAAGCCTATTGGTCGCCGCGAGTAGCGGTGGGCCAATCCGCTTCCGCGCACTCGGACCGCCACCTGTGATTGGTCCTTTCGGACGGATTTAAAAATCAAGCCCTCACCACGTGAGGTGCCGGAGTTACGGGGCTCTTTTGTTGTTGTTGCTGGGCCGGGGCGGGGGCGGGAGGCGGAGACCACGTGCTTTTGCCCGAGGAAGTTTTGAATGGAACCGCTTCTGCGGCAGAAGCGGTGGAACCCCGCGGCCGATTAGGAGGGTGCGGCCTATCGCCGCCGGCCAGCCGCGGAGTGCTCTCTGGGGAGACACTTAATACTGCACATGCACTTCTACTTATTTATTAAATATAGAGTTCAGGGCATAGATACTTGGGGCTATGCTAGCCATGCGTCCTTCATCTAGTGTCATTCTTCTCTTTTTTTTTTAAAGTTAAGTGAGGCACATAGAAGCTGTGTCATTTGAAATTGAACCTGGAACATGCAGGACCGACCTCTTAACTACTGTCCTTTATTGACTTTTTTTTTTTTTTTTTTTTTTTACCCTTTTGATCACATTGTAAAGAGTGGTTGGGAACACTTGTTACCTGGAATTCCACAGGACAGTGAGGCCAGAAGAATCTCCAAAACGATGTAATCTCTCCTTTTTATGGAGCCCACTGTTCAGTGTGTGTTTATGTACTTGTTCTGTTTTCTTATTCAACTAAAAAGAAGCTGCTAAATGCAGGAGCAAAGCAATGAATTGTTAAATTAATGCTCCTCGATAGATTCTAAAGTTTGTGTAAAGCTCTTTATCTTCCCTTAGATGATTAGCACGACCTAGACTGCCCCATCCTTTCACTGAAATTCTCCTCCAGGACCCAATTTAAATGCCACGTTCTTCATAAAACCTCCCTATTTTCACCCATCCCTTAGAAATAATTATTTCCTGGAACTATAATGCTTACACATTATATTTATATCTATGTCTTCCCTCCCCACACCAGACTCAAAAATTCCCGGAGAGTAAAATCTGTTTCTGTTCATCGTTGTGTCTCTTGTAACTCCCTATACTTCCCACACAGTGATTTAAAAATAAGACCATCTTGGGAAGTAAAACTACCTTGGGAGGGAGCAGACGGGGGAAAGAACTTTTATTGGACACTACCATGGTCAGTGTAGTATCTGGCCATTCTGGGATTCAAACCAAATTCTGACTCTAACACCAATTACAAACACATTGTTTCCCAGGTAATTATTCAACTGTATATTAGCTGCCTAAGGAAAACAGAAATAGAAAGGTTTGAATGAGAAATTTATATTTACTATTCATACATTCATTCATTTAGTAAATATCTATTGAGTGGCCACTCTACAGCTAAGCCTCGTGCTATGTTCTTCTGTAAAAACAGTGAAGAAATACATTCACTTCTTGAACAAGAGAATCATGTGATGGAGACTATTCTAGCAACTTCTGTGATATTTCTATATTTCAATTTTATTTATTTTTGAAATACAAGGAAAAGTTTATTTTAAAAGTCACAGAGGTAGAAGTGAGCCTTAGAAGGAGTGAGCCAGCTGGGCTGCGTGGACTCAGGAAACAAGTTACAGAGGCAAAAGAAGGGCCCTTGGAGCTTAGAGGGGAGAGAGGGAGAGGTGGAGAGAAAGAGAGAGAAAAGGTACTCATGTGCCTTGAGGGAAGAAGAGGGGGAAAGGTGCAGGTGTGCTCCAGAGAGAGTGCTCCTGGGGGAAAAAGGGGTGGGAAAAGGCAAGGGCATGCTCGAGAGAGCAAGAGAGAGAGAGAGGCACCTGCCTGTACTTCAATTTTATGGTTTCCTTCTCTATTTCCGTCCCCCAGTTTTGTTTATTGTTTTGTTTTAAGGACTGAAGGGGTTGAGTCCCGTCCAACCAAATGTGGAATGTCTTTTGAGAGTCCATTTTTGGCTCCCTGCCCTTCCCTGTTTTTAAAATCCACTCCCTCACTGAGCCAGTCCACTCTCTCTGGACGGTTCATCCACCATCTCTACTTCCTGCCTATGAATCAGTGCTCTTTGGTTCCAGCACCAGGCAAATGAATTAGACCAGCTGATACTGGCCAAGAATGGGGTGATAGAGCAGAGGGTTGATGAATATATGAGTCTGGACCTCAGGACCAGTTGTAACAACAGAGACCATAGTTTACTCCACTGACTTTCCTGTACAAAGTCTTTTTTAGAGATCGTGGCCATCGTGTTGAAGGTACAATGACAGAGTGAACTTGACACAGAAACAAGTGGATCTGAGCAGGGTGAGGTGTGATCTATAGCAAGTACTTTATATGATATCCTCTTGGCCCACCTTGATTGTAGCCACAGCTGTGGTAGGTAGATAGTTCTGTGTGGGCTCAGACTGGTTCCACCTCAAGAGCAAGCCATGGGTCACTTCAGCCCTTTCTGAAGCTGAGGGAGCCTGCTAGGCCAGTACACAACAACAGGCAGGAAGTTTGAGGGCAGTGATAGCTTCCAGGGGCAATCCTCAATGAATAGGGTCAGGAACTAGTGGATAAATAAATGCCTTGTGTTGTGTCTTTCACATGGGCTATTCTGAGAGATCCTGGAAGAAGCAAACCCCTGGCACCTGCTGCAACAGTTGTGAAAGAGCACCCTTCTACTGGCTGTTCCTCCTTCCCTGTCTCGCTCTCCCTTGGACCCACTTTGCTTCCTGGAATCATCATCCAACTAAACTTCCATCTAAGGGTTTATCTCCGTTTCTGCTTTGAGGAGAACCCAAACTAAACAGAAAGTGTCATACACATATGATTTATTATTTTCAGCAAGTGAAAGCTCCATCTTGATCTCCCAAATGTATCAAAAGCTTCTGTTATGTAGATGGAACCTCAGCTACTACATCTGGGATATTAGAAGTGTAATTATAATAAATTTGCCTGGTACCAGTGGTTTTTAGATCAGGGGTTTCTGGTAGATAAGGATCATGCTTTTCATGCTTGTTTTGTGCATATCTGGACTTCTTTTGCCAAAAAAACCCCATGAACTTAACACATTCTTTAGGACAAGAATTTCGAAGCTCGAATATTATATATTCAACATATTAGTATGATTTTTAAAAAGTCAATTACAAAAAATGAATATTTGACATTTTGGTATTTTTTTTTAATTGATTTGAGAGAGAGAAACATTAACGAACACACCCTGACCAGGGATCAAACTGCAACCTGAATACGTATCCTGTCCGGGAATCGAACCGGCAACCCTTTGGTGCACAGGACAACGCTCAACCAACTGAGCTGCACCAGCCAGGGCTATATGTCTTACATAAATTGAAAACAAACCATATGGACACTACTCAGTGATATGAACTAAATCACAAATTTAAAAAGCTTTTTCTATTCCCACCACTAGGTGATTCCCTCGGCCTTGGAAAATCTTAAAAATAACTACTGTCCCACACCCTGACTCACTACATTCTCTTTCTATCTCTCTCCCCCTGTCTCTCTCTTCCCTCAATGTAGCTAATGTTCTTGTTTACTTTCTTTTTAATGTAACATTTGTTTGTTTAAAGTAGAGAAAAACAACAAAAAATAATGGCCCATAATCCTACTGCTTATATAAGCTTTCTTATTAACAAAGTAATACCACATGCACATAATAAGAAATTCCAAACATTCAAGAAAGATACAAAAGGTGAACTTGGGAAACTAGAATCAACATTGGCTATCCACTAGACTGAAATCTCATTTTGTAGCTGAGGTCAATGAGATTAAGATATTTACAAAATGCACTGGCCAAAAAAGAAAAAAAACAAAGAAAACAGTTTAAACAGATAAAACCTCATCATTCTTCAATCAATTACCTCATAAAAATTCGAAACACATTCTTATGACTCTTGCAATAGTAATTTTATGAATAAAGGAAATTATTTATATAATTTAAAATTTCCAGTAGCATTTCTTAGGGGGAAAAATGCTTACCTGGTGATTATTTCTTCCCAAGTGTCAAAATCAATGTTTACTATATTTTCTATTCCTTGGTTAGAAACCTGATGCTCAAAGAAAGAAAGTGGCTGGTACAGGTCCAAGGTTCCAAAATGACATTATATAGTCAAAAGTCAATCTCCCAACTTGCAAGACAAGTTTGCTCAAGGAGATGACAGTTCAATTGGTTTCCTGCTCATTTTCAATAATAGTTTTGATCCAGGTGTTAGGTTAACCACGAAATAAAGTGCATGATTCTCCCAACCTCTATAATCAGGTGTTTGACACCTTGGAATAAAAGACAAAGAAATTCCCTAAACCAGGAATAAAATTTTAGTGTCCTTAAGAATATCATGGAAAGCTTTTCTAAAATGCAGAATTTGAGGCTATACCCAGTTCTAATTTAAAGGCTTGGGGTGGGGCCCTGGCTGCTGTGGCTCAGTTGCTTGGGCAACCTCCCTTGCACCAAAAGGTTGCCCATTGGATTGCCAGTCAGGGCACCTGTCTGGGTTTCTGGCTCTGGTAGGGAGCATGCAGGAGGCAGCCAATCAATGTTTCTCTCTCTCTCCCTTTTCCTTCCTCCCTCTCACTCTAAAAACAATAAAAATACATTAAAAATAAAAGAAAAATGGTTTGGGGTGGGGTACAGAAATCCATTTACGGGCCCTTCTTTTGCCTCTGTAACTTGTTTCCTGAGCCCATTTCTTTTATGACTCACTTCTTCTACCTCTGTGACTTTCTAAATAAACTTTTGCTTGTTAAAAAAAATTAATTTATGAAACACTCCTGTGGTCAATAGATAAGGTAAATACACTTCCTGGTTTATTTCTATTGTCCTGGTACCCATCTGTTTCAATGTGTCCCAGAGTTGTTGCTGCTTTTAACAGAATACTATTATTAATAGTTGTATCAAAATAATGCTAGATGGGTTTGGTAGATCACTTTGTACTTCCACATCCTACCATGGTCTTCTCTAGCAGTGTGTGAGATACCTGTACAGTAAGCAGAGATATGTAACGAGTGGTTAAATCTGAACTATCAGTGAGAATCCCTCTCACTTTTTCAAAACCTTTCTTGACACAGGAAGCTAATTCCTCCACTTTAAGGAGAGCACAAAGGCCCGGCCTGAGTGGTTCAGTGGCTCAGTTGGTTGAGCAATGTCCTGTGCACCAAAAGGTTGCCGGTTCAATTCCTGGTCAGGGCACATACCCAGGTTGCCAGTTTGGGGCATGTATGGAAGGCAGCCCATTGATGTTTCTCTCTCACACTGATGTTTCTCTCTCTCTCTTTCCCTTCCTCTCTCTAAGCATGTCCTAAGTATGTCCTCTGGTGAGGATTTTTTTTAAAGAGATAGCACACAGGAGGCTGGCTGGTTGATAAGTGGGGGTGCATACAGGTGCTTTGGGACAGCTAACCTGGTCCCAAGAGCTGTGGGAGAGAGGTGTTTGTTACTGCCGCCCCTAGTGGCCATCTGGTGTAACTGGTGTAAGAGTCAGTTGTGCCTTAGTCCAGAGTGGGGCCTGCCATCCTTCGGCCATTGGCCATTGGGCTGGGCTCCCAGGATGCCAGTCCCTGAGATCACTGTGAAATGTGGTAAATGTGAAATATAAATATAAATATGTGAGAAGTAGGGATTAAGCGTGCCTGCCATAGAACTTACATAGAGTAGCATGAACAATCCTGCTAAAATGGTTTTGTTATGTATTAGATAGTATAAATCTACAACTATTCTATTTATTGTTTATTACTATTTCATCTTTTTAAAGATTTTGCAATGAATCTTCTCAGCAGCAATGAGCTCAAGAACCAAAACAAAACAAAACAAAAATGCATGTTTAGTGAAAAATTTAGTACACAATTTTAATTTCTCAGTAAAGTTGATGATGAATACATAATGTACAGAAAATGTTTGCCAACATTTACCATTTACCATGATACCTAGAGTAATGAAAACTACAAGTCAGAAATATACTATAGAGTTCCCAGAATTCACTGTAAACCTTAGAACAAGCATGAAATATGAAGCAATAACTGTTGATGTGTTTGGTTTAATTAACAGAAGAACTCTGCAGACAGCTAAATGACTCCTTTCTTATGTGTCAACAGATGCTTCAAATTAAAATTAATTAATTCCAATCATTGCTCAGTTTTTCTCATAAAATTCATAGAATCAAAGTAAAAAAAGATTATTTGACCTTATTATGAATGCCATCATAAATTCAGTTAAAAATTTTAACATTGGCCCAGCCAGTGTAGCTCAGTGGTTGAACATTGACCCATGAACCAGGAGGTCACAGTTTGATTCCAGGTCAAGGCACATACCCAGATTGGGGGCTCTGTCCCCAGTAGGGGTGTAGGAAGCAGCCGATCGATAACTCTCTCTCATCATTGATGTTTCTATCTCTCTCTCCCTCTCCCTTCCTCTCTCTGAAATCAATAAAAACATATTTGAAAAAAAAATTTAACATTGAAGACAAAACTGTTTTAGTGTGAGGATCATAGGAATACAAATTAATCATACATTATATCTCTTGTCAATAAATTTCTTGCTAAATAAGAAATCTATAGAGCAGAAATATTCTATGATGCATTCAGACAATTACAGTTCTTAACAACAAAATTTGGAAATGAGGAGATATTGGAATGTATCCTATAAAAGCAAGGGAAGAATTGAATAAATTAAACATTGAGAGCTGTCAATTTATAAGATTTAATCATGAAATTCTACAATTGTGCATTGGAATATCCTGAATTGTGAAATAATCTTTTGATAAAGCTCCTTGTTTTTATCTCATAAATGTATATTCTATCCCAGGATGAAACAAAACTGCAAAAGCTAACATTTTGAAGCATCTAAATTATACAAAATATTTTTAAAAATATAAATAGAGACAACTTATAGACAAGTTTTAAAATTTTACTTTGAATGGAGGTAAACATAAGGCATCTATGAAAATATCTCAGCTAAAATATTTACATATTTAAAAATAAAAATATAGACTTGAGAACCTCCTCCATTTAGCAGAATTTGTTCTGAGCTTACCATGAGCCTCACCACCTGAAGAACAATTTCTCAGTTGAAAATACTGTGGGCTTTAGAGAAGAGTAAAGTAAAAAAGATTGTGGCAAATTTATAAAATATATATTAAGATCATATTGAAAAATACATTCTTCAGCAATATCTCAGTAACAGAGCACTAGCAAGTGATAAAACTAAGAAACTGAATAAGGAATATACATATATATCAACAACAGTTATTCCACTTATATTATTTTTAATATTCAGATGATCAATATAAATATGTTTCAAAATTTTGCTTGGATATGTATATTTTCAAGAAAGAACTCTATTTTTGAAAAGAGTTTTTAATGGAAATCTTTTATAGCTCCAACAATATTTTTAAATCAATTTGTTGATCAATAAATATGTTAAAAATTATAAATTTTAAATAATTTTAGTTCCCTATTTTATTCTCAAAAATATCTTCATTTTGCAGCTAAATTGTATTGCCACTCTATTTTAAGCCCAAAATTGAGAACCTGTTAAATCATTCATGCCCTAAATTGGTAAGAATAGTTCTGAAATATTTTGTTGTTATTTTAGGGTATAGGATATTGGGACATGACCCTGAAAATGTAACATTTTAAAACTGTCTCAGCTGATTCTAAGCAAAATATAACCCTGCATGTCAAGGTTGCATAGGCTTAGCATGTTGAATTTCAAGGAGCAGTTAGGATGACCAATGGGACCAGTGCCCAGGCGTGAGGGGTTGCCCAGGATGTGACAGTCTTAGACAAGTTGAGATTGATGGTCTCCCTACATCTGTTACATGAATTCCAATCCCAGTGTGTTTAGGTGAGGCCTGTTGGCATGTGGAGAAGGAAAATCATAAATACTGAGCCTCTGAGCTCTGGTTTCAGAAAAGGTACTCTACCTTTAGTGCATCACAAAATAAATAGCCACTTTTGTGGCTCCCATACATTCTAGTCATCACTGCTCAAACCAGCAAAACCCTAGACAAATATCTTATGATGGTTCACTTCCTTCCCCTCTTTCCTCAGGGAAGTCCTGACTTCACACTCCCAACCCTAAAACTACTCCCAATTTTGAGAGTAGACACAATATTTCAGAAGCATCTGGGGCCTGCCTGACTTCATAGAAATCCAGTTCCCTGGGTATCCACCAAAAAAGTTGGGCATTGAACACTAATGCCTAGTTCAATGCCCAGTGCATAGTAAATATTCAATAAATAAATGTAGAATCTGTGAATGAGAAATCAAAGAGCCCCCGAATGGTAGAAACTCATCAAACTGTGCTCTCCCAGCAACCTGTTGAAAGAAAGTCATCGGGAGAGGAAGGGAGAGAAAATGTTGGAGCATAACTATTTCCCTTTTGCCTCGCCCCAGAGCTCGGTAGATGAGGTGAAGCAAAAATGACCCATGAGGGAACTGAGGAAAACTGTTTATTTCTGTCTCCTTTGCTTCTTGAAAGTTTGAGAAGGAGGAGCAGCTGAAGGAACCTAGCTTTTCTCTCTTGGCTGGTATCTGTTAGCCAAATTACCCCTTATATTTTTCCTTCCAAGAGAATTTGCTTTTGAGATTCTAGAACCAGAAAACAAGAACCCTCGACTATTTATAAAACAGGTAATCAACACTTTTCAGAGTTGCGTATGATTTTTAATTCCCAAGAGAAGAGGTATTATTTCATGGGAAAGTCAAATATGACAGATTATGTAGTCAGGATGTATAAAGGTGACCTGTGGATCACAGCATTAAAGAGTGTGTTCCTTGTCATCTAGATTTCCATGCCATCTGATAACCAGGAGGTAGCATGGGGCAGGGGTGTATGTGTCAAACCAAAGAACCTCCCAGCCCCACCACCTACCAGCTGTGAGACACTGGGCAAACTGCTCAACCTGTCTTCACTCTAGGGCTGTTCTGAGGATTAAGTGAGATAATCTGTGTAAAGCTCTCAGCACCGTGCCACATGGTAAGTAGTCAAAAGATAGCTATTGGTACTGACTGTTGGCTAGGTTGTGTCATTCAGTCACCTGTAATTTCTGCTGGAAGAACTAAGGTGGTTTTTATACCTCATAGTGAGTTTTTAAGGCATATTAATCACAGAAAAGGTTATGCACTGAGTTGGTGGTTGCCTAATTCGATGAATCAGATTGTTTTATTTTTTTCATTTCTGTGTTGAAAATGGAAATTTAGGTCAAAGTTTTGCTTGAGGCAGAAAAGCCATCTGATTTGGTTACCTGTCTGAAATGAGAAAGTAACCTTCTTAGTGTCTGGTGGTCTATCCAGCCTCAAGGCTGATGCCGATAAATTTCCTCTGGGATACCTGAAGCAGGAGTCTTAGGACAGAGCCTGTGTATGGCTCTTAAACCATGCTGTGTAGATTAAATTTGTTGTTATTAATCTTCATCCGAGGATATTTTTTCCATTAATTTTTGCAGAAAGTAGAAGGGAGGGAGAGGTGGGGCAGAGACAGAAAGAGAGAGAAACATCAATGTGAGAGAGACACATGAATTGGTTGCCTCCCGCACATGCCCCAGCCAGGGCCGGGGATGGAACCTGCAACCCAGGTATGTGCCCTTGACTGGAAATTGAACCCACGACCCTTTCGTGTGCTGGGGCCGGTGCTCTAACCACTGAGCAACACCGGCCAGGGCAGATTATAATTTAATTTAGAGTCTTTTATCTCCAAGTCCACCTTAATTGAAATATTTAAAAACCCAGAATACTAGAATTCTTTGTTTAAATGTAATAGATGTTCTATGCTTGTGGATAGCTATACCAGACCAGAGCTCATTACTTCACCTGCCCAGGGGTACAATGCCAGGGAAGGCTGCCCAGCAGAGGAAGCATTTGATGGGAATCTTGAGGATGACTAGAAACTCCCAAGGTGATGTTCCTACTAAGAAGAGCTAATCTAAAGCGTTGCTCTAATAAACTTCTGCGTTGCTAATGACCATACAGTCCTAATCAGCAGTAAATGAGCACCTATTCAATCCACCCGAAGTCCTAAGGTGAATTGCCCCTGTCATTACTACTAAGCGGCATAACTTAAAATTGGCAGATTTCATTTTCCCACTGTTTTCCCTGCTGCATGAAACTGGGTGCTGGCTTAATAACCTCAGGCCATAAAGTACTGTAACATGTTAGTTCATGCTGGGTGGCAACAGTTTGTTTTTCATGATTATGTAATCCGAATTCCTTTTCCAAGAAAAGATTTGGAAATGAGCTATTAAATTGGATTGCCAGCAAGCATGGAGTCTAAATGCACATCTGTGTTCACTATGGCAAACTCAGACCCTTCCTCTGAAACAGTCCGGTCACCCCTAGACGATTCTGTAAACCACAAATCAAGTGTGACCCAGGAGCAATGTTGTCCGGTAGCTGGGTGAGGTTTACATAAGGCATTCAAATGCCTGCTAAGGCTTTTTAGGGAGGGTATTTGATCTGCTCAGTCTTAAATAGCAACCTAATCAGCCAGGCGACCGGGGCACTCTGTACCCATATTAGATGGGCTTTAAAATAAATAGGGTGCTAACATACTGTGTAAAAGGTTCATGCTGGAGTCAATTCAAAGACCTTAGGTGCTAGGTGGGTATTTATTGACTAGAATGCCATTTAGAAGAAAGTTCAGATTGTTCTTAACTTCCAGGACAAAGCTGAAAACCACAGTAAGTAACTGCTTGGGGTTTTGCATTCCATGGCCCTGGACTCACAGGCAAGCTTCCTGTTCCCTCTGGGCTGGCGGGCCCGAAGGCCAGATAATGAATGGTTTGATTCTTATAGCTGGACAATCTACTCTGGCTTTCTGCCCTTAAGGTTCTGGGCCAGACCAGGTGTTTGTGTGGTTGGGTTTTTTTAAAGTTCCTCCTAGAGATTTGGATTTCACTTGAAGATAACAGCAGCAGAACAGACTGAGTTAGGCATCTGGGCAAAGACCATATCTAATATAGATCCACACAGCCCGTACATCCCAAAAAGGAGTGTTTCAGAATCACAGAGAACCAAAATTGTGAAACTCTAATCACCCTCTGAGATCTTCCTGGTAGGTTTCAGGATTAGGAGGTGGGGGGAGAACAGCGATAACAACAATACAAGATTCTTGGGCCAACATTATTTTGGAGGCTGGGGGGAGGGTGGGGAGGGTGGGAGATGGCATGTATTTTTAAGTGGTATGATCATTACGTGCTTTCCTCTGCAGCTTATATACACAGCCATGTTTATTTACGAGCTAAAGGTCAGATGATAAGATTTCCTTCACCACCTTCCCAGCTAGTGCTATTAAGAGGGTCCCAGGTCAGAACCTACTGGACACAGAGTGAGGGAGGGAGGTTGTAACTCCAGCAGAGTGTGTGTGTGTGTGTGTGTGTGTGTGTGTAACAAAAAGAGAGAGACAGAATTGCAGAACTTGTCCTTGTATGGAGTAGTTATGAGTCTGTTTAGAATTTTAAATGGAAAACAAATTAACAGAATACTAGAACAATAGTTATTCAAATTAATTGCTTAGGGAAAAAAAAAGTTAACCTTTTCTTCTTTGCCCCATTATTCTAGCAAATGTAAAGGTCTTATGGCCAAAGGACAGGATCTTGAAGGAGTGGGGGAGGGGAGGAGAGTTGAACTTTAACTCAGAGGAATTGGGAACTAATTTCCTTGGCAGTTCAAAGGCTCTTAATGAAGGCTTTCTGCCAGGCAGAACCAGAGCAGGCCTCTGCCCAGTCGCACTGAGGCCTGTCCCTAACCCTCAGGGTCCCCAGGCTCCACCTTTTCCTCCGAGGCAGCCCCTCCCTTGGGTGAGACAGACCACCTTCCTCAGTGCCCCCACCGCCATCACCACCACTGTGCTCACTCTGACCTGTGTCCCCTCTCAAACTCTGCTTGGAATTCTCTCTTCAACCCAACCTTTCCCCTCCCTCCAGGCCTAACTCTAGGTCCTCAGAAAATTCCCAGCAAAGGACCTCAACCCAATGGTCCTCTCCTTACTGTCAGCCATCATCAGGCGGCTGCAATTTTCACTACTTCTGGTCACCTAGAGACAAAAGCCCTTCCTGCCTTTTCTTTTTTTCTCCCCCCCCCCCCCTTTCTGCTGACTTTTATCATCATTTACTGTTCCCCATAGGTGGAACATAAGTGACTCTTCGCTGCTGTTGCATCCAAGCTCGATGTTATTTCAACTTCTCCGCCCACTGCCCATCAACCCAAGCCCATAGCTGGTTTTTGCAGAAGTTCTCTGACATGAGACTTGAAAAGCATTCCGAAAGAAAGCTATTTCTCCAAAGAGGACAGGAGGAACTGAGGAAGAAATTCGCACATAGAAGGTATATTATGTTCCTTATGTTCCTTTACTCTGGGGAACATATGCAGAGAAGTAACATGGAGGGACTTTTCAAAAATACGATGCAAAGAAAGACACTAGGGAAAACCCCTTCTCTCTTAACAAAAATGTCTTAAAGTCTTTTTAGAAGAAACGGAAAGTAGAAATGTTTTCTACTTAGGCCTCCCTAAAGTTGTTGTATGTTTGTTTGTTTTGTTTTGCTTTTGAGTATGTTTATTTACTGGGGACAGTGAAACAAGGAAGGGCTTAGGCTAGAAGGAGCGATAGCAGAGAGACTAGGCGGGGCCGCTTGGCCTGGAAGCGTGATGGGAAAGACGTGAGCCAAGGCAGGGCTGCCGTCAGCTCGCTGCGAAGTCAGAGGAAAAGGGGGCCTTGGAGGCAGGTGCAGGGGCTTAGACCAGGACGAGCTGCTGCTGCCCGTTGCTTCCATGCTTGCAAGTCTTGTGGGGACCCGTAGAGTTTAGGAGAAAGAAAAACATCCCTGGAAAGGGAGATAAGGAGATTCCAGTGGACGTGTCCCGAGGGGGGTGCCCCAGGCCTCCCTCGGTTTTTAAGCCTTCCTTAGAAATAACAGAGGTAGATACAGGGAAGAGAGCTTCCATGAGGGAAGTAATTCCTTCTCGGGAGTCCAGACCCCTCTACCCAGGGAAGCCTAAAGGAAATTGAGTGTGGTCAACCTGCAAGGGTGAGCAGAGATCATTGAAATGCGCTGATCATTCAGAACCTCGTTTCCCCTTCATTAACTTCAACCCCTTTGCCTTCTGTTGGTACTTCTAAAGAAAAGGTAGACCAAATGGAAGACAATATCCTGTCCCCACTCCTGTCCCTCCCCCTCCCCCAAGGCGCTCAGTCAGTGGGGCGGAAATTCATTATCACGGGAAGGAGGCAAAGCACGTGGCCCAGCTAACCTCCCCTCCATCACTTACCTGAGCAAAGATTGCAGGTGGGTGTCACTTATTTAGTATTGATGGGAATTAATATGACAGTCATTTCTGGTCTTGATATGCGTCTCATTGGTCAATACCCTAGATTTTGCCAAGTTTGGGAACCTTAGTTTAATTATGGCTACTGAAGTCACTTGACTATAGTTAGTGCCCTTCTGTGTTTTTATCCAACCCCCCTGCCCCTCATTCTTTGGGAAGGGAGGAAGTTTGCATTGTTTTCAGTAAGAGATGCCTATGAATGATTGCCTACACTGGAAAGTGACGGAGGCTCTCTCCCCCAAATATTTTCCTCTGTCACATTACAACGTGTGTTTATTATTGTATAGGAAGAAGACTGTTTCACTGTTATAAGTCATTATAAGAAAAATGCTGTATTTTCTCTCAAGGAAAAGTTCAGGATTCACAAATTCTAGGTAACACGCCTGGATGCTAATCTGGGGAACATCAGACATTAATGAACTATTCTGTAATAATCAGGCTTAAGTGCAGAAAAGACACCATGGTAGAGAGAGAGGAAGAAATTAAAGCAAAGATGTACACAGAATGGACTAGAAGGCACAGGGGCCGGGGAAGGTAGTGTCCTGTGAGTCAGAGTGTGTCCTACTCAAAACGGCAGCCGAAGGATTTCACCTTCACCTTCACCTTTCCTTACCAACACCAGCTTGGAATTTCCAACACGAGGATAATTGTCACTACTGCTTGTAGAGTTTACGTTTTGACAGTGTTCGACACGCAAGGATTATCTTTAATTAGCAAGGGTTTAGACCAAAAACTACAGGTGAGAGAGAATTATGGAAGTAATGCCCCAGCCCAGGAATTTTATTGCACATCAAGAGCACCTCAGTCCAACCCTGGGAATAGCAACGAGGAAAAGAATTCTAGGCCCTTATCAAGGTAGCTGGTAAGAGGAAACAGGATGCACATGGTAGCCACATAAAAATAAAGATAAAAAGAGTCAAACACTTCCAGCAGGGTAGGGGAGTTTTCTGTGTCAACTTGGCTCGGGTAGAGTGCCCAGGTTTCAAGCAAACCCTCATCTGGATGTTGTTGGGGAGGCATTTTGTAGATGTGGTTGATTTTAAATGAAGGAGATAATCCTAGAGAATGGGGGTGGACCTCATCCAAACAGTTGAAAGGCCTAAAAGCAAAACAGATTTCTGAGGAAGATAAGAAATCCTGCCTCCAGACTATAGCATTAGCTCCTGTCTGGGCCGACCTATAGATTTCAGACTTGCCACCTCCCCCAACAGAATGTATCACAACTTATCTATCTGTCTACCTACCTGTCTACCTACCTACATCAGTCTGTCTATCTACCTATCTGATCTAATCTCTTACTGGTTCTGTTTCTCTGGAGAACCTTGATACAGAGAGTAATGAGAGTAATCAGGGAAGGCCTGAGGAGGTGATTTTATTTTATTATTTTTATTTATTTATTATGTTTTTATTGGTTTTGCAGAGAGAGAGGAAGGGAGAGGGAGAGAGAAACACTGATGGCATCAATTGGCTGCCTCCTGCACGCCGCCTACTGAGATCAAGCACACAACCCGGGCAAGTGTCATGACCGGGAATCAAACCCCCAACCTCTCCGCGCACAGGACTACACTCAACCAATTGAGCCACACTGGCCAGGGCCTGAGGAGGTGATTTTAAACCCAGCCTCCATAAATAAGGAGCTAACTATGTGAAAAGTGGAAGTTAATGTGTCCCTTGCAGAGGGAAGAGCATACCCAAAGGTCCTGGGATAGGAAGGAGCTTGATATAAATAAGGAAGTGAACAGGAAATTAGGATGCCTTAGGCACCAGCAGCAAAAGAAAGACGGCCCAAGATGAAGCTGGAGAGGTGTGCAGAGGTCAGATCCTGTAGGAATCTTAATAAAATATTTCAACTTAATTTTCAAACTATTGTAGGAGGCTGTTTAAGGTTTTTAACCTGCTTCGTGGAGGAGAGATGGAGGCAGACAAACACTTAGAAGGTTACTGTAGGTGGGAAATGATAAGAGCCTGGCAGAGGAGATGGGCTGATTCAAGGTTATCTGACAGAATGGATGAAGGAGGTGGGAGGTGATCGCATCAAGGATGCGCCTACGTTTCGGGCCGTGCATTTGCGTGGGTGGTGGTGTTACTAAGCACAGCAGGGTAAACAGGAACAAGATTAAAGAATGTGAATGAAGAGTCTAGTTTTGATACTAGAGCCCAGAAGAGAGATTTCAACATGAAATACAAATTGGGGAGGCATTGTTTACAGATGGCATTTGAAGCCACATGAATGGACATGATTAATCATGAAGAGGAGACTAAACGAGGACAGAGAGGGCCCAGGACTGACCCCTGAGCAATTCCAACACTTAGAGGTAGGGTGGAGAAAGGGTGGCTAGAGAGATGGCAGGTGGGGTGGGATGTAAGTGCCAGGGGGCGTTGGGTTTCAAGAAAGAGGCAATCAACTCTGAAATGCTGCCAAGGAGCCACGCAAAATGAGAACAGAAAAATGAACATAGGATTTGGGACCATGGCCAACCCCCTGAATCTTGATATCTGGTGTGTCTGCTTGTTTACTTAGTGCTTTCTCACGTAATGTTCACACCACACTTATAACGGGCAGAGCACTCTCGTGGCTAATTCTGGACCATTGCTGGCTCTCCTAGGTATTGGTTTTCATAATTAGATCTACATGGGGGCCTATTTGTTTGTTTGTTTGTTTGTCTTTTCTGAAGAAGGGAGGGAAGACAAAAATTGGTACCTGGCACCTGGAGAAGAGGAAGGGAGAGAGATGGGAAAAGGAAGGACAGGATGTTCTGCATTCCCCAGACTGGGCTCACTCTTATCTATCTATAAGAAACACCTTATATAAAAGATGAATTGATTTGAAGATTCAAGAATAGCAAATTCTACGTTAGGACACGTATTCTCTCTCTTAAAATTATTTTCCCCCTTTATTATATTTAGCACAATTTGCCATTGTGAATATCTTTGGAGTAATAATTTATATAACATTTCTGTCTGCGCTAGTTCTAACTTTCATGACACAAAGAGCGTATCTAGCATCTTCTTGTATCTAGTGTTCAGCACAAGCCCTGGCACATAGTAAGTTCAAGATACAGGTGTTGAGCCCTGGCCGGGTGGCTCAGTTAGTTAGAGCGTCATCCTGATACGCCAAGGTTGCAGGTTTGATCCCTGGTCAGGCGCAGACAAGAATCAACCAGTGAGTGCATAAGTAAGTGGAACAGCAATTCGATCCTTCTTTCTCTCTCTGTCTCTCTTCCGAGTTCTCTAAAATCAATCCATAAATAAATTTTTAAAAAATATATAGGTGTTGAATTAATAAATGATGATACAGTATGTCAGAATAAAAATTACAGTCTTAATTTTATAGTTATAAATAAATGAGTGAACTAACAGTCAGTGGCCTTCTGTTTTTCCATGTATATTAAAAAATGGTACTTGTTTGTGCTGCTGTCCTTTACTGCTGGCGGAGGGCACTGGGAATTTAAGGAACTATATGGGAGCCCTAGCTTGTGTGGCTCAGTGGTCAGAGTGTCGGCCCGCATGCCAAAGGGTCTGGGTTTGATTCCCCATCAAGGGCACGTACCTGGGCTGAGGGATCCCTCCACACCCCTGGTCTGGGCTCGTGCAGGAGGCAACCAGTCAATGTGTCTCTCTCTCTATCTCCCTCCCTCCTTCCCTTCCACTCTCTCTGAAAAGCAATGAAAAAAATATCCTCAGGTGAAGATAAAAAAAAGAAACCATATGGGAAAAACACAGGAAATTGAGAAAATTTTATGTATTAACTTGTTTTTTTCAGAGATTTTAGAAAAGACAACTTGTTTGTTTGTTTGTTTGTATTTTACCTCAGTACTTACAGAGAATTCTTTACTGATGTTTGGGGATTGAGAGGTTATTTTTTTACTGACACGTCCAGAAAAATCCAGATGTACAATAGCCATAGTTCGAGAACCACAGGAAGTACACTACTTGTGTAGCTCCTTGAGCACTGGCCCAACCACTACTTTTCCAAATAGGAGCTTTGGGGAAGGGACATACAAGGGAACTGTGAACTCTTCACGCTGCTGATGTGGGAGATGTCTTAGAGAATTGTCAGAGAATCATACAATTCTAGAGTTAGAAGAGACTTTAGGCCACTACCCCTTACTGTATAGCTTGGGAAACAAGGGCTGATAAGTGAATTGTAGAGTCACACAGCCAGGGGTTACAACTCGTAATAATCTCATGTGTGACCTCAGGTCCAGATCCGAAGCTGTGTGTGTGTGTAAATATTGAATTCTTTTTTATAATTAATGCTGGTACAGATAATACAAACAAGCCTATGGTGATAGCCTTGGTGATTTACCTTGAATGAGAAACCACCCCCAAATATATTTATTTCATAAGTTTGGAATTTTCATATTAAGTTTTCTCCAAAGTGAGGCACAGCTGAACTACTCGGATGAAATCCCAATTTTAGTACAAGTGAAAATGTCACTTTCTCCCCTTACAGACTCTTGCTAAGACATGGGTGAGCTCACCATGTGTCACACACTGAGGTCAGAGCCATGTGGCCCAGGCATGGCTACCAACAGCTGGAGTGGAGGGTCTCTTATACATGAATCATATATCCCCACCCTGCCAATTTTTTAATAACTCATTTATTTTTTGTGCATTTTTGAGAAATTGATAGTTTTGTGTGGCCCATATGTTAAAATTTATTGTCTTAGTAACAGAATTTGGTTAAGAAATGACTATTCCTCCACAAATATAAGGGAAGTTTCTCAAATTGATTTTTCTAGAGTACTTGCTTTCTACTTGCTAAAATTGGTACCAATCGCTTTGCTGGCTGCAAATCAGTGAAAACAAGTATTCGGTCATATATAAAACACACAAAAATGTCACTCACTTTGCAGAACAGCCATTACTTAGATTAAAATTTTTTGTTCCTTATTTTAACATTGTTTTCTTCCTTCATATGATTTTCAAATATCAGGAATTTTGAAGTTAGAATCCACTTATATCCCTTTATAGATCTTACAGAGAAGTGCTATTTTAGCTAAAAATGGTGTTTCTGTGCTGAAGATTGCTTTTTTAAATCTTAATTTTGTTTTCATGATTTGATGAAGTCATTATTTTTTGAAGTTTTATGCCAAGTATAATTTAATTTGAAGGATTTTAAAGTTAAATAATACAGAAAATATGGTGGTAATGCTTTCTCAAGAAAACTAGTCATTCACTATTTAATGCATGTTCTATAATTTTAAAAATCAGACCCTTTGTCTTTATCCAAAAGCATATATTCATTGAAAATTCTGTTTTAAGTATAGAAAGGTATCTAAAGATGACAGTGAGAACTGCTTCAGTCTAAAAACGCTCCTCCCAAAACATCTTACTCAATTGTGTATTATCAGCACTTAGCAAATAGTGGGGGCTTATTAAATGTTTTTGAATTAATGTTAACATCAACTATGTACATAGGAAAGAGTAATTAACATTCATCAGTATCCACCTGTAAGTAGTCTACAATAAATAAAATTTTACACAAGTGCCATCATCTAAGTGTTTAGAAGGAGTTTGTAGGAAAACTGAGAAGGAAAGATGCTTTCCTTTATTTGAAAAAACAACACAAAAATATTGCATTGATTTTCTAGAACATATGAAGCTGGCTTGGCAGGTGGGTGGGAGTAGGTGGTTCCTGGCATGCAGAGGGGCCCTTCAAGTCCATCTTCTTGCTTTGTGTCAGAAGAGAGAAAGTTCAATGGACATGCGAAGTGTTCCTCTCTGTTTTTAAATAAGATCCATGTAATTATGATGCTTGGTCTCCTTCTCTTTCCTCGACTAGTTTACTGTGGTTAACTTATCAGCTATTTTAATGGAATAAATCTAGCTGAAACAAATGGTTGAAAAAACTGAATTGATAGGATCGACTGGTTATTTGGTGCCCTATACAGAGCTGACCTAAAGACTCAGGTCACCTGACTTCATTCAAATCCAGGTCATGGGCCATGGGGTTTGTGCATTTGAGAAGTTATGTATAAATTTGATAAAATTTATAAATCAAAGTCAATAGTGGTGTTCACAACCAACAAAGCCCTTGGTTATATTTATGGTTACTTGTTTTTAGTGAAGATTCCTTCTACCCACTCCAAAACAAATGTTTCCCAAGTTTGAAATTTTTATATTGTGTTTTCTCTACAAAGTACCTTTGAACTTACTCTGATAGGCTCAAATACCAAGTTGAGTACAAATGAAAGTATCATTTTCTCCCCTGTATTGTTAACAGTTTGGTATGTATACTTCTGGACTTAAGATAAAAATCTGTGTATGTCTCACCCAAAATGTAGGAATGACTAACAGTCAGCATGTTGTAATAGCTAATGCTTAACCTCAGCTTTTTATTGCACTTAAAAAAAATGTGTATGTGTATATTTAGAATAACACTATATATGTATATATAATAGCACATAAAACAACACATAAAACCTTTGTATCAGTATAAAATTCAAGTAATTATCTCTGGAGAATGTTTAGATGAAAATGAGATATGAAAACAGACACCCCACCTCTTAATTACATACTTCAATATTGTTGAAAACGAGAACATATTATTTTTGAAATATATTTTTGTTTAAACTTTTTATTATTAGGCTTTTAATGTTATCACTTTGTACTTGTGCAAAATTAATCAGAATAGCATAATGAACTCCCATATACCCATCACCCAGCTTCAACAATCATAAACTCATTGCCAATGTTGTTTTATCTATATTCCCATCCATTTCCCACCTCCTGTCTTATTTGGATGCAAAACTCAAATTCAACATTTCAACTATAAATATTTCATTATTTAATTCTAAAAGAGAACCTCTTATTTTTAACATAAACACAATACCAGTTGTCACATCTAAAACATTTCATAATTCCTTAATATCTAACCAGTGTTCAAAGGCCCTCAGAAATTGCATTGACAGCTTTTTTATTTTAGAGTTGGTTTATCTGAATTAGGAGTGTCCTTAGAGGAGAGACTAGGAGATGAGGGACCTCAGAGCTAAGCTCACTAACCAGCAGCAGATAGAAGTAGATTGGGTCCACTGGCAGGGAAGGCGGCCAGGGGTGGGGAGGGCCTGGGGTCACCAACAGGGACCAGGTTTGGCAAAACAAGGCTTTAGTTCTGCCTTTTCCCCTCCCCTGCGTTGCCGTAGGCGGCTTCCCCCCTCCTTCTGGTACTGAGGAGGCAGGAGATCAGAGCACAGGCTAGAAGCAGTGGGACAGCTTCAAGGCAGAGCTCTGACCTGGTATCTCTGTGACCACATGGCAGTGAGTGTAGCTGCTCTGCCCAGTCCCTGGAATCCCCCCTCCACACACGTGCTGCTCCTACTCCTCTGTGGGCATCCACTATAATACAGAGTGCCTGCCTCCAATAAAAGATGATTCAGAGGTTCCTTGGATATCTCTCCCACCAACGCACACAGCAACGAACACACGCAGCATTGCACCTGGAGGAGCATAAGCCGCAAGACTTCTGCCCCTCTCCAAGATGCATTTCACTCATCAGGCAGCCAATGGTCCCACAGGAACAAAGATGAGCTCAGAGGGCAAATTCTGAGCTAGCAAGTTTGAGGGATACCAGAGAAAGCAGAACTTACGGAAAACAGGAGAGGAATTTACAACCAGATAATAAATATGCTTGAAGACATGACAGAAGGTAGTGGGAAAGGTCTATCTAAGGAATGAAGTGAGTGAACAAGCCAGAAATCAGAGTTCCTGGCAGAGAGAAGAGCAAGTGCAAAGGTCCTGAGGTGAGAGAGTTGAGAGAGTTGGCATGTTCAAGGAATGGCAAAGTGTTGGTGTGACAGGGGCAGAGTGACCCAGGGAGAAGTAGTTGCAAATTACATCAGAAAGATAGCCAGTGGCCAGATCATCTATTACTAAACATTCAGTTTCTCTTTCACCATTTTTTATTTTAGAGTTGGTTTATTTGAATTATTTCCTTGCCTGTCCCATGAAATCAGAGGTGCCAATTACAGAGGGAAGCCCAGCATGTGACCTGTTGCAGTAATAAACGTTTTCTAGCCTCTAAAATTTAGTATGTGAGAAGATACCTCTGCCTCCTAGTTGTCGCATAAGGCACCTCGAAAGTGAGCTTCCTAGGCAATTTGCTTTTCCCATCTGGCCACAGGAAGTATCTTTCCATCCTCAGCGGTCATTCCAAACCAGTCCTCTAATTGCCCTTGTCCCGGTCCATTGGAATTAGAAATGTTTGAAGTCCCAGAGCCAGTCACACCCTGAGTCACCCCTCAGTCCAGGGGAGGCACCCAGGAAGCAGCTAGGTCTTAGGGGAGGTTTTGATTTAGTGCCTTGGACTCTCTTACACAGCCGTGCCCATAGCCGAGGTAACCCTACCTCACCCCTGCAGGCTGGGGTGTCCGTGTTCCTTAGAAAGGCATCCCAAACACGACCTGATCCGTCCCTCCCCCAGCAAAGGCTGTTCCTTGTCGCTAATCACAGTAGAAGATTCCTTTGATGTCCCAAACCTCTCAGAGGGGTGTTCTGGATACAGCTGCCTGCGTCAGAATCAAAGGCACCCTGTTTTTGTTTTCACTCTCCAGTCATCTCTGAATTTGCAATCCAGTTTTCACCTCCATAAATCTGCTAGTTCCATTTGCATTGTTATTAGTCAACAACTTCATCTACTGTTAAACTTACATTAAAAAAAAAAAAAAAAGCCCAGAACCAAGGAGACGAAGAGAAAACAAACTAATGAATTGCCAACTGTAGGGCTTTATTTATTTATTTATTTAAAATATATCTTTATTGATTTCAGAGAGAGGAAAGGACAGGGAGAGAGCGAAAGAGAAACATCAATGATGAGAGAATCATTGATCGGCTGCCTCCTGCACAGCCCCCACTGGTGATCGAGCCCACAACCCGGGCATGTGCCCTGACCAGGAATTGAACCTCAATCTCCTGGATCCTAGGTCGAAGCTCAACCGCTGAGTCACGCCCAGCCCAGACTGTAGGGCTTTATTTAAATCTGGTGGATAGGGCCAGGAGGAGAGGAGTCAGTGGCCCATAAGGTGGGAATCCAGCTTTCTCAGTCTGGATAGAGTTTCAGATTCAGTTTTAGAGGTTTAGAGCAGCTACAAATATTAGCAAACACAGACACCGTCAGAAAGAGGGCCGTACCTAGACTGGCCCCTTTATTCTGAACACTGTCATTATGAGAAGGTAAGGACAGGCCCCTAGCTCCAAATATCTTTCTCCTGAGGTTGGCGGAAAAGCACTGAAAAATGCACAGGAATGGGCAAAAGTCGGTTGAATTACTTGAGATAAATCATAAGGAAGAATACAAAATAGTAACAATGAGACAATTAATGCAATAACGAATAAATAAATAAGTAATAACATGAATAAACTCTGTGTTTCCTGCACTCACAACTGTAACTCTACTTTTGCCCACCCCTGTATATGAAGAAGACGGGGAGCTCTTGACTTTTTACTCAGAAACGTCCTGGTTGACTTGGCTTTTTAGAGAATAGCGTGCCTAACTGTCCTTTCTTTCTCTCCCATGAACAGTGATTTCGAGATTCCACTCAGAATTTCTCTATGCCAGTTATTATTAGCAGCCTGCCACCTGTTCCCACCATCCTGCCACAAAATGGCAAGAGGCAGGTATTTTGGAGATTAGACGAGGGTAATTGCAGCTATCACTTACCTGCCCTCACGCAACTCCATGAAGGTGCTGATGGCTCCTTGGCCAGCCATGGTCAATTCTAGAGCTGTGTACCTTCCTGAGAGCTGGCCCAGGTGGGGCCATAAACGGGATGAACAGTTTAGCTCAGTCCATGGATGACAGATTCATAACTATTCCTAGAAATCAGGGTATCTCTGACCTTTTGCGATTAACATTGTGAACAGAAACGATTCTACACTCCCAGAGAGTGTGACTTCAGCACTAAATCACAATCTCCCCAGACCTGGCTGCCTCCCCTGGACTCAGCCTCACTTGACCTTATCTCCTTAAAAGGCCTTATCTTCAAATCTAACCATTTTAGGACTTCAACATATGAATTTTGGAGGGAGACGATGCAATCCATCACACTAACACTGTCACAAGGATTACCTCCGATGATGCATAAGCAAGACCTAGCCTTGTTCCTAGAGCATTGCAAGTGCTTATTGGATATTGGTTCCCTTACCTCCTCCCTGTGCCACTCACCTCATTGGTTACTTTCTTTCCACACCAGAAACCATCTTTGCATAGGTGGTGTGTAGAAAGTTGCAGAGTGAACGGAGGGATTCCCAAGATTTCTCTTTGGTAAAAAATTTCTCCCTTCTCTTACTGGTGTGGTTTCAGATGCCCCCCTGGGCCACTCTCTGAGAAGCGACATCCCACCCAAAGAGCTAGGCTCAGCCACAGCAGCTTGTCCTTCTTCAAGACCCTGGATGGACAACTCAAGCCACATTTTTTCTCTTGGCAGTTTGCATTTGCGATTCAGTCCCTGCTGAAGGGAGAAATCCAGTCTGCAGAGACAGAATGAGGTTGATGATAATATTAATAGGTAACATTGAGTCAGTGTGGACCAGGTACTGTTCTAAGGGTTTTTCACACATCATTGCCACAACCCCATGAGGTAGATATGCTCACCATTCCCCCTTTGACAGGTGAGGAAAAGGGGGATGCACCAGACATAACACAATTACTTGGGAAATGTTTTAAAATATACCTGCCCAATATATCAGTGGGAAAATGACAAAGCAAACTGTGACATGTGCGTGCAGGATGTAATTCCACTTAAATGAAGTTTGAGAACTAGCAGAACGACTCTTTGGTGGTGGAAATCAACCTGGAGAGGTGATACATACTGAGATGTCACACAAGGGAGGTTTGTGATGAATTTTCTGTATGTAGATCTGGGTGGTGGGTTTATCCCTATGAAGTAACCATCAAGTTGTACGTATACTTAAGACTTGGGCTTTTGATGGAATATGAATTATATCTCAATACTGTCTAACATACTATAAATACACACACACATATGCCCATCCAAGTCTCTACCTTAGACCCAGGAAATAAGATGAGTAAGCCATGGGAACAAGGGATAGAGAGAGGATGTGTATCTTTAAAAAGCTTCCCGTTTTCTTCCCCTTGATTACTGTTAGCTGCCAAATATCCGTTTGGGAATTGGAATTAGACTGCAGATAAAAACAAAGGAAGTAACCATAATTATATATGACTTTAAAAACTAGTCGGTCCCTGGACATCATCAGTTTTCCTAAGAGAGCTTGCCTGCTTTCCAGTTTGCTTTCATGGGGGAGCCTGTTTTGTGTTGCTTTCAGTGATTTTGCTGTTTGGAAGGTGGAAAATTAATAAATTATCATGAGGAACACACTGAGGTAGGAGGAATCATGGAGGCCCAGGAGATTCTGCCTGTATTTGTAGTTTAAATAAGGCTTGTAACAAGTTGAAATATTTTGGGGGTTATTTATATCGACAGGTTCCTAAAATTACTAAGCTTTAAAGTAAATCCGTAGTGATGTATTTGGGACCTATCCCATCAACCAAACTCCTGTTCACTCTGGTGCATACTGAGGAGACTTGAGTGTGATGCAGACTTGGGATATGGGTTGCTTTTTGCGTTTATGGTAGAAGCTTGTGACTAGCTCTTATATATTTATCTAGAGAATGAAAGGCTTTTTTCACTTAGACTTCCTATTTAAAAAATAGTTACTTGCATGTTGTGTGATCTATTCTAAAGAAGGAGAAATGTAGCTAGAAATGTAGCTGGTTAGGTGTACTTTATGGGCTTTTAAATGAATAATGTTTTTAAAAAATATTTAGAAGTCAAATTATTTAAATTAAAAATGAGTCTACAAGGTTAGCACTACTAGATCTTAGCTTTTTTTTTAAATCCTCACCCAAGGATATGTTTTCATTGATTTGAGAGAGGGAGGAAGAGATAAAGAGAGACAGAAAGAGAAATGATTGCTTGCCCTGTGTATACGCCCCAACCAGGGATCGAACCTCCAGTCCAGGTAAGTGCCCTGATGGATAATCAAACCCTCAACCTTTTGGTGCATGGGAGAACACTCCAACCAATTGAGCCACCCAGCCAGGGCTGCCCCCCCCCCCCCCCCCCTTTAACATTCTCAACATTCATTTTGAGTCTGGAGGTGGTATGAAAACCGTCCTCTCCCCAAGACATCCTGGCTTTACCACTTAGCTTCCTCCATAGGCATGCCATCTGCCTGGTATACATTCTTCCAAGTTCAGACCTGGGTGAGACCTCAGAGATGAACTAATACAAACAAGCTCTGACCTCCATGTCACACTCCACTCAAGAAATGAACTCAAGGCCTAAGGTGAAGTGGCTTGCTCAGGGTCACAGGGCTGGACAGAGGCGAAGTCTGTCTCTATGCAAGTCCTTTGCTCACACTATCACACTTGTCTTAGCTGCTAGGAGTTGGGTGTCACAGTGATTTCAGAGCAACAACACACAAATGTCACTCCCTTTCCTCTAAGACCCCAAGAGGCTTCCTATCTCAGGGAAAGAGCAGGAGCTTGGGTTTTACCTGGGGAGCCAGCAGGTATTTTGGTATCTTTAATCTTAATTCTGTTTTGTTCAATTGCTGAAGAGATTAGTAGCTTGCATTTTTGGGCCAGACCAGACTAGGCTCCATTATCAGATTTTTCTGCTGTGTGACCCTGGGCGAGAACAGTAATTTCTTCATGCCTCACTTTCCTTATCTAGGAAATGGGCATAATAACACAGGAGCACAAAGTGCTTTCCACACTTCCTGGACCACAATAAGGAACTCCCACATTGTAGCTATCCAGCTGTTTTTTGGAAGTTCAAGAAACTGATCTTAATTCCCTTCAACCTCTCCATCCTATCCCTTTCGGGTCTTCTCTACTTCGTATAGTTCTGCAGATTGTCAAATGCTCAGAAAAGTCAGTCACCACAGATTTGCACATGATGGGTACAAGAGGTTTTGTGTTTTGGTTTCCCTGTTCTCCTCCCAAAAGGCCCAGAATTTTTTGTATGAGTTGTGAGACAGCGAAGTAGGTTGAAAGGACTGGGCTTGAGTCCTGGTAAAATAACAGATTCCTAGGGTATATTTTGAGTAATGCACAGGACCACAGAAATGTGGGCAAACTCTTTAATTCTATAGCTACAGAAGCCAAGGCTTTCGGGCTGGAATAATCCTCAGTCATCCGATCGGTCACCAGCAGGGCAAGGCCTAACGCCTTGGGTCCCTCTCCTGGCTCCGTGCTATTTCCATCAAACCGGCTGCGTGCCATTAACCCCACCGCCCAAAGCGCTAAGGAAGTTCCCGCCCAGTGCCTACCCTGGCAGGGTGGGGCGAGTTTGTGGCTTGGAAAGAACCGGGAAGACGACCTGCAGCAACTCCCCGCGCGCGTAAACTGCTCCTGCGATTCCGGGGGAGGGGTGTACGTGGGAGGGGGTGGGTGGGTGAAGACGCCTGGCCCGGTACCCCGAGGTGCCCGGTGTCCTGGAGACCGGCTGCTCGGTGAAGCCCCTTATTATCTCCTGGCCTGTTCCCCCCGTGCACTGGCTGCACGGGGGCGTCCTGCTTGGAGGGCTCCCCAATATAGCACGGACTGTGCTCGCTCCGGGCCGGAGGGGACAAGCTGCTGTCGCTGTCCTGCCCCTGCGGTTTTCGCAGGTCTCCTTGAGATTTTTCCGTCTTCCCGCTCTCCGCCCCCGCCGGGAGCAGCGCGAGGTTGGGTTGACTATGGTCGCTCTTCCTTCGCCACTTCTGCGACTTTTACCCCAGGGAGCTGAATCCCGTGCTCCCTCCTCAGCCCCCACCTTGACAAACGTCCCCCAAACCTGCCACGTTAAAAGTGCGCGACTTCTCCGGGGCCTGCAGCAGGAGCTCCCGCAGCCCCGCATTCCTCGGATTCCAGCGCTGTGACGTCCCCCGGGACCGCGCGCCTCCAGCTCCGCGCGCCTCTGGCTCCACGTTTCCGCGCTCCCCGCGCGCGCCCCGGCCGCGCGCGCGCCCGCCCCCTGCGCGCTCCATCCCGGCCGCATTCCTCCCGCCCCCGGCCGCGCGCCCCGCGCTCCCTCCGCCTCCCGGCCCCCAGCGCCGCCGAGCCGGGCCCGGGGGTGGGGGAATCGTGGCCGCCGGCGCCTGCTCCGTCCCCTCCCACTCGCACGGCCCCTTCCTCCCTCCTCTCCCGGCTGCTCGCGTTTCCTGCCGCTCGGGCTCTCTCGGCCCTTAAAAGTTCTTCCCAACTTTTCCTCCCCGAGCGGGCGCAGGCAGGGGGCAGGTTGCTGCGCTCCTGCTCGCCCTGCCGCCTGCCCTCCCGGCTCAGGTCCTCCCGGAGCGGCAGACCCAGAGTGGCCGCTGGCGGTCCCTCCCCTCCCACTTTAGCCATCCTCCCCTGCCTCCCGGCCTCGGCCCCCCTTTATTCCCCACGTCGGGCGGGACACCCTGCGGCTTAGGTGGCTTTCCTTTTCTCCAGCTCCGTGCGCCCCTGCGCCGACTCTTGCGCCCGGATCTCGGCGGAACCCTCCCTCCCCTTTCGCCTCCTCTGGCTCTTTCCCTTCGCCCCTCCTCCGCCAGCCACTGGAATCAATTCCTTGGGGAATTGAGGCTCCGCCGCCGCAGCGGAGGGACAGCCTTTCTGCGCGGGACTCCGGGGCTCCGACGGGGCCATGTAAGCAGGTAAGCGCCGCATGGGGCAGGGGAGTCGGGCCCGAGGTTGGGGGCCGCCTGGGCGCCCCAGGCGCCTGGCGGATGCAAACTTGGGCAAAGGCTGGCAAAGCCAACTTGGGATCCGCGGCTCCGGACGTGGACAGGGCAGCGGGGGCGCGAGGTGGCCGGGCCGCAGGAGTTTTCTGTCGCAGTGGGAGCTGCTCCCTCTGAGGCGCACAAGCTTGTCTGGAGAGTTAAGGGGGAAGGTGAGAACTGTCTGGAGAGCTTGTGGTTAAACCCACACCCTCGCCCCCTCCTCCTCATTCCCTTCTGCTTTTTGGTTATGAGAGAGAGGGCCTCGAAAGGGCAGCTGGAGATACCCAGGGTCTGGGGACAGGAAGATGAAAGACAGCGACATTGCTGTCGCTCCGGCGGAGAGGGACAGGCTTCCCGACCCTCCTCTGCCCGGCAGGGATACAGGATCCTGGGAGAGAGAGGAGTTTTTATGCCATCCCACTAGGCCCCAGCCGTGCCACCAAACTCCTGGGCTTCTTGGCCCCTGCTTGGGTGGTTGGGCTGGCTCATAGGGAAAACTTGTGGCCACATAATTTCAGAATAGGTCTCCACCTCAAACTCTCAAACCTCTGTGTTGTTAACAGCTTCTGAGGGTGGTGTTAATACACCCTCCCTGGCATGGCCCCTAAACCTGGGTTTTGAATACTTATAAGTGGGGTTTCTGTCTTTTTGAAGGAACCTGGACGGAGCTCTGCCCCTACCTCCATTTTTCTGTTCCCTCTGTTCCTGTCACCCCCACCCACACCCCACCTACAATTTAAGGAGATTGCGGGGGTTTTCAGGAACTGGCTGTCCCAGATTCTTTGTGGAGGTGAGGAATCTCTAGACTGCAGGCTGCATATATGGTCACAGGGTTTCCACCAATGTGCTAATTCCTTAATATGCATCAGTTCACTCATTCATTCAACAAACCTAGCATTGAGCTGCTACTCTGTGCTAGGAACCGGGATACAGAGATGCTGTAACAAGATCTCACTGCCGCTTCCTGGAGGAAACCCACAGGCCAATGAAGAGTTGTAGTGTTGTCGGACTTGCCAGGGAAAGCTTGGTCCTGGAGGTGAGATTGAGGAAACAGGTAGAGGAAACAGCTTGTGCAAAGTGAGAGTCTTCCAAAAAACATGTACAAAAAGGTCATACCTGTCTGGAGGCCAGAGGGGGATTTATGACCAGTGTTGCAGGGACAGCATTTAAATATATATGTGTACTTAATATATTTAATATATATACTTAATATATATATATAATATATATATATATATATTTTATATATTGAGTAGGTAACACGATTCCAGTTTAATTTCTGTGGAATCGTGTTACCTACTCAAGGGAACCAAAAACTTCCAGAGGAGCCCAGTCTCTCCTTTTGGACACACCTCCACGCCTGATGCTCTTTCTACTAGGAGCAAGCAGTTGCACGACCATCTAAATTTTAATTGGCGCTAATTGGCCCATGGCAGGTTTCATTCGAATGCCATCCGTTGCCTTTTATAGAGCCACTTGACTGTCATAGGTGATGCTGCTGCAGCATTACAGACTCCTGTATGGAAGTTACCTATCATTTGGCGATGGGGTGAAAAGCGTGTGCCATAGAAGTGATCGCCTTAATATATAGGAGCGGAACAGCATGGTGCTCTTTGCCCTAATCCGAACGGGTGGCCATGCAGTGCAGAAACAGTTTATGTCTCTGTGTTTGTTAGAATACGCTCTACTTTTAAAAGTCGTAAGGACTACTTTTTCTTCCCTAAAACTTTATAAAAACCCAGCGTCTTCTAGCACGCTGTTGTAGCCTGAAGGTCCAGGATTCAGCAGATCCTGCCTGGAAGAGTTCCTTCTAGTGCAGTGGCACTGAGGTGGCAGAGGGTCAGCTTTCAGTGATCTCGGGCCAGTACATCAGAGTGGGAAGAGCACCCAGGCTTCCTACAGTTTGGGGTATTTATCCAAGCCCCTCCACAAACACATTCTCTTATCTCAAGAACAGGCTCCTGATGGGAGCTTTCCTGAAGGTGTAGGACCTGCTTGAGAGAAATGGCTGGAGAAGCTCTTTCTTGCTACTTGCACGGACCTTCCCAGCTTTACTGCTGTCTTAAACACATAGCTATTAGTAACACTTCAGTTACTCAGGTTTGCGTATACTGGGTGGCGTGGGCAGCTGTAATGGAAAGAACATTCAGACTATTTTAATATAGGAACCTAAGGAAATCAGAGAAAAATCAGAATTTTTAGGAGAGTTCTTCCTGTCCTGAATAGATGGGCCAGGGGTCGAGAACTATGACGATTTTTTCCCTAGTGTGTTCTAGCCTTACGAAGCGCCTCTGGTTTTTGTTCTTAAAATGGGAAGCAAACATAAGCCCTTTGATTGCACACTCTCGCCCACCCGGGTTTCCTATTCGTGTTCTTTTTCACCTCCTAGCCTGCATTTGAACTTCTTTGCGTAGTCACCAAGCGCTGTGTATTTTTTGAATTCACTCGAAGCCTTAGAACCGTGCTGTGCACTTTGTTAGAGATAAGGAGGGGAAAAGAGAGAACATGAACTACTTAATTAGCCAATTAAATGATTGCTGCTTGGGTTGGTTAAAAAGAACATGGGAAAACAAACAAGTTTTGGTAAAAAGGAGTTGAAGATTAATGTCTGAAATAAGACTGCTATCCCTCCTTATGACTTAATTTACCTTTCCCTGTCTGAGCCCCGTGGAGGGTGTGTTGCGTGATCCAAGGGGGGTGTGTGGGCAGTTTTGCAGCTTTCCTGGCTATCAGTGTGCCGGATTAGGGAAGCCAGGGGTAGGAGTTCAAAATATAGCTAGGTTTGAATTCCAGCTCTGCCATCTTTTTAGCTGTGTGTTGTTGGACGAACTCTGCAGCCCTTCAGAATCTCAAATTCAATCTCAGTCTCTTTTCATCTACATGACGGGGCCAGTAGTAGTGAGCTTGGCAGAATATTTCTGGAGAATTCAGTGTAATGCTATATGTGCCCCTCCTAACATAGTGCCTCACACAGAGTAGGTGTTGGGTCAAGGATGGCTATTTATATGTTCGGGGAGTTCTATGTGGCCATGAATGTGCTCTTTGTGTCATTTTTTCCCCAGCAGCCTGAATTCACATGTGTGCCAACATACACATAAAGCTTTGTCTTTGACCTTTTTTTTTTTTTTTTTGGTCTATTGGCTCGAAGCAAACGTATTGGCTGGCAGCTGCCATGTGGCCCCTCCTGTAGGAGGAGGTTGACATTTGCAAGACCAGGCAGTAGGGAAGCTTGAGGAAGGAAAGCCACTTAGAGCAGGGCTGAGAAAAGGGTCCCTTTCCTTGTGTGCTGCTTAGTATAGCAAGGGTCCAAGACTAACATAAGGATCCTGCCATTTCTGATGTTGAAATCCAGTTAAAGAATGTTCTAATAAATCTGCCTGCCTTTAGCAAGAAGGCAAAAGCTTCCCAAACGGAATGTCTTTGCAACCTGATTTCCTTCTTTGAAGCCCAAATATAGAGTCAACTTCAACACCTCTCCTGGAATGCCAGCCTCAGGTCTCTTGAGCTTTAATGTTGCCTTTCATCTGAGAAGCCTAACGTATTTGACAAACATTAGCTTCTTGATCTTCATATCATCCTCCCAGGAGGAGGGAATGTTAGAAGAAAGAACAACTCAGAACATCAGCAGGGCAGGTGTGTAGTATGTGTTCTTGAAGCATGCATTGTCATGCCAAGAACTGGTTGACCTACATGTAGTTTGCACACAGACCAGGAGGTCAGGGGGAGAAAGCCCAGGGAAAATGCAGATCTGGCTGGGATTTTTACAGGGGGAAGGGAGAGGAAGTCCATGTTGCCCAGACTGGCCATGCCTTTGCCATACATTTCGTGCATGCTGATTATGAAAATAAATAATCTCTGAATTATTTATAATTCTGAATGAAAGGATATGATGCAATACTTGTGGATAAGAATTACAGTTGCTGAAGATAAAAGGTAATGGGGACTATAAGTACCTTTCTGTGGCATAGGGGTGGTTATGCATCTAGTTTGGATTATAAATGGCGTATTAACATTGTTTTAATTTCCTTTCCCTTTTTTCCTGTTGGTTCTATATTCCTTGGCTTGGTTTTGTCTCGCTCTCCCGTCAAGCTTTTGTTTGGCTTGCTTCATGGTCCTCGCTATCGGAAAAAACATATTGTGGCCATTCTTAGATCAATCTTGTGTGTAAAATTTGATATGCGGCTGATTTAGCTTAGTTCCTTAGGGGACTAAATTAGGCTTATAATTGGCTTGACCCAGAGGCCTATTGCATATCCTGTAACTCTAGGCGGCCATCCCATAAATGCTTGATGTCGGTCAACAGGGAGGTGTCCTGGGAGAAAATGAGAAAGGGATTGGCTGGTGCTGTGGCATCCTCTCCGAAGCAGAATATCCTCTGCACATGTGTGATGTTTGAGGTTTTTAGCAGTGAACTGTATTCCTAAATTAGGAAGCTCCACTGGGTGGGCCACTGACTTGATCTGATTTGCCTCACACTTTTTTTTTTTTAGCTCCCAGGGAAAAATCATGCATTGTTAAAAATCATCAAAAGTTCCTAATGCTTATTTTTGCACACAACGTAGCCTTCACTAACACTTAATTTCCTCAAGTCTTTGGAAATCCATCTCTGGGAGCTCTTCCCTTCACACTCCATTCCCCTCGAATAATTGTGGCATTAGCTAAGGCAACAGATCTCAAAGGCCACTGAGCATCGGAGTCACCTGGAGGGCTTGTTAAAACCCAGAGTGCCGGTTCCCCATGCCAGCTCCAGCTTCTGATTCAGTAGGTCTGGGGTGGGGCCTGAGAATTTGGAACTTGGTGCTAATACTGCTGGGCCTTGACTGGCTGCATTGGGAGAATCCTGGAGCTGAGGAGTCTCGTTCTGGTCCATCCACCCCTGCCCTCAGGCTTGGTATGGGAGTCACTTAAGTTTTTCACTGCATTGGATTGACTGGTTCTGTTCCTGGTTGTTTTAGAGTCCTGGAGAGGCCCCGAGTCACTTAATGGGCACTTATCCCTACCCAGGCCCAGCGAGAGCCTGAATTAGATGTTTCCATTTTAGTAGAACCGCTTGGCTATCATCTCCAATCCAGACCCCTCCGCTTGGTTCCAAACAGTTTGGTTTATTTGGTACTTCCATCCATCCGGAGTATTCGATTTACACATCAAGTTCTACCTGTCTCAGATCGAACTCATTAGTTTCTTGCCACATAGTCTGCCTCTCCTGTGTTAGTCAGTGACACTGCCACCTGTTGATTAGCTGCTGAAGCCAGGCACTTGGAATTCTCTTCACGTCACTCTTCCTTTGCACCCCCAGCCTCTACCCTCACCCACCAATAACAAACCCTCAGATCCTTTGAATTTTTGCCTCTAAAATACCTTTAGTTTGCGCCCGTCCCTCCACCCCCACTGCCTCTTGGGATGGCTCAAGTGTTTCAAAGGCTGTGTTTCATATATTCTTCATCTACTTTTTCCAAGAGTTTTTAAAAAACATGTATGTTTTTTAATATTATTTAAATTCTTTATTTGCTTCTTACTACCTGTGTGATAAGGCTTCTTTACCCCTGACTACCTTCCCATTCCCATCTGCTGCCCTCGCCCTCAACACTTGGTGGTGTTCAGCCCCCCTCTCCTCTGTTACAGACATTCTGACGCAGAGTGCCCTCTCCCCCTGGCAGCCCGTTCAGCTAAAGGTCCGCCTTCCCCAGCACCCCTTCCCACCGCCAGCTAGTTAGCATTCCTTTCTTTATAGCCCCATAACACTTTGTACTTACCTATATTGGTAAATGTTATCTTGTCATATTATGTGTTTGCTTCCCTGTCTCCTTTGCTAACTTATAAGTGTCTCCCAACAGCATTCACATTTCCCTTGGTTCAGATTCAGAATCTCCACCATAGATGGATGGAGGTTGGTTGGCAGTAGCCATGTCTTAAGGTTATTGGCGCTGACTCTGTCCCAGTGTTCCCGGCACTTTAGATGATTTTATTAAGTCAACAACCCTGCGAGGTAGGTACTATTAGTGTCTCTATCTTGCAGAGAATGAAATATGAAATGGAGTTGATTTTTTTTTTTAAGTGTTTATAGATCAATGAGTGAATGCATTTCTGAAATGCTGACCTGAGGGTCTAGAGCCCAGCCCAGTTTGGAATTTCATATTGATTCTATAATAAGAGGTGCAGTGCTCTCTGAAAATTACATCATGCTAATGACTATATGTGATTTTTAAAACTTAAACAGACATCATTGCTGTTTATTGTACACATCTTATTTGTTCACTTGAGATGAATCCCATCCCTATGCTGATCCTCTGGTTCTTATTTTGTTTTGCTTTACTTGGCTACTTTCAAAGATGTGATCGTTTCTTCTCTGAATTTTCAAACCTAGGAAGGCTTGCAGATCAAGGGAGTGTGACTAGCACAGAAGAGTTAATAAGTAGGAACATTTGGGGTTGAGGCATGATATAAAATTGTTCTTGCAAGTTTAGATATATTAGAACATGCTTAATTTCTTGTCTCATCATTATTTTATACCTTATATTAAAGAGCAAAATGCAGAAATACTCAGTGTTCAAACTCTGAATTACCAGTTTTTAGATGAGAGAGAGACCCTCATGGCACTGTCCCGGCAGACTTGCCAACCCGCCCTTCATCATCTAGAACCGTAATAAGCAGCACTGATATCATTGATGTCATCCCAACTCACAAGATGGGCTCCCCCCATTTTTTTTAGTTCTCAAGTACAAGGGACTAAGGCAGATTTTCTGATCATGAAAGTGAATTTGGTATGAATCACGCGTGCACTTTATATGCACTTCAGCTGGATATGTAAGGTTCTCCACATATCCCCAGACAGTTCTCCAATTTCTTCAGATTTATGTCCCACTATTCCCCAGGGTCCTGCCAAGCTCACAGCTGTTTCCTGAACAGTCCCAATCATTTTCTACCTAGGTTTATGCTCTCTCCTTGCCCAGGGATCCTAACACACAGCATCGCCCATCCAAGTGTCCCTGGAGGCCCACTGTAAATACCACCTCTCTGGGTGCCTTCCCTGACCTCGCTCCCTGGCCAGGCCCTTCTGCCACTTTGCTCTTGGCGTTTACCTCTCTGTGCTCTGTGTCCTGGGTAACCTGCCTCCTGCCTCTCATTAGCCTGTCAGCCCCCCCGGGAGCTGCCCCCTGCCTCTCTCCTCTCCGTATCTCCCCCAGAACCCTGTAGACTGCCCCTTTTCTGCTGCTGGCCACCTGTAACTCTTCACTTGTGTCCGTCTCCTTCTTGCCATTTGATGTTGTTTAGAGATGCATATGTCTGTAGTAAAAGTTATAGGGACATGTCAAAAGGATGCACACCAGATATAGGGGTTGGGGGTAGAGCTGGTGAGGACGGCAGTGTGGTATTTTTTTCCTAAGCTGGCTGGTGGGGACATGTGTGTTTACTCATAGGTGTGTCATAGGTTGAAAATACTCAGTTTTAGAAACACATCACACTGCCCACGGGTAAATGCAGACTCCCCAGCAGAGCATTCAGGGCTCTGCACGCACAGCTCTCTTCACACCTAACCTGACTTCTAGCCTCGCTGGCCTCTCCTGGCTCCCTGCCACCCTGCTCCCCACACTTTCCACGGTTGAAACCAGTGATTTCGACTCACGCTGTCACTGTTCCTTTTCCCTTGAATTTCCTTTCACATCTGCTCCCATAATAATCTCCTCTTTTGGTCTTTAACGTCTAGTATGATTTTTACGTCTCCTTAGATGCTTTGTCTGCCATTCCCTTTTATCATTAGGGAGAGTTCATTGCCACCCGATCTATCTTTGTATTGGTATTTTACATTCTTTACCGTGATACGCTTCACATTGTATTATTGTTGTTTGCTCATCTGTCTCCCTGAACTTGTAAGCTCTTCTGGGACGTGTTTTGTGATTCATTTTCCTTTGGGTTCTTGACACCCGCTGCTAAGTAAATGTTCAATTAAGTGGGAGAATTGTTGAGTAGCAGATGGAAGATTAATGTTTTTAATTCAAGTAATTTTAAAAAATATTGATTGATTGATTTCAAAGGCGGGGAGAGAGAGAGAAAAAAGAGAGACAGACAGACATTGATTTGTTGTTCCACTTATTTATGCATTCATCGGTTGATTCTTGTATGTGCCCTGACCAGGGATTGAACCCGAAACCTTGCTGTATCAGGACGAAGCTCTAACCAATTGAGCTTCCCGGCCAGGGTTCAAATAGTTTTTTTAAGGTGTGTCCAAAAAATTTCAAAGCCAATTGAAGGGAATATCCCAATATCTGAAATGTAGACTGTACATAGAATGGATTTACACACGGATTTTCTAATTCAAACTCATGATTTGTTTTAGAAGTTATTCCTCCTGCCTTTCCTGCTTACCTTATGGTGGTGGCAGTGGTGTGGCGTGTGGGGTTTGTTTTGTGTTTTGCCCCCCCCCCCCCCCAGCACTCGATGGCTTCTGGAGTGCTGTCCCAGGGTGCGTGTGAGCCTCGGTGTGGAAGTAGATCTGGGCTGTGAAGTGGTGCCACTTGTCGTAAGGGTGACTTCTGCTTGCTCTGGGATGGAGAAGCAACGCATCCGTTTAGCTGAGAGGCGGCAGAGTTTATTTTTGTGGCAGACGTGTCCCACTCCAGAGCTATAATAACCGTAATGAAGGAGGATTCTGCTGTATTAGGCTTCTGAAGGGTGTACTAGTCTGTTACTAGGGTCAGTGGTGGCAGCTCAAGCCAGCAATTAGGTTTCATTAAAGACTCTGGCAGGCAATTAGCATTCGCTTCTGCCAGTGGAATCCGATGATCTGTATTAAGCGTATTCTTTTTCATTATGCATTTTGTAAAATGTGCTGTAGATGACGAAGACACACATTTTTTAGACACACGCAAGTCTCCACATCGTCGTTTGAGAAATGGGGCTGACTTTTGGAATCCCTGTGTTTAAACGTGTGGGTTCTGCTAACTAACATCCTGGGTGATTGTGCTGCTTAAAAATCTGTACGTTTTTAAAAAGAGCATATAAATTCTTTTATTCAAAAGTAAAGAATTTGTTATGGGATATTATATAATTATGAGATTTATGAGGGGGGAGAAAAAGGCACTGCTGATGCAAAACGAATGAAAACTCCAAAATAATGAAATGACACCTACCGGTCTTAATGATATTCTTTAGAAAATTACTGTTTTCTTAAGAGGCATCTAAAAATAAAGGCTGGAAAGGATGGTCTGTGCTGTGCTTCTGCTGAGCAGCTGCTTTGGTTGTTTTGGAAGCGAAGCTTTGTTCCGAAGTGCCAGGTTAGGTACAAGGGTGTATTCCATGCCCCTTCATCCACGCCTTGAGGTGTTTTAGCTTCCCTGTGAATGTGAAGTGACACTTACACTTACTAAGTTATTTAAAGAAACTTCCTCCCTCCTTCCCTCTTCGCTACTCCAGTCCTTTCTCCCTCCCTCCCTCCCTTGATAATAAATGGTCTTCCTTTGGAGGATTCTGGTAGGTGAGTTACTGTCTGTGCCAATCAAAATTGATATTGGGATGGTCAAAGGGAGACACGCACGTGTGCCACAGGCTGGGTCAGGCACTCAGTGCGAAGGTGTGGAAAGGTGTCTGTTTCCATGGGACATTGAGGGCCTGTCATTTGGTTCTCGATCTGCATTATTATTTTTCTCGTTGGTAGATGGATAAAATGGTAATAACATCTGAGCATAGATAGCACTTTGAAATCTGCGTATGTGAGTTTTTTCCAGACTCTAAGGAAGCTTGCAGGGAACCAAAGCGTGTCAGAACCGAATTCATTTCAGTAAAGACCTATTTTTTTAAAATTTGATTTTATGGAACACGTATAATCTCAGGGGGCACTAATAGCACATAGAATACGTTCTAGAAAAAGCTTGATTTAGGAGGTTCCTGTCATAGAGACTTTAAACATTTAAAGTCTTCGGTAGCATACCAGACTTTGTTTTTATTAATTGGACTTTTTTTGGGGGTGTGTGTGTAGGGGGGTAGCACAGAGCAAGAGCAAGTTTAAAATATCAGGAATTTGTTCACAAGACCACTTTTCAGGGAGAGTTCTAGAGACAGTAAACATTTAGACTAACCGCTTGTATTTATAATACAGTGCAGATCACGTGCAGATTAAATTTGAGGCACTGCAGGAGCTTCTTCCTCAGAGAGGGACTCAGGTACGTTCAGCAGCCCCCCTTCCTGAGGCCAGAGCCTGCATGGTTAGTGTTTATGGTTAATGTACACACGACGGGGAAGCCTCGGTTCTGCAAGCCCTGGCCATGAGCCCCCCTCACTATAACACTGCCAGCAAGAAAGCGGGCAGGGCAAGGGGGTGCAAATCACGGAGGGCTTTAGAAATACCATTGCAAGTATTTTTTTAATAGCTGCCACTGTGGACGTTGTTTTGTGTAACGGAGCATTTAACAAAGGCGTTGTGACTGCAGCCTGAATGTTTTTTTCCTGCAGCTTCTTTATTTTCCCGAGCTCAGTGTTTCCTTCATCGGTTTTCCCAGTCCCGTTTCTGACCTTGGACACAGCAGAGCTTGGGGTCTGGAAACCTCTTTTCCTCTACAACCTTTACACTCGCAGCAGCCTTATGAAAGACATGTTATTTTGATCTATAGTTTTATTCTTGAGAAGTATAGACGGCCAAGAGGTTAGTCGCTGGTCTCGCAGGTGGTATGTGGAGGAAGTGGGATTTGAACCCCTTCTCTCTGACCCCACAGCTCAAGTTCTTAACCGTGACATTAGGCCCAGAAGTCCACACAGGCCAGGGACATCTGTTCTGTTGCCCTTTGTCTTTCGTTTTTCCAACCATCAGCCTGTTTAATAAATGCATTTTGATGTTTTTGAAGGCGGGGTCGCTTTTCTGTGGTCATAATCTTCTAATAATGTGCCTACAGGCCACGTGATCATCGGGCATTAGAAATGTGACTAGTTTGAGCAGAGACATGCTGTTAAGTATCGAACACACACCAGACTTCGCAGAAACTTAGTACAAAAAAAATACGTAAAACATCGCATTGTAATTGTTTACATTGATTACACATTGAGATAATGTTTTGGACATGTGAAGTGAAATAAAATCTATTATTAAAATTAATTTCTTGTGTTTTGCTTTTTAAATGTGATTGCTGGAAAATTTAATATTACCGATGTGGCTTGCGTTTGTGGTCCACATTATATATTTTTTGGATAGCACCCTTATGGATGGTTATGAGACTATTCCTGGGAACGCTGGCCCCTGAGTGATGCCTCATAGGACTGGGGGAACAGGGGAAGAGAGAGAAGCTAGAAATTGTTGTTGGTGACGGTGAGAAGCAAGCTTGATGACACCCTAGATGACCAGCAGAGACAGACTAATATTAGCGGGCATGTACTTGCTGCTTTCCATGTGCAAGTACTTTGTCAAGCACTTTAAGTGGATTATCTATTTGATCCTTGCAACAACCCTGTGAAGTAAGCACTCTTGTAGGCTTATTTTATGGATGAGAAAATGAGGGCTTAGGAAGGCTGAGGCAGGCACGAGATCCTGCAGCTAGTAAATACTGGTTTACTATGTAACGCCATTGGCATGCAAACACTAGTCGCGATGGAGCTGGGAGTCAGATCTGGGCATGGATTCAGAGCCTGTGCTTGTAACCACTCTGCTTCTCTGCCTCTCAAAGGTGAAAGAGAAAGTATTCCCTGGGACCCATCAGTAGCAGTCCTTTTATTCATTCGGGGTCTATGAAGGGTGTGCAGTCTTTCTCCCCAGCACGGCCGATACCATCTCTGAATTAGGGAATAATATAATACAATAACGGATGGTCCTAATCTCAAGTTATCAAGAAATGGTGAAGTTGCAGTTATACAAGTGATGTATCACAGAACTGTACACTTGAAACTTATGTAATTGTTGACCAATGTTACCCCCCAGTAAGTTTAATTTAAAGAAAACATTGAGTATATATGAGAAAAGAAAAAATGATGAAATTATGCTTGATATACTTCATTTACTAATCCACGGTTGCCTAAATTAGGAAGATATTTATGAGAAATTGATTTTAGAGACTTTAAGGGCACTTCAGGTTGCTTTCTAATAGAGACACCTCGATGTATTTTATAGCAAGTTCAGATTTTGTTAACGTAGGATTAGCTCTTTCTCTCCTCAATATACTCAACAGTACTTTAAAAAAATTGGTTAACGTCTACCCACACATCTGTTTCCAGCTATTAAATTTTTTTTCATATTTTTTACTCTTTGTTTATGTGTAGATGTATTTTTGTAATTGTAGTTTCATCTATTTCACATACATGCATGCTTTTTCATTCTTATCGTCTCAATGACTAACGTTTTAGTATATCTGCATATAATCGATATTGTGTAAATCGCTTTGTTATTTTTTTTATTGTTGAAAATACTTACCTTTTGCCTTTCGTGCTATCCAATAGAAGATGACAGTGAGAATCTTCACGCTAGTAGTTGTTGATTTTATTTTAGAATAAATTTCCATGAATGAGATTGCCTGTTATGATGAATATTTTTATGATTTTTGAATCATACAAATGCAACGGAATTTTAAGCATAGGTCATAAAGATAAATTCAAACGTAACGCAACTTTATTTTCAGGTAGCTGATACTTTGTCAGATCTTGCTTTGATGACTAGGAAGTCGATTATCCCAGCAAATAACTCTGGTTTTTGTTTTTTACAGTTCCTTCCCTTATTGTCTGCCAAGGGAATTGATGAGCCCTAAATTCGTACATTCAGAGGATTAATCCTGACACTTGCACTAGATTCACCTTTGGCGTAAGTGTTTGCTAATCCTTACATCATTTAGAGCAGGAAAAAGTGTGTTGGATAGAATTATTTCAGTTATGAATATGACATGTGTAGAATTATTGAAACGTTTATAAAAAGGTAGCATTTGAGTCGGAATTAAAGATATTATGTGAGTGACTTTTTCATTGGCAAAAAGAAATAATAGTAAATTATTACATCATTCTAAATTAACTGCTTGCCTCATTTTATAAAGATGCCACCTTCCCATTATTCTACGTTTTCACAGTGTTTTCTTATATCAGCTACTCTGTAACTTGCTGTATTTTGCCGTGGTAACAGAAAAGGTTCCAACATCTTCGTAGCTTACAACAACAAACATTTATTTTTTGTCTATGCTATGTGACTTCTGTGGATGTGCTGTAGCTCTCGGTGGCTCCACTGGACTCGGTTTGGCTCCACTGGACTCGGTTTGGCTCCACAGGTCTTATTTGGGAACCCAGGCTGAAGGCCAGCCTCCACCTGGGTCTTGATGTTCTGATGGCTGAAGGCAGGACTATAGTGAGAAGCACACAGTCTCACTGAAAGCTGCTTCACAGAGGTGGAAAATGTGCTGTCTGCTCACATCTCACTGGCCAAAGTACCATCACATCACTGAGTCGGGGACCTGCACCCCCCCACAGGGCCCGCAGGCCAGTCACAGTAGCATGGGTGGGGTTTGTGACAGGAAGGGAGTAAAGGGCTGGGATAATCCCATCTTTTATACCATCCTGGACTTCAACTATTCCCTTTTGGCTTGGTGTTCCAATTGTTTCTAATTTTAACACTTATAAATAGCATTGCTCTAAATGTTGTTGAACAAATTACATGTATTTACTAGGAGAGTATTTCTGGGGATATGGTTTCCAAAGTTGGCTTTCTGGGTCAAAGGGCATGGATTGCCCATGGATCCTATTACGTATGGCCAGATTGCTCTCTCCCAAGGCTATCAGCTTATAGTACCATCATCAATATTTAAGTAGACAGCCTTCCTCATGTCCTCCTGGTGCTGGGTTTTGTAATTTTTATTTTGTTAGTTTCATCCTTGTCTACAGCTTAATTTTTGTAGTTAGTAATGATGGTTTTTTAAAATAAAAACGATCAGAACAAATTATATTGTTATTCATCTCTTAGTCAGTAAAACAAGGGCCACCTGTAATTTTTTGTTGCTGTTTCTAAAAGTCATTGTAAAATTATTCGTTTTTACCCTCTCTGTTTTCTTGGCCCCATATTTTCCTCAGTGTGCTGTTTCCTAAATGCATCTTTATCCCGACTTTCAAACAAAACAGTGAAAAAAGTAAAAACAAAAGATGTGCTTGATTGGAGGTTTTATAACCTTTATCTGAATCAGTTCATAGTAATTATGACTGTGGACCTGGGTAAGTGGTTGAACCCATTCAAATCGCTGAATTTTGTTGCATGTTTTCAAGTCTTAAGAGAGGGCATTTATTTATTGTCCTCTTGCCTGACGTTGGATGCCTTTAATTCCATGGTTTTCAGATTCACCTATTGCCGTATGGTTTATGTAGCAGAAAATACCCACTGAAACTTAAGAACCAGTCTTTCCTGCAGTTTTCCCCCCTCAAACTGTAAACTAAAACTTTTTATTACCAACTGTATCCTCTCCCTGGGTTTACTTTACAAAGTGTCACGTTGCCTGGCTACACTTGTCTCTGGCCTCTGCTTAGAAATAGTGGTATCTGGACATTCCCAGAAGTATCCTTGGTTCTGTTTCCTCCTCGGAGGCCCTGAGACTTCGCAGCAAAGGCAATAGCCCTTACAGGGGAGATAAGGGAGATCTTCAGGGGATGGGAAGTGGCCCTGGCCTCTGGGAATGACAGTTGGATTTTGCAACTACCATTGGAGTGCAAATGCCTCCCACCTCATTTAGCAGAGGAATGTCAAAAATCCTCGCAACTGAGAAATCCACTCTGTGTTTTGAGAAACAGACTGGTAAAACTTGTAAGAAATATTGCATCTCGGTGGGAAGCACGTCCAAGTGTGTGAGAAGCAAGTCGACGCACGAACCAGGCATCAGTGTGTGAACCGGAGTTTATTTGAACAGCAGCAGTTGCTGATCGCAGAATGTTAAGAAGTGTCTTTAGAGTATTAGCGGTGTGACTGTTAAGACTTATTAGTGTTGAAGAATTATGAATTTGGGTAGATTGGCCGTGAAAGTCTTTGGATTCTTGTTCCTGAAATGAATTCTTTTTTCGGTTTAACTTCATTTTGTATAAATCATCTTAGAACTTGCGGCAGATTTTTTTTGGACAATGAGGACCCATTGTTTATGAAGTTTTGCAATAGGAAAATTTTGAGAAAACCAGAGTCTGAGGTTCAAAGAAAGTGAGAATGCGGAGGCTTTATGTGAATATAGAAGAAATCGAGTAAGTACAGAACAGGAACTTTTAAAATGCAGTGCATTAGGTTCAGTTCCCACTCAGGGTGACGGGAGGCAACCGATCAATGTTTCTCTCTCACATTAATGTTTCTCTCTCTTTCCCTCTCCCTTCCTCTCTCTCAAGAAAAAAAAAAAAAATCAGTTAAAAAAACCTTTAAAACAGTGCATTACAATACGATGCTTGTTTATATTGAATCGTTACACGTCTAGGGTGAATTTTTAACAAGAAGGTTACTGCTGAACTCTTCTTAAAGGTTGTAGTGCTCATGGTAAATGTTTTCTTAAGCTGCTTATAGTTTGAAAGACGAAAGAAGTGCTTACTCTTGCGATGTGTTTCACTTCCCTGAATTCGGTATGTTGGGAGAGTTGAGGCAGAGGGTGTAAAATGTATGTGTGTATGATTTTTGAGGTCTGGGATGGATGGTCCCACATGTGGGCCTTGTGCAGTGTTGCCCCAAATCAGCGTTGCCCTGGTCTACTCCCCTGGACTTTGTCATTTCTTTTCCATTTTCCTGTCCTCCTAGCCTGTATGTTGGCCTACCAGTGGAATCACTTATGTGGCGCTGTGGTCCGAATGTGCCCCACCTCAAATTCAGATGTTGAAATCCTAACCCCCAAAGGTGGTATGTGTGGCATTTGGGAGGTGATTAGGTCATGAAGGTGGGGCCCTGGTGAAGGGATTGCTGCTTTTATAAGAGACCCTAGCCCTGCAGAGCTCCCCAGCCCCTTCTGCCATGCGAGGGTACAGCTAGAAGTCTGCAACCCAGAAGAGGCTCCTCGCCTGTGTTGGAACCCTGATCTGGGACTTCCGGCCAATAGAAACATAAGCAGTAAGTTTCAGTTGTTTAGAAACCACCCAATCTGTGGTAGTTTGTCATAGCAGCCCGAATGGACTAAGACACAGAGCCTAACCTGCTGGGTCATGGTCGGGCAGAAAGTTCTAGTTGGTTACCTAAGAAGGTCTGTGACTGCTGGACTATTCTAACATACCTGTGTCCATCCGACTCTTTCACTAACATTGAATCTTAAGTGTAGTCAATAGCTTTTAAGATATAGGACAGATCTGTGGTTCTTATAACCCATTGTTTGTGATACAGTAATTAGGACGTGTTTGTTGACGCCCGTGAGTTGTTCGAGGTTGTTTATCAGGTGGGCAGTGGCGAAAACCTGTTAATTGACCTCTTGCCGTAGATTCCCAAGGGACACATCTCTCTTGCTGGTGTGCTCAGTTGTCAAATACAGTTGCATTTGGGGGTTAGGCGTCTTGTGAATGACCCCTCGTCTCTCCTTTGCTTCTTTGATGACCTTGGTCTCACAGACACATACGTTGCTTGTGATCAGGCATCCGTAACCCAGAGATGCGGAGCCATCGTCCTTGACCTCTGTGCCTGTGGGTAGCACACCGAAGCTCGTTTTTAAAACATCCATCCTTCGGTTCTTAAAATGTCTCAAGAATCTTCACACGAATTATCTTACCACTCGACATAGTCACTGTGTTTGTATATTCTTTCTAAACCTTGTATTAACTATATAACTATAATCATGTTCTAAATGTAGAACTATTCAAATAGAATAATATATTGGGAAGAATACCTTTTATTCTGCCTTTTCCCACACTTATCTTTTTTGGCATATTCTCCCACTTCTACACAGTCATAATGTATGTATAAATTTAATGGAAATATAATAAATTCACTGAATTAATATATTAAAAGTAGCACTTTCCACTTACTGATTATTTGGGTTATTTTCAGGGTTTTTGGTTTTTATAAATAAAATGCCATTAATATCTTTGTACAGGTAATGTCTTTTTTCCAATTATTCCTTTGTGTTGAATTTCAAAAAGAAGGATTAATGAGTCACAGAAAATAATGTACACATTTTTACATTCTTTGTTGGCAAAATCACCCTTCCAAGGATTGTCCAGTGTACATGCTGCCAGATTTTATAATTTATATGTCTCATATTTAGTCATTGTTTTGTTTTACAGATTAATATTAAGTATTTATTATTAGGATATTGTTGACTTGATGTCAAGATCTTTATTCCATTGTTTGCCCTTGGTGGGTGCTCAGTGAATTTTGATTAATTGAGCGTTAGGGAGACGTGCTTATCAGTGTTAGCATTTCCAATATTGTAACTGTTCATTGCTGTGTGTACTTTATTGATTTTTAATGTTGGTTACAGATTTTATTTTGGAAAAAAATAAAAAGCTATGAAGAGAAAAAATTAAAAAACCCACCAGACTGCATTTGGCTGACAAACTGTGAGCTTGGCTTGACTGCTTCCTCCAACTGCCTTTTAGATTCTTCTATTTGATGGATTAGGTTTAGCGAGGTATTTATTCCTTAGCATGCATTTCTGTGCTACTATGAAATCCAGTCTGTTTTTTAACTACATGACCCTTTGGAATCTTGGATGTACCTTCTAGAAGGAAATATTGTTACACTGATAGGATTTTTTGGTTAATGAAAAGGAATATTAAAAAAGAAACAGAGTTAAACATGTACTTAATGTTTAAAGACCCCCTGAATGGGCAACGGAAATAACAACGCATGCAACAGGCTAGCCTTGCTTTATTCCAACAGGTAGGGTGATTTAACTCCCTTTATGCAGAATTTTTTAGTATTCAACTGACTTGTCCAGCCATTAGTTCTTTTGGGTTGAGAATGAGCCGAGTCCCCTTGACAATTAGGCGTCTTGGTATAATTGCTCAGTTGGTACCGGTCACTCCTGGTTGAACTCATCAGATCAAGTTCCTTAAGAAGCAAAGCAAAAGACCAGACCCGACATGTAGACAGAAGCTTCTGTCTGCACCCGGACAGAAACCTCGGGATACTCTGAAACATCTGGTCTGAGTCTGACGTATGGACAAGAACTTTCCTCTACAAAGGCAGGGCTTAGCTCCTCCAGGGTAAGGTAAGGGACACCTTCTGGCCTTTCTCTGCTGGCATCACTTGCTCTGTTTACTATTTCATCACTTTCTTTTCTTATTTCCTGCTTTTCCTTCCTTTCTATCACCTATCACCCCCCCCCCCCATACAGCCCAAGCTTAAAGAAAAATACACACGCCTCAAAATCCCTGGATTTTCAAATGTTTTGCCAATTGTAGTGGCCCTGCATTGCTGTATTTTGTGTCTGGGAATGGTGTTCAAAGAACTCTACTAAAGCTAGCTCTTTATATATATATTTTTTTTAGTATCTGGGGACCTGGAGTCCTTACTAAAACAGGTTCTAAAGGTCGTCTTCTATAGTGCATATTTTACTGGTGATTAAGTACATTAAAAGGATATTTTTCCATATACTATTACTCTTTGACCTAGAAAACCAAATAGTGACTTCTTCCAATGGTATTTGGTATGTGTACACTTTAACTCCAGCCTCATTTTAATCACTTTGATCACACGTATGTCTAAAAAAGCAACTGCCCATTAAAAAGGCAGCACCATTATGAAGTGACTCTGGCTTGTTACATGAGAGTCCCTTAGGCCATGTAAGATGAAACCACTCTGGGCAGATGTGTAATGGGCCAAGTCCATTTTGAATTTTTGCAACCTCTCCAACCATCCCCCATCGTCACCCATGTGGCCTGGTGGAAAGTGCACTCCTGTGGAATTTCAGAAACTTGAGTCCTACTTCTGCCACTAATTAGCTATTTTGGGTCTTGGCAAGGTCCTGAGCCACTCATGACTCAGTTTCCTTGTCTTCTTTGTGAGTTAGTTGGTCTAGTAGAATATGATTTTCAAGTTCCTAGCCTACACTTCTCTGAAAATTCAATAGTTCTACAAAAGTTTTTGCTCCAGCTCTGCGGTTGAATTTGTGGTCGGGCCAAGAAGGGAAACCTCTGTGCTGTTCCTCTTCTCAGAAGAAACTACTAGTTGTCTGATTTATTTTTGTCCAGGAAAAGATTCCAGTAGTATATTTAAATATTAAATTGAAAAATTTTTGTGCAGTGATCGTTCATTTTGTTTTGAAGGATTCCGTGGCGTGTACCCCTGGACCTTCCAATGAAAAATGTGGCTGTAATGTAGGCAATATACTTGTTATTGCATTCATTTAAATTAATATTAATTTTGTTTGGATATATTTTCAGAGCTTCACCCTGATCGTTGAGGTCATGCTAGACAGTATTAGATGTTGCCCTGTCAGAGGCTGGAAGTCATTCTGGCGAGAGGACGCGTGGAATTTAGCAGAAGATTCTCTGTACTGTGGAGAAAGGATTCATAGCCTGCTGTCTGTCTGTTGCCCTCTGCAAAGCATTTACCTTTTAAGACAGTGCAGGCGTAACTTCCAAGTCTCTTCCCAGAGGGTTTAATGGTCAGCATTGCTGTTAACGTCAGGTCTGGAAAACGTTTATGCGTTGCTGTAGCTTGCGTATGTGCCTCTTTGGCTTGTCCTGAGCTGTGATTTGTATCCTCAGGGGCATTGCAGCATCATCTCCAGGGTTTTAGGTTTCCTGACACCCTCCACGGCAGATTTCTTTATAGCATACGCTTATTACATTGGTGTTTTGAAAATTTCATAATTTATTTTGAAATAATTTGAGATGTTTCAGGGGTGTTTCGAAGAAAGGAGTGTGTGATAGAGAAGAGACATGAGAGAAGATTGGGAGGTGGGTCAGCGGTTTCCAGAGAGCCAGAGCTGACGTGTAGGGGTTGCCAGGTAGGAGAGCTGGCTGAAAAAAATAAATTTCACAGTGTATATGTTGCCTTTTTAAAAAATCCTGTTATATTTTGAGTCCTTTCATATTTTTGAAAGCACACCTATATTGCTTACTTTCTATTTTAGAAAGGATTTTAATTTAACCAAAAATCTTTGTTTTTCATCTTTTTTTTTCATTACACACCCACAGACACACACAGTTTGCTTTTATTGATACAAATTGCCATTCTTTCCCTTTTACTGCCTTGAAACATGGGTAGTGTTTTCACTTCTAGGCTGACTCTATCAAAGATTGGTTCCAGAAGTTTGTTTGTAAATCAATTAGTCCCAAACCAGGAATCGATTTTCCTGTAGAAGGATGTTAAAGTTGGTGCTTAAGTTTTGAGCTATGAGATTCCCAGCTGCTTGGTCAGCAGCAGGAGCCATGAGGCTCCTGGTCAGCCCCACTAGGAAGATGGGCTCCAGGCTTTGTAGCTGTGGCCAGAGCTCCTAGGACCAGCTGCCTGGGGAATGCAGCTGGACACCTGGGGTCCCCATTCCCCTGGATCCTTTCATAGAAACTGCCCTCAGGTCCCTCCATCATCACACCCATGGAGCCAGTTAAAGTAATTCCTCAGGGTTCATTCTTGGTTAGGAAGGATGACCAGTAAGGGATGTGTAAGGAAAATGAGGAGATAGGGCAGGAGGTGGGCAGCTGATGCGCTCCTATGGGAGATTGACCTTTGAATGCAAGGTCCAAGGTCACACTGCCTCTAGAAAGATGGATCCTGCCTGTCCCTGATCTTTTACTGTAAAAATGTCAGCACCACCCAAGGATTAATAGCTCATTAGTCTTCCATAAGTTCTTAGTCTCCACATAATTGTGATTGAGTCTTATAAGTCAGAGTAATTTTCATTATTTGGTGTGTAGTCAGCTCCTGATCACCATTGCAGTTAAAAAAAAATCTTGCGTTGGTGTTTCCCTGCATCTTAATAGGCCTAGTGGCTGCCTCCTTTTTCTTCTCTCTTACCTGCCAAGCATTTTAAATGTAATTGATAGCATCTGCAATTTCATTACGGAATAAACGTGACGTTGCACGTTAAATTCTTAAAAGCACTGTGGCATTTATTTTCACAATTGGTGATCTTTGTTTACAAGTGAAGTTTTTACAGCTTTCTTGCCTTTTTTTTTCTGGTTGTCTTCATTTATACTTTTTTTTTAAAAAATATATCTTTATTGATTTCAGAGAGAGGAAAGGAGAGGGAGAGAGAGAGAAACCTCAATGATGAGAGAGTCATTGATCAGCTGCCTTCCCCGGGCATGTGCCCTGACGGGGAATAGAACCCTGATCTTCCAGGTCCTAGGTTGATGCTCAACCGCTGAGCCACGCCCGGCTGGGCTTCACTTATACTTTTCAAGTCCTTTACTTAAAATAGCCTGAGTCTGCTGCCCTGGCCGGGTGGCTCAATTGGTTGGAGTGTTGTCCTGTACACCAAAGGGTTGTGGGTTCGATTTTGGGTCAGGGCACATACCTAGGTTGCAGGTTCGATCCCCAGTCAGGGCATGTGCGGGAGTCAACCGATCAAGTGTTTCTCTCTTACATCGATGTTTCTCTCTCTCTCTCTCTCTCCCTTCCTTTCTCTCTCAAATCAATAAACATATCCTCTGGTGAGGATAAGAAAAATAACTAAAAAAAAAAAATACAATAAAGTGCCCTGATTCTGCTAATTGCACTTCTAGGCAACCCCCTCCAGTTAGCACCATTTGGTTTAGACGCAAGGAATCTTAGTTATTTTTTTTTATGCTGCTTTAAGCCAAATGCAGTTGGGAAAGTGCATATTATTTCAAAATAAGCTATGAGCTTGTTTTAGTACCTGGTAAACATGCATTGCATGTGCATTCTTTGGTTTCATTCCACCTGCCTGGATGTTTGTATTCTGAGTGTTCCTTTTCTGAACATAGATAATTATTTGAGTCTGTTGAATTGGCTAGCCGTTGGTCAGTCATGCTGCAAGTTATCTTTTTTGAAAAGGAGATTACCTTAGTAGTGATTGTACTAACCCCGAAATTGGCTATTTGGTATTCTGTTACAGCTCCTTAGGAGTCTTTAAGAGGCTGCATTACTGATCTGAAATCTCTCCTGCTTGTGGGAATCTGAGAAGCTTCTGATTTATGTTTTCTTGCAAATTAAACAAAAACAAAACAAGAATCTCAAAGCATGGAGTTTAGGCGCCTCTGACACCCAGTGCGAAGAGCACATGGTGGATCATTGTTGCCCATACTTTCCTAATTGCTTCTTTGCCTCTTTTAATAGATTTCTTACTGAATTCTTCTTACTCTTTCTGGTGTCTGTTTATTTACATTGTCATCAGTTTTGTATTTATGCGTGTTTTTCTCACAAGGCGCAGGGATGGGCTGTTTTAATTGTATTAGTTGTGTTGTTCAGAAAGTTCTTTTCTGCACCTGGCTAGAGCAGGTGGCTAACTAACTACGGGACTGTCAAATATGTTATAAAAACAGCACATGTGGATGCATTTATGTGAGAGGTCTTTTTATTCATGCTATTAACATGCCATGTGTACCATGTACCTTGTACCGATTCATCCCCTTTCAACAAAAGTTAAAAAAAAAGTAGTTGCTTTATTATTTATTTTTTCCCCCCTTTTGCTTTATTTATTTATTTTTTTAACTGCCACTTCCAAAGATAAATTTTATTCTGCACTTGGGGAAACAGATGACTCTCTCTCCCTATAGTTCCTTCTGTGAAGGGGCATGTGGACCCGGTGGCCCCTGTGAATGTTTTATTTTCCCCTGTGTTACAAAAAGCAACGGAAGGCATTTTAGCCTCTTGAAAGAGACACTAGCCGGGGGTAAATAACTGTTCAGGCCAGGTGGGTAGAAAAGAATGCTTATGACATTCTTTTCAGCAGCTCCATGTGTGACCTCCAAGCAGGAGGTCAGGCAGTAAAACATTTGAGTGAACTGGTGAAATGTTTTGTATTTATTTACAAGTCTCTTAATCACAAGACTGATCCCAATAAACTCAACAAGTCACAGTGATGGAGGAAAGTATATGAGGCGTGCAGAGCAGTCAGCGTGGGGGCTGGAGGGGCCTTCGGGCTGCGCTGGGCCCGCTCTGCTGTCCCCGCTGTGGAAAGAGGCCATCAGAGTCTCCGGTGCCGCGGTCACGGGTGCTGTGCGAGGACTGGAATTACACCCATTCTGTTCCCACCTGCTGCTGAACTACTGGACACTTTGCTTTTAGGTTCCAGGCATCCTGAGTGTTTGAATTCTGTTTTGCTGAAAATTCTCAATTCTTTTTGTTTAACTTCTCCACCATTTCCAGTGGATTCTGAATTTTCTGTGGTGTTGGAGTTGATGATTTCATTGCTTATCACAGTCTGATTTAAAACAGAAGCATTCTTATTCCTTCTAAGTTTTGTCATTTTTATTTTCACTGTATTTAAAAAAAGTTTGTTTAGATGTACCTTATAGAAGATCAAAACAGGAAAGTGGACAGTGCCCCTAGATAAGAAGTCCATAACGTTTTCTACCCGAAGGCCCGGCCACATAGTAAGCTCTGGCGCCCATAGACATTCCCTCGTCTCTCCTGCAGCCTGGCTGTTCACCTTCTCCTTGTGTCCCCGCCAGATGATGGGCAGATCTTTCATTCACCCCTGGCAGCTCTGCTTTTTATATCTCAGTTCAAAGATTTCATGGGGTAGAGGGGTTAAACTCTTTGCCAATATTAATAATCCAGATTAATTCAAAGGAACTCTAGACAGGGTGGATTTAATGAGTAAATAAGAATAATTTAGTGTTAGCCTATTATACAAACAAGAGTGCTTTAGTATTGGAGCTAAGATTTTGTTGTGATTTGAACATTTCTTTTTTCAAGCTGTCCAAAAACGTTAGGAAGTTACTTTTAGTTTGTTGTGGACCATCAGCATTATTGAGAATTCCCTGTGTTGCAGGCGTGGAATGTGGACGGTGGACATGAATAAAGTGCTCCCAGTTGGGGATGAGGGTGGGGAGCAGACTCAGAAACCGATCATTTTATTTATTTACTTACTATTTTTATTTTCATTTTTTATTGATTTTAGGGAGGGAGGGAGGGGTGAGGAAGGGGAGAGAGAGAGAAACATCCATCAGTTGCCTCTGTATGCACCCGGACTGGGGACTGAACCCGCAACCTGGGTATGTGCCCGGACTGGAATCAAACCTGAGACCGTCTCGTGCATAAGACAACACTCTGGCCAACTGAGCCACACAGGCCAGGGCAGAATCAGATCATTTTAATGGGATGGTGAGGGCTTTGATATAGGAGCACAGGTGGTGCTTTGAAATGCTTTCCTCTTGCTCCTTGAGGGATTTTTTCTTTTAAAATTAAGGCACTGATCAAATTAGGGAAGTAGTTTAAAACCAACATTTCTGGAATATAAAACAGTACACAGGGCAGGACACTTTTTGTCAGGTTATCATTTGTTTTAGTTTGTTGTTTGAAGGTAAAGACTTTACACATTTTGTAGTTCAGCTTTTTAATTTTGCCTCTATTTTGTTTCCGTTGTGCTGAATTTAACTTTACTTAAAATAAAATGAATAGCTATTGTATTTAAACGTAGAGCAAAAAGCAGTTGACTCCACCCGTTCTTACTCTGTCTCATTTGGACCCAGCTGACCTACGGTCCAGTGGGATTTGGGGTGGTTCGGATGGTTTCTCTTGAGTCCTTGGCGCAACGGAACCCATAAGAAATTAATTTTTGAAGATTTAGCCTCTCTGTGTAGATAAATTACATGATCATTATTGTTTTTCATTCTTTGTGAATTGCGTCACCACAATGAATGATGGACAATGATAATATTCTAGACAAAAAATGCTTATATTTGGAATAGTAATACAACATTAAATCCACATAAGCACCTTAGTGAATGAAGTGAAATGAAGTATTATTGTTCTGGAAAATAATTCATCAGATGCTAACCAAGTTGTCCTGCATCTAGCTAGGAGGGCTCTGTTATCAGCACCGGTGAACAGAGATGGTGGCTTTGATAGGCCAGACTCACATTTTCCTTGGGGAGAAATAGCTCTCACATTGTTGCCTAATGTGGTGCTTCATTTCCCCCAAGGCAGTGACTTCATCCGTGGGGAAGAAGTCGGTCAGTGCTGGGTTTTCACTACCCAGTTCGTCTTTTGACAAACATTGGTAACTGTGCTAGGTGGAGTGCAGGTGGTAGTTGAGGTAATGAAAAGATACCAAAGCATGGTTCCATTTTTAGAAGATCTTTCTTTTTATTTTTTTAACCCTTACCCAAGGATATTTTTTTCATTGCTTTTCAGAGAGATTGGGGGGGGGGTGGAGGAGAGAGAGAGAGAGACATCGATGTGCGAGAGACACATCAATTGGTTGCCCCCACACACATCCTGACCGGGGTCAGGATCGAGCCAGCAACCGAGGTACGTACGTGTCCTTGGGTGGAATCGAACCTGAGACCCTTGAGTCCGTGGGCCGATGCTTTACCTAACCACTGAGCCAAACCTGCTAGGGCAAGAACATTTTATTGTAAGTTCTTTGTATTTTAAGTCCCTGTTTTTTCAAGAAGCCTTTATTATATAAACTTTACATCTTTTAAGCCCTTCCCTCCTCCCCCTGCCTTCGGTGTCTTTCCCTTTCCGTTTTTTCTCAGGAGGAGATATTTTACTCTGCTGGTGTGCTTTGCGGATTGGCATCCATGGCTCCTGGTCACTGCTGTGATAAGAGTTTTGGGCGTGGGTGGTTAACTGATACTTCTCTCTTTAGCTGCTTCAGGTATGTTATCCTCTTAAATTTGGTGAGTTGACTAAGCAGCAGCATCTCATTCGATTCTCTTTTTAACTTTAAAAACTGGTCTATTTCTCCTCTTGAAGCAGGGGAGTTACTAGCAGGTTCCTAATTGTGTTGTGGACAGTAGAGAAAAACGTTCACTTTAAATTATACCATTAGGGGCTAGAGGACCCACCTATTTTATGCAGGGAGGACACATGTCATGTGTCTTCTTTAGATTCAGTGTATAGACTGACTTTGTCTTTAATAGTCTTAACCTTGATGGAAGGGTCCTTCCGTCTCCATTTCTGTTCCTTTCCAAAGACAGTGATCCCAAAATGAGGTCTTTGTCATTTTGTGCTAAGAAAAGGGGGAGGCAGGCAATTCACAGGTCGATGGGGAAGAGCAAACATTTGGTGAGCAGATTCTTGCAGGGCCACCCAGAAACAATGGGACGCAACAGAGAACCTAGGGAGCAGATTTTTTGCTTGGATTTTCCCTGCCCGCCACACTTAATTCTTGGGTGCTAAGGTGAATGTGCTAAGGTTCCCTTCCCAAAGCAGGTTTTTCTCTCTGAATTTCTTTAGGCAGATGAGGTAAAACAAACAAACAGCTTCTTGACTTTGTTGGGTTTTAGTTGTTTTCAGTTTGAAATAACCTGCATACCAGGGTGGCACATTCTGGGGAGACTCCTCCCAGAAGCCCACATGCGAAAGGAATGTGTGTGTGTTTTCTATTTGGAAAGATTAGAATTTTCCTAGATGGGATACTTAGTACCTGCGTGTCTCACTGTGTTTTTTTTCTTGCATCAAAGTGAGTCCAGTGTTTTCAAACCTAGATTGCCTTTCTGTTTCCATTTGATTCTGTCCCCAAAGAAAATAAATATGTACAGTCCTGGTAGCAATGTGGATGGCCTGGGCAAGCTTTCAGTAATGGGGAACTTCAAACACACTTAACGAAACCACATTTTCTGTTTGTTTTGCTCTGGTGCGAATCTGGCAAGAATGATGTCCCACAGGAAAGTCAACATATCCTAATAAATCATCAGTGTTACAGGAATGCTGGGCTTCAGCAACTGTAATATCTGCCTCGCACACATTTCTCAGTGATGACTCTTTTAAACTGGTCCCAGCGGGGGACACTGCTGTCCTGGCAAAGGGTGGTCTGAAGTGCTGGGAATTACTTTTCAGTTTGTATACGTACCTCGGCTTCTTACACCGTCAGCATGAAAACAACAACCAAGCCAAACAGAAAACATCAGACCGAAATGATTTCTACCCCTTTGGTACTGCGGCTTCACCTGTTGGAGGTGGGTGGGGAAGGCTGAGGGAACTGGAGAGGCAAATCACTTCTCAGCCTGTGACTGGGCTTGTCTGCTGTGCGTGTGCCAAGGCAGGGAGATTTTTCCTGGGAACCTGGGGGAGGGGGGGAGTGGGTGGGGTGATTCTGCCTCCTCTGGGGTGAGGTGTACTTCCTGCTTTTATGGTTTGGCAAGAGGGGTTCAGGAGAACTATACCCAGGTATCTGGAGCTTCTTTGAAAAGTTGGATTCCAGCCTCTTTATCAGATATGGGACAAAGGCCTACGGGAGAATATCAGCCCAAAGGTGCTTGGGCCAGGAAAGCTGTGTTTTGCCAAATGCTGCATTTCTAAGCCGTGGTGATGGAGCAACCACAGTTTCGAGAGAAGGAAGTAAAATCCATTTTTTGGGATTGAAAATGCAAAGGATATGCCGAACTCAGTTTTTAAAAGCTCAATGAAAGCTCAGTTGGTTGAGAGTCATCCTGTGCACCTAAAGGCCGCCAGTTCAGTTCCCTGTCGGGGCACATACCTGGGCTGTGGGCTCGGTCCCCAACGGAAGGCAGGAAGGCAGCCAATCAATGGCTCTCTCCCTTTCTCCCCCCCCCCCTTCCTTTCTCTAAGCCTGTCCTTGGGTGATGATTAAAAACAAACAAACAAAAACACTCAGAGGGTGTGAATTTGTCATTGTTTCATAACCACGGAGGTAAGGAAGGCTTCTCTCAATGGGATCTGGGTAGCTGACCGGTCACAAGGCATGGCAGGGATTCCATTCCCTGGGCCGCGTGGCCATTTCATTAGTGAGAAGACAGAGTGGGAGGGAGAGTCTTTTCTTGCTGTTAGCTCTCCTGGGTCATTGCGCGGCCCATGGAGGGAGGCTGAGGGAGATGGGCGCTTGCCTGTTGCTGATGGAGGAAAGGTACCTCCGGGAGACTGAATGGGGCTGGGGGTTTCCACCTAGTATGTGACTTACACCAGTGCCTGCCTGCTGTGGTCCCAGGGGCATCCAGAAGCTCTGAGGATAAGGGTCCCGAGGGCACACAGCACCTCTCTCTTGGAGCCTTCATTGCGTGGTGGTGTGCAGGTGCAGCCAGGGCAGGGACTGGTTTGAGCTGGGTGATGGGGTGAAGGCTGGATCTGATGATGGTGGAGTCGGCACTTCAGTATCTCAGAGTCCCAGCTCCTTCTGTCTGGGAGCTCTTCAAAATGGGGTCCCTGCGAGAGACCCCAGGTGTGGGGGAGCATACTCTCTAGTGGCGGGGCATTGGGATCTGCATTTTAACAAGTTCCCTGGCTAGTTTTTCTGTTGGAAAACTGCTGGTTCATACTTTCCTATTCATAGAGCCCATTTTGCAGTTTTGAAAACTCTCCCCTCACACGATCCATTTATGGGGTGATGGGTGAGTGGCGCAGAGCCATTCTTACGCACCAACTGGGCTCACATGTGCAGCATGTCTTAAAATCGTGGTCACTTCACGATATCTTTGCATCAAGCTTGAGAGTCTATTCAAGCACTAAATTCATTGCCTTTGACCATGGGGTGTTTTATCCTGTTTAAGGACAACCTCAGACTATTAATTTTGCTCCCTGGGACTATATGTTGAATATGCTTGCAGCTCTGGAACTTGTAGCCTGGGAACATTCAGGTGGCACAAGACCACCTAGGGTTCCTAAATCAACTCTCAAAATTATCGTGGATTAAAAAGAAAAACGATGGAGAAGAATAATTGTTGGGGTTGCGGGTGGCACAAGGAGGGAGTCTTTCACAATTTGGTGAGTCCTAGAGTTCACTCCATATTTTATTTTATTTTTTGCAATAATAATAATTATGGTACTAGTGATGGTGAGAGTAAAAACAAACACAACAAACAGTAAGAAAACAAGTATTTAATGAGAACTTACTCTGTGACCTGCACTGTGTTAAACCCTTTGCACGTATTGACTCATTTAGTTTTTTTAACACCCCTATGAAAAAAGCACCATTATTACCACCCCATTTTACAGATGAGGAAACTGAGGCTGAGAGTTTAGCTCAAGTCAAAGCTAATAGACGCCAGTGTAGGATTCAAACCCTATAAAGCCTGACTTGGATGCCCAGGCACAAAACACAGTGCAGATTAAAGGTTCACATGCTTGTAAGGCTAGGCAGGAAGAATAAAGGAATGAAGCTCACTTGTGATCACACAGGGAGTAGTGGGGACTGTGGCCAAACCAGAGAGTGCGTCCCCTGTCAGTGGAGTAGTCATTTCCATCCCAGCTCATTGTTTCTAGGCTGAAATTCAGACAAGTGCTCTCTGATCTGTTTTTCAAGAGCTGATGGAAATCTATATTTTTGTGCAAAACATCTTGACTTTTAAATAGTGACGACAAATTCAAAATTTAAAATAAAACTATCTGGGCCAAACAGAACATAAGAATGTAAGCAGGGTTTATCATCTGTTTTGTTTACTGCTGTATGCACAGCATGTAGAACAGTGCCTGGCATATAGTAGGTGCTCAGTAAATGCTTGTTGAACAGATGAGTGAGTGAATATTTGTGGCTGCCTTATACTCTCAGGCTGCCAGTTTTCCACCTCTGCTCCACTGCTCTCCCCAAATGTCAGGTTTTTCTGCAGCTTCCTATCCCAAACCAGGTCATTTTTAATCTAAATATATAAATTCGACATACTTCAAAGGTTAAAGTCTCTTTGGTTTGAGTTGGTGTTTGGATCAGCATTCCTGTTTGTTTGTTTTTTGAAGGGTTTTTTGTTTGTCTTAAATTCTTTTTCTTTAAATTTGTGGTAAAAAACAAAATGTACCATTTTTAACCATTTTTTAGTACACAGTTGAATATTGTCAGGTAGATTCACGTTGTTCTGCAAAAGATTTTTAGAAAGTTTTCGTCTTGCAAAATGGACACTCTGTACCTACTAATCAACAGTTCTTCCTCCGACCAGCCCCCAGTAACCACCGTTCTGTTTCTGTGAATTTGATTGTTTTAGATACCTCACATAAAGTGGAATCATACAGTATTTGTCCTTTTGTGACTGGCTTACTTCACTTAACATAATGTCTCCAAGGTTCCTCTACGCTGTAGCATCATCAGAATTTCCTTCCTTTTTAAGGCCGAATCATACTGCATGGTACACAGACCACATTTTGTTTATCCGCTCATCTGTCGGTGGACACTTGGGTTGCTTTACGTCTTGGCTAATGTGCTGCCATGAACATGGTGTGCAAAAATCTCTTTGAGAGCCTGCTTTCAATTCTGTTGGAAATATACCAAGAAGTAGGATTGCTGAATCATATGGGAGCTCTATTTTTAATTGTTTTGGGGAACCTCTATACAGTTTTCCATAGCAACTGTACCATTCCCATTCCCATCAGCAGTGTACAAGAGCCCCAGTTTCTCCACATTGTTGCCAACACTTTTTTTTTCTTCTTTTGATGCTGGCTATCTTAATGCCTGTAAGGTGGCATCTCATTGCCGTTTTGGTTTTCATTTCTCCAGAGACTAGTGATGTTGAGCATCTTTTCATGTGCTTCTTAAGACCATTGTTTTGTATTTTACTGTTTAGTAGCTTTAAATCTGGGAGCCTTCAAGAGTTGTAAAAATGTATTTCCTGTTGGTGTAACATGGGAGAATCTTCTCAAGGGGATGGTGTGCTCTCCTGCACAGACACAAGAGCTTACCTAGCCAGCCTAACTCGAGGAGTCATGAAAGACTCAGAAACTAGCCCTGGCCCATGTGGCTCAGTTGGTTGGGCATCTTCCCAAGCACCGAAAGGTTGCCGGTTCAGTTTTCCAGTCAGGACACCTGCCTGGGTTTCAGGCACAATCCCCAGTAGGGGGTGTGCAGGAGGCAGCCCATCGATGTTTTGTTCTCACATCGATGTTTCTCTCTCCTTCTCCCTTCCTCTCTCTGAAAATCAATAAAAAATATTTAAAAAGTAAAAAGATTCAGAAACTAGAGCTAAGAACCCTAGCATCTGGCTTTTAACTGCTTGGAGAATGTAGCCGAGGACCTGCTGTGTCCTGGCCCATGTTTAGACCTACCCAGAAAAAGTGCAGACAAATGGAGGGGATCTCTAGCCATTTGTCCCAGAAAAAGTGCAGACAAATGGAGGGGATCTCTAGCTATTTGTCCAGTGTAGAGGGGGCACTGAGAGCACTGCTGTGTGGAAAATGGTTAAGCTTTTTGAGGTGAGGTTGTGGAGGGCAAGGAAGGCGGGAAAGAAAAAGTTGAAGTGACTGAGCTTTTTTCCAGAATGCTGAACCATCCCCTGGTGGCAGAGCTTAGTATAAGTAGAAACAACTGATGAACGAAAGTTAGCCATATAAGAAAAGTAAACAAATGATCTTTCCCCCCTGCTATATTTTTAGATGGTCCTGACTGGAACAAGAAAAAAAGCTGGTTGAATCAGTGTGGTGAAAGTAAGGGTGATGTCTGCAACCCCCAAATCCTGAAGAAGAGTGCATTTCACTCTGTGACAGCTCATTAGTAGTTTCAGGATTAAAAGGTGTCATGCACACCTGTTGAAAAATTTCATTCTAGAATTTAATGTTCTAGGCTGGACCCCTATGGACTCAGGATTGATTGAAAAACACTCCCTGTGTTGGGGTCTTGACAGAGCACTCATGGGGGATCACCTAGCTGTAGTCTTAGACACAGGAGGCATGCCTGCCTTTTCACTGTCTGGGTTGCAGAGCTGAAGGGCTGGGAAGGCTTGTCCGGGCTGTCGTTAGCCAGAAGGTTAATGGTTAACTCCAGCACGCCAGACATAACACCTAATCTTCGATGAGACAGACCTGCTGCTCAGAATGAATAGTGGTTAATTCCTTACCCCTGACTAAGGCCCTATACCTTCGATGCTTTGTTCTCTTAAATAGCTGAGACTGCGAAGGACTTTTTTTTTTTTTTCTTTTGCAAATAAAATTTACATAGCCCAGATGTTTTCTGACTCATTCCTTGCAAAGAAAGCAGGTGGTGTCCATGAATAGTTTGCCACCTTTTAGGGACTAGTGGAATCATTGCTACCAAGTTATCATGTAACTCTATCCCAGTTGTGTCGTGAGAGACCAACCAATATAAAATGGTCTTTTCCTTAGTGCAAAATATGAAAAACAAATGGCTCTCTTGTTAGCAGAAGGGTCTTTTTAAATTAAAAAAAAAATTATTGATCGATTGATTTTTAGATAGAGAAGTTAGGGAGAGAAGAACAGCGTGGGGGAAGAAGGAGAAACATCGATTTGTTGTTCCAGTTTTTTGTGCATTCATTGGTTGATTATGTGCCCTGACCCGGGATCGAACCTGCAACCTTGGCATATGGGGACAATGCTCTGACCAACTGAGCTACTTGACCAGGGCAGAAGAGTCTTTTTAAAAGTCTGCTGTCCTGCATGCGACAGTGAGATTTTCTTACTTTTGGGGAACATTCGCACTGGAAAAAGATAAAAAAACAAAATCAAATGAAGCAAAGACAGATTTGAGTCTCCCATCCCTCACAGGGGCTGCTTCGAGCCGAGTGCATTGCCAATGAGCTGGTGGCTGTCTCTGGGGACTCAGCCACCTCATTCTGGGTTCATGAGCTGTAGCCGCCAGGTAGAATGCCACCACCACGAAGGTGCAGCTTCAGGTTCAGCGTTTGTGACGTCCAGCTGAAACTGCTGGTGCTCCTGGCCACTTAAGGACATTCTATAAACATTCACAATAGCCTATATGTTGTGTAAAAAGAAGCTTGGCTAGAAATTAGTGTTTGCCAGCTCTGAGACGTGTGCTCCTAGGGGTTTTGATGTCACACTCAGTTATCAGGGTCCCAGCTTCCTTCCTTGGGGATCTAAGCAGATGTTCTCGGTTTCCTTTCTTCATGGTCATCTGTCTGTCGTCCGGGCTGGGGCTGGCTGGCTGGCACAGCTGGTGTCTCCCTGGCTTGGACTTCCCCCTGAGAGCTCATTGTAAATCTGTTCTGAACCGAGTTGGATCTGGGTTGGAGCATTTCTTGCTTATGACAATCTCTTACGTTTAAAAAAAAAAAAAAAAAGACTGGGCTCTTGCCTTTGTAGCGAAGGTCTTCGAGAAAGTTCAGAGGGCTGGCTGCATCGCCGTTCAGGCCTTGGCTCCGTGCAGGCTGCTGGCACCCTCCCCTCGCCTCAGACACTGCCTCTGGCCAGGGGCCCGGCATTTCTTAACGGCCGCAGCGCATAGTTCTGTCTTTATCTTATTTGACTTTCCTTTGGAATTTGACATTGACCGTGGCCGTCTCCTTAAAGCGGTACCTTCTTGGGCCCCCCGATGTTCCTTCTCCTTCCCTGGGTGTTCCCTTTCACTGTCCTTTCGGGGTGCTCCTCCCCTGGCCACCTGTTGAATGTGGGCACACCTCCAGACACTTTCTCGGGGGCGTTCATCTGGAACTCGGACCCCTTTCTCTTCAGGGCCCCCACATTCCAGCTGCCTACTGGATTTTCCATGCGACGGACTGCAAATACCTCAAACTCAGAATGCCACAGACAGAATTCATCCTATGTCTTCTCAGACCGGACCCTGTTTCTGTGTTCTCTGCCTTGGTGATGGGGTCACCTCCTATCTAGTTAAAGAAACGGGGGACTTGAGGCAGCCAAATAGAACCTCTCATTCTTTCTCACCTTTCTTATGCCATAAGCACCAAGCCCGTTTCCTTCCTAAGGTAGCTGCTTTTTCCCTAGTCCCAGCCAGGCCTCCTGTCCTTTGGAGTCAGTATCCACCTTCCCTCCTGCAGAAGTCCCCAGGATTCCGGACCCAGCCCCTTACCCTGGGGCATACTAAGTCTTGTTTACCTGTTGATCCATCCTTGACTGAGTGGCCGAGGTCTTGCCGTCGTTTCCCCTGGGCTGGCAGAGTGGTGCCTTGGACATGTGCAGTTTGCTGGAGGTGTCCGAGTGCTATTCTGCGGCTGGTGGGTGTGCTGCCCTTTACACTCAGGGACGGGGCTGGGACATCAGCTGTGGGCTTGCTGGTCCTGAGAGCCCTGTTTCTATGGGGCCTGTCATTTGTTTGCTTCAAGCTGGATGTGTCAGCTATGGGAAGGTGACAGAGGCAGGAGGCAGCCTTCGTGCGGTGAGAACACAGACTTCCTGAACTCTGTCCTAAGACTAATGCCCAAGAAGCACCTGGTAAGAGTTCGTGTCAATAATGCTGTGTTTGGGGCAACGGCCCAGGGGCTGGGCGAGGTGCTTGGATGCAGCAGTGACAAAAAGGTTCCCTGTCTGGCTCAGTGACAATTCACCGAGGTCACAGCCCTCACCTATTTTCTGACTCCCGGTGCAGTGTGAAGGTCTTAGAGGCAGCGCTCAGGGGAGGCCGAGGCAGTTGCTTTATGGTCCATAATTAAGTTGGAAGGCTTTTCTTTAGTCTTAAGTGGACTTTCCCACATGTTTGTTACTGGTGGGGAAGAATTGGGAAATGGTGACATCATTGGCACCATTGTAATGACCAGTTCCTAATCCTGCAGTTTGGGGAAGGTACCTGAGTTTCCTATTTCTCACACACCCTCATAACCAGAAAGCTCTATGTACTAAATGGTTCGAGTCCCGGGAACCACCAGTTGTTCCAGGCTTGTCCTTGTTGTGGAAGCTCAGAGACTCACCTGTGAGATAACATAAATAGGTAGAAAGACATAATGCGAACCAGCCCTGGCCAGGTAGCTCAGTTGGTTAGAGCATCATCCCCAAGAAACCAAGGTTTCGGGTTTGATCTCCAGTCAGGGCACGTACAAGAAGCAGCTGGTGAATGCATAAATAAATGGAACAACAAATCCATGTCTCCCCTCCCCCCCAAATTAATAAAAAAATAAAAATAAAAAAAGGGAGACATAAGGCGAACCTTATTGGAGTAGGTGACACCATGTTGTACGGGAGGACTTGGGCAGTAGGATGTTGAACAAAGTTTGAATGGACTTGGCGATGTTGGAGAGGAGATCAGCTATGGCCGGGAAGGGAACAGGTACATCTGTGGCCCCGTCTGATCGGGAATCTGGAACCTGAGTCTCTCAGTCGTCCAAAATGATTATTCAGGTATCTTTCATAATTGTCACAAATATGTCAACACCGTGGACACATGTAGGGATCTATTACTTCTTGGGGGGATATTCTACAGAGAACTTTTATTCTTGGGCACATGCTCATTGATGTCGTAGAATTAAGTATAAAGCCCAAATGCCGTCAACTGGAATTGTGACTCATGGCCTAGAATGAGAAAATGTCACTCAAGGCTTGATGCCAGAAGCGCTCGCAGGTAGACCCGGTTGCCCCTTTGCCTCCTCGGGTGGCTGGTCCAGATGTGCCGCCAGGAGCAGTAGTTCCTTCAGGAAGTGCAGTGGCTTTTGAAGCTGTTTCATGTGATGTGAAGTGTTTCTGTATTTGGAGACATCAAAGAAAATGGAGTATTTTTTTCTTTTTAGGAGTTGTCTCATGGGCCTTTTTAGAAAATTTATACTTAAATTAGAAATAATGTAACAACTTTACAGAGAGTTTGGCAGATTAACCATTAAAAACAAAGTCCGGTTACTTGAACTTTGGCAGACTTTCCGAGTTCACATAAATGGATAATTTTTCCTCTGTAAAGGGTTGGCTTTGAAGTTGTCTTTTGAGGGCAGAGATAAAATGTATTACATTTAAACTTTAGGGTATATTTATTTTTGTTTTAGTGGGTGAAAGATGAACATAATGCACAATTTTAAAAGTACACAAGAGCCTCGCTGGAGTGGCTCAGTTGATTGAGCGTTGACCTGTGCACCGAAGGGTTGCCGGTTCGATCCCTGGTTGGGGCGTGTGTGAAGGGCAACCAGTCGATGTTTCCCTCTGACATCGATGTTTCTCTCTCTCTCTAAGCATGTTCTCCGGTGAGAATGAAAAAAATGCACACAAGATTAAGCAGTAAAAAGTCTTCATTCTACCCGTGTCCCCTAGTCTTAGAGGTCAGTTGTTAGTAGTTTTTAATATACTCTTCCAGAGCTATTTCGTATGCATACAAACACATAGATCCCTGCCCCTGCTTTTCCACACATCTAGTACACAGACACTCGTGTTCTGTGTCGGTATTGTCTCTTATGTTGGAAACCATTTATTTCAGTGTATAAAAGGCCTCATTGTTCATTTTCCCCTTATATGGGTGGGTCATTATTTATTGTCTTCTGTGATGAGCTTTTAGGTTGTTCCCAGATTTTGCAGTTACAAAGAATTTTTTCACACGTGCATGAGTGTTAGAATAAATTTCTAGAAATGGAATTGCTGGGTCAAATGTTCATGCATTTGTCATTTCAGTAGACATTGTCATATTGCTTGCCACAGAAGTTATACCACCAGAGTGTCCTGGGGGGCCTTGTAGACTGTTGGCTTTTAAGTCTTTCTCTAGGGGAGGGGGAATTAGAGAATTTGGAAATATTCAGGCAATTTGAAAATATTGTATTAAACTGTATATAATGTATGCATATTTAAATATATTTTGATCTATATTTCATTATTGTGTAGTCATATTTCAGTCTCTTTTTGGAAGCTAGATGTTTAAGTGGCAGTTGTCAGCATTGAGAGCTATCTGTCAGATTGAGAAAAGATGTGTAATAAGGCAGTTTGAGGAATTTTTGGATTCAGGTGGTCTCTTTCTCTCTAGGGATTCTTTAAGGTTCAGCCTAGTGTTGCCTTCTTCCCTGAAACCTATCATTAGTCTAACTCTTGTTGACCTGGGACAGCATTTACACCCTGTACTCAATTCCATGCTTTCATTAAAATTAATCTGTATCATGTTTGTGAGCCACGTCGGGAGAACCAAAGTGTTAGGAAAGGTTTAACTCTTGGCTTTGCCCTATGATTTTTGTCTGGTTCTTGGGACAGAAACAATAGCATTCGATAAATGATATTTTCTCAAGTTTTGAAAAGCCCCCTGAAGCACTTTTTTACAACATTTTAAGCATAAATCTTAATATTTTTCAGAGTGGAAAAGTAATAATGATCATTGTAGAAAATATAAAAAATTTTATAGAGCAACAAGTAAAAATCACCCAGAATCCTACCTTCCATAGATAATAGATAATCACCCCATCAATTCTTTTGTCCATTTATCTGTGTGCATGTGTTTTATTTAATTGGGAACAATATGCTGATATAGTTTTATATTGCCCCTTTTCACTCTGCCACCAGCTGAGAGTTTGAGTCCTCCCAGAACTTCTCCTGTGCACATACATACATAATATGAAACGTAGAGAAAGTTTTAGGAAACAAATTAGAAACTAAATCACACTATGTGTAATGCTGCACCTGCTTTTGTTACTCAGAGCTGTGGTCACCTCCCTGTGTGTATGTACAGGGCCTACTTCTTTTTAAACGTTTGCACCATGACCCACCCCAGTTGTGTACACTTTTCCCTGTTATAAATAATGCTGAGGTGAACATCTTTTTACATAGATACATGTCGAATCTTATAGCATAGATTCCTAGAAGTGGAATTACTAGAAGTGGCATTAAAGGTCATGCTTGCCTAAGTTTTATTTAGGGTAATATAAAATTTCCCCTTAAAAAATACCTTACCTGGGTATATTCCAGTAAATTAAGACCTCGATATCTTCATCAGCACTGGGAATGATCAATCTTTTTTTTCCAACTTGAGAGAGGAACAGATGGCTTCTTATGCATGTATAATTTACGCTTTACTGATAGTGAGATTGAATATCTTCATATGCTTCTTAGCCCTGTGTCTTTCAGCTATAAATTGTCTGGTGTTTTTTGTAGTTTTTTCTCGGAATTTTTTGATATTGACTTTTTTGCCTGTTACATATGTTGCAAATATTTTTTCTCAGGTGGTTGTCTTCTAATCCACTTTTCATTGTCTTGAGGTATAGAGGCATTTTAAATTACGTAATGAAATCTGACCGTATTTAGGAAAGACTTCCATACCTTCACATTTATAATGTATTTTCTTCTGGCACTTTTACAGTGTTGTTTTCTTAGATTTAGACTGAGCTAGATTGACAGAATGATTGACTACTATTCCTTCCCCCTGCAGTTTAATTATGAAATTGGTACATTTTTGTATAATATTTTTATGATTTACCAAAGCAGTTTCCTATAATAACTGATCAAATTGAAACTGAGTGATGGAAGTTTATGTGTTTACAGATAAATATTTTTTGATAAATTTTCAAATCGTTTTTCAGCTTTCATTTAGTTTGTCTTTTCAAATCATGTTCCCTGGTCCACTTTAGGGATCTTAAGGCTTGGGACAGAGGTGTCACAGAGGATGGACAACTCAATTCTGCTTTTATTGAAAATTTTCACTTGAAAATAAAGGTGTTTCTTTAAGAAAGACCATTAAACCAATGATTTGCTAATCCGTTTGAAGTCTGGGGAGCTGGGCAGGGTTTCCCCGAGGAATTGCAGTGCATCGGTGTCGGTCGTGAGTGTGGTCAGTGTGCTTTGGAGCTGATTCCTTGCCTTGAGGCCCTGGGCTGAGCTCCCTGGGCAGGGCCGGGCTGGGCCGAGCCTCCCGGTTTCCAGCCTTATCCTGTTACAGCTGCAGTGTGTTCCGCAGTTTGACCTTCTGCTCTAGGACACTTTGCACACTGTTACTCCCCATTTCCTCTTGGATACCTTTCTCCTCTGTACACTGGGCTCTGGTTATGCAGAAGCAATAAATACTTCAGAGCATAAATATTTTTGCTAAGAACCGAGGCACGTTTCTAAATCTGTGAACACAAAAGCGAAATGGAAAATTACCGAGTGCATTGTAAGCTCAGACCCCAGAGTGCCAGGAGAGTTTTATTTTTATGTTTAGAAAAGAAACATGAAGTGTTAACTTATCTCTGGGTGTGAAAAGTATTTTAAAATAGCGTATCATAACTGTTTCTAACAGCGTTTTTCCTGCCCCGTCTTAATTTGATAACTTGAGTCTTGTCCAAATGCATTTCTCCTGGAGTAGAAATGCCACTTTATTTCTTACTTGGACTCCATCAAGTTACTGCAGATATTTTGACCGTTTCGTTCTTCTCATCTTAATGTAACTGTTGACCCTTGAACAATGTAGGGGTGAGGGCCCCCCAACCCTGCACAGTCAAAACGGGCATGTAACTTTTGACTCCGTTGATTGACACATATTTATATGTAATATGTATATACTCTGTATCCTTACAATAAAGTAAGGTAGAGAGAAGAAAACGTTATTAAGAGAATCATGAGGAAGAGAAAACACTACAGTACTGTCTGTATTTATTGAAAAAAAAAGTCTGCATATAAGTCGACCCCTGAAGTTCAAACTTGTGTTGCTCAAGGGTCAACTGTATTTAATTGTTTTTCAGAAGATATTAAATAAATTTTAGTTCTTAGTATCATCCCTTTTGGGGCTGAGGCTAAGAAGAGAGACTACATCTCACCACCGGTTTTCAGACAGTTGCTGCTTGCTCCAGAGTGAGTAACCTCCAAGACCTGTTTAGTTTCATGAGTCGGACAAGAGGAATTCCAGGTCTTGCAGGCATCTCTTTCCCTTAAGTTCACTCGTGGGGAAGGTGACACGTGGTCAGCGTGGCTAATTATACTTCAAGGAGCAGGATCACCCTCCTTCATCGCCTGTCTTCCATCCACTAGTGTAGTAGCGACTCTTGACCTTAGAAATGTCACGAGAGGCCACACGTCCTTTAGACTCCCAAGTATTTTGTTAGCTTTGGTTCTCTCTGCCTTGTCCATGTAAGAGCTTCTTCTGTATGACCAGTTTCCAAAATCTTCTCTTTGTACCTTTCAGAAAAAAGAGCAGCTCTGGCTTCTTATTAATTAATTATTTTTTAAAAAAAACATGTCTTCATTGATTTCAGAGAGAGGGAGGGAGAGGGAGAGAGAGAAACATTAATGATGAGAGTCGTTGGCCGGCTTCCTCCTGCACGTCTCCGACTGGGGATCGAGCCCGCAACCCGGGCATGTGCCCTGACCCGAGAATCGAACCTCGATCTCCTGGATCTTAGGTCGATGCTCAACCACCGAGCCACGCCCGGCTGGGCCAGCTCTGGCTTCTTAAAGTCAGATAATGGAACATAACGGACAATACCATTCAAGTTGGTTAACTTGGCAGGTAAAGAGAAGTGCCCCCAGGGCTCGCTGCCAAGGTGACCGGAAAGCCCTAAAGCATGTGTTTGTGTGGCAGGAATCTTCGCCTCTGTAACTTGGGGGAAGCTGGCCCAGGCAGTAGGGTGGACAAGACCACCAATGTAACATGTGAGGTAAGGAAGAGAGAAGGGCAGGGAGAGAGGAAAAGGAAGGCACTGAGGATGGGACAGAGGACACTGGTGGAGTGACCCAGCAATTTATTTGGTTGTCTTCATGCAGGTTGAGTGCCACCCACCACTTTAGGAGCCATTCTTTTCTCCAGTACGTGCCCATGGGAGTGCATTCTGTAAATGGTCCTCCCAGTGTAATCTTTCTAATAATATATGTGACCTTGTATGTGAAGCTCTTGTATTTAAAGTGGGTCTAATGTGGGTCCAGCATGGCAGCTTATATCATCCTCATGGATCCCACAGCGCCTCTGAGTAGAAATCTTGTCGAGGAAAGTAAATTTCTTGCTCAGCATTCGAGGTTTTTAGAATAAGACCTAGTGTAATAAATTAGCCTTTTTTTTTGGACGGGGGGGATAATGAAAGAGAAATGAAACACAGAAGGAAAAAAGAGGGTGTTTGCTGTAGCTGGCTACTCAGATGACCTGAACGCCCTGGGAAATTCTCCTGTCCCCGTCTCATCCTACAGGTTTCTTTCCAAAACTGGTTTCCTAAGTTTCAAAGTTTTCATCATAAGCCTGAAGGGGGGTGGGATGGAGGTGCTCTATCGAGACTGGGGAGTAGAGGTCGGGATCCCGGGCTGCTCCGGCTGTCCACAGCCACTGCAGAGCTCTCACCCGTGAGCAGACCCCACACTGCAGCGTCATGAGAACATAGCGGGGCTTGAGTTTAGGGTTTTTCCGGGCCTTTCCTAGCCCTGTACATAATCATTATCATGAAATCTGTAGAGTTTTACAACCTATTCAAAAATGTAATCTTAAAAACAAGTTGTTCACTGAATAGGGGGTCAGTGCCATACTAAGCAGATTATATTTCTTGAAGTAGCGTATCTATAGCTGTGAATTCTGACATCTTTCATGGGGTTGCCGTTTATGTATACAAAGTGGGAAACGCTTCTGTTGTCTGATTTCTAGCCAAGCGTGCTTAGACGAATGTATTCTGAAATGACTTACCATTTTTAACCGTGATCTAGGGATCAACGTAGTACAGTTACTAACAGTGCTCTGTCCAAGGTAAGCTTTATAGAAACACCAAAGTGATCTTTAAATGTTTGTCTCTGGAGGGATCTGCTTGGAGGCTGTAGTGATTTCCAGTCTTTTGCACACAGGTACAGACAATTTTAGAGGCAGTTAAGGTGTTTTAGGGTAGCTACACTGTGTCCGCCTTCAATAGCTTTATCCCTGATGTCTAGCATAGTGCCTGGCCCATAGCAGGGCCTTGCTAGATATTTTCAGTAATGAACTTCTTTTAAAAATGTGGGTTAGGCCATTGTTCTGAAATAGAATCTCAAATGAACAGGGACAACAAATCTGACTCTTGCTTTCTTCTCTTGGCTCATAAGTACGAGGACTGTCTGTGGTCAGGACAAAGTTCACGTTTGAGTGGAGATACTCTGCTGTTTAAAAGCTTGGTTTATATGCCATAGGGTGTGTACAGAACCATCCATCAGTGTCAAGGGGCAAGGTGTTTGGGCCACATCGGTGCAGTGTTTGGGGCCATGGACTCTAGGCCCCAGCTCTGCTCTGTATCGGCCTGCTCTTGTTAATTCTATGCTGGATCACTGGAGGTACGTTTTGGCTAACTCTGGGAGCCAGCCTGTGATGCCTTCCCCTCGCCCTCTCTCAGGTACAGTCTTTTATGTGATCACACTGACACGTCTCTTTTCTCTTCCCAGGCATGTTAGAGAGGGGCCCGCCTACCCAGCCGGCTCATCTGTGAGTCACCATTTAGCTTTTATCTCAGGACAAAATGCTTTCACACTGTTTTCATACTTTATAGGTTGATGAAGCTTTTCCCCTGTTGCTCTTTTAATTGGATTTAACAGTCTTTGATTTGCCTCCCTCGGTTCTAATCTAGCTGGCTCCAGAGATGTGTTAGTCACTCGTTACGTGCACCTTCCTGCCTTCAGGTTCCTTTCCTTTCTGCGTCTCCACTTCTTTCCTTTCTCTAGCCGTAGAGTGACCAACCCATGAATCAGTGACGCTAGGATGGCTGTGCCTTAGAATACAGGCATAATTTACTGGAACTTGTTTTAATACAGGAGTTGGCTCAGGAGGAGAGGCTGCAGTGCAGTTTGTGTTTACTTCTGCACATACCCATGAAAACATAATAGATACAAAAGCATGTCGTTTTTTCTGGGATTTATTATTATTTTAAAAATTCTTTTAAATTTCAGCTTTATTGAAGTATAACGGACGTATGCTATTGTAAGATACTTAAAGTGTCCATCGAGGTGATCTTATGTATATATAGTGAAATGATTCCCCCTCTAGGTAATTAACACAGCATCGTCTCCCATCTTTATCTGATATTTCTTATTCTGTTGGCTTCATGGTGGCCTGTGTGTTGTGGCAGCCTCCTGACTCCTGGGAGGGACACGAGGCCCACTTATAAGTGCTCAGAATAAAAACTGTGAAACACTGAGTGCTCAAGAATGTTGGCTAGAATGGTGGTGGTGGGAGGTAAGGGCTTCAGCTCATGTATACTCCACCGCCCTCACCACCATCCTTCCAGTATAATTAGCTGCACTGATACCCTGGTCAGGGTTCCCCTTTTCATTTGCTCAGTTTTCTTTTAAGATCTGACTAAGTCTTCCCACACACTTCCCCCTGCTTTATGGAGCTCCTGCGCAACTTTCGGCATGATCCAGTCTCGTCAGATAATTCCCCCCCCCCCCCCCCCCCGGCCCATTCCTTCCTTTTCTTTCTTTCCTGGGGACCTCCCTCTGCGGCCCTCTGACTTCCCCTTAGGTAAGTAACAGTTCTTATAAAGACTTCTAAATAACGCCCCCACTTTTGGGCCCTTCCCTACTCACAGCCTCCAAACTTTGCAACCCCCCTCCCCCAAACAGAGCAGAACACCTAGTACCTTGTGCCTCTCAGAGTTGAACTTCAGAAGCTTACCTCTAAGGTAGCTTGCCCGCCCAGCTTTTCCTTTCTGTATTTATATTTTTTCAGGTGGGGTTCCTGTAATCCTATTTTATGAAGCGTGGAACTTTTAGCATTTGTGTCTTGCTCCCGTCCTCAATTGAAAATTGGCGAAAGGGTGAAAACATTTTTATTTTATGACTTACACTCAGCAGTCTCCCAGCCTCTAGCTCCAGATTTCTAATTATTGACTGGATTAAAATCACCAGATAGAGCAAGGAAGTAAACCTGGGTATTCCAGACCGATTTTATATTTATTTTCCCCTTGCCCTATTCTTTGTTATTATCTGACATAAATGAGAGCGGGCGCTGATTTCCTCCCGGTGTCTTCCTTTAGTGAGAGTGTTTCCTTCCAGTGAAGATTATATGGGAAAGTCCAGCTCGTGTGCTCTGTGTTTTCTGTTCAATAATAAGCCCATCTTAATGAGTTAGGTTGTAAAGATAACTTGTCTCCTTTTAGTCTACAGCTAAAAGAACACAAGGAGAGGTTAGAGTTACTAGGGAACCACAGAGAAAATTAAAGGGCAATGAACCAGTACCTACAAAGAGAAGGTCAGAAAGGTAAGGATATTTATGTTGGAGAGTCTGAGGCAGTGAGTGTCATAAAATAAGAGTGTCAAATATATGAAGGTGTAATGTAAAGAGGATGGGTGCCAGTTGCCCAAGGTGAAAGACTTTTAAGAGGGAATAGGTAAAATTAGCAGTAGAGATTTAAGTATATTTTACAAAGAACATGTTTCAACACAGTGAAGAAGATTGTTATTGAAATGAGCCATCAAGATATGATCACCTTGCCCTGGCCTGTGCGGCTAAGTTGGTGGGGTATCATCCCATGCACCCAAAAGGCATTGGTTTGATTCCTGGTCAGGGCACATGCCTGGGTTGTGGGTTCAATCCCCGATAGGGCGCATGCAGGAGGCAGCTGATTGATGTTTTGCTCTCACATCGATGTTTCTCTCTCTCTCTCCCCCCCTACCTCCTTTCCTCTCTGTCTAAAAATATCAATAAAAAAATCTTTAAAAAAAGATATGGCCACCTTCAGTGATTTTTCTTTGGTGTAGTCAGCCACCATCTAAAAGTTCTAACTTAGTATAGATGTGACTAAGTGCCATTACATTTTTTTCCAAATCAGTGCACTCTCTTGAGAGCATTCAGGCGCAGGTCGTAGGATGACATCTTCATTCTTTATTGCTTGCCTGTCTAAGTTGCTGTATTAGAATCCTCATTTACCAATTGGACTTAGTGTAGCAGTACGCTTGAGAACTAATGAATATGGCCCCAGTGTTGGCTTAAGTGGAACATTTTAAAAAAATCGTATGTAATAGTCAGATGCTAGAATATTTTAATTTTAATTTTTGCCTTGTGCTGTATTTGTTTGGGCCTCCCACTGCTTCTGTTTCAATTATTACATTTATGGGAAATAAAATGAGCTTGGACATAATCTTCAGCCCAGACCTCTCCAGCTCTTCTTTGATTCTTGAGCTGTGTACCTTTGCCATCTCCCTTCTTACCTTTTGTACAATATTCTGGACCCTAAAACACTCTCCAGATAGCTAGTTGGCATCTTTATCCGTTCCTTGTTTTTTGCCCTTGCTTGCTTCTCTGTCTGGGCTGATCTCTTCCCAGCTGCCCTGTGTACCTGCTGCTCTTCGGTTTTGTCTTCACCTTGCACTTCCCATGACTCGATAGGCAGAGAAGGTGTCTTCACTTCTTCTTTGGCATTTCCCACAATCAGTATCTGCGCTGAGTGAATAGTTTTTGAGGATATATAAATATAAGGAAGTATAGTCATTTGATGTTGGGCCAAGTCATTTCCATAGTTATCACTTGATGGAAGGCAACATGTCCTGTTCCTCCAACAGCAGCTTTAGAACTGCTGCTTCTGAGGTTGTGGTATTGGGGTACGGTATTGAAAGAAGGGGTTGTGCTTATGGCAGACTGGATATTGGGAAGCATTCTGCCCTCCAGACCCTGTCACATGGGGTCATTGGGACTTTGATGTATCCCATTTGGGGCTGAGATTTTTCTTTACTGGAGTTTTTCTGTCTTCTCGGGGAGTCACGCTTAAGGGTAACCCATTAAGAAAAAAAGCTGTAACCTGATCTTGCTTGTTTTGACTCCAAGTTTGATTTCTTTCTGTTTTACATTATGCATGCAGTTTTTTATTCAAATACTGAAGAAAACACATTATTTCCATCATTTACCAGGGTAAAGAAATGGAAGTCATGGCAATGTGTGATAGCTTCTACATGCAACAGTTACAAATATGCAAAAAAAGACTTCTAAAGCTGTGTAGCTTTTGACTTCATAGCACTCTTCTTTCAGAATCTAACCTAAAGACAGGATCAGATGTTTAGGCAAACCTTTTTGAACCTTAGCAAAAAATCAGAACCAACCATACATTTCAACAGTGGCGAATGGTTCCATAAATGTTCATCTCTACCATAGAGTACTATGCAACAGCTTAAACTTGCCTTTGAAAAATTTTCAATGTGTAGATGGACCTAGAGAGTATTGTGCTAAGTGAAATAAGCCAGTCAGAGATATACAAATACCATATGATTTCACTTATATGTGGAGTCTAATGAATAAAATAAACTAACACACAAAATAGAAACAGACTCATAGATACAGAGAACAGACTGACGGCTGTCAGAGGGCAGCGGGTTGGGGGGCTGGGTGAAAAGGGTGAAAGAATTAAGCAAAAAACCAACCAACCAAACAAAACACAAACTCATAGACACAGACAACAGAATGGTGATTACCAGGAGGAAAGGGTTGGGGGGCGTAGAAGAGTGTAAAGGGGGGATAAATGGTGATGGAAGGAAACCCGACTTGGGGTGATGAACACACAATACAATATACAGATGGTGTATTATAGAATTATACACCTGAAACATATAATTTTATTAACCAATTTCACCCCAATAAATTCAATAAAAAAGAAACATTTTTAGTGAAATGGGAAGATAATAGGTAGTAATCAGACAGAATGAAAGATATCAAACAGTGTAGCAGGATCCCAATAATGTAAACAAGTTTAAAATATACTTAATTAGAAGAATGGGATAAAATATGCAAAAGTTTGAAATTGATCACCCCTGCGTGGTGACATTATGGGTGATTTTAGTTTTTCCTTTTGGTTTTCTGTAATTTCCACTTTTGTTATAATGAATTTATAATCAGAGATTATTAAAATTTTTGATTGAGGTAGAAAAAGAATGACACCTCTCACCCTAATAATTCAAAAGAATTAAAACATGCAAGTTCCAGGACTGAAGTGGTTTTAGTCAGTTCTCATTTGAACATGAATACTTGATTGCAGGTGGTTTTCGTTACTTTTGTTTTTGGTTAAAGTATGGTTGTGTATGGTGCTGAAAGCCACGTGCTTAATGAACTAGTGTTGTAAATATTGTTATTTACGAAGGGGGCCTATATTTCAATGTGCATTGTACAGTGTAATCTCATGGTGAAGGACTGGGTTTTGGATCCTGCCCCTGCCCCTTGCTAGCTTTGGGATGTTGGCCAGATTATATAGTCTCAATTTTCTTACCTGTGAATTGGGATTGTGAGCATTAAAGGATATAGTGCATGTAAATCACTCAGATGATGATATAGCTGAAATGATGATAGCTGCTGATATATTACTCCCGAAGGAAGCCTTATTCCAAATTTTCTTATATCCCTCTGAGACTGAGAATGTTCCGTGCCCCTCTCCAAGCTTGTGTAGGCACAGACACATACAGGATGACTGGTTTGGCCTTACGTATTACTCTGCAACTTTCCCCTCTTACCAGTACACCCTGGGTATTGCTCCGATTCTAGATTCAGATCTAACTAATTTCCAATAACTACATAATACCCTGAATAATATCCTCTGCCAAGATTTCTTTGGACATTAACTCTACTATGGATAGTCAGGGTGTTTGTCGACCCTTACACACAACCCTTAAGATTCATTGCTTTTATTTCCAATGAAAGTTTCCCCAAAGTTGGCTGCTGAGTCAGAGTACGTGTTAATTACAGTACAGAGGGATTGGGGTTACAAAAGCTGTATACAACTTGGTTCCTGCCCTCTTACCGTCTAGTGGAAGAACAGACGATGTGCATTCTTTCCCAGGGATTTTTCATTTTTTGTTTTCTTTACTTATGTACAAAGATTTCAGTAGATAGTGATGTTTTTCCCGGGGAAGTTTGAAATCCTTAACATTCTGAAACATAGGCATAAATCGAGAGTGGAGGGAGCCTCTTGTATTGGATTTATCCTGTGTAACATTTGCTGTATCCCTTAGAGATGAATTTGTCAGAAATTGTACATGTTTAAGTTTTTCAGCTTTTAAGAGCTAGGAGTCCAGCTTGGGAACTGAAGCACTTGACCTTTGCCCTCCTGTTCCTGCTGTGCTCACACCCTGCAGGGCTGCAGGCATCCCCCAGGCCCCTGATGATAGCCATCCCCACGCGCAGCATCTTGTCTCCAGAGGCCCAGGCTTGCTCTGCCCCAGGCAGGCAGCTGAGCAAATCTTCAGCTTGAGGTCACCGAGGGTGACAGGAATGGTCGTAGGCTAACAGATGGTTTTTACAACAGCCGAGTTACTGCACTCGAAGTGGACAGGTCATATCATTTTTTTGTAATGTCACTGAGAGCTACTTAGGACAACAGAAGTTTTTCCATGTTCCCACTTAGGTGGTGTGTGTGTGTGCGCGTGTGTGTACTAGGCGGGGAATGGGGAGAAGACAGGACACATGCTGGCGTTGCTTTGCGTGTGTACGTGCGTGCTTGTAGTCTGTCTGCGTGAAGGTGTATCTACATGTCGCATGAGCGTCTCTCTTTAGAGGCCCTGTTTTCTCCCATTAGTAATTAACACTTGGTTACTGCAGTTGGGGTTATGCAACTCTTTACAGCTGACACTAGTTCGTACCTGTTTTCATTCCTTCTCGCCTCTGATTCAGCGTCTTGGCTCCAGAGAAGCGATTGCCCTAGAACACTTCAGAACCCGCTTGGCTGTCCCCTGACTCACTGGAGTGGTCACATACCTGAAACCCACCGGGCACCCTGTCACGGTTCCCAGGCAGAGGACCTGTACCTGCTTGTTTTGCATTCATGTTTTGTCTCCTTCACTTCAAAAATTCTACAACTCTTGGCCTGTTGGGGTTCAGCTTTTACTCTTGTGCCACTTAGCAGGTGCGCTGTCCCCTTGGATTTTTTGTAGTAAGGGCAGGGGGAGCAAACACGTACGCGGTGCTTGCCCCTCACAGGCTCTGTGCCAGCAACTGGATATTCCTGACTCCCGGAATCCTCCCAGCAGCTCCAGTGGCTGGACTCCTACACCCCCATGTTCTACATGCAGAAAGTGGGGCGGCCCCTGAGCCCTGGTCATTCGGCTTGTCAGTGGCTCCTTCGTAGTAATGACTCCCCATCTGGGTGAGGCTGGCTGGTGGGGCTCAAGGAGCCAGGGAACCAGGCGCTGTCCTGGGAAGCTGAGCGCCGGACAGGCAGGTCCAGTGCAGAGAATTGGCAGAGATGCTAGGCTGTTGCTTATGTTTGGAGAGGAAGTGACACAGTTGAGCCCTCTCCTCCGAAAGCCCTGGACCTGTGAGGGAGTCAAGGGAGCTCAGGCATGGACAGGAAGGAAACTGGGAAAGGGAAAGGGAGGTGTGGAAAACTCTGCTCCGGGAGGTGACTTGCAGCAGGTGACTTGCAGCAGGCTCTCACGAAGAGCCCCTCTCTCCCTTGTCAGTTTTGTCCCCTTGGGGTGCACATCGCAGGGGAGGGTGAAGCGAGTTAAAGGTGTGTTTCCAGGCAGAGAGTTTCTTCTGTTTTGATGAGTGAGTCATATGACCAGGCAGGAAAACCTCTTCGGCTGCTCTTGTGATTGTGTTTCTGGAATTGGTTTTGAAGAGGTTGTATGCGACGTGTTGGGATTGTCTCCCTGCAGCACAAGCTGGTGCTCTGGAAGGAAGGTGTCTCGGTAAGAGGCATGGGGGGTGGGGAAAGGGGGGTGCTGGGCAGGGGCGGGACTCCGATTCTGTGCCATAACCTCTGGATACAACATCCTAGGGCGGAAAATTGGTCACCAGCCTCAGGGGCCGTCTCTGCCACGTGTGAATGAAGTCCACCGTGGGTGAGCAAAGACAGACCGCCCATGGGTTTCACAGTCTTCCTTATGGAATGCAACTGCTTGCTATTGTCCGGGTTATTTTTATGTCACTAGGATGTAATGTCAGCACCCTTTCTGGATGTTATTAGCATGGTTTCTTGAGTAGGAACATGGAGTCAGGTAATGTCGGTGTCTGTGTGATCTTGAGCAAGTTCTTAACCTCTCTAGCCTGGGTGCCCTAGTCTGTAAAATGGGGGCATTATGAATAACCTCAGGGCAATAGGACTGTCGCAGTTAATGCTCAGCAGGGTCCCCATCTTTGTATCTGCTGTAAAAATGGAGATGCTGCCGTAGCCAGTTTTGCTCAGTGGTTAGAGCATCGGCCTGCGGACTGAAGGGTCTCAGGTTCGGTTGCAGGCTCCATCCTGGGCCCCAGTCGGGGCGCATGCAGGAGGCAACCAATCGATGTGTCTCTCTCACATCGATGTTTCTATCTCTCCCTCTCCCCGCTTCCACTCTCTCTGAAAAGCAATGGAAAAAATATCCTCCGGTGAGGATTTAAAAAAAAAAAAAAAGCGGGCTCGTTATTGCCTTTTGGTGTCTGACGCTTGGGGAATCTTCCATTCTGATTCCTGGCTGCGATGAGCTCTGCTTCCAGGACACACAGCACCGCGGGTGTGGACACTGACAGCCAAAAGAGCTGGAATTGGAGAATTGCAGATTCTACAGCCTCAAAGAAGGGCGGGGCCTTTTAGGACAAAGCATTCCTGGCATGATAGGCAGAGGAGGCTCCTTGGAGAAGTAAGCCAGACTCGGGTATTCTGATACCGCGCCTGATGCCAGTCGGACGGGAGGACGCCCTTATCTCATGTCTGATTGATTGGTCTTTGCGTTTTATCCAACTTGTCACTTTGCCTACAGAAAGAATTTTTCCTGCCATCCTTTAAAAATGAGGAACCTTTACTGTCAATTTGATCAAGTTGAACGTAAGTTTTATTTTGGAAGGACAAGAGGGGTTCAGTTGGAGGGAAAATTCTGACCCCCCTTTCCTGTAACATATCAGCGGAATGGGCACTGTTATCTGTGTTATCAGGTTACTTGACAAATTACCATTTAAGAAAGACTTCTTTATTAAAAAAAAAATCCAACTTTTTAGTACGAACAATTTTAAGCATGGACAAAACTGTAGAGAATGGTATCACCCCTAACATACCTATTTCCCACCTTCTATAGTTGTCAACATGGCCAATCCTGCTCCCTCTATACCCTACACATCCCCCCCATTATTATTAACAAAATCCCAAACAACATTATTTTATCCGTAAATATTCTAGGTGTACTTTGAATGCCTTATAAGTTTCAGTAATGTCAAAAATGAAAACTTTCACATTTTAAAATCCATCTTGTGGGAAGATCTTGTCTCTTAGACAAGGCCATCATCCTCAGTGCAGGGGGTGGGGAAATGATTTTTTCTTAAATAGTTACCTGGGTGGGGGGCTGTTCACACTACTTGTCCTCCCAGAGTTTGCTTCTGTAGCTCCCACTCCCCCTCAGTTGAAACTCTCAGCTTGGATACTTTGCGGAGCTGGTTTGTGTCTGAGTGTTAGAGCAGGAATAAAAGATGGGGGAACTGCTGCTTGGGGTAAAAGCAATTCCAGGTAATGGGAGCTTAACCCCTCAAGAACCACTTTTTTGTTGTTATTGATGGGGCTGTTTAAAAATGTTTTTTGGCCCAGCCGGGCGTGGCTCAGCCATTGAGCATTGACCTAAGATCCAGGCGATCAGGGTTCGATTCCCGGTCAGGGCACATGCCCGGGTTGCGGGCCCGATCAATGACTCTCTCATCATTGATGTTTCTATCTCTCTCTCTCCCTCTCCTTTCCTCTCTCTGAAATCAATAAAGATATATTTAAAAAAAAAAAAAATTTGTTACCCTTTTAACCAGAGTATGCTGGATATTACTTAATTGCGTTCCTGTTTGCTAGAGGGTGTTTTTTTTTGACACAGCCTGCCATGCTATGGAGTGCTTATTTTTATAGTATACCTGTCACCTGCCTCATTGCCATTTTTATCCCGTCAACGTGCTTTTCCTTGTCTCCTTGAAATCTGAAGAGCTACGAAGTAAGGTCCGGGCTGTATGCGAACTTAGAGTGCACCAACTGTGAGGGTGATTTTGTCTCCTGAGCAAGGTGTGTGTTGTTGGAATTAAGAGCTTTGTGATGTTTGCCTGCTCAGCAGACGTTTGGGTGCCGTTTTCTGGTTTTCAGTGACCCTCTGCCCAGATGAGGTTGCGTGTGGCCACCATGCACGCAAGGGAGGTATCATCCTAATGGGCACAATTTAGCAGGACTCTTTCCTCTAACTTCAAACACAGCTTAAGAAAGTCTCGAAAGGTCGTGCACGTGGTTAGTGCACAGGAAAGTTGGAAAATGTCCTTTTGGACAGATGTCTTTCCGTCTCACCACTGAATGTTTTGAAAGTAAGTTAGGAGGTGAGAAAAAGAGGGATTAAAAAAAATGTCACCATTCTGCTTTTGTTGCAGTTACTTATTAGCAGCAAAATTTAATGGCTTGCTTTTTAAACCTTACACACCAGTTTTACTTGGCTAAAAATAATTTGATGTGTGAATATAAGTTGGCTATTCCATAGCAATAAAATGTATAGAAGAAATGAAGAGTCTCATTTTCACCCAACAGAACTGATTTCTTTTCTGCTCTTCTTTAAGGGGGAAATCAGAGAAGACATTTTCACTACCCCTTTCTCTCCCATCCCCTCGCACCCCATCCACCTTTAAAATTCTCCTTCGGAAAAATGACACAGTATTTTTTCAAAAGTGAGCTGAGCCGTGCGCAGGCTCCTACACAGGATGGACTAGTTGCATCAGCTTTTCCTTTCTCACACCCAGAGAGGGTTACATAGTTCTGTGAGGTGTGCTTGGGAGTTGTAAAAATATGGAATGCTGGAAAAATTCCAGGGTCTGTTGGTAAATATAGAACACAACTGAACAGCCATTCGCTTCTATGGGTGATTTTAGAACTTAAGGGGAAAAAAAGGCAGGTATCCATAACCTAGCTGGGGAAACAAAAAGAACATGTGATGACCATGTTTCAGATTCGATTGTAATTTCTCTTTCATTTCCCTAAAGACTTTACAGGGAATTCAGGAAAGAGGATTAAACTGCATTTGGCTGATATTATGAAAGATCCCTCCACTTCTTGCCCATCACATTCAAAGATTTATTAGATCAGCCAAGTGACTTTTGCTGTATTATGAGAAAGCTGTCTTTGCTTTGTGTTTTCAACTTGGCAGGTTTTTCAGCGATATGTTTGGGGAGAGAAGTGAGTATAAGATGCTGGAAATCCACAGCTGAGAGGTGCAGGTGAAGTTACCACACAGGAGCTGATTGACTGGTTAGGAGTGGGTCTTAGAAGTGGCTGGGCTTTTCTGTATGTCTCTCCCATTGTAGCCTGTCCTATAAAAGGCCTTTACAAGTGTGGTGTTTACAGAGCAAATACCCAACAAATTGCTCTCGGCAGTGATGGGCGCACTAGAACACTGTGTATCACGTCGATAGTGCCTTTGTCGTTCTTGCAAAGAACTTCATGGGAGGTGGCCTCTCTCTGGCCTTTGAGACTACCCCCAGTATCAGGCACACCAAGGTCTAGAAAAAGGACACTTGGGTGTTGGGAATGTTCTTTTAGAAATCTCGGTTCAGTTTTCTGGCCCTCTAAGGAGCCCAGTGAGCTGAATAACCTTTCATTCCTGTGCTCCACAGTTTAAGCCTCTTTTAAGCCTCCAAAAGTCAGACCTATCTAAGGCTCCAAGCTCCTCAAGTGTCACTGAGGTCACCGGGAGGCCCTGCCTTACCTTGGCAGCGAAAACTCACCTCTTTCAGGATTCATTCTTTCTTTCATTGTAATGACAAATATTTATTTAGCTTCCTGCCATGTGTAAAACTCCACTGTAGGTTGAGAGGAGACCACAGAGCTGAATGTGACACCAATGTTTCCCTTCAGGATTCCAAGTGGGGAGCTAAGACGCATATGGGATTCCTCTGGGGCAAGGGAGACTGGCGTGCCGTCAGCTATAGAGACACAGCCATACGGTTAGAAGTCCAAAGGCAATTTGGAACCAATTTCCCACTGCCAAAAAAGACCCATTTCAGACCCCAGACACTATACACATGTTATTGATGAAACAAGAAGAAAGCTGGTCCTCTTACCCACCCGGTATAGGCTCTGTAGGACCTTCCATCGACTCCTTTCTGCTCCAGGTGTCAGTTGGTGATTACAAGGTGGCAGTACTGGGAGAATGCATGGCTCATTTTTTTTTTTTTTATAAAAAGAGATTTATTATTGATTTTTAGGGAGAGAGGAAGGGAGAGGGGGAGAGAAAAACAACCATGTGAGAGCAAAACATCGATCACCTGTCTCCTGCAAGTCCCCTGCTGGGGATCGAGCCTGAAATCTGGGCATGTGCCCTGACCGGGAATTGAACCAGCAACCTTTCAGTGCACGGGAGGACACCCAATGCACTGAGCCACACCAGCCGGGGCACAGGGTTCATTTTCACGCTCGGGCACTTTCCCCAGGGAATTGTCATAGCTTCCCAGAGCTCCATGGTAAACTCTGTATTCTTTGCCGTTTTCTTTTCTTAAAGACTTTCTCCACAGTAGCTGGTAGGGGACTCAACCTGCTTTGCTGTCCTTTGAGTTACTAGCTTACAGGGAGGGGGAGAGGGAGGGACTGTGCCCACACCTACGGGGTGCCCCAGAGACCATTTTCTCATTTACTGCTCCCAAACAGGTGGGGTAGGTGTTATCTTGATAGATGAGTAAACTGAGGCTGAGAGAGGATCAGTGGCTTAGCATTCGCCCCAGGCCTCTCCGGGTAATGCCAGTTCTTGCCTAAAGGTTTGCCTGTGTTCTTTTAAGAGTGAACTTTGGTTCAAAGAAGCGCTCAGTTTGACCTCCTGTGAAGGGTCTTTCCCCAGTGCTGCCTTTAATACCACGCTCCCTTTTCTTTACTGAGACAGAGAACCTGCAGCTGGAGACTTCTCAGTGTTTGGGGCACTTGGATTTTTTTTTTTTTTTTTGCCTTTGCCCCTTATTTCCAGTTATTCTCATCGCTAAAGGGCTAGTGTCTAACTCTCTTACCTGGTGCTGCTTTTTCTTCTACGAAGCACCTAAGAAAAAGAGGGTTAATAGGTTATATTTTGAAATTAGAATAAGTTACTGTCTTGAAAGAATCATGAGTCAATACTGATAGTTTTACCACCTGTAGTAACAGAAAGGCTTGTTTTAACTTCACGAATGGGCATCAGCAACAATTGCAGCTTGCATTATGTACTTGATATGTTCTTGAAGAATGGATAAATAAAATTCTATAGTTTCCGCAACTTTATTTTTAAAAGAGCTTTCCATTTTAAGAAATACCTTGTGGTAAGTAGAATGACGACTGCCTAACTTGATTTCTTTTGAAAGCCAGTTTCATCAGGAAAATCTAAAGTGTCATGAACATGTGACCTTTCTATGAGAGTATGGCATTCAGTTCTCAGTTTTATTTTTTTAATTTTTAAAATTTTTTTATTTTTAATCTTCATCCAAGGACGTGCCTAGAGAGAGGAAGGGAAGGAAGGGGGGGGGAGAGAGAGAGAAACATCGATTTAAGAGAGAGTATTGATCAATTGCCTTCTGTACATGCCCTGACACAGGATCGAACCTGCAACCTAGGTATGTTGCCTGACCGGGAATTGAACCGGCAACCCTTCAGTGCACAGGACTATGCTCAACCACCCGCGCCACTCCAGCTGGGCTGGTTCTAGGTTTTATAATGTTATATTAAGTATGATGAGGTCCCACTGAACCACATGGGGAAAATAAGAAAGGTGCCAGGGGCCAGGCTGTGTAACACAGGACTTGGTGGTAGACTTCACATCAATTCTGTTATTTGGTGGGATATTATAATCCTTGTGTCTCTGTCTTTCAAGGACAAAGCAGAGGAATTGGGCTTAAAATATAACAGGGAGCTGGTTTAAGGTTGAGGTAGAACTATATTCCTCTCCAGATAGTTCAAAGGTGGATGAGTGACACATGCTATGGATTCTTCAAGAGCTTAAACATGGCAGGTAACTCTCATAGACTCTTAAAATGTTAACACTAAAAGGGACTGGGAGATAATCTTCCCTAACCCTGTTGTTATAGGTTAGTGTCACACAGATTGTTTACCTGGGATGATTTAGGTGTAGCCCTTCCTGAAGGTAAAGAATGTCGTAAATGAGTGCCTGGAAGTTCCTTCCAGAAGCATAGCCCTGTGAGCACACAGTTCTGGCTGTAAATGCCATGAGCTTTTAACGTAGGTAAGTGGTTTGGGTATTAAAGATGAAGGAAATGTGCTTCTAGCTCTGGAGAAGTGTAGTGTCAAAATGTGCTGATACTAAATCAGTTTGGTATATTAAAATAAGCACAAATGACTGTGGGAGTTCAGCTCGGGTGATCTCAGATGGGAAGGATCAGAGATGCCCATTGAAAGAGGCAGTGCCACATACGCTGAGCCGTAGGAGTAGATGTGGTTGGAGTCTCTTTAGTACCTGCATTGAGGGTTGCCTTGTTTTTTAACCTTTTAATTGTGAACATTTTTAGGTGGAAAGAAAAGCTAAAAGAATAGTGCCATGAATACCTGTACGCCCACCACCTAGATTCAACTGTTAATGTTTTGTCATACTTGTTTCAACTCTGAATTTGTGTATGTACTTATGTGTGTGGGTGTTATTTTTTAGCGATTTGTTAGTAAGTTATAGGCATCATGATATTCTCACCCCTAAATATACCCATTGGCATCTCCTAAAGCCATTCTCCTACATAACCATAATTCCACTATCAAAAATGGAAGAAAATGAACAATGATGCATTAATACCCAATTCCTACTCTCTATTTCAAATTTCCCTAATTGTCCACATCTTTAAAATTTTTTTTCCCCAAGCCTGGATTTGATGAAGGGTCACACATTGCATTTTGTTTTTCTAACTCCTAAATATCTTCTACTCTAGAAGAAAGTTAGATTACTGCTAATCCCACCTGTTCAGTTTTTGTTTCATGACATTGACCTTTAGAAGGACCAGACCAGTTTTCTTATCACCTTTCTGTTGCTACCTTACCAGGGAAGTTTCTTGCAAATCGAAGATTTAAAGCGTTTTTAAAAACTTAAAATAGTCAAGTATTTTGTAGGAGATATCGTGCCAGGTTGTCAGATGCTGTTCCCGATACACCATTTTCAGTAGCTAACGTTCTTTAATCTTTATTTGCAAAAAATAAGATAAGGCGGTTGTAAAATGTTAGAACAGTTTAGAAATCTATAAACTGTAAAGCAAGAGTTCTATTTAATATCACCACTGTGTAGTCCTGAGATAACAGTTAATCGCTTCGGTGAACTTACCTTCTTTCCCATTTCTGTGCTTTTGTTTTTGTTTTTTTAATGTCTGATAAAAACTGTGACCCTCTCTCCACATTACTGTGCAGCTTACTTTTTATCTCCCTGACTGAGTTATGGAAGGAATCCCACGGAATAGGTAGCGAGGGTTGTTTTTAATAGTGGCTGGGATGAATGCACCAAGCCAGCCACATTCTTTCATCGCTGTTTAAGACGAGACACACCCAATTGTAAAGTGCCTGGCCCAGGATTAGCTATGTGGCTTGTGCCCACAGAGCAAATATTTTCCTCTGTTTGAGGCTCCCTAGCTAATATAGGAATTGAATCTTGGTGTTCTGTGCCCTGTGTTTCAACAAGTTGTGGGAATGTGTGAGTAGTAAACTCTTAGGGGCTCTGTATTTGAATTCTGGCTCTCTTTTTGTCTTTTTGGGTGGGTCCCTCCAGACTCCTTTCTGTAGATATCAGTCGATCATCAGGTTGGCCTACCTTGGAAGTAAACATGCTACTCTGCCAACATAAAGTGATTTAGAAATGTTAATATATTTTACCAAGCCAAAGTCTCTACTGGCATGTGTATTTTAAGCCATCATAAAACATATTCCTGTCATGCTAAGGAATGTGCCGAGGGCAGGCATCAAAGACTGGCCGAGGGAGTGTGGGGAGCGTGTTTTGCTGTGTTGTAGGGCTGTGTCCTGACAACCTTCGTGAGGCCTTGGGTACTGACACGGAGTGCTTGCTAAGCGTTGAAGCCATTTTATTTATTAATTCAAGAACTCCTGCAAGTAGTGATTCATACTTGTCCATTCAAGTGTCTGGGGGCTCAGAGGTAATTCCGTGGATGAAGGGTTTGAAGACTGGCTGAGCCTGCCCGATTTAGGGAATCAAGTTAACAGTGTAATCACAGGAACAGGGGGTGGGCCTTTGAGCTGATGGACAGCACAAGGCCCAACAGGGAGGCTGTCTGGGCATTTCTGGCTTTTCTGGCTGCTTTGGAAGGTACGAGCCTCCCCGTGAGAGCGTTACTGGCTCAGGGTGGGATGGTAGAGCCGCTTGGTTGGTGGTGGTTTGTTGTCCTGCTCTCAGTGGCAGTGATGTCATACTGGCATTTGGTGGGCCACCAGGGTGTCAGGAAATCCCCTTATTAGTAAATTAAATGGTCTGTAATTTGGTGACAGGGCTTTTGCATCAAGCATTTTGTAAAAGAGCAAAATGATGGTAAGGTGTTTCCGCACCTTGAACTGTCTAAATATTTGGTAAAATAAGAGGAATTATCATTTTAAGTGCATTAAAGAATTCATATATTTAAAAGTGTTTTCTAAAAGTAGGAAGTTGTCGACTGTATTAAATGTGTGTTTCCTTCATATTCTATTCATTCTAAATAAACAAGAAAAAAAGTGATAAAATAAATAAAATATTAAAATCAAAATAAAGGCAAATCATGCTACTGAAAGTAAAGAAGCAGTGTTGAGAAGATTTTAATTTCAGGATCAGTGAATCCTTTAAATGAAGAACCTCACTTTTTCCCTCTGTAATATAAGGATCATAAAATCTACACTACAGGTTTGCTCACGGGGAGCAAACGCTGTCACGGGGAGGTTGAAATGAGATAATACACATTTAGAAGTTAATAAGATGGTGTTGATTCCAGCCTGATTGCTCTCTTGAGCAGACAGGACTGTACAGTGAAAAAAGCATGTGAGTTGAAGTTACATAATTGGTTGGAATGGTTTGAATTCTTTGCCATGTATGGGTTATTTATTTATTTATTTATTTACTTACTTATTCTTACCTGAGAGAGAAAGAGAAATATTGACGTGAAAGAGAAACCTCTTGGTTGCCTCCTGTATGTGCCCCAACCAGTGATCGAACCCTCAACCTAAGTATGTGCCCTGACCGGGAATCGAGCCTGAAACCTTTTTGGTGTAGGGGAGATGCTCCAACCAACTGAGCCCCCCAGCCAGGGCTTGGATGAATTCTTTGGATCTCTCTGAATCTCCTCTTCATTTCTTCAGCTCTACGGCAGATTTAATCATATCACCTTTGCAAGATAAGATAAAGTGCAGGGGCTCTCCCAGGCACCTTGCAGCTTCTGGAATCTGGATGTTTATCTGGGGGGAAGGGGTGCCTGTGTGTGTGGAATTCGCACCATCTCACCTACAACTTCCCTTCAGTTAATGACCTTGCCGCTTTTCTGTTTGCAGCCACCCCGCAGAGTGCCACACCGGGCATGGACACCTTTTCCCGCGTCTGGAGGAGCACGGCTGGTAGTGCCATCGCCGGGTCCCAAAACTGCTAAGGCCACCCCAGGGGCGTGGGCGCCAGACTAGGAGGGCGGCACCCGAGGGCCAGAGCCATGCCTTTCGGCCTGAAGCTCCGCCGGACACGGCGCTACAACGTCTTGAGCAAGAACTGCTTTGTCACCCGCATCCGCCTGCTGGACAGCAATGTCATCGAGTGCACGCTGTCGGTGGAAAGCACGGGGCAGGAGTGCCTGGAGGCTGTGGCCCAGAGGCTAGAGCTGCGGGAGGTAAGGGGGTGTGTGTGGCGGGTGCATGAGCGAGACTCACCCAAGGGACCAGCCACCTGTCTCCTGGCACCTGCCATGCCTTTCAGCCCCAGCCTCGTGTTTAGAAGAAGCCTGTGACGCTTAGCAGGGGCTTGATCTTCCAGCTGTCAGTGGAGAGAAGCGAGGACACACCTAGAGCTCCCCCCGGGGTGACAGCCTCCCTTTTGTTTCTGCTAGTGGGGACGTTTTGGGGGGCTTGAAGAGGACTCTCCTCGCCAAAGTCATTTGTCTTTAGAAGAGCTGAGCGGGTGACTGGTGTGGCAGGTTCCCGCCGCGTATCAAGCGAGAACGCTCACCTAGGATGGACACAGCTGCTTTTCTCTTTTGCTCGTTTGTTTCTGTATTTTCCCCTTCAAAGGAGGGAAAAGAAAATAAGCATTTAGAGGGAGTGTGAGCAAAGACGCTGCTTGCAGGAGCTTGGAAACGGGGGTTTGTTTCTTTTGAGATTCCTCCTGTCCCTCGTTTTCTTTGTTCTGTCTGTGCGACTTCTTTGGGCTTTAAGCATACCCAGGGTTGACCGTGAAGTCGGTCATGTCCTTGCTCTTTAGAACAGACTCTTGCTTAGGGCAGGGTGTCCTTTCTAACACACAGGCCCTGCTTTTTCAGTCTTGCAGACACTCCAGGAGAGATGTGGTGAGTAACACACAAAGCATTTGTCTTGAGAGCCATGTGTCATGCCAGCTAGTGGGTAAGGTGGGTGTGGTTGAATGGTGGCCAGTGCTGAAGTGACTATAGCCCCCTGAGACTCAAGCCTTGCTGAGGACAGAAAAAGCCCTGTAATTGTCCTGGTACCTGTGACATCATTGCCCAAGACCTCAGGGTGATGAAGAGGGGTGGTGCCTGTTGGAAGTGATTGGTTGATAGTGTTTGATCCCCTCCCTCACCCCTCACAATCCACCTTCTCTCCATGTGCACGTAGGAACTGGGGTCACAGAAGGTCGTCTTCTCCCCTTGGCACCTTCCACAGGCCAGCTCTTATCCTCTGGGGGACTGTTCTACCCGAATACTTCTGTCTCCTACTGGTCTTCATATGCATACTTTGGTTTCAGAGATCAGGTCTTCCTTCGAAGCTTAATTTCCTGTGTAGGAGCCTGTCCTGCCCAGCAGATATGTGTAACTCTGTAGCTGACACACTAGAATAAATGTGTTCTGACCTTGCTGGTTGATGGCTGGCTCTTTTGTGCTTATTAATAACCCACTTGGGTATATATACATATTTAAACATAGGTATGTGCATGGATATCAAGGAAGAACCTTAATACTGTAGATTGGTTGGGCAGGAGACTGCTCTAAGTTCTTGGAAAAATTTTATAGATCATTTAAAAATATATGCAGTGGTTTTACTTTCGAGCATTCCTGGTAAGTCACATTAGAGTAATTAACTATTCTTCGCATGCATTGGGAGGCACAGAGCACGTGGCTAAGTAGTTACAAGCGCAGCCTTTGGAGTCTTGGACTTGAGTTTAAGGTATAGCTCTGTTGCTCTCTAGTTGGGTAGCCTTGGAAAAGTTACTGCACTTCTGATCACCAGTTTTCTCACCTGTAAAATGGGAATAATGACACTTTACTTACCTTTTAGGGCTGTTGCAAATATTAAAAGAGATTCAGTATGGAAAATGCATAGTGCTGTCTTTAATAATATGTAATTGTTCCAGTTTAAGAGTCTTTTTCATGGAAGAAAATCTTGAGCAACTGCAGTGCGTCAGGCACTGTTTCAGGACTTGATGAAATGAAGGTAATGAGGTGCAGTTTTGCCGTTAGGATATGCACAGGCAAGCAGGGGAGTCCAGCATTTAAACTAACAGCTAAGATCAAATGTGACCCACGCCGAGAAGCAGTGCAGGGGCATCTATGCTGTCCTTAGATTGTGCAGTGTGCGGCTGCTCCACCGAACACCACAGCCCTGGAGGGGAGAGGAAGCCTCGGAAAGATGAGCAGAGCCTTCAAGAGCCTTTGCTCTTGAACAGGGACTTGAAGGATGCACAGGAGTTCAGCAGGTGGAAGAGAAAGCCAGGTCATGCTGGGCGTGGGGAACTGGAATTTCGCACATCCAAGGATGTGAAAAAGCAGGCACATTCTTGGGGACTGAAAAGCCACCCCTGCAAATCACCAGGTAGAGCTGCAGTGTAAGGTGCAAGGCGAGGCGTGTCTGGAGATGCGGAAGGTAATAATTACTCTCAGCAGACTATTGTTTCTGGTGGCAAGAGGGCAAAGGTCAACCCCGGATTATCCCACAACTGTGTTGTCACAAAAGCTAAAGCAGTGAAGTCACATTCTGCTGTCAGGTGTGTGTGGCAGTGTGACTGATCTCCTAATGCTCAGGTGTGGTTGGCGCTTAATGCTGGCTTTATTTTGACGTGCCCCAAACGGGCGCATCCACATTAGAGCAAATCACTTTCGTTTCCAATTGTGTGCTTTTGTTCCGTGACGGATGACATCGAAGGCATGGGCCTTTGTGAGACAATCCTCCAGCTACTTCTGAGCTAGGGCAGTGTAATGCTTTGTTCTTTTGTGCATCCACACCTCGGGCAGGAATGCATTTTCCACCCCAAAGCCCAAGTAGGAGGCGGCGAGCACAGGGTCTGCTCCACTCGCTTGACTTTGTATTGGGGTCAGTTTCCACACAGAGCTGATGGCGCTTTAGAGGAGAAAGTGGAAATCCATCTAAAATACAACAAAATATCTGCTCTTGATAAGGCCCAGAAACCGGATTATGGTGGATATTTGGCTTTGCCGTTAGAAGTGGCCTGTGGTTTAGGTGTATCCTAAACTTTATAAGAGCTTTATATTAATTACAAATTCTGTTTTACCATTTAATTTTATTGGAGAATTTTATTTTTTAAAGCGGGTTTAGGTTTACAACAAAATTGAGTGGAAAGCACGGTCCCCTGTACCTCCTTCCCGCACACCCTCTCACCCCTCCTCCATTATCAACATCCCAAACCACAGGAGAGCATTTGTTACAATTGATGAATCCACATTAATACATCATTGTCCCCCAAAGTCCACAGTTTACATTAGGGTTCACTCTTTAAAAAAAATATTTATTGATGTTAGAGAGGAAGGGAGAGAGGGAAACATTGATTTGTTATTACACTTGTTTATACATTCATTGGTTGATTCTTGTATGTGTCCTGACTGGGGATCAGACCCTAAACCTTGGTATATCAGGACGATGCTCTAACCAACTGGGCCCATTAGGGTTCCCTCTCGGCGTTGGACATCCTGTGCATTTTGACAAATGTGTAATGACATATCCACAGGGTAAGCTTTCTGAGGGTCAAGTCTGGTTTTGAATGCACTGATTTGCTGCCATTTCAGATGGCATCCAGTCAGCACATACTGTCACTCTCAGGGAAGCTGAATATAATAGGGTCCCTGTTCCCAGAAACCCTAGAGTTTAAAGAATAGGACAAACAAGCAGCAAAGGAAGGGGGGGAACAGCCTGTGCTGAGGTACAGAAACAGGAAAGCACGTAGAATTTTCAGGGAAAGGCAGAGTTCAGTTTGTACCGATCTGTTTGTGTGTGTGTGTGTGGAGGGGTCATGGAGGGGAGGGTAGGAGAGTGGAAGGGCTGGCGGGAGTCCGTATTTGAAGGTTTTCATGTATCTGGACAGGGACTTTTAGCTAGACCCTATAGGATATTGTTTCCAACATGTGTCACAAAAATAATTAAAATAATCGCCAGCTTTTCATGTGCTACCTGTTGTGCTGAGCACCTTCCATTTGTCAACTCATTTAATTCTCATAACAAGTCTGTGGCTCCTCTTGCTATCCCCATTTTACAGACGTGGGACCACAGTATGGGGCGACCTGCCCGCTTTCACTGGGCTGGCTCAAACCCAGGCAGGCTGAGGCCACCACTCTAATTCCCAGGGATGTGTAGAGGCAGAAAAGGGGCCGTGGTAAATGCTGTGGGGAACACTCTTGTAAATTCTATAGATTAAAAAAAATGTGTTAAGTTCAGTGTTTCACAGTTCTTTTGGTTTTCTATTAAATACTCTCTGAGTTGTTTGGCGAGTAAAACACTGCTGTGAAATGGAAAGCCATCCAAGGATTTCCTGACCCTGTCAGACGATAGTGGCATTTGCCGTATTTTATAGCCTGCTTAATCTCGTCCACGTATGTTTGTATGTGCAGTAGACTAAAATAATCTACACTGATTAAGAATCGATTGAAAAGCAGTGTGTTCCGGAGATTTCTGGACTTTGAATTTGTATTGCTCTTTGTCTTTGTAAGGCTTATAATGTGAAATCTTATTGGCTTAATATCAGTTTTTTGAGGGAAATTGACACCAATGTCTGTTTTCTAGACATAGAGATTGCAGGTGAAATAATATCCCCAGTCTTAACTTGTAAGTCTTGGTCTTTTTGCATACTCAGAAAGATGTTTTTTTGGCTATGAAATTTGCTTCTTGGATCTATGTTACTCGGCAATTTCTTTTCTTGTACTTTTACGAAGAGAATGGGTAGGAAAATGAAGATGGTGCGGTTGGTAATTATAGATGTGTCAGCTCTGGAAATCCCAGACCTACCTAGAGTAGAGGTTGATTGCACACAAGTTGTTTTTTTACAATTATCCAACTGATGTACAGTGGCTTATTTTCCAAAGCCCTTGGAATGTGATTGCATGATGTGCCGTTTCAGTCTGCCTGTACATCTTTAGAAGTATTTTCCATGCCTCATGAAAGTTTTAGTGCTTTATGTAATTTCTGTGTATTTTATGTGGAGGCATACCAATGCTCTGTTTCTGATTTTACAACTGAAATACTGGGTACTGCAGGCAACCCATTACAACTTCATGCAAAATATTTTAAACTTTTGCTTCTGGATGATTAACTCTTCAGAATGCTTGAGATAAGATCATGGACTTAATCCCTAGTAATTGCCAAGACTGTGTTTGTAACCCTTACAAATAGCATTAAAGCTGTGCCATTGGTAGCAAAACTGGGGGGAAAAACCCCCAAGAAATCTTTTCCTATTAATAGCCAGTGTGGTGGGGGGATAACACCATCTCTGCAAATAAATGAACATATGAATAAAAAATGCTCCAGACTGGACCTGGCTGGTGTGGCTCAGTTGGTTGAACGTAATACCATGCACTGAAAGGTCGCTGGTTCCATTCCGGATCAGGGCACATATCCGGGTCCCCGGTGGGGGTGCATACATTGGAGGCAACCAATCGATGCTTCTCTTTCACATTGATGTTTCTCTCTCTCTCTCTCTCCCTCTCTCTAAAAGTCAATAAAAACATATTTTAAAAAACACACAAAACTCTCCAGACTGTTTTTACAGACCCTTATCCACTACAGTCTTTCATGACACCAAAGGAGAGAGAGATCTTACTTTGATACTAAAGTATTCACACACCACTCTGCCCCCCCTGATGCGTATTTTTGAATGCATGCGTACACGTTTGCTTCCTCTGTTAAAATGCAAAACTCCAAACGAAGCAAACCAGGAAACTTCTCATGAAAATGCCAGTTTAGTGCAGCGCCCCTGCGCTGTTTCTTGGTGCATTTCTAGTAACCGATTCAGAGTAACTGGTTTAGTAACTGGTTCCTCTCTCCCTGGGAGCTGGTTCTTCTGTCTTCTTTTCTCATCACGGGCAATGAACTCATTGCAGAATTCAGGGCACCAGAGCTGTTTTCCAAAGAAAACTAAAATAAAATGGGAGTGATAGCTCACCCAGAGGTATGGTGAGGATGAGACAGACCTGGCTTAGGTTGGGAGCCTCCGAGATAAACCAAACAAGTCTTCCCCGCATTTACTCGGGCAACACAGTGGGATCCTTTTGATCTTGGAAGAGCTGGTTTCTCACTGGAATCATCCACCACGCTCTCCTCAACCGTGTGGCGGTGTTTAGCAGTGAGGCTCAGCTTCCAGAATTCGGATGGAGTTTAAATTGGCAAGTCAGCTGTGAACAGGCCTGGTGTGGTCCCAGCTGGGCCTGATGGGAACAGGGGACCCTTGGCTAACACACAGGAAGTTGGCTGGTGCACATGTTAGTTTAAGTGAGCTGTTAGGTTCTGATTGCATTTCCTGTGTGGCAGAATAAACGTGCTGTACCGTAAACTCGAATAGAGCAGGGTAAGAACTTTGAGATGGGTTTTCTCCTCTGCTGAGTACCCCAGACAAAGATATAGCTGGAGGAGGAATGAGGGCGGTGGGGTGGGAATGGAGAAGGTAACTTTGGACACAGCTTCACAGAACAGTGTGGGGATGGGGAGCTCATGAATGGACTTTGCTTCCTACTTGATAACTGAATTCAGCACTTCTAAAATTAGGTTGTTCTGGCTATGAGTAGGTAGAAACTGTGTCCACTAGGTTACCTGTCTAGTCCAATTCTACCCTGCATTGGAAGCCCCATATTTTGAGTAGTTCCCTAATTTTTTTATTGGGTAAATGCATAATGAATCACCCTGAAATATCCTGTGTCCTATGGGAAAGGCTATGTCACAACAACAACAAAATCTTATGCTATGAGTTAGGGGTGCTTTTGCATTAGAAGTGGTTTGCCTTGTTATTTAGAGCTCTGTACTACCAATGATGGCTCAAGTCTGTTTCCTTGCATGATTTCTATTGCACCCTGTCACCCCCCCTTTCAATGTATGCACCAGTGTGGGCATTTATTTGTGCATGCGTGTGGGTGTGTATGTGTACTCTATGGAATATTCCTTCTCAGGGTTTTTGGGGGGGCAAAGATCAGGTCGGGTTTAATGATTGGGTGGGTGGGAATGAGAAAAAGAAATTTAAAATACTGGCCTTTAAAGCATGGGAGTAGTAAAAAAATTTTTTTTTTTAATTTTCTTTTGAAAAATTAACCGTAGAATGTTTATGCAGTTACTGTGGGCCCTTTATAATTTGGATGTTACTAATTTGAGTGAATGTTATAATTTGAATGAAGTAAGGCCCATAAAATTATACCCCCAAATGTCAAGACTACTTTTAGTGAAAGATAATAAATCATGGTCGGTCTGTTAAGTAACCGTCAGGTTTGCCCTCCCTTTCTCCACCCAGGCTTATAAAAGGGCTCTTTTCCAACTAAAATAATTATTGCATAGCACATTACTGTTTACATATATTACCTCATTTATTATATGCAAACTCACTGATGGCCATCCCAAATACCCTTCTACGGCACTGTGCTCCTTAAAGGAATTCAGTATAATGCAGAACCAACCGCCTTGGCTCCTTTCCCAGTTTATTAAGTACCCAGGTTACCTCATTTTATGAGCCTACATCACAGATCCCCTAGCACAGCATCTGAGTGATGTTTCAGGGCTCTACCAGCACCTGCAATGAGACTCTCAAGAAAATCCTGGGGAGGCACTGCTTTGTGACTATTATTTTTTCTTATGCCTTTTAGATGTTTGTGTTATTGATAGGCTTTCCGGCTTGACTTTTGCTTACCTTTTCCTGTTTGGTTCCAGATAACCTCTGTTTTCCAACCCTCTGGTTCATGGGGATGATAGTAGTGCTGATGAACAAAGTTCTTGAGGCTTGCCTGCTTTAGTCCCTGACGATGATGGTGGTGGAAGCAGCATCAGCAGCAACCAAAGGCACCACTCATGAAGTGGTTACTTAACAGGCGCCCCCCCCCCCCATGCACAGTTGATAGGCATCACCTCATTTACACCCTGTAATCAGCACCCCCATTTTACAGATGAAGAAGCTCTGAAACGCGAGGAGGTGCAGTAACTTGGCCTCAGTCGCTGAGGCAGGGAGTGCAAGAGCTGGGAGATGAGCTGACTTCAAAGCCTGCTTCCTTTGAACTCGGCCACATTTCACTTCCTCTATGTCATCAGGCACATTGGAACAGCTCGTGGACTCCCCGGAGCTGGGAAAGGAACAACAGGCTCGGGATTCACTCAGGCCAGTTTGTCTGAGTTGATAGAAATAGAACCTTGGCTCTGTTCGTTGGCATTTCATTGCTCGAGAAATACATAGACTTCTGGTGTAAAAAGGCCCTTTGGGACATCGTGGAGGAAAGCGATCGGATTGCTGCTCCCATCTGAATGTATCATTTAAAAATATCCTGTAGACTGTTTGGGTCTGTAGCTGTATGGCGGCAAGGACGTATCTGGTTTTCTAGTAAAGTCAGAGGCAGAACTTTCCGGCAGGTTTTGGTAGCGTGCGGCGTGGTCGATCCACGGTATCGAAGCGGGGGCAGCCAGCTGGCGGGGGAACATCTGCACAGGAATGCCTTTGGAAATTAGACATTGTCCTGAAAACATTCTTTTGAAGGCAGGTTTCCAGGTGTGCTGCAAAGCATTCAAGGCTATAATTGAAATATGAAAGAGTGCTTCAAAAGCAGTGATCTATTTTTTGGCGATTGTTGTGCTAATCCTGAAATCTGAGCATTAATTAATATGAAGACAGGATTGGATGCCTCAGAGCACCTGTTTAAATCATTGAACACGTCGTTCTAAACTAAACTGGGTGAGGCTTCAAGTCCAAGGGTGAGAATCTCACTTTCATCTATCAAATCCCACCATAATCAGCCAAGAACAGCCACAGGGGCGGGGGGCGGGGGGCTGTGCCAGCTGTAAAGAGGAGACCCTTCCAGTCTGAAAGCTTCATATGGGAGAGGTTTGCTGCAGTTCATGTATAATAAAATGATCAAGGTGATGGTTTGTAAAGGACTCCATTAAAGGTCAAAAGGAGTGAATTTGTTTTCAGTTAAAAACTGGTCTTGGATGAAAATATTCTACACTGTGGAAGCTTTCATTTGCCAGAAGGTTTTGTCTTAGGAGTTGAGTAAGTAATCAGTCACTTTGCAGCAGGCGTGAGAACTGTGTTTATCTTTGCCAGCATACTCCATGTGAGATCACGAGGCACCCAGAAACCACAGGAAAGTCAGCCTTGAGATCTGAGGGGAAAAGTCGGCACGGTCCCCGCCCTGCCCCACCCCCTTTACCTGACATGGGTGCGTCGGTGCCCACAGAGACAAACAGTAGCAATGGGTGTGGTGCTGCCTCTGGATACTCAGAATAGATCACAGTATTGTGTCCATGTGGTTTCTTTTTAACTTGTCCCACAGTCAGAAAGTAAAAGCTGAATGCTCGTGTACTGGCTGAGAACCGAAGGTGATGGGAGGCCCAGGAGCCTGGTCTCCTGTGTGGTCTTGGGAAGGCCCTTGCAAGCATGCACTGATGTTGTTTTGCGCTTTTATCTAGACGCACTACTTTGGCCTCTGGTTTCTCAGCAAGAGCCAGCAAGCACGATGGGTGGAGCTGGAGAAACCTCTGAAGAAACATCTGGACAAATTTGCTAATGAGCCTCTGCTTTTCTTCGGAGTCATGTTCTATGTGCCAAATGTGTCATGGCTTCAGCAAGAGGCCACGAGGTAGGTGCATTTTTCCTGCATTCCATGTAAGGGTGTGGATGAGCGGTGTGGCTTCGGATGAAGTAGAGGAGCTGGTTGATTAGGGGTGTGTGTGTGTGTGTGTGTGTGTGTAGTGGGGGAGAGGGTGCCATAGATGGGGATTCTTTACCAGTTGCTTTTCAGCTTTAGAATATTTGTTTGAATCCGTGTAGTTAACTCTGGCAATTCCCTGCAATGCTCATAAGACAGCAGTGATCCTGAGTCAGGGAGAATTTCGTGTCTAGCAGCATGGAAGCATTAGTTGAAGACTAATGGGGAAAATACGCTAGAATCGAATACAAAAGTGAACCATCTATTTACTGTTTAGTCCACTCCTTCCCTCAAAATGTCCCCAAACAAAATGTACCTTCAGACTTTGGATTTGAGGATTGAGAAGTAGCTGAAGATGGGAGCAGATGTGAGGAAAACGTTGAGAGGACAAGAGTTTTGATTGTCCGAGGTTGACCAAGAGGAGGCAGGAAGCCATGGGAGAAGGGAGACCCACTGGGGATTGGTCCCATCCTTCTGCTCATTGGCTGCTTAACCTTGGAGAGAATCACCTTCCGTCTTTGAAACATTTCCCCCTGATCTGTACAGAGAAAGATTTTGATAAGTTCCTCAAGTTCTAATAGCCTGCGATTCTATGAATGAAACAAATACATTTTTGTTCATATTAGTATATAGTTCACTTATTGGTAAGAGTTTTCCATTAAAATGTCCTGGACGGGGGTGTCTCCTCATCAAATAATTATTTGCAGTAATAAGGGAATTGCTTAAACTCTCTGATTTTTGCTTTTTCGCCGGGTTGTGCCATTCAGAGTGCGTGGGATGCAGTGCCAGCGACCTGCTGAAACAAGGGAACAAGCAGCATTGGACTTGATTATTGCATGTGTAGTTTCTTAGATTTTAACTTTCTGAAACGGCATGTAGTTGAAATTTTTACATACATTTTGAGGTAATAGCTGCCATCCTCTTTTTTTTTTTTTTTTTAAATACTCTTGTTAAATAGGTGGCATTTCTGTAAACAGAGGCCACAAGACAGCTCACGGTCTGACCCAGGAAACCTGTGTTTGGTCTTCGAGGTGTCATTCATTCGAAGCAGTTGGTTGTATACCGTCGTCCATTGTTTTCAAGTTATTTCACTTATCTAAGTCCTTTCTGTACAAGAGATGATTTATGCCTCAAAAGTGGATGATTTCCGCTGGCTTTTGAGTCCTCGCTGAGTTCTTGACACAGTTAGGAACACAGCATTAGGTTAATACGTACTTGCCCATCTGTGGCTCTCAGACTGTTAACTGCAAGGCAGTGAGTAACAAGAATGAAACGGGCTATAAATGAAGGCAATTTGGAAGAAAAGGCATTCGTGAGAAGAACATGAAGTGTTGTTACTTTAGACAGACTTATTCCGTAAGGCTTGCTGTTGGGGAAGAGGGGTTGAAATGGGGAGGGACTCAGATATTGTGCTTCATGAAGTTAAAGGAATCAGGTCGTTTAGAAAAATGAAGACTTGCGAGGGTGCGGTAGCTGCCCTCGGATATTTGAAGACCTGCGGGGAAGCAATTCTGTGTCCCCTCTGGAATACAAAGTGGGGCTGATAATGAGTGAAGTGCAAGGAATTTAGAAACTTTGGTTACTTGGCTTTACATAGGGACACGATTTCTAATAGTTAAGCCCATATAAAAGTGGAACAAGCAGACCTATAAAAGGGCAAGAGCCCCGGGTCTGGAAGTGCTGGCACAGAGTGGATAGCTGCGTGGTGTCCCATGGAGGAGAGCGCCATATGGGGTAGGAGGTTGGAATAGACCAGGTGCTTAATCAGACCAGGACCTGCTATATCATAATTACCTGGAGTATTTATTATAAATATAGGTTCTAGGGCTGTACCCAAAGTCTGAATTGGAATGTCTAAGGCTGAGGATTAGGGGGATGTATTGTATTGTTTAAAATAAATAATATCCCCCAGGTGGTCCTGATGTTCGTCTTTCCTTGGGAATCAATACACTAGTTAACCTCTAAAGCTCTTTATAGTTTTAGATTTTCCAGGTAAGCACAATTAATGTTGCATTATTTGCATTCATAAGCCGAAACAAAGCAAAAAGTGTTTAGATCTGCAAATGTGAGGTAAAGAGTAAGAATTTTTGGCGGTGGTGGTGATTGAGGCTGGGGGTTAGGATACACTGCTTTCCCTTTCCTTTAGAATTTCTTTGTGCTCAGTCCTCTGGATCCATTTAAGATGAAGTTTGATCAGGAGGGGCAGAGTGTTTTCTAACACTGGATTCTGAAGCAAACTCGGTTACCATCATTTGCTCAGGAAAAACTAACAAAGAAAATAATGTAAAACTTCGAAGGACATTTTTAGACTTAAACATTGGAACTAAACTATGTAGATTTCAGGTATAACCTTCTTTTTATGGTAAAGGATGTTTAAAGTTAGGAGCTGGGTTTGCACGAGGAGGGGTGTGTGTGTGTGTGTGGGCACTGCAGGAATTTTTGTTGCCCCCAGGGGCCTTAAACTGGAATGTGCCAAGGGATGTCAGAGCAAATCAAAGACTTAACCTGGGGAGATGGAGAAATAAGAGAGAAAGGTATTGTAAGTGAAGAAAGGAAAATTTATAGAGGGAGAAGGAAAGAGAAACGGACCAAGATACACTTGGGAAGGTTGAGGGCCACCAGCAATGACTCAGGTGTGACTCAGTGAGACCTTCCGTGGGTGGTAGGCACATAGCCTAGAGCATAAAGGAGACTTGGTTTGGACAGAATCCCATTTTTAAATGCTCAGCATTTCTGGGTTTGATGTTGTAGACAAATAGATGAGCTGAATTCAAGGTGAAGAATGCTGCTCAGAGTCATGAGGAGCCTCTCTGGGTTGGGGGAGGGAAAGCTGAGCAGTCTTGGGAGGTCTGAGAAGCATCTGGGGTCCCATCTGAACGCTGAGACGGTCTTCCAGGCAGAGCAGCTGAGGAGAAGCAGTGTCTGTGGGGCGGGATTCCAGAGGAGTGGCTCACAAGGAGGCGGGTGAGTGACTAAGTCTGCAGCCATCCCTGCTACCCGATGCTAGCCGAGTCACCCAGGCCTCTCAGGTGGGAGATGGGCTTTGGCGTCTCAGAGCACCTGGGATCTGCCGTGTCTGACACCAAACAGTTAGTCTTTGTGATGCCCACAGAGTGAGGTATTTGCATAGATTAGAAATAGAAATCTGTCTTTCACTGTGGGCAAAAGCGCTGGAGGAGGCAACCATTCAGCCATCTGTGCTTAAGAAATAAGCCTTTGTCTGGAGCCAACCAAACTTGTTTTTACCCAACACATGTTTGCAATGGTTTGGCTACTTCTCTTTGAGAGTGAAACAGGTTCTATAGCACTAGTCAGGACCAGCCGTTTCTTCTCTCTGAAGAATGACAGAGTTTAGAATTAAACTGTTTGTTAGTTTGATGTGTGTGTGAACCCATATATATGAAGACACCTGGGGGTGAAAGGAAGATATATTTAAAAGGCATGTATTTCATTTCTTATCCTGAGACAAACCCATCCTTGAAAACTTGCAGATTAATAGACTGTACAGCCCTAGCTGGTATTGTTCAGTGGTTAGAGCATTGCTCCACCACCCCTCTCACCAAAGGGTCTCTAGTTTGATTCCTGGTCAAGGGCATGTATCCGGGTTGCAGGTTCAATCCCTGGCACAGTTGGGGCATGTGCAGGAGGCAACCAATCGATGTGTCTCTCTCACATCAATGTTTCTCTCTTTCTCTCTCTTTCTCTCTCTCTCTCCCTTCCTTCTCCCTCCTTCCTTTCCACTCTCTCTAAAAATCAACGGAAAATATATCCTCAGATGAGTATTAACAACAACAACAAAATAGACTATACAGAACAACACTGTAAAAATTCATGAATGTTGTCGGTTGCAAACTGTTTTAAAAGGCAATGGACTTTATTAAAATGATCAAGTCCAGATATTTTTTGAATTAGAAAATCGAGAAGCTTTGTTTTTTTGACACTAATTTTGACTCACTGTGTCTCATCTCATCTCCTGCATGTAACTTGTGAAGAACAAATCTCTTCATAAGTGAGGGAAGTCAGCCAAGACACAGCCATTGCATTGGGGGAGAAATGGGCAACTCAGGCCCTCGTTTTAGGTGATTATTGAAGAAGACAAAAGGTATAAAAGGAGAATACACAGAGGAGTACACACAGAAGGAACAAACGTCTGCCATTCTTACAGAAGTGTGAAGGAACTGGCGGAAAGGACACCCTCGTAGACAGATGGAGGAGGCGTCATGAAACCATAGGAATTAAAAAGATTAAGACGAAAGCTTGTTAACCCCACTCCACACTGTAAGACATATTACCTTGGGGCTTTAAAAGTGTTAGTTTTCCCCCAAACCTTTGGTTAAAATGACTCAAGGGAAGGGGCCATCATTTTTTTTTTCCATTTCGCTCTGCTTCTCATACCCCTTTCTGCCAATTTTTCTGTTCAGCGCAGGGACTCAGGAGCTCATCTTCCCCTGACTCAAAGGAAAGATTTTTGTAATGTGTTTTAATCATTTGCATAGCAACAGGCTCATTATAAACACATGGTTTTCAGCTTTTTCTGGACACAGAAAGTAAAGAGATGGCTTGTGAGAGGTGGAGAAATTCTTAGTCAAACAGAAGGATACTTAATAATAGCAAGGGGAAGCCAGGGAACTCCTGGCCAAGATCACTGCTTTTAGTTTAGCTCTGGGGTTTTTCCAAGTCTTTCTCCAGTGAGGAAGTCCCTCTTGAGGTTTTTTTCCCTAACACTAAAGAGAAAACTTTTCAACGAAAAAGCAATTTCTGAAGAGGGAATTTAGGTTTCAGAAGTTTAAGCTGCTGACCCTATGTGTGCATGGTTTGAAAAAAATTTAATGCTGGGACATTTTCCTTTTACCAAAATGTGTTTGTCTTTGCATTACTCACTGTGGAATGGTATGTTTGCTTAGTGCAGAGGAGCTTTTAATTGTTCCATTGAGGTCAGATAACCGTTCCTTCTTTTCCAGGGTGGCTTTGCAGCCTGTAGCTCAGGTGGGGCTGTCCACCCTCCTCGTGGGGAGCTCTGTATGTAACTAAAGCTATGGAACCATTGCTGTACCCAGCACAGCCACTCTGCACTCTAAGGACAGTCCCAGCCCACTGTCGTGCACCTGGCCAAAACTCCTGGGCTGTGGGACCTGTCCTAGGCTCCCTCCACCCAGTGGGAGCTACCTCTGTGTTTTCTGTACATCTCCCAGCTTCTCTAAAGTGAGACTCTATGCTAGTCTGCTGGGTTGAACTGCCTAGCACTTATTTCTGGGAAGACTTAAAAAATACTTAATCTCTGTATGGGATTGTATGGGGACATTCTTCAGGGTTAAGTAAATGTCCTTCCTGTCTGGGAAGAACTCACTGGTAAGGTTTCTTTCCTTACCAGTTGAAAACTGCCCTGTGTAGGCACTGTAAAGAGGGTAAGTTCGTCTTTTTGTGATGGTGAATGACAAAGGAGTTAGGCTCTTACATTTTTAGACTGTGATAGGGGCCCCTTTTCTTCCAGTTACACTTTTGGGCCAATAGCTTATATTTATGTTTATATTTATATATATTTACATAATTTATATTGATATAATTTATATTTATATTTATTTATAATTTTAATCCTTACCCAAGGATATGCTTTATTGATTTCTGGAGAGGGAGGAAGGGAGAGAGAGAAACATGGATCAGTTGCCTACTGTATGCACCCTTACCTGGGATCAAATCCACAACCTTTTGGTTCATGGGACAACACTCCAACCAGCTGAACCACACAGCCAGGGCCCAGTGGCATATTGATGGTCAAGTCAGACCAGGTGAAGCCTAACATCTCCATAAAGTCCAAAAGAGTGTTTTGATTTTTTTTTAAAACTAGGTTTCAGGATGTAGTTACATTGACCTTTCAAATGTCTTTCTTACAAACACCAGTGCTTTCCCCGTGGAAACTCTTGCCATCTGCCTCGACTGCTGTTGGAAGTAAGTCAGTGTCCAACCAGTGGTTAGTGTCTCTTTTAAAAGCTCTAATTATGGTAATGTTGCCATTTCCTTTTACAGCACCATTTATTTTGTTCCTCCAGTTCTTTGAGTTCTTTTATTATTTTGAAATGCCATTTTAATGGCTATTTAAAGTGTCCCCATGGGCTGGGAAATAGGGACTCCCTTCCAGTCCCATGTCAGAGGCCGCCTGAGTTCCCTGGATAATAGAATTCGCTGAGAATCGCAGAACCTCCTCCTGAACAGCTCCAGCTGGTGAATGGGAACTTGTTCTCTCTCCGTTGATGATTGAGGGCACAGTTGCTCCTGCCAGATAGTTGAGATATTTTAAGACGCTGTTGATACTGGGATTTAATCTCAAACATTATTCTGTGTGGTTAATGTAATGTATGATGAGATGACGGAGGAAAATGGCTGTGTGTAACCAACTGAGCAATCTTGGAGGCAAGAAGAATTGCTTTCCCAAAAGGAGTCTGGATGGTGAAAATGTTAGCTGCCGTTCACACGGTTTTTTATTTCAACCTTTATTAAGCATGTTAGGCATTTTGCTGGTCAGTAGGAGGGTAAGAATGAACAGATCTCAGCACTCTTCCTGCTCCCCCAAAGAGCTGTATCTCTGAGCAGCTATTATTTCATTTCCGTGTGTTTGGTTTATTGGAGATTTATTTGAGTCGTCCTTAAAGGTTACTGAAACCAGGGAACCTGGCAGGTGTCTTCCAGGACCAGGACCTGGACCAGCTCTACGGGCTGGTGACCTGTGCGGTTAGTTGCACAGGGCCTTCTGCTCAGAAGGGCCCAGAACTTGGCTTAATGCTCTGCTGTTGCCCTCTTGGCATTCTTAATAATTTTTGCGCAATAGGCCCTACATTTTTATTTTTCACTGGACTCTGCAAATTATGGTGCCAGTCCTGCCCAGGACAGCCTCCTCCGTTCCCTCCGCTCATGCACCTCTGCTTGTTTTGTTGTTACCATGTGAGTTGCTCTCAGCTGGGTGGATCTGCATCCGTGCGATGGGTGTGATCAAAGAGAAGAGGTAAATACAGAAAGCCTGCAGGGGAACAAAAATAAAATGTTCACTATCTATGCAAATATGAAGACAGATGTGTGGCCTTGGTAACCATTTCTGCTCCTGGACCTGACTCACTGGAACATCCTCCAGAGTCTGGGGAGCTGTTACAAAGTCAGTGTAATCTCCTTTAGGGAAGCTGGTTGGTCAGCTTTTCTCAGTCCTCAGCTAGGATTTCCCCGTGTCTTACCGTGAAAAAGAGGACCCCGCAGAGTTTACACCTGTCTTAATTAAATCAAGAGCACTCCTGAGTGCCGTGCCTACTTCATTGTGCAAGTCTTCCCAATGCAGGGGGCTGCTTCTCGTCACCCCAGGAAAAACATACAGTTTGCAAGATATGCAGGGAGGTAGTTACGTAGGCACTAGAGCAGTGAGGTATAGACAGATAAAACAAAGTTAACCTTTAAGCATAACTTGACTGTTTATTATTCTTTCCCTTTAGGGAGAGGAAACAAATAGTAAAACAATCAGTATTCTTTAGTAATATCGGCTGACATTACTGTTCAGGTAGGTGTCCTGTAAATGAAGGGAAAACTCAGAATTTCAAAAGGAAATACATCAGGGGCATAATTTATGTTTCAGAGGGAGCCTTCGTGGAATGTTAGGGTTCTCTAATGCATCTGACATTTGACCTTCACCCTTTATAAGGCAAGATATGCTTCTGTATGTTTTAATTAGTAAAGCCAAGTTTATAAAAAAATAGGGGAAGCCGTACTTCCGAAAACACCTTTTGCCTTCAAAGTGTTAAAATTATCTCGTTTTTAATCAGATGGTTCACGTTACTGGTGTTCGATGATCTATTCTGGACTTCTCAAAAGCAAACAAGAATCTGTGGAGCCAACAGTCTCTGAAGGCCAGCAATTTCTTAAGCCAGGGTGTTAGTTTTATCCTTATGTATTTCTTGATTTTCAAAGATTCATTCATTCGTTTATTCATTCGCTCATTCATTGATTCCAAGTGATTCAACATTTGACCCATGAAATGGTAAAGGCTTGTAGTAGAGCATGGATTAAAATTTTAGGTTATTCTATTTACTCAGAAGCTGAGTACCACACGATGATCCCACAGGGCAGTGTTTACCTTCAGCCCAGGGGTGGGGAGAGGGGAAAAACAAACAGAAGCTGAGGGGAGAGGTGTTTTGTCACGTCAGAGCACGCCAGCTGTGCTTCCTGAAGTTTTAGAAGACATCCATTCCTTATAAGGGATTCTTAGGATTTGGAGGGGTGTCATTATAATGGGTGGCAATGTTAATTTCAATAACGGATTTTTGAAAAACACACACCACCTTGTGGGGAGAGGGAGGCATGGGAAATAGATGCTCTAGGATTCTTGGCTCCCCGTCGTTCCTGGAGTCTCAGTGCTGGGACCTGGAGTTGGGCGCGGGGGGCGGTGGGGACGGAGGAGGAGATGGACAGCTGTGCTGTGTGTTCCCACGTTACACTGGTCCCCAGCGCCTGAGCAGAGCAGGAGCCAGGACACACAGAGTCCCTTTCTGCGCTTTATGGTGTGGCTGTTGTCTGACCCAACGCAAGGCCTGACCCTCCCCAGCTTGAGGATATTTCGATTCTCTGAGGCCCTGTGGGAGAGCTACCTTAATGATGGCAGTGGCTGGCGTATCCTCAGTGATTTTCAGTCCTCACTAATACCCTAGGAAGTGGGCACTATTTTTATTGTCTTTAAAAAGGATTGTTTTGCCTGACCGGTGTGGTTCAGTGGTTGAGCATCTTCCTAGGATCCAGGAGATCGCGGTTCAGTTCCCGGTCAGGGCACATGCCCGGGTCGCGGGCTCAGTCCCCAGTCAGGGGCATGCAGGAGGCAGCCAGTCAACGACTCTCTCATCATAGATGTTTCTGTCTCTCCCTCTCCCTTCTCTCTGAAATCAATAAAGACTTTTTTTTTTTTTTAAAAAGGAAGGAAATTTTTAAAAAGGATTGTTTTTTCTCATAGAAGTTTTATTACTCACAAGTGGAGATTTCATCTGTTAAATGAATTACTTTGCCAGAGAAATACATCCCCTCCTGCGCCCCTTCCCCAGCTTTACCAGAGTAGCAAGTTTAAGCTCTGTTGACATGTGAGCAGAGAAATTCAGAGGACTAGAGTACCTGGAAAGCCAGATATTATAAACTGGCCCCACGAGGGCTGATGCTGGTCCATAGGTGGCTTTGTTTCACCTGGACCGTTTTTAAAGAATTGAGTTTGGATGCTCCATAGATAAACACATACAGTCCAGTTTGCCCCAGTTCCCAACTCCCCACAGCCTTACAGTCGGCAGCATTGACACCTGCACGTTACTGCCAGCCCTGCGGGCACTTAGGTGGTGACCTCTGACACTTACACTTTCGCATAACTCCAAGTGCTTCTCAGTGCTGGACCAGCCCATCCCTGGCTGGCTCCATTAGATTGATGCCACTCAGGCACTCACAAGAGACTGTAGAGGGTGCAGCTGGATGTATCATTTCCCTTTAGCTCTTGTTTGAAAACATCGTTTCTATGTAAAATCACTGGAGTGCCCAATGACATGTCCCTGTACTTTATGCGGCAGAGACGTGGCTCAGGTTTTTCAGATTTTCTCTGAATTTCTTTCAATATCTGCATCATATCTGATTACCCATGAAAAGTTCCATCCACCAGAAAGGCACCAAATGCCCTGTAGGCAAAAAAACCCCAAACAAACCCCAAAAACCAAAAACAAAATCTCCAAAACCTAACATGCCCAAAATCCTAAGCAAACACAGCCTCTTTGAGGAAGTACAGTTTGCCGTCTATCAAACAGATTAAGCTTTACTTTAAGTTTTTTCTGTATGGACATGGAACACCACAGATTACAGAGGCCAGTTGCTTTATTTTACAGATAAAGAAACTGAGAACCAGGGAGTTAAAGGGACTTTGCCCATAGTCACGCAGCCGCATAGTGACAGAAGCCTGGCTCTTAAGCCAGTACTAGAATGGTTTTAAGTGAACCACGCCTGCGATGTGGGAGAGCCCATGGATACGATTTATTGCAACTTCCAAAAAGCCTTTGCCGGTCCTCCCCTCCCTCCCCCTGCGACACCAAAGGAGACACTGTGGAATTGGAAGAGATGAGTTTTGTCAAAGGGAAGGAAGTAGTTTAGACAGAAGAAACAAAGGGTAGGGGGAAACAGGCACTTCTTTGAACAGTCTTTAAATAGTGAGCATTATGTGGAGATTGGAACTCAGATGGGTTTTATTTAACATGTTTATCAGTGATCTGCAGCCCTGGGCACACAGTGAAAGTGCCAAGCTTTCAGATGACACTAAGCCCTTTAGAGGCCTAGAGAATGGAGACATTGGAAATACACAGTGGAAAGGTGTCAGCAAGTGTCAGGTTCCTAGGCGTGACTATGGAAGAAGGATACTGCTTTCTGATGTAGTTGGTGAAAGTAGAGGAGTCGTCATAGAGGGGACGTGTTGCAACGTGTTCGAGCCGAACTCCCCTTCAGGGTCAGCCTGTCAATCTTGTGCTGCCCCTGGGAGAGGGAGTAGAGGCTTCTCCAGCATAAAAGTGTGTTACAGTTTTTCAGAACCAAGCCCAGCAAAATTTTTTTTTTTTTTTAATATATCTTTATTGATTTCAGAGAGAGGAAAGGAGAGGAGAGAGAGATAGAAACATCGATGAAAGAGCCATTGATCGGCTGCCTCCTGCACGCCCCCAACTGGGGATCGAGCCTGCAACCCGGGCGTGTACCCTGACCGGGAATCGAACCCCGATCACCTGGATCCTAGGTTGACGCTCAACCGCTGAGCCACACTCGGCCGGGCCCAGCAAATTTTACATAAGTTTAACTAAAAGTGCAAGTCAGACACATGATGCTTTAATAGAAAATCATGGAGATGATGTAACGTTAGAAACAAGCGTTTTTGGCCAGGACGTATGTTTGGAAGAAGGTAGAAGACATTTGCGATGATAACGAAAGAGAGAAATCGATAGATCTGAGGAAAGCTCATAAAGGTCAGTAATTTGGATCTTTGAAATCAATGACCAACTGTGAAGAGATGGATACTGATGGGAAAATTTGAATGCAAGTTATGTACCTGCTACACTATGTTGTCTGTTTGGAATGATGGATGGAGAGCCTGCAAAGAACAGTTATTCATCCTAATTGTCAAGGGAAATAACAGCTAGGAATAAAATACAGTTCAAAAATAAAACTCTGCTATGGTAGGAGCACAGCCTTGACGTGAGAAGACCTGGCTCTTGGTATTTGTTTCTTGGTCAGGCTCTGTAGACTCCCCCAAACTCATCATTTGTGTTATAGTAAATCAGGAGAACATACTAGCATAGCTATTAATAAGGATTAATTCAGAAAGCATCTATCACAGTAGGTAATCAAATAATGTTTGTTTTTTAAATACAAACGACACACTAGAAGGTATTGGGGAAATTGCCACATTCCTCAGGCAGCTGTGCAGGTAGGCGTGCGTCACCTGTTGGAAGGCTCACCCCTGGCTGTCGCTAACTGAAAAGGTCCGGTGCAAGAGCATTTTGGCAAGTAGTGCAGCCTGCCACGTGGGGACATTGCAGTGCCACCCAGGGGCTCAGTACATAGTGGGTGATTAGCAGACCTAAATCACTGTAAATCCTGTTTTAGTAGGAATTCTAGCGAGTGCAAAATTGATGCTGACTCATGAGTTCCAGAAATAAAAAAATTGCCCTCAAGAGACAAAGGATTTGAGGATGTTGATGACTTCAGATATGCCCCCTTTTCTGTCAGGCACTTCCCAAAGATGAAATTGCAAAAACGAATTTAAGCAAAAAACTTTAGTTGGAAAAATTAATTTGTGGTTCTCATAAGCATGTCTTCCCCAAGGAGGTTCCCTGCCCTCACGCCAGTCCCATCCCAGGGCACAGATCCCGCCCAGAGGGCCCAGGCTGGTCCTGCTTTATTGAGGCGGTCAGGTGAGAGCGAGGAAACAGGGTAAGGCAGGCCCGGCCACCAGCCTCCAGATGGCCAGGGCAGCCGGTCAGGGTCTTGAAGCCAGGTCAGCTGCAGCAGGAGAGGCCGGGCCGACCTGACGCTAATCTTGCAGGATTTATAACTTGAAGAGGGTGTAGTCTGAGGAAGGTAAACAGATTCCAGGGAAAGATTATTGAAGGAGATGATGGCCTTTTGGTAAGTGATGGTTATGAAAGGAAAAACAACTTAAGAAATTGGGAGCCCTTTGATTCTTTAGGTGTGGTCCTTAATCTGCATGTATCAGAATTGCCCGTGGCAGTCTTTAGAAAGGCAGTTTCTGGTACTCTGCTCCTGACTTCCAGAATCAAATCTGGTTTTAATCAGTGCCATAGGTGATTCTTACCCTTAGGTTTGGTTCAGTGGAATGCAACTGCATCCTGGTGTTCTTTCAGCTACAGCTGGTGTTTGATGTTAGGAAACAGATGTTATAGACGCTTAGGGTGGATTTCGAGGAACTGGGAAGGAATGAAAGAATTGCAAAGTAAGTAGAATACATCGTCATGGGTGGGGGGCGTGGAATGAAGAAAACGGAGAACACAAGGTTCTGCAGGGATTTTGGCCAGGTTGTATTTTCTCTATTCAGAATATATTATTTAAACCTTTTAGTGAAACTTTAATAATGCATAATAGATTATAAGTAATACAATATATGTTTATATACATATATGTAAACTTAGGGTATATGTTTATTGTACAAGAATTTAGCATCATGTTCATCCTTAATAAAGAAGTAATAACAACTGACTGAATGATACTCCTCTAGGACCCTGAGATCTTCAATGAGACCTTTTCCTCTAGTCCCCCCAGGCTTTGAAATTGTACATTTAATTTTAGATTTTAAAACATGAGAATTTTTCAAAACTGAGAATTCCATATACAGATTTCAGTAATTCTCTTTCCATTTTCCGATTTGTCCATTTCTACTGCATTTAGGTAAATGTAAGATGAAACGATAGGTAAATTGAGAAACAATAATAAAATTTCAGCCAAATAAAATTCCAAAGTTGTGAAAACATTAAGGTTTCTTTTCATGATCAGTTTTGTGTTTTTTTTAAAGACCTTTTTTTAGATTGCTTCATGGAATCCTTGACTCCAACTACTAATGAGAAGCACAGTATGTTTTAAGAAAAATTTCAAAACAGAAAAGCTCATTTCTGGGTAACAGGTATTTTAATTTTCCAAGCAAACTTCTGTGACCACCTTCTTACTATAAGTTGAGAGATTTTTGTGTTGAAATGCATGCACACACACATACCCATGATTTAATGCGCTCCCTCTTGTGAGGACTATGAAAGGCATTATCCTGAGAGCTAATATATTCTGATAATTTTTCCAAAATATGTCCCACTTTTATTTTTAAAAATTTGGCTTGGAAATAGTTTATCCACAGGAAGTTGGAAAATACCAGATATAGGAAGGCTATATTCTTTACACCTGGTTGATTTTTAAAAGAGCATCCCAAATTATTTAACTATTATACCCTAAAGTAGGCACTTTTCCTTTCTGATTGAATATGATTATTTGCTAGTTTGTAACATTGTATAATTATAACTACAATACAATTTGAAATCTGTTTAGACATTTGAAGCACTGTAGGAGAAGACTGTTGAATTGAATTAGAAAGAGTCGTCCTGTGGTACCTACGTTTTGCCTGGACACACACACACACACACACACACACACACACCCTCACCCTGAAACATTTTACCCCACTTTCCCCTTGACCCAATTTGGATTAAAGAGCATTAAAGTAAATGAGAGAATAAGTCTAGCTTTTGATCATGGGGAATGAAATATCTGTCTGTATTTAATTGTCTAAAGTCATGTTTGCTAATATTTTGAAGGGGGCTCATTTGAGCATTGTACAGATTCTCCTCTTAAGTTCTCATTTAAGAAGCACGGAACTTTGCAATGATAAAGGACATTACAAGTCATTAACTCTGATGTGTCCTTAAAGAAACCAGCTTGATCAGAGCTCAAGCAAAGAAGCCCATGGGTCTGCTTCTGGCTTGGCTTCCCATGCTCACTTCCTTCACTTAACGCATTCCAGCCACTGCTCCACTCTTGCCCCTTCACTGCTGCATAGTATTCCACTACAGGAGTTTACTACACTTTACACATTCTGTTGTTGAAGGTCATTGGATTGTTTCCATTTTGGAGCTGTTGTGAACTGTGCTGCAGTTTACATTTCTAGTACATGTATTATGAACATTCTAGTATATATCCCATGGACATTCTTGCACATGGCTTTGACGAGTGTACTCACTTCTGCTGAGTATGTTTTACCCAGCAGTTCTCCAAGATTTTTATTACTCCCAGAAAAATAAAAAGCAAATTTTAAGACTGAAATATCTTAGGTACTTGATCTCGGTTTCGTTTGCTCCATATATTGAATTCATTATTTATGTTTGAGGGCCTTAGGACACATCCGTAAACATAAAAGCAAGTACTCTGGCACTTGCTCAGCTGGGAGTATTGATCTTTCCTAATATTTACAGTAATGATGACTACTAACATTGATTGAGGACTTACTCTATGGCAGGTCATCATTCTAAGCTCTTTATATGTAGTATGTCATTTAGTCCTTACAACAACTCTTAGAGGTAGTGCCATTATTTTTTTTCTGATTTCACGGAATAGGAAACAGGCACAGAGTGGTGGAGTAATTTGCCCAGGATCACCACATGAGTAAGTGACAGAGCTGTAATTCAGACTCACACGCTGTGGCTCCAGAACCCACACACACTGACCACTGTGCTGCACCACTTTCCATGTAAACCCGTTCCAGCCTCCTGCTGCTCCTGCTTTCTGCTTGCTTCCCTCTGGCCCGAAATACAGGGGCGTGGGGGAGAGCACAGGCTTTTCAGTCACTCAGACTTGGATTTGAGTTCTAGCTCCACCACTTGCTCTCTGTGTGCCCTTGGGTGGGTTATTTATCCTTCCTGAGACTCAGTTTCTTTATGAGCAGAAGGCCCTTCTGAGGATTAAACTGGTTAGTAGATGGAAAAGCATGCTTTGTAGTGCCTGGCACTATTATTATCTGGCCTCCTGACATGTATCTCTACTATCCATCTGTTTATTGGGCTGTACGTACCAACTCTGAGCATCCTTTTTAAGGGTGGTTGTTTCATCATTTTCTGTTTATCAGAAATGTTTAATGGCTTACTGTTGCCTAGAAGGCGAAGACCAACATTCAGAGCCTTTGAAGCATTGCACGCCTTTATCTCCCTCCTGCCTTCCACTTCCTTCCACAAACACTTCTTACCTGTCGGACCAGTCTTTTCAGTGCTGCTTGACACCCTGGGTGTCGGCCCTTCCTCTGTTCCTCGCCAGTACTTGAAGTATCTCCCTGTTTTTTTCTGCTTTCTGCCTTGGAAGCCCCCTCTGCCTTTGAGACTCATCTCTGGGCATTCATTCAACACGTTATTTGCTAAGTATAAGGCACATTATAAAATGCAGAGCGGCACTCCTGCCCCGAAGGGTTTTCCAGTCTGTTAGGGGAAAGTAGATGGTGACTTACAAAAGGCTGAACTTCAGGCTGCACTGGCTTCCTTGACGTTCTTCAGGACCCCACCACACGCTCTCCTGCAGGCCCTTGTATCTGCCAAACTAGAACATTCTTTCCCCAAATACCCACGTGGCCAGCTCCTCACTTCCTTCACATCTCAGCTCAGCGTTCGTTTTGTCAGAGAGACCCTGCTTGACCACCTCTCACTTTGTTACTCTCCATACCTCTTATCTGATTTTGTCTCAGTAAACTTAATTATAGACTTAATTATTGCTTGGTATCCCCACTGGAATGTAAGTTTCTTGACTGGGGTTTTTTTAGTTCACTGCTGTATCCCAGGGCCCAGAACAACTTGGGTGTAGCAGGTGCTCCCTAAGTTTTATTGAATGGATGAAGAAATAATTGAATGTATTTACTAGTATATTTCTAATATTTTACTAGTCAGTTGGGTCTAAGTTGGTTTAGCTTGTAAGAGGTTAAAAAATCATCACAGTAAGAGAATTTGACAGCTTTTTTAATGATTTCTAACCAATAGATTTTGTGCTGCTTTCATGAACACATTAAAATAAATATAGGAGGCCATGTATTTTCTGCAGTCATGATTTTAAGGAGAAGCCTACTGAGCTTTTTGTTTAAGGGGGAATTTTTCTATAGGAATCGTGTCCTCTGAGCGTGGCCCTGTGCCTAGTATAGCCATTGACTGTCCAGAACTGGTATCCTCTCTTGGTTTTATGCCTCTGAGTTCTTGGTTCCAAAGGAGGCCTGTGACGTGTCCCTACTCTGGTTTCTACTCTGGTTTCTAATGAGATCCTATGAACTTCTTAGACACAGAACAAAAAGGAAGAGTGTGTTTATAGCAGCCTTCTCCATAAAACGGAGGTAATAAGGCATTTTCTGTCATGTGGGGATTGCAGCCCGCTGCTTGGCAATCTGCATTCCTTGTCCCCATACCTACACAGTGGGCTTCCTTCTACCTGTGTGTATAGTCCATTGTCACTGTGGGTCATCATTTTGTTCCCTAGGAGATTGCTCTTTCCACCTTAAAGTTGACTATGGGTTGTGGGTTGTAAAGGATTGCCCTGTAGAGACTGGGGCAGTTAGAGAAGTGCAATTCTGAAAGAAGAAAGGACTTCTAAAATTATTTAAACTTGCACTCAACAAAAGGGGATCTAGTCCTTTAATCCTAGAGCCCGGAAGGGCTTCGGAAGGAAGAATTGTAGGGAGACATTTTCCATGCCTGAGACTACCAAGCACGGTTTTGGCAGAAATCACAGCCTAGGAAGACGCTGGATTCTAGGGCAGGGAGATGTTTGCTCGTTTGCTACTTTATCTTCGGCGTTTGTGTCTACACTTGATGTCCTCAACTGCTTTTAAAGATTCTGTTAAAGGAAAGTATTCATTTCCAGCAGTAAAAATTCAGAAAGTGGTCAGCGAATTCATGTTGTAATGTGTTTACAACCTTCTAGTTCATTTCTTCCTTCCAGTTTCTCCTTGGAGATTTATGCTCCAGACTTATAGAAACTACAGACAGTGCCAATTCACTACACAGGCCCATGTTGCCATGAAAGAGCCTTTGACTAAAATCAGAAGACTTGGCAAGTCACCTTGCCTCTCCCAGCCCCCGCTTCCTCTCCGGTAGGTGGGAAATTGTAGTGATTCTCTTAAAGGGTTGTTGCGAATATGAAAGGACATGAATTGTGACCCATGAGAAGACTTGGAAAACAACTCCAAAAATGGAAAGCGCTGTTATTATTAAGGATTATTGAATCTTCTGGTTTCTTAACACCTAGAGAAATTGATTAAAATCTCAATTGTGGAGAATTCAAGTCCGCCAGGCCTTGGGTAGACACCTGGTGTGTTTTTATTATTTCTTCTAAGGTTCCTCTCAGCCAGTCTGTAATTAACTGGCTGTACATAAGGCCACATCATGTACGGCTGCCATGGTGTAATGTAAACGTAACAATGCTCTAATGGAAACGTACAGTGAAGACCTACTGTGTGCTAGAGGTTGAGGGGGAATACAGAACAAAAGAAGCCTTTAAAATAGCCAAGGAAGCAAAAATAGACATACATAATTAAACAAATTGCTTCATCAATACCATGTCAGAGTTAAGAAATGCAGTGGGAACTCAGAGGATGGAATGAATTATTCCAATTTGGTGGCTGGAGAAAAACATTTTATTATGTAGTACCTGGAGTTTAGGTGATTTGGGGACCCCCCCCCCTTGCTGAGTCCAGTATTGTTGTATGCCAACTCTTTGGGTGGCTAACTTCCAAAAAAGCATTCTTTTTACCCACTGGGTTTCTTTGAGCCAGTAAATGATCATAATACTTTCGATGTAGTTACCAAGTCTGGGGTCATCTACTGGGTCGTGAATTATTGAACAAAAAGGGGTGGTCCATGCCCTCAAGGTATGTATGGGCTGATAGAAATAGGTGGGCCTATGCTAGAAATATATAACGTTTGCAATATTGAAGTGCTATGATGGAAAGAGGTTGAACGTGGCTGACAGAAAGTAGAGTGGGGTGGGGTGGGCAGTTGTCTCATGACAAGTCAATCCTATGGAAATTAAGGTCATCCAGCAAGTTCTTAAAGTGTCTCCTTTATTTCTGACTTTAGGGCAGAAATTGCAGCTATTTTGCTATTTCTGATGAATATCCCATTTAGCTAATTAGTTTGTGTGTGTTTTCTGTCCATGCTTTAAAAGATTCTTTTGATATTTTTCCTTCTATCTGTCCTTAGACATTTTTGAGCCATGAATATGAGAAAATGTATGTTTAGTGACTAAGAGACCATGGGACAAGTGGGTGCCTGCAGAGTTTAAGCATTAAAGCCTAAAACCCAAGTGATTAAAAGATTTAAAACTTTGCCCTAGCTGGTTTGGCTCAGTGGTCAGAGCGTTGGCCTCTGGGTTCAATTCCAGCCAAGGGCACGTACCTCTTGCAGGCTTGATCCCGGCCTCGGTCGGGGTGCGTGCGAGAGTCAACCAGTCGATGTGTCTCTCTCACATCGACGTGTGTCCCCCTCCCCCCCCCCCACTGCCTTCCACTCTCTCTGAAAAGCAATGGAAAGAATATCCTCAGGTGAGGATTAAAAATAAAATAAGATATTTAAAACTTAGATTGGACAGTAAGTAAAAACAATAGCCAGAGTATAACATTAGATTTGGCTAGCTCTTAGTTAGGGACAAAACTTGGGTGGGGTCCTGGTTTCCATGCTAGAGATGCTGGAGGGAAAGATGTAGACAGATGGTTGTTCATGTGGAGCACCAAGGTCAGAATCCAAAGACAGGATGGACCAAAGACAGGTAAAGGATTCTCAGCCCATCACTGCACAGAAGACAAGTCACAATCAGTGACAGATCATTCCTTTCCAACATTTATCTTAGACCGCAGGTGCTCACTGCCGGAAGATGTTCCCTTGGCCTGGCTTGTCACGTGCCTTCTGGCCAATATATAGACTCTTAGGCTTTTTCTTGAGTCCAGTAGACTGTCGCTTTCCTTTTGTAAGAGCTGAAGAAGGCCTCCTGTTTGTGCTGTCCTGCTCTGATGGTAGGAAAGTGGCTTGACGAAGATAGAATCCGACTACCCAGTGGTCTCCCCATTCATCTCCATTCATCCTGAGTTTTTGGTCACCACCAGCAATCAGATACCTTGTGTATCTAACCATCTGGCTTAATACAAACTGGGAACTTCTATTTCTATCATAGTCTCTAAAGATACATAATTGATTAATGACTTTAATTCCACCATTCATTCGTCGAACATTTGTTAAGCCCACAGTATTTCCTGCTCATTTCTAGGTTATCATCGACAAAAGAAGTGGTTTTAAAAAAAACACACAATTATTGATTGATTGATTTTAGAGACACAGAGGAAGGGAGAGAAAAAAAACATCAATATGTTGTTCTGCTTATTTATGCATTCATTGGTTTGATTCTTGTATGTGCCCTGACCAGGGATCGGACTTGCAACCTTGGCATATCAGGATGACACTAACCAGCTGAGCTACCCGGCCAGGGCAGAAGTGCCTTCTTTGGGCAGTTGTTTGCTTGTGAGAATGTAGGAGCTACCTTTAATTAGGAATTACAAGGAGGAAGACTCATGCCTGTCTACAGAGATGATCCTCTTGCCTCATATTTGTTGCTTTTTATTTATTTTCTCCTTCAGACCAGGCATATTGCTAACAACAGTACTGTCCTTCCATCTGCCGGCTCACCCAACTTTGAAGGATGTTATACAAACATCTCAGCCATGAACCTGGCTCTTCACCAGGAAGACGGATCTTTAGGCAGTTGACTCACCCAGCTTCCAGATGTAATTTAAGCTCTGCTTTCCCACAGTGGAGTTGTAGGTGATGTTAAGAACACATGATGTTCAGGGCAGGCACGCATGTGCTTGGAGCTGATGAATCAAGACATACGTGTTCCTAGTGTAAGGGGGATCCGGCTCCGTATTGCTCAGTGGTGAAGCAGGGGAGTGGCTTTGACCGTGAGGCCCTGGCGGAGCTTTTTTCCTCCTTGGTATCTGCCCCATTTGCCCACCACGAGGGTTTATGTCATGCCGTTGTTGATCTCTGTCAGTGATTCATCCCCGAGTTGTCCCTTTGCTGCTTGGTAGCTCAGAAAGCAGTTTACTTCATTCACAGGTAAACAAATGATCCACACTGAGGGAGTATTTTTTTTGGTAAGACCATTTATTTTCAGAGCAGTTTTAGGTTTACAACAAAATTGAGGGAGAGCTATAGATATTTTCAATATTCTCTCCCACACCCCATGCATAGCCTTCCCCATTACCAGCATCACTCACTAGAATTTTCACCAAGGATGACCTATGTTGACACACCCAAAGTCCGTAGTTTATATTAGGGTTTGCTCTTGGTGTTGTACATTCTGTGGGTTTGGACAAATGTGTGTCATGTATTCATCATTATAATATCATGCAGAGTGTTTTCGGTGCCCTGAAAATCCTCTGTGCTCTGCCTGTTTATCCCCGCAAACCTCAGCTCCTGGCACCCACTCATCTTTTTACTGTCTCTATAGTTGGTCCCCTTTTCCAGAATGTCATACAGTTAGAATCATACAGTATGTAGCTTTTTCAGATTGGTTTCTTTCATTTAGTCATATGCATTTAAGGGTCCTCCATGTCTTTTCATGGCTTGATAGCGCATTTCTTTTTAATGCTGAATAACATTCTGTTGTTGGGATGGACCACAGTTTGTTTATGTATTCGCCTACTGAAGGACATCTTGGTTGCTTCCAAGTTTTGGCCGTTATGAATGAAGCTGCTATAAACGTGTGTGCAGTTTTTGTTGTTAATCCTTACCTGAAGATATTTTTTCCATTGATTTTTAAAGAGGGGGGGTGGGGGGGGAAGAAACATTGATGTGAGAGAGACACATCAATCAGTTGCCTCCCGAACACACCCCTGCTGGGGCCGGGGATCGAACCTGCAACCCTTCAGTGAGTGGGCCGACGCTCGAACCATTGAGCACACTGGCCAGGGCTATGTGCAGGTTTTTGTGTGGGCATGTGTTTTCAACTCCTCTGAGTAAATACCAAGGAGTGTGACGGCTGGATTATATGGTAACAGTATATTTAGTTTGGTAAGAAACTACCAGACTCTCTTCCCAAGTGGCTGTACCATTTTGCATTCCCACCAGCAAAGAATGAGTTCCTGTTGCTCCACCTCCTTGCTAGCATTTGGTGTTGTCAGTATTCTACATTTTGGCCATTCTAATAGGTGTGTAGTAGTATTTCATTGTTGTTTTAATTTGTATTTCTCCAGTGACATGTAATGTGGAGCATCTTTTCATGTATTTACTTTCCATCTGTATATTTTCTCTGATGAAATGTCTGCTAAGGTCTTTGGCCCATTTTTTAAATTGGGTTGTTTTCTTATTGTTGCATTTTCAGAGATCCTTGTATGTTTGTGTCAGTCCTTTATCAGATGTGTCTTTTGCAAATATTTTTTTCTTGTCTGTGGCTGTCTTCCAGTTCTCTTAATATTGCCTTTGCCAGAGCAGAAGTTTTTAATTTTAATGACGTACAGTATATAAATTCTTTCTTTCATGGATTATGTCTTTGTTGTTATGTCTAAAGTCATTGCCATTCCCAGGATCATCTAGATTTTTCTCCTGTTATCTAGTAGGGTTTTTGTGGTTTTACATTTTACATTAGGTCTCTCAACCATTTTGAGTTAATTTTTGTGAAAGGTATAAGGGCTGGTCTAGACCCCATTTTTTTTGCATGTGGGTTCACATTTGTTCCCGTGCCCTTTGATGAAAAGATTGTCTCTGCTCCGTTGAACCACCTTTCCTCTTTTGTCAGAGGTCAGCTGACTGTATTTATGGGGGTCTGTTTCTTGGCTCTCCGTTCTGTTCCATGGATCTGTTTGTCTGTTCTTTCACCAGTGTCACACTGTCGTGATTACTGTAGCTTTACAGTGAGACTTCAAGTCCTCCACCTTTGTTGTTCTGCACTCTTGCATTGTTTGTTCTAGGTCTTTGAAGAAGTTTTTTTTCTTTTTTAACTCTTTGTCTAGAAACAAGTTTCTTATGGCTTCCTGCTTCATGTGTGATGGGTTACATTTCTGAGACTTTTAGATGCCTCTTTCATACCTAAGAAACAACATCTAATAATCTTTCTGTGAGGTGGTGTATCTCCCTCCCTCCCTCCCTCCTTCCCTCTTTGTTTCTCTGTCAGCATTTCCTCTACTCAGAAATGTTTACTGAGAGTTTACTTAGCACCAGGTACTGACATTAAATGATAAGACCCAGTCCCCAGCCTGCGCGTAGGTTATGGTGGAGTCGGGGGTGCTGATGACAGGGCAGGAGGCCTGGCTGAAGCGCTGTGGGGATGGGTGGGGGGTACTTTAACTGGTGGGGAGGCCTTGGGAAGCTTTACGAAGGGAGATACGTTTCATCCGAGCTTTGAGATGAGTAGGTGATGGAGGAGATGGGCAAGGGCATGAGGCAGAGGAAACGGGGGAGCGGGAAAGAACATGGTAGGTAATGGGAAGCACAGGTGTTTATTACAACTCAAGTGTGTGGCGTGGGGTGAGGCAAGAAGTTAGAAGGTAGCTCTGAGTGGATCCTGAAGACCGTGGGGTGCTGTGTCAGTCAGAACTTTTTCTTGGTTAGGGTTATTAGCTGTTTTGTTTTGTTGAGGTCATATTCATGCAACATTTACCATTTTAAAGTACACAGTCCAGTGTCTTTAGTATACTCACCAAGTTGTCCAACCAGCACCACTGTCTAATTTCAGAACGTTAGCAATCACTCCCCATCCCCTGTGCCCCCAGCCTCTGGCAACCACTAATCCACTTTCTGTCTGTTTGGATTTGCCTGTTTTAGCCATTTCATATAAATGGAATCATACACCATGTGGCCTTCTGTGTCTGTCTTCTTTCACTTAGCCTAGTATTTTCAGAGTTCATGCACGTTGAAGCATGTATCAATACCTCATTCCTTTTTATGGCTAAATAGTACTTTATTGTGTGGCTAGATCACATTTTGTTCATAAGTTGATGGACATTTGGGTTGTTTCCCCTTCTTTCTATTATGAGTAATGTTACTATTCGTGTACAAGTTTCTGTGTGGACATGTGTTCTCAGTCCTCTTGGGTATATACCTATGCGTGGAGCTGCAGGGTCATGTGGTAGCTCCATATTTAACTTTCTGAGGAACTGCCAGACTTTTCCACGTCGCTGGAGATTTTTAAGACAGAGCAAAACAGACTTCGGTTCTATTTTAACATCGTAATCTTTAGGACAGTGTTTTCTTTCGAGGCTAGGTATTTCTGCTTCCGATGCCATGTTTTTCTAGTTCAGGGAATCACAGCCCACAGCAGTGAAACCTCTGCTGGTTCTTTTAAATTCTATCCACAGGAAAGGAATCTGCACCAATCCCACAGGATGGGGCAGAAAGAAGGGATGCCAGGGCACTCTCTCTCCCTCTATGATGTATTGTAGGGAATGAATTTTTCTTTTTTAAAGAGAACCCCTGATTAAATGATAGGCTGTTATTAGGGAGTTTATCGTACGTATAAACTATACTTGGGTTCCCTGTAATTTGTTGTAATTAATGCGAGAGTTCAAGAGCAGAAAGCAAGGATCAGGTTGTGGCTTGCGTCTCCCTTTTGCAACACCTTGCTATCATTGGCCTTTCTTCACGAGCAGTTAAGGGCCGTGTGTGTTTATGTGCATTTAAACAAACACCGTCCTTTTTAGGAAAGAATTACAACCCTTTGACTCACTGAAACTTAAGGAGTCTCAGTGAGAAGTCGGGTGTCTCTGGCAAAACAGGGTATAGATCGGCGAATGTTGAAAACTTCTGGCACTGCCCTTTTGCCAAGACGGTCGTGTCTGTATGTTTGCATGTATGCGCCTGTTTGCGTTTTCACACACGCACGTGTTTTGGCTTGTGGTGTGAAAAAGGCCAGCAGGAAAACTTTCCCTTTTAAGGTGATCTTTGTCGAGTTATAGTTGTAGCCTTTTTGTTTTCTTCTCTCCCCCGTGGGGTTATTTCAATTTTTGCATAGTTGCGGGAGGCTTGGCTTCCTAGTGTGCTTGACGACGCAGTTTTTATTGACCGTCAACTTGAACACTCATTAAATACAGAAGCTTGTGGATAGTGCACCGGCCAGGTACCAACCACCTTATGACACCCGAAGAATCAGAGACTGGAAATCTGCTCAGGGCTTTGGAGGGGAGAGGGACAGAGGGAGGGAGGCGGTCAGGTTTGTCTGGTTGCGCGCCCGCCTGCGGACTGTTTATCTGGTCCCGGCAGACGGGGAACGGGCTGGGCCGCGCTGTCCATTATCTGGATTTACAGCCGTGAACACCCTTCGGAATGGCTGGAATGTGCTGTTTCTCTCCTGTCGGTATCTCTGTCCATCTAAGAGTTAAAATTATGCTCCATTGCTGTCCTGTGCCCAGAATCCTAGGACAGCGTGTCCTCTGTCCCCTCTTTTTTTGTCTTTTCTAGTAGAGAAACATTTATCCACTCCCCCCTTCCCCCAATATATTATCAACCAGAAAGCAGTGTGAGTGTTTTGGTACAGACTACACTGGCCTCGGGGAACCTGGGTGCCAGCATATTCTAGCAAGGTCCTTCCGATACTGCCGATTGTAAAGGAGATTTTCTAGTGAGAAACAGGCATTTAAAGTCTCACCCTTCTGCCCTGGCCGGGGAGCTCAGTTGGTTAGAGCGTCTTCCAACTGAGGGTAACCTGATACTCCAAGGTTGTGGGTTCGATCCCTGCTCAGGGCACGTACAAGAATCAACCAGTAAATGCATAAATGAGTGGAACAATAAATAGATGTTTCTCTCTCTCCCTCCTGCCCTCCCTCCCTGCCCCTCTCTCCCCCCTTTCTTTCTCTCTCTTTAAAATCAATTAAAAAAATATTCTTACCCTTTTCTTAATAACAATAAAAAAAAATTTCTCCCCCCTCTCACCCCAGTACTTTTATAGAAAGGCTTCACAGACTGAGGAATTTAAGGGTGGTATTGATATGCCCCCTCTCTCTAAATTGTCACATCTCTACTGACCAGGCACATGGGCAGAGATAAGTTGATTTGACCAACCTTGAACTGCAGAGAAGGGCAAGGCAGACCGAGCTGCCTGATAATAGCACTGATACGGCAGGTCTGTGGTTACAGCTTACACAGCGCCTTCACTAGCCTGCTTTTAACTGTGAAAGAGCGTTTGCATTTTGTCTCAGATCTCCTGGGCAATGGGTAAAGCGAGTAATGGATGGGCAGTGTGTGCTGGCCATACAACTTCGAGTGTTGTTACGGTAGCAACAGAACGGAGCCTGGTCAACTTTGACCCATGATATAGAAGTATCTTTACTCAATGCCAGAGTCAGTAAAGACTGTGTGGGACACTGATGAATGGCTGTTTATTTTTTAAAAAATCTGCATTTGGAAATTCATACACTTATGGGCCCAGTTTGCACCTGCTTCTGGTCATAGCCTGTCCTTCTAGACAGGAGCCTCCAATCAGAGACCTCAATCTCTAGATTTTACTTTATCCTTCTATACGTCTCATAAAGTTGTTAACAAGTAATTAGGATGCATGGTTCCATCTTCTTTCCCTTCCTCTACCTCTGGGGGAGGAGAGAGAACTCTCTCAGAGGCTGTTGCCTTGAGAAAAAACAGATCTGAATTACCCATGGGCCAGCTTATGAAATGTGTCCTGTATGGGGTTTTAACAGAACAGTTTCCCATGTCAGTGTATGCTTCGTACGCTGTAGCCCAGACAATCTGATGGGCAAGGAAGGGCAGCTTGGTTAGTGAAGTCCTTTCTTAGGAGCATTGGATCATAAAAAGCACCAGGTAGTGGTGTTTTTATTTTCATGTTTATTTTAGACTTCCATGAAACTGATGACTTGCCTTTGATGGCTGGGAATCAGATCCCACTCCCATCGCCTGGGTGGCTGCCCTGCAGACAAAGAGCTCCCGCTCTGGTCCGTCTGGCCCACCTTCAAGGCTGTGTTACCTTGGGCAAGCCATTCTCCCTCAACGCAGTTCCCTTGTCTAAAAACGAAAGGGTTGGACCTTTTGAAATCCTTTCCTTATTAAATAAATTCGGCCAACTCATGCTGCGACTGACCCCCAGACCTCTGTTGTTTTCAAGGTCAAATACTTATTTCTTGCCCACATCTGTGTCTGCCGTGTCCACTGCCTTCTTTCCCTGGCTCAGGCTAACCGAGCTGAAGCCCCTACCTGGACGCTGCAGGTCTCAGGGCGGGGGAAACGGAGATGGGAACCTGGCACGCATGCGGTCAGAAGGTTCTGCTCGAGAGTGGCACATGTCACTTCCACCCCCATTTCGAGGATCCCAAAGCTAGTCAGAGTTAATGAGATAGGCAGGTGTGACCCTCTCGGAGGGGAGGCCCAGTGGAGAAGCAGCAGCAAATATTTGGAACAGTAATTATCGCCTCCCACCCTCCTGTCTCCACTGTCCTGTGACTTGTGCTCAGGATGTTGAGTCCTTGGGTGGAAGCATGACCAAAATCAGATCTGAAGGCTTTCATATTTTCCTGACTATGCCCTGTGTGAGGCACTTCTGCTGAACTGGACTTGGAATGAATATTTCACTCATGGGGGAGGGGTGGGAGAAATATTTTAAAGCCAACACAAACTCGGCCTCTGAGTGCCTCACGTCTTATTGGGGGTCCTGCGGTCGCACAGTCCATGCCTTTCAGATGTGGAATTTCTCAGCCCGAGAAGTATTAACAGACCTGCAAGTAAAACAGAGTTGAGGAAGTGCTTAGCTAAATTCCTCACGTGTGAATTAAAAAGAGAGGTTGGAGATCGTAGCAGTGCATCTGTAGACGTTGAGGGCAATGCTATGGAGTGGAATTTGGAAAGTTTTTGGATACCACTGTCAGAAATGGATAAATGCTCTGTGTTGACTTCACCTGATGCTGCATTTTTAAAACTTCCTTTTCAAAATCATAGGTGGAGGAAGGAACACGGAAAAGTCACTTATTTTCTTGAGAGTGGATAGAAATAGTCCAGATTGATGAGACTTCGGAGACTGATTCATGGTAACTCTTTGTTCTAGTGGTAGAGTTTGGTGGCACTGATCACCAGCAAGGCTTTTCTGTTTCACTCATAGAAACCTGCATTTCACCCACAAATGAATCTTCTCTGTAGATTCATAACGAAACAAAAACCTTTGAGTATAGAAATTTTACCTTTATTCGACAGGCATCGTTGTGGTCACCAGTTCTTAAAGGGTGGGAAGAGTCCTAACCTCAAACCCGTCATTGGACCTCAGCAGTCAGATGACTTCCAGGTCTCTGAATATGAAAAATATGAAAAAGTTTTCCTTGTGAACTCGAGTTTTCAAAGAGCATCCCTTTGGAAAGTTGGCAAAGGCTTACTTTCCTGGCACGAGGAACAGGTTTTTTTCGTTTCCCCTCCACCCGGAGCTGTGACAGGGTGGAGTATACTTCCATGAAATTGCATGTTTCCAAAATAGGATCGGCTCTTCCATTCTCCTGCTGTTAGAATCGAATTGCTAATCAGAAATAAGCAAAAACCAAGCATGCTAGAAATAGAAGTTCAGCTCACATTCTCCAATTTAGTCTTCATCTAGCATAGAATTATTATAGTTTATAAAAGTGCCTTTTGAGCAAAAATGTAGTAGTTTCCAAAGTGGCCCAAATTCCATTCTCATTTCTGCAGTCTCCTGAAGTGATATTCCCAAGCTCGTGGGGTCATCCACCGTATCATTAATGCCGCTCGGGTTGCTCTTTGTCTGGGTGGCTCATGGGAAAGGGCGCTGCATCCTTCAGCTCCTCGGCTTTGTACCCCAGTGCAACCTCCATCCAACCCGAATGACCAGGAGCACTCCTGGTGTCCCTCCTGGTGGGTAGGCATTCACTGTTGCCTGGGATGGGATGTTCTGTTACGGGAGTTGCTCATGAATTATAGAAACAATAGTTGCAGGGGGAACTTGGGGTCAGCAGGGCGAGAGCACTTAGAACTATTGTTTTGCTGGATCCTGTGGATTAATGAGTCGATGGCCTTTTCCCAACGGTATCAGCTGATCATTTTTACCTCCAAGGAGACACATAAAAAGGCTCTAGTGCAGATGGTGCCAGGATATGGCAGATAGTGCCAGGATAACACCTTTTAGAATGTTTTACTCGTGGGTTCTTAAAAATTGAACCCTTAATAGTGCTCTAGATGGAGAAACACGACGGCAGTGGTCAGGAGGTAATGAGCATCCCTGCAAGGCGGCGCCTGTCTCAGACCCTTCCAGGATGCCCCCTGGCTTCGCGCCCACTTAAGAAGGGCTTAGTAAGTATGGCATATACATGAGTGGATTTAGTCAAGCGATGTGGACTGGAAGTAAAAGTGTCCATCCCTTAGTGGACCCTGTAAAATGATCATGAATATTTTAATTGAAAGGCGAGTTGGAGGTAGGAAAAATAGTTTGTTTTTCTGTTATGTAGTAAGTTGTATGTGTTTGTTTTTCAAATTGATTTTTAGAGAGAGAGGAAGGGAGAGAGAGAAACATCGATGTGAAAGCACAGTATTGATCAGCCGCCTCCTGCACACCCTCCACCAGGGATCAAGCTGCAACCCAGGCATGTGCCCTGACCAGGAATTGAACCAGCAGCCCCTCGGTGCAGGATGATATCCAACTAACTGAGCCACACAGGCCGGGGCTGTGTATTAAGTTTGACTAAAAAGTCTTTTTAAAGGACTCCCAGTGGTGGTCCTTCTCATTTAGTATAGGTTTTTCCCACCAAGGACTGACGTGGTTGTATTTACCCTGTCCAGTGGACCCAAGAGGAAATAAGTACAGATAACACGGCAGTGGACAGACAGCCTGGTCATTCCCTCCAACAGGCATCAGGTCGCTACGCAAGGATATCCATGTCAAGCTAGGGCCAGCCATAAGTAGCTCTCAGTGCCGATTGCCTCTCTCCAAAGGAATTGGACTTTGGGTCACTCCAGACGTGCCTTGCCTGGCATGCCAAAGTTAAGAAAAAGAGAGAGTTATATGGTCACCAGGAGCAAAAAGGTGGTTCGTGTTGGCCAAGAATTAATGCTGGAAGAGCCTGACCGTTGTAGAGGTGACTGTATTTTAAGAGGTTGGTCAAAGGAAGTGGAGTCCTGGGAAATAAAGGTTTGGGGTGGAGATTTCGAAGTGTTTAGGTAATTTTCAGAGTGCAGTTTTATTGGCAAGGAAACAATACACTGTATTAGCTGCTGAGAACACTGGTCTAGCCTGAGGTTTGAGGTTGTGTATGGACACATTCTGTCTGTCTGCAGTTTGCTGGTTTGAGGATGAACTTAGGGTTGGAAGGCTCAGTATTGCATTAGATTCGATTTTTATGAGTCACAGATGCGTCAGGCCAGCCTGGCTCTGAAGAGTTTTATCCCATTCATTAGCAGAATTCCAAGTATTCGGCCTATTTGTGATCTATCCTACCCAAACTTTTGTGTTAAAAAAAAAAGGTGTGTTTCCAGAACTCATTCAGGAAGCACATTGTTGAATGTGGCTCTGGCGGCTGTGTTGTGTGGGCGCCCAGGTGTGGAAAAGCACTTTCATTCTCGGTCCCTGTTATGAAGAACTAACTGGTCCTTATCAGGGGTTCATGCTGCTGGCCCACGATGGGATGATCTGATGAGAATGCTCTCCAGCTCAGAATGAACGGGATGTGGCACCTGCCACATCAAACGAAGATAAACACAGGCAGGGGTCACTTCCCACCTTTCAGAGCGCTGACCTTTATCAGCATCACCTGTGTATCCTGCTGTGGACACAAGGTTTCACATCGAGAGACGTCGGTGTTGTGGGACTGTATTCCAAGTATGTGTTTTTTAGGGTTATTTGTTCCTCTGTTCCCATGAACCAGGTATCAGTATTACCTGCAAGTGAAAAAAGACGTGCTCGAGGGGCGATTGCGGTGCACGTTGGAACAGGTGATTCGGCTGGCCGGCCTAGCTGTGCAAGGTAAGAGACAGCGATGACCGGAGTGGGACGTCCCATCGTCTATTTGCCGGCTCTGGGAAGGAAACGTGAAAGTTACTTAAAGATCCCTTAGTAACTCTCCCTTTTCATGTCAAGATATCTTACGTTAAAAATGCAGAGTAAGTGATGTTTGCGGCAGGATGGTGGGTTTCTCAAAGCTGTTTGCAAATTGCCCCTGCTTGTATAATCTCAGTTTTATTTGAAAGAATAGCCCCTTTCATCCTGCCTTTAATTAAAGCTACATTTCAGGGTTTGTGGGACATTTTCTCAGAATTATTCCACTGCCCAATGTGGTCATACTTTGTGGCTTGCTGCTGTGGCTGTGTGACTTTCACATCAGTTTCAAGTGTGAGAGCTTTAAACATCACAGTATAACTTATTCTTTATACAGTGAAAGAGAGAAATTGAAAATGCACAGTTGTAATGTGAAACAACAAACGGGTATTGGGCTACATTTATCTTTCGACCTAGCCTACTTAGATGTATCAGACAGCTCTTTTTTATCGTCTCTAAATCGTTGCACATATTTTTTACATATACTTATATAACATGTTACATAATTTTTTACATGTATTTCCATGTTACTGTTTATGGAGTGATAGCTTAATTGTCTTGAGTCATATTGAAAACATGACAGTATAATTTTTAGAGAGAAACGTGTTTTCCTTTCAGTCATTATTTTCTTTAAAATCAGTTAACGTCCAGATGTTAGCTAACCTGCCAGTCCTTGCTGTGTGGGCTGTTATTTTAGAAGCTGTGAATGAACTTCCCATCCCAAACTCTGAACTGCAGTTGAATCTTTTGGGTTCCAAAATGTCCATAGAGGCAGCCTTCCCTTGACCTCTTTCATTCCAGGGAATTAGCAGGTTAGTGGTTTCTGTTAGCTGTACAATGCCTAGTTCGCTTCTGTTGTTACCCTGTGGATAGAAGGACAGAGAACACGTTGTGTCCCATCTGTCCACTTAAAGACCGGAAAAGGAAGGAACAGTGCCCAGAACAATGTAACAGAATAAGCAGTGTGTTATAACAGAAAATCATTAAAATAATGGAAAAAGGCAGCCTTAGCGGGGAGAAGAGAGAGAAGATCCTGTATGTCCCTCCTCTTCACATTGGATCTTTCTCCTTTGAAAAAGCTTTCTTTTCTGTTTATTTTATTTCCTCTCTTCCCCCCCTCCCGCCACTCTTCAGTCATTGGGCTTATTGCCAGCATCCTGGATTGGGGAAGAGCCCGGCGATAGCTTTTAGGCTGAAGGAAGGTGGTGGACTTACTCTGGACTCCCTTCTCACTGACCCCTCTTCAGTCTCATGAAAGCTGCTGTAGCTGCAACATTTGTAAAATCATTTTCCCGTGAGCCTTAGTGGGCGATTAGGAAGACACATCAGCAGAGATACCTCCCCATGAAATATGATGACTGAGGACCAGACTTGAACACAGGCTGAGCACGTGATCTTGGCTACCCCCGAAGGCCTCCCCTAGTTGGTAACCAGCTCTGTGCATCTTCGCCTTCTGGGAACTGTCTCCCCACTGGCCTTTTGTGTGGATCCTGGCACTGTCTCTTGTTATCTCAAAGTTACCAGAATCCGTTTCTACCTGATGCTAAATCTTTTATGTGAAATTAAACTTCATGTTGCTTTGATTCTTTTTGGAGAGTAAGTGGAACCAGAAGCAATAGATTTATAGATCTGTGATACAGGCTCACTGTGTTCCTTTTGCACAGGCTCAGACATAGCATGGTGAGATGGTGAGATGAAAACAGGACAAAACAGAATTTTTGGCATCTTGCAGCCTGTGAAGACATTTAGTAGGAGGTATAAAGATTTGCAGGGTTGCTTGCCAAGGGTGATTTACAGTGGGAATTTCCAGCTGCAAATATATGAAGAGAGACAGATGGGGTTGGCTCTTCAGGTCCCCAAATGAACCCTGAGTTAGAAAGTCCCCTTGGCAGATATTCTGAAGGTCTGCGTTGAAGCGTATTTAACGAGAAGATAAATATAGGTTTGGTTTAAGTTTTAAAAATAGCTTAGGAATCACTTTCAGATTTCCCCCATTCTTTCTAGAAAATCGTGCGGCATTGCTCACATGCTGGTATTACAGCACTGCTAAGTAAACATGGTAACAGCAACACATCTCGGCACTGTTTTATTTTATAATAGTGCAGAAATAGGATGCTGCGGGAAGAATAAATGTGATCCGCTCACCCTGTTTTGTTCCATCTTCAATTTCATGTAAAAAGTGAAATCATTACCCCTTTCCCTTTTCTTCTTTTCAGCTGATTTTGGAGACTATAACCAGTTTGATTCTCAAGATTTCCTCAGAGAATATGTGTTGTTTCCTATGGTAAGTATGATGTCCTTTTTCTCAGTGAATTTTCTGCCTTCTTTGGATGTTTAATTCTTTCCTTTGGAAATCTCAGGGTATTTGACACACACACATTTCCTGGGGAGGAAAGTCTATGAATTTGTGAAGTATGGACAATTTTGTAAAACAATGAAAAAGAAAAGATGATGCTTCTTCCTTCCTTCTCAAGACACTTCTCGGCCCCCCCCCCCACCCCCCACCCCAGTGCCATTACCACTACACTGTGATTTTGGAGACTATAACCAGTTTGATTCTGAAGATTAAAAACAGAGCTCTCAGTATCTGAACTCCTCTCCCCCCACCCCCGATTAGAATGTCAGCTTCATGGTCCTCAAGCTGGGACCCTCTCTCTTCTGGCATTTGGCCTGTGCTCATAAAAGTCTGTTGAATGAGTTGTAAAGCGAAATGCCCATTCTTGGGTTAAATTAGAGATGAGGCTAGGTTTTAATCCCTGGGGAATGTTTGATTGTTTATTTTTTTGGTAGTTTTGGGGTAAATGAGAAGAGTTTTAATGAGAAAGGATTAAGACAGTCGAAGAGCCCTGTTAGGTCAGAGCTCTGCCCACTCCAGCGTTCTGGCTCGGATTTTGGAAATCGTAATCAGTCTGCACTTACTGTTTTGATTCACTGTTTGGCCCAAAGCACTGACCTGGGTAACAAACCCCCGGGGGACGAAGTTGTATAAGAAACAGTGCTTGTTCTCAGACAGACAATGGAGTGGTTGAGTCAATCGGAAGTTTGCAAAATCCGAACGCAGGGTCAAGTGTATTAAAGCACATCAGGATTTTATGTGGGGAGAGGGTTACACGTGCTTGGGGGATGTCGGAAGTTTACAGGCCAGTGGTGTGTGAGCTGCGTCTTAAAGGATGGGCAGGATTGCAGAGAGGAAGGGAGCAAGGAATGACCTAGACAGAGGCAAGGAGCAGAGGCAGGGTGGGTAAGAGGCAGCTGGCCAGTCGGACTGTCACTCGGTGCAAGAGGGGACCTGAAGGTGGCAGATGAGACCAAAACGTCTGAGGAATTAGATCACATTGGCTCCATCCAGGGGGGTGTAGACCCCATACTTTAAGAGCTGCTGGAGTGGAGCAATGAGACCGTTTGTGGGAGCAGCAGGTCAGATGAGAATCTGTTGTGGTGTTCTTGGCAGGAGATGTGAATTAAGTGTGAGCAGTGAACAAAGCAAAGCAAGAGATGTTTTGGAAGTAAAATGGGTAGAACTTGGTATCTAACCGGCTGTGGCATCAGGGAGAAAGTCGGGTGTCTGGTGACAAAGGTTTTGAGAGCCTAGGAGAAGGTAGGCGGCAGTTATTACCTATAATCAGTGCATGGGATGAATTTAAATTGGTCCAAAACTGACCTTATTTTTGGAAGTTAGGGGAATCCTGCATGATGTCTAGCTTTGCATGAATAGCTTTATCCTTATGCATTTTCCCTCTAAGAAAACAGCAGTTTTCTGTGCCAGGCCTGCTCTTTTTTATGCCTTACTAATCTACCGTTAAATCAACCTCCATTCGGAGAGATTACCGTGTTACTCAGCACAGAGACTCTTAACAGGATTTAGTGTCTATGTGCCTGAATCAACATCTCCGACATCTCAGAAGCTCCCTGAAAAGCCAGAGTGTTCTTCAGGATGCTTGGCGGGAGGGAAGTGAAGCTCGTACCTTAGAATTTTAGAACATGTGCATTTTTAGTCTCAGATGGAGGCAATGAATTAGGTTGATAGCTTTCTACAATTTTTTCCCCCCACCTTTCTCTCAATAACCATCTTGATCACAGAGCCTCTGCTTGGGTGCTATTTAGAATTTTCGAAGGTGGCTATCAGCAGGATGTTTATGAGTTTGTAGATGGTACAACGCCTTGGCAAGTTAAAGAATGAAGCAGTAAAGACATTACTTTGTGCATCGCGCCTTTTTTAGGATATGACTATCTCCACTGGGCTCTGAGCACATCTGATATTTAAACGGCATAGGCCTTGCTCCGTCTCACCACAGACAGACAAATACTGATGTTATTCTTGGATCAAAAACTTCCCTCTTCAGGGTAGTAGCTAGTAGTGACCCATTGGCTATTTACATTCAAATTTAAATTAATTAACATTTAAATTTAGAATCTAGTTCCTCAGTTGCATTAGCTCTATTGAAAAAGCCCCCAATAGCCATATGTGACTTGTGGCTACCGTGCCAGAAAGCTGGGCTACAGAACACCCCATCCTCGCAGGCAGTCCTGCGGGGCAGGCTGAAGATCCTGCGGCGAGGAGCTGGCGTCCTCACGTACATCTGAATCAGGAGCATTCCTAGGCCTTGCCATCAGTCATGCATCTTCACCGCCTCCCGCTCTTGTCCTTGACACACTGTGGCCTGTGGTCAGGAGGTTCCGAGTGTACGGGTCAAGCCTTCTTTGTGCCCACATCCTGTCTGGGCCACTTACTGGCTGTGTGAACTTGAGCAAGTTATTTAACCTTTTTTTTTTCATCTAAAAATGAGGATAACAAGCCCAGTTTGATCATGAAGATCAAAGGAGAGAATGCCTGTGAGGTGCTTAGTTGACAGGTGGTAAATTCACAGTGTTTATTAGTTGCCGTCATCATCATCACATTAGCATCATTATTGTTACTTCTAGCTTTATTATTCTGTTTGCATTGTGCAAGGAGAGGGGTGCTGAAGACTGTGCTTACAGTAAAACATTCCTGTAAGCAGACAGAGGGCAGGCAGGTGGTGCACTCGGTCACCAACCAGCTTTGCACAGCTAAAAACTCCTGTTTGACAATGTGAAACTTACATGCTGCATGTTGAGTTGAGTTTAATAAACATTTACTGATCACGTTATATTGAGAGGGTATCAGCTGCATTGTGTAAAAGCCCTGCGATAGTCCCTGGAAATGACATGGAGAACAGGTGACCCTTGGGTGCCTAGAATCCGGTAGAGGGAGAGCGACTGGGACAGAGGATACGATGAGTGTACACATAATTTTAAGAAAGACATAGGCAGACGAGGTAAGGGCTCTAAGAGAGACACAGAGTGGGACAGGTAGGCCCAGGGGAGGTAAAGTTGACATCCAGCTCCGGGAAATACGGACGCCCTGCCACTGGAACGGTACCTGAGAGGCGTCCTGAAGGACTGGGTGGCATTTCACAGGATGTGGTGTGATGGGTCAGGGTGGTTCTCCCGGCTAGGTCGGCACAAGTGTGAGTGGAGATGTAAAAGCAGCCTGTCTTAGGAAAAGGGGTTTGCCTGGGCCCTTGAGCCATGGAGAGAGGAGGTCTGCAAGGGAAGGCTGGGTCCCTCCCAGCGGAGTGGTCTGAATGCCAGGCCCAGGTGTTGACCTAATTGAGCAGGCAGTGGGGAGCCACGGCAGGTTGTAAACTTCCTGCTTGGTTCCACTGGAGCTTTCAAAGAGAAGAATGCATTCCTTTGGTGGGGGAGGGCAGCTGGGATGAATGGCTGTGTTTGATCTTAGAAAGTAACCGAATTTGTCAAATGGCATTTCTGCAGCAGAGAAAAGAACAAAGGTAAACACACAGGGTGCTCCACAGGTGTGCGGCTGTGTACAGGCACGCTCGCTGCCACTTTTCATCGGCACGGGGCCACTCTCGCAGTCCCCGTGGCGGGGCCCATACCTCAGGGAGGCCGGGACACAGACTGAGGCTGTCGAGTGAGGACAATAGCAGAGGGTACCTGTGGACGTGTCGTCCTTTCAAAGAAGGAAGCAGAGGTTCAATGGAGCACTTTTTGATCTTCACATAATCTTTTATTTTATTTTATTCTATTTGCCTCAGGCCTTTTATTAGCTTTTCAAAATTAGGATCGGGTGTTCCTACGACTCAATGCCTAGATGCACACACAGAGCTAAATCTAAGCCATGTGGTGTCTTTGTTACTCCACAGCATAAAACTGAAAATGTTGAGCTTGTTTCCTACCAAGGCCTGGAGTCATTTCAGTGGATGGCTAAACAGGAAACGGCAAATTAATCAGTTAACACATGAAAAATAAGAACTGCTAGTAATTCTCTCCATCTTCTCTAAGGCTTCTCATGACCATCTGCAGAGCTAAGAAATCCAGGGTATAGTTACATTCCCATTCTCCAGCTCTAGAAAATGCTGAGTTTAATGCTTTCATAATTGAAGATAGGATATTTCTTTGTAGTTTTGAGGCATACCTTTTTGGGGGTAGTGTTTCATCAATGAAAAGTTGTTAAATTGGAGGTGATCTTTATATAAATGGTACTTTAGAATCAAGAGAATGAGGCATTTTGGATGTTTCCTGCCCAAACATCGGCCGCATACCCCCACCCCCAATGTTTGGACGAGCCCCAGAGGGCCTCACCAGGACACACAGCACAGGGCCCCTTCTGACAACCCCTCGGAGCTCAGAGGAGAGTGGTGCACATCTGTACCCTGCTTAGTGCTGGGAAGGCTGGAGGCAGCTGGCCCCATAGCTTGAGCCTCCCCAGACCACCACAAGCTCTAGAATTGCTGTGTGTTAATGCCTCAGGAGCCAGTTCTCTGGTCCCCCTGTCTGGGATATATTCCTCTAGACTCCATCTCTCCGTCGCAGACAGAGCTTTGCTGGTAAATGTTTAACAAGCCCTGTAAACACTCCCTGCAGCACTGAAGGGGAGTTGGGGAGAGACGTGAGTAATTGGCTCTAATTCCATGGGAGCTAGCTCACCACCAGTCCTAGGGGCCTGGGTTCCAGTTGGCCGGGACACCATCTGGTCAGCTACACAGCTGTTACCTGACAGATATCCCTGGAGGCATGTTAGCTGTCCTGGCCTCTTTGACTCCCAAAGGCTCCATCAAGTAACGTTGGGATGAGCAGGTGGCTATGACTTGGTTTGCTGGTGTCGTGGTGGTGGACAGAGAGGCCAGGTGGCACAGTCCCTTCCTAGCTCAGCTTTTGAAGGCATGATGCCCTGGAAACTCATCTGGTTAAAGACATGTACGTATTTAGAGAGCATTTTCAATAAAAGTGAGTCTGAGAGGCAGGCAGATAGCGAAGACGCAAGTGAATGAAGGAAGAGCTATTCCCAGACCCTAGATAATTCAGGTGGCAACCCCAAATATGCTTTAAAATAGGCTAACTTACAGTGGGGAGCCACATTAGAAAAGTAAAAATGAACCCCCAGCCCTGAAAAGTACAGCCTTGAGTTCAAGGGAGTAAAGGGGGGCCTGAGGAAATGAGGCCAGTGGGGATGCCTACAGACGGTGGAAGCAGAATAATAAATGACCTTCGCTGCATTTTGTTTTGTTAGGATTTGGCCCTGGAAGAGGCTGTGCTGGAGGAGCTGACACAGAAGGTAGCCCAAGAGCACAAAGCCCACAGGTAAGGCCGGCCAAGGGCAGGGCTGCCCGGCCCAGCACACAGCCGCTGTCCCGTCCATGGCAGGAGGCTTTTGGCCCCCCACCCCCAGCCCCTGGCTTGAGTCCACCCAGCTTTATTTCTTTCAGCCTGTGGTCCAGCTCTGCTCTGAGAGGGGTGTGTAGATCTGTGCTGCTTGTCTTCCCTCCCTCTCCCCCTGTCTTTTTTTTGTTCTCTCTTTCTCCCTTATATTTCCCCATTTCTTCCTCTGTACCTGCAAGCCCACACAGATGTGGAGTTGGTGGCTGGGAGAATTTTTCTTTGTGACCTTCCTAAAAGTCTCTTGCCAGGCCTGGGAAGCCTGGACTGCTTGTGCTAAGAGTGACGACAGAAAAGAGCTACTTTGGGTGGGAAAGTGAAGATCACGAGGGTAGAAGGTGGTGACTTTAAGAAAGCCCAGAGCGCTTGGTGTCTGGACTGCTTGGAGCTCTTCGGAAACAATGGGAAACAGGCACCCTTCTCTTTGGGAACAATGGGAAACCGACACCCTTCCCTTCCGACCTCAGAGGGTCTGTGCAGTGGTCCTAGGGTCTCTCATCTTGGCCACTTGGCTCCCAAAATATCAGCCTCATAAACTTTTTATTGTTTTTTCCTTTAAAGTTTTAATAGTTGCGATGTTTTTCCCAGGTGGGAGAGAAACTTTTTTTTTTAAAGCAGGCAGCGTTATTTTTAGGGGCGTCTGAAAGAATGATTTAGGCTTTACAGGGCTGTGGCTCTTCATTAAATACTTCACCTTCCTCTTATTACTGCCTGGCAAACACAGGGCTACGGGGGAATATGTTAATGAGTTACTTCACCCTGCACCTGCCCTCATGGTTAGGTGGTGATTGCTCTTCCCAGAACAGCAGCTAAACCACAGCTCTGGAATGTGCCATCGGGAGGGTGGGATCTTCCCCTGACTTGGTTCGCCCTTAACTGTTTCCTCCTTTCGTGCTTTTTGGTTTCAGTGGAATCCTGCCAGCCGAAGCTGAGCTCATGTACATCAATGAAGTGGAGCGTTTGGATGGATTCGGGCAGGAAATCTTCCCTGTGAAGGTAGCATATCCTGGCCTGGCCTGGCCTGGCCTTGGGTCAGCCTTCTGAGAAGGGCACGGGCATTTGGAAAACCGGTGTTGATAGCAGCAGGCCGGCTTGGCTTTCTGTCTGCCACGTGGCATTAGTTGGCAATCAGCTTACTTGAGTAAAGCAAAGATTTTTTTGTAACTAAGAGATTTTGAATCTTTCCATGGATTTCGGCAGTCTGAGTGAGTGCCAAACACCAGCCAATCCTGCATGGTGAAGGGAGCAAGGCACACCTCCAGTCTCACCAGGAGCTGAGGAGCTGAGGTCATCTGTGCCTAATAGAGAGACCCCCCCCCAGGTTTCTGCCCCATACTTAGCCTCGCGCCTCTTCTTTTACGCTGGCACAGAGATGGTTTCTGGCACAGAGTGAAACATTTCCTTTACGCACTCATGCTTTCTCTCTCCCGTCCTATAGAGCCTCAGAGGTGGGCGCTCTCTGGAAACTACACCCAGGAATCTCTTACAGTGTGTCACCTCCTTTGCAAAAAAATCCACCTCCTGAAGTGAGTGTGGTGGGGATTGTGGTGCACAGACGTTTATAGAGCTGAGCCCGTGACCCAAACTCATTTTCCCCTCTCTGCTTACCAACTTTGCGAAGGATGGAGTTTTTATCAGAAACCTAAAGCAACGGGCACATTTCAGCAGTCTGGGAGCCGTCTGCCGTTTGAGCACAGACGCTCCGCTGCAGACTGGCCCCACGGCCTGCTTTAGACGTGTTCTGTTCCTCCTCTGTTGTGCATTTGCCATTTGCCTTAATGAGAACCGCCCGTGTGCATCCAGCGGAATTGCGCGGGGTGGCCGCAGCTTGCGGAAAGGGCTAAATGGCTCTTTTTCAGATTTGTTTAATTTTCTTTTGCTTCTCTCATGGCCGCCCTTTGTAGGGCTGTAATCCATTTTCCTTGCAATAATGCGTTCGAAGCCATCTGCATCCCACTTACATTTCAGCAGCCCATAGATAGTCGTGATATTTTGGGTCCTGGAAACAGAGTAGACTTTTCTCCACTCCTAGAAGACTGACTCCCAGTCCCTGGAAGTTGGGGGTTTTGTTGTGGTCATTTGCTTGCTTGTTTTTAGTGCTTCTGAATTGTGGGAAGCAGGGGCAGTGGAGGTAGTGCTGAAATCCACTGTGCTTGGTTCCGATGAGCTTTCCAGTATGTTCTTTAGTGGGAAAGTCCAGAGGGGACACTGTACCTTACTGCGAGTAGGCAGGCAGGCATTGCTGACTCACAGCCTGTGGGCGTCAATTAGCTGGGTTTCTTTTTCCGTTTTCCTCCCCCCCCCACATATCTGTTCATGACTAAGGTGACCACCTACAGACCACATGATTCCTGGCAACCCAGAGGTGATGGGTGGGTCAGCGGTACCAGTGGGGCAGTGACGCGGCTGGCACCGAGACAGTGGGAAAGCAGCAGGCAGGACAGTGTGCAGGGACAGACTGTGGTGAGGCAGGCCCTTTGGGTTAGTTGACCAAGTAAATACGTATAAAACCAGGTGATGGGGGATACATCCCAGGGGAGAACCTTTCCACTTAGTGGGGGCTTTTCCGTGAGTGCTTCCACAAAAATTCTCAAGGTTGGAGAAGGCTCAGTTCATTTCCCGACAGGTCTGCCCGCCTCTTCCACAAACACGGGTGGGGCGGCTGCCTCGGTCCCTCCTGTAGTGTCAGAGCTCGTGGCCCTGGGCAGTGCGCTCTGGAGTGAGTCAGAGTCTGCAGCCTCGATCCTCGACTGAGTTCAAGGTCGAGGCCTTCGGTGCTGACCAGGGCAGTGCCTCAGGCATCCGTTCTGAGATTTTCCCACCGCCCCGCCCTGGCGATCGGCTCTTCCTGCGTCCCCATCACCACGGGGCATCGCGCCGATCTGCTGGGAGAGTGCCAGGGCAGCCCTTCCGAGAAGTTTTCTTTCTCCTCCCGTCTCCACTTCACCTGCCTTCTTTTCACACGTAGATTTTCCTGTTGTGTAACTTCCCTCTTCGTTTCTCATAATAACAAGGTGCCCTTTTCCCTTCCCAGTTCTTTCTGTCCCAACTCTTTCTGCTTTGGCCACCAGCAGTGTCTTACCTTTCTCCATCCCCGGTAGGAGACTCCTGTTACCATGTTAGCTTGGGTGGGCTGAGAAGAGATTACTGAGAGGGGACACCAGGCCAAGCAGATTGTGGATAGTGAAGTCTACAGTCCACGTGCCCTCCCATGTTCACAAAGCTCTCAACCAGTGTTTAGCATCCCACCTGGGCCATGATGCGAAGCATCACCCTACACGATGCCCTAATAAGAACCACAGAGGTCAACACAATGAGAGCAAAGCCTAGAAGACAGAGAGTCTGTAGGGTGAAGAACTTCCTGCCCAAAGATACCATCCTGTCAGTCTCAGACAGAGATAAACATACGTGTGTGTGTATGTGTATGAATTACCTCCTTGGAGGAATAGATTGCCTTTAAAAAGGAACATTCAGAAAATAAAATGACTCAAATTAAAAGTATGATATCAGAAATGGAAAACTTAATAGGTTAGAAGATAAAATTAAGAAAATCTCACCAAAAAATAAAGTAGTGGAACTTGGGAGGCAGAAGATAAAATTAGGGGACCAGCTTAGGATGTTCAACATCTGAATAATAGGAGTTCTAAAAGGAGTAAACAGAGGAAACAGGATGTAGTAATTCGAGAAAATATCCCAGAACTGATGAATACGAGGCTCTAAAGTAAAAAGCCAAGCTTAGTAGGTTCCTATAAGACACACACTAGGGCTTTAAGTGGTGGAATCTGGTGCTTCTCAGGGAGAGGAAATTGTGGGGACAGGTCTGCCGTGGCTTCTTTTGAAGAACTCTAAAGAACATTCAATTCTTCAAACTATGTGCATATATAATCGATTGCTCGTGGGTAATAGGCATGTATAATCAGGCTATGTGCATGGACAATTGGGATTTAAGAAACAAAAACTAAGGTAAAAATAGATACTAATAGATGTTCATGAAAGAAAATCTGGACTGCCAACAAATCTGAGAAAATCCTAAAATTCCTTTACACAGGAAATATGTCGTGACAAACTGAGAAAAATACATACATAATACATTAGGAGGTGCAGTGTAGCGCATCCCTTCAGGATCTAGTTGCCTGATTGCTGTGGTGCTGCTGTGATTCATTTTTCATTTATGGTGTAGAAGCTGGGCGTGGTCCCCAAGGGCTGTTGCAGCCCATGGCTGGGTGCTGCCAGACTGCTGGGGATCTGTTTCATCACAGCTACCTTTTGTTCACCTTTACAGGACAATCATGGAAACAGTGTGCACCTGGGCATTTTCTTTATGGGGATTTTCGTGAGAAACAGAATTGGAAGACAAGCAGTCATACACAGGTAGTCTTATTTGCCCTTTGTCCTTGATCTCCTTGAGGAACTTGAGAAAAACCCACCGAATAGCAAAGTTATACAAATGATTGAGTCCGACAAAGGGATCAGAGTGGGCGCTTCTCAGCTCAGTTCAGATCAGCCCTCTGGGGGATTTCAGGGGTTGTGGAGAAATTCATCTCACTTTTCCTGGAGGCCTGTTTGGGAGTGGGGGTGGGGGGAGCCTTCTTCCCACCGGACGCCAGGAAGTTCACTCCCGAACCCCACCGAGCCAGGAGAATGGGAACTACATTTTATGAGCCTGGTTGGAAACAGGCTCTCCAGGTGTCTCTTGCTGATTACCTTTGCTGGGATACCCATGACCGGTCATGAAATTCAGACTGGCTGCTTCCCCTTGTCCTGCACCCTGGGCCTCACCACAGGCGGTAGAAAAGTGCAAGCTAGTCTTTCTATTCACAAAAGGGGTTTCGTTGTAAAGGGGTGTTTTGAAAAGGCAATTGATTTGTTACAAATTAAAGGTCTTTGGTACTTTTTACTGTTTTGACCCTTTAACCCTTTTTTTCATTTAACACACATAGAACCAATATAGGGGTGCATCCGAGTGTCCCTTCAGTTACACGTCAGTGAGCCTGCTTTGTATTGATGCCCATAGATTCCATGTAGCATCAGTGAGCTTAAAAAAAATTGGATGCTTGCTTTTATTTACAAGGGAATATGGCCTGTTATTTTTGGGAAGAGCAGCTTTCCTGTGTGTGTGTCTGACAGGCAGAGCTGTGCATTAGGGCCCATGATCAAAGACAGGTCTTAGAGGGAAAGCACATTCCACCCCCTGGAAGTAAACCTGGGTCAGCCACCTACTGTCTGGGTCAGCAGTTGCTGCAGGTCATTTTGAGAAACTTTTCCTGCCAAAGGCTTCCTAATAGACTTTTATGTCCTCCTAGGTCCCCATCCTGCCATTATTTTTTTTAAAATATGTTTTTATTGATTTCAGAGAGAGGAAGTGAAAAGGGAGAGAGAGATAGAAACACCAATATGAGAATCATTGATTGGCTTGCCTCTTGCACACCCCCTTCTGGGGGATCGAGCCCCCAACCCAGGCATGTGCCCTGACCGGGACTTGAACAGGTGACCTTTCCGTTCATAGGTTGATGCTCAACCACTAAGCCATGCCGGCTGGGCCATTATTTTTGCCCTTTACTTTCTCTTGCTCCTTGTATAGAGACATCATTGAAGCGTGAGTGGGGAGAGAGGTCTTCTGGGCTACAGAATAAACTTGACTTTTCGATATATTTAGTCAACTCCATCGGCCTACAAGAAATTATAAAGTAACTGAGTAAAATATAGAAATATGTGCAGAGTTGTAACTATAACATTTTATGCCTATTTAAAGCTCTCCAGGCATTTTGTCCCACATGGTTCTCCATAGCACAAGAGAATAAATATCTCATTGAACTGATAACCTTCCAATACTTGCCCAGTGTTCATTTCAAGGCAGTGGTGGTGATTTCTCCATAGCTAAGTCAATGCTTTATTTATTATTTTGCTTGAGCCTGGAGAAGGAGACAAGCCTTGCATTGTAGCTATCGAGGTTAAATGGAAGAAAATAGCAGTTTGAAAGTTGGCTGATCATAAGCCACTCACAGGATGTGTTCAGTCTCCTTAGGAACTGCTTCCAGACCTTTTCCTTCAGCACTTGTCATGAAACCCCTTACAAGGTGGGAATTTATTTCTACGATAATGTCATGTTAGTCATGCCACCAGATGAAGGCATATGGTGGAGTGAGGGGTGGATTCAGAGTTTTGGCAGTTGACTTGAAGGAATGGAGCCAGAGGAAACCAAATAGCTCTTCTCTCCAGAGACATTCACTGAGAAGCGTGTAGCTCTGAGTCCAGGTAGATGTGATCTAATGGGATTGTAAGTTGGCAGGGAGCTGTGCTGAGCACCTGTGGCCAGTGTGGCTCCAGCAGATGTACGTAAACACAGTTGGTACTGGTGTCATGGAAAGGTGATTGGAGGAAAATCTGGAAACCTCAGCTATAGAAATCATCCATCCCTGATGAGCAGGGTGAATGTGGCTAAGTCATGTACTCATTTGTGCTTAAATTGCTTCATCTCCAAAGTGGAAACAGAAATAGCTGCCTTATCTACCTTAGAGAGTTGATCAAAGAACCATACTCTATACAGATGGGAAGCAATATTACTTTTAGTTCTTTCAGCAAACATTTAGTGCATGCTGTGTGCCAGCTCTGTGGGTCAGTGCTTGCAATGCAGAGATGCAGAAACTCTACCCAGGGCGTGGGGCCTGTGGTCTAGGTCTGTCTCCTTAGACAGCTAGTCACAGAAGTAAGCGATCGTAATGCAATATCGTAACTGATAGAGGGACAGCACGGGGTTCTTTCCTAGCATGTGGGTGGTTGGGGATGGGGAAGGGCTTCTGGAGAAGGCCACTCCTGAGCTGAGTCTTAAGGGAACCCTCCAGGCAGAGGGGAAGTGTAATGAGTTAAAACACGATGGAGTTAAGTCAGTGGACAGGGATTACAGGTTGGGGCACAGAGTGGAGGGTAGGTAGTAGTGAGAGATGGTTAGAAATGGGCTCCAAGTGGGAGGGGAGGCAGTAGCTTCCCTCCCCTTATCTGGTGGTTATTTCTGTGTATCACACTTTAGATAGGTCTCCATGAGGAAACAGAAGGATTGTGTGGGTTTAGTTCACAGCAATGCAGGCATGTTAAACACTCACCTCCTAGGCATTTTTCTGGGTGACATATCAGTAATGTACATTACAGCACAGGATCCATGTGGGTTCTTTGCCTAGATTCCGGGAACATCTGGCCTTCAAATAATGTTCCTCCATCATTAAAAGCCGGGATCACGAGAAATACCCCATCAGTTTGGAAACATGAGTAACAAGAAGAAGGCCCTTGCAAATGTCCCTCCGACTAGTTAGGGAGGAAACAATACTTCATGGACAACAGCATCTAGATATAGTTCACATAGGATTTTTAGCTGTTTAAATGGAGGCGTGTTTTTTTCTGCCTTGAGGGAAGGAACGTTTCACTTTTGAAAATAGAGCTAAGTCGTCATTTATAAAATTAGACTCAGCAGTAGCCAGGGACCCTCCTGTGCAGATTCATAAATGCATGGACCTTCTTGGGGCTAACACAGTTGTCTTTCTTTTGACCAGGTGGAACGATATGGGGAATATCACGCATAACAAGTCGACCATTCTGGTGGAGCTCATCAACAAAGAAGAGACTGTGCCCTTTCACACGGTAAGCAAGACGGGCAAAGCGGGGTGCGACGGGCGGCTTGCTTTCTTCCTTCTCAACTCGTGACATCCTTTCCTTGCTCTCCATACCTTGAGAGAGTGAATATTCCATTGAACCGAAACTTCCAACCCTTGCCCAGTGCTGTCATTACTCGTTCCAGGATAGTGGTAGTGATTTCACGTTCAGAACGCCTGCTTCCCAATCTGAGGTTTGACTCGGATTTGGGTTCCTCCACCTGCCTTATTTGTGATGGATTGCATTGTCTGTCTGGCAGGCTGCTTTCCTCAGCACTCTAGTTACAGCCCTCATCATTAACCTCTGATTCTATCGCATGGCATTTTCTTTTGCTGTCTGACCTGGATTTTCTTTCCCATCATAGTCCAAGCCTTGTCCGAAGTCAGCTGAGCAATGGCCCTTCTGTTGAGGGCCTCCTCGAGAGCCAAGGCTGTTCCTGCATCTCCCTGCCTCTCCTTCAATGATGCTTTGGTACTCATTCCGTGCTCTGCCTTGGTTCATTCATTTATTTATTTTTATTTTTTTAAATATATCTTTATTGATTTCAGAGAGAGGATGGGAGAGGGGGAGAGAGAGAGAGAGAAACATCAATGAGGAGGGAGTCATTGATCAGCTACCTAGCCGGCAACACGGGCATGTGCCCTGACCGGGAATCGAACCTCAATCGCCTGGATCCTAGGTTGACGCTCTACCACTGAGCCATGCTCGGCTGGGCTCATTCATTTCATTCATTTATTTTTAAAGCCCTTGGTTTGGAATTATGTGAAACATGCCAGTTCATCACCATAACCCCAACGCCTTGGGCATAAAAAGTCTTTAGCAGACAGTCTTGTCTTGTGATCCTTTGGTGGCCTTCATGTGCGTGGCTGCCCCTGAATTTCAGCACGTTGGTTTGTGGCTCGGGGTGTTATTTTGTGATTGACAGGAAGGGAGGAAGGGGTGTGTCCCTGTTTAGAGGAATCCTTGTCAAATGTGTGTATCATTGAATAAATGTTTATTTTTTTTCTCCGTCTCTTCTTTCCCAAGGATGATATTGAAAATGCCAAGTACATTTCTCGGTTGTTTGCTACACGGCACAAGTTTTACAAACAAAACAAAATCTGCACTGAGTAAGTAAACGCCTCACGCGCCCCCTCCGCGGATGGTTTGGTCGGATTCAATTCATGTGCTTTAGGGATGTTGTAGATTGCTTTTTCCGTTCACTCTTTTCCCTTGTTCCTCGTAGAAGCTAAAGGAGTATGTTAAAGCCGGGCGGGAGGGAGAGAGCTTAAATGATGGAGACCGTGTGGTGTAGTTAGTACCTGTGCCTACAGAGCAGATAATTCACAAATTGACTGAATGTTTGACTGCCTGGATGGCTTGGCCCACTGTCACCATTAGTGCCTTTCCAACCTCCGCGATGAGTTTGGAGGAGCCAAGCGGTTCGTTCCCAATTTGCCAGGGTGCCCCTTCGTGTCAGATGCAGAGGATGTTCAGAAGTGTGTGACACAGTGACGAGCCAGCTTGAAAGAGAAGGAGCTGCTGTCATCCTCAGCCCCGTTTCGCTTACACAGTTGGGTAACCCTGCGTGTGCTCCTGGGTCATGTCATCTCCCTGTAAATGAGAGGCCAGGGTAATTAGAGGAAGACTTGGAGGACACTGATAGATGTCACCAATCCGTGTGCGTGTTTTAAGCTTCATTTGGAAATAAAGATGATAAGGGGAGTCTGATGAGGGAACTTAAATGTGACCTGACCTTGGATACAGCGTGCTGGGGCTCTCGCTAATGTTGCCTTTACCTTGATTGCCTTCAAAAGATGCTCCTCAGCAGAGTACATCAGTGGTTGGGGCGCCCAACGTGTTTAATTTTGTTTCAAAGAACTTCGGGGATGTAAATGCAAGGGAAGGACTGCCTTTCCACTCCCCCAGTGGACACATCCAAGAGCGTGCAAGTGTGGCCCTAACGCGGTTCCTGCTGGAGAGCGCATTTTAGAAGCGCGTCATCGGGCCCTGCAGACCCTTTTCTCTACACGGTGGAGGCCCTTTCAAAGCAGCCGCTGCAATTGGCCACTGTCAGAGGCTGGAAGCGTGTTTGACAGCATTAGATCTGCCAGCCAAGTCTGCACATGTAAATCAGAAGAGCACTGAGCGGGGAGCGGCAAATTAGGAAGCCAGAGCTGTCTCCCGAGCGCGCACATGCCCACGCCGGTCTAGCGGGCAGACTCCCTCTGGGTCCTTTCCTTGCAGCTCCACTTTGCTGTTGCCTTTCATTTGTGGGGGTCCCCTTCACATTAACAAGAATTCTGTAGTCAACTTCTGTGAGGCGAATTAAAAAATACGTGGAGAAGCGAAATTTACTCAAATCAAATTCTGGTTTGACCATTTCTCAGCAAGTGGATTTACTATAAAATTTATTATTTGTATTTTTTTTGGTAGTCTTCTCTTAGAATATCGGTGAACGTCACGTATTAGACTGAAAACTAAGGAAATTATATCTTTCCTTTCTACTTTTGTAATAACCATTCCTTTCTTCTTCCTAACTAGTTATGGGAGGTTCCTAACTTCTTACCTGATAAAAACTGGGACTCTCTTAAAACTGCACCCCCCCCCCCACACACACATACACAGTAAATTCCGAATACAGCTTCAGAGTCTTAGTACAAGCTACATTAAGGCCTGGGACATCCCTCTGGAGTTTTATAAAACTAACATCATCTTAACAGCATCCCTCTCGAGAGGTCTCCACTCTCTGACTTCTCTCACACAGTTACTGCTTTTCACCTCCCATACAGCTCCAGGGACTGGTACCAATATTTCTTGACTTGGTTAGAAAAAAATGTAGAGAGGAGAGGCAAGAGTGTCTAACAGTAGGTCTAATAATATTGTATTTGGCCAGTTTAAAAAATCCAATACTGCTATATCGTTTTTATCATTTCATTAAAAAAATACATTTTATCACCAAAAAGGTAGGAAAGGTGAAATATCAGAATAAGGAGAGTGCTTTAAAGTGAAGAAATTAGGTTGATGGCCAACTCTATATGTCCTGTTTTAATTATTATTTTAACGGTTTCAGTGAGGATAGTGGAAAATGTAATTCTTTTTTTTTTTAAATATATCTTTATTGATTTCAGAGAGAGGAAAGGAGAGGGAGAGAGAGATAGAAACATTAATGATGAGAGAGTCATTGATCAAGCCTGCAACTGGGCATGTGCCCTGACCAGGAATCGAACCCCGATCGCCTGGATCCCAGGTCGACACTCAACCGCTGAGCTACGCCCGGCCGGGCTGGAAAATGTAATTCTGGAATTTGGGGTTTATTTCTCAAAGGCACCTTTGATTCGATTTCTTAAGAACTTGATAACACTCTTAATCCCCACTCATTTTTCTCTCTACATTAAAAAAAAATCAGATTGATTCTCAGTCTGGAAAGGATCTGATCAGATGAATATTTGCAATACGTATGATCTTAATTAAAAGTACCTTTATACCTCAAACATATTTAATTTATTTGGGATTTTTATTGTTTCCTTTTACTGGCAGTATTTTAAGAATATTTTTCTTCTTGTTTTATTATGAAAGATTTTACACATACACAAAGGTACAAAGAATACAGTTTTTAAAAATCCATGTAATAACAATGGTAAAATGTTTGCCTTTCTTATTTCCCTCATAATCTTTCTTTAGAAATAAGCCTCATTCTTTTAGTTGGACTTCCTAAACTTTTTGTAAAAGTACAGTATGTCCCAAACATTTGGAAGATAAAGAATAAAAAAGGAAATCGGAATGGTCCTTAGATTGACCACCCAGAAATAATGCTTATGTTTTGCTGATAGTTTTCCTCTTTTCTCCGTCTCTTGTCTGTCTTGTATCTAGGAACTAATAACCATCCTTATTTTTCACCTTTTTCTGTAGACAATCAAATTCTCCACCCCCCATCAGACGCCAGCCCACCTGGAGCCGATCCTCTCTGGTACGTATAAAATATTCAGCAATCAAAAGTAGCCTCTCTGTTGGGTATGGAGAGTCCTTTGTTGCTAATTTGAGAGGAGAGGTGACTAGGGCATCATGCCCAGGTGAGAACGCAGAAGGGCATCTGTCTGCCAAGTGGGCACGATGCACACCCATCTTGTCCTGTGGTGCCCACCGTGGTCATCACTTCTCTAAGTGAGGCTCAGGGTTCAGCCCCATGAGTATAAGTCTTATTCCGGGGTGATGGGACCATGTTCCTTCAGCATGGGACCTACTGTTTCTGTCCATGTGTTCTCATCTGTTGTTTTATCACTGTTTCTGCTTGTTACATGGAGGCATGTCTTCAAACTCCACAAATTCTTTTGTATTCAGTGCCATAGATCGAGCTTAGTACACTAATCAGAAAATGCTGTTTAATTTTTTTTAATTGATTTTATTTTTTAAAGACAGAGAGGAAGAGAGAGAGAGAAACATTGATGGGTTGCCTCCCACATGTGCCCCCCACAGGGAATTGAACCCGCCACCTTTTTTTTGTACGGGACAATGCTCCAACCAACTGAGCCACACTGGCCAGGGCAGAAAATACTTTTTAAATGAGGGGAAATTCAGTAACTCTAGTTGATGTTCTCAGGTAAAGTCTTTGATAGGGAAGATTAATGGCACATTTTCCGATTTTAAGGGCAACAAAATTTTTTTAACTGCTCTTTTCATCATGTGCAAGATGAAACCACAACTCTGATTTCATTACATGTGTTTTGTGTTAGGCCGTGTTTTATTCTGAGGATTACTTAAAGATAACATAATAGGAAGGTGTCAAAGAATTGATTTCCTTTAAAGTTTTCTACTTGTTTTAAGTCATAATTCTTTATTTGGGTTATGATTTTTTTATACATAATTAAAATAAACTCGTGGCCTTTTAATTTTCTAGATGAACCGTTCCTTTGAGTTGATAGGAAAATAAAATTGGATTTTTCTTTATCACAATGTATACAGGGTATACAAGAATTGCATATCTTTAACTTGTCTTTTAAAAAGAAAGTTTTGAGGAATTTATTTATTTTTTTGGGGGGGAAATGCATAGACATGAACTCCTAGAATTCTAGAGTTGGGCCATTCTATCAGCACGTAGTAGTTCCTGAGTACCCATGTGAGTGTTACCGATCTCGACAGTAAGCACAAAATCTCACACGGGGTCCTTGATTTGGAATCAAGGGTTCCCTCTGAGCTCTTCCCCTGGCGTAACAGTAGATTTGTTCATGGCACTGCTTCCCTTAATCTACTCCTTTGTTCATGCTATTTTAATTTTCCCTTCTTTAGACTGCACGTGTCTTTATTCGTGAGATAATTTTTCCTTTATGTCCATGGAACACCATGGGAGGCAAACAAAGTATTCTAAGGCTTTCTAATCTCATTCTAAATGTCCAGAGAAGATGCTGAGGCTTTCCTCTGTTATGTGGATGGGGACGGCCTATAGGAAGCAGAAATCCTGGCTTCTCTGTCTCCTCTGCCCTTTAGGATTAAACCATTTCACCAAAAGTTCCTCGGGATGAGAGGAAAGCCAGAGAACATTGTCTCCTCTGGCTTCCCTGCTGATAACCAGGCTGCCTGATTACTCTTCTCTTGCCCTTCTGCTGACTGTATTATAGTCTCTGATTGCTTTTTGTATTAGCAGGTCTAGAAAGAAATAGGATAATATATTAGAATATTTAAGGGATGGAATAAATAAAATAACCCTGAAATGGTATCAGGAGGATTACTTATTGCTATCTTTTGCCAGTTCATAAACAGTACCTTACTTAGCAGATTTTTTTTTTTAAGTAAGAGCAAGAGAAGGCAGTGAACCAACATTGCCTGCCATTTATTTCTATTCCCTTGTATGAATCCCTCCCCACTGTTGTTTTTTTAAGCCTCAAAACTGGTTGTCCTACCCTGGAAAAATTGAGTTGAAATATGTATTACTAAGGAGAGGAAAAATATTTTTAAATTGCAACTCAAAACCCAGCCAAAGGGAGATTTGGAAATATTTAGGAGAGCTGTTATAACACCTTCTCTTTGGTACCCTGAACTTTCTTACATTAATTGCAATTCTTTATTTCTTCTCCCGGATTCTTTTTAACTTTTGGATCCCTTGTTATTATTACCTTCTTTATTTGCCCTTTTGATGCTGAAGCATTATTTGTAGCGGAGGAAATGGTAGATAAGTTATTTACCTAGCTTCAAACAACTTTGGGGAGCGCTCATCTTCCGTAGAGAGACACTGAGAAAGTGTGACCCCTGCTGGCGTTGGCTTTTTTTTTTTTTTGGCTTGATCTCAGCTTTTCTCCGAAAGCAGTCACATTTCAATGAATACCTAATAAGGCTAATTTTAAAATAATCAGATTGAAATATAAGAGATCATCCTTTTTGGTGGTTTACAACATTAAAATTTTTTAGTATCAAAACTATTTCTTCTAACAAACTCTCACCTGGGACCCCAATATAAAAATAAAATGGGTCATGTTTGAGGTAGGGGGAGGGAGGGGCTTGACTTGATTGACTGGAAGCTGAGACCTACAGAAGTTAAATAACTTGCTTTGGATGACGTTAGTAAAATATGATTATATTTTCTTTGTTGGCTCACCAAATATTGAACTCATCTAAGCTTTTTTTTTTTTTTGTCCTTTAAAAGTTTACCTTCCTCTGCAGCCAGAAGTTACTCAGATTGAGTCTAAATGGCCATTTTTAAGAGTCTTATGGAAAAGACTCTTCACTGGAGGGACAAAGGGTTGAATTGGATTCTCTACATTTGGTTCTGCAATGGGAAGGCCAGTATGTGGTCTTGAGAGCTACATGCTCATTGCTGTGGAATACATTTCCGATTTTTACATAAATTGGCAAGTGGGCCCAGTCCATCACTACCCCATCCCTCTTGGAGGTTGATGTGATTCTGTGCACTGGGTCATAAGTGCAGCTCTGGTGATGTGTCCTAGCTTGTGGCTCTAGGAGGGAGGCAGTTTTGAACAGAATGAAACAAGGTGCCCCCTGTTCTCATTACTTCTTACATGGAACCTAATAATATGTATTCTGTGTTATTCCTTGAAGAAAGGCATTGGTTAGACAATCATATACTTTACAAAGTGTTCCCCCCAATATGATTGTCTAACCACTGTGCTGTACACCTGAAACTAATACAAAGTAATATTGAATGTAAACTGTAATTGAAAAATAAAATAAAAAAAACGACGACGACAGTGTCAGTTTTAGATCAGCATTGTTTCATTTAGGGAACAAAAGCAATTTGTTTCTTGGAGATAGTGGGTATCTTTGGTTACACTAAAATTTCTCTGAACGGTTCAGCCTTTTGTAGCCATTGTTAATGTATTTTACTCATGTATGAATTTTTGTTCTAGAAAAAAAGGCGTTGGGAGCTTTGCAAGTGTATTAGAAAATAGATTATAAATAGATGTGCTCATGTTGATTGTCGCCTCTTTGTCTCTCTCACCTTGAACCAGCCTCCGTATTTCTCCCGCCTTGTTTCTCTAGCCCTGGCTTCGTGATGAGGTGGGGGTAGGATCGGGGGGAGAGGGTTGGGCCAAGGGTAGCTGGCCGAGCAGCCCCAGTGCGCTCCCCTGCGGACGCGGGTAAGTGACGGGCACTCGTGCACTCGGCTGGTTCTCCGTGACAGCGGAGGGCCTTTTGGGCGGAGGCCCACCCGCCTGTGCTCTGTTCTCTGTTTCAGCCCCGGCAGCAGCCGTACATCTTGCCTCCGATGCACGTCCAGTGTGGCGAACACTACTCGGAAACACACACTTCGCAAGGTAACTCGGGCTTGCCACTTTCCCTTCCTAAGACTGAGCAGTGAAGAATCCTTTTTTTTTAGATGACGGTGATGCTTTCGCTTTTAATCTTGCCATTGTCTGAGTGGCACCAAGCAGCAGCTTCAACTTATGAAAAGCATAGAATACCATTTACCCCCGAGAGAGAGATTTCCCCAGAGTTGGCTGCAAAGGGAGTTGGGAGAAGACGGTGAGGAGGGCTCTCTTCTCCTTCTCATAAGTGAGCTCAGAGACGGGGGAGTGGCAGCCAAGCCCAAGGGAGCACCCTTCACCCTCGTTGCCGGTGTCGCAAAGCTTGTAACAGTTGGTCAGGTTTTCATGGTGACAGAAACTTGATTGCTGATCAGAAGGCGGTGGCCATGCCTGCCGACATCCTGGCTACCTTAGTTATCTTGTGTCTTTATGATGGCTTAGCAGTCCCTCTGGTAAAGGGTCCTTTTTCATTGTAGATCAGCTCCAAGTACACAGTAACTTCTGATCTGTCGCCCTGTTAAAGTTCTTGGCTTTTTGGCCGAGAGAGCCAGTCCTTTTGCTGAGCCCTGAACGAGAGAACAGGTCCACCCAACGTGGACGCCATGCTTGCTGCCTGATTTCAGAGCTCGTGGCAAAATCGAGAACCTACCACGGGGGCATCTGTTCCAAATGTTCGTTGCTTTCTTTGCTTAGATTCGCTTTTCCTTTTCAGCGTGATTTAAAATGTTCCTTCCGTACGTTGGCATCTCATCCAAGAAATTGTCAGGTTTTACGGAATATGAGGGTGGAGATCGTGGGTTTGCACTTTTTATGACTTATTTCGCTTAAAAGTCCCCCCTCGAGTGTATGAACTTAACTGAAGCAGGACGGTGTGGAGGTTCATGTGCCTTTGTCTGACCTCTTGCAGACAGCATCTTCCATGGGAACGAAGATGCCTTCTACTGCAACTCTCACAACAGCCTGGACTTAAATTATTTAAACGGCACCATCACCAATGGCAGCGTGTGCAGCGTCCACAGCGTCAACTCCCTGAACTGCTCCCAGAGTTTCATCCAGGCATCGCCTGTCTCTTCCAACCTCAGCATCCCCGGGAGTGACATCATGCGGGCTGACTACATCCCAAGCCACCGGCACAGCGCGATCATCGTGCCGTCTTACCGGCCGACCCCCGATTATGACACGGTCATGCGCCAGATGAAGAGGGGGGTCATGCACACGGACAGCCAGAGCCAGTCGCTGCGCAACCTCAACATCATCAACACCCATGCCTACAAGCAGCCGGAGGACCTGGTGTACAGCCAGCCCGAGATGCGGGAGCGGCACCCCTACACTGTCCCCTACGGGCCGCAGGGGGGCTACAGTAACAAACTTGTCGGCCCATCTGACCAGATAAACCCAAAGAATAGCTCAGTGCCCTGCAAGCCAGGGGCCAGTGCCATCTCCCACACAGTGAGCACCCCAGAGCTGGCCAACATGCAGCTCCAGGGCGCCCATAACTACAACACGGCCCACATGCTCAAAAACCATCTCTTCAGACCTCCGCCCCCCTACCCACGGCCCCGCCCCGCCACCAGCACCCCAGACCTGGCCAGCCACCGCCACAAGTACGTCAGCGGCAGCAGCCCCGACCTGGTCACCCGCAAAGTGCAGCTGTCCGTGAAGACCTTCCAGGAGGACAGCGCCCCCGTGGTGCACCAGTCGCTGCAGGAAGTGAGCGAGCCGCTCACGGCCACCAAGCACCACGGCGCGGTGAACAAGCGCCACAGCCTGGAGGTGATGAACAGCATGGTGCGGGGCATGGAGGCGATGACGCTCAAGTCGCTGAACATCCCCATGGCTCGCCGCAACACGCTCCGGGAGCAGGGGCCGCCCAAGGAGGCGCCCGGGGGCCACGAGGTCCCCCAGCTGCCCCAGTATCACCACAAGAAGACCTTCTCGGACGCCACGATGTTAATCCACAGCAGTGAGAGCGAGGAGGAGGAGGAGACCGCGGAGCCGGTGGCGCGGATCCCTGGGCTCCGCGACAACATGGAGTACAGCGCCCAGCTGCAGGCGGCCTTAGCCCGCATCCCCAACAAGCCCCCTCCGGAGTACCCCGGCCCGAGGAAGAGTGTCAGCAACGGGGCGCTGAGACAAGACCAGGTCAGCCTGCCCCCCGCCATCGCCAGAGCCAGGGTGCTGCGGCACGGGCCGGCCAAGGCCATCAGTGTCTCGCGACCCGAGCAGCTGGCCGTCAACGGGTCCTCCCTGGGCCCGTCCATCTCCGAGCCCGACCTGACGAGCGTGAAGGAGCGGGTCAAGAAAGAGCCCGTGAAGGAGAGGCCTGTGTCCGAGATGTTCTCGCTGGAGGACAGCATTATAGAAAGAGAGATGATGATCCGGGTAAGCGCCATCCCCCCGCGGCACTGGGGGCGCCGTTGCGCACGGGGGTCTCCCCGCAGGCACTTCTGCTCCGTGTCCGTGAGAAAGTTCACAGTGGGAGCACGTGCTGTAGACGCCGAGGAAGGGTCGAGGCTCGTTCAGGGAAGGCGTTAGGGATTTAGAGGGTCCCTTGGCATTTAAACAGGTAGTATTTCATTTTACAAAACTTCGTTCTGGCCCCTTCAAATAAATCTTCCATCCCGCGCGTGGATGCTGATGGGCACACGTGGTACAAAGTGCAGCCGTGGAGCTCGGGCGTCCCTGGCTGGTGGTGTGGACATGGGGTCCAGGCCAGCATTTTGCATTTACTCAGGATCAGCCTTCCTGTGTGAGCTGCGAGGACCTCACCTTCTTATACCTGTTGGTATTTTTGTTTTTCCAGAGGAAAACATCGCCTCCCCGCAAGTTAGATATTAAACATCCTTGAGAGCTTTCTGTGTCTGTTGATCTGTATGTCAGGGGAGCTCATCAATATTGACTGGACTGCAATGTGTCCAGCTTGACTTTCAGATTTTTTTTTAATAGATGTTTAACACAAAGCCAAGGAAATTACAATAAATTTGGAAGTTTACCATTGAGCTTCAACTCCCCGTTAAGCTTAGTTTATTAAGAATTCAGATACATGTATGTGAACACACACATATATACATACATACATACATGCGCAGTGGGAGTCAACCTGAAAAGAACAGTAGAGGGCCGGTGTGTAAGGAATCTGGGTTCAGGAATCTAATCCACACCAACTTTATTACTTTAGACAAACCTTAAGAACATTCTCGGCCTCACAGTTTTGGCCATCAGTGGAGTGGTGCTGAGAATTTGGTCTAGGAATAACTTTTTCCACTTTTTGTAAACCCGGAGGGAAATTGTGAAGCATGTGCTTGGGCCTCTGACAATAAAACCTTTTGGCTGGGGAACAAAATGCAGGGGTGGGTGCCTTGGGGGAGTGCTTTCCCAGCTTGGAAAGAACAGTTTGTTGGTAGAAAGGGATTTTTAGCACTTCTTGGCCCCGGGCTCCTTTAACACAACTGAGCATATCAGTCTAAGCTTTGCTCACTTGATATTTACTGATGCCCTCATGGTCCCCAAACCTCATTTTGGTCAAATTCCTCCACTTCTCTTATTACCTGTATTAAACAAAAGCCTGTAGCCAAACCCATGGCACTGGTTCCCTATATAGAGTTTCATGGATAACAAAGGAGCAGGGGGTTTCCACTGCTTGTCCCAGGTGCTGTCCCGTCCCATCCGTGGAGATAGTAGCGAAGCTGATTTTACCCCTTAACTTTGTAGTTCAGGAACATCGTCACCCCAGCCCTTCTTCAATCTACCCGTTGACATTTTCCCCAAGTCCTGTATAGTGGGAGCTAAGGACTGTCCCCCTGGGCTGGTGTCCCGACCTCAGGGCAGGTTGAGGAGCTTCTTCAGCAAACCCGGCCAGGCATGATGGGGCAGTGCCAGGTGGTTCTGCACCTGGTTTTTTATGAAGAAACTCACCCCAGTCTCCTCCTCACATCTCAATTGCTTCCCTGCCCTCCCCACAATGGGCAGCTTTTGCCTGGCTTCTCAGGAATAAATAAGAAGAGAAGGCTGTGTGGGCCTCTCTAGGATAAGAAAGCAGTGAGAAAATTAAACTCAATGGGAACCCGAGGGGGGGAGGCAAGTATGGTGAGAATTTGCCCTGCGGCCAACTCTCCCTAATTCCGGAGCTGCTTGTCTATTTAATGGATGATTCAGGTCGGCTGTCTCAGTAGCTCCCCTTCTGGCTCCTCCTGCTGCCTAAAGACATTTCGTCTTTGTAGCCCCCCCCCCCCAAACCCGGAATCAGCTGCAGGGAAGAGAGGGGACAGATCAGATCTTGGAGTTACTTGTTTTTAATCTCTGGCAATAAGCTGATGCGATAGGTGAGAAGAAGCTAAGAGATATAGTTTATCACTGGGCTTTCAGCCCCCCTGGGCGAGTTTATGACTTTTTGTCTTCAGCCCAGTTAGTCACTGTACCTGGGACAGAGAGCACTGTCAAAAGGACCTTAGGCACATTTTCCGAAAAACCTTGCAGAATTGTGGAACCAATTCCCAATAACGAGTTAACAGGAAAAAAAATTCTCTCTCACAAAAACAAACTTAAAAGCAAACAAAACACTGAAAAATCTAAATTCAAATTTTTCAAAATCTGCCTGGGATAGAGAAACCAGGGTCACTATTTTTAAGAGTATTACACCCTCAGTCAGTACTTTTCTCACTTCGTCACAGCTAATCCTCTTCTGAAAAGCTCCTTTTGTCTGTCTGAGGGGTTGGCCCTGTCCTTGGAGTAAGTGTCTTATCTCACGGGGAGCATCAGACAAACCAGGGCTCCATTCTGACCCCAGGGGGCACCGAGGGGAAGAGTGTGATGCCATCCCCTCTACCCATGGTCAGAGTGATCCACTAACTCTGCCCTCTGCCAGCACCATGCTTCCATCAAGACACTGCTCTCTGGGGAGTCAATTTATAAATGGTAGACCAAGAAAAAAGATACCTAAAGGCTTGAAAAGAAACCAGGGACAAGGTGGCCCCTTCCTCTGTGGTGGCCAAAGGAGTCTGCAGATTGGTTTCACGCCTGCGTGGATCAAACTCTCACACTGTGAAACTCCTGTTTGCATGCTTCACGGAGTCCCTCTGCTCTCCTGACTTCCGAGACATAATTATGTTTGGGAGATGCTCTAAGAGGGCCAGGTGTCAACATCCAGACCTCTTCCCTACATGGTCTGCTTAGCCCCAAACCCATGCCCTCCCATGGCCTGGTCTCATCAGTGAGGTTCCGCCATGGTCTTTGGGGGCCATGGTGTCCTTTCCATCCTCCGGGTGGAGCGTGAAGGGAATGCCTGGTGGTCGTCTTAGGTGGCCCAGGCTTCGGCGTGAGCCAGGTGGCTGAGCCACGTCAGCGCTCCTTCTGAGGATGACATTTCAGGGATCAGAGGTTCAGTATAGGGTTGACATCCTCCCACTTAGCCCCTCGGAATGGAAACCTGAGCAGGTTTTTCTTTACAGTTTATGTATCCAGACCTCTTAACAAGACATTGAACAGTGTTTACATTTTGTTGTGTTTTTACCATTTGATCTGTATAAAAGGCCCCTCATTGTGATTGGAGTACATTATTCATGAAACTGCTTCTCTTTTCCTGGTCCTGTCTTCCTGTAGCCCTTACCTTCCTAAAGTACCTTGCTTGGACACTGCTTTTATTTTCTTTAATTTTTTTTTTTTTTTTTTTGTGAACCCCCTATTCCAGAGTGTAGTTGTGCACAGTCTTTGCTCTTATTTGTTTGTTCATTTATCATCTGCTTTAAAATAAAAGCACAGGAGTCCTATAGGAATGGGCTTCCTCGGGCACTGTGGGAATTAATGGGGAGGCTGTGTTTGAATTCGCCCTACTAATGGTGGTTGTCTGCATTCCTTGGCTGGGGAGTTACAGATTTGGGGAGATTAAAACACATTCCAGAACTGTACTGGTATTATAAACAATGAGAACATGCCTTTTCTTGCCATAAGAATCTAGAGAAGCAGAAGATGGCAGGCCTGGAGGCACAGAAGAGGCCGCTGATGTTGGCAGCGCTGAATGGACTCTCGGTTGCTCGGGTCTCAGGGCGGGAAGACAGTCGAGTCGACAGCAGCCGGATTCCCATGGACGAGAGGGTAAGCACTGGGCTTGTCAAGCATGTGATTCATTCCTGTGCTCTGCGATTCCAGAGCTCTCTCCCTGCCCAAACATGCCAGCACTAGGGTTTATTTGATGAATTAATTCTTCAAGTTGAGAATAGCAAGACTTAGACTATAACTGTGTTGTATTAAATGGGTCCCTTTCAAGTGTCTCCTGTTTCTTTGTCAAGTTGGCACGGTGATGACTCCCTGAGAGGCCAGCCCCTAAGACCCCTAACGCCCCTAACAGGCCTAGTGCCCTGGGTCAAGTCACTCAGTTTCTTCGAGCCTCTTTCCGTTTTTGCAAACCAAGAAAATTCAACAACTGCTGTAGCTCTCAGTTTCTTTGATTTTTATGAACGATTAGCATTGATTAGGAAGTGAGTATTTTACCCAAGCATTTATAGAATTCTTTTAATATGCTATTGAAGCTGAATGTTAGTGGTTTAGAGGTGAGAAAAGTGTTCCTTTACAGTGGTTAAAGATGCAGGCTTTGCGTGCTAATGACATGAAGATCTTAGATTCCTGTCAGTATACATGAAGTATTAGAATGTTTTTAAAGCCAGAAGGGACTTTAGAAGAACTACTTAACTATCATTAATAGCTATCATTGTGATTAGTAGTTTGTCCGTGGGAAAAATAAAAGGGGTGGGGGTTAATCCCCAGAAGTGCAGGACTGTGGACCAGCATCATCTTAAAATTCAGCTCAGTAAAAGGGGCTATGTACATGGAGAAAAGAAAGGGTGTTTGGATAATCAAGAATAACAGTCTCCTTACATTAAGACTTTAAACAGAGGTGTTAATAACACAAATACCAATTTTGAATTTCACCTCTTGCCTGGCCTTGCAGATTTGTCCTGCTGAAACTGTGAGTGGGAAGGAAATTGGTTATTGGATAAGAGAAACTAGCACTAATCATGAGACCAAATAATCAAGCATCAGTTGGACATCTTGAAACTACCTATTAGCACCGTCACCGTCAATATTTAAAGAAATCCTGTTGTTTTGTTGGGATGAGATCATTCAGTGAGCTGAAGGTTAATTTCTGTTGCAGTTCAGAACCCTGAAGAAGAAGCTGGAAGAGGGAATGGTGTTCACAGAATATGAGCAAATCCCAAAGAAAAAGGCGAATGGCATTTTCAGCACAGCGGCTCTGCCAGAGAATGCTGAGCGCAGCCGGATCCGCGAAGTTGTTCCCTATGAGGAGAATCGAGTGGAGCTGATACCGACCAAAGAAAATAACACAGGTTACATTAACGCCTCCCATATCAAGGTGAGCCGGGGAGCGTGCTGGAAAGGTCTGTCGAAAATGGCTGGGTTAGCCCAGCCAACGTGGCTCAGCGGTCGAGCATCAACCTGTGAACCAGGAGACCGCGGTTCGATTCCTGGTCAGGGCACATGCCTGTATTGTGGGCTCGATCCCCAGCAGGGGGCGTGCAGGAGGCAGCCAGTCAGTGACTGTCATCATTGATGTTTCTATCTCTCTCCCTCTCCCTTCCTCTCTCTGAGTTCAATAATAATAAAAACATATTTTAAAACCCCCCCAAAAACGTAGTGTTTAAAAAAAAAAAAAAGCAAAGAAAATGGCTGGGTTAAAAGGTAAAAATGCAGAAAGAAAAAAATGTAGTATGGGCTGCCACTGTGCATCTTGGCTTGTCCCCAGACCCCGAGGGAATGGTTTTGAACTGCTGGGCGTTTCTTACTCACCTGGAAGGGCACGCCTAGCGCTGCAGACAGAAGGAAGCTAGCGGCCTTGGGGGGACCTCAGGTCAGCTATTTCTGAAGCTTGCTCCTTACAGAGGATTTTACGTTTTCTTCTCTCCGTGGGTTATAACTCTCCCCAAAACTCCCAGGGAAACCCGAGGATTCTCCTTTTCCCTTTGTAATTAGCAGATAGCGAGACCTTGGGAGTCACAGGCATTGCCTTAGTGTCACTGAAGTTTTTGTGATGTTCAGAAGGAACAAAACTTACCCATTCTCCGCTCTCACACTAAGGGGATGCATTTGACGCCTGGAGTCCCAGTGTGCATGGTATTTAGGAGCGTGGACGGATTTAAACATAAACTCTGATGTTGTGTTTGCTAGTGAATCTTGCAAGATTTGCCTCACTATCCAGGGCGTTAGGGCCATTACATTTTTGTTACTATTTCAGATACCTTTTTATCTCATTTCATAGACTTTAAAATTAGGCAGCGTAGAAACCCTGTTAGAATTCAGAGGTAAGGATGCTTGTGTACATTCAGTTAAATGTTTCCTAAATAGCTTACCTTCCTCAGTGTCCCCAGTAACAGAACATACTTAGAGCATCACCATGTGCTGTACCCTCTGAAGTCGAACTATTTCCATACAGATGTTGAAGCAGTTGTTACAGGATGTTTTTAAACAGTGTAAGCTTCACACGATTAGTCTGGTTATGTTCAGTAATCTTAAAAACCTGCTTCTGGCTTTGTCCAGAGTTCTTTCCTTTCTTTATTCGACTTTTCAGCTGCAGCCAAATCCTTGGTAGATTCCTCTGAGCCTCCAAAACACAGCCAAATGTCTGTGTTTTGTATCAGTTGTAACAGTTTTGATACAAAATATGAAAAGTGTACCCAGGAAGGGTGTGTGTTTTTGCACACAGGGCATAGATAACCACATATATTTTTCTTAATGCATCAGGAAGTGCTGTCAAAAGAAATATGAAAGAGCGCTGTCATGGATCCGATTGCGTATTTTACTCTCATGTTTGAGGATGAAAACAGTAAAAAACGAACCCCAGGAAACGCTTGATTAAACTGATGATGGTGTTTGTCACGGGTTTCATTTAGCTTATGAAACAGTGGCTACAATAATGTAGTCAGACAGGGGTGCAACTCACACAGCTGCTTCTTGATAGAATGTCTGTGGATCTCTTACTTCGTGATATTACACCGCCTTCTTCTCTGGCCCAGTCTTCTCTCCCATTTTCCATCTGCTGTCTGGGAAAAGCTGTCACTGTGCATCGGCTGTGCCCACTGGGTGTACTGAACAGAGCACTCCCTTCCTCAGTGTTCTCCAAGGCCCACGGTTCATCTCGTGGATCCGGGTTAGACATGGGTGCGTTTAATAGACCCACAGAGCTTGCAAGAACTTGTCCGTGCTGTTGGAATAGAGCTGTATATCTTGCCAATGTTTTCTCCCTGGGTTCCAGGCAGCCGTTAACACAGAACAGATTTATTTGCTCCAGAGGTGGAATCACATCTGTGAAATCTACCTCAGTAGCCTTGGTGGTTGTGTTTTTAATGCGGTTTTTAATACCCTCCTGTCAATACTTGGAATTTGCTGGAAGGCCCCAGGCAGCAGCAGACTCTGGAAGTATTTACGGTTCCTATATGTTGGGTGCCAGAGAGGCTAATGTTTAAAATCACAGCTCCACAGACAACCCAGCTCCTAGCCAGCCAGCAGCTGTATGGATGTTATCTCCCACCGGTACTTGGAAAATGGATTTTGCTTGCCAGCTTTGACCTAAACATGCCTTGTGTAATGAGATAATAACTGACATTGTTTTTATTTGAATCAAGTTAGCATATAGTTTCATAAAACAAATGAGGGGGAAAAGTTTCAAACAATGATCACTTCATTGCTCCTAGAACTATCTAGAGATCTGCACTGGTGGATGTGTGAGGGGGCCTGAGTTTGCACTATCAAGAGGCAGGGATAGAAGGGGACACAGAATCCTTGCAGAGGCCACAGTTCCTCCTGGGTAGCATGGCCTTCAACACTCTGGGCAAAACTTCTTATTTATGATTTTCTGCCGCTGAAATTTATAGCTGCATAATTCTTCTCCCAGGGTCACTCTGAGCTGCATGGGGTACTAATTTTATTTTCTAGAACCATCTCATGGCTCCAAAGTTTGGGTGGATGCTGTTAATGAAAAAATATCGTGGCCCCGCTGGCGTGGCTCAGCGGTTGAGCATCGACCTAGGATCCAGGAGGTCACAGTTCGATTCCCGGTCAGGGCACATGCCCGGGTTTCGGGCTCGATCCCCAGTAGGGGGTGTGCAGGAGGCAGCCGATCAGTGACTCTCTCATCATTGATATTTGTATCTCTCTCTCCCTCCCTTCCTCTCTCTGGAATCAATAAAGACATATTTAAAATATATATATATCATGTGTTGTTGACTTATGTGCCTTCACGATTTCTCTGCTGTATGTGGCACGTGGAGTGGTGGGTACAGCTGAGGCTCATGACGTACTTCATGTCAGGTCAGCAGCAGAAAGACATTACAGCAGAAAGATCTTATTCCACGGCGGGTGTCTTTATTGCTTAAAAGGATGCCACAGAGCACTGTTTCTCAAACTCTGGATCACAGTACCGCAGTGGGCTGTAGAGTCTATTTGGAGTCAAAACCAGTTTAGGTGTGTGTGTTTTGTGTTTTTTTTAAACAGCCTAGAATAGAGAAGAGAAAAGAATGGAAATTATCAAAGTGCATTGCACATAGTAAGCATAACTATTGTTTCTGTAACAAATTCTATTAGGTTACACACACATATATTCATCTAACATCGTGTGTGTGTGTTTGGATACGGTTGTGTTGTGTATGTGTGCTTTTAAAATACACTGGTTTGTACATAATTACTATGGGTTGCAGACCAAAAAAAAAAAGATTAGGTGTATTTTAATAGCGTTTTCATGTGAGAATGTCTCCGTAGCTCTGTGGTCCCGGGCGTTTGATGGTGGCACTAAGCCACGTGGCCTCCCTGTGGTCAGCAGGTAACTCAGTCCTGGATGGGGGGCCGCCTCACCGATGCTTCCTTTGGCTTGCAGGTGGTGGTTGGCGGGGCAGAATGGCACTACATCGCCACTCAGGGGCCCCTGCCGCACACGTGCCATGACTTCTGGCAGATGGTGTGGGAGCAGGGAGCCAACGTGATCGCCATGGTCACCGCGGAGGAGGTAAGGGGAGTGGCTGACGGCCGCCTGTTCCCAGGGGCGGGGAGGCCCCGGATGGGCTCTGTGTCGGGGACTTCGCTGCTCTGTACTTCTCCCGCAGCCCCGTTTCTCTGCGGATCCTCCTCTTTGGCATTGCACCTCTTTTCCCTTCTCCCTTCCACACAGATTGGTTTCGTTTCCCAAAGATGCTCTGTTACGTCCCGTTTTCATCAACTTTTAACTTTTCCCTGCATTGCCATGAGCTAAAATCAAACAAACAAGAACCAGCTCACTTTCGTGTGCCAAACACCAGCACGGTCTTTCCCCTGGGATTCGAGAACCTCGGCCGCTCTGGGTGAATCGGCACGTGGGCCCAACCACGGGCATGGCCCGCTGACGTCCGTCCTGCTTATCGGCGGAAAAGAGACCAGAAGCTGTTGTTCCTGTAGAGGCCTTTATTCTCTAGGGACAGAAAATGTTTTTCTTTCTTTGCCAAGTCAAACATAGTTTTTCTGTTGTAATTGGAGACGTCTACATGGTGTTATAAAAATGGGCACACACCACGAGCGGAGCAGTTCACCTGGAGCTTGCTGTCTTTGGGGGAAGACGTTTATGTTTCTTTTCTTCTCATGTTCTCAATTTTTTATCTTAACCACTTCCTTTTGTTCCTTTCATTCAGTTTTAACTAAAGTTTTAAAGTCACTTAAAAGACTAGCTTCGTGTGGTTTTTACCAATATCTATGGTGTTACGTACCCTTTGGCTAACAATTTTTAAAGGTGGGGAACAGAGATAATTCAATAAAGTCCCACAGTCTTCATTGACTGTTCCGAGCAGTTCCTTTCCAGAATGGCCCATTAGAAGATAGTGGTGGCCCTGGCCAGTGGCTCGGTTGCTTTGAGCGTTGTCCTGTGCACCAAAAGGTGGTGGGTTCGATTCCCGGTCAGGGCACATACCTAAGTTGAGGGTTCGATCTTCAGTTGGGGTGCATACAGGAGGCAACCAATTGATGTTTCTCTCTCTCTTCTCCCCTTCCCCTCTTTCTAAAATCAATTTTAAAAAAAGTACCCTAGGGTAAGGGAGGATTAAAAGAAAAAAACAGATAGTGGTGGAAAGAACTTCACCTCTTGAAAGCCACTTGTACTTCTCTGACCTTCTATTTGACTTTCCTACAAAGAGTAAATTCTCCTAAAATCTCCAGAATAGTTTTATCTATTGGAATTGCAGTAGATAAAATTGGAAGGAATTCATTCAGTTTAATGCAGTGCACCATCTGTGCAAACCCGAGGGCCATGGTGCTAAACAAGACAGGCACCGTCCCTGCCCTCCGGAGCTTACGTCCTAGAGGGAGGGATGATGAAAGGTAAACAGATGAAGTCAGCTCAGACAGTGGTGAGTGTCACAGAGAAAATGGAACCAGGTGATGAGAGTGGCTAGGGGCTTCTTTAGGTGGGCAGCCCAGGCCCTCTAAAGAGGTGGCATTTGAGCTAAGCCGTGAGTGACAGAAGAGACCAGCCTCACGAGCACAAAGTCTAGTCATCTGTGAGACAGCAGAGCTTTGCAGCCTCTTGAAATTTGACATTGATTTAGGTACTCGGCAGTGTATAATATAAATTCAAGGCCTCGGGTAAACCTTCTTTCTCAGGATTGGTGAATAAAAGAGGCAGGCTGCTTCAAACATAAGAAGACTCGATTCAACCAGATAAACCAGGGCGAGATTATTTGTATCACCCAAAGACATGTTGTTTTGTAAGTGGGCGAGCCCTCGGGCTTCTCTAAGGAGCAGGTCCCCAGTGCTGACCCCTCACTCCTACAGCTAAGCGTTTCTCCTCTGTCTCCACCCATGCCCTGCCCTGGGCCTCCTTGTACGCCCCATCTCCTCCACGCTCACTCCAGTGATTTCAAAACTCTGCAGAAATTTAAAAAGGGACCCATTGTGTAAATGATTGAGAATGCATATTCCCAGGAAAGATTATCAAATAAATGGGGAGAGGATGGGGGTATACTCATTTGTTCCCTCTTTCAGTGGTGAATTGTACTAAAACAAATGAGTCAGGCTGGAAAAAAGATGAGATTGACACTAGATGACAGAGAGAGTGTCAGTAGTCAGTGTGATGTAATAGAGAGAGCCCTGGGTTGAGCATCAGAAATGCAGAGCGTGACCTAGAATGACCACTACACTCTGTCACTCCCCTGCCTGAGGTCGCTCCATGCCCTTTGGATGGCTTCCCACCATCTGTGGAGTGAAATCCAAACTCCCTACCATGGACCAGGAGATTTCTGACCTCTTCTCTAGCACCCTCCCGTCTGTTTCTTTAACACCCCAAGCTGGTTCCCACCTCTAGACTTTGCACTGGCTCTTCTCTCTCTAACATTCAGTTGCAGCTCAGTTGTGAATCTTTTACATTTTCCATTGATGTAACTACCATTGTACATCTTATTATGGGTCTTAGTTAAGATTTATAGGATCTGATCTCTTGTAGACGCTACACAGTGCTACTGAGTTAGCGACTTAGGAGCTATTCACATTTTCCTCTGTCCTCGGATTTTAAGATTAAGAGGATAAGCGCTTCCTTCCTCTGACTAATTTCCAGTTTTGCTTTTGTGTGTGATTCAGGAAGGCGGACGAACGAAGAGCCATCGATACTGGCCCAAGCTGGGCTCCAAGCACAGCTCAGCCACCTACGGCAAGTTCAAGGTCACCACCAAGTTCCGAACAGATTCTGGTTGCTATGCAACCACAGGCTTGAAGGTCAAGCACCTTTTGTCTGGGCAGGAAAGGACGGTGTGGCATTTGCAATATACCGACTGGCCAGATCACGGCTGCCCCGAGGATGTCCAAGGATTTTTGTGTAAGTTTTCTCTTCCCTGTCGCAGTTTACCAACTGTATCAGTGGTCTTATCTGTTGGAGGTGAAATGGAAAGAGAGGACATTTTCTATTAAGTGGCGAAAATATTAGAACATTGATGTACATGTCCCTTCGTATGTGGAACAGAAAAGACGAGTTTATGTCACCATATTCTCTAAGTAAAGAGGGAATGCATATAAGCTAAAGCTTTGGTAAACTAATTGATTCTACCTTGATTTAGAACTTTATTCATTAATAGATAATTATTCTGATCCATGCTACATGTCTGAACCTGGAAAACATGCTAAGTAAGCCTGGCCGGTGTGGCTCAGTTGGTTGGGTGTCGTCCTGTGCACCGAAAGGTTGCCTGTTCGATTCCTGGTCAGGGCACATGCCCAGGTTGCTGGCTTGACCCCTGGTAGGGGGCGTGCAGGAAGCAGCCAGTCGATGTTTCTCTCTCACGTCAACGTTTCTCTCTCTCCCTCTCCCTTCACTTCTCTAAAATTTAATAAAAAATCTTTAAAAAAAAATAAAATAAAGGACAAGAAAACATGCTAAGTAAAAATAAACCAGACACAAAAGGACAAATGTTGTATGACTCCATTTATATGAGGTACCCAGAATGGGCAGCTTCATAGAGATAGAAAGTATTAAAGAGGTTGGGGAAGGGGAATAGGAGTTATTATTTGACTGGTACAGAGTTTGTTTGGGACAACAAAAAAGTTCTAGAATAGATAGTGGGGATGGTAAACTTTATGTTATGTATATTTCACCACAATAAAAAATAACACCACTTAGAGCAGTAAAATTTTTAAAACGACATTTTTTTATTTTTTGCTCTCACAAGCCCTATATCTCCACATAGCAATACATTTCAATCAGGAACTGTGATTCAGATACTAAGAATTATTGAAATCAACTTGTAGTTTGAAGCTATCATTTTTGGATTCATTCATGTATGTGTTTTTTCCTGATATACTTATCTTAGAAGCGAATGCACGCAGGTTATACGCAGTCCTTTCTTTGCAAGGCCAGGAGCTGGGGATGTGCCCACCACCATGTGTCAGGCACTGGATCAGGCTCTTAGAACGCAGACATGCAGCAGTCTTTATGTTAAAGGTACTCGAGGTCTTATGAGAAAGGCAGACCAGTGATTACGGTCCAGGGGTGAGATCGATACTGTCCTCTGCTTTTTGATGATGGCTGCAGGGCTCCCCCTTCCTTCCTTGCCTAAATGTCCTGCCCTTGAAAGGAAACCCCATTCCTGCCTGATCCAGCTGGGAAGGAAGCCCTCGGGCTCTCTGCAAGTTTATTATTTATAGCTGCTATGTCATTAGCTCTCCAGCTGGCGGACTACCTGTGACCACTACGAAGGGCCCATCATCTGGATATTGGATGATGTCAGCACCTTGAATTTGTTTTTGCTACTCCTTTAGAATGGGAGGCGGGGGAGGGAGGTGGGAAGAGAGGGAAGGTAGGTTTTTAAGCATCTGAAGGTGCCATTTCACAAATTCCAACAGAAAGATGTCGATGCATACTTACACGTTGATAAAGGTGTTTAATTTCCTGTTAAAGTGATGATGGTCCTGGAGTTGGATACTGAAAGTAGAGGAGAGAAAGATGATTGGAATGAAAGAATCTAGAGTGTCACCTAGAGGGTTAGCAGTTTGCCTGAGGTCCTACAGTTACCCGTAGCTTAGATATTAATAAGGGGGCAGTGGCCGCAGCAGAACTTGATTTCCTCATAATGGTATTCTTTTTGTCCTTTTCTGGTAACCTTTTGCTAATTGATCGATTAGAAATTTCTCCAAGACACACAATGTGGAAACAATAAAAGGAGATCATTTTGATGATTGACTCACAGCTCTGATAAAAGATTGAGTCTTATAAGGTGGTTAAAATTATAGCCAAATCTTTAAGAATCGGAACCAGTTGAAGGAAGGACAGTCTAAATTACTGAAAAAAAATATAGCAAATACTTTTAAACAGTATGAATTCGTTAATTTACTTTTCTAAGAAACTCAGGACAAGTGTGCTGAGTCAGGTCTAAGAACTGTTGGCTCCCTAGGTTTCTGAGAATGCGAAGAGATTTTTGTCCATGTGTAGATTAGACTACCTGGATGCAGAGGACTGAGGCCAAATTGTTTTCCAACCTCCAGAGGTCTTCACCGAGTTACAGCGTTATTAATAGGACTGCTAGAGAAAGCATCCATTTAAATCTAGTTCCTCTGTTTTATGAAATGCCATTAGATGGTAGCATCTGCCTTATTGATCAGTATTTCGTTTACTTTTTAAATTTAGCACAAGAAAAACCCTTGTCTCCTGTTTGGGAATATTGCCTTTTGTCAGACAGAATGTTCAATCGCCCAATATCTCTTTCCCCTGCAGAAACATTGGGGAGAGAATTTCATGCACAGTATTTAGCTCATGCTAGTATCCAATAGCAACTACTCTAGTCATCTCAGGTTGTCTTCCCTCTTTATTTAAAATTTGTTTTTTTGTTCTATGTCATTTTACATGGCTGCTGGTGGTGCTGCTAGTAGCAGTTATTTATTTTGATAAACTAAATTAGTTTGTAATTAGATAAGCTAATCAGGAAAATAGTTTTTGTTTTTTTTTAAATGTATCTATTGATTTCAGAAAGAGGAAGGGAGAGGGAGAGAGAGATAGAAACATCAATGATGAGAGAGTCACTGAGTGGCTGCCTCCTGCACACCCCTGACTGGGGATCGAGCCTAAAACCCGGGCATGTGCCCTGACCGGGAATCGAGCCTCCATCTCCTGGATCCTAGGTGGATGCTCAATGGCTGAGCCAGGCCTGGCCAGGCAGGAAAATAGTTCTTATTCACTGTATGTAAACAGATGTTTGTAAATGAACCAGACTGGTTCGCATGTGCTGTATACTCTGCACCAGTTTGAGCATCTCCCCTAGCCCCGTGTACATGGCTGATCAGGATGAGCTGCTTCTCAGTGCCGGGGACCTTCCAGCCTGTTTCTCCCCTGAGCCAGCTGCTACAAAATCTCAATTACTGATGGACTTTTTCCAGTTCTTGGACTGCTTGAAAATTACATTTATACCTTTTTTTTTTTTTTTTTTATGATCATGAGGGCCAATATAGCTGTAATTTTTCACTTGTGCCCAAATGGAGACCCCCAGGCAGCCCTGCTGAGCTAGGCAGATGTTGGAAGGGATGGGGGAGGTGGCATGACCCCCCACAAACATGTTGCCCCCAGAAATGGGACTGGGGTAGCTTATTTTGAGCTACTCAACCATTTGGAATCCAAGCTGAAAAGCAGGCCCCCTAATGTCTATTTTAAAATGGAAAAATGAAGTCAAGCCTAGTTGACATTCACTCGTTCAATGAGGGGAAGGAAGAGGGCAGATGGAGGCTCTTCCCACCAGAAACTGGCTCTGACAGGCGGGCGTTTCAAGGGGACCTCGCTGGTGTTCCGATCCCAGTCTGTTAATAGTAGGAATTGCTGTAAGTAATGTCGAGAATCATCTGCTTGGGGGACTTGGGGATTTGCAGAGGGGAAAACAGAATTTAATTTTTAAAAAAGAACTATTTAATTTAAAGAACAAATTCTCCCATGGACTAATTGACTCCCAGCTGGTCCTTTCTGGCTCCAGGACTATACAGTGGGTACCAGCCAAATAATTAGTGTCTTGTAAGAACTGTAAATTGTCACTTAAAAAAAAAAATAAAAAGATTCGCCATCAGTTTTGCGCCCCCCCCCCCCGCCCCCTTGTATGCAAAGCCACCCAGGACTTCGGTGACAAGATTTGCATTTTTGTCTTGCAGCCTACTTGGAGGAGATCCAGTCGGTGCGTCGCCACACCAACAGCATGCTGGAGGGCACCAGGAACCGGCACCCTCCCATCGTGGTCCACTGCAGCGCCGGCGTGGGCAGGACCGGCGTGGTCATCCTCTCTGAGCTCATGATCTACTGCCTGGAGCACAATGAAGTGAGTCACTCTGGGCTTCCTACATACTCCACCTTGGGGGCAGAGCTGCACCAGGACCGAACCTGCGCCGTGTCCTTCTTTTTCGGGGCCTAATTTCCTCCGTCCTGACCAGGGCTTCCCAGACCCGTGGTTCCTGCTTGCACTCTGACATTTACAGCCTTTCCTATCTCGTCTTAGACGGCTCTGTGCAGACATCCAGATAATAAAGAAGAGAGCAGCGTGTGAGATAGGAGCTGGTTAGAAAGTCTGATCTTGGTTGACATCTGCTTCCAGAAATCTGCAGTGTGTTGTAGATAGTCTGGCTTTCTTGTGGGTCATTTTCCACGGTGGGTTATCTGGTCACATGTGGTGTAGATGCGTCTGGCATGTCTGGGATGTGTTTTGGCCTGCATCCTATGTGAACGTGTGTATCGTGTGGAAAGGTTTTTCATTCTTCGGAGGGGGTTTTCTTTCAAGGGGGTAGTTGTTGGCTCTTGTCTAGACCAGCAGTGGCGTGGAGGAGCAGAGCGGGGCAGACATCCAAGTCCCTTCCCTGAGAGGTCACACCCAGCTCTTCTCCCTGGCGCCCAGGGTATCGCCCCGAGGGGCTTTTGAGTTCGTCAGGATGAGACCAAGAGCAGTCAAGGCTAAAGACCATATACCTTTTATTTATATGGGGCTTTAAAATCGCTTTCACCTTTTTGTCTCAGTGGGGTCCTCATAGCAGCCACGTAGAGGAGTTGGGCACGTGTCTGTCCTGCTTTACAGATGAGGAGACCGAGGCCCAGAAACTGTTCAGTGACTTGTCCGGTGCCACGTGGCCCCGAAGCAGGGGTTGCCACGGTGAGAAGTGAGATCTTCCATCCCCTGGCCCCGTTGTTTCCTGTCTCCACTCTGCCTCCCAACTCCAAGTGTCATTCGGTTCTTGTTCATTTTTTCAAATTATACAGCTTGGAGAATCCAAGGAAACTTTCCAAGTAGCTCGGTAGTTTTTAGGGAACATTACAACGCACGCCTGTGAAAGAATTTATGTAATAATACACATATTTGCTCACTGGCAGCAGTGGTTTGAAAATCAAATTAACTATTTACCCCACGGAATTTGTTAGAGTATAACTTCCGGGAAAACAATAAATGCTAAATTTAAACAAGTTCAAAGGGCTTTTAAACTCCCTGCCTATAAAAAGTTAATTTTGGAAACTTCCAGTCTGTAGGATGAATGTTGGTGCTGCTGAGAAGTAGAAGAGGGGTCTGGTATAATGCGGCCGAATGTTGAAAAAAACAACAAACTCTGTTGACGAGCAAAAGGCCCCCCCTGGAATCACTTGAGACCACGCAGCAGAGGCTTCATCATCTTCTATGAGTTTTTTTCCTTTCGTCTCACAGGAGAGTCTTGATTGCTTGCCTCCCTGCCACTATGGGACGTCTGTAGAAGTCTCTGGTAGAGTTAATAGCTTGCCACTAAGTCCCAAAGCCACTCCGTGCTGGAAGATAAGATGAAGTGGAACCAGGGGACCTATAACTTGAGTGTACCGTGGGCTCCACTGGGGGTACTATGGACTCCAAGGGAGGAAGAAGGGCCTCATCACCCCCTCCCCACCTCCATGCCCCCCCCCACCCTTGTATCACTCTCTTGATCAGATTCCTTCTTGTCTCCATTCCCTGTGCACTCCTATGCTCCCTGTCCCCCATTTCAACTTGAGAAGCTATTTTGTCCATCTTGTCTGACGTGAAGGATTGTTCTGTTTTGAGCTCTTTGGAGACCCATCCAAGGCCAAGCCTCAGTAATGCTATGACTCGAAGGCTCATTGATCACCAGATGTTACTGGCCCGGTAGAACATAAACAGCACATGTCGGAGCCAGCGTGGCGCGGAGCGAGGGATCCGGCCGCTGGGGCCTCGCGTGGACTCGATGAGGGCTCGGGTGATTAAATTCTCTCTGGTGTGTCCAAACATAGCGGATTTCCTCAATGCCCAGTTGCACGCCAGAACATTCTTTGCCGAAACGTGGTCAGTCCAAAAAGAACTTCTGTTCCCATTGATATTCAAAGATAGCCGGATGACTCATTTCTCACTTCCCTTCCCCGGCACAAATATAGCCGCCTTATCTGTCCCGTTTCCCACAGTTGCTGTTGGTAGATGGTTCTCTACTTTGTGCTGTTTCAGGCCTGGCGAGTAAGCTCCAAACCCTTATTTTGGGACTAGAGTGGAACATGTTTAGTTCGTTCACTTTTTTTTTTCTCCCCAGCAAAGATTTTGACAAATAAATATGAAATCGTATGTCCCATTTTTCTCCTGTCTAAACTTTCCTGCCTCCTTTTCACAGCTTCTGGATTAGCCCACTTTATGTTTTATTCTGTAACCCATGTGATTTTAATTTTGTAAGTGAAATGCCTTTTCTTTTCCCTGAGACAAAGACATGGGAGGTCAGGTACCTGTGAGGTGGGGATGGGAGGGGACTCACCCAGGCTGTTCTGAGAGGCCTCTTTGTGGCCTGTTGCCTTTGGCCACTGAATGTTACCTGTCATATTTTAATGCCCATATATTTTTTCAGAAAGACTTTTATGGTTTACAACACTCTCTCCTGGCCCCTGGATTTAGCTCTCTGTCCCCCATTCGCTAATTACAAAAGACCAGGTTCTCACTAGCCAGATGGCAAGCTGACTTCATCCTGCTGTTTTTCTGAATTAGTCGTCCCTCCTTCATAGGGTAGGAAGGAGAAAACACCTTCTAAGCAAGACTGAGTGGACATCAGAGCCTGTGGGAGTACATCTTCAAGGCAGCTGTACCTCCAAACTGTACCTTATCAGATAATCTACTGTCCTTGGGGGCTGTCTCACAGGCTATGGAGACGGTGACGCTCATGATGGTGGTGGCGGTGATGGTGGTGGAGATGGAAGTGGAGTTGGCAGAGGTGGTGGTGGAGGGAGTCTGGTGGAGGTGATAGTGATGATGACAATAATAAACGTATTATAATAACAACAGTTAACCTGTGTTTAGTGTTTGCCATGTGCCAGCACTATTCTAAGAGCTTTATAGCTTGAGTAGCCTTCACAGTTAACTCTGTGGGAAGGGTCGTATTAGGACCCTTGTGTAGCACAGAGAAACAGAGGCAGAGGTAATGAAGGAACGTGTCCACATCCCACACCCAGGATGTGGTAAAGCAGAGCTGCAGCGGGTGATTGTTCTCATTTGGTAACATTGGTGAAATGATCAAGAGTGGTCTGTATTAGGAACCCACTGTGTGCAGACACTGCGCTCAGTGTTTTACGTGCATTTCTTTACGTGATCCTGGAGGTGAGGCTCACCTATTTATACCCCATGTTATTGTAAAGGAAATGTCACTAACCTGGGTAGGGCCACCCCGCCACTGGAGGAAAGCATCGTTATCCTTACTTACAAGCGAAGAAACTAAGACCAAGAGATGTCATAAATCCTACCATTGGGCCATCATAGAGTTTGAGTCGGGTTTAACTCCAGCCTCTATGTTTTCTCCAACACCCTGGTCTCTATTTATTATTATTATTTTTTTAATATATCTTTATTGATTTTAGAGAGAGGAAGGGGGAGGGAGAAAGAGAGATAGAATCTTCAGTGATGAGAAAGTCATCATTGATCGGCTGCCTCCTGCACGCCCCTGACTGGGGATCGAGCCTGCAACCCGGGCATGTGCCCTGACCAGAAATCAAATTGCGATTTTGTGCATCCTAGGTCAGTGCTCAACTGCTGAACTATGCTGACCGGGCTCCCTGGTCTCCATTTAAAATAGCACATCAGTGGTGCATGCCAACCAGTTTCTCAAACTGTTGGCATCGAGTCTTTGATTAGGAAAACCTATAGGTGCTGAGTCCTTTGCTGTCTCTTGTATCTGTGCATCGATAGTGAGTGCTTCTTGGATGAAGGAATGAGAAGTGACCCAAGGGAAGCTCCCCATCTCAGAACCTTGTACTTTCTCTCTTTTCTTGCAGAAGGTGGAAGTGCCCATGATGCTGAGGCTCCTCAGGGAGCAGAGGATGTTCATGATCCAGACCATCGCTCAGTACAAGTTTGTCTACCAGGTCCTCATTCAGTTCCTCCAAAACTCCAGACTCATTTAACCCCTGGACCCAGCTCCTGGAAGAGGGACCTAGCTCCGTCTTGCAGATGGGGAGGCATCTCCAGACAACACCTCTTCCCCCAGCAGGGCATGGAGGGCTGGAGCCGGCAGGACACGGGCTCTCTCATGACGAGAGCCAAAATTATTCATAAACATCATGTATTATTTTATATGAGATAATTTATTTTTTTCCCCTTTGGGATAACTTTTGTGAATCATTGTAATTGCAGTTTTCACAGTAATGTAGTGCTTTTCATTTGAACCACATTTTGACTGATCTGCATTGTAACGCGTCGGTAGGGAAGGTCGCCTGGTGGATCGTTTTGGGGACAGAGGCAGGAGGGAACACATCCCTGGTGAGGTTGCAGCCAGATGGGTAACCAACCCTGAAATTCATCAGCTTAATTGCTCATGTCCAAATCGAAGATGGCAAGAAAATGAACTCATTCTAAAATATAAAGACTAGGGCCAAGGCCTTTTTCTGAAGGAAAGAACACTATTCTCTTATATTTTTGGCTTGGAAGCCTTGATGGACAGATTCTTCCCGTCTTACTTTCTGTCCTTACGCTTAGTAGTCTTCCCCTGCCCCCTTCTCCAACCTTGAGTAAAAGAGCAGCTAGAGGAAACGCTGCCTTCACAGTGTAATAATCGTTGCCCAGGCTGAATGAGGAGCTTTGTTTTCATCTTTCTTGACCACCCCTTAATCCGAGCTCTGGAGCCTAAGTTTCCTTGCTGGGGCCTGCACCCTCAGTATTTGCAGCTTCTCATTTGCTCAGTGGGCATCAGGCTGGTGGCCTTGGAGGCCCTGGGCCAGGCCATCTGTGCAGCTTGGCCTCTTGCCTGATTGATAGAAGATAATGGAGCAGAGTGAGAAGAGAAAGGAGACAGGAAGGCCCTTCGTACTGTTTATTCATGATGTGTATGCTGGATGGGGGTGTTCTGTCTGTCCATCAGCCACTAAGTCATTAGGTTGTAAAGGAAACATGTGGGAAAGCTGATTTATGGGAGCCGTTTGACACTCTGCAGGGGCCCTGGCCTGGGGCCATACCAAGTGCTGGTGCCATGTCTAAACTTTGGTCTGTGAGAGCAGAACTAAGCCCACTCAGGGCCCTGTTGCTGACGTCTTGGCCCACACGATGGAAGATGGTGGAGTTCATCTCGCACAGAGTTTGCTGGTCCCTCCTTTTCTCCATCCAACCCTCTCTGGTCATTTGTGGTGTCAGCGCTGCCTTCAGTGAAGCTTGGTTCTCACTTTGTCTCTTCCTGGGCCTCCACTGGTCACTGTCCTTCGGAAAGTCTTAGGTTAGTACACAAATATCCATGCATTTTCCATCTTGCTGAATTTGGGTGGGGATGCCCCTCTTCTCTGGTTTTTCTTGAATGCAACTCTTAAATTGTGGTTTTTGTTCTTTGACTTGATCCCTGTGGTGGTCCACCATGCCTCTTCCTCCCACAGCTGCTTTTATTTCTTCTTTTTCTTTTGTCTTCTCCTGAGCTGAAGATTCAGGGAAAGGAGGCATCAAATCAACCAGAAAGAAGAGTGTGCCTTTGTGACTTCGGTCACCACAGAGCAACAGATGGGTGTGGGCGCAGGTCCCCATGAACTACTTTGGCTTAGGAATCAACTCAGTTTCACATCTGGCCAGATTTTTCTTTTATTTAGACTCAGAGTTTCCGGTGATGGAGAGCCTTCTGTCTTCTACCTCTAGATTCTTCTAGGTCTAAAGAATCAGTCAAGGGGTCTAATAACTTCAACTGAGCTTTGTAGATTGTGAGATTTTGGTCTGGATTTTGAAAAAGATAACCATTAGCATGACATGTATTTTCAGTGGGACAGAGCTCACAGCCCTCACTCTGAGATGCTCAGAACTTGGATCATCAACAGGCAAAGAGGTATTTGTTTCCTTTCCTCAGAGATGGCCCATCCTTGGGGTCTGCTGCTGCGAGGGATGTCTGAACAGCTGGCATGCAGTTTCCTGCTTTATTGTTTGATGAACGGTGTCAGTATTTCTCTCTCACCTCGTAGGCCTCAGCGTGGGCGCTGTTGACAGGTCTCGTGTGGGCAGCGCGTAGATCTGTTGTCTCTCTGAGCTCGTCACTCATGGCCCCCCCTTCAGCCCGTCCGCTGTTGCCACCTTGTGCTACAGGAGTATTCATGAATGCACAAAATGCAGGAAAGAAGTGGGTTTAATATCCAATTTCCTAGCCAGAGCTTATATTGAAACCCAAAGGCAAACATTGAAAGTTACTCCCCATCTCTCCTTTTGAAAAACAAGTGCTCTGGGTCCTGCGGCACATTTTGCATGCCTTTTCACACTCAGCAGACGCCAGCCTCTCTCCTGTTCAATTAGCGCTCGCCACTTAAAGTTCTTCCAGCGGCATCTGCATAATCATTGCCCAGAGATGCTTTATATCTGGGAAGCCGGCCAAGGAATAAACCTTGAAGCAAAGTCTATTAAATTAGTTATCTAGTTAGAGCTTTTGGAATGACTTCCTGATGATGCACCGAGTCTGAAGCTGGAGCTCTTGGAGTCTGTTGCCGTAGTCTGGGTTTGAAAGGAGAAAATTAAAAATGGGAGGGTGGGGGACAGGGGCACACTCATCCCACAACAAAGCCGTCACACACTTCCAGGCCTCTGGTTTTGAAGTTGTCCAGTTGAAATGTCTCGATTCTTTCCCCCACACTCATTTGGATGCATCGGCCCGAGCCGAGCCGAGCCTGCCACCTTCTTGATTCCCCTTTCCTGCCCTCCCAGGGGCCTTCAGAGCACATTCCCCTTTATGGCAAGTCACGTTTATAATCACGGCCCCAGAACTGAGCGGACGCCAGGACAGGGACTGCCATTGTTCCTTGTCTTGTTGGAGGGCATGGCAGGACTGTCTTGTGATGTCACCCTCTTCGTTCAGTTGCACCTCTCCCCCAGGGCTGTGCGTTCCGTTTGCTGGATGGACCAGCTCTCCGTCGGCACATCTGTCCTTTCCCTATCCCGTTAGGGCAACCCCTACCAAACGGTTTAATCCAATCATAGAGAATCACTCTGTAATTAGGAAATCGGATTTTAATTTTTACAAGTTACGTGGTTTCGAGGAGTAAGATCCGGGCAGGTGGAAATAACCAGAATGGAAACAGCTGGGCAGCTGTCAGCAGCCAGGAAGCCGCCTTGGCCCACCCACTCTTGTTCCCTTGGCCATAGCCCCTCGCTCAGCACTAGACGGGCTGAAAGCAGACGGGCTCGGCTGTCGCCCCCGTTCACAGTGACGGTCTCACAGTGACGGTCGCAGCAGTGCCTGCTGCTCCTTCAAGGGGAGCCTGCATGGTTCCCTGCTCCTGCATTGGGCACAGCTGTGTGCGTACCCCGATGAATCTGTTTCTGGCCTCCTCCTGAACCAAGTTCGCTTCATCTTAGCCAATCTGGTGAAACGGGGCGTGCTCCTGGCTCCCCAGGACTTTCACTAACGTGCCTATGGTCAGCCCTGTCTCCCAGGGAGGGGCAGGGCTCGCTGTCCCCTCTGTAGCGCATTCCCTTCTTCCCCGGCCAGTCCTTCAGGGAAACGCAGATGCCTTCAGGGAGGAGGCTGACAAGGTCGGATCGGGGTCTTCTTGTGCCCTGGGGTGGCTCTGCTTCGCTGAAATCTCAGGAATCCTGCTTCGAGCTGGGCGAGAGGTGCCCCGCGTTCTTGGCATTTCTCAGGGCCTCCCTCCGCCCTCAACTGCAGCCTTAGCTGATTAGTAACCTTCAGCCTTCAGAGCCTTTATTTTTTCAACTTGAGCATTGTCAAACGTTACTGCAGTTCCCTCTCCCAGGACTTTCTTGCCACTGCTTGGAACCTCACAAATCTATGAGCCATATCCTTTCAGAAGTAAGGTCACCCTTCATTAGAGATGGTTCCCTCTGCATGTCCTTTGTCCCTTTAATAGTCAACTGACTTGTTTGAAGAGTTTTAAATGGGGAAAAAAGGGTTACATATGCAGATGACGATTAAATATATAACCTTATGTAACCTGTGCTACTTCCAGTAACAGGCTTATCTAGTTTGTTTCACCGGCTGCTTAATTCAGTATTTTGATGCTTTCCTTCGTCTGTGTTTTATAAAACGTTGCGAATCGTGCTATCTTCCAAAAACAATTGACACTGAATAGATTTCATTTCCAAATGATGTATAGACAAGCCCGCAGCTTAGAAACCAGTTGGTTCTGATGTTTCTTGGGTCAGCCCACAGAACCCTCCTGACTTGGGGCACAGCTGAAATTTCGGGCTGTGTCAGCCAGGGCTGGCTGGCTGTTACTGGGGGCTGACCTGGAAACGTAAGCCACCTGTTAGGTGGTTGCTGTGCGAAATGCATTCCAGGTTGGGACGAGGGATCCTGAGTCGCTACCTTGCAAATGGAAGTCCAGTCTCTCCACTGCCAACTCGTAAGGGGAGAGAGGAAGTGAGAAGTTCAAGGACATTCCCTACGTTGGGAAGTGATTGATCAATATTCATGTCAACTACTTTGTTATAGACGCCCTCTCAATTTAATAATATTAAAAGCCTTAAGTAAAACTATGCATGCTCTATTCTATGTGCTTTTTTATATCAGTAAATAAGCTTATGCTTGGCAGTTTTGTACACAGTTATGAGGTGTATAAAACTGAATTTTGACAGTATTTTTTGCACTGTTTTCTATCTGTTTTTATAACGTCTTATTCCGATACTGGTCTTAGTTGCGTATTGTTTATGTTCTCACTGCCCTTGTCATGGCTGTGAAATGTTTCATATGTGCCTTTACAAATGTGAGATCTTTATTCTAACCTTTTTTTTTTTTTTTTTATAAAAGATATCTATTGATTTACATATGCAATAAACCTTTTTTTTTTTTTCCAGAGAAGCCAGTTGAATGTTCTCTCTTCTGTACTGTGTCTGCTCGCATTAGTTGAAAGCAGCTATCTTGTCTAGGATTATCTTCACGGGCACGAGGGCCTGGGAGCATCTGTTTTTCGGTTTTCTAAAGCCCATTTATTTCTACCCACATTTTATTCCTGTATAACTTGATCATACTAAATAATTAGACACATCCAAAGTTGTCACTGTTAGGAAAAAAAAATGTGAAAGGGGTGATTGCTAGGTAGATGGAGCAAAGACTATGCAGAAATGAATCCTTCTCACAAATGCCTTGATGACCCTTCCCCCAGCTGTCATTTACTCAGATCCCAAAATGTTGACCTGGAAAAGACAAGCACTGGGCTGCTAGAGAAGACCCAACTTTTATTTTTGGTCTTTCAACTTTATTAACAGCATAACTCATCCCTAGCTTTAAAGGTGGCTGCCCCGCCCCTTATTTTTCTTCAGCCCATCTGCTGCCATAGACGTACAGAAGGAACCCCTGGTGATGAGGGTGCGCCCTGTGTATCTTTGATAAATAACAGGGTGACCGCACCACTTCTGCAAGGGACCCATGTACAGCCCTGTCACTAGACAAGGAGTTGTTTCCTTAATAGGTCCCAGTGTGTTTCACACCATGAAAATGAGAACACTGTAAACCAAGGAGATGGCACATGTCTCACTGAACGTATGATTCTGTGTCTATGTTGACGGTGACGACAAAATAATTATAGTTCTTGAAAGAAAAGCCATATAATATTTTAAAAATAGACAAAATGCCAATGGAAATGGAGAGAAGTCCAGCAGACTGGCAAGAGATTAGGTACATACACGAATTTGTTTTATCTTTCATGGACTGAGTAAATAGACTCAGTTTATTTTCTGTGGCTGATAAAAAGAAAAAGTGGTTTTATATAATTTAGAGAGAAAGCACTAACCACTAGTAGACCTGTTTATCTCCAAACAGAGCTGGGAGAGAAACTTTTTCTTTAATGTAAGGGCAAAAGATAAATATAAAAAAATACAAATATACAGTAAAATGACAAAAACTGGATCAAACATGTCTATTTTGTGATTTTATTTTCTTTAATGAAAATAAGTGGGGAGGACTTGTCAGACGTAGCAGTGAAGAACCATCATGGAAGAAAAGCTCATTCATAGTAGCTATAGAAACACTGAATCTAGGTGTTAAGGGGAATGTGTAGGACCTGTATAAACATAACTAAACCCTTTTGAGGCAAAACATGGACAAATTGATAAGTGCCACATTCTTGGATAAAAAGACTTGTATTATGAAGAGGGCAATTCTCTGGGTAACCCTGACTCCAATGCAATTCTAATAAATATCAAGACAACACTTTTGTGGGGGAGATGGGGAAAGGTCAAGAGGGGACTTAGCCAAATGACTCTCAAGTACTTTTACTTTGGAGGGTTAAACATGGGAAAATGGCCAGGAAAATTCAAGAGAACACAGCAGACTAGCGCCAGTAGATACTAGAGGCTTTACAGTGCAGCAATAATTATGAGTATTTTACTGGCAAATCAATAGTACAGAAATAAGCCTAAGTCTTATGGGAATGGGAATGGGAACATTTCAGATCAGCAGGGGGAAATAAATCATTCAATCAATAAATGATGCTGGCATAAGTGGCTAGCAATTGTGAAAATTAAAATTTTTAAATAGTGCAATGGAATCTCAACACAATTTCAGATAGTTCAAAGACTTAAATTTAAAAATGGGTTTATTTCTTTTCTTCGTTTAAAGATGAAAACAATCTGTTTGGGTGCAGAAGTGTCGTGAAAAATAAAGTTAATGGCCCTGGCTGGTGTGGCTCAGGTCGCTGGTTCAATTCTGGGTCAGGGCACATGCCCGATTCCCAGTACAGGGCCTGCAGGAGGCAGCCGAGTGGTGTTTCTCTTTCACGCTGATGTTTCTCTCCCTCTGCCTTCCTCTCTCTCTAAAACCAATAAAAACATTTAAAATAAAGTTAATGGACAATCGGGGGAAACATTTTCAGTACAGGACAAAGAGCTAATATCCCAATATACATGAAGCTCTTTAGAAATTATTATGAAGGACATGAGTAGCAAAATCGGCAACTGCCATACATAACAACTCAGAGAAGAAACACAGTTCCTAGATATATGAAAAGTACCCAATCTCATTAATAAATGCACAGAAAACAAAGTATTTCACATAGCTCGGCAAAAGAAAGTTTTTAATAGTACTGTGTTAGGAGGGTAGAGGAAAACAAATACACAAATATTATAGCCTACTGACTCCTGATACAGTTTTCTGGGTTTTTTTTCTTTTTATTTTTCCCCCAAAATATTACAGATGTTCCTTTTTCTCCCCAATGACCCATTCCACCCCGTCCCACCCCCCTCCCCTGGTACAGTTTTTTAAAAGGGAAATTGGCCATATTTATTCACATAAAAAATGTTTCCACTATTTAATCCTAAAATTCTACTTCTAGGAATCTATCCCCCCCAAATGCTACACATGTCAGCTAAGTTATTTGCCTAAGATTGTTGAAGGTGGCATTATTTATAATAACAGCAAACTGGAAGAACCACAGGTCCATCGCTAGGGGAATGGCTGAGTAAATTACAACACGCACAGTCTGCATCGTTCTGCCTCTAAAAGGATGAAGCAAATCTGTAAAAGCTAAGATGGAAAGAGGTCCTATTGTTAAGTCAGAGATTACGAAATAGGTCAGTGCCATTCTGCCCTTGTTTCTCTAAATCTATTTATATAGCTAGGGAAATACTGGGATCACGTATGCAAACCGTTTACAGTGGTTTCCTCTGGGGAGCGGGACTGGCAAGGAAGAAGGAATAGCTCCCTTGTTTCGGATACGTCTGTATTATTTTAAATTTATTGAAAAATTATGACTTTTCTAAAACGCAGAGATGGTGGGCTAAGCTTATTTTAGGCTTAGCTACAGAGTAAATCAGCTTTATTAAAACACTAAGCTCCCCAGAGGCAGGACCATGCCTTACTCATCTCTCTGCACTCCAGAGCTAATCAGACTGTTCTGAATATAGTAGTTGTTCAATAAATGTCTTACTGCACTTGACTGGACAAGAGAATGCATCCAACCTGCTGGGCCCACTGTGTGCTGTGAACTGTGTGTGTGAGATGTGTGTGTGGGTGTGTGGAGATGGGGAAGGAAAGATAACAGCAGATTTGTGGCTGTTCAACCTGTTTGCGTTATCATGAATATAAAGAAGCCGGTGTCGACTCCATCAGGCTGAAATGATTACCTAATGGGGAAGTTCTTCTCTTTGGATCACGGGAAACGTCCCTGCGCCCGGAGCACGCCTGGTTCTGGGCCTGTGTGTCTCTGCGGCAGTTGCTAACAAACAATCCCAGGTTGCTACCTTCCAGGCTGTGGGGAAGCTGGGTTCCTGCCGGCCGAGTGCGCAGGGAGAGACCAGTGTTTGCTCAAAACACAGAGTTGGTAAGGAAAAAAATTTTTTCCTTCTTAAGCTTACCCTGGAGTGTTTCCAGACAAGGAGAGGACTGCACAGACCAGCGAACAAAACAAGAGATGGAAAGTCTGCTTTCAGACAGATGGGGGAATAGCCAAGAAAGTAAAGCATGAAGCACCTGTATGCACTGAAGGGAGACCAGGCAGCAGACGAAAGAATTGAAATAGGCACATGCTCCTGGGGGGTGGGGGGACAGGGGACACCCAGGCCACTTAATTGCTCTCCCCCACAGGTGCCTTTATTGCCCCCCCTTTTAATTATTTATTTTGCTCTGTTTTTAAAATTGTTTTTCAATATCAGTTGACATTCGATACTCATTTCTGGTGTAACATCTACCTGGCACCACACATAGTTAGCACAATAGCATTGACTCTATTCCCTATGCTGGACTCGGAGAGCTGTGCAGACTGTTTTGCACATAGTAGGTGTTCACTAAATGTCTTTCTGCACTTGACCGGACAAGAGCATGCCTCCTACCTGCTGTGCCGTGAACTGTGTGTGTGAGATGCCCGCGGGCGTGTGGACAATAGGAAGGAAAGACAACATAGCAGTCAAGAGAAGAACTTTATATCCCATTACTTTTGTAACTGCCAATTTGCATTTCTTAATCCCATCACCTTTGCACAGGTACCTTTCCCCCCTTCGTGCATCTTCCCTCCTTCTTCCTCCAGAGACACTGAACCCCGAAAGCAACTCCGGGCTACTGAGGCCACCTGACCCCCGTCCTGGGGGAGGCCTGGGCTCACCGATGGGCAGAGAACGGGTGCGACCTCCATTCCCCGACGGGGCTCCCACCACCTCTTTGACATCCTCCCCACAGACCAAAGGAAACACAAACTTCAAATACTATTCCCCTTTTTATTCTCTTTCGCCATTCAGGTTTGTTCACAACATTACAGCAACAGGCACGAAAGGGAAAATCATCACATTTTTTGAACTCAACCTGTCCAAAGGATAACGTATGAAACCATGCCATTATCTCTGAGGCGGAAGGGCATTCAAAAATGAATGTGAGCTTAGGTTAGAGTGAGACTCATTCCAAGTAAGCCACGTGTAAGGTTCGAGTGGCATAGTGTTTTCATGGCAGTGACTGTACGAAATGCCGGAGTGATGTGGATGATTGGAAATATTCAAACCCTTGAAGGTTCCTGCACGAGCATTTGAATAAAAACTGCCACCCGGGCATCATTTCAGTGGCTTTCAATTTCCTGTTTGATCTCAGAAATGTAGGGGTGATCTTTGCCGTGAGCGACCTCCATGATTGCAATGGCCTAGGAGAGACAGAAAGACAGATAAGGGGGCGAAGAGCCCGAAGCCCATCCCCTCGCACCTGCAGCTGGGCCACCTTGCGTTCAACTGGAAACCTGCTTCAAGGTGCAGGATGCAAACTGGCTTTCAGAGCCTGTGCTCCGCTCCAGTGTTTGACTCAAAAAGGGATAAAAAGGCCCTGGCTGGGCAGCTCGGTCGATTGGAGTGACGTCTCCTACACCAAAAGGTTGTGGGTTCTATTCCTGGTCAGGGCACAGACCTAGGTTGTGGGTTCGAACCTCAGTCTGGGCACATATGGGAGGCAACCAATAGATGTTTCTCTCTCTCTCTTCCTCTCCCCCTTCCTCTCTCTCTAAAATCAATAAAAACACATCCTTGGGCGAGGATTGAAAAAAGAAAAACAAGGACAAGATTATCAAGTAACTAAAGGGTCACTCAGTTTCTACCACTAAGTAAAATATTCTGCAGTAGCTGAAGAAATGACAGAGAAATTGATTGCATGGCATTTTTTGCCCCAATATTCTAAGATTTCAGTAAAAAATGCTTTAGGGATGGACTTATTTGGCGACATGCTCAACCAAGTAAACAGGTAACACTGGATCAGAAAAGTCCACAGTGAACTTGACAGCAAACCTGTTTGATTTTAAGGCTATGTTACTGATCAGTAAGACACGACTAAACAGTTTTTCCTTTCAAAAAGTGCATGCTTTCCTCTTAATATCTATTCTTTAAAAAAAACCAAAACTTAAAACTTAGTGCAGGTTTCATTTGAGGCAGCTAGAGAGAACATATTTGATAAGGTTTCTATAGTGAGAGGGGATATAAAGTGAGAGTTTCCAGTGGCTCCATCGCTTTCCTAGCTGTGTGACCTTGGGCAAATTACTTAACCACTCTGTGCCTCGATTTCCTCTCAGAGTTGTTAATACACATCAAGTGTTTAGAATAGTGCCTGGCATACAGAAAGTATGTATCACATGTCACCTATAAGAATTTATTTTGCTCCTTTACCATATTACTCACAGAGAGAAAAACTTGAATTACTCCCCCTCTCCCAAACAGGGAACTTCTAATGGCCTGTGACTGTGACAGCATTCCTTTCTATTGTACCCTTCTCTTCCTAGATCTCAAACCAGCAGGAGGCAGGCCAAAGAACAGCGCAGGTCTTCAGGGATCACCTGGCTGGTGTTCTTAGGGATCACCTGCTAGATGCCTCCCCTCACCCTCTGCATTCATTTCGTGACTCATGTTCCCTGTTCAGGCCTATTCTATCCTTCTCTGACCTTATACTTAATTATCTGCCAGCCCTTTGCAATTGTGACCTAACTGGTTCATTTCCCCACCAAGTAACTAAGGTGATAGACAGATTCACTGGTTTAAAAATGGAAAACGTTACTCTTAGCTCACACTCCTAGCCTGGCGGGGCCCTGACCCTTCCATGTGGGATGTGGGAGCTCACTCCCATCTTCCCGAATAGTCTACTGGGAAGATTTGGGGAATTTGGAGGATTGGGCATCCCGGCTAGTCGGTGGCCCCAACTTTTACAAATATTCTCTGACAGGAGTAACAGATTGCCCCAAAGATGACATTTTATCTACTGTTGACGTCTATATAAAGGACACGGAGAACTTATTGGTACAATTGCGCTGCTGGAAGGTGAGGGCCAGGGCCCGGCCCCTCTCCCGCGGGCAGCACAGAGCAGCTGTCCAACACCAGGGGTGGGGCGGATGCTGCCCAGGGTCCTGCGTGCCATCTCTCTCTCTTTTTCTGAGAATTAAAAAAAACAACACACAGGTCAGGGTCCTGGCATGTAGCTCACTGACCCAGGGGCCTCTGTCCACTTGCACAGGACGGGCACTGTGATCTCCCCGCCATGGGCTGAGCCTGCGATCGTGGTGGCCCCTCTCCTTACAGGAGGCCTGGACGCAGACTGGGCAAAGGCTCAATGACTCCACCCCCGTCTGCTGAACCCCCTTCCCCCCCCAACTTCCATAGCCAGAGAGGTCAAGAGCTGGTCTTTCTCCACCACTTGTTACTCAGCCTGCGAGGCAGGAGGGCCGTGCAGGCACAGAGAAGCCTGACCTCACGTCTGCCGTACCTTCCTCAGGGCCTTCTCTCCCGCAGCTCTGTTTTCCAGGCCCATGTACAGTCTTCCCAGCTTCAACCACATGGAGGCCACGTTGAGGGAGTACAGTGGATAATGCTTACTGGAAAAGGGGAAAAGACAAGAGGCCGCTTTGTTAAAGGCTGCCGAGCAGCCCGCAGGCCTGGCACAGGAAGCCCGTGGCTGCTGAGCTTGCGGTGCCCACTCCATGGCAGCCACGCTGCTCCGAACCCTGGCAGGTCTGGGTGGAGAGTGTGGACGCGTCGACCCTGTCGAACCACCAGGATACACTTTGTTTTATGCAGTTTGTGTGTTTCTGAAACCACAGGAGAAATCCCATACAAAAATATTTAGAAACAAAGCATTCAATCCTAGTCCCAGATTTTTGTTTCAGGTGCACCCAAAGCAGGGCACTGGGAAGCCATCCTTTCAGGTAAATTCCCTGTTGTGAAGACATCAGGCCTATCCCCTCATATTAAATAGACAGTGTACTTAAAAATATGCACACACTAATATGTCTCAGGACCCCAGCTTTCTATCACACTCTATGAGACCAGCTGGTTTAGCAAAGCTCTAAGTTCGGAAGTCAGGAGAACGCCTCCTGTTTCTTCTAGAGCATCTTTCTCTATCCAGCAGAGAGCTTTCTGCATATTCAGTGGGCATTCACTGTCTGGTTTTAACTGATGGCCGACTGATGGATGGGGCTTGCCTAGGAAAGAGCCCTCTCCTTGGGAACAGAGACCAGGAGGCAGCTCATGGGCTCTCGAGAGTATGTGTGTTGGTGTGTGTAAGAGGCGTTTATTTACAGGCTGGTTTGTACTACCCTCAAAATCTGTCCCAAAGAGACACACTCCAGCTGTATTCCTGGGGACGGTGCCCCCTCCCAAAGGCCAGAGCTGGGGCTCAGTAAGCTCAGGAAGGGTCCAGTACAGCCAGTTCCTGCTGGGAGAGGAACCCCGAGGCTGAGATGACCTCATTCATTCTCATTCTCCCTGCCTCCCACTCTCCCTCCCTCCGGATCTCACAGAGAAAAGTGTGCATGAGACCACAGGAAGAAGGGTAGGCTTTGAGATTATCCCCAACAGAGCAAATTCTGTTTCTAAGAGCAGGTTTTTAGGAGCTGCTTCCCCTGGGGCTCCCCCTGCTGGCTAATCAGGGCAGTGTGGGGGAAGTAGAGGGCCAGCTTGGCTGTGGAAATTCAGACCAGACACAAATTTAACCGCCCCTTATCTTAGAATGTGAACTGAGGGCTTCTCAAATTCCTGAGAAACACCTGGGGCGCTTCTGGAACACAGGGATTTCAGGTCCAATGCTCAGATTCCGACCCACTCGGTTTTGAGGGGATCCTGTCAATGCATAATATAAATGTGTTTAACAAGCACCCGAGGGATCTGACCTAGGTCATCGCAGCCCTGAAGTGGCTGGTCGGAGCCAGAGGACAATGCCACGGCCTCCATCTATAACCCACGTTAAGGGTTAATAACCTCTCGACAGGAAACTTCCACATGGCTGACAGTTATTAGACCATACGTTAAAACCCAACTTGATTCATCAGACCTAGGCGGGATATGCAATGCCCACAGCCAACCCGATGGTCCCGGTGTTACCCTGTTAGCAAACTAGGCTGCAGTTTAGAAAACCACAAGGGGGGAGAGTGAATAATAATGGAAAAGGAACAAACAGGTGGCTTTTTAATACCGGTCTGAATGAACTACAAGGGGCATAGCACCTGGGTAGGTCCTGGGACCCATCTTACCCCAGCAACCCCTGCCTAACCTCAACCTGCCATCCTGGGCGTCTCTTCCAGATGGTGGAGGGAACAGGCAGGACCCAATGGAACAGCACCCTGCACCTGTACCTCCAGATGTGGGCGCAGAGAAGAGAAAGCTGGTCTGGGACTGTTCCAACATGGGACAGTGAGAAGGCAAAACTGCCCAGGTGCACATTCCAAATCACCAGATTCCATCCCGTGCTAAGAGGGTCGGAACGGCCACCGCAATCACCTGTAGGGCTTAATGATTTTCTGTCCATATCGCAGGGCTCCTTCCCAGTCCTGCATGTACAAGCAGACGCCCATGGCCTGGTACATCATGTGCAACATGTACACGTTACTGTCCTCAAACACAGAGCTCATCTTCTCCTGGCTGAGCTCGCAGATCTCCAGCAGCTCGCTAGGGGGTGCTCTGGAGTCAAGGAAATGACCGGCGGCCCACAGGCTGGGCGACTTCCCAAGGCAGGCTGGCTTCAAGGAGTAATTGCATCCACTGCACCTGTACCCTCACCCTCTGAAAAATTACAGAAAGCCAACCAAAGTGTAGAAACAAACAGGACAATCTGAAGACCTCAACTGGTAAAACACAGCTAAAGAATTTCAGCCACAGGCAACAGACCCTCAGTTTCGCTGTAAACAATGTTGATTAGAATCACCAATCTTCAGTCTCCTAGTTAAACTGAAACCCTCACCTCGGCTGAGCTGAAGCATTTTTTAAGGAATTAGTCCCCACCCTGGAAAAGTTCTTTCCCATGCTGAGAAATAAACATGACTTTTTCCAATTTCCTTCCATTGGTTTTAGTTCTGCCCTTAGTATAAATCAAATGCCCTTCCAACACCCAAGAAAATGCTTTAATATAGTTATTAAGAATATGGGTTGTGGTGGCCGGCAGACGCGGGGCTGGATCCTGGCTCTGCCTGTTGAGCTGTGTCCCTTGGGCAAATTATCTGGTATCTAAGACTCTGTTTCCATCTAACACAGGGTGAGGACCAGGTTGGCGAGTGTCCTTGTGAGGATCAGGGGAGCAAACATAAGCAAAGCCCTCAGCACTGTGCCCATAGTAAAATATCCCCAAAACGAGTGCCTTCAAGGAACTATTCGGCATAGTTTTAGACAATAACACTTCCACCACATTGAGCTCCTAACCAAACTAGTCAAACAAGGAGAAATAAGGTAAGATCGACATCATAAACTGATGTAGATGACTCCAAGCCATGGAAGGTCAGTGAGTCTCACCCCTGGACCAGGAGACACTCTTCCTTCAACATCCAGCACCTTCAACCCATCCCTCTGCTCCCTCTCCCCTCTCCGCCGCCTGGTGCAGGTACCCCCCCCCCCCCCCAGCTGTAAAGGATATACTTGTAGTGCTTGGCCCTCCGGAACTCCTCGATGACGTTGCGTGCGTACCTGACCATGTCACAGACAGCCTCTGCCTTGGGGGGCTCGTTGAGCTTCCGGATTTTCACCTTGGCCTTATCCTGAGGGAAATGTCCACACGTGCAAGGCGTTACCTCCCACGGAAACCACACTGATGGGGAAACCCCTCAAACAGTACATTCTCCCAGGCAGAGATACAGGCCTGCCTGTTCTAAAGTTAAAAGATAAAGGAAATCAGGTGATGGATCTGACAGAAATCCAATACCATTACCTTTTTACAAAAAAAAAAACCCCTAAAATATTTTCTAGACACTCCTCACCTGGGCAGGGCACCTAGGGTACGTTTGCTATGGGCACGTATGTGTGCTCTGACATCCATGAATCCAGAGAATACAATAAGGAGGGGCGGCACTGACAAAATAATTGGGCCAAAGCCAGAGAAAAATCCGCATATTCTGAACAGGCTGGGAAGCCTGAAAGTCATGCTCAGTAGTGCTTTTCCCTTCCCTGTTTTGAGCAGTCGTTTCTTTTCAAGGACAACAACTGAGCACATGGTTCTCTCGCTTGTACAGTGTAATGCAAATGTTTTCATGTTTGAACAGGGACCTGGTCCAACTGGATTCCCTCAGACTGTCTCAGTGAGGTGGGTTTAAAGGGTCAGAAACTCCATAAGCAGAGACACCCAAGTCACACAGGGACAGGGGCGCTGGTTTGACAGAGATGTCCCGAGATACGGAGTCCGATCAGCGCCTCCGCCGGGCGCGTCATCAGGGAGCTTACCTTGTCTTTGGTGGTGCACTCCTGGCACTCGCACGTAAAGAAGTAAGAATCTCTCAACCGGTCGTTCCTGTCTTCTGTGGGGTACAGGAGGTCAATGTAGCTGGTAAAGACCTAAGGGGGTCCAAAAAGTGGACGTTGCAGTGCAGTCTGCCACAGGTGAGCTCACTCATCCCTGCCAGTGTTTGTGGTGGTGTCCTTGCAGGGACAGCCACAGAGGACAGCCGCAGTTCAGGGTTGACCCACGTAAACACAGCCAGCCTCAGTGTTGGCCACCTCCTCACAGGGGAGAGAGGGCTTCTCTTCCCACCTTCCACAGAATCAAGGAACACAGAATCCCTAACACAGGGCACTGGATCACCAAAAGCACCCCCACCTTCCCCCTCCCCAGAGAGCAAGCTGGCCTCTGTCCCAGGGGCAGATGCTCTCATCTCATGGACAGAAGCGAAGGCCCACTGGGCAAAGGCTCTACTCGTCCCTGGGACTGGCCCTGGGCTGTCTCTGGCCTCTCTTATTTCACATGCTGGACGACTCATATGCATTACTGATCTGTTCCCCTTTCTGCTTCTATCTGCTGGCAATAAGCAAGAGGCTGGCCTTGCTCGGCAGGCTGGGACAAGTCTGCAGAGGGAGAAAGCAGTCTCTAGGACGCTGGCATTCTGATGCCCTACCCCGCTGGGCTGGGGAACTTGGAAAACCCTTTGCTTGGGGCTCATCTTGCTTTTTCTGACGGGGTCTGTAACTGAGACTTGGAGCATATGGAGGAGACCGGCATTTAAGTGGCCATTATCTACTCACTGGGACGGGACTTGCTGCTCACCCCACACCAGCAGGCAAATGTCTGACTGCACAGATGGATGTCACAAAGCCGCCAGCGTGCCAGGAGCCTCGGGCACTGGCAGGCAGGCAGGGGGCACTTGTAGGGGCCGCCAAGCTCTCTCCACCCCAGAGGGCAGTAATGGGGACCTCGCAGCCCATCGAGGCCCTGGGGAATGGGATGCTTCCTCTTGGAAGGGCAAGTCACCTCAAGAGCAGTGCCTTCCCCCAAGTGAGGTTACAGCACTTCAGGCTTGTGAGAGCACCCGAGGGCAAACCACCAGGGGCAAGCCCTGCCTGGCCTCAGTGGCAGGAGCCTCTCGCCTCGTTTCTCTGAAACGACCGATGGTCACATAGTGCAACAGACGGAAGAGCCCAGAAGATGGCGACAGAGGCCGCTCAGTGTCACTGCTCCTGGCCCAGACGGAGCCAGTCCAGGCCACACACTGCTCCTGTCTCCCCTCAGCCCACAGGAGCTCTTGGGGCCTGGTGACTCCCATTCTCACCGACTGCAATCATCTGTTTTAACCAAAAAGGCATTGGTGGTCTCCACGAGACATCCGGAAACCAAGACACTGCGACCCCCAGGCATGATACCCTCGTTACGGGTTTAGCAAAGGGGAGAAAATCTCAGTTCAGCTCTGGGTTAGCTGACAACTTCCGAGAAACCAAGGCCTTCACCATGTAGCACACTGACCATTACGTTTCATATTTAAAAGCTAGACATGCACCTTAAAACAGTATGAAAGATTATTAAACCGAAATCTAATCCAAAGTGTATCATTACAATGCCTAGAACCTCATTTTTTATTATTTTCCTAAGAAAGATAGCTTGTATCTAGCGACTTGCTAGCCAGCAGGAAGGGAAAGGGCACAACCAAGCAGTGGCCCAGCATCTGGTTCTCTCCATGTCCCTCTGTGAAGGAGGGAGCTACCAGTGCGTCCTGGCCACAGGCCGCCTCGACTGCCCTATCGGTGCGTGCACAGCTGGCTACCTGAACTACATCCCTAAAGAGTGAACCCTCCCAAGTTCAGGTGAAGACTTGAGAGGACTGGAAGGGCTGATGTGTCATTTGGAGTTGTAACTCTCTCTCTCTTTTTTTTAATCTTCATTTGAGGGATATGTTTATTGACTTTAGAGAGAGGGGGAGTGAGAGAGGGGAGAGAGAGAGAAACATTGATGTGAGAGAGAAACATCGATCAGTTGTCTCCCATGCGTGCCCTAACTGGGGCATCGAACCTAAAACACTTTTTGGTTTATGCAATGATGCCCCAACCAACTGAGCCACCCAGCCAGGGCTGGAGCTGTAACTTTTTAGCTACTGCTGGGCTGCTTTTCTTCTTTCAAATAACAATGCTTTTGGCCTTTTGTGGGGAGAAAAAGAGGCCAAGCTTCACTGATTAAAAAAATAAAGCTCAAACTCCATTGCTTGGCAATGGGAACACGGACTCTAAGGCAATCTGAGATTTCATTCTGCTCACCTCAGCAGTCTCCTTTCTCAATAAATCTCTATATATCTCTGTGAGGGACTTCACTCAAATTTATTCTTTCCTGTTTTCTCCTGGATGGAAATGGTGAGCACCAAATGGAAGCCAAGCGCGTGGGACTCCAAGCCACAGGTCACAGATCTGAACATTAACCCTGGGACCCCTGAGGACGGATACGGTGGAACTGCCAGGATCACGCACAGCCCGTCTCATCCAGTGATTTCTCTACCCTTTCAGAACAGCTGTCTGGTGCTCACTGCCCCAGCCGCCCACGGCCACGCACTCACCTCCTCTCCGGGGCTGATTTCCTGGACGGCTCTGACCTCCGCCAGGGTCCCCTTGTAGGTCACAATGACATTGGGGCAGCAACTATGGTTCATCAATGCAACGCTGTCAACCAGAAGAGAAAACCTGATTTGTTCAGTAAGGCAGACAGTCTAGGGAATCCGCGGCTACTTACTGGCCAAGTCACAGCAACTCGGTCTTTGCAGGACATTAACCAAAAGAAATCTAATAGCTGGCCATCATATTCTAAGAGGTTTTTCTGCATGCATCGGTCACCTTAAACTTTCACAATATTGAAAAGTGAAATGTGCCATTCAAAACAGCGGTATCTAAGCCCGAAAAAAAACACGTGATAAAACCGGCAACGACAACAAATCCCACAAAACTCCTTCTTCTTAGGGGCAAGACTCACAGCCCAGCACCTGCTGCTCCTCCCTGTACACTGTTTGAGACAAACGGTGGTCATTCCCAAGCCGCTTTTTCTATTAGTGGATTATTTCTAACATGTTTTCTTCAGATGTTGAGAAATCGCCTCCTAAGTGAGGGCTTGTGATCCCCCGCGAGACCCGGAGAAGCCTATTTGAGTCTCCGCACCTCAATTTCCTCACCTGGGAAATTGGGACGCGCTGCACCTGCTGCTCGCTGTCTGCTTTTCAGGGACAGTGGGGACAGAGGCTCGCCCACGCGAGGGGCTTTGAGCTTTTTGATTATATCAAGGTCAAAGTTCTGAGAACAGAAATTTCTAAACTACGGGGGGGAAAATGCTTGATCTCTGAAAATGCCGCCTTTGAAATCACAATGCCGAACTGATTTCAGTCCAAAGGGATTTTTTTTCCCCCCAATTAAAACTGCCTGGAAACCGGGGCCCATGTGGGCACTCACATCCCCACGTATCACTGCTCCGGCGGCCACTGCCACTTGCCAGAACCCTCAGCAATCAAAACCCCTCTCCCGTTTGCCCCAAGAATACGAAAAGAGCAAAGGGGGCCGGGAGCCTGAGGAGGATGAGCCGCCCAGGGCTTGCTGAGGACAAGGGGGGCAGCCCTCCCCCCGCCAGTTTCTCGGGGGTCCGAGTGAATTCTGTGGCTGCCTGGAGCCTGGGACAGCGCACGGCAGCTTCCCTGTCCTGTGCTTGGGGCGGGTCACCTCCACCACGCATCGCAGCCCACGCAGCTTACTAGCAAGTGGTCCACAGGGAATCGGGCCCTGGGAAACTTGATAAACAAATGTGCCAAAAATCGTCAGTATTGCAAAAGCAGAGTTCTAGAACCATCTTGCAGAAAAAGTAATAAAAGTGTTCCATTTCACGACAGACGCCTACAACTGCTTCGTCCTAAAGCCAAAGGCCCCTGTAGCGAATATTAAGCAATGTCACTTTAGACGGAATAATCTACGATGTGGATTAATTCAGACGGGGATGGAGGAAGGCTCCTTCGCGCCATGTGTGAAGCCAGGGCTTGATTTCAGGGGACAAGCATTTTGAAAACACTCTTTCCATCAAAAAGACCACGGCAAAGCCATTCTTGGCAATCCGTTGAAGTCAGAGCTCCGAAGATCTCCACTTGTCCACTGGCTAGCCTTTCTCGAATTCCTTGAGTGTTCCTGAAGGAAGCAAGGCTCCTACAGTTCTTTGAAATTTCCCCCAGTTCACTGCTTTAGTTCAAGCTCTCTCCAAACTGCGCTGTTTCTATACTGGTCTTTTTCAGACAGGACAGATGGAGAAGCAGGTCACATATTCTCCACGTAAGCCTACGGCCAATTGTTGGTTGGCAATTAACGTTTCACAAGAAACCCAGAGATTTCCATAACCACGGATATGCAAAAACGCCCGTTTCTCAGCAGGGCACACTATAAAACACTCCTTAGTAACAGCTCCGGACCTGGTGGGACTTAACAAGTAACTGTGCTCTTAACAACTACCTTCAGATCCTTAAACGCAGGGGAAATATTTTCAAATCTGGGGGAATTAAAAAGGTGTCTTAATTCACTCGGAGTTTCATGTCTGCCACATGCAGTTAGGAGGGTATTTTTAAACAAAAAGAATCAAATTAGTGTTAAGTAAAAAGAAAGGAAAGAAATGAAGCCAAACTCAGCCTACTCGGGAAATATTGCTGATCCCAGATGCGAAAGTTCTTCATCTTCTATTGTGAAGCCGTTACAGTTCACCTGCGGGGAGAAAGGGGCGAAAGGAGACAAAGGAGCAAGCTAAACGTTCTGTTTGCACAGAAATCATTTCTTTAATTTCTGACCTTTAACAAATGAACTAGGAAGATGTTCTGGTTTAGTGATTTTAAGACCTTCTTTTGGCCAAGGTATCCTTTGTTCAAATACAATTTACCTATCAGCTTCATGTATAAACAAATAAAAACAGAACTGTCAGGGGGAAGCACCCTCAGTCTGTCCTGCCTACCCACCTACACACGGGAGCCAAAGGGCACAGACCACTTGAGGTTCAAGCGCTAAAGTTTGCACATCTGAACGGGGGTTCGTATTCCTGGAGTCTAATCCCGTCATGCCACAGATCTGTAGTGTGATCCTGAGACCATCTCTTGAGTCCTGTGTCCTTGATTTTCTCCCATTAAAAAAAAAAAGTCACTTAACTCGTTACCCGTGTCCTGCTGTGAGGTGGTAAACAGGACAGCCTTATACAGCTGATCTAACTGCTGTCCACCCCGAGAGGCAGAGGGGCCTGACGCTGAGGAGCTGGCACCTTCCTTTCATGGCCGGTCAATTCAACCACTGGTCACTTTCTCATGCTTGAAACGAGATGTTACACTGAAAAATGCTAAGGGCAACTCTCACCATTCTGAAGTCTAACTTAGAGCTTGCAGAATAAAAATGAGGGACACATCCCCAATTTTACGTTGTTCCATACTTTCATTCTTTTCATGGATATTCGTTGAGAACTCACGTGCTGGGAACTGTGCACGTGGTATGAACACCCTAAAATCTGTGCCCTCAAGAAGCATCCAGCCTATTGGGAGACAGTGCAATGGGTGTTTTTATTTGTATCTAGTTTCAGAGCTGGAAGGGGACTCAGTCTCTTTACTTGTCAGATGATGAAACTGAGGTCAGAGAGGAGCAGTGACTAGTCCAATGCCTGCAGCAAAGGCCCTGCTCCTCCCAGGCCACTAGGAAGGTATCTGTGAGGCACATGTGCTGAAGGATTTCACCCGTGGGCTGGGACCAGGCTCTTCCACACAGGAGACACCGCGCTGGTACATTTCAGGCCAAAGAATGGGCTTTTGAAAACTAGCATTTGAGGAGCTTTTATTCAGGGCAAGGCACTATGCTAGGTGCTACATATTTACCTCTCTTATGTCTGCAATACTATTTTGGCATAACCCATTTTACAGATGTGGAAACTTGAGGCTCAGAGAGGTCAATGATTCAAGGCCACATAAGTAGCAAGTGGGACAATAAGGAGTCAGAATTCACACTAGACATTCTGACAGCTTTGCTGTCAGAAACGCAAAAGTGTTTCTTTACACTGCACCGAGCTTCTTCAAAAATTGTTCTGATCTATGAACGTTAATGTGGCGATTTTACTTAAAATTAAAAGGCCAATGTCAAAGGCTTGGGAATCTTGCTACACAGAGAAGTAAAGGCTATGATGGGTTTGACTTACAGTTTTTACAATTCAACATATTTACAATCAGAATTTACAATTTTCAACATAAAAAGAGATGACTGAGGGTTAGTAGAATAATACACAGCCTTTGAAATACTGAGATGTTGGGCATTTCTATGTAGAAGACTCAGCATACCATCTTTTTGTGCCAACTTCAAGTATCCTGACCTATTCTGTCATCAGGACATTAACCTATTACCATTAAGCAATGACCATCAGTCAACATTGGGTAAGAGTTTAATCAGGACTTTCATTCATTCAACAAAGTTTACTGGAGCATGAACTATGTGTCCTCCAGCTTCGTAAGTACTGAGTGATCTATGTACAGTCTCAGACTGGATACCAACATGCCTCGGCCATGTCTGGGACCCACAAAGCAACAGTAAATGTTTGCAGAATGAAGGAGAGAATCTAGCAACAATTTTCAAACTGACCTAGGGACAGACTAACTCTGCGGGATGGGACACTTGCTCCTTTGCTTCTCAGTCTCTCCCTCTGCATGGAGCTCAAGTCTGACTCCAAATGCCTTCAGGCTCGAATGTTCGAGGACCACTGGTGGCTCTCTTCCCTCTGCCCTCCTCTGACTGTGCAAGAGCGAGTGTTTCTTCATCAGCAAAGGTTCCTATAAGCAGTGTCATCACTGTTCCTTTCTCGGAGGCGGTGATGGTGTTTAAGCCAAATTGCACAGCAATTTGCCTGTCAGCTTTCCCTGCCTTCTGAAATATCCCCAGAGAAGAAAAATGAACTTGGGTGTTAAGGAAGATACATGGGCCGCAGTCCCTTTTTTCAAGTCAAATCAAGCGTAAGTGCCTTGCTAGAGCTATTCTCATAATTAGCATTTAGACTAGATGTAGGCTGCACACCAAAAATACATTTCCCGACCATGCATATGTTCCCAGCGATTAAAGTGCACCTCAGTGCTACGGAAGGAGTGCAGTCACCTTCCGCTGCCAGCTGCGGCTGGGCCACAAGTTAACCCACTAGAGCCTCCCGTGAACCCGAGATGAGCGGGCTCAGAGGCTGGGACAGCGGCCAGGCAGCTGGGGGCCGAGAGGCAGGACTGGAGTGTGGGGTGAGGCTGGGACAGCACTTTTCGCTTTTGCTTTAGAGTTTTCTTCGGGGATACTGAATGTCCCTTTTCAAATGTACATATGAAATATATATGTGTGTGTGTGTGTTTGTATAAGTGTATTTGTGTGTACACACACAGAATCTCAGAATGGATATTATAATTTGATAAACATAAAATATATAAAGGAATTAATTATCTACGGTTATACATGTGTGAAAAAAGTTATCTCTCTCTCTCTCTCTCTGGTTTTAAAGAGAACCCCACGATAAAACTGCATGCCCATCTCTGCCCGTAATCTCTGATCGCTTCCTGAGGATGCATTCCTGGAAATGTAATTACTAGGGCAAAGGGTACCTAGGTGATGCTCATCCTGTTTGAAGAATCATGTGTGAGTTCCACCCAAGCTCCCTTCTGTATCTGGAGCCTGAGGGTTCTGGCAGGAATGCAGCTTCTTGCACCATAAAGCAGTATTTCGGCATTTCTCCCTCTGGAAAGGTCACCTTCATTGACATGTTCAGCTCGCAGGGGAAAACGCAAGCATATTAGGGAGAGAAATCCAGTCTAGCAGGTGTGCCAGGAAGAGCCACCCTCTCAATAACAGGAAGCCGAGGGTGCCGGAGGCACTTTCTTCTCTGTTGTACCTGAGCCGTAGCCTTAGCCTTTCCACACGGCTGGGTCCCAGTTCTCTAACGTTGCTCTTATCTAGAAACTTCTATAATTTTGCATTATATCTGGTTTGGGTAAACCTGGGCTTCTCTAGAGATTTCTGACAAGACATCCTGCACCCGGACCCACTGGGGCTCCCCTCTGTGGGGACATCTGTACTTGCCTCTGCTTTATCACACAGTGTTAAAGGAATGAAAAAAACCACTGCTATCAGAATGGAAGGTTTAAGAGAAGAAAAGTAAAATTTCATGTGGGAACCTCTTTTCTTGTCAAAGAGGTTACTGTCTGCCACTGTACCAGGCACTGGCAACGCCTCTGTTTTCATAAACTCTTCCTGTGACGAGAGGCAGAGGGAGGCTGAATTTCCTGTGCTCCACCCATCAAGCCGAGGGCCAGCACAGGGAGGACCCTGACGTGCTCAAGGTCACCTAGCAAGGCCATGCCAAGCAGGGTCCAACCGGTCAAGAGCCTTGTCCTCATAGATGCCATCATTCTACTTCTGCTCACGTTCACCGAGTATGTGCTGGGGACAGGGGCTGGGGTGGGGAAAGCTACACCCGGCGTCACCCGATGCTGCATCCTTACCTGTGCAAAGAGTGCTACCAGGCTCTCGTTGTCGGGGAATTCGAGGTGCTTGGAGTAAAAGTGATGGAGGGCAGAAATGTCACTCTGAATCAAATCCTTCTTCTCATTGTCTAATTTATCCAGATCTGTGGATAAACAAACCATTATTCAGCAGGTAGAGAACTGGATTTCTAGCTACACTCTTTTCTTACTGTAAATGGCATGGAAGGGAGGGGACAAATATGTGGAGCCCCATAAAATATTCTTCCTCATCACGCGGTCTAACTGATGAACCCAAGGGGAGAAAGGCATGCAAATCATTCTTCTCTTCCTCTGACAACCGGAGGTCACCCAGGACACGAAATTTCAACTGACCATTAGCCATGGGGTCAGGGATGTGTGGCAGTGACCAGTAACCAGCCTCAGTACAGCCAAGGACCCCTCAGGTGGCCCTGGAATCTGCATCAGGGTCAAGAAGCTGGAGAGCCCCTGATTTAAAGAGTTTCAGTAAGGACATCAGCTGTTTACAGGACTGCAATTCAGCAAAGATCCAAAAATATTCAGCAGGCCAGGAGAGCCCACAGCAGATAGCTCGGGATGCAGTAACTCATCCCTCAAGTTCCTACTTCCCCTTAATTATTTCCTGATAATCCTGTCGACTCAGAAAAATGACTTGGAGTCTTTTTTCAAAATAGCACATAAGTCAAAATAAAAACTATTTATTATAAAATCACCACCAACACTAAGATAAGAGAGCACGTCCTGTCTTCAGTCCTGCCTCGTCCATGTTCAATGTGGAGAGAAAGTAACTGCTCAGCTGGTTCCAGAGACACTTACGTGATTCAAACTCCTTCACGGCTAACAATTTCTCTGAAGGTGTTCTCTCTGGGTGCCTTTCCTAGTGATCGGGGAAGAAATCACACAGATATGGATTTTAACAACCAGGGCAAAATGCCTTTCGCTTTTACATTCACATGAACAAAACGCAACAACTCTCCATGAAGCAGAGAAAGTGACCCGAGAATCCACCACTGGGGCTCTGAGAGTGTCTGCCCAACGTTCAAATCCAAGACTCCTTTGAAACGCTTTCTAAAGTGTCTGCCGTGCTCCTAACACCCTGCTAATGTTATGCACACAGTAGGCTCAAAAATGCTTGTTATGGGAAAGAACAGTGGCTGGAAAACAACTTTTTAGGGCCCTGGCTTAAAAGGACCGAGTCTACAGATGAGCCGTCCTATTGATTATTTCTCCTTCTGAAAAGGAACAAAATCTAACCCCCCACCCATTTCCCACTTTCTTTAAGCATAAGCTAAAATGATCTCAAATTCTGTGTTTCAAAAAGAACACTTTGGGTTGTGTCTGTGAGCCCGGATTCGCTTGAAACCGTTGTGGGCTTTGTTCTAGACATCCCAAGAGGAGCTGACAATAGTAAACCCGCCAGGCTTTGAGGACATGAATAAACTTGGTGTTGACAAGAGTTCAAAAGCAGAGCTCAAGAGCTGGCCCGAGGCGCGCCTTTGTAATCTGGCCATTCAATGTGGGGATACAGGTGGTCTGGCGGGGCGAGCTCACCTCCCTAGTTAACATGTTAAGCTTCCCCCTGGTAGCTGGGTAGCCGGTCTCCCCTAATCCTTTGCAAGCTAGCAGAATACAAATGGTCTGTGTTTTTAATCATCGAATCCTACAGAGATGAAAAGGTGGCCAGGTAACTTTTCATTTAATGGACTATTAGCAGCCGTAGTAATTATAATAAGAGTTGAATGAAACTGGTGAAAACTCATCACAGCATTCTGACGACCCTCCTAGCACCAAAATATTTCAATAGCTCCTTTTGGGAGCAGAAATCTTCCATTCACAGGATGCACTTCTATAAGATTAGTAGTTCATTTTGCCTGGGAAAGCTTTTCATTCAGGAAAGTACACCAGCTTCTTCTGAATTCTTAACCAGAAATCTATAAATAGCATCAACGAGTGGAGGTGGGGGGGAGGGGAGGGGAGTGGGGGGACGGGGGGGGGGGGAACAGCAGCTTGGTCACCCAACCCTCTCAGGGTGCCTGCAGATCTAACTGGATGGCTTATTTACCCTGACACCTCACCCAGCCACACCATTGCTCCCTACCCTTTCCTTCTGACCAAGTACTCTGCATATATTTAAAGGTAATTGTTAGTAAGGATCCAAAAGTTAAGCTCCTCCAGGGAAAACAATCCTGCCTTCTCCGGCTCCCTCTGCGGGCACCCTGTGTGCCTTTGGTTACCCTGAGCTGGCTCGGTGGCATTTCAGCAGGCGCCTGACCCCGGCTGAACATAACGGAACGGTGAGCTCAGAGCTCAGAAATGATCTACTTCTTGTTTACGTGACCCAGGATCCCAACTTAGTCTGGGGACAGGTTTGTGCTAATCATTATGATCACATTTGGCTCAGATAGAAAAATACCAAGTTTTAAAAGGGGTGGGTGGCAGAAAGAAGGAGATGCAATTTCAGCTTTAAAACATTTACGGTACAGAGGCTCCGACACCATCTGATGATCAGCAAGCACCTCTGCGGACATAAACACCTTGTGAACCCCGCGTGGCCCCATTTCACTGTGTCACGAGGACAAGTTCCGTGGCATTTTCCTCCCGTCTGTTTGGCTTGGTCCCTTGGAGATGAGGCATCTCACTAACACGCGGTCGGTAAGGACTGAGCAGACGAGGGACAGCAGCTGTTCCTGGCAGCATCTTGGGAGGAAACGGCTGGAGCATTTCTTTCCTTTCTTCTTTCTTCTACCCTTTTTCCCTTGCCTCGGTTTCCACTTTTCCACTCCCCTTTCTCTTCTCCTTTGCATATGCCTCTGGCTGTCCCATCCCACCCCTCACCTGCCTAGACATGGGCAGGTAAGGAGACAAGAAGAACAGAGCATTGTACAGAAAGGGGGGGCACAGGGGTGCCCTCTCTGAGTCAGAAAGGAAAGAGGGGACACATCTCAACGCTCCGCAGGCCAGGCTGGTTCCCTAGGAGGCGCTCATTATTTTCAACTGGGTGTTCATGCCTTGAAAAGCCGTATTTTCCCATACAATCTTATCTCATAAAGAGAACTTAGCATTTCATAGCTGCGCCCATGTTCCTGGCCTGGGGTGAGCGGCGTCCTACGTCGCACAGGGCAAGTGACAAACCAGCCCACACCTGGAGTTCTGTTCCCAGCCCTGCCCATGTGGATGTGACAGGAAGCGGAGTCCAAGAATGCTCAACAAGAGATGATCACCATAGGTCAGTTACTCATCTCTCTGACCTTTAAGAAAAAAATGAAATGAAATGCACTTGAATGGGATCCCAGATCCTCACCTGTTTGGCCAGAATCCTCGCAGTGAGCCTCACGGTCTCTGAGGGATTCCAGTTTTCCCCAAAAACAACCATGGGAGAACATTCCAGCTTGTGCATGGGCCAGTCTTCCTTCTGGGAAGGTTAAAAAAAAATAAAAGATTAAACACACAGGCACCGGAATGAAGTTCATGAGGATGCAACAAGTCCTCCTGGCTGAGGTCAAGGGAAATATGTTTCCTTTTGGAAAATGGGGCGATGCTCACAACAGGCAGACATGAAAATACCCTTTAAGGTGGATATGGTCTTGTAACCTTGACTCAGGCCTGGCCAAGGCTGCCAGGATGGGAAGATTCACTTTGTGTTTTTTTCACGAAGCGTCTCGTGTCTTTCTGCAGCCTCTCATTACTCCAGACGACATGTCCACCTCTCTACTATCTGTGAAGGTTGTCAAAACTCAGGGATGAGGGCCCTGGGCCTGAGGCCCTGATGTGGCTCAGCTGCCCTGCAGCTCTGCTCTGGCTCTGGCCTCACGCCGGGGCACATAACCGGGCTTGATGTGCACAGCAACCAGTCCCCTCTGCTAGGTGACAAAACAGAATACGGGTGAGGGCTTCATGAGGGGCCCTCGGGAGGCTGGTGACAGCTCCTACTGGGAATATTTAGGCGTAAAGGCTTCCTGAAGATGCAGTGGGAAGCTGTACTCCTTTCTCGCCCAGGTCTTGGAGCTGTATGCCCCAGGCCGAGGGCAGAGGACACGTGTTCAGTATGGAAAGGGTGGCGATGCCATGGAGTCTGGGAGGCTGAGGGGGGACAGGACACAAGGGGCTGTGGAGACCACGGAAGAGAGTAAGGAGTGGGGAGGAAGTGACCGTGACAGCTGGTGACACGGTTAGTGTGGGATGGCCGAGAACTGGGCACCATGGAGGCCAGGGCCGAGTCTGATAAAAACCAGGTGTGGCATCGTGAGGGGAGGGCAGGCTGCTGACAGTGGATGAGAGATGGGTGGGGGAGGAAGGAGACATGGGAGCTGGGAGAAATGGAGTGAAGGCTTAGAGGGTGAAGGGGGGAGGGGGTCATTTTTATTTGGGAAACGTCAGAGCCCGTTAGTATGCTGATGGGAGTCTTCAGACACCCGTCCTCACAGTGGCACTGGGTGCTGTCCCCTCTTCCCCCAGCCTGTCCTCCTCAGGGAACGGCCAGTCCATTCTTTCAAATGCTCGGGCCAGAAACCTGGAGCCCTCCTGGTCTCCCTCACACCCCACACTCAACTCTCTGTCCAGTCCATCATCTCTGCTTTCAGAACACACCTAGGATCTGACCGCTTCTTACCACCCACCTTTCCAGCCCGTGGGGGCCCTGGCACCTCTCACCTCTCACTGCCCCTGCCTTCGACCGGATGCCTGCTCTGCCCTTGACCCTCACCGACTGGGATCAACAGGGCAGCCAGAGTCATCAGTCTGTTAAACAAAACTCAGATCACCCCATACCTCAGCTCAGAACCTTCTGATGTCTCAGGTGACCTGTGCAGCCACTCGTGAAGGGCGTCATTCCCACTCCCCCCACCGGCCCCTGACGGCGTCGGCCACATACTCTCCTACGTTGTCCCTTGAACAAACCGAGCACGCTCCTGCCTCAGGACCTTTCGCACATGCTGTATCTCCTGGCTGGAACCTTCTCCTCGATGTCCACATCACCCCCACCCTCACTCCTCCAGGTCTCTGCTCCAATCACCTATTCGAGGCACCTGCCATGAGCACCCTACCAAAAAGAGCCCCTTCCCCATCGCTCCCCTTTCCTTGCTTTTTTATGTTTCTTCTTAGTACCTCTCACCACCTGATATATTACATGTTCATTAGCTGTTCTGGCTTAGTGCTCCCCCCACCCCGTTAATATAAAGGAACTTCATCTGGTCTGTTCACACCTCTAAGCCCAGCACCTAGAACAGCACCTGACTTCTACTGGGCACTCAGTATTAAGTGCTGAATGAGTGACGATGTCTCCCTACCCCCTTCCCTCCACCTTTTCCCAAGAAGGAAGGACACGGTGTTACTGAATGATTTAGTGCGGTATGTGACACAAACCCTCGGCTCAAGTTCTGTGCCAAGACGTGCTGCAGAGTTAAATAACGCCATGCCGAATATAACTGAGAGCAGGGAGAGGAAGAAATGACAAGGTTTCACAAGGGAGGAGGGGATCTGCTCTTAGCCAAAGCCTAAAATAGGAGCACAGTGATGAGGTAACCAGGTAGGAATGGGTAGGTCCAGCTCCCTGAAGGCAAACCAGCTCCCTTCCCCGATGCAAAGCAAAAAGAGAAAGACAGAGGGCTTCAGGGCTTCAGGGGTACTCAGGAAAATGGGGAACATCAGCTGGGGACAGATGCATAATTAAAAACTGGGAACAAGTGTCCACTATGACCCTAGGAACTCTTAAGAAAAGGCCTCTCCAGGGCCTGTAAGATGTTGGTTTTCTGAACTGTGGATGGTGTGTCTGGTGTTTAACAACAATATGCTCCTGGGAGAAAGAAGTTTAATATTAACATTTCTTAATATGATTTGTTCATTATTTATTAATATACTTAATACAAAATTAATGTCACTATAAATAACACACAATGTTGACATTTACTGATGTAAATGTCCTCAAAGGGAAGGGAACCGAACTACAGGGCAGGCTGTGGGGGGAGGAAGGGAGCCGAGTGCTGCCAGGGAGGACTTGGTCTGGAGCTCAGGAAACCTGCATTCTTAACGCAGCTATGTGACCCCAGCAGCTCTCTTAATCCCTTTGCATTCATATCCTTGGCTGTAAATAACATGATCCCTAAGTTACTTAGCAGGTCCAGAATTCTGAGTCTATGATTTTGCACCTTCCAACAGTGATAATCAGATACAAAGCTTGAAGACTACCAAGAAATACAGGACCTTCCAAGGATAATCAGGCATTCATGTCACCACAAAGGGACAGGTGAGGGTCCAATCAGCTCACCCACAGGAAGCTGTTCAGGACAGTGCCCGGCACACGGTGCCCTCGCAGCAGACTGTGGTAATTGTCCATGTCCATGTTCATTCATTCATTCATTCATTCATTCATTCAATGAGCTCTGCACTGACCCTAGAGGCAGGGGTGGGAGAGGAAGTCTTTGACTTTACGTAGTGTACACCTTTATCAGAACACAAGGTTTAAAAGCAAGAGCGCCCGTACATCATACAGTCCCACACAGCAGTTAAAGCAGAGAGCTGGATATCTTTGGGGAAGTGCAGAATCACAGGAGTTTCACCAAGGGAAATGTCTCAGAATAATAATGTTTCCCTTTTTGTTGGAAGGTGATGGTCCACATTATCTTAGAGAACCTGACAGAGGCAATTAGCCCTAGTTTTGCACATAAGATATTATAAACAATCAGACTGGGCAAAATTGGGAAAAATTAGGCTAGCCTTTTACTAATTTTATTTTTTAGTGTTAGCAGTTTCTTTGCCCACAGAGTCCCCTTCGCTAACTCCTGCATTTGGTGCCTCTCTAGTTCTTACGGCGCCTTCAAGACAGACACAGGCCACTTGTACACACGTATGTGTGCTTTCCTAAAAGGTGGACTAGTAAGGAAGTGTCACACAGTTTCTGCTTCCCGCGGCCACCACATTCGAGAGGAAGAGAGCAGACGGAAGCAGGTGCGCACTGCCCACCTCACGGAAGGTGACCGAGGATGACCTACGCTGCTGAGCCCCCGCCCCAAGGGCACACGCTCTGGTCTGTGTTCCCCGTAACGGAGTGATGGGGTGCAGCCCTCAGTACACAGGTTTTCCTACTGTAGAACATGTATAAGAGGTTTCTAAATGTTATTTTAAAAAACAAGTGGCTCAGTTTAAGACGCTGTATCTGCAAGGCCGAAGCGAATTTAACCAAGAGTGAACCTCTGGCTCCGGCCCCATTCGCTAGCCGCCCAGAACCACGGCAGGTCATGGGAACATTTCTGAGACATTTCTTCACTTCAGGCTTTTCCAGTTCATAAAAATCAAGGACGTCCTCACATCTTTAGCCATATGCTCCTCACATGTGTTTTTGTTTTGTTTTTTAATCCCAGCCAGGGCATGCCCCTTCTTACTTTCAAAAGCACTTACAACCCCATCACCTCTACCTATAAAACACAAACAGCTTTTTTCTACTTGTTAATGTTAAGAAATAACACCCTAGAAAGTTCTACTCCCCAATGATTCCTCTAAAACCATTAACTTTCTAAAACTATTCTCTAAGTCATGGTGCAATTTAATGAAGTCTGAGTGAGGGAATAATACACCGAGCTTTCCAGGCATATTTATAAAAATAAATAGAGTTCATTAAAACACACAGGTTCCAAAACAAGCCTAACTAAAAAGGAGCTTCTATTTCTTTTGTATCTCCTCCCATTACCCTTTTATGCATCGTCAATTAAAATCTTTCCTCTGGCAGGATCACACCGAGCCAAGTCAATCAAGAGAAAGTAAATGGGACAAGACAGAGCCAAACTGTATAAAATACAGCAAAATCCTAACACACTGAGGTTACTGAGGAGGGTCTGGGGAGAGTGAACACAGTGACTGGGACCCCCTAAGACACCGCATTCCCTGAAAAGAGGAAACCCTCAGGGAGGGGGGGTGTGCCTAGCACACTCGGAGAGCTTTCTGGCACAGATGACACTGGCAGGGGCTCTTCCCCTCAGGTCTATTAAAGTCCGCTCTCTTTCTTTGACCCACTGCTATGGTGCCTCTTCTCCTAGGGAGTCCCCCAGAGTGTTGGAAAGTGGTGACAATCCTCCTCTAGCTGTGGGCATGTCCAGTCCCAGTCCTGCCACTGCGTGACCTTAGGCAGATCACCCAACCGGTGTGAACATTGTTTTCTTATGTCTCTGGGCTGGACCTGACCACCTGCAGCAGAGCCTCTGCTTGGATCCTATCTGAGCATTCCCGCAGGGGAGTCCCGAGGGCCCCTGCCTAACCACTGCTATGAAGCCCGTGCATTTCTAGGCACTTACTGTTATTAAATCCCCTAGGACCGCTCTGTCTCATCATAACACTCTGCCCTGCACTTCCTTAGCTCGTCAGAACAAAAGGGTGGAAAACCTTCATGGCCTCTTTGTTCAGCCAGGGGAGACAGCTGAAACAAAAGAGAAACTTATAGGTCAAATCCAGCCTGTCACCTCTAGAAACAAGGGGCTTCAGGAGCTGTGTCATCACTAGTCGTCTAGGAGGGTCCTTTGGTCACGAGATGCGTAACAGAAGCATAGGAAAGCTGAACTGTAGAAGGGCTCTCCAGGGCTGAGGGTGCACCGGCCTAGGGACTGGGCGGGGGGCAGGGGAGACTCCACACATCGTGAGGTTGAACACATCGAGCTGTCTTGGCCTAAGGCCTTCGAACGTGACTTAAAATCACAGGGCTGTATCCTGCATCCTGGGGGTCCTTGCTCCCCGAGCACCCTCACTGTGATTTAACCACCTGTATAATTTGACGACAAGAGGAGAATGTCCAGACCGTCAAGCTGCCTGTTGTAAAGTAACAGACAGGCACACAGGCTGGTGTGTGTGGCTAAATGTGCATCTCCCAAGAGAGGGCGCCCCTCACTGTGTGCTCATAAATGGGGTTCTGAATCTGCAAACCTGGGAGACTGGGTCCTGAAGGCAGTGGTACCACAGGGCCCCCTTAAAAACCCCACCATGGACCATAATGATACATTAAAATAATGCCACCTCGTGAGGCCTAACGGAAGCTAGCTGAGCAGCATGCTCAGGACACCCAGAGGTAACTCAGCCCCTCCTGCATCCCGATGTTCTCCATTAACGCTGAGTTTATGGTTAATCAGAGGAGTGAAGACCCGTTTTGTAATAAGCATCACTCACACGGTGCTCACCATTAGTGTTCTCAAGGTCTCAGAGTCCATCCATTCTCTTAGGTTAAAAAAACAAGCCCCTTAAATCTCAAGTATGCTGTCTACCATATTCTTTGTATAAGCCTGAGCTTCAGTCCCCCCGAATTATTGTAACATTGATTTTCATAAGCCTTCACACCTGTATACAGTGTCAGTGTGTATAGATTTCATATCTAGCGTATCACTTGGTCCTGACAATTCATTAAATGGGCACCACTGTCCTGCTTTACATTTGAAGGAACTGAGATTGGAGGGATGTCCCTGGAATTGCCAAGTTCACAGAGCTAATAAATTGCAGAGCTGGGATCCCATCCTCCAGCTGGTCGGTGTTATATCACCTAAGCTGTATGTGATTTACTACCTTTCTTCTCTAAAGAACCAGAACATAATGAGTTAACTTTTCTAGACGAGTTTAACTTAAATATAGAAACAGCTAACTTGTCAGGCCTGGAATCACATCATGGAAGTCCTAGGGCAGGCCAACGTCTCCGGCGCTACAGCAATCTAACCACAGAATATTCTATCTACAACTGGTGGGAGCAGAGTATGATCTCCCCTCTTCAAAAGAAGGCCCACTCCCCGAAAACTCAACCAGAAGCCCGTTTATGTTCTCTCTGCCACACGGGTGGACAGCCTCTGGAAGCCTGCCGTGGGAGATGCAGGGAAGGGGACTGTGCACGTAGCCTTCGGTGCCAAGGGAGACACTCCCTTGCCAATGGCGTGGCCTGAGCTTCATGCTGACAATGGCCCACTGTGGCTGGACCATTTCTGTCAGATGACATAAGGGCTTAGCAAGCTCTCCCACTGCTAAATAATGCTCTCTGGGGACATTCAGAGGCCAGCTGCACAGGGAGAGAAGAGGGAAACAAATAATATAGTGAGTAATTAGAAGTAAATAGGGGGTGGGGGCGGGAAGTTAATGACACCAAGTCACTTCCTGTGAGTTGAAGCCATGGCATCAGCATTTCCCAAGGTGCATTTTTTAGGTTTCCATTTAAAAAATAGGCTGGGTGAGAGTATGCAGAGGTCAAAGGTCATATTCTCCCCCAATTCAGATCGTTGGGACTTGGAACTCATTTTTGTGTGGAATACCTGTGAACATTTGAGGGACCCGATATCTAGAAAGAGATTGGAAGACACCACTCCTAGTCCCTCAAGGAGCCCATGAGACTTCCTCCAAACTCCTCCTTAAGCTTCCCCTTCCCCCATTTCAGTCCTTGAGACTTATCCATCAAACCTGATGACCTTGGTCTACAGGCAGCCAGCCTACTGGACCCACTCAGCCCCAGCTCCAAGTGTAAGTTTGGAGCAGCCACCCTCTGCCTGCACAAAGGTCTCACCTACATCCAGCTGGAATCGGGCCGGGTTCAAACAGCCTGCGGGTGATGTGTGGCCTGCTGGAGATGTTTATAAAAATACAGATCCACGAGGGTAAACATTTAAAAATTTTAAAGGCAGCATTTTAACGTTTCTCATCTGTCATCTCTGCACATTCCATCTGCTGCTGGTGGCCTTGGGGGCGAACTGTCGGCCTTGGTAATCCACCTGCCTGGGCCCCACATGGCTCTCCTCGTGTCCTTCCCCATTTCACCTCCTGCTCCCTTTCCTTGGTCCTGTATGTGGCTCCCGAATGTTACTGCCCTGGTCCTGGGCCAGTAAGCAGAGTATCCAGCCACACCCTATACTACAGCGATGCTTTCCAGCTCTGGCTGCAGGAGGGTGCTGGGGAAGCTGTGACCAGCAAGAGAAGGGTGTTGGGGTCCCGATTTTCACAGGAAACAAGGCCCTCCCTGCCAGTTGGCCCACCACCTACCTGACACTCCACATTGCAGTAAAATGCCTGCTTGCATCTTCCGCATTTGGACAATCCTTCTTTCCTTAAAAACAGAAAGGGCACTGTAGTGGCGAGAGGCACAGACACGTGACACTGCACATTTTATCATGCAATCACCAAAGCCATCTGGCTGGGAAGCCAAGCCAAGATCCCCCTTACCCGACTCTCCCACCAGTAAGTGGCATTTTCCCAGAGGAGATTTTGACCAGGTTCAGTCCTTGAGGAACAAGCGAGTCCAATAGTACAGGCTCCGACACTGACCGCCCCTGACACCGTGAAGGGCACTTTCCAAAGAGGGGAGTGACATGCTCTTTGACTCGTGCACCTGGCTGGGGACACCACAGCTGTTAACATCACCTGCACTATTACTCAGTAGTTCGGGCAACTCAAAGGCTCTTGGGTCCTGATTTCCTCACCTGCTAAAGAGGGACAGACATAAAACCACTTTGGAGGTTTGACATCATAAAGACAGAGGACTGGGGTACACCAGAGCTGCAACACGAGTGACAAGTTTTATTGTTTAGAGATGCCAGTGATGCAGGAGATGAAATTGCGTGTGTCAGTAATTCAGATGTCCAGAGAGCGAAGTTTGAAAATAACGCAACCTAGCAGGTGGGGCCATATCCTGGAATAAAATATGATTGGTCCATACACCCACCCCAACAGTGTGCTACGGAGCGGTTTTCCTGCCTCTTCCTAATTAGGTCAATGCTCCCTGAGCACTGCCTGTGGGTTATTTGCATCCCAGAAAGAACAGGGATATGGGAGTTTTCCAACTGCCACATGTGAGTGTTTGTGGTGTTAGACGAGCCAAAGCTTTTTTTTAAAAAAACTATGATGCTACTGAATTAAACCACACATGGCAGAATTCTTAAAGATTGTTTGGAGATGGGGACCCACCACCTCGTTTTAATGAGACCACTCGGTAAAGTGTACTAATTCTCACACACGGCTGGCGCTGAAACTGGCTCTCTGGCCTGCATTAGTGCCTACACCACGAGGGGTGTTCGCTGCCACCAGGGCTGCTGCACCGAGCGGCACCTCACCGCCACCCCCTCTGCAGCGCCTGCCTGAGGAGCTGGGATTGTAGGCTGTGCACTGAATCACACTGCAGAAGCCGCCTCTGCTCCTCGGCAGCCGGTGGCAGCCACCACACTACTCCCACGGGACCCGGGATGTGTGCCCAAAAATGCTACTGTTGGAACGAAACAGGCTGCCCTGTTTTCATGACAGAGCTTGGATTCCAAGGAGCTATCTGAAGAATGGGTGGGAGAAAAGCACATCTTGCAGTTGAGGCATAATAAATGTTCCGAGTTTGCACATCTTGATAGCTCACAAAGAAACCCACGGATTTAGCTGAGTGTGTTCTCCGGCCTGAAGTGTCCCCCGAGGTTGCATCTCAAGGGCGCCAAACTCTGACTTTGCATTTTGGGATACGAAAGAAATGCGATGTGCGGTCCCTGCTCTCTTGCGTTTTCTAACTAGGGAAAAGGGACAGAGGGTGCCCTCGAGAACAACGGTGAAGTGGCATGCAAGCAAGTGCTCAGGGATGTGGAGCTGGAAGAAATGCAAGGGGGTGGGGAGCAGAGGAGGGCAGAACCTGGGAGGGGACTCCCAACATTCTTTCCAGAAAGAAGTGTGTTCACAAGTGGATCACGGGTGGGTAGGCGCGACCCCACAAAAATGTCTGAAACTGTCATTTGTTAATGTGAGGTCACAGAATCTCTTTAAGAGTCTGACTGAGACTATTCACTCTTCCTAACAACCCACCTTCTCCCCAGCCCCAGCCCCACCCCCAGAAAATAACAGAAAATTCTGTAACATTTCAAGGGCTCATGAGCCCAAAGCCCATACACGGACCACTGAAGCACCTCTCAAACCAGAGTGAAGACCCCAATATGAGATTAGGAAATTCTCACACATATCTTTATGAGCTCCACACCACACCAAAAAGCAAGGACCACATAGGGTTCCCCACACAGAGGCCAGGAGTGCAGTTCACATGAAACAAGGCTTGTTTTCAGCTTCAACCTAACAACCCAGCAGGAGAAAAGCCAACCGGGCTCCGGTGAGCTAGGGAGGAACTCCCGTGGGATTTCATCAAATCAGAAATCTCCCAAAGGCCAGGCTGCTCAGCCCAGCCAGTCACCAAGTCCACAAGCCACAAACAATGATGAAAACGCTAACTTTTCAGCGCTGGCAGAATGTTACATCATTTCTGCCGCGGATCCCAATGGTCCTCACGTTGTGGTCTGTAGACTGCCAGGGTCCCAAGGGAGTTGGTGAGGTCAGAACCATTTTCAATATACTACAGGCCTGACATTGGCATTGCAGAAGGTGCAAGGTGTAAAGGTGCCTGCAGGGTAAACTTCCCAGTATCTTACTACAAATCAAATTAGTGGCACCAAACTGTCGCAGTGGTCACTGTACCCTCCACTTCCACACACTCAGAGTAAAGGGGAGAAAGTTGGTTTCGCTTAAGGATGTCCCTGGTGAAGCAGTGACAACGTTAATTCCATTACATCTCAACTCTCGCCCTGGCCAGTGCTGCTCAGTGATCAGAGTGCCAGCCCACGCACCACAGGGTTGCAGGTTCGATCCCGGGCCTGGGTTGGGGCTCGTGCAGGGGGAAACCAGTTGATGTCTCTCTCACATTGATGTTTCTCTCTCTCTCCCCCTCTCCCACCTTCCCTTCCACTCTTTCTAGAAAATCAATGGGAAAAATATATTCAAGTGAAGATTAACAAAAAATGAAAATAAAAATAAATCTGGACTCTTTGGTATGTACCTTTGTGATGACGTGAGAATGCATATTTCTGCATGCACTGATGTAGGGACGGCCGCCTCAAGGAAAAGCTCCGGGATCCCTGGAATTGTAAATGGAACCGACCCTTTTTATTCCAATACCACTCGTAACTTGAAAGAACAACTTTCGACAAACTGCAGATACTCAACCTTGAGTACCTGGCAGATATGCAACTGAAACAAATGAAGTGAGCCTATCACTTCGATGAAAACGATTGGCAATATTTGTTGCTAATGCTAAAAACAGGCCTTTCAAGCAAAAACTAGAATTTTGGAAAACATCTATCTGCCATCCTGAGCCTGACAGTCTCTCACCTGATGAGATTAATGAATGTAATTGGTTTGATATGGTTTTATGAAATGAGTCAACTTTTAGAAAGTCTAATTCAGTGAACCAATATTTTCTATTGACGAGTGCATGATGTTTTAAAAATTATGCATGGCTAAAGGACATTCAAAGTAAAGACAGACCAAGGGATTGTAATGTAATGGAGCACATAAAGTTCACAGGTGGGGGTTCAGACTGCCCATTGCCATTAACCTGTAAGACAACGCCGCTTACCGAGTGTTAGTGTTGAGTCCAAGAATATCCACAATTAACCGATAAGGCAGTTAAAATACCCCCTCCTTTCAAACTACATATCTCCTTGAGGCTGGCTTTTCTCCTTGTACCTCAGCCCAAACTACATAATACCCTAGAGACTGAATTCAGAAGCATATTTGTGAATCCCGCTGTCTTCTGGAAATCCAGACATTGAAGATATCTGCAGAACTATAAAACAATACCACTATTCTCACTAATTCTCCTGTCTTGGAAAATAGTTCTCATTTAAAAAAAATAATAATGTTAACAGTATTGGTTGTCGTCTAAACGAATAGATTAAGATTTTCTTGGTTTTCATTTCCAATATGGTAAACACTGATAAATATAACCCATGTGAACTAAAGCTCTTGGACATTCTCAATTGAGGGGTTTAGGACCAAAAAGTTTGAAAACAGCTGATCTAGTGCAATAATTCCGTCAGCTCTATGAAGAAGATTCCGATTTTCCAAAGGAAGACAACGAGAATCCCAGAGGTGAAATGTCCAACCCGAAGGCATCATTCACAAGTAGGTGGCAGAATCAGAATTCACACATCAAGGTGCCTTCGTCCATGAGGACTGGGACCAATATCCAGGAGCACATACTACATGAAGCATAAACAATCTGCGTGTTTGGGTAAGCTGGCAGTAGTAACAAAATGTAAGTAAAGGCCTTCTTTACTCTGGTCTGCATTCTGTCCCAGCTCCCGTGGTAGGTAGCCTATGAATGTGACTTCCAAGGGGCAAAGGGAAGGATCCAGGATCATTTTTCAAAATGAGATTTGAGGGGTGGGGGGACACTTCCACCAAGAGGGTCCCTCCACCAACGGTGACATGGGGATTGATTTCATTTGACATGGGTTGGAATAAAACAAGGACTGATTTCGTATTTAGTCTGGGCAAAGGTCCCTCCCTGTCGTTCGGTGTGGTGCATCTAAGTGCTCCTCGGACTGTCACTGGGCGAGTCCACACTGGATCGTGTCCTCGGAGAACACTGTAGCTGTCAGGCCGATGTCACTGCACAGAGTCAACAACCTGGTTATCAGTGAATGTTCTTAACACAGGTCCTCCTGAGCCAGGCCGCCTTCAGAGCACAGGAGAAAAAGTAACCAGTTGCTGACAGTGAAAAGCAAAAGAGTCTACTTTGATCTACTTTGGTACGAGCAATTCTAGATGGAGGGCTGGGTTGGGAGAGGGAGCTCTGTTGCAATTATCCCGATGGGTGGTGCTTCTGTTCTGTTTTCCTAACTAGGGAGAGATGTAAACTTCTCATAAGTCTAATGGCTAAAACTCAAACTAAAATTTGCTGAGCATTGTGTGTGCATGTGCTGGGGACAGAAAGAAGGGGGGGGGGGGACTGTGTTTGACTACTGCTGACGGAGCAGTTTAGCCAGAGAGAAACTGCATAGGGGATATCCATTTTCCCTGGAGGGACTACACAAGGCCTTTGGAATAAACTCTGTTCCTACAGAAGACACAGCCGTAAATCTTTCATTTGTCACGTAACCTGATCGGAATGGTCCAGGAGGCTTGGGGAAATACTGCAAAACAAAGAAAACAAAATTCCCCTCAAAGGAAGGTTCATAAAGGTCACTTGGAGGAATGAACTGAACTATAAAATAACCCCAAAGATACGGCACTCAAAGGAAGCGAAGGGCAGATCTCTAACCACCTCACAGAGTGTCTCAACCTTGGCGGCACGTGCCCGCCCGGGCCTGGGGTAGGGCCCAGCAGTTCTCGTGGGGTCTGTGCTGGGATCGTCACAAAACTCTCCAGGAGATTCTAATGCGCTTCCAGGTGCCTAGGCCTGGGGTCGTCCCCTGGGGATGAGTGTTTTCTTGAGGGCAGAATTTGCTGAGGTGTTGACACATCCCTCTCGGCAATGCAGACGTTTTACAACGTAACCTGTCCTAACGATGAATGGCACGCGCTGGGTGTAGGACTGTATCGGGTAGTTTAGCTCCCTCGATGATGAATGTTTAGGTCAGATGCTGTATTTTCTAACTACGGCAAGAAAGTGTTCTAGAAGCCAGGAGGGAGTTTTTAAGAAGATGGCTCCAGCTTCCTGTCCACCTCCTCCCGATATCCACCTTCCTATTGCAAATCCTTTCTTGTTTCTGGTGCCTGAGGGGCTATGCGCTCTTGGGAAAATGACTAATCCTTCCTGAACCTGTTTCCTCCACTGTAAGGATACAGTTTCTGCCTCCTATGTTTGACGTGTACAAGTTGACATGTACTGGGAAAATACAAGTTAACATGTACTGGGAAAATACCAGTTGACATGTACTGGGACTATACTTTTAATCAGCCTCCACTCTTTTTTTTTTTTAAGTGATATGAACTACTGAAATATCTTCAGTACGATCGCATCCAGTCTCACATTTAGAGGATTTATGTTTGTAAAGCCTTCGTTTTATGGGCAAACATTTACCCTGCTGCGGATGGAAGGGCTCTTTGAACTTAAGAGATGGTCCCATCCACAAAGGGAGGAAAGGAATGCAGCAGGAAAATGCAAGGGCCTGATTATCAGCGACGGGGACAGGACTTAAGACGGCACGCTCCTGCCACTTTCAACTGGAGGAGACACACGCAGTGATTAATTTTCCTGCTTTTAAAATTCGGAAGCCACACGAAGATCAACAAGTTGGAGATGCAATTAACAACTCCCGCTAGTTAATGCGTTGCCGCGGGTGCTGTTGGTCTAGATAAAAAGGATTTGATCCCGTCAGCTCCCTACTTTTCTGCTACTGAAATGAATGCTTGGTGGGCTTCACCATGAAAAGAAAATGATCCTGGCATGGAGTGGGGTTTGCAATAACAATTACTTTTAACGAACGGCGACAGAAGAAGTGACAAGTGGAACAGACAGCCCCGGCCACACGGAAAAGAGAAAAGGAAAAGAGCCCAGCGGCGCAATATAACTTCGCCGAGGGCTGAAATAAGACAATCAGAGGCAGAGTTAGCCTCCCACCCAGGGAGAGTGGGCACACGGGCAAATTTTTATTGGAGAGAAATAAAAATTGGAGGAATTGTGGCGGAACCCTATTATAACCCTAGTCGGGGGACAAGAATAATACGAAGGCTCTGGGTTTTTGTGCAGCAGTAAAAGATGCGCCCTATCACTTTCATCCACAACGTAGCAGTGAGCCGGGGCCCACGGGCAGGGGGGAGGTTCTTCCCAGAGCCCCGCTGAACCCTCCCCTGCATACGGGGCTTTGTTCTGAGGCTTGTTAAAAGTTAGAGCCCGGGGCCTCTAGGGGAGGCAGGAAATATTTAGGGCAGTAAGGGAGCGACTAATAGGTTTCCCCAACTATAGGAATAGGAGCTAGGTTTACAAGGAGAAAGCTTGCGTTGGTGGTCAGGGCAATGAACAGTTGGCCTTGTTATAAAATGATGACGTTGTGAGGGAAGGGGGTGTAGGCCAAAGGGTACACATTTTCGGTGATAAATTCTGAGGATTTAATGTACAGTTTGGTGACTATGGTTAATAATAAAGTACTGTGTACTTGAAAGGTACTGAGGGTAGATCTTAAGCATTCTCACCACACACACAAAACAGTTAACTGTGCAGTGATGTGTTAATTATCTTGACCTTAGTCATCAGTCCACAATGGATATTGTTCTACACTCCAAATAGAAACAATGATATCTGTCAGTTATTCCTCACTTGAGCTTAAAAAATATTATAGCCCTGCCAGCATGGCTCCGAGGTTGAGCATCTACCTATGATCCACACGATTGTGGTTCGATTCCCAGTCAGGTCACATGCCGGGGTTAGGAGCTCGGTCCCCGGTGGGGGGACGTGCAGGAGGCAGCCGATCAATGACTCTCTCATCATTGATGTTTCTGTCTCTCTCTCTCCCTCTCCTTTCCTCTCCCTGAAATCAGTAAAGACATACTTAAAAAAATATATTATATGACTCTACACCTCATTGACCGAGTCAAGCTCAGAAATGAAAAAAAAAAATGATGACACTGATTTAGGATTTGTTTTAATGCAGGCTCTGGTCGACAGGGAATTTACCTTTGCCTTAAGAAAGAAAATTCAGGAAGCTCACGGATAGAGCAGGAAAGTGTACGGCCCACAGTGAACACTCCACTGCTCTCTCCAGCCCCTGGACGGCACCTCCATGGGCCTCCTGTGGACCCTGTAGAACCCTAGCAGCTCAAGCCTGCCCGAGATCGGATGTGTGCGCTTTCACATTTAACACGTGCCTCTGCAAACGCTTTCTCCCTTACCTTTTGTGCGAGATCGGAATGACACTTCCTTGCTACTTTATCATCTACTCCTCTGAAGCCTACTGATGGGGAAGTCAGGGGGAGAGAAACAATGAATGCCTTTCTCTTTAACTCAGTTCCCTCCTAAAGGAACCCACGAGAAGTAACAGCCACCATTTCTTCTGAGGGTGGCAGAGGTTATCATTAGTGCTTTGTAACCAATACCAATAATATTAGATCCCCTGTGACCACTGTTGCTCTGACTTCAGTAACACCCAGGGGATTAAATATCAAGGGAAAGGGCAAAACCAAAGTCACATAAATTTAACTCTTTAAAAACTTAAAATGTTCCTAACACTATTCCTCACTTCAACATTCTGGCCACAGAGTAGGAAAAAAACATGTAAAAATACCTTTATAACCTAACGCTAAGTGTGAGTCCTAGAATACAGTCAGGCCCTCTGCAGCCAAACGTGAATATTAACTCCTTGCCTAACAGATAGGAGATCTGTTCCGAATCTTACTTACAGGAAAATGCACCTTTTTAATTCATTGCAGCAGAGTTTTAAGAGGTGTCACCCTCTTGGTTTTATCTCCCTGTAGACAAACAATAACTTAAACAAAATTGAATTGCCAATTTGTTTAAGTGACTTACCCTAATTGTGGATTTTACCCTGAGAACTCAAACTTACCCGATAGTGTTTAAATAGATGTATCAGACATCCTTTCTTTCCCTTTCTTCCCTCCCTCCCTCCCTCATTAAACTTTGTTTTAATGGGTCTCAAAAATTCTTTGACAGATTTTTGGTCAAGTTGTTTCCATTAAAAATACTAATTTTAAAAACTAATAACTTAAAAACTGCCACACACACAGAAAAACCCCAAATGGCTCACAAAACATTCTCCTTTCCTTCTGAAGGTTTTACAACCACGTTAGCACTTGGTTGTAATCATTAACCAGCCTCTTACTACTAAATGGCCAATTGAGACAAACAGTTCTGAGACGTTCTTCCGCCACTGATTAAGACGGGGGTAGCAGGTACCGGGGAGAATATTCATTGGGACTCTCAGCTTTCTGGGTATTTGCCAGCTCCAGATGCCTTCTTGTCCACTGCTCTGACGACACCCACAGAAACTGTCTCATGTCACCCAGAGCAGGACGGCCTAGGGGAGAGCAGTTAGAGAAGCTCCTTACACACCTGGGCTTGCCAGGAACCAAATCGACGATCTCAGCATCACCAGATTTCAAAAACTTCAGGCCATTTTCCAGTTTTTCCCCAGAACCACGATCAATCTTCTCCTTCAGCCCAGCAAATCTGCAAGCAACGTGAGCTGTGTGACAGTCCAGCACAGGTGCATATCGGGCACTGACTTGGCCTAGATGGCTCAGGAAAAACCACCTGAGCTGTGCAGCCAGCTGCTCTGCTGGCGCATTGCTCTCACCAGCCACACTGCCACGTCGAATATCTTTGACAGAAACGTTCTTGACGCTGAAGCCCACACTGTCCCCAGGAAGAGCTTCACTCAAAGATTCATGGCGCATTTCATCAGACGTTTCCTTGGTTGGAATGCTGACTGGAGCAAAGTGACCACCCTTGAAAGCACCAGTCTCCATTGGGCCCACAGGGACAGTCCCGATACCACCAATGTTGTAGACATCCTGGCGGGGCAGACACAGGGGCTTGTCAGTCAGATGAGTTGGTGGCAGGATGCAATCCAGAGCTCCAAGCAGTGTGGCTCCACTGGCACTGCCATCTTTATAGGTGAACTTCCATCCCTTGAACCAAGGCATGTTAGCACTTGGTTCCCGCATGTTGTCACCATTCCAACCAGAAATGAGGACCACTGCTACTGTGTCAGGGTTGGACACAGTAGCTTCCTTCTCAATTCTCTTAATGTAGGTGCTGACTTCTTTAACAATTTCCTTGCATCTCTTCTAGCTGCAGGGTGGCTCAGTGGAATCCACTTTATTGACACCAAGTCAGTTACTTCACACCAGCGTGTGAGCCCGCAGGGCATGCTCACAGGTCTGCCCACTCTTGGAGATGCCTGCCTCAGATTCACCAGCACCAGCAGCAACCATGAGGGTGGCACAGTCAGCCTGCAAGAGCCCGTGATCATGTTTCTGATGAAGTCTCTGTGCCCTGGGGCATCAATGACGGTCACAATAGTACTCGCTGGTCTCGAATTTCCACGGGGAGCTATCAATGGTGATACCACACTCATGTTTATTTTTCAGTGTATCCGAGACCCAGGCATACTCTGAGGAACCCTTCCCCGTCTCAGTAGCTTCCTTCTCAAAATTTTTGATGGTTCTTTTGTCGATCCCCCACCTCTGTAGATCAGACAACCAGTAGTGGTAGACTTGCCAGAATCCACGTGTCCAATGACAACGGTGTTGATCTGAGTCTTTTCCTTTCCCATTCTGGCTTTGATTTAATGGTGGTTTTCACCACACCCCTGCTCTGGTGGCCAACCCATTGCGAGAAAGCAGACATTTTTTCTTTCAATCCTATGGATTACATCTGTATTTCTGAATATAGAACACTTTTAATACTCTAAAGCCTTGTACACGAGGCAGGAAAGAAGTACGTTAATCTACCTTAGCCAAGTAATTTCTATTCAAAAAAGCATTATTTTCTATGAGTGAAGTACTGTGTCAGGCTCTGGAGAAAGGATATCTTTATAAAAAGTGAGCTTTCTGAGGAAATAAGCCCCACCTTCATGACAGTGATGAACATAAACACATCGGGCAGGAGAATTCAGCTTCCAGATGACACTGAGCTGAGAGCAGGAAGCTACTCCGGGGACTGAGCTCCTTAAAGACACGGAAGTGAGGCCACTAACAGAGAATGCTGTCCTGATCATCCCCAGTCCCCGGGTGGGGCACAGTGCCCGGGACAGCAGGGTGTCCGACAAGTATAAATAGCATAGGAAACCACTATAAAAAATATACACATATATAGAGAGAGTAGTAACTGAATACAATAAAGGGATGTGTGGCTGGAATATTTAGGAGGAAGCTTCATAATAGAGATGTAAGTTGAGCTGGATCTCTGTTGAGGATGAACAGACTTAGGATCTAAGGCCTTACCTGGGACGGGGCCTTCTAGGTTACAAAAGGACAAAGGAGGAATGAAGAAATGACACACCCAGATTGCCTTTAGGGTCTAAGTATAAAAGCAAGGAGGGCCCAGGCAGGTCTGGATCAGTGGTTAGAGCATCGGACTGAGGACCAAAGGGTCTTGGGTTCAATTCCTGGTTGAGGGCACATACTTGGGGTGTAGGTTTGATCCCTGGCCCCGGTTGGGGCATGTGCAAGAGGCAACCAATGTTTTTCTCTCTCTCTTTCTCACCCTCTCGATTCCACTGTCTCTAAAAAACAAAATCAATGGACCGAGGTAAGAGAGTGCGAGGCCTCGGGCTGAGTGCCGGGGCTACAAAGGTGAGTTAGGGCGGGTTCCTGCACTGGAGAAGCGAGCCTGACGAAGGAAGTATGTACAAGGGGCTACGAGAGCAAAGGCAAAGGGAGCTGATCCGGGCTGCAGGAGTCAGGGCAGGCTTCTCGGAACCTGAGGGCCAACCAGGCAAAGATGAAGAAAACCTACTCGGATGTTAGCTCTGTTTTGTTCTGGATTTTTGTCCCTTTGCTTCAAAGTCGTCTCCTAGTGTGATTTAGAACCCAGCAAGTGCTCCATAAATAAAAACATTGGTTGCATACTCTCAGGGAGTTTACCACCTGCTCATAATTCAATGTCTTCCTGTTGAGGTTTTAAGAACATCTGAAGCCATCATTGGGAACAGCATTGTCACTGTCACAGAACCAAAGTTCCTGTGTCCGACGCTTTCAATGGCCAGACCTCACAACATCAGGGTTCGGAAAAAGGAAAGGTTTATTGATTGAGAAGGCACCGAGATGAGCAACATAATGGTGCCTCAGACCCATCTTGCTCACTGGGCTAGGTTTGGGGTTTTCAAGGGGTAGGGGAACAGAGCTGGGGGGCAAGTTGTAATTGGAGGACCTTGCAACTGGGCCATTTATGGTAAAGGAGAGTCAGCACCAGATCTTCCTGGACAAGGGACCCTTGGCTTCTGAGAGGGTTCCAGTGTTCAAGTTCAGGTGATATCCTGGTCCTTTGGTTCCGTGGGTGGGGGGTGAGGAGGGTAGACTTTGGTTCCAGCTGGGTATAGTTGAGGTCAGAGTGTCGTGTGTCCCCCCCCCCCCCCCGTGCATGCTTCCACCACAGGACTTAAAGGTTTTGATTTGTGGTCTCTGGAAAGCAACTCAGTATCTCATCAAACAGGACAGGACCAAAGAGCTGGCTCTGCGGTGACAACTCCGCTACATGTTTGTGCAACTGACGGAGAAGAGATTTTGCAGGTGGCACAGGGCACATGTCTCCTGTACAAACATCATCACGATGAGGAAAATCAACAGAACATGAGCCCAGGGCCTGCAGCCCTGAAGAGTGCTTCCTGGCACTCACAGACCGAAGAGAAAAAGCCCAAGGTCTTTCCATTTTGTCACAGATTGCAACATAACTCCTCTCAGGAGCCAGGAATTCAGATGCTTGAGATTTTTTATTTGGCTCAGATGAAAAACTTATCTGGTGGGTCAGTCAAGATTTTCTCCCCACCTCCCTCCCCCAGGATGTGCCTATGTCATCGAGCCCTGGTGTGAAATTCCCTTCTCCCTGAGTCGTCCTGCTCTCTTCTCTCCTCGGGGGGCATTACGAGTCCTGTGGGCACTGACATGCTGTACATCACAGTGCACGCGTGGGTACACGCCAGTGTCTCAGCTATGGTGGCAAGCATTCATTCTGATTTCTAGGGACTGTAAATTTGCCAAAGATAAGCATTCAGGAATTCTCAGATCCACTCTTTCCTGTAATAAGCTAACCTAATCCACTTTAATAACATGCATACAATATTTCCACTTCATCATCGAAACCTTCCACTCCATGTACAAAAGCCACCAGGTTTTATGTTAATAAATTGGCACAAGGAGCTCCACACTATTTTTAAATTTCTGATTGAAGAAGAATCTGAGAGACACAGCTGGGTTCTCAGCAAAAGCATGAACTAGAAAGAAAAGTTGTTTCCTGAGCCCTCAAGACTTTCTGGTGTTATTTTCCTGCTAAATTGCATATTTCTGTCCTTCAGAGGAGTCTCGAAGAGATCTGATTTCCTTCTGTTCTATTGTGTCCTGTGAACGCCTTTGCAATAGAAAAGGCGGCCACCGAGGGTGGTAGGGACAGAGTCGGCAGAAGTTGCACAAAGTGAGGTGTGCCGCTTTGTGACTGGTTAGAGCGCCCGCGCTAATGAGGCCAAGGTCATGGGTTCAACCCCTGAAAAGGCAGGGACTGCAGTCAATTCCCTGCTGGAGGAAGGCACCCCTAAACTACCACTGATTTGCTAGAAATCCCAAGATGAGAGGGTTGGGAATGGGGGTGGGAAAGGTGATGGTGATACAGAGACTGACAATGCAAATCCCTTGAGAGAGGACAGAGACCTCTGGTCCCAGAACTGGCCACTGTCCTGGGGTAAGGGGCCAGGGGCAGGGTGGGTCCCTTCTAGGCACTACTACAGAAAGCCTCAGGGCCTCTAGGCTGACCAGAGGAGGGCTCAAAGTCTGAATCTGGTCAAGTACTGCCAGGGTGGCCTGCTCTAGGTGTGCCTAGCTCCCTGGGGATGATTGGGACATACACACACACTCAGCGACACGCAGGCAAACCCAGAGAGGGGCTGTCTGTGAGAGGAGCGGGAAATGCCCTTAAGTCAAATCGGCAGCGCACAGACTAGATGAAATCATGCCTTGAACTGAGAAATATGAATACCTCACCTACTCTCTGCCTGAGGTCCACAAAAAAGGTGTGTGCATACGTGTGTACATGTGTGTGTGGGGGTGACTGAAGTTATTAATGACTCCAGGAATACAAAGGGGATTTATCATTACTGATCGCCTCCTTGGGAAGCAGAAATAAAGTGGCACAAAACTGTGATTATTTCATATTTTCTTTAAATCGACAAGTAAAAGAAAGGGGATATTAACCCAAGGCAAAAGAGGTAAGTTTAAAACACCAAAATAAATAGGAATTTCCCTTGCAATTCTCTATTTCAGACAACTGTGCTGTGCCAGATTCTCTCCAATTCTGAGTTCTCCTGAAGACCGGTTGCTGCCACACTATATCTCTGAGTCCTGGATCTTCCCAAAGAAACTGAAGATATCTCTTAGCATTTTTTAAAGAAGCTTCTGACAGACAGTGTGCAGTGGGCTTATCCCACAGGAACACCATCCAGAGGCTTCCTGGAATAGCTGAATCATAAATTCTGTTTCCAAACCTCACTGATCTAACTTTGCACAGAGCAAGGTTCTGGAGAACGAGTATGTTTAAGAAAAAGGAAAAGGGTTATACTCTGATGCTCCTACCAGAGGGCATGGAAACCAATTCTATATGTAGGTCTGAAGACTGAGATGACATACCCATCTTAGTTCTAGCATAATATTTAAAAATATGACAAAACCCACCAAAGGACCAAAGAAAGCCTAGTGTTCTTTTTACGGTTTTATTATGTAATAACTGATATATACAAAAGAATATATGTAGCTCTTAGGCAAATTCCAAAGCGTTGGAATAAAAACATCTCTGATCCTATAACAGTGGAAACTATAGGTTCAAGACAGCTGAATCAATTTATTTGTTAAATTTCAAAAAAATAATGCATTTGTTTGTTGAGTTACCTAATGGGGGGAGCAAAAGAAAAGAGGTGATAAAAATTGCATTCATTCAAGGAGAAACCAGAGATACATTAAGTCCTGGTGTCTAGGTGTGAACGACATAGTAGATTTAGGACAAAGTGGGCAGAGGGAGGAAGCTCATACTCAGAATGGGAAGACAGGGCTCCTTCTAGGAAGAGCACAGAGCCTGGCCCTTAGAAGGCATTCAATGAAGAGAGACCAAAAAAAGGGAAATTCAAGGAAACACCTTAACCTGTCCAACACAGCATCTTCCTACATAAAATGAGGGAAGGCCCTCTTTACAGCAGCCATCCTTGAGAGCATCAAAATAAGACTGTGTCTGGTTACACTTTATGAGCTGCAAAGAGCAATGTGATTTAAAGAAATGTCATTTTATATGGGTCTTCAGATTTTTTTGATTGAGAGGATTTCGTGCAATTGCTTTTGGGAAGGCAAGGTGTTAGACGGTGGTTTTAACTCACCAGGGTTTGAATCTCACTTCAGGGCATCCTGCTGCTGTTCTGTCTCTTTCATCTCAAATTGTTTCCAAACGGGCAGCTTGGCCACTGAGCCCCTGTAAGCTATAACAGAAATGATGTTCCCCGCATATGAAAACTAAGCATGTTACAGTGCTTGGCACCTCTGAAGTCTTACAGGAGAGAGCAGAGAGAAGCCTTAGTATCCTCGCTGTGTGGAAAATTCTGTTTTCCTCCGTTCCTTTTTTCAAATATTTATTTAATGTCATAGTAAAAGAGTATTAAAGTGTCTAAGCACTTTGGAGCTAGAAAAGGCTCTTTAAAAAAAATAAATAAATAAAAGCTTTCCCCCAGCCAGTGTGGTGCAGTTGGTTGAGAGTCCTGTGCATTGAAAGGTTGCCGGTTCGATTCCTGGTCAGGGCACATACCCAGGTTGTGGGTTCAATCCCTAGTGGATGCTTCTCTCTCTCTCCCCCTCTCCCTTCCTCTCTAAAAAGGTCAATTTAAAAAAAAAAAAAGCTTTACCTGTGTAAGTTTATTATATCATTTCCATTAGGTTTTGAAAAATATTGAAAACTGGCCCCAGATACCCAGTATTATTCTGGGGGACCCGATGTTGAGAGCTGCTGCTTTTACCTCTGGGTCAACGTGCCATCTGAATGACGACTTCATTGGCCAACCATTTCCAGTATTTCCTTCCCAATATCCCCCACTCCAACCCCACCACCATAAAAAAGTCCCTGAAATTACAATATGTTATCCCACTAGTTAACACTTAGCTAGCAGAGTTCATCAAACAAGTACAAGCCAGATACCAGGCCAGTTTGCCAACTTACTATGTGGTAGGGCTGTGCTGAGCACCTGCCTTCCACTATCTCAGGACCCGCACAGTGGGTGGGTATCAATGTGCACATTGTACAGATAAAGGAATCTGGGAGTTTGGAGAGGTTAAATAATTTGCCTAAAGACAAACCACTGGGAAGGGCTGAAGCCAGAATTCAAACCTAAGTCCCTCCTCTGCAGTCTCTAAATAGAAGAAAATCTTGAAATACTGAAATGTTGAAAGTGAAGACAGAATATGTCATCTGACATACAGATGGCTGGATTATGTATTCTTTGATGTAACTTTTAAAAGGAAATCTGTTGTCTGTATTTCTTAAAAAAAAAAAAAAATACATGTGAAAAGAAGGAGGAATCCTCTATTAGAGCCAGTGTCCAATTTTTCACTCAGAAAGCAAGATAATCTGAGAACATGCCAAGCCATGTCTCCCCTTTGAGACTCTCCAGTTCTCAGAAAATGTTCTGGGGATAAGTAGAATCATAGCAGCCCTGCGGCCAGCACCCCTTCTGATGGGCAGAGCAACTGAGATTATTCTGACAGTTTGATAAAACAATGGGAAAGGGGAGATGGATGCTGCTACCGAATAAATCTGGGGGACCTTACGCCATTATAACTGCTGAAATAAGACATTTCCATCAGAATGTTTTGCTCATGCAAACATTTTAAGCCTTAAAATCACCACTCTGAGTGAGCCAGATGTAACATAAATTCCTGGAAACTGGGTTCCAACAGCTCTATTCCAAGGAGGCTAAGTGGGCCTTCCTATTTCCCCACCATACTTTAAACAAAATAACAAAAAGACAGCGTTCTTGCCCTTCAATGACCCATGAGCCAAGAGAAGAGATCACCAGGGGAATGTCTGCCCACCTGGGGACCTGCACAGAAAAGTAATATTCAGGTAGATCGTTCGGTTACAGCAAATTTTTCCCTTTCTTAGCCAAACGTCAAGTGTTAAATTGTGTCAAATACCAAGTTTGAAATATAACATTAAAAAAAAAACTACCACAAAAAGTTGGCCAATGGCAAAATACGTGTCTTTGCAGGTGAGTGTGTGTGTACATAAAATGTACCTAAGAGGTCTGGTAAGGGCAGCTCCCAATTAGAAGACGTTTATATTTTTAGAAGCTGTCTTCTAGCAGCTGAGGCAAGATACACATCTTCCCAAGTGTCACCTACCCAAACTAAGAAAATGTGATACAAATGGAAAACTCCCAGAAATGAAGCTCTGCCTGAACTGTCCTGACAGTAACAATTCCATTCCAAGGTGACCTAAGAAACTTCCTGGGTTTTTTTCCAACTTATAGAACATAATTATTCCTGAAGAAATCACTTATTTTTCTTCAAAATAAATTAAACCCTCATACAGTTAATGTGACAAGGAAAATCTCTAGCGGCCCATTTATCTAAGCAATATTGTTTATGTTAAACTTCTGGCAAGAAAGGGTAAGGAGTAGTTTTCGGGGGGGGAGGGAAGGAGTGGATTTTGCCCTGCATGCTTCAATATTTGAGAATTCTGCTCCGACTCTCTAGAGGCATCATGGACACATACAGGCAAACGTTTCTCTAGGACAGCCGGACAGACTGATTTGTCCTTCGTCACATATAAAAAGTTGAGAAAACGGTGCTGAACCTATGAGAATGATCTTAATCAGATTTAACAGAGCGGAGTATGAAGATATTTTTAATGTCACTGGTGTCACGGTATCATGATTTCTTGTGTGTGTTATTTTAGCTGACTTCAAATGAGAGGAAGTGAGTGCTGACAGTTCACCTCAGCCAACAGAGAAAGGTGGGGGAGGTGCCGTAGAACCACCCGAATGCATGTGACAGCCCTCGTTCGGTGTCTAAGGCAGCAATTAGTGACACTGACAAGTGTCATTCAGGAAATAGGGGTGGAGGGAGCAAATTCTGTCACATATGGAGTTGCCCCTGACTGTACATTAATGTTCTAAGGTTGGGGGGGTGTGGAGTTAGGACACTCAGCCAAAGAAAAGCACCTCTCAGCTCTGCCTCTCCCTTCTGAACCCAGGGGGATTTGATCTTTAATTCGAGGCGAGGACTGGTAACTACCAGCTGAGTACCTACTACTTGCCTGGCACCGCAGTCTTCTCTCACACGATGGACCACCAGGATCCCTGACGGAGGGAGGGAGGCACCTTCTGCGGTGGGTGACCCTGCTTTGCTCCTGCCACTCCAGACACCCACACTGCTTCAGACTCTGAGCCACAGTAAGGCTCAGAAGATCAAGGGGACCAGTCACAGCAGCCTTTTTAACTTTGGGAAAACCCAATGCTCACTTCACTCAAACGTCGCAAAGTGGTGCCATGACCCTTTAGCTCTTGGCTCACCAATTCAAAGAGCCACATCACATACAGCCCTGAAGCTGCCCACGGCATGATTCTGTGTCTAGTTCCTTTCCAGGTTCCCCCCAGCGGAAGACAGCTCTGGTGTGGAGTCTGGCCAAGATTACTACACTATTTAGCTTTTGTCCCTGCTTTTCCTATGTCTTAATGTGGAGCAGGTGCACAGGTCTTGGAGATTGAGTACTTCAGGGTGTGCTGGACTTGAGACCTGTACTCAAAAGGTACCTGCAGGAACTCAGGTTCGCTTAATCTAGCCCAAGAATCTCCATTTCAAAGATGAAGAAACTGAGGTTCAAAGAAAGTCCAGCAGAGCAGGGTCCTTTTCTCAGACAGCAGTGGAAGGCCTGGCACAGACCTACCTCCAATGCCATGCTCCCAGCCTCGCTAATTCTACTGAGCACCTAACTAGGTGGGAAATGGGGAGAACTGAAGAGACCAGATTTCATTCCCTTAGCTATAGGTATGACTATTTATACAGTCACACTTCCTCTCTGGGCCTGTAAAGTGGTGAGAGAGGATGCTGTATTGGTGATTTCTAATGTGCCTTTCAGGTCTGAAACTATCATAAGGCTTGAGGCTATAATTATGTGTTGGTCTAATGTGAATATGTATAAATATATACGAACAAAGACATATATGCATGTGATATGCTACAATTAAATGCCATTTTCAACCACACGTATTGCCTAATCCACCCAGTGACCGTATCTTTCCAGTTCAGAACCAGGGCTAGATATGTCCCATCCGTGCAGTCCCTTAGGATCCCCGGTGTGTGGTCAGCGCTCCTCTGGCTTCTCTCCGAACATCAAGTGCAGAGCGTGAGAAGGAAGAAAGGGGCTAAGTCCTTTACGTGACTATTAAGTGTCATTAAGTTCCTTGGAGGAAACAGCAAGTCTGCGGCAGGGCTGGGCTGTGGGGCACAGAGCACACCGCAGGAGGCACAAGTTAAAGCTGACGGGCTGCGGGCTGCCCGAACCTGGGGCCCCGCTGGCCAAGGCGCCCAGTGGGCAGCGCACGGCCAAAGGAGGCTGGCATCTGCGGGCAGAGCCCTGCCTTCCCAGGTTGGCACATCCCGCGTGAGCAACTCTGACAACGTGCGGTGCGGAGCGTGCGGCGGGAACTTGGCTCTGGTTTCCTACCGCACGTGGCTCGGCCCCTGAGCCGGGTTCAAACGACCCGCCAGCCCCGCCCGCCGCTGGGGCCACCGCCTGGGCGGCCGGCGCTAGGACCCCGCGCGCCGCGCGCACTTCCTCCCGCCGCGGTCCGAGCCGCCGCGCGGCGCCCCCGGCTCCCGCCCGCCCGCGCCCGCGCCCGCGCGCCGCCCGCCTACCTGGTGAAGCAGTGCTCGCAGTGGTTGCCCCGCTCGTTGACCGTGAGCACCGAGGCGTAGGCCGGGCAGGAGAAGAGCAAGTCCCCCACCTGGAAGGGCTGCAGGGCCCGCAGCCCCCGGCCCTTGCCCGGGCTGCAGAAGCGCTCCAGGCCGCCGTCCCCCTCGGCCCGCATGGTGGCGCGGGCGCGCGGGCGGGCACGCGGGGCGCCCTGTGCCGGCGGAGCCCGAGCCGCGGCTCCCCGCGCGCTGTTATTGGAGCAGCGTCACCTAGAGCTGCGGGGGGCGGGGTGGGGAGCCGCCCGGCGGACGCGGCGGCCACTGCTCCCCGGAAGGGACGACGGCCCCGCCCGGTGCTCGCGCGCCCCCGTGGCGGGGGGGGGCAGGCCCGCGGCCCCGCCCGGCGCGTGGGACCCTCGGCGGCCGCCCCGCACACCCTCGGGGCCGTTTCCGGTGTGGCGGCGACGGGGAGCTGCAGCCCCGGTGGCTCCGGGAAGGAGGGCGCGAGACGTCTGCGCCTCCGCGGCGTCTCCACGGAGAGCGGGACGCAGCCCCTGTCCCGGGGGCGGGATGGGCGCCTGCGGGGGCCCGCGGCCCAGGCCTCCCCGGGACAGTCGGCTTGGCCCACGGGTGACCGGCCCTGGGTCACTGGGAGGGGGCAGAGGTGTTTCTCAACCTTAGGTTCTCGTGCCCTTGCCCAAGACCCTAAAAGGAGCCATCGGGGAACACGGAAGAGAAATCACAGTAGAAAAGTTTGATACGCTGAGGCTTCAAGGTTTGTAACCTCGTGAGGCTTTAAGTCTCCTAGGGGGTGTCGGGGGTGAAGTTCGTCTCCCCTCCGCCCCCCTAGGGGGAGTTAGATGGGTGGCCCAGAGAGGAAACTGGCGGGTGCGCACGGAGACCGCGGACACCGAGCGAATGACGCAGAGGAGGCAGATCACCTTCCTCTCGGGGAACTTGGGCTCCTGCTGGGGGCAAGGCCGTGCCGCCGCCGCGGCCCTAAGCTAGAGTTTGCAGTGGTTTTCACAGCCATTTTAGAAAAGTCGGTCAGGGTATGAGCCGCCTAGAGGATTTGAAGCAGTGCTTAGCGTTGGTCCTGCACACATGCCTGCTGTTGGGGTTACGCTCGGGAGAAAGAGCGATGCGATCTGCCTGCAGGTAGGATTATGTAAGGGCTGGAACGGCTGTGTGTCAGTCAAGACTACGAGCGTGAAGAGAGAATTTAGCAGAAAACACTAACACTTAAGTTTCGCCCCGTGAGCGTGGCTCTGGTTGAGTGTGTTGACCTATGCACCAGAAGGTCACGTTAGACTCCCGGCAGGGCACAAGCCCAGGTTGGGGGGGCTCCATCCCCAGTAGGGGGCGTGCAGGAGGCAGCCCATCAATGACTCTCATCACTGATGTTTCTCTCTCTCCTCCCTTCAGCTCTCTGAAATCAATAAAAACATATTTAAAAACAAACCCCCTCAAGTTTGTTCTCAAAGTATGTTACCCATGTAAGTTCAAGACTAGTTTAGTAAAAGGAAAGATGGGTGTGGTTTGGAACATATCATGAGATCAGTAGACTCTTTGACACTCCAATGAAATTCCTGAAATGAATAAGCCTCTAGCCTTCCTGTAAAGAAAAATACATAAGGAATATTATTTTACTTACGCATTTTAAGAAACATTCACTGAGAGCACCCACTATGTGCCAGACACTGGGATAGAAAGATAGACAAAATGTAGATCTGGGTCTTTGCATTGAACACATTCACAATCCAATAATAATTACCATCAGTTATTGAGTATTATGGGCCAGGCGTCGCACTAAGTGCATTAATCACAGTATCTCTAATCCGTAATTACAACAGTCCAGTGAGTTAGGTGTTGTATCTCTCATTTCCAAAATTAGACAACTAAGACTCAGAATCATTTCCAAGGCCACACAATAAGCTGCAGAATTTGGTTTCAATATCAGGTCAGTCTGAAATTGAGGCCCACACTGTTAACCCAAGTATCCCTGCGCAAACAAATACAGCTCACCTCATGTTGTTTTGGTGGCCTGGACAAAGTGTTCCGTGGGAATACAGGCAGTGAGTGACAAACTCAGCCGAAGGGGTGAGGAAATGGTCAAGGCAGGTGCCACATTCAAGAGATGTTTGAGCTGAGCCTAAAGGACGGACAGGACTTTGCAAGTACAGGAGATGAGAACAGTTTTCCAGGCAGAGAGAACTACGTGCAGAGACAGACAGGCCTGAAAGAACAGTGTATAGTTGGGCCCCCTGGGTGGTTTTGAGTGGAGTGTAAGTGCTCAAGGAGAGGGCAGGAGTAGGGGAAGGGCATCTTCCCAGGAGAGGAGCTTTGTCCCAGTCGTGGAGTGGGAGTCCCTGAAAGTGTTCAAGCAGAGGGGTGCTATAATCAGTCTGGTGTTAGAGACTGAGTTCTGCCAGCTCTGCAGGTAAACTGGAAGGGGAGAGGACTGAACGCAGGACCACCAGTCAAGGGAGCTTTGGCAGTATTTTAAATGAGAGGTGAAGAAAGCCAGAAGGAGGCAGTGGCATTAGGGAAAGAGGCAAAGGTGTTTAAGGGTAATTCCAATTTCTTGCTTGGCATAAGGTTTCTCCACGTGAGGAGATATATGGCAAGCAGATAACAGACAGTGTCAGCTTTCTAGCTGTAGCCTGATCGGTCTTATAGGCTGAAGACAAGATCCATAAATATCCTAGAATTTGGGGACTGGAGGAGGCATTTTCTTACTAATGAAGAAAGTGAGGGCCTATGAAGTTAGAGGACTTGCCTCATAACCCAGTGGCAGGCAGAGCTGGGATGGGAGTCCACCACGTGTGCATTTAACATTTAAATATTCATTGCATGCTTACTGGGTTCCAGCAACAGTGATACGGGCTGGTGATATAATGGTAACAAAAGCTGACTCATTCCCTGCCCTCACAGAGCTTTGTATATTCTGGTGGAGGAAGCAGACTTTAGTCAAATAATCACACAAATACAAACTGTCAGGGGTCTCAAGTACTTAGGGCAATCTAACCTAGTCTCTCCGAAGCTTTTTGGAGAGAGTAATGCCTGAATTAAATCCAAAGGATGAGTAGAATTTAATCAAGAGAAGAGGAGGAGGGACAAGCATTCTAAACAGAGGGAACAGCACGTGCAAAGTTCCATTGGTAGGAAGAAGAATGACCTGTATGAAAGACAGTGACTGGAGCAGAGCTAGAGGGAGAGTGTTGTTCCAGATGATTTTAGGAGTTCAATAGCTCTAGCTGGACAGGCTACAGGAGTCAAAAAAGCCTCTGACAGGTGCCAGACTATTATATTAGATAAACTTTATGCCAGTCACACTACCTAAATTGATGTTTGACAATTGTGTTTTATTACAGATGGATATTATATGTTAATGAAAGAAATTTCTCAAACCCTGGAAGTTTCAGAACACATGTCTCCATAGGCAAACCTTGGATAAATTTGGGCTCTATAGTTTTTAACTCTGATTTCTGGGGGCTGTAACCAGCACAAAGATGAAAAGATGACGTGGAAGTAAACAAATAGTTATAAACAATAAACAATTTACTTTCAAGGATTAATTATGGAAAGTAATCTACGTGTTTACTTTTTTATTGCGAGTATGTAATCCTTTCCTCTTTCATTGAGAAAGGTTTCCAGCAGCTGAGGAAAACAATAGCATAACTACTGAGTTGTCTTTGCAGGTGAGTGGTGGCCAGGGCCCACTTATTCTTGTGGTGAAGGTGACTGTGACTTAAGAACATGGGAGAAGAAACAGCCTCCTTTCAGAAAAAATGCCTGTGCTGAGCACGGAGTGACTCGAGATGGGAAAATAGTCAGTTAAGCAAGAGCCATGAATTGAGGAACGTAACTTATGGAGAAAACTGTTTAAAACTGGTCAAGGAATGGCAACAAACCAGCCCTGGCAAACCGATGACAGCACTCTTAATGCAATTTATGCTTGTCACTCTGCACTCGGCATTCTCACATTCCATGAAAGTCACCTTCCAGCTGCCAGGGCCTTTCCATCATTTCCACTTCCTCTGCCCCACGGTTTGGAAGGAAAGGAGTTGTCGGTCACTTCGCCTCACTGTAGCTCAGAGGAAGCGATACAAAGATGAAGACCCCCTTTGCTTAATATCTCTAACCGAGAAATTGGTCTAAGTCATGAATGAAATTTCCTTCCAACTACAAATTAGCACATGAAAGAAATAGCTCCGGCCTAGGGAAATCAAGCCTTAGTGAAGATGGAACACCCATGAACATGGGCAATGGGCCTGTACCCTCTACGGGTACGCCTCTGTGTATGTCAGTTATTGATTATATGTTATGTGCCTACACTGAGGTAGACCCTTGTCATACAAAGGTGGAAAGACCAACATACCTGCAAACAGCTATGCAGTAGCTGAATAATGGCATCCAAAGATACTGGGTCCTCATCCCTGGACCCTGTAAATGTTACCTTACATGCTTTCCTTAGATGTGCTAAATTGAGGATCTTGAGGTGGCATGATTATTCTGGATTATCGGGTTGGGCCCTCAGTGTGATCACAAGGGTCTTGCCAAGAGATTTGACATAGACGAAGAGGCAGCAATGTTATCACAGAGGCAGAGGAGAGAGTGGTGTTGCTACAAACCTAGGAATTCGAGGGCCACCAGAAGCTGGAAGAGGCAAGGAACAGATTTTCCCCCGAGAGCCTCTGGAAGGAGTGTGGCCCTGCTGGCTCCTTGATTCCAGCCAGTGATGCTGATCTCAGACTTCCAGCCTCCAGCTCCGTGAGAGAATCAGTGTCTGCTGTTTTAGCCACCCCATTCTGCGGCAATTTGTCAGAGCAGCCACAGAAACTAATACAAACGATAACACAATAAAAATTTTAATAAGAGAATGAACAAAGTGTAATAGAAAGGCTTCATAGAGGACATTTATCTCCTTCTAGAAGGACGAAGGGAAAGAGCCCCGTCCCCCTCCAAAAAATAAAAAATAAAAATGGGTTTAAGAACCTGAAGGTGTAAATTCACTGGGGTAGGAGAGAACTTGACAATCCAGAGAATTATTTTTCTTTTAATAAACACTTCCCTGGCTCTTACTATGTACCAGGTGCACTTAAAAAATATATTATCACTTTAACCTTCTAACAACATTTTGTACATGAAGACACTGAATCACTAGTGAAGTAACCTGTCCAAGCGAAGAGTGGGGGTAGGACTCAAAGCAGGCTGTGTGGCTCTGCGTCCATGGCCCGGACCACTGCACCTCGCTGCCTTCCTGTCTGGCCTCAGCTACAGCCCCGGGGGGGGATCTCAGGTGAGGCTGGAGCAGCAGGAGTGGCCAGGTGATGAAGGGCTCTGCAAGGCTGAGTGCATAGGGCTAGGTGCCCTGAATGGCACTACGGGGCCAGGGAAGGAACTTGGCAGATGTGATCCAATCGTTGCTTTAGAAAGGCCATTTTCATGGCTGGATGTAGGATAAATTAGAGGAGGGTGAGTGCAGGGAGAGGGAAGGAGTCTAATGCAATAGGTAGTCTGGAGGAGGGCTGTTGCTGGCTTGACCAAGGGCCTTGACAGGGGTGATGGAGAGGAGGGATATGCATCTGAGGACTTCTAACTGCCGGGACCTGGGGATTAGAGTGCATGAAGAGAAAGGAAGGGGAATATGAGCTGTGAAGAAATATGGCTGATGCCAGGGGAAATCACCTCCATCCAACCCCTCAGGTTCATTTCCTCCCACCTTCCATCCTGTGAGTATCCCACAAATAAGATCTTGTTCTTTCTTCCCTCTCTACGTGTCTAGTTTAATCTCCCTTCATTTCCGTTCCCAGGCCCCTTCTCCTTTCTGGCTTCACTTCGGGATTACTGCAACAGCAATGATGTTTTGAGAGAGCCGAGGGTCACCCGCTGGGCTCCGTGTTTCGCTTTCTATCCCTTGCCACTACCTCCATTCAGTGGCATTGGCCAGAGAAGCAGTGATACTTACGTGTTAGATTCTGAAACATTTTCCGAGTGAAGTTCTGAAAGGGCCCATAAACTTTTGATGGGTGGTGATACTTTTATATTAAGAGTATGTTATCCTGGTAATGTCTGACCTAGCTCCTAGACTTTCTTACACCTATGCCAAGAATGAATCAACAATTCCAGGTGGTGAGTCTATGAAGAGCTTAAGATCAGAATCTTTATCCGGAAACGGCTACAAACTGTTATGAAAGGGGTGAGAGTTTTTGTTGCTCTTTGGGGAGGGTTAGATGATTATTTTCCTGACCGTGGAATCACAGGTGCTGGCTTGCAATGCTGACGAATCCAGAGGGCCAAAGGCACCCACGTTACCCTGTGGTCTCGCTGGCCAGCAAAAGTGTGCACTTGAACAGAGGGAACCTCTGCTGTCAAGCCCAAGATCAGCAAGAGCATCCCTAACGCATAATTTACAGGCAGACCTAACAGCCTCTCAGCCGCACTGCAGCATTTTCTTAGAGGCAGGGTTACCATGGAAGAAGAAACTATTTATATCAGTGGGAGGCGTACCAATGCCCGAGAAAAGCACATACATAGCTATTTGAGAGTCAGTTTTATCAATTCTTAAACTACCAGCCGTATCCCCTTGTTTTTAGAGAGAAAAAGAGGTAGAGATCAAGAAACAGAGCTTAAGCTGGATTTGTTCCCAGCGTCCAGGAAATATCATTCTAACTAGATACTAAAAACCGAATAAAAAGTCATAAAAAACACAAGGCCCATTACTGACACACTTGGTTCTTATCTAGACTCAAGCTTTTTATTTTTTAAATCTCTGAAAAGTCTTGCTACCTTTTCCCCTGTTTAAAAATAAAAAAGGAGGTACTAAGTGTAACAAAGTTTAGAACTTGCACATATTTCTATTTTGTTGGGAACTGCTAACTTTCTTATTTGGGAGAGGCAGTGTTATCTGGTGGCTGGATGGGCACAGAATTTGATTTTGTTACCAAATGTTCATGGCCTTGAGCAACTCTCCTGGAGCCAGATTTTTGGTGCTTGATGCGCCTTCTAAAATCCCCTCTGGTTTTAAGTGAAAGCAGAAGAGTTCCATAAAAGGGAGACAGCCCTGGCTGGTGTGGCTCCGTTGGTCGAGCATTGTCCCATGCACCACCCATCAATGTTTCTCTCTCCCTCTCCTTTCCTCTCTTTAAAATCAGTAAAAACGAACTTAAAAACGATTTTTTAAAAAGTGAAATTGGTAATAGGAAGGACAGGTAACTTTAGCATCTTTGAAGTTATATACATAACTTAAAGATAGTTAAGCAGACAACCAGGCCCTGAACAGAATCTCCTTTGCATTGCGAATGTTTTTCAAATCCGTCAATTGCTCTGTCAGCCTCTGCAAGTAGGATCCTGAACACGTTAGGCAATGAACACATTACTTGATACACTGGGCCCTATGAAATGAATGTTAGACTAGATGTAGTTTTTAGCTCTCCAGTGGATTTGTTGGGGTAAGTGGTGAATTTGCCTGGGGAAACAGGACAGAGAGAGGGGGAGAGAATAACAAAGAAAGAGGTGAGATTATTAAAAGGCATTAGGCTGGAGGTTATGAAGATTATACAGCAGCATGTGAAATAATTAAAAGAAAACATTTGCTATAAAAAGAAGGATACCGAATCCCATTTATAATATGTAAAAACCAGTAAGAAAAAAAATTGGGTGGGAGGCAGGAAGGGCCAATAAAATAATAGTGTTTGGGTTTGGATGCTTTCCCCCCTCATCTCTAATTATGGTTTTCATTTTTATTTTTAAAATATATAATAAAATCGAAAAGAAAAGAAATACTAAAGGATCAGACAAAATTAGGAGAAGAAAGGCTTATGGCGGAGGAGGAAGGTAGTGGTTGAGTCGAACAAAAGCAACGCATAGATTAAAGTGAGTGAGGGTGGAAGAGAGAGCGCCCCGTTTGTCCGGGAGGAGATCATTAATGGCACCAGCGCTGTGAAGTGGACAAAAGCCAGTCTGTAGTGGGGTCAGATGAGAGAACCAGAGATGAATAATTTTTTTTTTAGGTCCTAGGAGCATAATAATTCACTGAGAGGTTCCCACCAGCCACTATTACTTTGGTTTGGGTTTTATCACGTTGGGATTTTGCCTATATCAGTTTTTTTTTTTTTTTTTTTTCTTTCTAGGAGCTGATAAATGAAAACCTTAAAAAAAAAGAGAGAGAAATCCTGTGAGTAAGTTTCTTTGCCCTTATATTTGAACCGAATGATAAAGAAATGGTAAATTCCCTTTCTGAGCGGTGCTAGAAATGCCACCATATAGAAATCTTAATAATATGCTCTGTGCATCCCATTTAAACACAGGAGAACCTGGTCACCCAAGGTCATTTCAGATGCCTTTTTTCTCTCAGTGATTTGTGTATATTTTATCCATAAAAGACAAATTATTATGAAAGGATATGGGATATAGGTTTAAGAAACTCAAAGAACAAAGTGCATTTTTTGCTCTTTGAATTTCTTAAAATTAAGTTCTTAAGACTCCTGCTGCTTACCTTTAAGCAAGCAACTTTGTAACTGCTCCATGGCGCCCGGTTAAAGGACGAACCAAAGAGTTTTCACTTTATATATATATTTTTTAAAAAAAAGGACATGGGAGAGAGAGCATTTAAGTCTTCCAGTATCCATACTTATTAACTAAATTGAATGCCTGTGGTGGGTCTCAGGGGAGCACACAGTAGCAGCCTCTTTGTATCACAACTCAGCCAGAAGCATTTATTCCCTTGTAATTAAGGCCAAGGGTGCAACCAGTGATGCAGATGGAAGCAATTATGTGGATTATTCAGTTCCCTCCACATTTCTCAAGGGTTTGTGTGTTTGTGGCTTTATGCTTGTTTGAAGTCCCTGTGTTACGTTTCCCTCGGTCCCTCCTTGGCCCTGCGGGTCCGACCTCAGATAAGAACAATAGCTGATACTCACATAGCGCTTCCTACATGCCAGGCACGGACTTAGGGGCCTTAGACACATTGTCTTTGTCCATCTTTTCAAAACTCTGTGGGGTTAAATGTGAAGCCGTAGGTCCCTAGAAGCAGATACCGAAATGAGGTTCAAATACAAAGGGTTTATCTCTGAGGTGGCTCTAGGAGAACCAGTATGGAGTGGAGGAGGCAGGCAGGGGACAGGGAGTTGAGCCAAGCAAGGGTGCATCTCAGGTCAAATCCTCCAATCTGTCCCCACAGGGCGACTCTGGGGCCTAGGCTAGGAAAGGGAGCCTGACTTCCATCCAGCTGCACAGTCAGTGGCTGACAACCAATGGGGGGTAGCAAGGTATGTGGGGTGGAGGGAGGCGGGGGACTCTATGGAAGAAGAGTACCAGGTGCTTACCAAAGAAGGTGGGACAGGAGCACCTTCGTTGTTTGCTATGGCCCTCCCATCGAGAGTGTGGAGAAGGTGCTCCTTGCATTACTAAAAATTATGTATTTGTAGTTTAATCTATTTCTGAACGCTCTGCAATTTTTTGAGACCTCTCTTTCAACACTGGGTAATAGTTAAGCTATAGGAGAAAACTTGGCTTCCGAAAGTTAGAAACGTTTACCAAAAGTTCTTCAAATTGACTCAAAGTAGAAAAATCCGTGTTCCTGCCAGGGAAACTTGCAGCAGAGGTGGCAGCCCCGCAGAGGGGAGGCTTCTGATGTTTGAGGGAGATGGTGCTCCTTCTCCGGGGAGCTGTCACCCGCAGCAGTCATAGCGCAGAGTCACTCTCAACACTCAGCTGCTTGCTAAGAATTAAACTGCTGGAACCAGATCTGGTGAGCTTCATGTTACCAAGGCTCGCAGGAGGGGTGCGATCACTGTGATATATTTAGTTTTCAAAAACAGTTAAATTTAAGATGAGCTTTCTTACCAAAAAAATAATGTATGTTGATATTACTTGTAATTATTTGCTTCATGTCCCCAAGTAAACAATCGCACACCTATTGATTCTGTTGAGCCAAGCCCACCTCTCGCCAGGTTTATGGTTTGTGGACAGGACTGGCTCGGGGAGGGGGGCCACTCACTCCCAAAGGAGCCCAGAGCCACTGGTGCCTTTGCTGCCCCCTAGAGGGGCGAGCCGGGCAAAGACAGCTCTTCGGGAGCCTTCCCTGTGAGTGCAGGGAGATGCCACCCTTCTCTCCCTTTTGAATCTCCATTGGACGACATTTGTCCAAAGGCAATGAGGAAAAGACACTCCGCAGTTCCCAAAGCAATGATGGGACTTAATTAAAGTTCTAAGCCAGGCCTTTTATAGTTACTCTGCTCAGGGAGGGTATAAAGCTTCTGTCCTGTGTTCCTTGCCTCCCCACCTCCCAATCTCAGACAGTAGATAGAAATCAGTCAAGGTTGTTTTAAAACTATAAAAGGAACTAACACAAAGCATCTGTCACATGCCAGGTACTATTCTAAGTGCTTCCCATACACTAACCTATTTAATCTACGTAACAGTCCTGCGTGCTGTGTAGTATGATCACCCCCATCTTACAAATAGGGAAGCTGAGGCAAAACATGATTAAATATTTCTCACGATATGTGAGTCACAGGCCTGGGTTGGAGCCCAGGTATGTCTGGCTGCATAGACTGGACTTGTGACCACTTTGCTGCACTGGCGCTTTTGTAGCTATTAGAGCATGCGTCAGAAGTCTAGCTGTAAGGTAGAGGTTTTGCTAAAAAGATAATAAAAATTAACCTGAATTAGAGGAAATGATTGGCCTGGACACTTTCAATGCATGACCGACGGAAAAGAAGGGGAGGCAGAAGACGGAGGAGGAGAGAGGAGGAAGGAACTATTCCAGAGATATGGCAACGAAATCCAAGGTTAAATCCTAAATATAAAAAACATACTAAAAACATTATTGGGCAAGTGAGGAAATTGGAATATGGACTATATTGGGTAATAACACATTCATGTTAAATTTCTTGAATAATGGTCCTTTTATGATGGTGATCTAAGAGTACGCTCTTGTTCTCAAGTGACACTTGATGAAGTATTTCGGGGTGAAATGTCATGATATCAGCAATATGGCAGCACAGAAGCCTGGAAAAAAACAGAACATGCACATGAGAAAGAAAGAAAGGAAGGATGGCAAAATGCTGAAAAATTGGCAATGCAAGGTATAGGTTATATGGTGTTCATTATACCATTTTAAAAAGCTTTTTGTAGGGTTGGAATTTTTAGAGTAAAAATTAGGGGAGAAATAAACTTCATTTCAAAGTAAGAGCCAGCCAAGGATCTAGCCAATATATCTGCCTGGACTGCCCCGAGTGAGGACAGATGAGAGAAGTATGCTAGGGCTGGAATTCACGGGCAAGATTTGCAATCTGTAGATATGTGTTATGTGTGGGTGTATGAGATGTTAAAGCATATTTATTAATGTTTTTCCATTAGTAATAGGTATAACATGCATCAGTGTGTATTTTCAAAAAATATTCACATTTCCATCCAATGGAAAATAAATAAAGCAGATTATAAAGCCCTTTATAAAACTAAAACAGGTCTAATTTCAGTCATAGAGTTACTTCATTTTTGTCATCAACAAATAAGGCATATAAAGTAGTCTACATTTCCTATTTATTTATTCAGGGAATAAATGTTCCAGGCACAGAGCAAGGTGCAATCTTTTAGGGACACGAAGCTGGGAGCAGGGTCCCCAGTTAGGCTATTACAATAATCCAAGCAAGAGAGGACAGTGACTCGGCACAGGTCAGTAGAATTGGTGGTGGAGAGGTGTGATCAGATTCTGGATATATTTCCCTAGTAGAGCCAATGGGAAGGATTTCCTGATCAACTAGTTGTTTTTGAGAAAAAGACATGCGCCAAGGATGACTCAATGCTTTGTTCTGAGCAACTGGAAAAATGAACTTGTCTTCCACTCAGACAGGGAAAATTAGGTAAAGCAAAACCTCTCCCTGACTGTGAGACTTGTGGTGCATGCTCTAATAACTACAAAAGAGGCAGTGCAGCGAAGTGGTCACAAATCTAGTCCATGCAGCCAGACATGCCTGGGCTCGAATCCAACCCTGTCACTCATGTACGGTGACAATTATCTAAATTACTGAAGATTATCAAATAAATTTGCAAAGTATATTAATGTTCCTCAATGGTCTGGTTTTATTTTTCTACAAATGTCTGCATTATTTAGACACTAGAACAGCTACAATTTTAGCTGCTTTATCCTAGTGTTATTTAATCAATAATTTGTTAATCTTTAGGACAGTAAAATTCAAAAATGCTTTTGAGTAATTCTCTAGGTAGAGTAATCCTCTTCTGTGTTTATTTTCTGAATTTAAGAAAGATGTTCTGTTGGAATATGATTATTCTTTCCTCTTTTCCTCATGCTTATGACTTGACAGGTTTCACTTTGATGAGTATAGCAAATGGCTTTAAAAAGTTATACCCACAGAACTACGAATCATGGAGAGAGAGAGGAGAAAATGATGTTTCTAGGCAAAGATACATAAATATATTTATTGTTTTACCTAATAAAGACAATTGGTGAAGATGAGTTCATTTAACAGCAAATAAGCCCATGCCATAAATGCACTTTATCAATAAGATTTGAATGTTAACGTCAGATCCATTTTAACATTCTTTTATGGTCAATTTGGTAAATGTGGGCAAGCTCAGGAGCATTTTTTTTCATAATGAATTATATAATTGTTGTAGGCAATCTAAATAATGTAGGCATGTGATGAGATTTACCAGTAAAGAAAAATCCATTTTAATCCAACTTTAAGAATAAAGGAGTTCATTGACTCCTATAATGGAAAATATAGAGGTAGTCAGGTCTCTGGGTTTGTTTATCAAGCATCCAGTGTTTTTTCCTGCCTCTCTGCTCTGCCATCCAACATGCTGTATTCAACCCAGAGCTGGCTTTTTTTGCAGGCCTAGAGAGGCTGCCAAAACTAGCCAGGCTATTTGCTTTCTTAAAAATGCCTAAGGAGAAAGAATGCCTTCCTCAATTATCTGGCAAGTGATCTGAGCAAAGTGCTAATCCTTGTTGCCAGTAGAATGGCATGTGCTGATAGTCTTATGGCCTCAGTCACTTGATCCCTGTGACAAAGAGGACAGGTCGCCCTTGACTTGCTACATCTTTGGAGATGTCAGTGAGGTCAATGTCCTCTGAGGCACATGGCTGCTCCACAGCAGGCGTGGAGAGGCATGATTGTCGGGGAGATGCTTATCACTGGTGATCCAACTCAATTGACACGCCACTTCAATTTGCTGTTGAGACTCAGCTTCCTAACCGTGACTGTATTTCTCCCTGAAAGCCTTTATTCATTTGGTAATGACAAAAACACCTATATCTGGTTATAAAAAATTTTTAAACTGAAACTGAGGAGACATGGACAAGAGAAAAAAACCTTTACTTATTTTAAAACTACTAGCCAGTATAAAAGTTAATGCCTTGTTGCATCTATAAAGAATATCTTTTTGACCAGAGCAGATATAGAACAACATACACATAAACATCATTTTTATATGAGCACTTCTTTGTCACTGATGTTTGAACAAATTTTTATGGGAGAAGCTTGTTTCTAACACTTTCAAGTTCTGTTATATGTGTGAGTCTAAGAAATACATTATATTAACATCATAGTTTAATGAGGGAGGGTTTAAACTAATTGATGAATCACACATTTGTGATTACCACAGGTTCCCCCTAAAATCAAATGAAAGTAACAGTGTTTTGAAAAGTATAAATCCTCAGGGACAAGACTAACATGACAAGAGATAAAAGCAAAATGTTGGGAGTTGGAAAGGCAATGACAAGTGCCAGGCCATGAAAATGGAAAGCTTACAGTGGAAAAAGCACAGAAGCAACCTAATGTAAACCTCTAAACCTCGGAAACCTCTAAACCTCTGAGCCTCAAAGGCTCAGGAACTGGTAGTACAAGATGTCTTTGAAAGTGAAGGTATAGACGGGGCTGAGAAAAGAATTGTTTGCTAGGCAATTAAAGAATCAGTTAAGCCCCAGATCAGTATTCTTGTGCTATTGTAGGTGGGCAGTTGCTCCCCTTTTCCATTACTCCACACCATAATTTAAAGAAAAGGATTTCTTTTTTTATATATATCTTTATTGATTTCAGAGAAAGGAAGGGAGAAGGAGAGAGAGTTGAAACATCAATGATGAGAGAGTCATTGATCGGCTGCTTCTTGCTCGCTCCCTACTGAAGATCGAGCCCGCATGTGCCCTGACCGGGAATCAAACTGTGATCTCCTGTATCCTAGGTCGGTGCTCAACTGCTGAGCCAGGCCCGGCCGGGCTAAAGAAAGGGATTTCTTTCCTGGAGAGGTGGACCAGAAGATCTCTGGACTGGATGACACTGGCACAGCTGAGGGCAGGGGTAACCTCCTAAAAACAGGGTGATCATAATAAAAGGGGAGAACCTCAACTTTAATCACTTACCAGGCTCCCAAAATGCCAGAAGCCAGGCAGGAGATTGGATGCCGCTTCTCTGAGAAATCTGAATAGCCCAAGACCATAGACCTAAAAGTACTGACTGACAAGGATCCAGTAATGAAATAGCTGAGCAAAATCACCTTGTAATGAAGTCCATCACTCATGAAACCTCACCCCCTCCCAACTTCCAATCAGTGTTTTAGTTCTCCATTTTAAAGTATGAGTGAATGACCATACATTCAAGGGAAAACTCTAATAAGCATGACAGACCAAACAACAGGAAAAGACATTTGGAAGAAATAGGAACTGTGTGCAGAGAAGAAAACTGTGAGGAGAAAAACCAGCCTCAGAAATAGAAGAAAAGCCATTATTTCTATGAAACAAGAACATGATGCTATAAAAAAAGAACATTCAGAGATTATAAAGAACCCTTGAAATTAAAATATGATTAAAATGAAAAAATGAAAGAGAAAGATAAAATAGTGAAAATGTCAATAAAGTAGAACAATTTGACAAGATAGAAAATAGATTAAATTAATTTAAAATAGATTAAATGGATTTTAAAAAGTTAGAGAATCAGCCTTGAACTTCCCATATTTAAATGACAGGAGTTCCTGAAAAAGAAAATAGACAAACACAAGGGATAGAAATTGCCAGAGAAACAATTCATGAAAACTTCCTCATTGGCAAATAGCATAGCATAATGGATGAAAACAGATCTATGAGAGATTATCATAAAATTTTAGCACACTAGAGATAAAGAGAAAATCATAAAGCTTCCAGAAGAAGGGGAGTTGAGACCAAATCACGTACATAGAATTTCAGAATGGCATTTGAGTTAGCAATAACAACACTGGAAGTTATAAGAGAATGGAATAATGTCCTAAAAATTCTGAGAGTAAATGATTTCCACCCTGGAATTTTATATCCTGCCAAACTATCATTCAGACTAAAGATATTTTCTGACATGCCAGGTATCAAAAAAAATCAAAACACTTTTATGAACACTTGACCAGAACTAACTAGGGGATGTGGTATGCCAAAATAAGGAAATAGATCAAGAGGAATGACATGGTGTCTAGGACACACGCACAGGGAGGAAGACATTTCCTAGGATGCTAGTAAAGGAAGCTTGTAGGACCTAAACAGTAAATATAATCATAATATATTACATTCCATATTTTGTTGACTTTAAGATGCGATCAATTATAAAATAAGCCATTATTTTATGTACAACTAGAGAAAGAAAAATCTTTGTAATCAAATGATAACACAATTACTTCATGTTAGTCCTGTGTGATGTATGAATCAGTCACATTAGTCCCTTGTTGTTTTGAGATTTCTTTCCTTTTTACTGAGGGATTTATTGTATTTTCTGGTCTTCAGTTGCATTGCAGTGATAAGGAATCCTTTCCATATTCTCATTAACCAACATAACATAGTTTCTCTACTCATGGGTATCTTTTTTCTTAGATCTCACATGAAGCACTTGGTTATGCTTTGCAAGAAAATATTGAATTGTTGTCATTCCTCCAATGACAAATGTTTGCTTTACTAGTAATATATTTATGCTCCAACACTCTTTGCTTTTTTTGTCTTTCTGTGTACGTGATGACTATTTTTTTAAAATGCCAATTCATAGTGCAATCTTTCTGGAGATATTCTGTATGGCAGTTACACTCTACATGTTTAGTGCTTATCATATATGAACTCAACTGAAGTAATGACATTATCAATAGCTTTGACCAAACTTATACATATCTGAAAACAACTATAGTACAACAGCTGTCTGGCTAACCACAATTGAAAAACACATCCAGATTTAAGAGATGTTAAAATGTGAAGATAAAAAAGAATTACTTAATTGGGTAGCTCATATATTATTAGGATAAACATAGTAATAATACTATAAACATTGAATATTAACTAATCAAAAGTTAAGATATAAATATTAGAGGAATGGAGAGGGAAAGAATATATACATATAATATATATATGTGATAAATATATGATGGTGTTGGGTGCAGCAGTGGTGAGAAGGCAATTTTCAATGCCTCATTTTGAAAATTCATGATGTACAGGTAAACATGTTATTGAAAGGTAATACTAACATATATTAAATAACTAAAAGAACTGAGAGAGGTTACCTCTAGATAACAGTTCTGGGGCCAAGGGGCTTTTTTTTTTTTTTTTTTTTTAAATAAGGCTTTGAGCTATTTGAAATTTTAGACTATGCATACACAACTTTGATAAATATAAGAGTTAAATTTGAAATAAGTCAATGGCAACACAAAGATTGCTCACCTAATTGTCCATTCTCAGTAAACTATATAGGAGTTTACAAGTCTTTGTTGCCATTTTAAAATCTCAGGAATAATTTTCTAACAGGAGACATAACACACCAGATGTGATATAAATTACACTGTGAGCCTGTGGCTCTTATGGAGTAAGTAGTTGTACTGAACTAAGAAAGATCTGTGTTGCTACTGAAAGTGAATTTTTATATTTTGGCTCAGATATAATCTTACCCAAAATATGTAGACATGAAAAGCTTTCTCCCTCTAAATATCTTATTAACGTTGGCATCTATAGCTAGGATTCTCCCACCTCTCTGCATGTCAACAGTCATGACTGGCTGGGCTTTTAGCCATCCCCAAAGTGTCCTCCTTCATATAGTTTGCAGATCAACCTCCGTCCTTTGTGCCTCATTACCTTTTGTGGGTTCTCCTTCCTCTGCTCACATCAGAGGTTGGTTGTTTTATGCACCCTATGATGCACCAGCTAAGACAGAAGCTGACTTAGCAAAATCAGATGAATAACTACCTTGAAAGCAAGTCATCTGTACACAATTCATTAAAACATTAGAAACTATCCTGAAAACAATACCAGGCTATAACAAAAAAATGCTCAGTGGGTATGTACATTAGGCAACATCTAAGAAAAATATCCTCAGTTCAGTTTCTGTATTTAATGAAAACAATAAGCATTGCCTTTCATAATAGGAGTTATGTCAGATCAAGAAGGCCTTAAATGACAAGGTATCCTACACTGTGCTCATTTTTTTTTTAGGTCCAGGTGGTATGATCTTTGTCCTACGAGTGGGGAGCTGACCTACAGTTAGAGGACAGCTAGCTTTTCCTTTCTCAGTTCTACGACCTCTGGCTAATGCCATGCCATAGGGGAAACCAGATAAACAACAGAGTTTCATTCCTATTACCAGGAAGAGTCACATGGAATATCACCTCTGTTCAAACAATTTCACATTATTAATTATTTAAAGCCTTTAAATTGTGCATGGGCCAAGTCACTGCCTCAATGGTTTTCAACCATCTGAGGATTTTTGTTTTCAAATTCATCTATATGGACCCCCACCCTTTGAAATTCAGCTCAATTTGTTTATAATCTATGTATTTTTTTGAAAACTACTCTAAATGCTGGTTCTAATATCAATCAAAGATTGTAGAAAACTGTTATTATGACAAGCAAACTCTTTAATGAAACATTTCTGACACAACTCATTTATCTTAACATCTACCTGATTTTAAACCATTACTTTATGGTCTTTGGGGTGGAAATCTTAGTGATATACCCTGTTAGCTTAGCATGCCATGGTCTACTTGTTTCTACAATATTTCATTCAAAGAAAATAACTAGTGTAGTCTACTATAATCATCTTTATTCTTTTTCATTTTAAAGAGGTTTTATTGAATTATTTATCCCATATTCCTCAAAGTATGGGAAGCAGGGAGATCCCTAAGTCTTAAAACATGACATTTGAAAAAAAAAGGTATTAAATTATGTTACCACCACCTTTTAGTATCTCATTTCCCCCTTTGACTTTCCCTCATTAGTAGAATCAAGACCCATAATATGTGGCCATTTCCCAAAGATTATGTGCAATTTCAGAACCTCACAATTTTTTGTAGATAAAAGATGAAACTCTGTCTTTCTAGATCTCCTCAACTCATTTCTTTCCTGGTTCTTACCTAGTATAGTAGGTAAAAAGAGTCCAAAGGAAATACAAGTTACAAGTAGGTTTCTTCCCCTTTGCCTCCCCTCCAGTTTTGTTTTCTATTATTATTGACAAAAGATGAAAGGGGCATGAGCTATGGGAATGGGGCCAAGGGAACAAAGATTGGAAAGTTTCGACATACCTCATTCAGTGGGAATTTTCTTAACAAAATCTCCTCCCCAGCGGGTCTTGGTGAATCATGCTTTTGACATAGATGGGAAGCTACGAGATGAAGCTGCTTCCACATGCAGTGAGGAACCGCAAAGGGACTTGAACACACGGCTGGGCTGACTTGGAACACGCTGCCTTCATGGTGGAGCTACTCAGCAGGGCCCTCCCTCCGTGGAACTCTCACGGGCAACCTGAAAGTGTCCTTTCTGCTTTCACTCCTGGGCCTGCACGGAGCCCCAGCCTCCCAGGCCCCACACCACCTCCACAGGCTTAGAAACCAAAGTCTTTCTTGGGTTAGATTTTTATCCCATCTTTTCCTAGACATATTCTTTAATTCACACACACATGCACATACTTTGCTGTGCAATGAACATGATGAAGGGGAGAGAAAGAAAGGTGAAGGCTCCAAGAGAACAGACAGATCCTGGGCTTTCATCTCAAGTCTCTTTGCTTCTATGGTTCATGGGACTTTGGTTTTGGAGTCTCAGCCCAATTTGAACGCTCAAGCTGCCTATTACTGGTGGAAAAGGGGGGGAAAAAAGAGCCGCTTCCCTGTCTCTTTGCCTTAATCTGCTGTTCACGTGGAAGAGTGTGCGGCTGACCCAAACCTCGCTGACATGCCAGCGTGCAGCCGCAGGACGAGGGGTGTTTGATTTATAAATGGAATCTATAATAGGCACGATGCCTTCTGAGCCGAACGTTCATGGAAAATCACATGCCGCTCACATGAGGGACCAAGATCTTTTTTTATTATTTTAATGAATTGAGTTTTGTCAGTGCACCAGGGAGATAAGAAGATACCTGCCAATAACCCTCTGATTGTGTCTTTGGCCAATTGGGGGGCTTGAACACGGTACTCCTCTCGTCAATTGAGTTTGTGTGTTAAGTCGAGGTTTAGCTTTGGATTTGAAGCTCTTGCTCAAACAAAGCCACAGACGCTCCGACGGTGGAAACCATCACATCATTCCCTTTGCTTCTTTAAAGAGCACGGGGTTGGGAGGGAGAAAAAAAAACCCATTTTGGGAAGACTTGGTCTGAAGATAATGATAGTGAAGATGAGAAAAGACAGCAGGTTGTAAGTTCTGGCCTAAGTTTGGAAAGGGGGGGGAGGTTGAAAGACTAATAAACTACAGCGAGGCCAACAGATCAACCAACGCGGGAAGAACCAACAGGTAACAAGGGGCCTCTGGAGCCTCTGAAGAATAGAGAGCAGTGGGAAAGCGTTTTGAATGAGAAATAAAATGCTCCTTCCTGTCGGGGAGGAAGGGAGGTGGATGGTGCTTGAGAAATGGGGAAAGAATGCAATTAAAACCCAGATATGAATAAAGATCAGGTGAGACAGGATGTCACCCTGTGGCCTTTGGAGCTGTGTTTCTGCTGCCTCCCCACATTATTATTTTTTTTTTCCTGGAACAAAGGAACAATGTTGTGGAAAAGTGGGTGCCAGGTACTTTAGGAAAATGAGACACAGTGAAGCGGATAAAGGAGACAAAGACAATTGCAGTCATAGGCAGTAAACCGAAGGCAGCTGAGGCCTGAGACAAAAGGCGAAAATTCAGAGCCAGCAAGATGACTGAACCATGGGAAGGAAGGAGGGAAGGATGATTCACAATAACATTTGAAAGACATCGGTCTGAATATTTATTAGCATGTTGCACGCTGCTTGGCCTTGGGGAGCTGCCTTTGTTCACCGAGCCGTTTCCCAGTTTTAAGGCAATAAACAGGAAAAGAGCTTGAAAGATGGCCACGGATGCTTGGTCCATGGTGTTTGAGAGCTAATCCGAGATAAGACTTTGGCTCCTAGAGGCTGCTGGAATGGAGGCATTGTCGCCAAGGAAGACCGTCTCTCTCCACAGTCAGACTCTAAGAGGGAATGCATGATTAAAATGCTATGAGAGGATTCCTTGCCATGAGACTAAAGTTTCCACCATATCCTAGTCTGGGGTAATTTCATTTGTATTTAATTTATCCTGGATACAGACAAGAATAAAGGAGCGAGCAAAGTCAACTGTGGGATAATGGAGCCTTGGAACCCATAAGTAATTTACCTTTGTGGGGGGGCCCACGTCTGTATTTGTATCTATGTTCTTTCATATAAACATGCACGTCAGAGGCAATTTTAAGTGAGATTTATGGTCTATCAGTCTCAGGAACTTTCCCCCAAAATAGAATGGAAGGATAATCTGTAGAAGAGAATGATCACCATCTTTTATTATGCTATGCTGTTCTCAAAATATTAGTGATATACCCCAAATACGGTCTCCCTAATGCTTCCTTATTGAGCATTGTGGCTCAGCCAGCATGGCTTTTCTTTCTATCATTTGTTCTTAATAAAATGCATTTTCCTAAGCCAGTCAAGGATCTACTTATATAACTAGTTGGTGAATGCTTATTTTGGCAATGAGAAATCACTCATAACTGTGGAAATGTTCTTTAAGCATTTATTAGTAAAGTTCTGCCCCAAATCAGAAACAAGAGAATCTAAATATAAATTTTAAAAACTCAGAAGTTAGTTTCCTACTGAGTTGAGAAGCAAACTTGGAGAACAGAACTGCCTGAGGCGTCAGTGAGCCCCTGAGTTGGCTGGCAGTGTTTGTGTGTGGTTAGTGGAAAATGAGTGCCCTTCCGAATGTTCTCGAGCCTCTGTCATGCAGTAAATGCACCCACATTGCCATTTGAGTAGAAAAGGAACCAAGTGCTGTCCAGTTCAAGCAGCATAGTGTCTACTGTAGAGCCTGGATCACCGGCAGAAGTCAGGGTTTGTAGAAATGGGGCAGTGGAGACAATAGCACTCAGCCAAAACATTGACTTGTTGTTGGAAAAGAAAAACATGTTTAGAATCTCAACACAAAAAGGCTGTTGTTACCTTATGTCTTCTGCAGATGGGCAGCAGGACAATCTGGAGAAGCAGAAGCCCACAGTGCCTTCATTTGCCCCCTTGTGCCTTAACGAGCAAGAGTATTGACAAAGGTCAACTGAGACAGGACAATGCATGGGCGGTTAGTTAGTTCAGCCAATATACAGAGGTTATATCTCTGTCTTCCCAAATAGGTGGTGTGGATTCCTTAGGTTGCTCCATCACATGTTAAAACAGTTCCCACAGTTTCCTGAAAAAACAAAACAGTGCAGGGGTATTTATTTTACATAGAATTCCAGGGTCCAAATGCAGAGAAGTCAGTCCTAATTACACTTTATACCTCTATAACATGCATAGTTTGCCAAAGTTTTTACTATGTGTTAACTCATTTAATCATCAGAGGACAGTCATTTGTTTTGACGAAGAAAGTTGATTGAGGACAAAGTTCACATCTTGTCTGTCTTCAGTCATTGCCTAATACAGAGCAGAGCCCATGATAAATGTTTGTTGAATAATGGAAAATATTTATTTAGTTTCAAAAGAGATTTAAAGGTCTCATTAATAATTCATTTAGTTTTGATGTTTCTGGTGTAAAATATAAGATGTTTAGGCTAGACTTGCCCACATTAGCTAGATATCAGAACAACTCTGGGCTTTTTAAATGAACACATCCCGGGCTCCAGCCCAGTCTACATAATCTGAATCTTTTGTTGTGATTCCAGCAAAAGGAGATTGAGAAAGAATAAATTAGATGAGCTCTGAAAACCTTTCCATCTTTAAGATTCTCTGAAATACAAGGCTCCTTTAGTATGTTAAGTGTTTATCATTAACTAAATAGCTAAGTGAGGACAGAAGGTTTTCAAGACTTTGCCTGTAAGAAGTGAAGACAATGCATCTTGCAATGACCATGTAAGGCAAAAAACAAAAACAAAAACAAAAAAATAAGCAAGCTTGGTTTATAATATCATTTTATACACTTTCCAGAAGAAACTATGATGACTGTTATGGACCCTTGCATTTGTGCAGTGTGTTGTCAGTGACTTCATCTCATGACCTTGTGCGGTTTTTTTACAATAATCCCCCCACTGCCATTATGTTTGTCTTCTGAGACCCACATTGACAGGTCAGTGAGGAGAGAAATGAAGGAGTGAAAACACTGAGAGCAAAGAAATAAGAGGTAGCATGTTTGACCCTTCTGGTCATTGTGGGATTTTTGCATCTTTGGTCTGAGAGCTAATTGCAATTTAGGAAGTTGTGGTTGTCTGTCTTACCTGGACGAGCTACGCTTATCCAGCTCCTTTCTGGCAGTGATTGGTAATTAGATGATCGCTTCTGTCCTTAAACAGGCAGATCTGCAGTCACTTCAGGTTGTTTTCACCACAGGGACACTGCTGGGCCCTCAGGGCAGTTGTGATAGCTGTAGGGAGAGATTCAGGACAGGACCTGCTAAAGTCACATAGAGTGGAAGTGACAATTAATGAAGAACTTCAAAGAATATATACAATCTAAAATGGAAATGTTAGTGTTTCCTTTCTTTTTCAATGGATGTAGTGTGGACCATTTTGGATTTAAGACCACATTAAATAAAAAAATAAAGGCTAGAAAGGAAGAGTCACAGCCAAGAAGACAGGAAACTTAGTTTTTATGTCACTGATGGCTGTCAGGTGAGAATGTCTGTGAGGGACAGATGTAGATTTCAGGGGATATTCCCAGAGGCGTGCAGTTAGTTGGACCCTGTCTTAAACAACAATGGTGTGTGTGTGTGTGTGTGTGTGTGTGTGTGTGTGTGTGTGTGTATTGGGGGCGGGGGGTAAGTGGAGGAAAGAGGGTGATCACACTCTTAAAACTCCCTTAGCTTCAGATGGAAGAAAGGGCTGTGGAACATTTTGGCTAAATTCACCCAAGAAAAATTCTCAGTCAGGCAACCTTAAGGCAAATGAAATAAGCTCTTTTCCCTTCATTCTCTGGAGATACAGTTTTTTTGTTTGTTTGTTTGTTTGTTTGTTTTTATCATCAATTATTTTTATTGAAAGAAGACATTTCCATAGAATTCAAGAAAAAACTGTGGTCATTTTTGTTATTAGAAAATATACATAATCATTATTCAAGGTTTCTACATCCTAGATTCCAGGACAAAGAGCTTCGTTTTTATTTTTATTTATTTATTTATTTAATTTATCTTTATTGTTGAAAGTATTATAGATATCCCTTGTTTTCCCCATTGATCCCTTCCACCCCGCATCTGCCCCCCTGCAGGCCTTCACCACACTATTGTCTGTGTCCATGGGTTATGCATATAAGTTCTTTGATTAATCTCTCCCCACCCACTCCCCCACCCCCGCCTTCCCAACTGAGATCCCTCAGTCTGTTCCATGCTTCTGTGCCTCTGTATCTATTTTGTCCTCAGTCTGTTTTGTTTATTAGATTCCACATATGAGTGAGATCATGTAAAACTGAATCAGGAGGAATCAGAAAACCCGAATAGGCCAACAGCAACTGATGTAGTTTCAACTGAGAAGCCTTCTGAATGAGATACATGTTATTCACCCTTACATTTTGGACAGCTTGATAGAAAGCTGCAGTAAAAACGTACTGAAGGGTATTTATAAATGAATGAGTATAAATGCCATCTCTCTAAATAATGATAATCTGGAAGAAAAAACAAAGGAATAATTTCTACCAGTTAGATTCAAGGGATTAGCTGAATTAAATAAACTAGCCAATTAACATTATAGCATCATAAAACAGAAGGTGCTCAATAAATATCTGACTAGCTGAAAAGTTGTTTTTGTTTTCCTCATTAAAATGTGTAAATCAACAAAGCTAAAAATATATGGTTCTCCATGTGGCAAAGCTGCAATCACTAAAAATTAATCCACTTCAAATTTCCACAAGTTATCAGCTACTCTTTGAGGACTCAAGGGATTGTTGACATTAACCAGGATTTCCAAGAAATCAAGATTTGATTCAGATTGAGAGATGTAAGATTTTATGAACCCAAAGACTTAAGAAGCATTAAAATAAATGTTTACTAATCCCTTCGGGAAATCAGTCTAGGATTAGATTATGTTCCTCTGATAAATCAGAACTTCTCAGAAAATGGATAGAACACCATGCACATATTCACATCTGTGTTTTATCTGGAAAATTTAAAGAACAATACATCTATGTTGATATTCTATTTGTAATTCTTGTTTGTGAAATTTACTCAATTATATTTAAATATAGTATCATAGGATAGTACCATGAACACATTGGATATTCTATTGCTTTTTCAAGGGGGAAATAATGCTTACATCTGGAAATATTTAATCAAAGAAAGACAAAGTTGCAAGGATCTTTATAAACTTTGTCGAGAAACCCTTTCCTTCTCATAAAGCTCCAAGGGAGGAAGGATCTACTGAGGACATGCCCATGGCTCTCAGCAGAGATGTCCAAGTGCAAGGCCCATAATTCACATCTTCTCCACAATCACCATCTTTGACCGATGGTCTTCAAAAGGGAGAAACAACCAGCTGAGGTACCTCTTGAAAATTGTCCTGATTATTTTAAGTCACCTTGTTGCTAGAAATGTGATAGAAGAGAAAGAATTCATTTCTTGACATAGAAAGAACCAACTGTTCACTGAAGCCTGAGTGGAGTTTAGGGAGGGGAAATAAGATCACATTGAAGGGTCTTAAGGCCAGAATTTGAAGCCAGGCAGTCTGACTCTGGATCCTTAACCAGGCTCTTACACTCTATAGCGTGTCCCATGCAGGAAGGGAAATTTGCTATTTGACATTAGGACAAGTCCCAGGTAGCAGTGCTCATGAGGGCAGCTCATACAGTTATCTCCAGGACTCAATGAAAATCTGCCTTAAAACTATATCTGGGAACCAACCATTACTCTTTAACATTGAAATGAAAAATTCCCACCCCATAAAATACAACAAAAACTCTTGTGGTTTCATTTGCTTTGTGGTGCAGCATATATAGTGTAAGAGAATGCCTTGAAATATATTGAAGAGATGTGTAGGTATAAAATTTACCTTGGCTCTATGTGTAACTAAGCACAGTGTGATAATGTTTGAGATAGAAATGCCCAGGAACTCCCTTTTCTTATTCTTGCTGTTAATGAGGTGTCCACTTCATTCATTTGGTCACCAAAGACTTATGTTTATATATATTAGGATTGATATACTGGGACTGAAATGTGCACAGAACATGAATTGGAGGGAAGAGACAAGGGTCACAAAAGTATCTAGATTTTTCCTTCTTGAGAAAGTAAAAAAAAAAAAAAAAAAGACAAGTCAAATGGCATCTACTGCAGTGTCTACAGTGTGTCAACTAAGCTTCTCACTTCTATGGAATCTCTCCGTGGAAACTGAGGGCTAGCGTTGGAGCCTGACACTCTGCAAGACTTAGGTCCACCTACCAGACCAGCACGGGAGGTCTACTTGTGTTCAGAAGGCTTCGGTATCGAGGGAATCGGACTTGATTCTACTGATTGAAACATCCATATTCCAAATCACATGGATGAACCTTGGAGAGGACATTTTGCTAAATAAAATACTCCAGTGACAGATGGATCAATACTACAAGATTCCACTTATATGAGGTATCTAAAATAGTCACATTCATAGAATCAAAGAGAGGAATGGTGGTGGCCAGGGGCCAGAGTGAGGGAATTGGAGAGGTGCTAATCCCTGGGCATAACATTTCAGGTAAGCAAGATGAGTCAGCTCTAGAAATCTGCTGTAAAACACTGTATCTACAGTTAACAATAGGTATTGTACACTTAAACATTTGTTAAGATGGAAAAGTGTTCTTATCACCATAAAACAAATAAGTTTTTTAAACAGATGCTGTCTCCGAACATTCCAGATAGATGTATGTATTGTCTCCTGAAAAATAAAAGGCCCGCAGCCTAGTCAGGCCCGACACAGCTGCAGGGCTTTCTCTGAGGTCGGTGATCAGGTAGGAACGACTTAGGAAGATCCTGGCTAGTTCCCTGGTGTGTGTCTGAGCAGTTTATGTAAAACCCCCAACTAGCTGTGAACTGTTGAAGAAGAAGCTGAAGGTCAAATTTGAGAGGACATCTTGTGAGTCTTAAAAAGCAAAATGGCAATGTTTGCTGTTATGCTACTTGTTTTTAGAGAAAACTGCAACGGCAGGAAAACCCGGATTCTGGCCAACAATGAAGAAGGGTCAATAGGGAGCTACTTCAGGCGAGGAGCCTAAAAGGACCCCTGCCAGGTGCTCCAGATGTTTCCTCTCGCCTTGCCTCATCTCTTCAGTTTTATCTGTCTTGCACTCTTGCCAATTTCTTCTACCTAACTGCACACTTCCCCCAACCCCAACCAACATGGTAATGTCCTTAAATAAGCCAGAGGCTAAGAATTGAGAAAGGACCTGTTGACAGAAGGGTTCACTACACCCCAAGCAGTATCTACATATTTACAAGTGTAAATACACATCCTTATCTGTCCTCAGCTCACTGAATGACATTTCCACGCCATCTCCTGAAGGTGTTTGAGTGCCCATGCCAATGGTCTTTCTGAAGCCATGAAATGAAAAAAAGGAATTGTCCCCAGAGGACAGAAGAATATGTCTCTTGGAGCCAACCAGACGTTTCCCAGGCTCCGGTGTTGTCGCTTTAGCCAGCGATGAGCGGATGTTAGCTTCTTCTGATACATAAGGAAGAAGAGGGCGATGTTCTCACCACCGTCCTGATGTCACCTCCGATTGTTATTTTTGCTGTACTTCTAAATAATAGGATTTCTGGTGTGAAGACTTATCTCAGGATTCAGCCCTGTAGTGTGCTGAGATCCCCGGCCCCGGCGATGATGGATTTATGCAGGTTGTGATTCTCTGACTAATTTGCTTTGAACGAGGTGAACACTTGGGAAAACCAAAATGTTATTTCCAAGATTTTACATTCTAACTGGAAATACAACAGGAAATATAGAGCAAAAAAAACCAATTTATTTTTCACTTTGAATGTCAAAATGGACTTCCAGTTTGTCATTTAAATTAATTGGAAAAAGTGAATAGCTCAGTTGTACTTCCTTCTTGACACAAAAATTGTAAGACCTTGCAGTACAGTTTCTTCCCATTTTGCTAATGTAAGTGATTTTAAACATTCTCCATGTGGCTGGAAACGGAATAATTTCACGGCTTCCCTGCCTGTGCTGCGTGAACGTGTAGGTTAGTACTTTTGCTCTCAACATCAGGGGACGGAGAGTTTCTCTAGCTCTGGAAACTTCTATGAGGGAGCCCAGAGCTGAACCTCTTTCCAAGGAGGTCTCAACAGGGAAGGTCGCCTGGGAAACCAGTCGCAGTGGAGTGTGCCATTCCCCGACTGTCTCCCCCTTCACTCCCACACGGCCACGTCCTGCGCCTTGTCCCCCGGGGAGGAACCAGTCCTGATCCTGACTTCACAGACAAGGAAACTTTGGTGGGGGTGGCTCGGTAACCCGTCTAAAGGAACAGAACCGATCAGTGAGGAAACGGGGATGGGAACCAACCCACGTCTGACTACCTGCGGGAGTCATTTATTGCTTCATTATAGTCTAAGTGAGAGGTGGTGTGGGGAGTTCTGAGGCCCGGCCATTAACGTTGGTCTGGGCATTTGGGTTAAATGAAATAAAAACCGTTGAAGGCTTTGGATGAGTTTCTGCAAGAAAATGATCTAATTTTAACTCTTCAGCCCAAAAAGTTTCTCAAATAGACTCGACTTCAGGGGGCTTGGCCCTCCCTCCCCCTGCTATTTCAGGGGCAGTCTCAGTGGGGAGCATCTCTGTGAGGTTCCTCCACGAGGAGATGGACAAGCGGATGGACAGGGCTGCCGGACTGTTGCTGATGGAAACCCCTGTGGCCCATTCAACCCCCCACCTCTGGGGCTGGCCTCCAGCTCACACACTGTCGCCCTCATATTTTGACCTTGGAGGCGTCCCTTTCTTCGCTTAAGCCACTTTTCTTCTGTGTCTGTGTGTTGGCGAAAGGGAAGAAAAAGATGGAACTAAAAACTGGGTCACATATGCCATTCAGCATGCCTGTAGCACTCGAAGGAAGTCAGTGTGATTTTTAAGACCTTCATCAGATCTGTACTTGGAAACGATCCTTTAGTAATTCCATTCCTCTAAAAAATATAATTTTTTGCATGAGCAAGTCGCACAAACTCTCCAGGCCTCACAGTCACTTAAACTTTGAAATGAAGAGTATGACTAACTTAAAATTTTTAAAGTAAGGGTCTACAAAATGCAAAATATATATATATATTTGAGCCAGAATGGTGAATCGAGCTGACAGTGCTGACTGTAAGCTCTTCAAGGGCAGGGACACCTCTCTAATTTCTTTAGATTCCTCTAATGCTCGGTGCTTAGCGCCAGACAGGTGTTTGTAAGCCTTCCTGGCTGTCACACCAAGTGCTAAGACGCAGAAGCTTTATTTGTCCACACCAATCTGTGCCGGGGGCCTTCCCTGCCAAAAGAGGACAGCGAATTAAAGATTCCATAATTAGACTCACAGTGCTGCACCAGGCACTCTGTCCCTGCTTGTCAGCGTGTCCCCACAGTGACTCGGTGACAGTTGCCAGTCTCTGGGGCCCCTGTTCAGCTGACGGGAATGTTAATTTTACTTTATTTTTATTCTTGACAGAGGAAAACTCATTATTCAAGCCCAGTGAAGAAGGGCTGTCACTTTATAACTTGAGAGGGATTATTTCCCCTTCAACTGCAAGTCATGGGTTGGGGGTTTGTAAAGGAGAATACTAAGAAAAAGCCAGTCTGTTTGTCAAAATCAAACAAATGTAGTGTAAATAGACTGAAAAGGGAAATATACACACAGACACACATATATATACTTTAATCCCATTTATTGGGTACTTATTATGTGACAAATTTTGAGTAAGATGTTATTATACCACTTTATCTTCACTAAACTCCCATGAAAAAGCTGCCTCCAGGCAAAGCAGAGAAGTAGTCCTTGGTTCCCCATCCACCCGCTTATCCACCCCCCTCAGGACTTGGAAACTCCTTCATCCTGCTCTCTCTGTCATCAGAGGCCCCCAATCCAAATGGGCACTAATCATTGCTTTCATGCGTGAACCTTCCCGGAGCAGTTTGTGCTCATTCCTTTGGTTCAAATCTGAAAAAACAAAAACAAAACCCCACAATAACAAACAAACAAAAAACCCCCAAAAGAACTACTTCTAAAGAGATGAAATTGCCTGGCTGGCGTGGCTCAGCGGTTGACCTAAGATCCAGGAGATCAAGGTTCGATTCCCGGTCAGGGCACATGCTCGGGTGGCAGGCTCGATCCCGAGCAGGGGGCCTGCAGGAGGCAGTTGATCAATGACTCTCTCTCATCATCGGTGTTTCTAGTTCTCTGTCTTCTTCCTCTCCCTTCCTCTCTGTGAAATCAATAAAGACATATATTTTTTTTTAAAAAAAAAAGAGATGAAATTTCAGGTGTAAAGGAAAGGAAGTATTTGGGGTCAGCAGAGCCTATCACAAGCTCCTCAAATGACAGGGATTTGCCATTAGAAGAATTATTCAATAAGAAACACTAGAGACAGGCAGACTCATTCAACCATGGGACAAAGGCACTGAGAGCTCACCATCTGAAATTTGGGCAGTCTGTTATCAAAGAGAAAGAGTCCATCCCCTGGGTGCTAGCAGAGACAAACAGGAACCACCGGGAATTGCCGTGGAGAAAGACTGGTTATTTTATTATGAGTGGTGCCACCCAGGAAATGGGAAGCTAATGCTCAAAAGTCAGAACTCCCGGATGGCACGTAGGTTACGGATTATGTAGGACAAAGTCATAGGACGCTGTGGGTCAGGAGTTAGGTGTCGTGGTGGAAGCTGATCGGTCGGAGGTGAGGTAAGGATAATGAATCATTTCTTCAGGCCTTGAGGACAGCTCTGAGGTTTGTTCCGGTGTCCCTCTGTCCGGTCTCATGGAAAGTAGCCAGGGATCGTTCTACCTTAGGGCTCAGGAACTGAAACATAACTTAAGTCAAGATGTTATCTTTAGCCTGCCAGAGGTCCAGACTGTGTGACCAGTAGTCAGGTCCAGGCTGCTGTCTTTTGCTGCTTTGGAGGTTATTGATTATCTGGGGAAAGATTGGGTCTCTGAGGGGTATGGAGAGAAAGAGAGAGAGATGATTTGCAGAGCTTGGATTTAAAGTTAAATTTAATCAAAGTCAATAAGGACCCTCGGTTTCACAACCAGAAGGCGAATTGGGCAGATTTTGGTGTAATTTCCTTTCTTACTCCCCCTCTGACTCACCCACTTCTTGAGTGTGCAGGATGCTCCAGCTTCTTTAAAATGGATCCAAAAAGGGCTGCTGGATGAAGGCACAGCGCGGATGGAGGAATATTCAACTGGGAGAAACTGAGCAGAAAGAAAAGTAAGGAAACAGCTGAGAGGGCTTCCCATAAGTATTAATTTAGGCATCAAAGGGAACCCTGACAACACAGTGAAAGCAGCAGTCAAAGACCTTGGTTGTAAGAACGGAGGATAATCAGGCAGAATTAAAGAGCTGGAAAACTCACAGCGCCAGAGCCCCCCGAGCCAGGAGTGACTAGGAGGGCGAGGAGGAGGGTGAGCTGCAGGGGAGGCGGGAGCCGAGCTGGGCCTGCCGAGGGCCTGTCTGGGAGCGTGTGCGGTTGCATTTGTCTGCAGAGTTCCTTTACTCCACGTCAGCCTGGGAGACTTAGGGAGACTGAAGGGGTGAGGGGCCTGCAGAGTGGACCCACAGGGCCTGCTCTGGACAGGACACTGTCCCTTTCTCTTTCCACTTGCCTCCCAGATGGTCGTCCGGCCCAAAGAGAGTGGTGAATGTTTGTTTGTATGAAGTTAGGTCCACATATAGTTGAGCCCTAACTGATGGTAATTTCTCTGCTTCCTTATTTTCAAGACAGAGTTTGAAGTGGGGAAGTAACAGTCTCTCCTTGACCTGACTTTAGTCAAGCTCCTCTGAATTCCCTTCCCAAATAGGCTTTAACTTTTGAACTCCCGTGTCTGTCTTTAGCAAGAATTCTGCCAAGCTGGTTTAGCAGAATTCCCCCCTCCCTGCTCTCTGATCACCCTCAATATTGGACCCTCATTCCCCACCATTCCCAGGTGATGTCTGATCACCCTGGTCTGCCTTCAGCAAGAATCTTGTGAGGTTGATGTAGCCAGAATCCCCTTATTCCTGATGTTTCTTCTTAGTAATTTTCTATTCACAGACCATAAGTCCCTACCCCCTCTGTTCCTACACACATCCCAGCTTTTTCTTGTTGCATTCAAAGAGTTGCATTCATGGTCCCCTTGAATAATCTGGAGAGGTCTAAAAGAATGCTGATGCCTGGGTCCCAGCAAGATTCTGATTTAAGTGGTCTAGATGTGACCTGGGTATGGAGAGTTTTAAAAGCTCCCCCAGGTGCCCATGTGCCAGCCAGGGCTGAGAACAGCTAACACAGGAGATGGAGTGGTGATGAGGAAGTGCATGGGCTTCGAATCTGGTTCTGCCATTGATTGGAAAGTAACCCTGGGTGTGCTCCTCACTATCTGAGCCTGCTTTTTCATCCCTTAGAATAAAGGGTAATATATAATACCTTTTTCTTAGGATCCTGAGGCTTAATTAAAATAAATTATGTTCAGTACTTAAAACAATAAGGACTTTCTCTTTGTTTTCTTTCCTCATGTTACTTTCTAGCTTAAAGCATCTAGAGTAAGACCAAACCTTGTGATTTGTGGCCCAAATTTGGTCAGCAAGTGAGTTTTAATTGACTTGAAGAATTTATATATATGTATTTTAAATTTAAGCATCTGGAGAGTTACATAAAAATCTAGATTTTGGCTTCCTTGGGAGAGTATCAAGATCTGGTAATAATGGGTGCTATTTGGCCTGCTTGAGCTCCTTCAAACACATAAGGACTTCTCTTCATTTATTCCAGGGATGACACCCTGAGGGCATTCTGACCTGCTCCATTCTGGGCTGGGCCTGAGCTTTCATCCTGGATTTTTCTTCACCACCACCATGGAGATTCCCTTTGACTCTCTTGAGTTAGAGTCCCCCTTTTCATGGGTCCATTGCCTTCCTTTTCATTGATCTAGAACTTTCCTGGGAAAGAGTTCAAGGAAGGAAAATGCTGAGACCTTGAATGTCTAAATATGTCTTTTTTACTCTCATGTCTGTTTGATAGTCTCACTGGGTAGAGAATTTTGTGTTGGAAATATTTTCTCCCCAGAATTTTGAAGCATTTAATTTTATTGTTCTACAATGTTAGTCTATTTCCTGATCCTTTTAAAATAAGTACATACTCTGATTTTCTTTACCTCTAGAAACTTTTAGGATCTTCTCTTAGTCCCAGTATTCTAAATTTTACCAGGATATGCCTCGTGTTGGTTTAGTTCCTTCCACAGTCTTAAGTACCCTATCTGGAAAACTCATGCCTTTCAATTGAGGGAAGTCTTCTAAATTATTTTTATGATAATTCCCTCTGCAAGAGAATGTGTCTCAGAACAGTGGGCTGGAGTTTCTTGGTTGCCATAGGGTAAAAAAAAATTTTGTTTTGTTTAAATTCATCTTTATATTGCCAGCATCTTAGTAACAGCACTGGGCATTTGCTAAAATGGCACCCAATTGTTAGTAAACTAAACACAATTGAGGTAGGCTTCTTGCAAAGTATAAGTGTTAGGATTTAAATTTATGACCATAATTCTCATATTTCTCTGCCGGTGACGCTTCATGCCTTTTGAGGGTTCAGTTGAGCCAGATTTCAGAATGACTACCTGTTAATATGAGTGCTCCCCAACCTCCATTGCTTTCCTTGATGTATTTCTCAACAAACTCATCCCTATCTCTTCCCACAACTATACTGGATTTTCCGTGCTGGGGGTGGGGGAGTCTGGTGGTCAAGGAAGGAGGTGAGACATGAGTCTATCAGTTTCCTGCTGAGTTGATGGAAGCTTTTCCTGCCTGACCTGCCCTTAGAAAGAACTGCCTGCTAAGGCATATACTGATGGCTGGGAGAGACAAACTGAGGGTAGGGCAGGAAAAGATGTGCAGACCTGTTGGAAAAATCCAAAGAAATGAAAATTAAGTGCAGGAATTGCGGAATGTAAATGGAGATCCTTTGGTATGCTTTTTATTTGAGGGTAGTTAATTTTTTAACTCAAGATTTAAGTTTGAAAGATTTATGGTTATAGAGAAGAATATTCAAATACCTTCTTTAAAAACATGAACAGAAATATAATTCTCACCCCCAAAACTCTGCCCTTAATTTTAGAATTAGTAAGATACCTGGAAGGAACTGAACGGAAGTGTTTCTGAAGAATTTTGAGAGTTGGGCATACTTTTCTGCAAATGAACAGCAGGCTGTGTTTTGAAAAGTATTCTTTAATGTCTAAGGAGACAGCCAGGGACTTGTCTTCCAGTCTCTTCTCCGTGGGAGGCCTTCACCAACTATAAACTTAACAAAAAATTCATTTCTTTTTTAGTAGTTTTAGGTTTAGAGCAAAATTAAATGGAAGGCACAGAGATTTCCCGTATACCTCCTGCCCCCACACATGCATAGCCTCCCCCATCATCAACATCACTCACCAGAGTGGCACATTTGTTACAACTGATGAACCTACATTGACACATCATTATTACCCAAAGTCCATAGTTTACATTATGGTTTACTCTTGGTGTTGTCCATTTTGTGGGTTTGGACAAATGGATAATGACATGTATCCATCATTACAGTATCATACAGAGTAGTTTCACTGCCCTAAATATCCTGTGCTCTGCATATCTTCTCTCCCTCTCCCTGTAACTCTTGGGAATCACTGATTTTTTACTGTCCCTATGACATTGCTTTTTCCAGAATGTCATATAGTTGAACCCACACAGTATGTAGCTTTTTTGACTTTTTTCTTAGTCATATGCATTTAAGTTTTCCCTATGTCTTTTCGTGGCTTGATAACTCATTTCTTTTTAGTGCTGAGTAATATTTCATTGTCTGAACGTGCCAAGAACTTAGTTGCTTCCAGGTTTTCGCAAGTATGAATAAAGTTTCTTTAAACACCCATATGCTGTATTTTGTGTGAACATAAATTTTTGCCGCCTTTGGGTAAATGCCAAGCAATGTGACTGCTGGGTCATATGGTAGAATATGTTTAGTTTTGTAAGGAACTGTCAAGCTGACCTCCTAAGTGGCTGCACCCACCAGCAGTGAGTGAGAGTTCCTGTTGCTCCACATCCTTGCCAGCATTTGGTGGTGTCAGCATTCTGGGTTTTGGCCATTCTAATTGGTGTGTAGTGGTATCTTGTGTTTTTTTTTTGTGTTTTTTTTTTTAATTTGCATTTCCTGATGACATACGATGTGGAACAGTTTTTCATATGCTTATTTTCCACCTATGTATCTTCTTTGTTGAAGGTAAACACCAAATCAATGTATATCTTTTAATCAGGTTGTTTATTTTCTTATCGTTGAGTTTTAAGCAAGCACAACCTTTTTACCCAGTGTCTTTTGGGGGCAGCTCCTTATATGAGGTGAGATGGACTTAGATTAATTACTTAGATTCAGACCCTAAAAAGACAGTGAAGGTTTAGAACAAGACTAACTTTTTGTGAGATTCGGTTTGGTTTAAACCAAAGGCAGAAAGGATATCCCAGGAAGAGCAACAGTTGATGGGATTAAGTTAGTCCCGAAGAGTCATTAAAAATGGGCAATGGGCAACCCAGTGCCAACTTTTTCCTGTCTGTCTGCTGCTTCCACAGAAGCCTTCCCAGAGTCATGGGTCTCAGTGATCCTCTTTGTTTCACTCAGTTCCCTTCCACGAATGTTAGTAACACGGCCAGCCTCGCCGTCGCTGTGTCCCCCAACCATTGCCTTTCCTCAGCACAAAATTGTATGAAGGAAACATGGAGCAGAGCTCTAGCACTGTGTCAATTAAGGGAGTTATATAGATTTTTTTCAAGTCCACTTGTTTTGTTCACAAAATCTGCAGCTGGCTTTGGGGGCATTCACTATGGGCATAGCACTGGATTTCACCCCATGAGAGGAGTCGAAAAGGCGAATGGCGGTGATCTGATGAAAATCCTGTGAAGTGAATGGATGGCGGGCCAGCACAACAAACCCAGGTAAGGGGACAGTCACAAATGTGTACGGCTTCTGTGTGGACTGAGCTGTTTCAGGGGGAGTCCTCCGAGCTTGGGCCGGGGAAGCTGCTTAGGGAGGGAGATTATGTCCATGTGCATCCCAGTCTGCCTTTCCCCATTTATGTCTCCCTCCTTGGCTGCTGCCTGGGACGCATCTTTATTCCCCTTCAGGTAGATACTGTTCCAGAAGGGCCCTGGAACCTTGACTCTCGTACCCGGGGGTAGCCACACGAGCATCTCTTATATTTGTAGGGACCCCCTCCTTGGGTAACGGGTGACTTTGCAACAAAAGTGTGGACTTTTCTCCTTAGAGCCCTGGTCGTTGCTGCCTCTGCTACACAAACGGTGCTAAAAAACCGGTGGGCCTGTGAGGTGGGCGTTTCAGCCACGTCGCCTTCTGGAACACTGCCGCACAGGGGCCACTCGAGCCATTTTATTGCTCAAGAAAATACATGTGATACTGGCTAGTTTTCCAAACTTAAAGATAACCATTATGTTTGTGTCACTTTATATGTTTAATTGTAGACCAAACACGCGACCTGAATAGCCAGGATGCCCGCAGTCCCGGAAACTGCCTGTTCGTGTCATTTGCCCATCTTACTGGTTTTGGAAGATTTATAAGAGTTTATTGATTTGTAAGAGTTCTTAGCATATTTATATTTAAGGATATTAGTCTTTGTCATATGTTTTGCGGCTTTTTACTTTTGATTTTTAAAGTGCTTTTTGCAGTAAGAAGATTAAAACGTCATACAATTTGATAATACATTGTCTTTTATCGGTTCTGAGTTTTCTTTAATACTTAGAAAGATCTTTTATCATCTAAGACCACAATCAGATTCTCTTGGTGTGTTTTTTTTGTTTTGTTTTTTTAAGTCTTGGGTATACCTGTGGTCTCTCCTATTTTAAAGGCAGAGGTTCTCAGGAAATGAATCCACAGAACTAACTTCTTTCTTAGCTCCTTTTGCAACAGTGAGCTGCTGGGGAAGCAGGAGGAGATAAATAGCAGATAGTAAGCTTTTGGTGGAGCCCAGCCTGGCCCACAGTAGGTGCTTAACACACCTTTGTTGAAAGAATACACCCCTGGCTTTTGTCTTGACTCAGCAGGGGTAGAGCTCGTCCAGCTTTGCCAAGTACTTTCCCGACATTATCATTTTCATAGCCCCAAGGTTTCCTGCAGTAGAAAGAGAGGTTGGGGCAGGGGGTGACTTGGTCAGCACTGGCAGAGCCTGATGACAGTTTTATAGAGGAAACGCCTTGGGGACGGACGGACGCTACTGGGGCTGTTCCTCCTCACGGTAAGAGGACACGGTGACTGGAGAATTTCAGACAATGACAGTTGCTGCTTGGAGCTAACTCACTTTGAGGAAGGACTAGTTACTTTAAACAAACCATATTGTATGTAAAATGGACTTTGTCCCGCAAACTGTGAGTCGGCTGGGTGCCCTGCTGAGGTTTCCAGTCCTTTTCTTGTCACTTTCTGCCATCTACCGGCCACAGTGTGAGTTACTCCGAGTTACTTGGTGATTATACCTGTGAGGAAGGATTCCTGCACCTTCTCAATCTGAAATATAATTTTCCAGGATCCAAAATTTACTTCTCTCAAAAATCATAGTTCTGGGGAGACTGAATTGTCTGAGGAATACTTTAGTATTCTTGTTCCTTTGTCTGGAAGCAGGATTTGAATTCTGACCACCTGAGTTTAAACCTTCGCTCTACGATTGTCTGTGTGACTGTGGGCAAGAAACCCAATTTGTTGGAGTCTCAGCTTTCTCATTGGTAGCAGGGGGATGATACTAGACCTGGCCTCCTAGGGTCTGGCTCAAATGAGGTGAATTCTCAAATGTAAAACGTACAGTATCGGGCACCTCCCAAGCACTTGATAAAGGTGATCTATTACTTGCTCGAAGTCTGCCTGAGAATTTAGGCAGGCATTGGTTTGGAAAACAGTTCATTTCATAAACTAGTTATTATTTATAACCTATGTGTGCGATGTGTATAATAATTTTGCTTCCAAACTGCTTCTATTTTAACTCTGGAATAATCCACCTTCCCTCTAAGCTCACACAGCACAGTGTACAGGCCTCTCTTCGACTAATGATTTTCACCTTGGAACATACACATGTCAGGCCATGGCCACTGCCTGGGTCCCTGAGGGAAATAACCAACCTTATCCATCGTCTTATCTCTCACAGCCTTTCTCACAATATGATGTTGTATAGCGGCTACTCAATACATATTTGTTGAAAGGAAGAATAAATAGCCCGATTTGATTCCCCCCAGGAATCCTGGGTCAGATAGAGCAGATAGGAATTGTACCCATTCTATAGATGAAGACTTGAGAGACTTGCCCCAAACCAAACGGAAAGGTAGAGCTGGGGACTTTGCCACTCCAAGAATGTACAAGAAGGAGGTAAAGGGAACAGCACAGGGGAGAGAGGCTCACCCTTGGCCCCCATGTCATCAAGCTACACGCTGAAGACTAACTGTGGTGGGACTGGGAAGAAAGGCCCATGTCCGAAGCCCGTCTCTGACTTCCCTGCCTCATCCAGTTTCCACTGAGCTGCATTCCCACAGCTCCTTACTTCTGCTGTCCCATCACGGATCGTGCCTCACTTATGCTCCGATGATTAGTGCTTGGGTCTAGATGTTACAATATTTATTTTCAAAATTCACTTGTCATTGTCAAAGGACCCAAGAGTCCCATCAGAACAGCCATGTTACTTTGCATGAGGTGCAAAGATGCCAGCTCCAGGGAAAGCCAGGGACCCCGCGGCAGCCCTATTCTGTTACCCTTTATTACTCTTTTATACTTTCCCCCTGCCTGGGCCAGATGAGTGTCTCTGGTGACTTGCAACATTCATTCAACAAATGCTTATTGAGCACCCACTCTGGGCCACACACAGTGCTGGGCACACAGGGAAGATCTGGTCCCCTCCCACTGGCTTGCAAACAAGTGGAAAGCCAATTGCACATACACAGTTTGGGGGGGGGGTGATTTAAGCTGGGTTTGCCTATTTAAACGCACGTCATGGAGGTTCCTGGAGAAATCACCTGAAACATTTTTTTCAGGTAGATCTGTTGGTGATTTTCAGGCATTCCTGGTTGACCAAGGAAGCCATCTCTCTTTCAGGTCTTTCTTGCATTTTCATAAAATGTGCCCAAGTATCAAGGGACAGTAACTCTTTCCCACAGCCACTGGCTGGTCATCACCCCAGGGAGAAGCCCCGGCTGAGAATAAAACACTACAACTCTATAGTCTAAATCCACAGGAACATCCTTCCCATTCGCCAGATGCCCTACCCTCAGGCTTGGAAAGAAGGGGAACCAGATAGCCTGGAGATGTACGGATTTTGTTGGAGCACCCTAACCCCGAAGTGGGGGTAGCACAAGACAGTGTTCAGACCTGTGGCGACACTAGAGTGCCCCTGGAAGCTGGGGTTGCTAGAGAAGTTGGCCTGCACCCCAAGGGCATCACAGCCATAGATACTACGTGGGACACCGTTGGCCCAGCCAACAGATGTTGTAAATGTTAGCAGTGAGGTGGTGCCTGTCAAGTGGCATGAAAGTCAATAAGTGGGCTCCAGAAAAATGAATTTCTAGTATCTGAATAAGGGCTTTCACTCCTGGTTTCTGAGAAAGGAAAAACAAAATACAAAAACAACCCCTCCCCAAACAAACAGGAGTGCTCACTAAGCTCCTGTAATCTAAAACTTTAGAGTGGTGAAGTGTGACCTCTCAGAGGCGGGGTAGGCCCACTGGCCTCAGAGTTTCAACTTCGCGATATGGTGTTTGCTCGTTTGGTGGAAGGCGGGACAGAACCCTGAGCCATAAAATGGGACCCCCTGTCCCACAGGCCATGCAGGGTTCTCCTAACTTTCTCAAAGCTGTTCGCCAACGCTCCGTAGCAAGTCAGCCTCCACGAGAGAGAGAGAGAGACGCCTGTATTTTTAGACAGAAAAGTGCTGTCTCCCTGCCATTCTGCAGAAAACGCTGTTCTCGCCGCTTCCCTTGGCGAGTGAAGGGGAAGGAGCTACCTGGTAAGTGAAGATAAGCTGGGCTTTTTAGCGGAGATTTGCAAGGAGGCTGTTTAAAAACGGATAAGCAGATGATTATGTTCCCCTGGCTCTGAGGCAAGGACAGGTTTCCCTGCGTCAGGGCCCAGCAGCCGGCGAGGAGCTGAAGGTGTCGCCACCCGTGGACCGGGAGTTCACTCGTGGCCCCACTCCGTGGAAGGAACCCGCAGGCCCTTGAAGGGGCTGAGTTGTCCTGACTGTAGATCCCCTTCGTGGAGGGCTGATGCCAGGAGAGTGGAACGCTCTCGATGTTAGACAGTCCTTTGGAGGAAGAGAGACAGTGGTGCCAGGCAGCCCCAGTGCCCAGCTCATGCCGGCAGAGCCACCTTGGTGGGTCTCACCCCCCCCCCCATGCTCCACATAGTTAGAGGGGACTCTTGGACAAAGTCTCTTGGAAGGATCAGTAAATAGTTGGAGGGGGAAATGAGGGATGGCATAGAGGCCATGTCTACATGATGTCCAACATCTGGTTGGAAACTGAGTGCAGTCAGCTCTCCAGATGTTTCCACAGGCGTCGAAGTTTGCCAATGAGGAGGCAAAGCGATCCCTTGAGTGCCTGCTGCACTCCACCTGATTGTTCTGGAGAAAGTGGTCTGTCTTTTATCCGGTTTGCTTTTTGATGTGAAGAGCTGATATCAGCCAAAAGACAAAGGCACCCAAGTTTGTGTATCCAAACACTTATCTCCTGGCTTCCCCCACCGTCCCATCCAGGGACGGAAGGAAACGGAGAGCCCTGTGCAGAGGGGACTCCGTAGCTCTGTGCTGACTCTGTGGGATTTCCAGAAAATAAAAGCCAGGGACAGAACCCCAGGAAGGACCTGCTCCGCTTGTGCCCAGCCTCCTTCCCATACACCTGCTGCTTGCGAGTGGCCCTGGGGCGAGGGAAGGCAGGCTTGGAAAGAGGTCATGCTGAGAAACGTGCATATCTTTGCAGGCCCCAGGTTTTCTTCTCGGGCTAATTCATGAGCATGATGTGCGTGTGTGTGTGTGTGTGTATGTGTGTGCGTGTGCATGTGTGTGTGTGTGTGTGTGTGTGTGTGATACCTCAGTGGCATAAAGCAGAACACAAAGGCTGTTTGCTCGAAGTTGGGGATCGGTTGTCAACCTTTCACCCCCCTACCCCAACAAGTTTTTTGCTTAAGGCAAAAACAACCTGGTTATTTGCCTCATCTGGTTATTTGGATATTTCTGAGGAATAAAGAATAGCCTTGAACAGACTGTTATTGAAACATCCATTTTCCACTGTGATTTTAATTGCTTAGAAGTGTGGAAATTCAGTTTTTATATTCCCAGGCTCTATCTTTTCCTGGCACATTCTCTTTGTCTTTCCTTGTAGGAATAGGCAGGCCCCAAACACTTCTGGAGCAAATCTGCAGCTCCAGCTCACCCCCAGACAGAGGTGGATTTACCAGGAAGGAATTAAGCTTAAGCTCCGGGCTTCTCACTTTCATCGGCTGCTGCTTTAAGGCAGCCTGGGAATATACCAGTGTGTTCACGTGTCACACATTTTTGTTAGACTTGCAAAAATGAGATCTTTAAAAAATATCGTTTTCTTAAAGAAGGTCACCCCAGTGGTATAAGTTTAAATTCCTGAGAAAATTCTTACAGCGGGCTGATGATTTCTTATAAGGCTGCCCACCTTTGTCTTAATAAAGGAACATGGTTAGGTTAACTTGGAACAATTTAGCAGAGGAATTTCTTGGCAGTGGCCATTGTCCTCTCCATACACCAAGCATCATTTGTTACAGTTTGGTTCGTCTTGAGGAGAGTGGCTACATAAGATAAAGGAGTTTCTGGAGGGTTTCAAGATGCTAATAAGGGGGAAGAAAATAATGCCTCATATTTCATGACAGGGAGCAGCCGCCTCCTTGCTCCTTGGTGGGACATAAGCTATTGGCAGAAGGACTGCATGGCACCCATGTCCTCTGGGCCCTTTCTTCAGGACTGGGAGAAATGAGAGGAATGTTTGGCATGATTTAGGGTCCTTCGCATTTCCTTTGCTCATTTCACCCCCCAGTTTTTGGGTGGCCAAGCTTGGGCCTCCATGTTTCCTGTGGTTGGCTTTGGTGAGTCAGGTGTTTCCAGAGGAGCAGGGAGCAAAGAGCTCCCCTAGGGCAGACTGTGGGACCAGGAGAGGGTTCCTGAGATCCTGGTCTCTGTGTTGTCTGCACTCCAACTCTGGTCCTCATAACCACAGCAGGACAGGGAGGTTGCTGAAGCAGAGGGAGAGGAGGGGCGTATGGACTTCGCGTACCCCAGGATTAGTCAGTATGGTCCCAATCCTTCATTTACTCCCTCTACTTTCTCTTTGCTTCTCTTTATGTGTTTTAAGTCATTTCAACAAACCACCATGTTGGAGCATTTTCACCTGCTCTGACCTCGGAGGCGGTTTGCCTGGGCATATACTTGGAGGCCACCATTGCATCAGAGTAATTTTCCAGATGACAACATTAATCGGGGTTATTTAACTCTGGCAATAACTCCCAACGATAACCTAATATGGATGTTTCTTATCAGGCAGCTTTCTTGGGTACCTCTCTTTAAAGCTCTGACCTGAGGACTTGGGAACCTTCGATCTTATGGCCACACCTCCTGGAAATCTCTGGAATCCTCCCCATTAAACAGGCAAATGGAGAGAGCGGAGGATTCCATGTGGGAGGGCTTAACGGGCCAGAACTGGAAGTGGCACACTTTGCTGTCACCCACATTCTATTGGCCAAAACGAAGTCACATGGCCGTGCCCAAGTGTAAGGGAGGCTAGGAAATGTAGCCCAGCTGTGTGACCAAGAGGAAAAGGGAAAAGGATTGGAAGAAACAGCCCGTCTGTGCTGGAATGACACGACAAACTGCTGTAATACCAACCATGAAGGGGGCGTGTGCAATCTTCATTCCTCACAATCACTATTGCAAGGCTATTATTCTGCTTGCATATATCCCTGGGAGCCAGGTGGTTGAAGCTGATGGCTTCCTAAGCCAGTTTAAAATGACACAAATAATGAATACACATTTCAGAAAAATTAGGAACTACAGATTCAGGCGACTCCTTGATGCACATTTTAATCGATGGCGTACTATGTTGGTACCATTCTGCTAAATAGTAAGAAGTGTGTGGCTTCATCTATTAAGACTATATTGAATCACAGAATAACTTAAAGCAAAGAATTAAATAGAATAATAGAATTTTAGAACTAGGAGACACCTTAGGAATTATTTAACCCAAAGCACGAATAGATGATGAAACTGAAAGCAAAGTAGAGGGAAGTCCATCTCCTGAGCTCCGACAGTGCTCTTAGGTCGAAACTCTCTCCATGCCATGGAAAGCGTAACGGCCTGACTTACCCAAAGGCACGCAGCTGCTGTGAGCCTGGGACCCAGCGCTCCAAGTTATGAGTCAATGTGCTCTTCACACATATTTATTTAGTATTTCCCCCTCTCCCTGCAGTGTATACACATATACATTTGTGCTCCTCTTCCTAGTCATTTATGTGAGTTTAATTTACAGCCCACTGAAGTGGAAGGAAGACATGAGCAATGTGCATTATTCTCAAACGATGAGGCTAGCAGGTCTGCGGTGTTACATCTGTAAGAGCAGCATTTTCATGGCTTGTATGCTATTTTGCAAGTAGCGTCCAAGTATTTTGTGTGGTAGAAACCAAGTGCCAAGAGAAACGGGGTATTCTTTTCGCTGGTCTGGAAAAGAGCAAGTTGCAGGGCTGACTTCAGAATGACCCATTGTCCCGAGCCTAACAGGTGCAGGTTTTGACAGTAAGGGTCGGATCCCATTACCACTCGACTTGCATGGATCACTGACCTTGAAAGAAGCCTGCACGCACATCAGTGTGGGACCCGTCGTTTAGGAACCACGGCCACTAATCTGAATGGCTATTTAGAGCCGTGAGTGGCATTTAACTGGCGCCCCTCCATTCTTCCATGCTCACTGAAGGGTCTCAGTGCTTCTCCTCCTGCTCATTAGAACTGACACTTCCCAGGCCAGAGGGAGGAGCAGGGGGAACCGCAGAGGTGAGATCTTCATCCCGAAGGACAGGGTACAGCTTGGGGCCAGCTGGGGATGAAAGAAGCCACTATTGGCAATTGGGACTTGGGGTCTGTGATTGCGTCTCCATCTCCATTACAACAGACAGTCAGGTGGACTATCTCAAAGATACCTCGGTTTAAAAATGAGATGATCCAATCAAGTCATTTTATAAGTAGCTATTAAAAAGAATGAATCCTTCAGCTCCAATGCATACACTCCTTGCCCACTCCTGATTTCTCAAATAAACAGGCCTTTCCCTTCTGCAGCTGGTTTAATGTTCTGTTTTCACTTTATTTGCTTCCTTTAGTGTATAGTTTGCTTTTTTATACACGGTGGTCGTATTTATCACTTTGCCTAATTTTTTGAAATCAAAATATAAGAAAAGGTACTATAAATGGTTTAATAATTGAACTGAATTCTGAGAACCTGTGGCCACTGTATGGCTATTTCATGGACAAAATTTGTTTGCAATTGGGTGCAAATGAGGCATTTACCTAGTTTCATCTCACGCTGAAATCAGATACATATTCACAACATAGCATTTACCAAGCAAAGATATTGAAAGAAAAATGAACTAATAAATTATTTTAAATTTTATTGAGATGTAAATTGCTGTATAACATTTTATAAGTTTAAGATGTACAACGTATTGATTTGATATATACATTTATATATTGCAATCTGATTACCATAATAACATTTGCTATCACCTCTATCACAATACACAATTGTAATTTTTTTTTGTAGTGAGAACAATTAAGATCTAGTCTCTCAACAACCTTGAAGCTTGTAATACAGTATTGTTGACTCTAATCACTGTGCTGTGCATTTGAACTTAAGCACTTATTTATTTACAAGCTGCCAGTTTGGACACTTAATGACATCTGTCATCCCACTGGTCTCCAGGGTTGATTAAGCTTGTCTGGATGGCTCAGCGGCTGTCCCCTTCCTCCCTCATTGCTTCATGTGCCCCTGCTGAAGCCTACAGACATGCTTTCAAAGTCTGAGTAACCTGTATTTTGCATATGAGGAATCATATAAATTTCTCAAGGTCGTCAGGTAAGAAAATGGCAGATCTCTCATTAGAATTGAGTCTGCTTCAAAACCCAGGCTATTTCATGAAATATTCTTGCTTCCCAGTGACATGATAAAACAGTGTATTAATTGAATAAATAAGGAAGAGTTCAGTTAACAAAGTAGTGGAGGAGCAAAGGTCAGCCCTAAGGGAAGGGAATAGCTTGCTGGCTGTGGTTGCCTTCCCTTTCGGTGGCTGTCGGCATCCATTCAATGGTCATTACTGCTCAGCACCTAGCTCTTCAGCTCTCTTTCAGCATCATTTAGGGAACCAGAACTTAGCACAACCTAAAACACTCATTTGTATGTATTCTACAAAATATAATTCTGTATTAAGTAATCAGTTTTTTTTACCAACCTCTCCCTATTTCTCCTTATTTATAGTAATCAGTTTGTATAATTAATTTGGGCATTTTTTACACTAGTCAACTATAATATCATCCAGTAAAGATAGAAACCTAAACTCCTAAGTGTAGATAAAGTACTTACTTTATTTGCTTGCTTCTACCCTGCTACTACCCCAAGTGGGGTTTCCATAACTTTTTATTTTCCTTTTGTCACAGTTCTTTCTTTCTTTTTTTATTGACTTTATCTTTATTGTTGAGAGCACTACAGATGTCCCCCTTTTAACCCCACTGATTCCCTCTACTCCACATCTGTCCCACCTAGACATTTGCTTTCCCCCTAGGCTTCAGAGGAAGAGTCTTATCTTATTTCCATCTATAGTTTCAGTCTCTTTGTGGATACTTATCAGTATTATTCAGATAAACGTTGTCATTCATTTTACTTAACCGCAGCCGTTCATTTTACTTTCTGCCTGCCGTTTTTAGGGCACCGGCTGTCCCTGCTTACTTATTGTCTCCATCTTTCCTTCTTGAGAGGACAGTTGACAAAATCCCTCCTTCCAGGCTTGCTTCTGGATAATGCACCTGCCCAGAGATCACCCTCCACTGTTTATTAAGTGCTTTCTGATTGGAGACATCAGAAAATCAGAATATATCCAAACCATGCCTGTGCCTCCACTGGTCATTGTCTATTTGTTCTCCCCAGCAATCCAGGTCTGGCAGAGCGCCTGGCACAGCTCAGTAAGTACTGACTCCACTGTGGTCTTCATGTGTTAACACGAGCCAGGTATGCTAACTCACCCCTTGCTGAAATGCAAGTGTCCCCGACCTGGGGCAGGTGGCCAGAGGTATGAGATTCTGATTTGAGAGGACTCTCTAAGAGGCCCCCGCTCCCTGCCTTTTTCTTCTGCTGCTTAAGTCTTATGCACAGCCCTTCCACCCTCTACAGGATAGTGAGCTTTTCTTTGATGTCCCGCAATCTCCATATTTCATTTCCTCTGCCAGAGCCACACACGTATTTATCTTCCCTGTGTATGTTTTGGGCGTGTAGCTACTTAGTGAAAGAATATTTCCAATAACCTCTTCTGCTTTTATGATGTTTCTATTAGCCTCCCTCTTTTATTCCGCCAGCTGACCTGGGCCCCATCAAAGAAGGGAGGGGCCTTTAACATCCAGGTCCCCGAATGCAGAGTAGAGACACCTAGCGTGGGAAGCAAAATTTAATACGGAGGGTCATGCAGTTAGAAAGGTGGAGAGGTCAAGGCTAACTGGAACAGTGATGAAGGTGAGTGGGGGTCGGGGTGGGGGCAGAGGCCGTGTCTCAGGAGGAACTCGTGTTTTTGAAAACTAGAGCGGAGGAGAGAGAGGAAGGACCTAAGAGCTAAAACATAAATCCGGTGGTCCATTTGAAGGACTTGGGGTTGAGAGCAATGCAAACACTGGCTTTTCAAGTCTCAAATGAGTTCACCTGGCTTGTTTCAATTTGGCTTTTAGTAAGATCTACTATTATTGCTGTTTTTTTGGCCTTTATTTCTTTAGAAGCCCGCTCTGTTGATCTGGTATTAAGTTAGAATGCGTTTGGATGGCGGGGAAAATGGTTTTAGAAAATTGGATGACCTGAAAGGAGGTTGTTTGGAAAGCTTCATGGTTAGGGAGGGGAGGCAAAGGGGAGTTTGCCAGCGTTCTCACGTTAGGAAAGGGTTACTCGGAAGGAAGGAGATTTCAGGAACTGTTCGAATAGAGGGAACATCCTAACTTGCAGCATGTGCAGGGGGAGAGCAGCTGGGAGGCAGAAACAGAGGAACTGAACCGAGGAGCTGTGCACTGTTGTGAAATAAGTATGAACCTGATGCTGACTTTGTGGGAGCTGCTGCCCCGAATTTGCCCAAATCTGATGCTCTTGCTCTCCTCTCAGCTGGTCCAGCGTCGGTTTTGGATGAAAGTCTTCCTTTCTCTTTTGTCCTGACCCACTCACTGCCTTTTCCATGTTGGTGAGTGACGTATGGGTCGGGTGTAGTGAGCAACTGAGATGACCTCCAGAAAAATAAGATGAAAGAAAAAAAGTAACAAAATTGGGATATGGAACTGGTTTCTCTCAGATTATTGACAGGCATACACAAATAATGCCATTTCACTTTCCCAGATTCCACGTCTGTGAAATTCCAGCCCAGTTCATTCTGTCTCTTATGAACACCTTGCTGTGTCCCCAGTAGTGTGTGACAATTGTCTTCCTTTCCCGCTCAGCCATTCTTATCCCCTTGGTGGACAGAGACCTTGCCTCACCTCTTCTTCATGCACCTATAACAAGTGCCTCATACATATTTTGAATCAAATACAGATTAAAATGCCAGGAAGATGTTGAAGTAATGGTTCTATCTGGACTGAATTGGCAAGCTGCCCTGTTTGTAATGATCGTGTAGATATTTCCATGTGCACACACGTGCTTTGGCCTTTACATGGGCCCACATTTGCTTGGAGGCAGCGGTGGGTCAAGGTTTGGTGTTCAGGCTCTGGGCAGATAGAGGTTGACCACTCTCCAGCTTTGCGATGTTGGGCAAGGTCTTAAAGCTATCCTACTTAAGTATCCTCTTGTGTGGCTGGGGATGATACTAGTATCTGTCCTGTAAGACAGTTTTCAGAATAAAATGACATCATACATGAAAAGCACTTAGAACAATTCCTTTCACTAGTGAATACATGATAAATGTTAGCTATTATTATTATTGCCTTGCTTACAAGTTCTCTCATCTGTGTCTCCAATCCCAGATTATAAACTTCTTGTGGGTAGAGCATTTTTCTCTCTCTCTTATATTTCCTAGCTCAATCTTAAGTATAGAGAAAATGTCTAATAATTTTGTATTTCTTAATTGTTGGAATTAGGGTGATACAGTGGTGCCTGGCGATCTCATGAGCCTCACAACATTTCCCTGAAATGTGCCAGGCAACGAAAGTATAAAGGTAAATGATAGTTCCAACCCCAGAAGAATCCCGTATTTGGTCAGAAAAACCAGGGACCCCTGGAACTTTCTGAGATGGTAGTAAGAAATATTTATAGCTATAGGCAAAACCTTTTTCAACAGATAGCATTAAAAAGAACCTATACTCATTTCAAGTTCTAACCAGGCTCATGTTTTGGGAGGGCTAACATGGCTGATGAATTTGGGCAATTTTTATTTTTATTTTTTATTTTTAATATATCTTTATTGATTTCAGAGAGAGGAAAGGAGAGGGAGAGAGAGAGATGGAAACATCAATGATGAGAGTCATTGATTGGCTGCAGCCCTCAACCCGGGCATGTGCCCTGACCGGGAATCGAACCCCGATCACCTGGATCCTAGGTCGACGCTCAATCGCTGAGCCATGCCTGGCCAGGCGAATTTGGGCAAATTTAATTTTTTTCCTTTTTTTTTTAAGTAATGAGATTTGAATTTAAGTTCTGGTTCATTGCTATGTCCTGAATAAATTTTATCTGGGATAATGTTGCTTTCCAAGAATATTTAGTGCAACTTTTTATAAGCCTAGCAATACAGGGGTGGCCAAAAGTAGGTTTACAGGTGCATTGGGACATTCATTTGAGTTAATAAAGCTATTGTAATAATCATAACCTGCATGTCTTTTTCTATATAAAAATCACAAACCTACCTTTGCCTACCTCTGTATTTAGCGCAACTTTTCAGACTCTATGCAGGGAGATAAAGGAGGAGAGGACTCAGCAAGATTGAGGTATTGGGAAAATATCTTTATCTCTTTTTCAAACATTTTGAGATGAGACTCCACATACTTACTGCCAAATAAATGCCCCTTTCACCAAGAAACCATCAGATATTTCAAGAGAAATTAAATCCTTTAGACTCTGATTCTTTTACACTCGACTCAACAGAATCTTTTGTAAGGGCAACTTGATAGCTAAGAAACCCCCGGAGTCTTTATTCTTGAACTTGGAGGTCACATTTTTGCCAGTGCTCATTGCAACTTGAAACGAGGGAAGCTCCAGCTCAGCTTCAAATTTGGAACCCACAACCTTGAGCGAGAGATAATGCAGGTAAAACCCCCTCTCCCTGCAAACTCGCTCAGCGGCCGCGGTTGGGAGAGAATGGGCATCTTAGAAAAGCATGTGTTCTTGGGGAGGAAAGAACTGTGGGGCCAGTCCAGATGTGTCCAAGGCCAGGTCATGGGCGGGAGCCAGCCTATGCATGTGGTGGCGCCCCTGAATTCCAGGTCGCGTGCCCAGGTGCCAACATGGGAAGGGAGCGAAGGCTCAGGGGCTATGGGTGAGCTGAACGGGTGCTGTGGGCTGAGCTCGCAGTGAATTCCACGCAGTGAGAACTCACTCTATGAGTTCATTCCTTCCTTTGACAAGTATCCACCCAGCAGGTGCTACGAACAAACACTGCACAGATACTGGAAATGTGGAGGCAGCGAGGCGGAGTGTCCCTGTTGTTAGAGATCAACGAAGCCGGGCCCTAGTTAAGTGGGAAGGACAGGTTTTAATTGGCAACAAATATTGCCGTAGTGAAAAAGTCCAGAGTGACCAGAAGTCAGCTTCGATGGGTAGGGAGGTGCTGGGTGTTTGAAAAGGGGATGGGACACTCAGTGCTCTCCTGGGCCCTTTCCTTCTAGTAGGAAAATTGTGCCGCTGGGAGAGGCATTCATAGCCTAGTAAGGGCGCTAATAACAAAATCTTTCCCTGACAAGCCCAAATTGATGGAAAGTCTAAGCCCGATTTCCCCCTGGTTTGCAATGCCTGCGGTTGCAAAGGCACGTGGCCTTCCTTTATTGATGAAATACCTTGAACAGTTAGTTCTTCCACAGCCTGCCACGGCCACGCCTGGCCGAGCAAATCCTGCCCTCCTGCTCGGCTCCCCAGAGGAGCGCCTCAGGACCACACTGGCAAAAGCACATGATCGATTAATAACGAGAAATTGCTTTGTTCTTCCCACCGCAAGGATGCCAGCTCGGTGTGTGGCTTGTGCCCGGAGACAGGGGATGGGAAGGAGCCCTGGTCAATATTAGCACAGATGAACTTTCAGGAGTGTTCCTAGTGAGCACAAAGACAATAAGAGGGACTCAGGGGGCTGTCTTGTTTCTGACCAGTTTAAAATGTTTCACACAGTCTTAGGATCGGGTATTTATATTTGCAGAAGTGCAATGATGGTAGTCAAGATTTGGTCAGAGCAGGCTTCTCCCCACTTTATTGGGGTGGATGAGAGTGTCGTGGGTGAACATGCCAATTTCAATGTGTATAAAATACTCCGAAGGCAGCAAGGCAACTAGAAGACCCACTAGGACTCTGCAGTCCCCTTGAGGAAACAAAATATGCATATGAAACGACATGAAAATAAATACGAAACATATCAAAAAGGGAAAACTGATAAACACAGTCACTATTTTTATTTATTTAATACATTCCAGTTACCTACTAAGACTTTTTCAGGGCTTTAATTGTTAATAGATATGGAAAACACTTTGAAAATTAAAAATGCAATGTAAAGATATTATTAGCTAGGGGATTATACTATACAACAACCTCATAGAATGGGCTGGAAGGAAAGTGAATTAAGATTCATGGTTTCAAAAGTGGTTTTCGATATGACTGAAGTAGGTGGCTATTACATTTGAAAGTCTGGAGGAAAAACTTTCTTTGTTGATATATACTTACATGAACTTCTTATAAAAGATACACCATTAAAAGCACACATCATTCAAAAGATGACAGTCATTCTATACACAGCCTGATCTCATCTTTTTTATGGCCATGTTTGAATTTGCATTAGGGCATCTGGCTGCCACTTGGGGCAAGGACTGCACATTCGTCATGGCTCCATCTCTGGTGCCTGTGTCAGAGTCTGGCACATAGTGGGCCTTCAATGCTCACTGAATGAATGAGTGAATGAAAAGTGATGGTAGATAGGGTTTTTAGATTTTAGGTAAATAGTAGGTTGCTGACACCCATTAGATAAATTACTATGTTCCATCCAGTTAGAGGGCCAGGGTTTTTTTCAGCTCCATATGCTACAATATTTTTCAAAAATCCTTGGTGAAATAGTCTATTAGTGATTGCATGATAATGACTGTGTCCCCAAAAGACACAAATGGTTAGGGGAAGGGTGCAGACCATAGACTCTTTTTTAGAATTTATCCAAGCTATGGAACACCCACCCACCCACCTATGCACCCAGCAAGTACACAAACACATACACTGAACATACACCACACAACATATATTCCCACTACCTGGTTTGATTATAAAAACCAATAATTCTCAAGTAAACTGAGGAAGAACAGATCTTTTTTTACAGTTGAAGAAAGATGTTGAGTGACAGCTTGAAACAACACAGCAGGTTATCAGTGACAGACTTGCCGTAATGGCTACTGGGGGGGGGGTTAGGCTCTGATTGGGGCTGGAGCCCAGGAGCTTGGAGTGGGTGGGTGAGTAGACAGACCCTGGGTGTGAAGTCTGCATCCCAGCAATGGTGGTCCAAAAGGTGAAGTCTAAGATTTGGGCTGGGAGTTAGGAGAGGATGGTTTAAGAGGCAGATCTTAGGGGGGGGGGGTTCCCCATATAACACTACAGGGAGATTGAGGAGAGAGAAGGACCTGCCGCCCAGTCTGTTAGAGATGCTCAGCTAGTTCAGACGGTGCAGAATCACACCTGGAGCTTGGGTGTTCTAACTCCTAGGTAACTTCTGGAGGCCAGCACAGAAACCAACACATTCTCCCAGCAGGACAATGTGCTGAGCATGTTCCAGAAGTTGCCAACCAAAAGCAAAAGATCAGTGTGGTGGGAGTTGTGACGGGCACCGTCCAGGCCAGCCTTCAGGAAGAGAGGACTCGTTCCCCCGCTGGAAGACCCCAAGCAATGGTCTCTGCTGAAGGAAACTCCTTCCCCAGTAGCCTGATCCAATGACTGTTGGAATAAGAAGAATAAAGCTATGGCCCCCTCATGCCAACTAGGAGCAACTCCGAAGGGTCATCGCAGCTTCAGAGCTCCAGCAGGGCCGGCTGAGGACTGTGCTGAGATAGTGTCGCCTTGTCCCTCTGCCCATTCGGGCCTCTGTCCCTTTTCTTCCCCAGGTGCAGATCCTGAGGGCACTGCTAATACCCACCTGCAAGCCAGTCTCACTCATCTCAGAGCCTGCTTTCCAGGATCCGCCTGCTTCCCCGGCTGATGGCTGACGGCTGATGGTGAGTTTGTCTTTCAGGAGACTGGCGGTGACTGAGTTTGACAACACGGTGTTAACCTCTAAGTCAAGATTTAAAGAAGAGCTGTGACGACCAGGTAATGTCCTGATAGACAAGCACTTTGCTCTTGGTGATACTGTCAGGTGACTTTAAATCTTCAAAGCCTTTTCCACAGGGCTTTGATCATCTCAGCCACCTTGAGATAGGCACAGACAAGTCTTGTGTTTGTTTGTTTGTTTGTGTTTTGTCCATTTTTCCGATTTGGAAACCAAAGGCTGACTGAGGGTTTGTGACATGAACAAGACCAGTAAGTAGCAGAATAGGGACTTTGAACTGAGCTCTTTTGATCTCTGGTTTACAGCCCTTATAAAATACATGGAAATGGGACTGTCCTTAAAAAATGGGGATTTATGGAGATACCACAAGCAGGGAGGCAGGAGAATTGCTGTAAGGATCTACTGAAGTGCAGATGACAAGGCACAGATTTGTGACCACGAAGAACTGCAACAGTGGTGCTGTGAGCTGGGGTGGGGGACTCTCAGGGATGGTAGAGGTGGGGTGGGGTGAAGGATGCTCCCCTCTCTCTGAGGTGAACAGTGAAAAGTGAGAGGCTGGGTGATACTCTCTGGGATTGGTAGCTCTAGCTGCAAACTGAAAAGCAACTTTTCTGTGCAGGATTTCTTAACCCGTGAATCACACCATTTTTGTCAAGCTGCTAGTTTTTTGATAGCAAAGGATAATTCTATGGTCACTCAAATGACACATATAATTGATTGACATATATAACTGTATATTATATATATATATATATATATATATATATATATATATATATATATACAATTTTAAACCATAAGTATATGACTTTTCCCCCCACCGATTACTTTCTATGGCTCTTGGCCCTCTACTTTCCAAGCCTCTGGTGTTTCAGCCATAGGGACGGTTTCCAGGGCAGTCTCAGGTTACACTTATTCCTAAAGTTAATCTGTGTGCTGTGAACATGCACATCGGAGCCCAGCGAGGCAAGCCCAAGTTTTCTCACGGTTTTCCTTCCTCCAAAAGCTTCCTTCTGTTTGGCCCTTTGCATCCAAGGCCGTTTTCTTTGGGGTGTGCCAAGCGCCCCTGCTTTCTCCTCCAGGTTGGCCTGGGCCCATCTCCTGCAGCAGACCACACCACGCTACAGAGAGCAAAAAACCGCTTTCTGGTGCCTGTGACCTGCAGGCGACCATGAAGTGCAGCCGGCACCGGCTCCACATTCCCGTCAAGCAGTCAGCTGGTTGCAGTGGCCCGCAGCCCACAGCCCACGGTCCGCAGTCCGAGGCAGAAGCCCGGGGGTGCACGGGGGCCTCGGCGCCTGCCCACCTCCCCTGTAAGCAGAGGCTCCTTCTCCGGCTCTGACAGCTCCCTGGGTTCCTCTGCAAAGCGACCACAGCATTTCCATAGCAGATTTCTCAACTCCCAGCATCAGGGATCGCAGAGTTAAAGCAACAAATGCGACGAGGCACTATTTCCAAACAGACATGCAGAAAAGTAATCCACATAAGACCATTAAACAATCGTCCTCATTAAAACCAAACGAAAGCAAACAGTCATCCTTAAAAGGGTATTAAAGGGAAAAAACCCAAAATGTTTTAAGAGATTAATAATTCGCTCATTAATTGTATTGCATAATTACACATCATTGGTCTTTCCAGAGTAGAGCATTTTTTTTAAATTAAAAATGCCTTTTAGATTTCTCCCTTCCAATGCGCACATCAGGTGTGCAGAGAGCTTTTCTCACATGCAAAAGAAATGAATTGCAATATTAGACAGTGTGCTATTTTTTTAATAAGAAGGCAGCCTTTCCGTAAAACATTAATCTGTTCCAAAAAGATGCTCCTAATTTAGAAGAAATTAGAGGCAGAGTCTACGCAGCAAACATGTCCGCTAACACCTCATTAGCATGTATTTTCACATAATTCAATTAACCAAAAATACATACGTGGGCTAGCGGTGCTGTTCCCTGCTCTGGGAGTGTCAGCAAGACTTTAAGCAGATCTGAAACAAAATTGCATAAATGGCATGTAAAGCTCCGTGCATACAAAGATACCTTCAGGGTTCTAATAAATTCATGAAACTTTTTAAAGTATGATTTCCTAGCAGGCAATCACTTTTAATTAACAGGATCACCTACAGCAACACATGTCCTTCAAAAACTTACATTATTTTTTCTTTTTGAATTTCAAAGTTTCTGTAGTAAAAGTTGAATAGCTGAGTAGCTTAACCTCAAAAGGATTCCAGGCTTTTATGACAGTTATAAATCACTGTGGTGCCTTCTTTATAAGAAAAAAAGATTCTTAGCACAACAGAGAAAGAAGGAAATCTCTTTTTAGTCATAGCTAAAAGCAAGCATTTTCTCCAAAGGTCAAAAAACTTTTCCCCAGTTAAAGAATAATTTTAAGGACATTGCAGCTACTTGTACAAGTAATCTCTTCTAATTTACTTTATGAATTAAACATTCATTTCCAGGACTGTGGTCTGACACGGGATGGACTCGCCTCTTTCCCCAGCTGGCTCCGTAGGGTTTTTCTTCTCTGGTTTTTAGTAAACACCGGCCTTGGCTGAATGTCGTGTCTTACTTAATGAGCCCTCCCTACCTGAGGAAAATGAGACTGTATCCCCTCGACAAAGGATTCTGTTGAGTGGTTCTTGCCCTTTCTTTTTCAGGCCTTTGTTTGAAAGACAGGGACGGGCTCCCGGGCTGACTAGGGCGAGTGGGAAGATGGGGAAAGTCTGGAAAAGAGACCCCGGGTGATTCTGAGGTGAGGGAAGAGGAAGGGACACCAGAAAGAAACCTGTTCACCTTCCCCCCCTTTGTGCGTAAGGCGCCTGGGCAGTTGGAGAAGAGGCTGCCTGGCTCCAACAGTACCAGCTGGTGAGGGATCCCCAGTCCCCACTTTCCTGCCCCTCAGCCCCAGTCCCCCTCCCCCAAGGCTCTTCTTTCAAACAGGAGGCTGCTTTGGTTTCGTGATTTCCCTAAATGAGGGGGATAATCCTTGGGAACCTGGGGAGTGGTGAATTAGGGTGCAGTCTTCTGCAAAGGTGGTCAAATACCTGCAGGGCGGAGATGGCACTGTCCGGGCCACTGGGGTGAGCTTGGGGGTGTGGGCAGGTGCAGCTCTATCCAAGGACTTCTCACCACTGCAGGGCGCTGCCTGAGGCGAGGTCCTTTCTCACCTGGGGGATTGCAGCAGCCTCCCTGCTGGTCCTCAGGCCTCCAGTCTTGCTCTTCTCAACCTGATCTCCACATGGAGTTCACTCACTGGTGTTTTAAGGCATTAACCTGGCCACAGACTCTATTAGGTGTTAAGGACACAAGACTGTTTCAAAACATAAATCTGATCTCTTACTTCCAAGCTCAGTTCTTTCAATAGTTTTTACTGTCCTTAAAAAAACAACTTAATTCCTTAATTTGGTACAAAACCCTTTTAAGATCTTCTCTGCTTATATTTCCAGCCCCCTTTTGTCTGTCAATCTGATTCCCAGCTATATTGGACTATTTATAGGCCCTTTCCCCTGAAGTACAACCAAAGGGCCATTTTCTTCCTGGGGTTTATTTTATTTTCCAAACATGGTTTTTCAGTCCAAATCTTTGGAAGATCCCTTGCCCCCCCCCCCCCTTTTTTCCAGTTGAGTCAAAGGCCACTCTAGTTAATACCCACTCATTCATCAAGTCCCCACTTAAAATTCACCCCTTCCCATCCTTTTGAAAGAATCCTCTAAATCCCCCAAACTGTAGACCTTTCTAGGGTCTCTCAACACATGCACAGTTCATTTCAGTGACACCTCCCCACCCCCTGCGTCCCACTCATTTATTCAGTGAGTACTTATTGAGCACTTATTATGTGCCACAAACTGTTCTGAAGATATAAGGACAGATCTATGTTCTAATGGAGCTTATATTTTAGTGAAAGACAATAAATACAACATAATATTCCAATAAGTAAGTAAGTGATTAAATAAGGCAGTTAGTGATTGTGCTCGCTGTGGTGGGGGAAGAGTGGCCCGCTTTTAATTAGATGTTGAGGTAAGGGTCTCAGTGAGGAGGTCACATCTGAGCTCAGGTATGAATGAGAGGAAGCCTGCCCGAGAATATGTGGCTGTTCACGCGTTGCTCTGCTAACCCTGGTGAGCATCTTTATGACTGCTGTTTCGAACTCTCTCCTGAGTAAATCACTTGTCTACGTTTCATTAAGGTCAGTTGCTGGGAGGAACAGCTGCAGAAAGTATTTTTTTTAACAACTGCTTCTTTGTTTAATAGGGTCTTGTGGGACTCATGAATGCCCCCCAGCCCCTTTGGCTATCAGAGCTAGGAGATTGAGGCCTGTCCCTTGGGTAGCAGCTAGACAAAAGTCATTGCGATAGATGAGTGGACAGCTTCCTTCCAGGGAGGAGCTGGTGGCTCGGTGCTATTGTGGAAGCAAACTGGAGGAAGAAGGCAGGAGAAATGTCCACTGGCCCCATAAGGCTCCTAGGAGGATCCCAGTCAGCAATCAGAGGCAGGCTGATTAGAAGCTGGATCCTTAGGCAGAGCTGGAAAAGCATTCAGTGAAACCCCTTCCAGGGGCAGACTGGGAGATGGGCACTTTTGCCTGCTCCCTCTGTGCAGAGCCCTGGGGCACAGCTGTGGGGAGTGCTCACTTGGTCATTTATAAACTGCTTCTTTGTTTGCTATAGTCCTGGGGATTTGTGAATGAAATCTCCATTGGTTCTCAGAGCAACGCGATTTGGGGACCTACCTTGTATGGCATCCTTAAAAGTTAGGGCTCCAGTTTTGTGGTCCAAGCCCTTTGCTCCTCAAGGAGAAGTTGGGAGTTGGGGGTTCCCTCCCGATTTTAAGGTGCTGTGCTAGAGATGGGGTTTATGGCAAGAATGTGTCTCAGTTTTTCCTACCCATTTTGATGTGGGTATTTTCTCAGACACATGGTATGTAGGAGTTGTTCAACTAGTGTCTGGATTTCTCTCAGAAAAATGATTCATTTGTAGCTGTATATTTGCATTTTAATTTTCTAGAACATAATTGACTCTTTATAACAGAAAGAAAAGTGATCCAATGCTGTATGTGCATTTGTGGGAGGAGAAAAAGTCAGGAGCCTCTTATCTCACCATCTTGGTGATGTCATTCCCACAACTTAATTCCTTTTAAAAATTTCTATCCAGTTGTCTTGACAATTTTGTCAAATAATCTGTCTTTTAATCATTGAATGTCATGGCTAACTTCATTACAAATTACATTTCTTTATGTATTTCTGGCACTATATTCTGCTCTATTTATGTGGATGCTTAATTTTTGCGATCACCCAGTACTATAATTGCTAGTTTATATTTGGCAGTTTTAGACCCTCTTAATTATTCTTTACTTGTAGAATTTTCTTAGATATTTATATATTTTTACTTTGTCTGAAAATGTCTTTGTTTTGCACCTAAAGGTTGCCCGATTTTAACTTGTCACAGTCTACCTTCAAATATCTTACCACTGCCCGGCCAGGTGTGGCTCAGTGGTTGAGCATTGACTTAGGATCCAGGAGATGGCAGTTAGATTCCTGGTCAGGGCACATGCCCAGGTTGTGGGCTCCATCCCCAGTTGGGGGTGTGCAGGAGGCAGCCAATCAATGACGACTCTCATCATTGATGTTTCAACTCTCTCTCTCCCTATCCCTTTCTCTCTGAAATCAATAAAGATATGTTTAAAATATATATATATATATATATATATATATATACACATATATATATCTTACCACTTCATGCACAATATAAAAACCTTACAACAATATACCTCCAATTCATCCTTTATTTCTTTATTTATAGAGTTTTTGACATACATTTTATTTTTACATGTTATAAATCCAATACATTGTTATTTTTGTTATAAGCAGTCAATTATGTTCTAGAAAATTAAAATACGAAGAAAGTATTTTATATGTACCCACATACTTATTTTCAATGCTCTTTATTCTTTCATTCTAAAATAATTCTTTTTGTAAAGTCTTTATTTCACCTTAGTTTCTGATGGTTATTTTCATTGGATATAGAATTATAGCTTGACAGCTCTTTTCTTTGTGTACTCTAAAGATGCCATTACATTATCTTCTAGCTTTCACTGTTTTTGTTATGAAGCATGCAGTCATTTTGTCTTTGCTTCTGTTTATGATGTATCTTTTTTGCACTGGCTCCTTTTTAAGATTTTCTCTCTTTCTCTGGTTTTTAGCCATTTGGTAATGTAAAGTCTTGATATGATTTTCTTTTTGTTTATCATGCTTGAGGTTTGTTGCGATTCTTAGATCATGGGATTTAGTGCGTTCATCAAGTTTGAAAATTTCTAATTGTTATTTCTTCAAATATTTTTCTGCCTTCCTTAGCACTTCAGTTGCACATGTTACACTACTTGTTATAGTGTCACAGTTACTAAAACTTGGTTTATCTATTTTTTGTCTTTCTTTTTCCATGTTTCATTTTGGACAGTCTATGTTGCTCTGTCCTCAAGCTCACTGACTTTATTCTACAGTAGATAATCTGTTGATAACTTCATCCAGTGAATTTTCCGTTTCAAATACCTATTTCTTTTAGAGAAAACAAGCAAAGTATCATTTGTTAAAAATATTCTTACATGAAGACTGTTCACTATGTGATACTGGCCTTCCTCCCTTATCAGATCCTATAGCGGTGCTATGCTGTGTTTGGGTCTGCAGAAGTGATTTGAATTTGCATTGTCACATTCTTGTTTCTGAATGCTATCACCTCCCAGTCAAAACTCCATTCTTCTGAAGCAGAGAGCTGGATTCCGAAAGCTTACCAGGGACCTTCAGAGTTTTGTTTTCTTTGTGGTTTTTGGAAGATTAGGGAAAGGTGAAAGTCTCAGGGTCTCCTATCTCAGCCGAGGCTATTCTCTGTTCCCCATTTCTCCCCTGCCACAATCATCTTATTGAATGTCATGACCGTCCAGCAAGACTCACCTGCTGTGTTGCTGAATGGACAAGTTTTTCAGGACTTTACTGCTAAGGATTTCAAGTAGCTCTGGGAAAGAGAGATTTATCTGACTTTTCAAACTAAACAACTAAGATACCAAATTTGCAAACAGATACTTAAATGTGGCTGCTTGTGTTCAAGGTCATGTGACTTATATATCTGGCAACTATACCTATGTTTTCATATCATTCGGGTTTCACTTCTTTAAGGACATTCAAATTGTGCTGAAATTGCATGTGGAGTTTCTTTTTTTATTAAAAAAAATTATTTTAGAGAATTAGGAATGGAGAGGGAGAGAGAGAGAAACATCAATGCGAGAGAGAAACATCGATCGTTTGCCTCCTATACACACTCTGACCAGGGATTGAACTCACAACTTGGGTATGTGCCCTGACTCAGAATTGAACCCGTGACCCTTTGGTGCACAGGATGACACTCCACCAACTGAGCCACACCAGCCAGGGCTGCGTGTGGAGCTTTTTATAGGCTAATACTATTTTAAGCAGTGCTGTGTGTGGATGGTAAACTATGTTACCTATTAGGAGGATGACTAATTTCTATTGCTATATAACAAACCATTCCAACAGGCAATTTCTTAAGAGAATAATTTATTATTTGTAATGATTCTATACTTTAGCAAGGTGGTTCTTCTGTTCCATCAGTTCTTGTCTGGAAATTACTCATGTGTCTGCATCCTTCCAGGCCTGGACCTCTATGAGCACAACTGAGTTCCTAAAGAGCAAAAGCCAGCAGGTGCCAAGCTTAAACTAGACCCGTAAATGGCATCACTTCCACTGAATTCCATTGGTTAAAGAAAGTCATAAGGCTGGCCTAGAACTCAAGAGGAGGGGAAGTAGACTCCACCTCTCCATGGGAGAAGCAGCATGTGCATATACTATGGAGGGAGATTTTGGAGGAGAGTCTTTAGAGACCATGTAACATACATACATCTCAGGAGCCATTCTGGTTTGCTTAAGATTATATTGGTTTATACGCATTGTCCTGCAGTAATCAATAGTGCTCCCTTTTACTCTCAAAATTGTCTTGGTTGAGATGATAAATTATATGGTCACACTATTTATAAGATACCTTTTAGACCTAACATGCTACAATACAGATTCCAACTAATAAGACTGTTCAACCATGGAGTGAATTTTGAGACCAGGTTGTACTCTTGGTTTAGTATCTAGCAAGGTTTTTCCTCAAATAAGGGCAGTAATGGTTTAGAGAGGCAGCCTTTGTATTTCTGGGTCAACTGCTCAGTAAATGGCATTTGTGAAGAAGACTTTGAACCTGTGAGGGCCAGTCAGGGAATATAATGATCATCACTCTATCTCTCTGAGGTCTTTTAGGTTATTTATGTTGAAAATTTCCCAGCAAAGAAGATTGGAAACAGCAGAACCCAGATATAACATACTTTGTGATTGCCTATGTTTTAGCTATGCCTGGCTCAAATCACCTGCAACACACTAAAAACTTTTAGGATGTTCCCTGCGCTGGGAAAATGCTAAACTCTGAGGTTGGCTAAGCATGTGTGAGCATCCTAGGCTCTCCACATCCATTTTTTGTGTCTCCCGGGCCCTTTGGCTGTATCCAGGTTCACAGTGCTCTCATGTCATGCTTCACCCATCATGACCTTCCGTGCAGAGAACACCGGACAGGGCCCTCCTTCCAGGCCTTTGACCTGGCCTCATCTTCTCCCAATAAATGACAATACTGGCATATCAGGACCATCTTTCTAAATTTGGGAACTGATGAACAACTGAATACTAGGATAGCTCTGATGTGTTCGATCTCCTAGGAAAATCATTCACATCTTGACAACATACTTCTGCTGAGCAGGCTTAATATTTTTCATTACCTTTTAACTCAAGGTGAAATTTCTCACCCTGATCAACACCTTCTTAAAACCTCTCTCTAAAATTCTGTAGGTCCTCAGGTCCTCCTCTTATCTCTGAGTAGCCCCTGTGTCTCTCTGCCTTTCTCTCTGTGTTTCTGGCACACTCACCCACTCTCTCTCCATATGTTTCCCTTTCCTTCACCGTGGGCACTGATTTAAAAAGCGGCTAAGGGGTAGCCTGTGATCGTGGTACTGACATGATTGGTTGGAGAAGGGCATACAAGCTAGTGTTTCTAAAAATCCAGACTCTGTCTTTGTCCTGTAGCATGCATAGTTTGAATTTGTTACTAGGAGACATGACATCAACTGATGACAATGACATTCTTGGAACACTTCAAAGATTATGTATTATAGTTTCTAGATTTGTCTAAAGATGAAACACCTTGATGGAAAATACAAAATTTGACCTTAGGTCTACCCTTAGACTCACAAAGGGAATGCTAGCTAAATGCTGTTAAAAGAATTAGATTTCTTTTAACAAAATTTCTTTTAACCGCTGGCCGGTGTGACTCAGCGGTTGGGCATCGACCTATGAACCAGGAGGTCACAGTTCGATTCCCGGTCAGGGCACATGCCCCGGTTGCGTGCTCGATCCCCAGTAGGGGGCGTGCAAGAGGCAGCTGATCAATGACTCTCTCATCATTGATGTTTCTATCTCTCTCTCCCTCTCCTTTCCTCTCTCTGGGGAAAAAAAAAAAAGAATTAGATTTCATTTAGACAGATATGAGATTCACTGGGAGAGTTAGGCAAAATAATAGAAAATCCTCAAATAAAAAGTGAGTTGTAAACTTTTCATAGTATTTTCTGTAATGAAGATAATTTCCACATATGTCTGCATTATAATGACACATAAAATTCATGATGCATTTCTGTATCTAAGTACTGCTTTAAGCATTTTTTTTTTTTTACTGACAATTTCACTTACTACTACAAACATTTTCCAAATTAAAATTAATTTAAAAAACTATTTGAGAATGACAATGGCTCAAGAAAGGTTGTCTGTTTGGTATTACTAAAAATAGAATGCAGATTATTTGAAAATTTTGATTACAACAACACAATTAGTGATTTTGCTGAAATGAACGCACAAAAAAAACTTTAGGGGTGACTATGTTTGCGATGTATGTATTTTTATTACTAGCCCAAATATTTCTGGCTCATGACATGCTCAACAGTAATCTGCTGCCTGATATTTAACGTGGGTATATGTGTATATATAGATAAATTTTAGCTTTACACATAGTTCTCCATTTTGTCATTATGAAGAAATGTTTGTCAAGATAGGAGGCTAGAACACACTGCATTTAAAAGTTGTTAGCTTGATTTATAACTTTCAAGACTTACGGTATGTGGCTTTCACTTAGACTCTTGTCCTGGACCCACAAGTGATAGAGGTGCTCTTGGTTGGAAGGACCTTTTCTGAGACACTACTTTGCCTCTTACTAACTGTGTCACCTTCAACAAATCACTAAACTCCTCTGAATCTCATTTCCTGCAGACACAGCTTTATGATAATATCCTATCCACCTGTCTCCTAGGGTTCTTTTGAAAATCAGCTGATATGATGATGACAGAACAACAGTAGCCGCAAAAGCAAATACCTAGTGCCTATTGTGTGCTGTTTATTAGCTCTTTAATCAGTGAAATAACCTTATGAGGGAGCGCTATCATCCCCGTTTTATAGATGAGAGACCGGAGGCACAGAGAGGTAAAGTAACTTACCCAATGCCACACAGCTGGTAAATGGCGAAGACGTGATTTGAACCCAGGCAGTCTGACTTGTATTTTGTAAACCATAAAGTTCAAAGGAGGTATTATCATTATTAGCTCTGGTCTGTGAAAGTATTAACTTGGGTAGTTATAATAACTCACGCAGCATCCACATTGTTAGTTTGATGGTACATTTCTTGCCTTCCGACTCCTTATGTAGGAGTTAAGGGGGTGTGAATTTATAGTGCTCAGACTTTCCTGCTGGGGTTTATGATGTGAATCGAAAATTGATCTTAAAAACTTTAGTTATTATCACTTTGTAAAAATGATGAAGAGGTTTGGCTGGAGACTGATATAACCCATGTGTTGAAACAAATATTATTGGTCATGTAGTTCAATGCAGTAACCCCCTTACAAGCATTCCTGGTATTTCAAGTTTTCTCAAGGTCTACTAATTTCATTTGATGTGTAGAAGAAAGAGAAAACTGATAGGAGAAAAACCAATGACAAGTCAGATAAATATCAATCAGATATGCCTGACCAGAGCGGCTCAGGAGATCATCAACCTATGATCCAGGAGACAGCAGCTCTATTCCCAGTTGGGGCACATGCCCAGGCTGCAGGCTCGATGCCCAGTAGGGGGCGTGCAGGAGGCAGCCGACCAATGACTCTCTCTCATCATTGATTTTCTATTTTTCTTTCCCTCTCTCTTCCTCTTTCTGAGATCAATAGTAATAATTTAAAAAATCAATCAGATAAATAGCTCAAAAATTGTGAGGGACAGAGATATGCCAGTCCTTTAAAAACCCCAAATTCACAAAACATAGCATATAATTTTTCTCATAAAATGTAGTAATGGATAACTGAAACATTTAAGTCCCTCTCAAACCTCAATGATTTTAGAAATAGACAAGTAATTTATAGTTACTGTCCTGACAACTCTGCGTATTGTTACCGCAGTGAGCCTAAATATAAACTCATCTTCATCTGAAAAGTTTCATAATTTCCATAGAGTTCCTGGCTGTGGCAGGAAGATAACCGAACTTCAGAGATCCATGGGTGCTGGTGGTCCTTTGGGCTCACTCACGTGATATGAGACGTGCAGCTCGGTTATCAGTGGGTCTTGGCAGATTGGAAAAGTACTATGTGTTATGGATCTTTGGGGCCCCCTGTGAACCGCTGAATGTGCTCATCTTAAATCCAGGAAAGTTGGGGCCCCACATAACTATAACTACATATTGACCATTGAATGTATAAGAAAAAATTGGTACAGGCTTTTAGGCAAATTAACCTAAAATGAATAGATAGATGATGATAGATGATAGATAGATGATAGATAGATAGATAGATAGATAGATAGATAGATAGATAGATGATAGATGATAGATAGAGATAGATGATAGATAGATGATAGATGATAGATAGAGATAGATGATGATAGATGATAGATAGATAGATAGATGATAGATAGATAGATAGATAGATAGATAGATAGATGATAGATAGATAGATGATAGATAGATGATAGATAGATAGAGATAGATGATAGATAGATGATAGATGATATAGATAGATAGATGATAGATAGATAGATAGATAGATAGATAGATAGATAGATAGATAGATAGATGATAGATAAAAAATGTTTCTCTGGGGGAAATTATTATGGAATTCTTCTGGTATTGGAGCCAGGTTTTTGTTGTTTTTGTTTTGTTTTGTTTAGTTTTTGTGCAGCTGCTTGAGAAACTTGACCACAGCTGTTTTGAAGGTTGAGTGGCCCCGGACTGAACGCCTGGCTTCCCAACGGGACTGCAGGAGCCGCGCGGGCTGTGTCAGGGCTGCTGGTGTGCTCGTTAAGGGAAGCCCAGAGCATTCCTTCGCAGCAGCACCCACAGACTGGGCTCTGATGGGAGGCGACTGGGTGTTCCAGGAAAAAAGGGTTTCTATTCAGACAAATTTGGGAAACACTGCTTAAGCAAATGAACCGTGTGGATGTTTCTGTGCCACAGGACTTCTCAGAACATTTAGTGTGTTAGTGTGCACTGCGATCTCTGATCTCGGCGAGGGATTTCTCAGGCTGGTGAGTGCTGCGTGCAGCACGCTTCGAGCAGGGGTGTTTTGTCGTAACACTTCAGATTTTGTCATCAGCGCGGCCTAAATGAACCCAGTTGTTTGAGAAAATTGGGGGTGTAAATATTAAGGCGGCAGCTGAATGCCAAAGGGGTAAAGCAGAAATCACTGAGCCTCACTGCCTGTCCCTGTCCCCTTCTCAATGCAGGAGTGTGACCAGATCCCCTCCCCACCACACTTTCTCCCCCCCCCCAAACAAGACGCACTTGGAACAAACAAAACTGCTTGTGCAAAGAATCGGGCCCCGTGGTTCCGAGCGGCTCCAAGGCTTCTGCCTGAATTAAAGGCGAGGCCACATGAGAGGAAATAAAAGGGTCTGCTCGGAGATCAAATGAAACATGTGTATAGAACCTTACTCAAAATGGATACAAATGCATCAATTCTTCAGAATTATAGGTGAATCAAAGGGAAATTACAGCCAAGGAGATGAAGCAGCAGCCAGCAGTCGAACCACGTACGGTGCAGAGAGGCAACTTTGAAGCTTCTGGCCTGGCGTGCCAAAGAGCCAGATGTGGCAGGTGGAATTATGGCAGCTGCAGCCCAGCATCTGGAGTGGATAAATCTGTCCCGCAGAAAATTAAGAGGTGCACGAGGAGGTGGTGAGAATGACCAGTTGAAAATACATTTTGGAAAGAAAAATCACTTTGAAGAACACTGAACATTCTTTTTAAAAAAATTTTTTTTAATTCAATAAAAATTAAGTCTAGGCTCAATATGACTCTATTTATTGGTGGTGGTAGGAAAGAATCATAGATGAGGATTCTTGAAGCTCCAAAATAGCTAAACCCCTTAAGATATCTCTCTTCTCTGGCAGGGAGAGAGGGAAGGGATGGGGAGAGGAGGGAGAGATAGAGATGGATGGATAGATAGAGTAGATGATGATAGATGATAGATAGATAGATAGATAGATAGATAGATAGATGATAGATAGATATAGATAGATGATAGATGATAGATAGATAGATGATAGATAGATAGATAGATAGATAGATAGATAGATGATGATAGATAGATGATAGATGATAGATAGATGATAGATAGATAGATAGATAGATAGATAGATAGATAGATAGATAGATGATAGATAGGTAGATAGATAGATGATGATAGATAGATGATAGATGATAGATAGATGATAGATAGATAGATAGATAGATAGATAGATAGATAGATAGATAGATGATAGGTAGATAGATGATAGGTAGGTAGGTGTGTGGGAGGGGACCAAGGCAACATTTTGTTACTGTGTATATATGAAGAAAGCATGGTGCTCTGGGACTGAGCCAGTCATTCATGATTAGGACCCGGATTCAGTCACTCTACAGGCCCGCAGACTTTTTTTTGTGTGTGGATATATTATATTTCTTGAGGCTTCCTTCTACTCATCTGAGAATTGTGATTTTTTTCTATTACCATAAAGATACACAATATATAAAGTAGCTGTCACAGATATGAACAATTTCATAAAGATACTAGGCAATGTTGTGATTACTCATGAGCATTTATCTAGATCACTGAATCTTCTGGCTCCACGAGCCAGTCAACCTCGTCCCATCGTAGAAGCCGCAAGGGAAGAATAGCAGAGAGAATGACTTTTTGAGGAAGGTCCAGTTAGCGGCAGGGGTCCCAGTGCCTGGGGCAGGGCTCTCGCTCTTTGCCAACCCTCCCGGGTTGCCTCAAGGTCTCGAATCCTTCCCCAGTGCATGGTCCTTCCACACCACACGGTGGGAGGTGCCGTGAACATAGACCCTGGTGCCTTCAGTTCCACGGGTTGTCCCTGGCAGTGAGGAGTGACTGACTGTCTTTTCCTTTTCTGAGAAAAGGTGAGAAGGGGCCTTAAACCGGAGTGTGGGGCAGGGTTAGGTTAATAATGAGGAATTCCTCTCTCAGGGACGTTCTTCTGGGAGGTGACAGAGGCCCACTCTCTGGGCCACTTGCTACCATTAGGTGGAGTCCAAGTGCGGAGAGTGGATACCAAATCACCTGGAGAATGGGTACTAATTCACCATCTCCCTTGTACATAGTGAAGATGAAAAAAGATATATATATATATATATATAGGACCCCCAGCCTACAAATTACAGTCTCAGCCAACAGTCTCATCCGAATGGGCTCTCCTGCCATCAGAACCCACTGCTGGTACCTTCGAGTCCTCTGACAACGAGGCTCCTTATACCTCACACTGGCCCATGAGGGGAGGTGGGCAGGCAGGACAGGTGCTAGGGTGCCTATGGAGGTGGGCAGGCAGGACAGGTGCTAGGGTGCCTGTGGAGGTGGGCAGGCAGGACAGGTGCTAGGGTGCCTATGGGGGTGGGCAGGCAGGACAGGTGCTAGGGTGCCTATGGAGGTGGGGTGGGCAGGCAGGACAGGTGCTAGGGTGCCTATGGAGGTGGGGTGGGCAGGCAGGACAGGTGCTAGGGTGCCTATGGAGGTGGGCAGGCAGGACAGGTGCTAGGGTGCCTATGGAGGTGGGGTGGGCAGGCAGGACAGGTGCTAGGGTGCCTATGGAGGTGGGCAGGCAGGACAGGTGCTAGGGTGCCTATGGAGGTGGGCAGGCAGGACAGGTGCTAGGGTGCCTATGGGGGTGGGCAGGCAGGACAGGTGCTAGGGTGCCTATGGAGGTGGGGTGGGCAGGCAGGACAGGTGCTAGGGTGCCTATGGAGGTGGGCAGGCAGGACAGGTGCTAGGGTGCCTATTTGCAGGTAAGGAGATGGAGCGTCTGAGAAGTATAAGGCCTTGTCCGGAGGCACGGTGCAAACCTGGCCATCCGCCTCCCAAATCTGTGCGTGGCCTGTTCCCACACACGGCTCCTGGGCGTTTGATGGGATGAAGGGTGACTGCGGAACGCCGGTCCGGTCCACTGTGAACGGGGGCGGGTTAGGAACGTGGCCCCTGCTTCTGGAGAGGACGTCTCGGTTAAAGAGATGACAGAAGAGGCAGGCGACAACGGGTGGCGAATTGGTGGAGGGTTCTTGAAGACAGCTGGGAGGCTGAGGCCAGCGATGGGCGCTGCTGGAGGGGTCTTGACAGTGTGATGGACGAGGTGGCACTCGAGGGACAGGATGCTCTCAGATAACAGCAGCAACGCCACCCGCAATAACATCGACATCCTGCCCGTGCCTCAGCGCAGGGGCTTCCCGGTGCTGCTTGTCGCCGTGAGAACGATAAGCCTTCTCCGCTGGAAGCCGGCCAGCTGATCCCAGGCCTCCAGCGCAAGGAGCAGGCCAGATGCGGCCCAGCGAGGAAACGCCTCATGTTTGGACAGACGCTTGTTCAGGTATAAAATATAGCTCTGGGGAGGTGACAATTCCTACCACATGTGTGGGAGGAGAGGCTCGCAGGCTGGGCAACGTTGCTGCTGCGTTTTCTTCCTATGGAAACAGCATGCTCCTCCACTCCGCACAGTCCGGGAAGCGCCGTGCGCGCTCAGGGCTCTCGGCGTCCGGGGATTAGCACTTTTGTATTTGGGATCAGCATCCACTTCTTAGCTTCTAGTTAAATCTTACTAACTGGCAGGTACATTTGGGCTCCCTCGATGTTATCGTATAGGGCACGTGGTGCTAACGGGAGAGCTCTGGGTTTGGAACCAGATATTCTGAATTCTGCCTGTGAGATTCTCCCCATCTGTAAGCAGAGTGTTTATGAGACAGGGACGGTTCAAGGAATTCATGTTTTTTTAAAAAAGACGTTTTTATTGATTTCAGAGAGGAAGGGAGAGGGAGACAGAGATAGAAACATCCATGATGAGAGAGGGTCATTGATTGGCTGCCTCTTAAATGCCCCCTACTGGGGATAGAGCCCGAGACCCTGGCATGTGCCCTGACCGGGAGTCAAACCGTGACCTTGTGGTTCATAGGTTGATGCTCAATCACTGAGCCACACCAGCCGGGCAAGGAATTAATGTTTTTGGTTAATGGTGTGCCTAAGAACCAACTTGGGAGATTTTTTTCCAAAACATACAAAGCTCACCCTTTTCCTGTCCCTCCACAGATCCGTTGTCATGGAGGATGTTTGGAGTGAGACTGGGCATCTGTATCGTGAAAATACAATGAAATGGACCAAGTTAAAATTATAAAAAAAGACTTGAATACTTAAACAATTAAGACCTTCGTATGAGTACATAAAATTGCAAATAATACTTGGGACTCAGTAGAGTGTGGTCTTGACCACAGCACCAAAATTAACTGTTATTATTATTATTACAGTTTTCTGCACATATTGTTTCTCCATTAAATATAGGAAATGAGGTTCAATTTTAAATTCAACTTTAAAAAGAATTGCAGTACTTTCAATATTTTAATTTGTTTTTATATCAACTGACATTCAGTAAGAATCCATGGCTCCTTTTCAATAGGCACTTGGTTCTTTTTTTTATCTCTCTTATGAATTATGAAATAAGACATTTGTGAATGACTTCCAAGATTCATTCTGCTTTTTTTCCCCAAATCCCAAATGCCTGATGTTTTATTGACTTTTAAACTTTTTTCAAGTGGTTTTTTGATGAATAAAGAAAGATTGTTGAAAGGAACAATTAAAAAAAAACTGAGCTAAACTGATTTACTTCTAGTTTCAATGTCCTCTTCAGTTTTGTTTTCTTGCATTGTATAATTACATGGCAAATCAAATTAGCCTTCTTCTATGTAATTTCTCGCATGAGCCCTGTTGAAGAAGTAGGCATCACAGTCCAGTCACTTCTCCACTATCTGTCCGCACCTATCACAGCCCTCCCATTGCCACAGAGAGAATTCCAGAAGTGGAAGGCACCAAACATTCAACTCCACCCACCCCAAGTGATTGCTGACAAGGAGTTGTTTCTGTTCTTAAGGTTTCAAATGTCACAAATTAATAATCACCTGTGCTTATCTGTTCTAATTAATCACATTTACAATGAAGAAATTCAACATAATTTTTGGGCTAATTTGTATACATTTTTCTCAGTCTAGACCGGTGTTTTTCTAATGTGAGTTGCAGCATATTATTACTGGGTGGTAAAATCAATTAAGTGAATCATGGTTGGGGTTAAAAGGAAAGAAATAGAATAGAATGAAATAGGTTACAAAATGTACAATCGTCTCGAGAACTTGTGTGTGTGTGTGTGTGTGTGTGTGTGGTGCACAGGGAGGAGGTATGATTCCGTGTTCCATGGCAAAAAATATTTGAGAAACATTGATTTATATGATATGTTTTAAAACTTGTGTTTCTCAGACTCCAGGGTTTCAGAAAAGGTGCTTGAGACGGCTGGAAGGTTGGCGGCCCTCATCACTACTTCAACCATTAAAAAACCCTTCTGTCGCTTTATGCATTGAGCGTTGCTGAATGAGATTTCATTGGGGGAAACTATCCTGCTTCTCAATTCGAAAAGTTTGAAAATCACTGGTCTAGATCAAGACTCTATCGATCATCTCTCTATTTAGGACTGCCTTGCTTCTCCTAAGAAACAATTATTCAGGGGCCCCAGCCTTCTTCAAGGCTAAACATTCCCTTTCCCTTTAATGTTTCTGTGTTGGCTGTATTTTGGCAACGTTTCCATCATTCTTAGTGCACCTGTGTGCCTCCTTTCTTATCCCTCCCTACTTCTCTAAATTTGGAGAACGGCTGGAACCCAGAATCACTGTGATGGGGCCCAGTCGAGGTCATTACACCCGAGCATGAGTTTCCACCTTCATCTTCCAAATGAGAGTAAGAGGATCTTTATTCAAATAGCAACCAAGTAAAGATGAGCCACTCCCGCCTGGCTTTCTCTGCATCTCTCTCCTTCCCAGCCTGTGACCTAAAGGGTCTAGAGTCCCTCTGGCTGTTTGGATACTTACCAGTGATGAAGAATGTTGACTTGAATCACAAATCAACTGAATAACAGAGTTTTAGACTTGGAAGGGAGATATAAACATCATTTAATCAAACTCTGTCATTTTGTATATTAGGAAACTGAGGTCCTTCCAATTGCTTTTCTCCTGGTTGCTTTGTTCTCTGACTTTTTAATTTTATTTTTTAAAAATATATTGATTGATTTTTTTAATTGATTTTAGAGAAAGAGGGAGAGAGAGATAGAAACATTGATGCGTCAACATCGATCAGCTGCCTTCTGCATGCCCCCTGCTGGGGATGGAGCCCAAAACCCAGGCATGTGTCCTGACTGGGAATCCAACTGGGGACCTCTTGATCCATGGGATGACGCTCAGCCACTGAGCAACAGCAGCCGGGTGACTTCCTTTTAGATGATTTTTCTCAAGCGTCTGGTGACACTCGGCTGTCTGTTCACATTCTAGAATGGGCTGTCAAACTCCACTTGGAAACGGTGTCCATGGAGGGCTTCCCTGTAAGGTGACCTGGTTGGGACTTTTCTTTGGGGAAACCCAGATGTCGGTATCTCCAGGTCCTTTCCTTTCAGCTGATAAGATGTCCTAAGCAGAAGTCTTCTAATTTCCTGCTGCCAGGATTCTGGGAGCCAAGTGGGGAAGAGGGAGGGGTGAGGGGGCAGGGTAGGAGGGTCTCAGCCTTGATGACACGAACCTTCTCCTGTCCCTTCTGTTGTCCCTACAGTACCTCCCACCCTCAGATGTGCTTGTTGTCCCCCATCAGGGGTCTTCTCTAGAGAATAAGCCTTCAGCCTTTCCCAGTGAGGGAAAAGGGCAGTGGCCAAGCTCAGCAGCGTACAGAGGGGAGACGTGCTCCTCAAGCAGACTTTCCGCCTATCTTCCTCTTTTCCCTCCCCTTCAGCTCTGCCTGCAGAGGACCTGCTCCACCAAGTCTAGGTTTAAAGAAGGGTATGTCTGTGGCCTTCTTTACTTTGGGGCAAGAATGCAGTTTTCTTGAATCTGCTGTCAGTTATTACTTGGACATCTGCTTTACAGATTCCAAAATTTTATTTTGTCTTTTTTCCCCATTTTATTTGTCCTTTTGGGTATATATCTTTTTAAAAAAAGAATACTACCCGGCCTGCTGTGGCTCAGCGGTTGAGCATCGACCTAGGATCCAGGAGACTGAGGTTCGATTCCCGGTCAGGGCACATGCCCAGGTTGCAGGCTCGATCCCCAGTCGGGGGCATGCAGGAGGCAGCTGATCCATGACTCTCTCATCATTAATGTTTCTATCTCTCTCTCTCCTTCTCCCTTCCTCTCTCTGAAATCAATAAAGATATATATATATTTTAAAAAAGAACACCTTCTTTTACAATAGTGGAAATTCTAAAGGAAGCAGAGATTCAAATGCATGTGTCCAGTTGCTGTATAACTGCTATAATTTAGGCCTCACTAATTATTTTAAACAGATATCTTTAACCCTGTTTTTACTTTTCCTCTCCACAATCCTTCAAAAATTATTAAGTAGTACAGTTGCCTAATTCACAGGTCATTTTTCCAATGTTATCTTTTTTCCTCTAGTAGAAATGCTTTGAACTTTAGTAGCAGATTTGTGGACAGTGGGGGGGATGGATGGGACTAGTTAATCCTCAAACGAAATCATCATGTCTGGAAATATGGAAAGATGGTTGTAGCTAACATTTTATGGATGAGCAAGTAAAAAATGATGTGAATATTGAAATTTGTATAGACTGCACAGCTTTCTTTCTTTCTTTTTTTTCTTTTTCTTTTTTTTTTTTTTTTTGCTGGCATTATAAACTATTCAGGGGGAAAAAACTTGAAAACTCTGCCTTTTAAGGTGTCTGACTTTGGTGATTGATTCATATGTGAATAGACGTTGCCGTGTAGTTCCCGGACCTGATGGAAATCCTGGCTGTGGATGTGAGGCTTTTCTCTTTAATCAGAAGAAGAGATAGGAAACTTCAGACTGTGACAATAACAACAAAGCTGCTCAATTAAGTGGCACCCAAATTTCCAGTAGTCGCACTCTCACCGAGCGTCCCAAGGAAACGACATCGCCCCTTCCCACCCCTAATCGTTCTTTCTAAGCACGAGAGGCAGCAGGGGATGGGGCGGTGCTGGAAAGGTGCTCGAGGGCCTTGGTTCGAGTCCGGGCTTCATCATTTTACAGCTGCATGGATTCAAACAAGCAGCAGAGAGACTGAGCTCAATGCCTCATCTGTAACTTAAGGCCGATAACATCTTTGAAGGATTAGAGACGATGCTTTAAATCTCCCAGGACCACATCTGACAATTCATAAGTGTCCAGGGAAAGGCACACGTGGGCAAAAACATGGAAGTGTCTAACCAGATATGAGTAGATTTCCCCTGGTGGGCGAGAGAAATCGACAGACTGGCTTGAGGATAAGGGGTGTAGGAACACAAGCAAGAAGAAAAACAAGAAAAGGTAAAAAAACACACCCACAAAAAAAACAGAGGGAGCGAGGCCTCAGTTAGGAGTGGGGCCTCCCTCCTGGATGGGAACCGTCCGGGTTGGTGAAGCGGGGAGGGAAGTGTGCTGCACCCACTGGGATGGCTCCGTCTCCTTGCTCGCAGACCCTGTCTCCTGAGCCCCACTGAGGTCATGTGTTGAGCCCTCATGAGGGTGAACGATCATGTCCCTCGTCGCTGCCAGCAAACAACCTTTCTTTCCAGCAGTAAACTCCAAAGCCTCCAGAAATGAGTGTGGAGTTAATTTTAGCAGAGACATAACAAACGAGGCTGCCCGAGCCGGAGGGAGGAGAGCGAGAAGGGAGGAGCGTGGACCTGCGATGATGGTGACATTAAGTAGGGCAGAAGTGGCCATCGAATGTGCCATGAGCTTTGAAACCTCTCAGCGTGTGTGTGTGCATCTACAGTAAATAAACTTGTGTGTGAGTGTGTGTTAAAACACATGGACACACACATCTCTGGACTGTCCCAGGAGAGACTGAGGAGTGAGCTAGGAAGGAGGGAGTGATGAGACCACACAGACCTGAATTGTAGGCACACGTCTGGGCCACAAACGTCCATCCTCCTTCCCTTCCCTTCCCTTCCCTTCCCTTCCCTTCCCTTCCCTTCCCTTCCCTTCCCTTCCCTTCCCTTCCCTTCCCTTCCCTTCCCTTCCCTTCCCTTCCCTTCCCTTCCCTTCCCTTCCCTCCCCTCCCCTCCCCTCCCCTCCCCTCCCCTCCCCTCCCCTCCCCTCCCCTCCCCTCCCCTCCCCTCCCCCTCCCCCCCTCCCCCCTCCCCCCTCCCCTCCCCCCCTCCCCTCCCCTCCCCCCTCCCCTCCCCTCCCCTCCCCTCCCCTCCCCTCCCCTCCCCTCCCCTCTCCCCTCCCCTCCCCTCCCCTCCCCTCCTCTCCTCTCCTCTCCTCCTCTTTCCTCTCCTTTCCTTTCCTTTCCTCCTGCCCTTGACTTGTATTGCTTTTGATACAGAAAAGTCATGTCTCCCACACTGTTTTAAGCCACGAAAAGTAACAAGATTGCCTTGATCTTTTGTTCGGAAAACCTTGATAAATAACCCATTTGTGAAGCTGAAAACCAGGAATTAAAAAGGAAAAAAAAATAAAAAATAAAAAATAAGAAACAATCCTGGGTGTTCCACTTGCCAGGGATTAACTCTTATTTCTCTTCTTTCTAATAGTCATAACCTGAGCTTCCTCTGGAGGGAGGTCCCTCTGCCCTGAAGCCACTGGGTTTAACAAGAGACAGCTGCCCTGTAAAGAAAGCACTGGCCTCTGGAAGAGATTCACTTTTTTCACCAGGCGGGTCATTTTATTTTATTGCTTATAATCTGAGGCCTTTGTGAAGCACAGAAGTGAACGTGGAAGACGTTTGTCCCTGGCGTGACACGGAAGACGGCCATGACCTGTGTCTTCAGGCTGAACTTCGTTACGTGGTCGCTGGATTTAGAGTCCCACTTAAAGTTCTTTTGAAAACCTGCAGCATTGCCCAGCCGGCGTGTCTCAGCGGTTGAGCATCGGCCTAGGATCCAGGAGATTGGGGTTCGATTCCTGGTCAGGGCACATGCCTGGGTTGTGGGCTCGACCCCCAGCAGGGGGCGTGCAGGAGGCAGCCGATCAATGACCTTTCACCATTGATGTTTCTCTCTCTCTCTCCCGTCCTCTCTCTGAAATCAATAAAAATATATTTTAAAAAAGAAAATCTGCAGCATTTATTAGAATAAGTGCAACCCACGTCTGATAAATGGGAGCACATCTGGCTGTATCGTGGACGCAAACTTCACAGTGTTAATTACTCTGATGGTTAAAGCTGAGAAGGGAGCAGACCATTATTTATAGTGATCTTTGCTAAGTAAATCATTTAAAAAATGGCTCTCCGAATGTAATATTTCCCTTTTAAGAAGCCCTCCAGAATTAAAGGGGCTTTACAATGGAACGTGAACCATATTGCAGGGAGAGAGGCAGAAGCCGCCTTGATTAATGCCCGCGATTATCAGCGATGCAAATCACTTTCACTTATTAAGTCTTGTTTAATATCCTAATGAAGGCTTCTGAGCAGATTTGGTGATTCCAGAGAAAGTGACTGAACTAATGCCCTTTCAGCGTGTTGAGAATGAGCAGTACGCTAAAGAAAACCCCATTTACCATAATTCCTCCCCTGCCCAGGACCCGTTTCTCAGCTTCTACTTCTCAGCAGGAGACAATTAACCTTTTCAGTGCCAGACGTGATCCCGGCACGTTCCAGCCGCGAAGGCCGGAGGGTCAGGGAGGTGCTCTTTAGTTTCCACTCCACGGCATAGTTCCGAGAAACCGGACTGCAGAGTAGGGGTTTCGGATGCAGCTGCTGGTTATGGGATTTGACGTGGGCGCATCTGGTGCCTTGCACCCTACCAAAGTCTTTTAAAATATCCCCCACCCCCCAGCCTGAGTGTCATTCCTTATTCAGCTGAAATCGCAGACTGCCAGAAACCAAAGCAGATAACCAAAGAAAAGCCATTTCACCCCAAATTTTCAGCCTCCTTTGGGATCTATGGTTTTATTGAGGTTTTTATTGAGGTTGAACATCTGGGAGGTCATGCTGGGGCTGGTGATTTAGGGAGTTGCCTTGGCTTTCTGTATTGCTGTGGCTCTGCTCCCACTTGGGGTTGCAAAGAGGATCCAGGGCTGGGGCCTGTGCTGAGCCTTTCTCTGTCCAGTTGGCTGCACCCAGCTTCGGATCCGTAGTGACTTCCTAGCAGCAATATGTAGAGGTGTGCCTCCTGCACACCCCCTACCAGGGATCAAACCTGAAACCCAGGCGTATGCCCAGACCAGGAATTGAACTGGCAACCTTTCTGTGCATGGGACAATGCCCAACCAACTGAGCCACACCAGCCGGTCCAGATATTCTTAATTTTTACTTAATGCATTTTTTTTTCTGGTGCAAGAGCCCCATTTAGGATGCCACATTAGGTTCAGTTGTATTTCTTTAGGCTCTTCTTGACTGACCATTTCTTGGTATTTCCTTGCTTTTGATGATCTTGACAGTTTTGAAGAGTACTGGTCAGGTATGTGCTAGATTGTTTCTCTGTTGGATTTGTCTGATGATTTTCTCATGATTAGACTGTAGTTATGGGTTTTGGGAGAAGAAGATCAGAGAGGTAAAGTGCATTTTCATCACATCATATTGAGGATACATATCAATATGACTTATCATTGTTGATGTTGACCTTGATCACGTGGCTCAGGTATTGTTGGACATATGTCTCCTCTGTAAAGTTATCCCCCCCCCCCCACATTGTATACTGTACTCTTTGGAAGGAAGCGTATCATATCACTATATGCCCGCACTCAAGGAATGGGAAGTTATGCTACCTCCTTGAGAGTGGTATCTCTACGTAAATGATTTAGAATTCTTCTGCATGGGAGACTTGTCTCTTCTCTCACTTTTGTTTATTTATTCAATCATTTATTTAGATCAATGTGACCCATGGATATTTATTTTAAACTTTGGATCATAATCCAGTGCTGCTTTATTTTGTTGCTGAAATTGTTCCAGCTATGGCCATTGTGAACTTTTTCGTTGGTGTCTGTGTCCCTTCGACACACTTCCCTATCCTTGTGGGGTTTTTGGTTTGTTTGTGTTAGAGATCTTCCTTACTTTCTGGCATTACAATTTGCTCCAGGCTCATCTTGTATATTTCCTGCCCCAGACCTAGAATCAGCCATTTCTCCAAGGATTTTTGGTTCTTTTTATTGGCAAATGGTGTTATAAACCAATATATAGGTGCTAAGAGTGCTTATTGCTGCTGGGGTGTCATGGTGTTTAGGCCCTCTTGGTTGTATGTAAGTAGACCCTCAATTTTGGTTACTATTTTTGGCACTTTGGATGAAAACATTGATAAAATGTTTTACAAACTTTCTTACATTCAGAACAGAATGTAATCAAAGTAATTCAACCTGTTCTTGGGAACTGGGGTATTGTCTTGAATGCTGGTTATTTGGCCATGATATAGTGATTGCGCTTGGTGCCCATCAAGCTTTGAAAGATTATTTATTCACACACTGTGGTGTCATGCTCTTACGCCATTTGAATCTGTTCTGGCTTTTGGTAATCTTTCTAACATTTTTCTTCTTAGTGTCATTAATAACCCTCTATTCTTCCTAATTTAGTCTTTGTAATCTGCTGTCACCTAGTAATCAGACAACCAAGTCTAGTCAACCTGTCCATAAAGTAAAAGCAAAGAGGTATTGAGAAAGATCAGAGATTCACTCCAGTAAATAAAATGGACCTTAGAAGGTCAATTTTAAATTATGTAGGAAAATCTCCTTTCCTTTTTTCCCCTATCCCTCTTTTTCTGCTATGCTGCAGTTAGAAAACAGTACTGACTAGTTTATGTCAAACATATGTTTTAAATATGAACATCAAATGCATAGGAGATGCTTGCTTGTCCATGTGGCTCTGCATCCAAGCCCTCAATTCATTTTTGGAAAGCTCAAAGTGCAAGGAAAGGCTTGAAATGCATTTGGGCCTTGGCTTTCTTGCTCTGACTCAGGCAAGCCGCTCAACCTCTCTGGGCCTAAGTTATCTGACATATAATGAGTTAGCCTAGGGTCTCTAGATTTCTTTCCAGCTTTAACATCCCGTGACTTCTGAGTGAGGTTTATTCATCTTAGGAGAGCAATGTGATCAAATGGGCTTGAGAGCATCTAATCTCGGCTAAGCTGCCTTCAGACCAAGTGACCTTGGCAAAGTCACTCTAAAAATACCTACGTCAGAGACACGTGTAGGCCCTTATTATATGATAAAGGAGGAACTGCAACTTGAGTGGGGAAGCGTGGATTGTATGTGGATATATTAGGAAAACTGGTCATTATACAGAGAATAAAACTGGATCAGCACATAAGGTCACTGGATGGATTAAATTCTTAAGTAAGACTAAAATATAAGTTTATAGAATAAAAATTAGGAGGATATCTCTGTGATGAGGGGTGAAAGAGGTCTTAAAAAATGTTAAAACACAAAACTTAAGATCAAAAAAAAAGAAATAAAAAGAGATAAAATTGATTTTATCAAAGTTAGATGTGTGCTAGCAACATGGATGGATCTGGGAAATGGGAAGAAAAGTAGAAAACAGAATATATGTAACAATATCATTTGCAAAATTATAAACATATTCACACAAACCAGCAATATACATTTTGCAAGCACACATTCAAATGAAAGGATAGACTTTAAGGAGGTTACTTATGAGAGCACAAGGGAATGGGTGTGGGATATAGGAGTAAAAGGGGATACATACCTAAATAAACAGATGCAACCAGAGAAGGGCCTTGCATGGTTCTCTAATGACCATGTGTCATATATGTATGTCCATATATGTAGTTGAACACACATATATTTTTATTAAATCTTTGCATAAATGTCACCCTCCCTGGACTGTAGGCAATAAGACTCTGAGGGCAAGAATTAGCATATAGCACACAGTAGGCATTTATGCTGGTGGGATGAATAATGAATGTACATGGACTCTTCCTGCACTAGCTACTTCACTGCAATTTTGTGGGGATAATATGAGATAGCAGGCACAAATATTTATTGAGACTTAAAGCTATTGGCCTGGAATGGTCCTTTGGATCCATCTGGCCCAATGGTTTCCAGACTTCTGGATTTCATGGATGGGTTAAGAAGAGACGGGTGGACTGAAAAAATAAGAAAATTTTTTTTCCAGCCCACCCTCCTTTTCCTGAACCCATGTATGGGCTGAAAAACTCATCACTATCATTTTAACCTCCCCCCCCCCCCAAAAAAAGGGCTTTTTAATGTCATGGGGTAAGATAAATACCAAGTGCTATGGAAATTCAAAGAGCCCCTGAAATAGATTGAGAACATCAGGACAGGCTTCTGAGAGCTGCTAATAGTTGAACTTGGTCTTGAATGTTTTTTTTTAACATCAGAAAAGTAGAAAATTTAAATAAAGTTTGGCATTCTGATGAAATAATTTAGCTTAATGAAAACTTTACTGCATTCTTCCCATTTTTTCACCTTTTTATGGCAACTTCACTTTAACCTGGACCAGAACCATGAGCTGGCCTAACTTCAGAGAGTTAGTGTTTTAGCTTGTTCTAGTGGGTTCTGGTTGATCTAGACCTACAATCCAAGCTTCTGACCCACAGGAGAGCTTTTTCCAACCGAACACACTGAAAGAAGCTTCCCAAAACCTACGAATCCCTGGTGGAAAATTCCCTCTTGTTTTGGCCAGCTCTGGGTCAGCTGGCAGATAGTCAGAAAGAGAATTTCTTCTGATCCATTGAGGGGCAAGAGGTGCTTTGAACTCAGTCTGGAGAGGAACTCGAGTCCATCATGTGCACATCCCAGACCTGTTGCCGGAGCACCTGAAATCAATGAGTCACAAGGGAAACACAGTGGGGCATGGTGACAGCTATATGTGCAGTTGACGGTTGATCACCCAGCCAGCCAACAGCGATAAGCTTCCTTTTCGGCCATAAACCCTTCCCAGCTGCGGGGCGTGAGCAAACCTGTGTAGAGAGAGGGAGAAGGTTTATTTCCTATTGGCACCAAGTCCTTTTGAACCTTGACCTTCCTCAAACTGTCCTTATTTGATAAGTTCAGGATATCAGAAGCTGAAAAGAGTAAGTAAAAAATGCCTGTGCATCAGCCATCGAGAACAACCGACCTCAGCATGAGCTAGGGAGCAACTACGCCACCTCAAGAAAAGCAATGAGGACAGGTGTGTAATGCAGAAAATGCACCAATTCTGCCTCCGCTGAAACTGCTTTATGTGGGTGAACGAAGAGTGGGCATGATTCCTTCATCTCCCTTGACAGACTTTTGAATATTCCAGTTTTTCTATAGGTAAAAAGAGTAAACCCACCACATCCTGATGGGGCCTAAGAGAGAGAAAGCCGAGGTAGCCAGGTCAGTGGTGTGACAGCTATTTCTCGCCATGCTAACAGCTGCCCCAGTTACAGCTCTGAGAAGTAAGGTGGCCAACAGTTTTAAATTTACTGGACACTCCAGTAGGATCAAGCAAAGCTTTTATAAAGAAACACCAACACCTCAGAAAGAGGCATAGTAGGCCCATGGGTGCCCATGCAAACCTGCTCATGGGCAACCTCCCACCCACAGAAACTGCGGACAGAAGAGAGGGAAAGGGGAAAGTTAAACTCAGGAGCAGAAAGAAAAACAATGAGATTTTGGGCTTGCACTATTCAGATTGGCTGATTATATTTTCAACTTCCTTCTGTAAATTTATTATTTTTTTTATTGAGGGAAGTATATGTTTCCCACATTAAAAGCTTTTATAGGATGCAATGAATGAATATCAGAAAGATCCACCAGTGGAGGGAAATGACAACATGACTAAGGAATTGATTTTGAAAGGGACAGAGGGGATGTTACAGGAAGGAAGGAATCCAGGCCGATAGGGACTTAGGGCCCTGAGTTCCCAGGAGCCTTCACAGACCCCCCCCCCCCCATGTCTGAAAGCCAAGGATAATCTATAAACCCTAATGGCCTTCTTGTCACACACTCCCTTGCCTTCAATTCACCCAGTAGATGAGTGCCACTTAATTCTTTTAAATACAGTTCAAATACATAATGTTTTCTTGCTCACAGCTCTTCTATGGTCTTCCTTTATGTACCGAGTAAAATACTTTTCTAGCTCTATGCATTCTTTTCTGTGCTTTAGTTAAACTCCTGCTCCCCTTTGATTGAGGGGGTTCTCCCTGGACTCTGTCTTGCTTCTGACCCTCCTTCCTGATCAATGCCCACCTCTCAGGAGCTCCAGCTATGCTGGGAAGCTCTGGCCCATCTTTCAAGGCCTGTTCCAACTATTACCTTATCTACGATGCCTTATCTGATAACCTTGGTCTATCCTGATGGATCTTTCAGTTCCCATAGTAATTTTTACATATATATTCCTAGAGTAATTTTCTCTCTCTTTCTCTCTCTCTCTCTTTGTACTGTGAAAAGTAGCAAGACTGTAAAAGTGCACACAACCTAAGTACACTGCTTAACACATTATTACAAAGAGAGCGGCAAGTAAGCAGCGCCCAGCTCAAGAAAGCAAACATCGCCAGTACCTCGGAAGCCCCATCACTCGCCCGCAGATGCCCCTTCCCTTCCCTCTCCACCATATATATTCACTCTCCTTCCCTTTTCAGTCCCTGCCATCGAAGCCAGCTCAGCAAATGGACAGGAAATGCTAGCCAGCCAGATGAAGAGATGGTGAGGATGGTGCAACCTAGGGAACCATCAGCTGGATTCATTCTTACCGCTGGAAAAGAGCCCAAATGCCACTCACCCAATGGTGGGTCAGAATTCTCTTCGGATATGAAAGATGTGTGTTCAGAAATTCAGGGTTGTGAGTTAAAGAGCAGCTGCAGGGTGAGGAACCCTGCACCACAGGCTCGAGTCCTGAGCAAGGAAAGAAGGCGCTTGATCAGGTGTATTTCGAGCTGTCAGGAGGGCAGATGGGTGGCTCCCTTTGAGGGGATCTAACAGGGGCCCAACAAGAATCACGCAGGCACCCCACTCTGGGGAACAGTGGCCGGGAAGCAGCCTGGCAGTAACTGTGCTCCTAGTAGAGCTGGGATCTTGAGGTTGAATCCAAATTTCAGGATTTCTTGGAAGCCCCAAAGCAGGAGAGTATTTAGAATGATCCGAGGGTAATAGAACCAGGAACGACAACAGCGTCTCATGCCATCTTGTTGCCGTGACCAGTCACCTTTTCGATATTTATGTTTTATTTTTATCTCTGTATTAGAGAGACATTATTTGTGCGTAGGCTGTTAAAAACAGTTCTGAGGGAAACACACTTCCAGCTGCTTCCTCCTGTGCTCCATCTGCTGCATTGATGGGCCTCCGTATGCATTGAACAGTTGCTTGTGGGTGTCATTGGGATTTCACTGAGGACAGGGGGAAAAACTCCCGAAGGGTGGGCTGTCAGTTCAGTTGATCTGAAAGGGATTGTCTTGGTTAGTCACTAATAAACATTCCACTTCCAAGTGGAGCAATAAAAACGCCAAGTAACTTTAAGTTTTAACAGTTAGCTTGCCTCAGTTTTATCTTTGCATCCCTATATTTAGGCATCAGCTACTCTTCCTCCCACTTAATCTTAAATATGTAAATCCTCAATTTATCTGGAATTACTTAGTGAAGGGCTGACGTGTGAGGGTGGTGGATTATAATATTCCATCGCCACCCCTGATCCTCTTTACCTCTTACTCTTTTCATAGCAGATCAAAAAGGCTGTGTGCGTGCCATAAGAATATATTATTTTAAGAGACTTGGACTTAGAAATTGATTTCCTTGATGAGAAAAAGAAAAGTCTCTTTCTGACCCACAGGGTCACTTCATAATCCTGTCACTCGACATCAAAAAAAGCCTTTTTTCTTCTTTTTTTTTTCTTTTAGGAGAAGATGAGAATATTTCTGAAAAGGAATTAATTTTTCAGCTACAGTAAAAACAGTGTGACTTACAGACTTAGCCAGCCCGAGAAGGGGACCTATTCAGAATCCATCCCCTGCGATTAGGACAAGCCCCTGCTGTATTTTAGGGTCAGGCCATTTTCCATGGAAATTGGGATTTGTACCAAAGGATGAAATTGATATTGTACTTTATTGACGATTTTAAGCTTAAGTCAGTCTTTTTTTTTTTTTTTTTTTGTAAAGGGATTCCACTGCTTTCAAATATATAATAACGACGGTTGAAGTGAGCTGGCTGTCCTCCATGGCCCTGGATTTACATGAACAGACTTCCAAAGGAAGCTGGAGTCATAACATGTTAATTTGCATTTCGGGCCCGCCCGTGCCTGTTGCTGCTCCCCGAAGGCCGTGCTTCCCAGCTCTGCTGCCCCAGCCACACTTCTGGAAATGTGGATTCAGGGGATCTGGAGCCCCAGCCTCCCGGTGTTTTAGAATTTGCCAAAGTGATGCTAATAAGCAGACAGGGCTGAGGACCACCGAAGTATAGTACATTCTGAAACCACTGGGCATTCTGTTATAAAGCATTGGTCACAGCATTCCACCGTTTGCAGCTCTGGAGTCCTGTTGTTACACTTGTTTACCTATAGGTGTTCTGATAGAAGATTTCTAATCTCTTAATAATATGAAGCCTCAGAGCATCTATTTGAATCCCACAAATTAATATTTTAGTGTTCATTTTATAGTTGGGTATAATGAAGTTAGAAAAAATCTTCTCATTTCAAGATTCATGTGTATACTATAAATACAGTCATATATACTAAAACAAAAGCCTAATATATAATGAGATATTAGCAAAGTAATGGAATTTAAGTTCCTGCCTGTCCCTTTAAGCCTCGTCCAAAATGATCTCTGCTGTTGGTTAGTGTGGCTCAGTGGTCGAACATTGACTGCATGCACCAGGAGGTCGCTTGTTCGATTCCCGGTGCGGGCACATGCCAGTGTTTCAGGCTCAATCCCCAGTAGGAGGCATGCAGAAGGCAGCTGATGGATGTTCTCTCTCTCATCAATGTTTCTATTTCTCCATCCCTGTCCCTTCCTCTCTCTCTAAAATCAATAAAAACATGTTAAAAACAAAAACAAAATAAATAAAACAAAACGATCTCTGCCACAGGGGCCAGAAATGCCACCATTTCTGATTCATTTCTTAGTATGAATCGTGTTCCTCCAGATGGTGATTTCTAAAAGTCATTTGATTCCCGAGGAGATAGCTAGCACTAGTTCCTGGAGCCTTAGTGGGGAAAAATGTGTCAGGTCCTCTGCAGACAGGGTCACGGAGAAATGCGTGGCCAGAGTTAAGGCTCCAGGGGAGTGTGACCTGGGCGGTAAGTAGCACAGTCAGACTTGGTGCGTGGCTTAATGCTCTGCTCTCATCATTTTGAAATTCTTTATAATAATTTTTAAACATGGTTCCTGCTGGTCCTGCGTGTGGCCTCCAAAGATAAACTGCCCTTTGCTCTCCAGTGTGGTCTCTGCCAGGGACTCAGAGAGAGAGGGGCTAAAGAGTTGTGAGGCCCATGGAAGAACTAGAATCCCTGTGGCTGTAAGTCACCAGGGTTGAGGGTTTGGGAAACACCCACCAATACATCAGCTCTTAGGAAGGCACATTTGGTGCCATCTCTATTCCACAGTGACATTGTGAAGAATTACTCATTTAAAAACATTTACCAAGTGCTGACTATATGCCAAACAGCTAAATGCTGGGGACATCATAGTGAGCCGTCACAGAGCATCCACAGAGAGGGGAGGTCACGTAGGAGGGTGCTAAGGCATGGGGAGTGTGAGGTGCCATGGGGACACCATACAAGGGCACCTAACTCAACTTGCTGGGGCCAGGGAAGGCAGGATGTCTATGCTACGAAAATGGGTAGCTAGTAATCTCACCTCTCCTTGCCTTCTGTTTCTCACACAGGGGCTTTTCTACTTGGCACTTTTTTTCCAAAGATCCATGAGGGATTCTCCATCCACCTGCCCCATCTCCTCCCCTTCACTTTTCCCCAGAGGCCATCGTCTTTTCATCTCTGGGACCTTATATATCTAATGTCCTCAACGTTTGTGCTTCTAGAGAAATGGCATGATCACGTGGACAGTGCTTTGGGGTTCAGGTCTCAGGAATCTTTGACCTCAAGACACTAATCTCCATTTCCTCATTATAAAAATGGTGAGTGACTCTCAGCCCAGGAGGTTTGGGGGAGAGGAAGTAGTTGAGGGGACTTGGTCTCCTGTAGGTTACCTGTTGGTTTCTTTTCCTTCCTCCCCACTGAGACCTCAGTCCAAGTGACTTGTCCATCTAACATTTCTCCTGAGTCCAACTGTCTGTCCTCATGATCTTCCCCGGCCCAGGCCCCCCTCACTCCCTGTCCGTTCAGTTACCCCAGAGGCCCGGTGGTGATGCCTCGCTTGGCAAATGGTTTACTCCTTTGGATGGGTCTAGTAAGAGCCTCCAAGTCCGGCTCCTCAGGGAAGGGGGGCAGAAGCCAAGTCTGATATATTTCTTGAACCTTCCTACAGTGTCCACCACAGGGGTCTGTACATGGGAGGAACGTCACAGATGTAGCATTCGTCGGCCACCAGGCAGAAAGGGCCCAAAACAGCGTGCAGGGTGCAGAACAGTTTCCCACCATTAACATTAGTGAAATTATAATTAGCCAGAATTCCTTAAGCTTTTTATTTTATGCTTATTCAGGGATAGTGACTGTGCCCGTGGCTTCTTATTTATCAGTTAATGTGTCACCATTATCAAGTTCCTTGAAAGCCTGTTGAAATACAAGCTTACTGTTCTTCATCCCAGAAGAGGCAGATGTGGTTACACTTGATTTTACAGAAGAGTCCTCAACGAATCCCTCAGGATGTGGGACTCTCATGAACGCTAAAATAGAGACATGCACATTTTTTGTCTCTCCCCTCCTCTCTCCTCCTGTCCCCTCCCCTCCCCTCCCTTCCTCTCTCCTCTCCTCTCCCATAATTCTATTAGACAGGAGAAACCAAAAGAGGGAGAGTGGGAGGAGCGCATAGCTGTTGAGCTAAGGTGTCTGACAGGTTGGGTCCTCAGCAAAAACCACCACGACCGCACAGCACTGATGATCACACAGGGTTCTTACTAGGAGCCAGGCACTGTGGGAATTCTTCTAACCTTCCTAACAATCCAATACATAGGTGCTCTTCTCCCCACTCTACAGATGAGAAAACTGTGGCACAGAGAGGTTAGGTAATTCGCCCAATGTTCCTCAGCTATGAATGGCAGAGGCAGTGTGTAACCCAGACAGTTGGTTCCAGAACGTGAGCTCATCATCTCTGTGTTGTGGTGGCCATGCAGCACAGCGACTTATGATAATAGAGACTTTTTATCACAAGTATGCACATGTGGACATGTTGACTAAGCCTGGCCCCTTGTGTCACTTGAATAAGGACCATGAGAGGGGAAGGCCAGGCCTCAGGAAGCCATGTGCTCGCCAGGGCTTCACCGGCCCCCTCTCTGATCATGCTGACCCTTGCATTTGTGTGCCCCTGGAGCATGACAAGAGAAGATGTGAGAGCCCTTTACACAGTCTGTACTCCCTGGGTGTTCAACAAATAAAGGAGGTGGAGGTGGTGTGGTCTCTGTCTTTCGTAGACACCACCTTCCTGCCTCCTGGAGGGATGTCAATAATCCAGGAAAGCTTTTCTTTCCCTTAAATGGGTGAATGGCCTCGGAGTGCTCTAGAAAACCACCTCCAGTGGATGACAGCTGGCACAGAGAATGAAACCTGCTTGTTACGCTTGCCCCAGCCCCCAGGGGTAGAGATCACGTCGTATTTGTATTTACTGTTCGGCATATAGTTGTCTTCAATGAATGAATGACTAAATGAATGAACACTTCTGGGAACTCAAGCACATTGCATTTTCCATGGATTCTACTGTGGCTCCGATTAAAACCAATGGTTTTAATCAAGACAGAATATCTTCTTTAAACACAAGGATTAGCCTCTATGAAAAGAGAAATGTAAACAGGACTCTAATTAGAGAATTTACCAATTATTTTTCCCTGCTGAGGACATTAGCTGGGGTTTAGTCTTTAGCTGTGACAGCCATATGACTTTCTCTTTATCTCCAGAAAGGGAAAAAATTGACTGGAAAGATTCATTTCAATACCCTGATTCCTTTCCCACTTCTCTTTCACCCTCAAAAAAAAGATATTCCAGCATGAAAGATCACAGACTCAGCCCAAAACAGTGAACCCAGGCTGACGGCATTCAGGAACCAGCACACTCCTGGAGCCCCAACTGCTGAGGCAAAGATAAATCGGCAGGAAGATTTCTTTGGAATGATGTGAATTTAATGAATCATGAAAAATATCCCCAGCTGTTCTTAAATTTAAGGGAGATTGAGTGATAACAAAAGATAGTTTCCCTCCCTCTTAGATGTAGGTTGGAGCAGAAAGAGCCGTTAAAAAAAAAAAAAAAAAACCAACAAAAAACCCTGAGGCCGAAAGCTTGCCTTTTCTTTTCCATCTCTTCTATTGTTGAAGGGGAAAAAAGCTGTCTGCAGTCAGCAGCCACTGCAGGGCCTGGGGAGGAGTGTTTGCTATTACCAGACTTGAAGAATCCTCCACTCTGATTTCAAAGATCAGGCTGCCCTTTGCCGGGAACGTTTAGAAGGTGATGGACTTTTCTCTCACCCCTCCTCCCACCCCCCATCCTCACATTTCATCCAATTATTAATTTCACCCCTTTATTAATGCATTGACTTGCTGAAATTAAAAATAATGATTCTCCCTTCCCTCATCCCAGCTGCTGCCACCCTCACGGGCCCGGGAATCCTTATTAACCCATTGATTGGTGTGGCCTCCCAGGCGGGTCCCCAGCTGGGGGAGCTGAGCCAGGCCACTGCGGGTCTGCCTGAGCTTCAGGGAGTCCCCATGCAGGGGAGGGACTGAAGGACAGGAGTGACTTCTCTTCCTGCTCTTTCTTTCCCCGCCAGCCCTCTGCCTCGACTGTCCTGGGTCCCCTGAAGGTATCATCACAGGCCCACGAGGCCAGGCCCTGGGCGCAGGATCCAGGTGCCCTGAGGTGCCACAGGCAGGCGGGGAGCTGCGGAGGTCAGGAGGGATTCCTGCTCACCTGGGCTACCGTGGGGTCTGTCACCTGTCTAGATACGCTCGCCTTGCCTTCAGGATGGGCAAGGAGGGCTAACAGATGCTAAGCAAGGCTTTTTTTTTTGCTTAAGGCAATCTTTAACTTCTAAGTATAGGGGAGAGATGTACTTGAGGGATAGAAATGCTGGCCTCTCTGTGTAACCCCTGGAAAGGGTTCAGAGAGGAGCACGGGTGATGAAGATGACAATATATTGAATATTAATGACAAACAATAAAACTGAAGACTCACAATGTACCAGGTACATTGTTGAATGCTTCTCATAGGGGATGTGTTAAACCCACCAAAAACAAACAAACACACACTCAAGCAAAAAAACCCTTTAAGAAATGGATAATTATAATTGCCTATTGAACAAACTGTACTTGGTGAGCTTTTAGGGGGGAGAAAATGTACTTTTTTTCTACCACTCTCTCCAAACTCTACTCTCTCCAAATGCTTGCTACTGGATGCGAAGTTAGGCAGACCCTTGGCTAACTTTAGGTTAGTCACTTTTACATATTAAAAATAATATCCATTAATACCGGTGGAAGGATAGGCACCTAGGTCAATGGAATGATGTGGTCAACCCAGAAAGAGCCCCACAGAAGCACAAGTGAATTTTGACAAAGACACAAAGACAATTCACTGGAAGGAAGGCCTTTTCAACCAATGGTGCTGGAGCAATTGGCTAAAACAAACAGATCTACACGTCACACTTTGTACAAAAATGAACTCACAGTGGATTATATATTTACTTATTTCTATTTTTTATAAAATTTTATTTTATTAAATTTATCGGGGTGACATTGGTTAATCAGATTATATAAGTTTCAGGTGTACAATTCTGTAATGGAACGTATATTTAAACATAAAATGAAAAGTATAAAACTTTCAGATGAAAACAGAGGAAAATCTTTGAGACCTAGGGCTTTGTGAAGGTGTTTTTAGACATAACACCAAAGTATGATCTAAAAAAGAAAAAAGTTGGTCAATTGAATGAAAGACAACTACGCCCTGGGAGAAAATATTTGCAAATCACATCTGAAAGTGGATTCATATTTTAGCCTATCTAAAGAACTCTCAAAATCAACAGTGAGAAAAAGCAAATGCAAACAATTTAATTATAAAATGGATGAACAGCATGAAGAAACATTTCATCGAAGAAGATACCTGATGACATAGGAGAACATGAAAAGAGGTCCACCATCACCAGCCATCAGGGAAGTGAAAACTAAGGTTGTTCCGAGGTCTCGTTGCACACCGATTAGAACAATTAAGTTAAAAAGTAGTCAGAGTGCAAAGTGCTGGCGAGGACATGGAGAATCTGGATCTCTCCTACACTGCTGGTGGGAATTTGAGATGTTTACAGCCACGCTGGAAAGTTATTTGGCAGTTTCTTAAAAAACAAACAAACAAAACAAAACATAGACTAACTGTACGACTCAGCAATCACACTCCTGGGTGTTTACCACAGAAAAATGAAACTTGTCATCCTAAAACCTGTACATGATTGGTCAGGGCATCTTTATTCATGTTCCAAAAGTGGAAATGACCAAAATGTCCTATGATAAGTGAGGGGTTACATAATATGTGGCACATCCTTGTTTCACGAGTCCATCCCTTGAGGTACTGCTCTACAATAAGAAAGAATGGGCTATGGATACATGGAACAACTTGGATGGCTCTCAAGAACATTAGGCTGATTTTTTTTAAGCCAATCTCAAAAAGTCACAAGGTATATGTTTCTATTTCTATAACTGTCTTGAAATGACAAAATTACAGAAATGGAGAACAAATTAGTGGTTGGTGGCTAGGGGCATGGGTGTGACCATAAAGGGGTGGCCTCAGGGAGATCTTGGGGGTGATGAAAAAACTTCTTCCCTTGATTTCCCTGGTCACTGGTATGCACATGAATTTACATGTGTTATGAAATGATACAGAACTGTGCAAACACAATGCAGCAATGCCAACGTCCTAGATTTGGTACTGTATTGTGCTTCTGGGAGGTGTAACCATTGGGGGGAACTGGAAAAAGAGAACCTGAGAGCTCTCTGTGCTATGTTTACAACTTCCTGTGAATCTATAATTATTACAAAATTTAAAAAATAAAATAAAATAAAATAAAATAATGCACCTTAATCACCTTTTTTCAGTATAATGGAAAAACTTTGATATCCCATCGTATTAAAGCTTCTCTCCTCCCCAGCACTGCCAGATCAGAGCTGCTCCAGGCACAAAAGTCAGCTGCATTTTGGGGGCAGGCTAAGTCATGCTGTAATAATAAAAACACAGCACAACCCAACAAAAATCCCTGAAATGTTGGTACTTTAGCATAATAAAATGTTGTCACCTACGTCCATTGAGGCTAGGGTAGATCTCTTCCGAGCAGTGTCTCAGGGACCCAGGCTCCTTTCATCTTGTGGCTCTACCACCTTCAACATGTGGCCTCCAGGATCACCCTGGGAGCAGAAGACAAATAGTGGAGAGTCAGGCAGGGGATTTTGTGACCAGGCCTGGAAGTATCACACGGCACTCTCACCTGCTTCCCATTGCCCAGAATCCAGGCACTGGAACTCAGCTTAACTGCAAGTGAGACTGAGAATTAGTCTTCCTGCAAGCCCAGGAGTAGCACGCATGGGTGGTGTAATCTGGGATCGGCTCCATAAAGGGCCCTGCTGCTGGATCTTTTCCTCCGTAGGCATCTTAGTGACACTGCTCCCTCAGCAGGGACCTCTCATGGCACCACTCCTTGGCACTCTGAGTTACCTTTCAGCTGACTACATGTGACACTCACCTTCTGCATCAAAAGGCACACCCAAGTTTTCTTCTATTGAAGTCATCTCATCCTGCCAGATAAGACAGGCACGGTGAGTCCTCTTGGCCAGGGTCCTTTGAGATGACTCAAGCCTGATTTACAGGAAAACTCAGTGTCTTTGCTCCACCAAAAGCTGGAAGTGCAGTTTGCTCCCCCCACAGTCCTCTGCACTTGCCTTGCCAAGAGAAACTTTAACTAGACTCTTGACATTCGTGCTTTCAGGCCAGAGCCAGGCAGCACAGGCCATTTGCTCCCAAGAGCTCTATCCCTTTGCTCTGCCCTTGTACCCCCAGGGTCTCCTCAGTTGGTTTGAGGAGGGAAACCCTCTTTCCCTCTCTGTGTGGGTGAACAGAAAGGGCAAAAAATCCATCCTCTGTAATCTTATTAAAATCGATTTAATTTCCCTGGCCTCCTGTTACATAGAGGCAAGAGGGGGTGAACCACAGGATGCATCCCCAGTTTTGCTCTCATTAGTAAGCGCTGCATGGGGGATGGATTTCTTTCTTTAGAGCGTCTTGCTGTTTAACACCTATTGTCCTCATCTTTGGGGTCTCGGCCAAAATGCAGAGTGAACTGGGAGAGTTGCCTTTAACACCCTGTTCAGTTACAGCATTCCCACTTTATCGCTGTAGATCCCGAGGTTCAAATGCATAGGGAATTTGTGCAAAGCCCCACAGCCCTACGCCGGTATGTGGACTTCAAGAGCTGTGGGCTGTGGTGGGTGAGATGTAGTGCCTGAGATGAAGAAAGGGAATATAATTATGTTTAATTCTGTTAAGTCACTGTGTTCCTAGAGAGCACAGGAGAACTGGTTCAATGCCATGCTACGCTGGGGATTAGAAAGTCGGGAAGAAGCGAGGTTCTCTTTGTACTTTGCACCCCGAGTCTCTTCCCCTCTCATTCTAGCCTCCCCAGTTTGGAGCGTATCTTCATCTCACTGACCCAGGAGCACCCAGACTTCTCGAGCAAAGCCTGGCCTCCCCACAACACCCTCATGGCCTTGGCGTGTCCTAATGCAGTGGGCAACCACATTCTAACTTAGCAGCTGTCACCAGCGGGCCTTGTAAGCTTTAGAGCACCAGGCAGTAACTTTCTAACCCAGAAGGCCATTCATGGGGCGAAAGTAAAAAGGGACAGATGGAAAATCTAAGAGTGTGGTTGAGGAAAGAAGAGTGAAGGGAAAACAGGAAGAGAAGATTTTAAAACCAACAGCAACAACAGAGAAGCAGGAATCTCCAGCACGGGAACCAGGGAGTCAGCGGAGGTCATCGTGCAGAGCCCCTCGATGTTGATTTCAGCGACAGAGGTTGCTTGGCCCTCTATTAAATAACACACATTCTTTGTGCCCTAACAGTGCTTAAGTTTCAAGAGTGAAAAAGTAATTATTGGACTCTCTGGCCATTCACTAGTATTTATTCACATGCACTAATAACACCAGTCCTGGTATCAGTAGACATCCCCACCAGCATGGGCAGAGCCAGAGCTCCGATGCACCTGTTTCCTGTGCGGATGGAATTTACAATCTGGTGAAGATATCAGACGCAACCCATGTGGAAAATTAAATTACAAGTCAAGTAAACTACGCAGCGAGCCTAGTACTGTACATTTGATATTTTAAAAGGAACTTTTTCATCCATTTCACGGGCTTTCCCCCCCCCCCCTCATTTGTTGATGTAGGGAAGGCAGATTCATTATCACAATTTTATGGAGGAGAAGAGAGCAGCTCAGAGAGGCAAGGAGGCTTGCCCAAGGTCATTTTGTTGGTCAGTGGCAGAGCCAGCACAAGGAGTCTTCTGGTCCCTGTTCTGGAGTTCTTTCCATTCACCTCCCCAACTTGAAGGCAGGGGAGTTATTACCTGTATTCCACTCCACCCACTGCACTATCTTTCTCTAGCTTGGGAAGCCAGGTCTTCTCAATAGCTCAGCATTTAATTGGTTTTAAGTTTATATGTTCCTCACTCATTCAAAACCTAAATCAATGACACAGATTTCCCAGAAAACCAAAATAATCTTTAAGCAAAGTCCACTGCCAGGTCACATTTGTCCAAATAAAAGGTATTTTCAGAATACAAGTCATTGAAAACAGTGGAATAATGACAACCTCTTTTCAAACTTAATTACCTCACTGCCTGCTGCTTGGGTTCCAAAACTCACACACAGCCTAGCTTCTCTTGTAGATATGCGTGTTTGTGGGAAATGTGTATTTATGCATATACATAGAAACTAGGAACACCATTTTGCTAATTGGAAACAAGTTCTTCTTTCAATGTCATCACATGAATTTAATCTCACTGTTATTATAACTTAACAGGGTAGTTCAACCCTAAACACTTCTGCAATCTGACAGACAATTTAAATAAGTATAGTGCAGTGCAATTTCCCCACCTGATGCAATTTCTGGAAGGATTGGACAGTTTGCTTGTCCCCTCAAGGCTCTGAAATGCTTATTCAGAAGGGAGCAGGTGGAGGGTCTAAAGACGTGAGCTATTGAGAGTTGCTTGGTTTGGAGGTTGGGGGATTTGCTAGATAGACCTTAGGGCTTTCCTGCTGAAATGGCCCTAAGCTCCTCCTCGACCCCCTACCCCAGAACATGTGTGGCTTCTACCTTGGTAGGCTGGAAGGTGCCTGCCCTTCTGCTCATGCCCCCTGCCCTGAGGTTGGGTCATGTCACTTGCGTGTAGGCCTGTAGGACTGAGGGCTGGTCAAGAGCTGGATATTTGCAGTGGTGGAGGAGATCGGGGTGTGATGGAGCTTGGACACTCCGGCTGGGTTGCAGGGTTGCAGTGTGGGGTGGAGAGGGAAGACAGGGTGGGGCAAGGGGCAGGCCGCGGGCTGGTGGCCAGTTCTCCCATGTTCCAGTACAGAACTCTCAGGAGTATGGGAATTTTATTTTATTTGATTTTTTAATATATCTTTAATGATTTCAGAAAGAGGAAAGGAGAGGGGGAGAGAGAGATAGAAGTCAATGATGAGAGAGTCATTGATCGAGCCTGAGACCCGGGCATGTGCCCTGACAGGGAATCGAACCCCAGTTGCCTGGATCCTAGGTCGACGCTCAACCGCTGAGCCACGCCCGGCCGGGCAGTATGGGAATTTTAAATGAGACCTTTCAGGTTGTTATAGAGGTATTTTTATCTGTGTAGGATGACAGAGCAAATTGTACTTAATAGTTTGTTCGGTTGGCTTATAGCTTATAGTTTTGAAAAACTCAGACATATGGTATGCAGGCCTCTGTACTCTTGCCACAGGTGACACAAATATTAGGAACAGGAACAAGGAGGTCCCAGGTCTGGCTCTTGTCTAGGCTCTAAGGGAGAGTGTAGAGCCCGTAAGGCTGCATAAGAAACCACCCCAAACTTAGAAGCCTAAAACCACAGCTCTTCTTATGCTCCCTGGTCCCATGGATCAGGATTCAGAATGGGCCCACAACCCATTGGAAACTCCATTGGTAAGACGTGAAGGCTGGTGGTGACTCAATGGCTGGGGGTTAGAATCACCGAAGACACCCTGACTCACATGTCTGGTAACTGATGCTGCTTGCTGGCAGGGAACCCTGCTGAAGTTGCCAGGTGCAGCCTTTACAGAGAGTCTCTCTTGTGACCTGAGCTTCCTCACAGCCTCAGGCTGGGTTCAGAGTAAGCATCTCAAACAGAACCAGGCAAGAGCTGTTGTGCATTTTATGACCTGGTCTTAGAAATCACATAGCGTCACTTCTGCCATAGTTACCACCCACCTCGATTCAAGTGGAGGAAACATATCTTACTGATGGGAAAAGTATCAAAAAGACATTGTATGAAGGGCCTGTAGGATGGAAAATATTGTTAAGGCTACATTTTGAAAATGCAATCTGCCACATGTCCTTTGCTCAAGAGTACACAGCAGACAGGGATTTGGGAAGAGACCCTTGGTCTAGGGTTTCCATGAAGGATATTGTGAGTGAATTTAAGTCCAAGGCTTAGAATAGTGCTTTGGTATATAAGACTAAATAAACAACAGCTATCTTCATCATCATCATTATCACCATCATTGCCATCAACATTATCATCATCGCCACCATCATTGCCATCAACATTATCATCATCACCATCATCATTGCCATCATCATCGTCACTGAGGAACCTATGGAGATGGTTCAATCATCTACAAAAGGGAGGAAACTGAGGCCTGAATAAGTTAAGTAATGGTTTAGGTGTCCCCAAGTAATTCAGTGATAGTTCTATATTTGAACTTGAGCTTCTGACTTCTTCCTGTCAGGGAACTGTGTACTAATGGTTTGAGGACATTATGAGGAATGGATCTGTAACCACTTTTGAGGCTAAGGACTCCAGAGAAGATTAAGTCAATGGATTTTTCAAGTGTCCAAAGCAAACAACTTTTAAACTAATAACCATAAAACTTTAGTACTAAGATGTCTGCTAATTTGGATAATTTAGATATAAAAATCAGACTTTTGTTTTTTATCTTGAAACAATGTCTCCTAGGACAATATGCAAAACGAGTTTGTAGGAGACAATGTTTAACTATTTGAGGAGCTAAACTTTATTTATGCAAATATTATATGTATGGACTAGAGTAATTATAAGATTTTATCACTTGTTCATTAAATCTAGACTTCAAAACTTCATTTAATAATGCTCTCTTATTTGGTGGTGTGTACAGATTTGAAAATTAAGCAATTTCTTAAAAGAACCTCATTTGTAATTCTAACCAACCTTGTAAAAACAACCCCCCCTCCCCTAAAAATCTGATATTGTAGGTTTTTGTCTACCTGTGTGTTTTGTTTTGGGTTGGTGTTTAAAGAGTTGGTCTTCCCTTGAGGGAGCATGGGTAGCAAAACCAAACCAGTCAATAGCGACCAATTTTCAGACAGGCTAGGCATGAGAGGGGTTAGAGGGGATTGGATATCAGTCTGTGCTTTCTGGTGAAACTCAGTGTTGGCTCTGGTGATCTAGAAGGAACTTAAGGAGTCAAGAATATAAGTCAGTATTACTTTATGTAACTGTTCCCCATTTTTGTTGTCAGTTGGGATACCAGGGCAAGGGTGACTGTTTATAGAGGTCATCCATCCAGATTGAGTTTGGGGCCTGTCCAAGGAGACAGAGTCCAGTTGATGTTGGACATTCACTGACTGGTGTCAACAGATGAGGGGGACAGTGATGAAATCTTCCACTTGGGTTTTTTAGGCAAAAATGACATCTCAACTCTTTAGACCAACAACTAGACCTTCCTTTCTGAGAAAGTCTCTGAAGCCAGATAGCCTGGATTCACCACTTGCTATGGGCAAGTGTGCCTCAGTTTCCTCACATATATACCATGAGAATAAGAACAGTAGTTACCACATAGGATTCTTAAGAGGTGAATTGAGTAATATATGCAAAGAGCATAAGACAGGGTCTTGCCCATAGCTGGTCCTCACCAAATGCTCTTGTTTCTCTAGACCCAATACCAATAGCAGCCATTTGTGGAGAATTTTCTATGTGGCAGGCACCATGTTAAGTTTGTTGTTGATATTACTTCATTTTATCCTTACTACAACTCTATGTGGTAACTATTTGCATTCCCATTTCATAGATGAGAAAAGTGAGGCACAGAGAACACTTTGCAATTTGCTCAAGGTCACACATTAATGGGTGAAAAACTGGGATTCTAACTGGTTTTGTCTGACACAAAAACCTGTGATCTTCACCACCACAGGGCGCTGATAGAAACAAAATAAAACAAAGCAAACATAACCTTGTTATTAGTATATTTGATGTTCCCTGAGAAGGCTATTAGGTAATTCTTAGACAGTAAATTCTAGTTGGCAAACTTGTGGCTGTGATTTTTTTTCTCTATTGTCTCCTCCAGTGCTGTGTACAGAAGACACTTGAGGCTTTCTGCTGTCTTTGGCTGTGACTGCCTCTGACCTTCTAAGTTGGAACCTTGCACACAGGAACCAGCCTGTGTGTCACAGAAAGCTCGATGAAGGTGGCAGTGATGTTCTGGGTGTGGGGAGATTTAGGGAGCCCCCATGTGAATCCTGATACTCCCAAATTTCCATCCAATTTTCAAGAAAAGTCAGACCAAGTTACTTACTTTAAGGTCTGCTGAAATAGAGCAGAATTACCTTTCTGATTACGCCTCTTTCCTCCAGTACTTCTCTGTTCTCTCTTGAACCACAAACAAGGAAAGATTGATAACTGGATGGAAAAACCCATGGTGTGGTCTCACAAATACAAGTCTAGGCTGGGGAGGGGAGGGGAGGAGAGCGTCTCCTTCCTCATCTGTTTGTTTAAAGATAAAGAGGCCCTTTCAGTCCACATGGGGTCCAGAAATTTAACTATAAACTATGTTAATGGATGTCAGAAAGTACCTGCTTTGCTGGGCTGAGTGGGGGTGAGGTGAGGACATGAACCTGGGTTCTAACCACTCTGGTCCCAGCTTCTCCAAACTCCTTAAATTAAAAGTGTTGCCTTTAAGTGCTTATTCTAGTGTATCAAGCAGGTTTTTGTTGTTGTTGTTTTAAATTTTAAAAATACTTTCGTGCTTCTAATACACAGGGATCCTGGAATTTCAGGTCTGCCAATAACTCTCCCTTTTCCAAAGGAAAAAAAAAGTCATTTTTTTTCCTTACTGGAATTTTTTCATTCCTTCCTACCTACCCCACCTCCATTTCTCATTTCCTCAGGAAACCACTTAGTTGGAGACAGAGGGAGTTTTCCAACACACTTCCCCCCCTCGCAGACTCATGCACACATGTTTAGCACCAAGAACACATGTTGCAATATACTCAACCTTGCCCATGAAGATCTCTGTCTGCGGTTCCCGGGAGCATTTGTTTATAAGGCCTTGCGGGGAAGGAAGCCTTCATCCCTAACCAGTCGCCCTCCAGGAATCCGGGGAGGTGGCCAGGCTGGCCTGTAGGTGTCTGCCCTCTGTTCTGGGCTGTAAACCACTGAGGCAAATAGAGATACATGTGACGCTGCCCTGGTGTCCCTGGACAGGACTCTCTGGAGCGAAGGAAGAGAGAACAGGGACTCCTGTTGGTTTCAGGAGGACCCAGGGGACTGTGTTGTCATTACAAATATTTGAGAACATTACTATGTACTAAAGAATGTCTCAGGGGCTGGGGAGATACATGGTGAACAAGATAGGCAAAGACCCTGCTCTCAGGTTCGCTTTCCAGTTTGGGGTCAAGGGTATGAGTAGAGAAGGCAAACCAAGAGTAGACAAAAAATTTTAAAACCCTACAAAACCAAAATACATTTGATTAGTAATAAGAGGTATGAAGAAATCCAATAGCACTTCAGAATAGTGACTGTCCTTTCTGCCTGCGACTTTGTGAAACCTTTCTTTCCGGAGTCACCCCCAATACCTCCTGGCTCTAAGAGTCTCGTTGGTGGATGCTTTTGTCCTATCCAGAGCAAAAATCTCATGTTTCTCTCTGGAGATGGAGTTCACAAAACTTTTGTGAGCAGAGATCTGGGGTCCACTACACTTGCAGAGTTCCGGGTCTCACTCGCTGTGCCCAGAGGCAGAAAAGTAGAGGAATTCCAAGTGCTTCGGAAACCACTTTTACCCTATAGCCCCAAACTAATGGAGTTTCCTAAAACATTTGAGTGGCAAAGAACAACTGAATAGAGGATAATTTATTTCCAGCCACAACAAAAAAACATTGCCCTTAACCAAAAGGGATTCGCCTGTGTTACTCTCCTGTGACTCCTCAGGTATGTTGGGACCAGTCTGTGTCCAATCCAAGAGTCTTGGATGCCTCCAGGGAAGCCGACTTCTCCTTCTGGTCACCCACACTCTTCCTCAGTGCCATGGGAAATTGTTTCCCTTGCTTCTTAGTTTGCATTCTTGCTTTCCCTTTGGATATGAAAATGTTCGCAGTTCAAGAGAAGGCCTCCTGGAATTAAGAGGCTGGGGAGTTTATTGTCATCTGGGGTATAAATCCTTCTGAAACTGCGTTTACACTCTGCTTAGCAACCACCAGATGTCAGCAACTCATCTGGTTTCGGTTCCCCAGCAAAGAAAGGGAAAGAGGACCCATGAAGAAGGGAATGACAGCCCTGGGCTGAGAGTGGCTTTTCTGAAGTGTCAGGTGGGGCTTCAGGAAGTTGTCTACTGTTAGGAGAAGTGCTTGTAGCTCAAGCAGGGTCTGTGTCTGAAAACAAAAACACCACCGGAACACAGTCATGGGATGGAGTTCTTGGACTAACACTTGAATTTGATTTTTTTTCTTATTAGAACCATTTCAGACAGCCAAGAAATTTGCTAGGAAGTTAGAGAAGATTCACTGGGAAGATTTTTAAGGCTGAAGGCAATTAATTGGACAAATTTGCTTTCAAGTTTTTTTAAGTTTTTTTTTTGTGTGTGTGTGTGTGTGGTTTTTTTTTAAGGATCCTGCTAGACTTTTAAGAAAAACTCAATAAGAAGGGAAAGAGAAGTCAGAAAGTGCAACCATTATTTAAAAGAGGGGGCATAAATAAGGTATCCAAAGGGCAGGAGGTAAGTAGGATCAGCTCCTGGATATTTGTTTTGCAAAGCCAGATTAAGCAGCTGTCAATATAATAAAATGTGAGACGTGCCTTTGGTGAATTAAACATCAGTATAGCTAAAGCTGCCTCGAGTTTGTGGAGGAGGCCTCCACATTACCTCATGGATTTCACAGACCTATGGTAACGTGTTCTTCAGGGAGCCCAGCTCAGGGTGCAGATGCAAGGAGGTCGCTGTTATTAAAGCTTCTCAGATTCCCAAGGACCCTAGTAGCCGCAATTCCCATGTGTCCTTTTCTGAGTCAACCTCCAAAGTATCTTCTCCCACTTTTCACTTTTATTCTTCACGTTCCTATTATTGAGCCTGTATTCCAAGGTGAAATCTGCATCGCACACTCCCTTGTGGGCAGGTCTCCGTGTGGTTAGAAGTGCAAGGGGCAGGGGCAGGTGAAGGTGTCCCCTGCAACAAGTCTCTGTGTGTGTGAAGGCTGGGTACCATAAAATTAAAATATGTGACCACACCCCAAAGTCTGGCATTTAGGCTGCAGCAGGGGCCTTCTGAGGGCTTCGAAAGCAATGCTTTCTCTAGGCCCAATGTAGGGTTTGGTGGGGAGTGAATGCTAAAACCTCCCATTGCCAAAACAGGGCTCAGCCCACTTCTCCAACCTACTTCCCCTTCTCATCAGCCTCACCCATCTCTTCCGTCCCCCAGACGTACCATAACTTTTCTTTCTTAGGCTCCTACCTCCAACCACCACTCCACACCCTCCTCTGTAACTTTCTTCCATCTCATTTCAATTCAACCGATGTTTCAAATTCTTCTTCCTCTCTAAGACCTGATTTATCATCCAGCCTGATGTTATCTCACGCCTCTTCACTCCTAAGCACTTATGTAGCACATCTTTAATTCTTTTAATTAACAAGTTTATATTCTAAGATTAATTAAATAAAATAATTATGTATCAATGATTATATATTAATAATTAATATAATGTATAACACATATTTCCATCTACATTATGGTAACCTACTTCTCCCACATTTTCTTCCAGAATACATTGTAAATTTCTTGACATTGAAAGGTAATCCTTAGCCAACCCTTATACAGATGGTAGGATGCCTAATAGACACTAGTTCATTGAAAGTGAAAATGTTCTATTTGCTGATCTCAGTTTACTCTCTAAGTTCCAGAAACATCCATGGAAGTCACTTCTAAGAAGTGAGAAACAGAGACTGGAACCCTCTGCTCCTCTGTCATTCACTGCTCCATTTGTGATCCTTAAATGAAGACAGGCCCAGAGAAATGTAGGTGGTTCAGTCTCCTCCCTTTCTCAAAGGCTGTGGTTCTCCTTGACAATGAGGAATGCCAAGCCTCAATTCCCCAAGGGTAATTTGATCTGCTAATTATATGCAAAGACTCAGATCCCTAAAAGAGAACTTGACTTTGTTGTCACCTGGGAAATGTCAACAAATGACATTATCTCCCTTTGAGCAGGCACCGTGGCTTCTGGCTGGGCCGGCAGGGTCAATAGGGAAGCTAGGTGAATCAGGGGACCTTCAAGTCACAGGGACTGGATGGGTGAGGCACTTAATGATTCTCTTCCTATAACTTTGTTCTCTGAAATTTTAAAAACTCACCATTGTTCCTTCTCCAAGAGAATCTTGAAAGGAAACTCCCCTGTTTGTTTTCTACCTTAGAAATAGAGGAAGAGCTGAGCTAAAGCTTTGTTGGGCATGTGTAGCATCAAAACACTGTTCATGTCGGTGAGACTAAGGCCATATCTAAAGCCAGTGGTGTACAATGGGAGACCCCACCTTTCTTCCACCTGCCAGCCATCGCTGAGGCTGGGGACATTGATTGTAATGACATTACTCTGCTTAGCCAGTGCATTACATTGGCCTAAGTGCATTACATCCATCCCCCTCTTTAATCCTCAACACAACTCTTGGGAATGTATTATTATTTCCATTTTATAGAAAAGGAAGTTGAAGCTCAGAGAGGTTAGGAAATTTGCCCTGAGTCACATAGCTAATAAAGGGCATGGGTGGGTTTTGCACTCAGGTGTCAGGTGCCTTGGATTCTGGTCCTGATTTTGTCACTATCCAGCTATGTGACTTAGAAAGGACAATTCATAAAACATCTCTTAAAATGAGGGGGCTGGGCTAGATGATCTAGAACTACTCTGTTTAATACAGTGGTCGCTCCCATATGTGGCTGCTGAGCACTTGACATACTGGCCTGAACTGAGAGATGTCATCAGTGTGCAATAGGTACTGGGTCTCAAGGCTAGAAAAAAGAACGTGAGATAGTTCATTAGTATTTTAAATATTGATTACATTTAATTAAATGATAATATTATATATACTACATATAAATGGTTAAATAAATTATTTTTACCTCTTTATTTTTACCTTTTAAAATGTGTCAGTAGAACATTTAAAATTACACACATTTCCCATTATTTGTTGTTTCGGACAGTACTTTATAGACTTTTCTGATAAATTGTGTCTAGAGGTCACATGTCTCAAGAATCAACATTTCTTTATGACTCTTCAGGTCTGGAGTTGGTGATGAGGCAAGTGACTGGAGCTGAGGAGGAGAGCACAGATGCTCCAGCCACCCATGGGAAAGGCACAAGCTCAGATTATTGAGACCATCACACTCACAGGTGCCAGGTGGAATTCTTTACCATGTGCACAATTCCTTACCAAACGTGTAATTTCATTTCATCCTCACAATAGCCCCATGGAAGTCAGTTCTACTTCCATAGGTAAGTGTGGATTTCACAGATGACAAAACTGAGGCTCAAGAAGTTTAAGTAACTAGCCTAAGGTCTAGAGCTATTTAATGATAAGTCTGCATAACTCAAAAGCTTATAGTTATAATCTTTAGGTAACACTACCTAATCCAAGTGGCCACGGTTTACCCAATTGTAATCAGGTGAGAAAACAAACAAACAAAAACTATCTGCTTTGAGGGAAGGATGTTGGTACTTCCAGGTGTGTGATGCTATAGGTATCAGTCAGGCTCCAATCAGGAGAGAGAATCTACACAGTAATTTGAACATAAAAAAGTTAATGTAAAATTATTAGCTATAACGGGACTGGAGTATTGAGGGGTTGGCTAGAAATAAGAAAAGAACACTCTAAAGATATAGTAATAGAAGATATAAGGAGCAGCTACTACATCAAGGGCTGAGATAAAGGCCCAGGAAGATCTTCCCCATCCTCTGCCCCAGGCTAAAATCCAGATGTTGTTGCAGAGAGCATGGCTGGGTGGAAGAAGAGTAGCTGTGTCAGTGGAATTTGCTGGAAATTGACCCTCTGAGACTTGCTGTTCATTAGCTCCCTAGGTGCAAGAAATGTTCAGGAGGTGGTTTCTCTCTGAGGGACCTTACTATGAAATTAGCTGAGGTGCTGGGGGAATCTGCTGGCTGTGGGGTGCTGCTGGGTGCCATGCATTGAAGGAGCTGGGTGGTTGGGAGGCCACCTGGCTGCTGGAGAAGCTGCCCCGTCTGCAGGAGCTGTGTGCTGGAAGGTGTCTGCACTGCAGGAGCTGGCTCTGGAGAAATCTGCCTGGTGCAGAGTGGGCAGTGGAGAAGCTGCTTATGCTGCAGAAGCCTGATGAACCACAGCTCCAGAACCAACACAAAAGCCCACCTCCCACTGCAGTGTCTGTCCAGTGCCCTCCTCTACTGACAAAGCTTAACATTGTGTCAGTTGGCAAAAGACAAATACGTGTAGGGCTCAGATCTATTTTTTGCAGGGCAGGTGGTGAAGGGTGAATTTGGAGCTGAGAGTTAATACTTTGATAATAGCACACTGCACAAGAATGGCTTTTAAACCCTAACATACTAAGCAATACTGGTGGTACCTGTGAAAACTTCAAAGTCCTGGGACCCCCACATTCTGGTTCCTGGATCTAAGATTGGCTCTGGAATTTGTAGTTTGCACAGGAGCTCCAGGTAATTTTGATGGGTGACCTGCCATCATCAGTATTCACTTGGATTATTGTGATAGTCTCTGAATTGGATCACCTTCTTAGTCCCCAAATCAAGTCTTTTTCACACAGCAGCGACGTGCTCCTACTCAAACATAAGTTAGAATATGTTCCTCAACAGCTGAAAATCCTCCAGTGGGTACCCATCTCACTAGAGAAAAAGCTCAAGTCTCTACAGAGACTTGCATGGTTTGGGCCCCCACTACTTTGCCCTGGCCTCTCTCTCCTTGATCACTTTCCCGGATCACTCTGGCCTTTTTGTTGTACCTTGAACATTCCAGGCACACTCTAGCCTCAGGATCTGTTCTATTGCAGTTCCTTCTTCCCGATGGACTGTTCTTCTAGTCTTAGCTCAAATGACACCTTTTCAATCAACTCTTCCCTGACTACCCATTTTCAAGTTATAACCCTCTTTCCACTCCTTCACTTAGGGCACTCCCTCTCCTCCTCCTTCGATTGTTTTTCTCCAAAGCACTTATTACCAAAGCACTTACATAATTAACTAATTATATGTTCCACTTATTTATTTAGTTTGTTTTCAGTCTTGTCCCGCTGAAATGTAAAAAATGAGAAAAACAATTTTTATCTGGTTTGTTCACTGGCATACTCCCCAGGGCCTTGAATGGTGCCTTGGATAATAGGTGCTCAATGAGTATTTGTTGAATGAATGAATGAATGAATGAATGCAGCCTATTCCTTGAGAAACTTCTTTATAGAATATGTAGATTGTGAAGTTGTACTAATGGGCAGCTGAGGTCTACAACCATTCTGAAGCATGTCAAAGGCTTCACATATATTAATAGTGACATGGGCCTTTTAAAGGAGCTGCCCTTCATGAAAAAGGAGCCTTCTAAAGCGGTGTGGATGCAATGGATAAAGAGAACACTTCTGAGCCTCTTCAGAGGGGTGGAAAAGCAGCTCAGTCCATTGAAAAAGCATGTGGAGTTTTAGAGAGACAAAACTGTAATTACTCAAAACGACTATTTTTGAGAAAAGTCTGTGTTCTTAGTTATATTGCTTCTGGAAAATTTCTACAGGCCTTTGCATTTAGAAGATAAGGCTTCAGATGCAAATAAAGCAGGTCCATCCATCTTCTTCCCAGAGCCAAATATTCTTGTGTTGGGAGGAAGGAAACTCGCATATGATTGGCACTTCCTTCAGGCTCTGGAAATTGTCCTCTATCACCATCCGGATCAAACCTCTCCAGCCTGCTCTTGACACTGAAGGACTGAGTGTATTCCAAGTGTGGCCTTGCTGAGTGAGTCATATTCCCATTGCATGTGATTTGGACCCGATTTAGCCAAGGACATTTAAGAGCCTCTGGAAGAATTATTTAAGGAGAGGGCAAGAGAAGACTGGGAAGTGGATCCTGAGATTCAAGTTGAACTCTGCAGAATGGGTTAGAGGCGAGAAAACAGGTTTAGCACATCATGTACATGAGTGATTGGAGGGCCAACGGTCTACAAGACTTTCAATGTATTTTTGAGATGGAATTGGAAAGAAAAGGTCAAATCATGTTATTGTCAAAAGACAAAGGAAAAAATGAAGCAATTAGAGTCGATTTGCAGTTATTGGGGTTATTAGGTGTATTTCTGGAATCCAGGCAATTTAGTTCTAGTGTGACTACTTCACCTAATAGTAACACCTGCTGACAGGGTGTCAACCACATATAAGTTATGATATTTTGCTGTTGAGATAAATCGTCTCCTGGGCAGAGGCATGAAAGCCTGAATACATCCTGCTTTGTAAGTTCATGGAAGGCTGGAAAATGTGTTTCTTTGTCCAAGAGTTGTCAACTCACCAAAGCTTTCACAGATGCGTTGGGTCCTAAGAAGTTCAAGTGGAAAGCTCACTACCAACCATCATTAACTTCTTAAAAACTATTTCTTGAGCATGATTCTATCATCTGTATTTCTAGAGTGGTATTGAGATTATGTGTCACATAGAAAGTCAAACTAGACTAGTAAGGACAGTTTAATGAGGCTAACTGGCCCTCTGGAGTCTCTAAGAACCATGATATAGAAAAGATGAGAGGTGCAGGTTCATTGCCCCCGTTGACCCAGAGCCCTTTTGCAATGATCTTTTGGTTTGTCTCACTTGTTTATATTGGTAATATATATACGCTCCAGATTGCCAAGTCCAATGGCCGATTCTCAGTCTATATCCTACTCTCTCAAGCAGCATTTGACAGGGTTGATCAGTCCCTTCTACTTGAAAAGCTTTCTTCACTTGGCCTGGATGCCCCTCTCTTGTAATTATTCCTTTACATCATTGTTCTCTCCAGTCCCCTTTGCGGTTTCCTTCTCTGGAAGATCCACCAGCTAGAGGCCCAAGGATTTAGTCCAAAGATCTGATCTCTGTTATGGTTCATAACTGCCAAGATAACATCATTCAGGGTCATAGTTTTGAGTACCATCTATCTTCTAAGAACTTCCAAATTCATACCTGAAGCCTAGACTGTTCCCTGAACTCAGATAACATACAGATTTTTACTGATAGGAATCTCAGACTTAACATACTCCCAAACAAATCACTCATTTCTACACTCCCTCAACAAAAAATTTCTTGTAATTTTCCCATTTATTTAATGGTAAGCCTCTCTTTCTAGTTGCTGAAAGCTGAAAAGCCTGGAGTACACCTTGAAACTTTCTCTCATGCCCACATCTGATACATCAGCAAATCCTGTTGGTTCTACCTTCAAAATAGATCACTTGCCCCCCAAATATATTCTTAAGACAATGGCTGGAGTGATCCTTTTAACAGATAAGTTATATCCCCTCTGTTAAAAACCTTCCAGTGGCTTCCATCTCAATTAGGGGGACAGCCAGAGTTTGCAGTGGCCGTTAAGGCCCAGTGTGATCTATCTTCACCCCAGAAAACTCCCTGACCAATTCTTCTACTGTTCACCTCACTCCTTTCGTTCTAGCCACCCTGGCCCCTCGACTTTCCCCAGACACACCAGTCACACTCCCATCTCAGGACCTTTGCTTTTGCTGCACATTGGGCCCTGAACATTTCTCCCAAATAACCTACTGGTCTTTCAAGGTCTCTGTTCAAATGTCACTTTCAATGTCTCTGCTCAGATTCTCTCAAGGTCTCTGCTCAAATGTCACCTTACCTGTGACTACCCTAAAAAAAATAACAATCTGTCTTTGCCAGCTTTTTCTATGTAAGGCACGAGTAATTGCAGATTGTAATGTAACCTACCAAGTGATTCTTACCACCACTCCCCTTCCATTCACTTTGTGTCCCCCAACTAGGACTCAATTTTCTCCTCTTAGTGGTTTGTCTCACTTACTACTTGACATAATATCAATTTGTTTGTTTATTTATTGTCTGTTTCCCTAAACTGAATTATAAACTCCAGGAGAGCAAAGGAACTTTGTCAGTCGGTTTTCTCTGCCGCATTCAGGTTGCTTAGAATATTCCCAAAGTGTCCAACAAATATCTGTTGAGCGAATAAAGATGTAAATAAAAAGCAGTTACTGATGGGTGAGGGCATGCCTAGAACATGGCACTGCCATAGACTGAATGTTTGGCTCGCTCTAAAATTCATGAAGCCTAACCCCCAATGTGATGGTATTAGGACAGGAGGCCTTTGGGAGGTGATTGGGTCAGGAAGGCGGAGGCCTTATGGTGGGATTAGTGCCGTTATTGGGGACCCCACGGTGCCCCCTCATCCCTGTGCCATGCAGGGGCACAGAGAGAAGGTGACTGTGCACCAGGACGCTGATCCTCACAAGACACTGAATCTTGCCAGCATTTTGACCTTGGACTTCCCAGCTGCCAACACTTGCTTATAACCCACCCAGGCTGTGGTACCCCGTTATAGCAGCCTGGCGGGACCGAGGCAGGCACTGTGAGTTTCGGGGCTTAGATAGAGCTGGATGCTTTTAAGAGAGAGAAGTCATAGTGTCTCTCTCCTTAAGTGTTTACCCTCCTGAGCCCGTTTGGACTTGTGTTTAATTGGTTCAACTACTAACTAACTGTTTGTCTTTGGCCAAGATATTTAACCTTGGTAAGTCTCCGTTTTTCTCAAATGTAATGTGGGAATAATAATAGAATTTACCTTAGGATTATTATAAAGAAAAATATGTTCAAAATGTTTAGCACACTGCCTGGACATAGTAAGTGCTCAATAAATGTTACAATTATTATTTTTGCTATACGAAATAAAATTTTGGCAGAATATTCCCTAAAACGTTGACAATGAGATTATGGGATGATTTTTATTTTCTCCTTTTGGTTTCTATTTTCCCATTTTTCTACAACGAATAAGTATTATTTATGATATGAAAACAAATGAGAATTCTTGCTTTTTAAAAGGACTTGACCAATGCAGCTGTGTTTGGCCGGAATGGGTTTGGTGGTTTCCTCAGGTTCTCGTCGGCCTTTCTTTCTGCTCTTTCTGAGCCAAGGGCTAGCTCGGAGGAGCCTTGGCTCTGAGGGTGAGAGGGGAGGAGGGAAGGACCAGCTGACTGGCAAAGGCAGGGAGCTGAGAAAACGAAAGGGCTCTGGGTGCTGAAGCTGAAACGGAGACCTTCGGAGTGTCGCTTTCCCGTTCATGGCTTGGGATAAGTTTACCTTTAGGCGTCCTGTGCTGGGAAGAAAATGAACACAAATCAATTCCACTTTGGTTTAGTTATGAAAAAGCTTCATAAAGTGGCAAAGTCTGAAGATGGGTTCTCAAGAGAACCTGGATTGAAAGGCGTTGAAGCTCAAGATCCCCTAGAGGCGTGCTGTTCCAACAGAAACAACAAATAGGAGGCGGTGCAATTTTAAATATTCTAGTAGTCACATTATAAAAAGGAAAAAAGCCGGTGATATTAATTTTAATAATATATTTTATTTAACCCAATATATCCAAAATATCATTTCAACATGTGATCACTAATCAAAGATTATTAATGAGATAGTTTACTTTTTTTTTTTGGTACTAAGCCTTCCACATTCAGTGTGTATTTTGCATTTATAGTGCGTCTCAATTCAGCCTTGCCACCTTTCAAAGGCTCAACAGCCCCCCGTGGGCGAGTGGGCACTGTACCCGGGAGAGTGCGGTTCCAGGCCGCGAGTGGAGGTTCCAAGAGCCAGCCAAGCCTTCTTTTTCTCCTGTCTTATCACTGTCTCTTCTCAGAGGTCCTTGGATGAGGCTGGTCATTTCCTGCCAGGATCATTCTCCGATGCTGCCAACCTTTCCCAGAAAAAGAGTGTTTCCTGGAAAAGATAGGGCCTGTTGAGAAATACAGAGGGGCCGGCAGCGAGCCATTGTGAGGGCACCCTGTGTCACTCTCAGTCTCTGAGGATACTGTGTGTTGGTAGAAGATAGGTGGTGGCCAGCACAGCGGGGTTGAGAAACCCTCAAGGTTAGCAGAAGGCCTGGGCAGAGCTGGGCAGGGAGAGGTGTTGTGGTTTGGCTACCTGGCTGAGGAGGTGACCTTCACAAGCTTTCCCTACCTTATGGCGAACGTCGCCCCCTCCCACCCCTCACCCTACAGCAGGCCTGCCCCTGGGGTAGCCCTTGTGTTCCTTTTCTCCCATCTAAAGGGAATTCAAGATAAAGAAATACGTTCATCTTGCCTGGAGGCCTCAACTGGTGCGTTTGTCAGCGATGAAGCTGGGGTTTAAACGTGACTAGCGAGTTCATTTGTCACAGGGGTGTATTTATCTGTGTTTGGAAGATTTAATTTTTTCCAGTGAAGAACTGTATAAATAGGTCTAATGAGCCTTGAGGGCTCTCGTTTGCTTTCGGAGTTTGCGGCAAGCTGGGAAATCTCCGAGCACACTTGCCTCTCAGGGTCCCTTGCTGCTCACCTCGAGGGGACCGGGCACAGGCCAGCGCCGTTCTCATTCTGGGGGGCACTCTGGCCTTGGGATGCCCAAGTTTTCCCATTCAGGAGCTTACACTTTGGGGTGTTTAGTTAAGATAATTTTTTTCTGCATACTTATGATAATCTGCATAATCTTTTGTTTGTGTAGCTGGCAAAGTGCTCTCCAGATAAAAGAGAAGGGCATAGTTAATGCACAGTGTATATGAACAGGAGAGGAACGTCGGAGAGCCCGAGCTCCGCAGACCGGCCCCTCCACCGAGGCCGCGCCTGCTCCTGGCTTTCCTGGTTTCTTTTGTTTTATTAGGACAGTTTTTGTCTGATTGACGGCCAGTGTTGGTTCCAGCGGTATGTCTGTCTGTCGGGGCAGAGGGGCAGGGTAGGGTGAGAATGAGAGAGAGACAGAGAAAGAAGCGAGACTGTGGTGAAGGAGGTGGGGGGGAGAGGACAGGGAAAGAGGATTTTTTTAAAAACAAAAAGAGGAAGAGACTGAAAGGACGGAGGGAGGGAACGGTGGGGATTAAGAGAGAATGTCATAGAGTCATTGCTGGAAAAGGCCCCAGCCTTTTCCTTTTGTTGGTTGAAGTTGTTGGGGTGACACGCTGGTTAACAAAATTCTACAGGTTTCAGGTGCACAATGCTACATCACATCCCCTGTACACTGTACTGTGCGTTCACCACCCCGGTCGGGTCTCTGTCCATCACCACTTATCCCCCCTGCTCCATTCACCTCCTGCTCCACTGACCCCCTGCTCCACTGACCCCCTGCTCCACTCACCTCCTGCTCCTCTCACCCCCTGCTCCACTCACCCCCTGCTCCTCTCACCCCTGCTCCACTCACCCCCTGCTCCTCTCACCCCTGCTCCA